>NC_090448.1:503772548-505009631 GCF_031143425.1 Pleurodeles waltl | reverse complement strand
TCCAGTCTCCCGATAAAAATGGTATCTCACTTGTGTGGGTAGGCCTAGTGCCTGTGACAGGAAATTCTGCAAAATGCAACATGGACACATCACATTTTCTCATCCAAAATTGCCCCCTTTTTTTGCAATGTGCCTGGGCCCTAGCTCAGCCGGCACCTATGGAAACCTACCAAAACTGTACATTTTTGAAAACTAAACAAACGGGCGAATCCAGGATTTGGTGACTTGTCTGGCTCTCACAGAGTTCCACTACCCAGAACCCCTTGCAAACCTCAAAATTTGTCTAAAAAATACATTTTCCTCACCTTTCTGTGATAGAAAGTTCTGAATTCTGAGGAGAGCCTCCTCCTCTTATAGCCCCATGTCATTTCTTTGTGTATCTTTTGAATTTTTCTTAAGAGGATACTGCAGCTCAATAGGCAGCGCCAATGGGCCACTTGCATGCTGCTTATTTCATTTGCTGATTCCAGGATGGCCAACACATTGGTTCTAAATGTGACAGCCAAGCTGGAACAGCACTGCAATCTGGAGGAAAGCTCTTTGGCAGTAACACCATGTCACGCCTGAAGAAAAATGATGCATTGTTTCTGCAGAGCGCATGGCAGATATGTTTAGTCCTTCTCAGGGGACAGTCATCTTGCTGGTCTAGGACAGTGTCCTGAGATGACAGGCACAATATTCATGTCTGGGAACTTTTGATTCTATGTCACTGTGATATTTGATATATCTTGGGGACCAGAGAAAATACATATTGTGTATCCAGTTAAAATATACAAAAATTACTCGGAAGATAGTTGACAACTGGTCAAGAATGTCAATAATCCCTCAGACCTAAAGAAACCAATGCACCTACCCTCGTACTGACACACCAGGAAATCGGGTCGTTTTCTTTAAGAAGAACGTGATAATAAATGTGTATATTGTATCTTTGCTAATAAATGTTCCTTTTCTTTCCACAAACACATGCAGCAATAGATCTAGACAATAAAATTAATACAAGGGGTGTAAAAGAGGAGCTGCCCCGGCTGTGGTATGTATGTGTGTATAAATATTTATATATTATTATACAGAGATATTTTTTATTATTTTTACTGAAAAAAAACGTTACATTGACGTTATAGTTAGGTTCTGATATTAATTGTACAAAAGCACAGAAATCTAGCAGTTATAGTTTATATTTACAGTTCTTTCAAATAACTATAAATAGCACCCTAAAGTAAATATAATTCGCGCCCCTGCCATGCACAGTTTATCCTTCAATAATATGGAGTAATTAGCATTGCATGGGTGAAAGTTATAATTACCTTAGGGCACGAGTTATAATTACTTGAAATATCTCTAACTGCTGAATTTCTAGGCTTTTACATAAGTTAATTCAGAACCTAACTATAACGTCCCTGTAGCCTTTGGTTTTTTTTTCAGTGAATTTCTATGGTTACACAGATAGTTACAAGGTACACAGACTATGTGCAATAGGACTAGCAAGTATGTTTGGTCCATTGCACTGTATCTTCTTAGGGTAACTAGAGTGTGCCCCGTCTGACATTTGTGATGAAAGTATATGAGTCTGTGGTGCACGCATCATTACCACGTCTTTACAGTTACACTGTTCTAGAAACCGCATGTTACTATTACTGAAACTAAAGCAGTCTTTTTGTCGACTTAAAAGGATGAAAAACCGAGTCAACCCGTGGGGACTGAAAAGGTGGGTTGCTTATTTATTAACTCAGCAGGTGTATTAACCAAACAAATCGCAAAGATTGCACAGCTTAAATTTATGTCCTTAAAAAACAGTGAAATACGTTTTGTTTTAAATCCCACTGCAAATGCGGAGTCATGGATATGAAGCATAGGTCAGTCTACTTTTATAAACATGCAGATCACTTTTTTCCGGTCTAGTTGCGTGAATGGAACGGAGAGTGAACAATAGCGACCAAAAGACTGCTTTTCATGCAGATGCAAACTTTAAATGAAGGTGATCTGTCGTACTACAGCCTCCTCACAATACTGTCAGATATTTAGTGCACTGGAGTCTAGTAAAACAACCTATATCCTAATATTCAAAGAAGTGGGTTCTCTCTAAAACGCACTTCTGTAAATACCCGTGCTCAATGACAGAGCAGAAGTATTTTCCTGTACTGTATAAAATCTGAGATCGTACATTCAGAGGCACGATAGTGCACATTGTACCATGTAGCACTCCTGCACCACACCAAAGTTCCCTCTGACGTTCAAAGGTACACCTGTGCACTGCGCATCCTGCAGAACTCCAGCATTGGGCCAAACAAAGTGGAGGGATGATAGGATATAATCAAGCCGTGCCCCCTGCAGAGTTTCTACGCTAGGCCGCAGGGGGCGGGGAGATGCACAATCATGCACAGTGCACACATGAGCAAATGCACTAGGCCTTGATGTGCGATCTCCATAGTAAAGTCTGGTGCCGATTGCCCTGCTGCCTAGGAAACCGGGGTTACCTTGAAGCTGCTGATCCAGGCTCAGAGGTGCTGCTGAGGGAAGGAAGGTGCGGACAGTCAGCGGGGGGCTTGCGGGTCAGGGCACCTCCGGGAAGGGCTACGACTCCCGGCGCGGGTCCCCTCGGGCTGCAGCAGCACAGTGTAGGCCTCTTTCCAGCCCCGACTCCTTCCTGTTACTCCAAAGATCCTGCGGGTCCCATCAGAGGCAGCGACTAGTTCCCATCACAGGAAACGACCTAGCGACGACGCTGACGTCACGTGACATGCACGTCACTTCAGGCTCCCGAGCATGCGTAGTAGAGGACATCAAACCCCGCCCTTTCCTGCATTGGGCTGTCTGTGCGCCTCCGGCGACTATTGGGTGAGAAGGTCACAAGAGGCGGAGTAAATGGCTTGGAGACGAGCCAGAAACAGAGGGCAGACGGCTTCCTGTAGTGGGGATTCCAGTTTAGAAACGAGAAGTAGGGCTTGGTTGCTATGTTTGGATTGAGATGTATGCATCATGCAGATGGACCACGGATACCACTGGAGACGGAGGGCGTGTAGTAGATGTTTCTCAAAAGGAACGGCGTTAAAGGGACTAAAAGACAAGTGAGGAAAAATATAGAAAAGACGCCCGAGAGGAAGGGTCGGTGTAACTTTATTGAGGTGGCAGGATTGCCACTTATTTTTTCGTGGCACGGCTGATTTTTCATCATGAGACTTTAACCCAGTGCAATAGAGAGAAGGGGGAGAATGTAAGACAGAAAAAAAGAGCGCAAGGAGTATTAAGAAAGCACGGATAAAAAGTCCATGCAAGAGGGCAGTGCTGAAGATGGAAAACCATTACTGCGTGAACGATAAATTGGGCGTGAAGGTGTAGCATCGGAAATGGGGTGGAGCCACCAGGGACCGAGTCTTGAAAAGAAGAGTCCGTCAATTTCTACATTTGTGTTTTTGTTTTATACACGGCACCAAAGAAATTGGCAAGGACAAGAGTGACAGCGAACCTGTTCTGGCATACTAAATAGGTCACGAAGAGGCAGCTTTTTGAAATATAGTATGTGGTTAAGGCACCTCTTCAGGGATCTTTGTGTGCCCAGCAATTTTCAGGGGAAAATAATAATGGTAACATACATCTGTCGCTTAAAGGACTTGACTTGTTGCATGAATCTTTTTTTGTTTAGTTACAGCTTTGGCTCACAGTTGCATAGAGGGTTAAAGCACCTGCTGCAAAGTGTAACATGCAGATCAGAGATTTGTATTTTTTTGCAGATAGGTCATGGTTTAATACTTTTGCAAAGAGATCATTTTGCTCATAGTAGGTCATAGATTGCAATCCTGCTATAACAGTTAGCTATGAACCAGTATCAAGAAGCTGTATGTAAGGCATGGGGTTAGAACGTTCTCTCTATCTGTTGTTCTTTTGAGGTTCCCAGAAAGGGTTCCTTTGCGTAGTAGTAATATCTCATTGGTACGAACAACCCCAACCAGAGATTTACTTACTTTGTTGCTCCTTTAAATGCGTTCTTAAAATAAAATATCCATCAGAATGGAGGGTACATGACTCCTATGCCTTGTAAACTCATTATCTTGTGTAACATTTTCTGTACACTGATTTACACTTTTGTATGATTTTATTGTCTTTGTATAATGTCTATATGCAATGTAAAACACCCACACTACAGTGGGATGAGTAGTGATATAAAATAATAAAAAAATTAAATTAGACTTAGACAATAAAATTAATACAAGGGGTGTAAAAGAGAAGCTGCCTCAGCTGTGGTATGTATGTGTGTATAAATATTTATATATTATTATACAGAGAGATTTTTTATTATTTTTACTGAAAAAAAAACGTTACACAGACGTTATAGTTAGGTTCTGATTTTAATTGTACAAAAGCACAGAAATCTAGCAGTTATAGTTTATATTTACAGTTCTTTCAATAACTATAAATAGCACCCTAAAGTAAATATAAGTCGCGCCCCTGCCATGCATGAAAAAATATTTTAATAGGATGAAAACAAATCAGAATACTTTACATGTTGATGTGCAAAGGATATGTTTTCTGAAACCCAGTTTTCACAGATTGTTAATACACTATATAGTTTTATCAGTAAAGCTTCAAGTTTGTGGAGAGGTTTTTGGACATTTCTTGGAGAGTTACTGTGTCTAGATGACAATATGTTACCACATCATGGTTGAGTAATATATTTATTAAAATTGAGTGTTTAAACAAACTGAGAAACACTCCTGCCCTGATGGCAATGTTGTTAGTAAATTAAAAGAAGTCCTAGGTTATGTGGGCTAGACCTCTTTGGTATGTGGGCTAGATTCTTGTGATGCATGCAGCAAACTTTAGTCTACTTAATAAAACAAAAGAGGTACTTTTGTACTGCAGAAATGCTGAGCTCACATATTTGAAGGTGCAGTCATGTGAGAATTAAGAAAAATGCAACTATGTAAACTATTGGCCTAGGATCACATAATTTGAGACCTGTTTATGGGTCAAGTACTTTATAGTTAGGTCGAGTAGATTATTTAAGTTACTCGACCTACAGGTCTAGTTACATTTTTATGATTTTTCGAACCTTGAAAGAGAAGGGAGCCCAGTAGAGTTGTGAAAGAAAGAGGCATGACATGGAATCAGGGGTGCAACTTTGGGGTGTAGGGGGTAACTCATCGAGCAGTGAGGCTTCCTAAGAGCTGGGCGAAAAACAACTAGTGCCTGGCCTACCATTGCTGTTCTGGTGCATTGAATGACCGGGGGGTGTCATTTCTCTGGGCTGTATGTGGTGAACAACTGATTTTAAAGCACCCTGGGTCAGCAAAATGTTTCTTAGCATGGCAGGATTTAATATTAAGTACTAAAATAGCTGGGTTTTGGGGTTCTTTTTCCATTCATTTAGCACAATAAATGGTAAATAATTTTAACACACGTTGGGCCAAAAAAGCCTAATGCAGTGTGGAATATCATGTTTCTGTTTACAGGACAATCCATGGCAGCTTTTATATTCTAAACATGGTATGTCTGTTGGAAGGTCTTTATAGGACTTATCAAAGGAAGTGGTAGAAAATATTTGATGACCAGCTCCCAAAGCAATCCTTGGAAAACTGGTAGCAAAATCATGCACACTAAGCACATTTCTTCATTTATGTTTCAGTTCATTCTGTATTTACTAGCACACTATACTTTCATGTTATTTGCAGACTAGGATGTTAGTATGGTAGATGCTGTTCAAATCGATTTTTGGAGAACCGTTGTAAATGTTCTGGTTGTAGTATGTTTTCCAGCACCCAATACTTTGATGTTATTTGTAGGATAGAATATTTTAATAGACAACTTCCTTGCTGTCACAAGGAGATGGCATAATGTCCAAGCTATTCAACACATAGAATGTCAAATCTTTACTCTGTAGTACTTCATCATCCAATTTTCATAAAATATTCCTTATATTAACACAATCTATTCTCGGAAAGATCGGCTGTAATAATGCACAAGGAGAGGAGAGCAGGAATTGAGTGCACAACTATTATCCATGGTAACACTGCATCATACATAGTCATGAATTGGGAGTTGACAAGCGTAGTAAATGGGAGCTTTGGCTTGCTTTTGGTACCCTGGTACTGCCCTTGATACTCTTTACCTCATAGGATTTGAGGACAGTGGCATGATCAGAAAGAAGTTTTCTCTAGTTTACACTGCTTTCCCTCCAGTAGCCACTGGATAGCAAATCAAAGGTTGGTAAAGGGCTGAGTTTGAGACAGAGGGTCATCATATAACTTGTTCGAGTTCAGGAAGCAATAATGGCCAAAACAGAAAATACATGCACTTAGTTTAATTAATTTTAAGCATGGCTCCCTCCTGCTAACTTAACCTTCTCACACCCTTTCTCTTAATCATTTGTTAAAGGCATGATTGGCTGTCAACCATCCACCTAAAACTGAACCCATTGTAGACTAACCTCTTTCTCTTCTCGCCTCTTTGTACCCCCATTCCAATGCACAATTGGCTAAACTACCCAAATGCTCTTGACTGCACCCCAAAAATCATTGACTGTACCAGATCTCTCAGAAACTCTCCAGACAAACACCTAACCATGATTGACCACTTTAACTCCACACCCAAGGGGGCTTTATGCCAACTCAGGCTACTCCCAAAAAAAGCAAGCCTTTCACACCCCTGCCTGAATTTCAAAATCTCGTACACACACTAAAAATCTCCAAACACCATTGAAATCAACCGGAACACCACCATTTCACCTGGCCCCAATGAAGGCCATGCTCAATGCGGCCACTTTGCTAGTATCAGGAGTTAGTCACTTTGAACACGTCACTCTCTTTCTGATCACGCACAAGTGACTATCTATTGAAGCACTCTGCATCCTAAAGAGAGCATAAAGATTAAAAAAAAAAACAATACAAAAGGTTTGTGATCACTGACAGGCAGAGACCGAACCAGCCATTAACAAACTCAAATGCAAAAGTGAAGAACTGGACAATCACGTCACTATAAGCTTAGAATTATTGGGATCCCAGAGGCAGTACCTGAAAATACTTATAATGTAATGGAGACAAATTTAAAAAAAAGAGTTTAAGTCCTTAGAGAAGCTTTTCAAGCTCGAAGTAGTAAATAATAGGCAGCAATAGACAAAATGAAGAGTTTATAAAGTATACGGAAATACCTGGCTCAGAAACCCACAATCTACAGAGGCTGCCGCTCATGGAGAAGCTGAAACTCTCTACTGTTAAACCTGCTCAGATTCAAAGCAATCATATTCTCTCTCCTTCATTGGTAGTTCACCCAGTATATAGAACTCCCTACCACCGGTGATGTGCACAAACCCTTCATTCATGAAGAGTGTTAAAACTCTACTGTTTAAAAGATAATTATTGTTCTGAATGATTTGACTATATAAGTAGAAAAGCCATGGACTACTGTAGCAATTCTAGATCTGCTATAACAGCCTTAACCATACTCTAGTATCCTATTTTTGGTTGCTGGTGGCCCTTGGAAACTCATTTGTTTTGTTTGCATGGTTTGTCCTGTAAAGTGCTCTGATATCTCACAATCACGTTCATGCTTTATAAAACATGAATAAATAATACAAAAAATCTTTTTCAGGTTCTTTCTCAGTCTCTCCTATATTCCCTTTGTTGGCCTGTGCGACGGAGCAGAGTAGAAAACAAAGAAATCATAGCAGAAATTGAGCAGGTGTATGTAGTCGCTGTTGCACTTCTGTCATTCTTCAACAAACACTTCTTCCTCTCCCTTTATCCTGCATCACAGAGCAAGAATTTCATAGGCAAAAAGGTGTGTTTTACCAAACGGGTGTTTTCAAAGCCTGTATTTAAGTTCCTAAAGCACAAATCAACTTTGACCAAACTTTCCCTGAACATATACTCTACTTGGATTGCCGATGTGTATTTAAAAATGATAATTAAAGACCTAGCTATTTCAGGGAAAAACACTTTAAATGTACCCAAGACTTTTCTGTTGTGTGGATGTCCACAGAAAGAACAAAGTCGTATTCAGCGAGTAGCTGAAAAAAACATGACATGCTGCTCTCCACAAAGCCATTACTAGTGCAAGTTCTTTACCTTTGGTTACTATCCTGTCAACATGAAATGTTATCTTATTAGCATTTCTGCCATTGGTTTTACCATTAGTACAACACTGGAGTGTTTCTTTCTGAGTGGCCTTTTTAAAGTTTTCCAAGAGTTTCTGTTACTAAATGCAAGATCTTTCCTGTCAAAGTTAGCAACACTCTACAGCTTCTGAGTGGTTTCTGGACTGACACACAGCTGAACAAACACTGGATGCAATTTTTTTTCCACTGTAATGATATTTGTATTTAACTACTGCTCCATCTTGACCACTGACTCCATTTTGTGATTAAATTAGTTTCAAACACCGTCACATTGGTGGTGCAGGTATTTTCCCAAGCACAACTTATGCAACATGTTTTTTGCTCATGTTTTCACTCTTTGTGCTCTCTTCTCACCAAAGCAGGGACATAACATGGAGGAGGGAGGGTAAGATAAGGCATACCAGAAGAATGTTTATGGTACGGTAGGGAACAGTTCGGTCTTGGGAGTACACCATGGGATGTGGGTAAATCTCTAACGTGCTCTTTCAACACGGACTGGTACGGCCAGCATTTGAACAACAATTCTTAATATGGGATGGGGGAGTTTCTAGAATTCCCCTCTCTACCTTGTTTAAGGTATTTAAGAAGGAAACCTTGTAAGGAAATGCCTCCTTGGCATGGTTACCCCCTAACTTTTTGCCTTTGCTGATGCTAAGTTATGATTTGAAAGTGTGCTGGGACCCTGCTAACCAGGCCCCAGCACCAGTGTTCCTTCCCTAAACTGTACCTTTGTCTCCACAATTGGCACAACCCTGTCACTTAGGTAAGTCCCTTGTAACTGGTAGCCCTGGTACCAAGGGCCCTGATGCTAGGGAAGGTCTCTAAGGGCTGCAGCATGTATTATGCCACCCTGGGGACCCCTCACTCAGCACATGCACACTGCCTCACACCTTGTGTGTGCTGGTGGGAAGAAAATGACTAAGTCGACATAGCACTCCCCTCAGAGTGCCCTACCAACCTCACACTGCCTGTGGCATAGGTAAGCCACCCCTCTAGCAGGCCTTACAGCCCTAAGGCAGGGTGCACTATACCACAGGTGAGGGCATATGTGCACGAGCACTAGGCCCCTACAGTTCAAAGCAAAACCTTAGACATTGTAAGTGCAGGGTAGCCATAAGAGTATATGGTCTGGGAGTTTGTCAAACATGAACTCCACAGTTCCATAATGGCTACACTGAAAACTGGGAAGTTTAGTATCAAACTTCTCAGCACAATAAATGCACACTGATGCCAGAGTGCAATTTATTGTAACATACACCCAGAGGACATCTTAGAGATGCCCCCTGAATACCTACCCGACTTCTAGTGTAGGCTGACCAGTTTCTGCCAGCCTGCCACACACCAGACATGTTGCTGGCCACATGGGGAGAGTGCCTTTTGTCACTCTGTGGCCAGGAACAAAGCCTGTACTGGGTGGAGGTGCTTCTCACCTCTCCCTGCAGGAACTGTAACACCTGGCGGGGGCCTCAAAGGCTCACCCCTTTTGTTACAGCGCCCCAGGGCATCCCAGCTAGTGGAGTTGCCCACCCCTCCGGCCACTGCCCCCACTTTTGGCGGCAAGGCTGGAGGAGATAATGAGAAAAACAAGGAGGAGTTACCCACCAGTGAGGACAGCCCCTAAGGTGTCCTGAGCTGTGGTGACCACTGCCTTTAGAAATCCTCCATCTTGAGTTTGGAGGATTCCCCCAATAGGATTAGGGATGTGCCCCCCCTCTCCACAGGGAGGAGGCACAAATAGGGTGTAGCCACCCTCAAGGACAGTAGCCATTGGCTACTGCCCTCCCAGACCTAAACACACCCCTAAATTCAGTATTTAGGGGCTCCCCAGATCCCAGGAAATCAGATTCTTGCAACCTGAAGAAACAAGAAGGACTGTTGACCTACAAGCCTGCAGAGAAGGAGGAAGACGACAACTGCTTTGGCCTCAGCCCTACCGGCCTGTCTCCAACTTCAAAAACCTGCTCCAGCGAAGCATCCGACAGGTACCAGCGACCTCTGAAGCCTCAGAGGACTGCCCTGGATTAAAGGACCAAGAAACGCCAGCGAACAGCGGCCCTGTTCAAAACCAGCTACTTCATTGCAACAAAGAAGCAACTTCCAAAGACTGCACGTTTCCCGCCAGAAGCGTGAGACTTCTCACTCTGCACCCGACGCCCACAGCTCGAGATCCAGAGAACAAACACCACAGGGAGGAGTCCCCGGCGAATGCAAGCCCATGAGTAACCAGAGACGACCCCTCCCTGAGCACCCACAGCGACGCCTGCAGAGAGAATCCAGAGGCTCCCTCTGACCGCAACTGCCTTTAACAAGGGACCCGACGCCTGGAACCAACACTGCACCAGCAGCCCCCAGGACCTGAAGGAACCAAACTTTGATGCAGGAGTGACCCCCAGGCGACCCTCTGCCTAGCCCAGGTGGTGACTGTCCCGAGGAGCCCCCCCTGCGCCTGCCTGCACTGCTAGAGTGACCCCCGGGTCCCTCCATTGTTTCCTACCTGAAACCTGACACCTGCTTTGCACACTGCTCCCGGCCGCCCCTGTGGGTGTGTTTTGTGTGCATACATGTGTGCCCCCCAGTGCTCTACAAAATGCCCCTCGTCTGCCCCCGAGGACGCAGGTACTTACCTGCTGGCAGACTGGAACGGAGCACCCCTGTTCTCCATAGGCGCCTATGTGTTTTGGGCACCTCTTTGACCTCTGCACCTGACCGGCCCTGAGCTGCTGGTGTGGTAACTTTACGGTTGCCTTGAACCCCCAACGGTGGGCTGCCTATGCCCCAGAACTGAGACTTGAAAGTGTTTTACTTACCTCCTAATCTAACCTTTACTTACCTCCCCCAGGAACTGTTGATTTTTGCACTTTGTCCGCTTTGAAAATAGGTTATTGCCTGACTGTATATGATATTGCTTTTAGTCAAAGTTCCTTGGGTATCTAAGTGAAGTACCTTGCATTTAAAATGTTTAATGTAAATCGTGAACCTCTGGTTCTTAAAATAAACTAAGAAAATATATTTTTCAATATAAAAACCTATTGGCCTGGAGTAAGTCTTTGAGTGTGTGTTCCTCATTTATTGACTGTGTGTGTACAACAAATGCTAATTACTACCCTCTGATAAGCCTACTGCTCGACCACACTACCGCAAAATAGAGCATTAGAATTATCTACTTTTGCCACTATCTTATCTTACCTCTAAGGGGAACCCTTGGACTCTGTGCACACTATTTCTTACTTTGAAATAGTATATACAGAGCCAACTTCCTACAAACCTTTTATTCGTGTTTCCTCTCAGTCTGAAGTAGAAGCAAAACACTTTGGTGGAGTCGCACAGTAGGGGAGGGAAAAGTTTGAAGAGTGTAAGATTTAAAAGTGTAATATGTTTGGCAAGAAGTCAAGGGCAGCATCACAAGCCATTTCTAAAAATGCATGTGAAATTCCAAGTTGGATGAAAGAACATTGGTGGTCATTACAACCCTGGCGGACGGTGTTAAAGCTGCGGAAATACCGCAAACAGGCCGGCGGACCAAAAAAGGGAATTATGATACTGGCAGAAACCGCCAACACAGACAGCCACTTTAACACACCGCTCGCCACGGCGGTGCAAACAAGCAGCGCGGCAGTCACCGCCAACAGACAGGCGGGAGACAATGTACCGCCCACAGTATTACAATCCGCCACCTTTTCCGGGGCGGATTCTCCGTGGATAAAAACACAGCGGAAACAGCTTTTGCTATGGGAAAACGCTCACCTGAACGCATCCCACGAGGAACGAGGACTCCATGGATCCGGAACTACAAATACTACCTGCCCTTGTGTTTCTGCTCCTCTACGACCAACAGCTACGTAGGCGCCGAAGACAACGGTGAGTACTGCACCTACGACATAGGGGAGGGGGGAGGCAAAAGTTAGGGGGACACCCACCAAACACCCCCACCCTCGCATATTAAAACATACACACCAATGCATCCACAAAAATCACAGTAACAACCCACAATCCCCCCGGAAGAATGAAAAGACAATGCGAAATTCGGTCAAACATTGCAATGTGGCAATATACATGTCATACAAAAATATACAGATATATATTTGAAAATCAGTCATAATTATATACAATACGAGAAGTAGTGCAGATACGTACACAACAATGTCCGTGCACCAACAGTCCAAAAATGCATGGGCGAGGCCCTCAAAGGATACCTGACCACAATCGGAGAGAACACTGCCGGGGCATCAGATAGAAATACTACAGGCACCTCAGGGGGAAGGGAAGGGGTGGCACCTCAGCCGGATGACTGCAAAGCCAGATCCACGACGGGGCTCCATGCCCATTGATGTATCCTGGGGAGTGCAAAGCCACAGTCTCTCAAGTCTCACAAGTGGGTGGGGTGCCCACTGTGCCATCCTGGGGAGGGCAAAGCCACAGTCACTCAAGTAGATGCAGGTCTCTAGTGGTACTGGGGGGGGACTGGTGCCCAGACTGGATGAGTCTCCCCATGAAAGTTCCTGTGCTGTCACTGTCCCAGCTGCACATGGGATAAGGATGCCTGATGTGGCGGCCCATTCATTCCTACCCGGTGCTTGCCCTGTTCAACGGTGCTTTGCCATGGCGGTCTTTGCCCTGTTCAGCGGTGCTTTGACATTGCGGTTCTGCTACGGACATTGGTGTGTGGCATGACGTTCTCTACACTGGGCATTGGTGTGTGGCATGACGTTCCATCATTGCCCAGCGGGGCTGTGGCAGCCGGGGTCCTCCAGGGCATTGACTCCGGCGGTGGTCTCCTGACCAGTGACGATACTTGTGCCCTCCTGGGCTGTGACTCTGGCGGTGGTCTCCTGACCAGTGACGATACTTGGGCCCTCCTGGGCTGTGACTCTGGCGGTGGTCTCTGGACCAGTGACGATACTTGTGCCCTCCTGGGCACTGACTCCGGCGGTGGTCTCCTGACCAGTGACGATACTTGTGCCCTCCTGGGCTGTGACTCCGGCGGTGGTCTCCTGACCAGTGACGATACTTGGGCCCTCCGGGGCTGTGACTCTGGCGGTGGTCTCCTGACCAGTGACGATACTTGGGCCCTCCTGGGCTGTGACTCTGGCGGTGGTCTCTGGACCAGTGACAATACTTGTGCCCTCCTGGGCTGTGACTCCGGCGGTGGTCTCCTGACCGGTGACGATACTTGTGCCCTCCTGGGCTGTGACTCCGGCGGTGGTCTCCTGACCAGTGACGATACTGGGGCCCTCCTGGGCTGTGGCTCTGGCGATGGTCTCTGGACCAGTGACGATACTTGTGCCCTCCTGGGCTGTGACTCCGGCGGTGGTCTCCTGACCAGTGACGATACTTGGGCCCTCCTGGGCTGTGACTCTGGCGGTGGTCTCCTGACCAGTGACGATACTTGTGCCCTCCTGGGCTGTGACTCCGGCGGTGGTCTCCTGACCAGTGACGATACTTGGGCCCTCCTGGGCTGTGACTCTGGCGGTGGTCTCTGGACCAGTGACAATACTTGTGCCCTCCTGGGCTGTGACTCTGGCGGTGGTCTCCTGACCAGTGACGACGGTGCTGGCGGTTGTGTGTCGACCGCCGGAAATGATGGCGCACTTCTCCGCAGTGACACTCACAACAGGCTGGGCAGACTTCCTCTGGCCCTTCCTCACCTTTGGTGGAGTCACAGCTGACTCTCCAATCCCCTTGGAACCCATGTCAGTTGTTTTCCCACCAGGAGTCTTAACACGGTCCCGTCATCCACTCTCCAATTTTAGAGCCTTTACAGGGGGTGGGCTGCCAGTGCCTTGGCTCCGGGTCCTACTGGCTGCCCTGGTGGCCGGTGCACTCCACAAACCTTGAACAGGCACCACTGGTATTGGAGGCTTTTTGGCTGAGGCGCTACGACGGGACTGATGAATTGGAGGGGGTGGGGTGGAGGCAAAAAGATCAACTTTATAGAGCGACAGTTTCTGACGAACACTGGGATGGGTATTTGGAGGGGGTCTGGGAGTGGAGGAAGAGGAGGTGGTTGTCGGAGGTGTCACTTTAGGTGTTTTGGGTGCAGGTGCAGGTACTGGAGGCTGTCGTGAGGTGGATGGATGTTGGGTGAGTGATTGCAGGCGTTTGTGTACTTTGGGAGGGGGCGTCACAGACACACTGGGAGAGGAAACAGGGGATGTGTAAATGGCAGTGGAGGTGGTGAGTGCAGGTGAGCGGCTTGTGGTGCTGGGTGTCCTTGTGCGATTCATGTTGCCTGTAGATGTGGTGCATGCAGGTGTGTGTATAGACGAGACTGGGAGGGAGGAGGGAGAAGAGGAGGAGGGGGACACAGTGGAGGAAGTGGATGTTGCTGTGTCTGTACGTGGGTGAGGCTTGCGTGAGTGCCTGTGGTGTGTGTGGTACCTATGTTTGCTTGAGCTACTTGGGTGTGTTGTCTTGTGTGCATGCTGGTCTGTAGGTGTGCTTGGGATGGGCTGGGGTACAGGAGATTGGGTCTGGGTGGAGGAAGTTGGAGGGGGGAGGCTGGAGACAGGGACAATGGCTGCCATCAGTGCTGAGGCCAGAGATTGCAGGGTTCGCTGAAGGACAGCCTGACCAGAATGAATGCCCTCCAGGAATGCATTACCGTGTTGCAACTCTCGTTCTACACCCTGGATGGCATTCGCAATGGTAGACTGCCCAACAGTGAGTGACCTGAGGAGGTCAATGGTCTCCTCACTGAGGGCAGCAGGGGTGACTGGGGCAGGGCCTGAGGTGCGTGGGGCGAAGGTGATGCCCACCCTCCTGGGTGAGCGGGCACGGGGCGAACGCTGAGGGGCTGCTGGGAGGGCGGGCTGGTAGGGGAGGTGGCGGCTGTACCTGTAGAGGTGTGGGGCACAGATGGTGCCACCACCACAAGGGAGGCCCCATCGGCGGATGAGTCCGTGTCGTTGCTTGGTGATCCGGTGGCCGATGTGAAGCTCCCCTCGCCCTCCGTCCCACTGGTGCATTCAGAGTCTGTGGTGTGGCCCTCCATGGCCATGTGGGATGCAGCTCCCTCGTGCCCCGGTGCCACTGTACCTCCGCCTGTTGATGCTGATGTACAAAAGGACAGGGAGAGCAGAAAAAGGGAGGGAGACAGAAGAAAGAGAGTTTTAGTGCATGGATTACCGCTACCGTTGGCGGACAAGACAGACGCAGCAGCCCCCTGCACTACGCCGTGCTCCTGCCCTCTGCACATGCAATTTCTGGGATATGGCCTACATGGCAATGGTGGACATCTGCGCACATGTATGCCACAGGGACAACTGTACCTCGACTTGGCACTCTGCTGAGGTGGGGTAGAGTGCCACATGGCCTACATTACGGAGGGGCCTTGCCTACCTAACTCGCCCTGGCCTAGGGACACCCACAGCCCACCTCCCCCACCCAGACCCCTCCACTACGTGCAAAGTCAGCAGAATGAGGTTGTACTCACCCCCTTGTGTCTGCTGTGATGCTCTCAAGCACCCATCCAACTCCGGGTAGGCCACCGCCAGGATCCGGAACATCAGGGGGGTCATGGTGCGACGGGCACCCCTCCCACGTTGGGAGGCCATCCCCAGCTGAGCCTCCGCCGTCTTCTTGCTGCAGCGGCGAATGTCCTCCCATCTCTTACGGCAGTGGGTGCCCCGTCTCTGGTGGGCCCCCAGGGTCCGGACCTCCTTGGCGATGGCACGCCAAATGTCCCTCTTCTGGTGGGCGCTGACCTACATGACATGCACAAGGGAAGAAGAGAAGCCATTACCGACTGCACCGTAGATGTAAGTGCCCCCCCCTCCCTACCCTTGCCATTTGGCACGTGCATTAATGTTCCCTGAACTCTGCCCCCTTCCCTCTTCCAACCAGCCCTCTCCACCCAGGCCTAGCCCATACAACTTGCTCCCTGTGTACTAACCTGTTGGTCTGGAGGACCGTAGAGTAGCGTGTACTGGGGGAGGACCCCGTCTACCAGTTTCTCCAACTCCTGTGCAGTGAAGGCAGGGGCCCTTTCCCCAGACGCAGCAGCCATCGTCGCTTCCAGACCGAGGTCACAGCAGTACTTGCAGTGTAGGTCCTCTCCTGTCGAAGGTCAGGTATCTAGTGATTGAACAGATAGAAAATGGCGGTGACGGTGTGCAACGCCAGCGCTGTTACCCCACAATCCAATTGTCCCAGTTTAGAGGTCAGGCAGCCGCCATTTCAGGGGCCCACATGGCTTCATTTACCTGTGCGTCACACATAGCTAGGCCTACACTCAACACACATACAGGAAGGGTTTTGTGAGTGGTGTAGTCTTGTGTGTAACTGTGGGTACATACCTGGAGGAATAATGACTGGTTCGTCGCTGTTGTCCTTCGTAGGCACCATCAGCTGGGACATATGAGAAGATGGCGGAATCCTCCGGTGTACCGACCGCTGGTGGACCTGTTGACAATGGAAGAGAGACATGTCATCGTCACCTACCGGTTTGACCGTGCCACAATCCAGGAACTATGTACCCAGTTGGAGCCAGACCTGATGTCACCAATCCGCCATTCGACTGGAATCCCCCCTGACGTGCAGGTGCTGTCAGTACTCCATTTCCTTGCAAGTGGCTCTTTTCAGACAACAGTGGCCATGGCATCAGGGATGTCCCAGCCTATGTTTTCCAACGTGTTGTCCAGAGTGTTGTCTGCCCTGCTGAAACACGTAAGGAGATACATAATTTTCCCTCAGGTGGAGGATTTGCCTACAGTGAAAGGTGACTTCTATGCCCTTGGACATATCCCCAACGTCATTGGTGCCATTGATGGGACCCATGTAGCTCTGGTCCCCCCCCACAGGAGTGAACAGGTGTACAGGAACAGGAAGAGTTATCATTCCATGAATGTCCAGATGGTCTGTTTGGCAGACCAGTACATCTTGCAGGTAAATGCTACGTTCCCTGGCTCAGTGCATGACGCCTACATCCTGCGGAATAGCAGCATCCCTGATATGATGGGTCAACTCCACAGGCACTGTGTATGGCTATTGGGGGACTCTGGATACCCCAACCTGCCCTGGCTATTGACCCAAGTGAGGAATCCCAGGACCAGGGCAACGGAACGGTACAATGAGGCCCATGGGCGGACTAGGAGGGTGATCGAACGCACCTTCGGCCTCCTGAAGGCCAGGTTCAGGTTCCTCCATATGACAGGTGGTTCCCTATTCTACTCACCGAAGAAGGTGTGCGACATCATCATCGCCTGCTCCATGCTCCATAATTTGGCATTGCGACGCCAGGTGCCTTTTCTGCAGGAGGATGATCCAGATGACGGTGTTGTAGCAGCTGTGGAGTCTGTGGAGCCTGTGGACAGTGATGAGGATGATGCTGAGGAAGAAGACAACGACAACAGGGAGTCAGTCATACAGCAATATTTCCAGTGAGACACAGGTGAGAACACATTCATTTTTACCATTACATTAACTTTCACACGTCTACCTCTATCCTGTTTCTCGATTTCAATCACTATTTGGAAACTGAGTTGTACCTTTCCATTACGGTTTCACAGGTGTGGTTACCTACGTGTCAACTGCTTGCATCCTTCAAGTGCTTGTAATGTGTGACATAGGTATGTTAGCCTTACAATGGTAAACCCATTGTGACACTGTCATTGATAATACATATTTAGTAAATCACAGACTGACTCCAGATTGTTTTGTGTTTCAAGGGTGTTTATTGAAGTGCTCTGAAATGTGTAAAATGAGGATGGGTGATGGCGGAGGAATGTCCATGGCAGAGTCCAGTCTATTAGTCTCACAGGTGCACTGCCCATCTGGGCATAGGAAGTGGAGCTGGTGCAGTTTAAGTATGGACAGGGTAACAAAGTGGGACAGTGGGGTGACAATCAGGGTGGTCTCATTTCCTGGCGGGGGTCTTGCCATCTTGCTCTGTCCTGTTCCTGGATCTCAGGGCCCGCTTGCGTGGTGGTTGTCCGTCTGCAGGTGTTGGGGTGCTGGTGTGTTGGTACTGTCGTGGGGCGTCCTGTCCACTAGCGCCGGCGGAGGTGGTGGGCAGTTCATCGTCCTGGCTAGTGTCAGGGGCCCCTTGGAGTGCCAAGGTGTCCCTCAAGGTCTGCTGTATGTCCTTCAGCACCCCTACGATGGTGGACCATCAGCTCCGCCCTGTACCCCAAATACAGTTCGTCCTGCAGGCGCAGTGTCTCCTGCAACTTGTCCAGGACTGTGGCCATCGTCTCCTGGGAGTGGTGGTATGCTCCCATGATGGAGGATAGGGCCTCGTGGAGAGTGGGTTCCCTTGGCCTGTACGCCCCATGTTGCACAGCAGCCCTCCCAGTTCCCCTGTGTTCCAGTGCCTCCGTCCCCTGGACCGTGTGCCCACTACCACTGCCCCCGGGTCCCTGTTGTTGTTGGGGTGGCGGGTTATCCTGGGTTCCCTGTAGTGGTGGACACACCGCTGATTGACCTGTCCTGGGTACAGAGGTTTGGGCCCGCTGGGTGGGTGCTGTGCTGGTGTTACCAGAGGGTGGAAGGTCGGTGTTGGGCTGTTCCTGTGCAAGGGGAACCGACTGTCCCGAGGCCCACGATGGTCCGGGCTGGTCATCAGGATCCAGTAGGGCAGAGCTGCTCTCGTCACTGTGGGCCTCTTCTGGGGGTGGAGTGGTGTTGTCTGGACCCTCTGGTGTGGTGATGGTCCTTCGGGTTCCTGCAGGGGCATAAGAGCATGATTATTGCATGTGTGTGTGTAATGGTGTGCAATGGGTGGGTGAGCGTGTACCCCAGTGCAAGCATTACTGTGTTTGGGTTTGTGTGATGATGGTTGAAGGTGTGTTCTGGGTATGTGCAGTGGGCATGCTTTAGTGAGGGGTGTCCATGCTTAGTCGTGTCATGCAGGGCTTGGTGTTGGGATGGGTGGTTTGTGTTATGGGTAGATTAGTGAGGATTTGGAGTGATAGGGGAGGGTGGGGGGTGTGATATCATGCAGGTAGGGTGGGGATATGATAGTTAAGATTTGACTTACCAGTGTCCCATCCTCCACCGACTCCTCCGAGGCCCTCTGGATGCATGATGGTCAAGACTTGCTCCTCCCATGTTGTTAGTTGTGGGGGAGGAGGTGGGGGTCTGCCGCCAGTCCGGTGTGACGCGATGTTGTGCCTGGAGACCGTTGAACGCACCTTCCCCCATAGGTCGTTCCACCTCTTCCTGATGTCCTCCCTATTTCTTGGGTGCTGTCCCACGGCGTTGACCCTGTCCACTATTCTGCGCCATAACTCCATCTTCCTGGCTATTGATGTGTGCTGTACCTGTGAGCCAAATAGCTGTGGCTCTACCCGGACGATTTCCTCCACCATGACCCTGAGCTCCTCCTCGGAGAAGCGGGGGTGTCTTTGGCGTGCCATGGGGTGGTGTGTGTGATGTGTGGGGTGGTGTATGTGGTGATGAGTGTGGTGGGTGTAGTGGTGTGTGGTGTTTTGTGCGTGGATGTTGTGTGGGTGATGCTGTTGTGTGCCTCTGTGTGATGGGGTTGTCTATTCTGTGCTCTCTCTCGGCCTTCGTTCGTGATTTTTGTGGTCGTAGGGCTTTTGTGGGTGATGTGGGAGTGTGTTTTATATTGTGTTGGGTGTGTGGGAGTGGTGTGTGTATGTGTATCAGGTGTGTGTATTTGTAATTGTCCAATGTGGCGGTGTTTTGGAGATGTGTGTGTATTTTGAGCGCGGCAGTGTGTACTGCCAATGGAATACCGCGGTTGAAAGACCGCCGCGTGTGATCGTGGGTCGTAATAGCATGGGTGTGTTTCTGTTGGCGTGGAGGTGGAGGATTTGTTTCCGCCAGTTTATCACTGACCTTTGGTGTGGCGGTGTTGTGTGGGTGTCTGAATTTCGGCGGATTCCGGGATGTGTGTCATAATAGCTGTGGCGGAATACTGCCGCAGCGGTGGTGTATTGGCGGTCTTCTGCACGGCTGTAATCGCCTTTTACTGCCAATGTTGTAATGATCCCCATTATAATGTTTGGTGAATGAGTTTTCTTGTTTTTCGAGTCTTTCTGAATCATGGGAGGAGTGCCTTGGGGAAGCAGAGCCTCAAAGTTTGCTTCTGTATTTAAAAAAGGTACCTTTTGAATGGAATAGTGATTTATCTGTTTTAGTAAGAAGGGGGTGGATATTATAGAAAAATGCATGAGAAATGCAAGCAGTTATAACAAAAAAATCAGCAATTAGAGAAGCAGCTTGTTGACACTAAAAATACAGTAACTATGCTGTCTTGTCAAAATAAGTTATTATAAGATAAGGCACATACCTACCAGTCTGTTGCAGAAAAAGCACCAGTCAAAGTCGCTCAGAATACATTTAGAAAATGCAGAGGCAGAATTAATCAAAAGAAAGTTAATTTAGCCATTGCCTAAGCAGTTTTAAATTGGAATCCAGATTTATGGGACGGTAACATTTGGGACAGCACTGATTTTTCAAATTCTAATGATGAAGAGGTTGAAAAAGGTGGGGATCAGTGTGAGCAAAATGAGCAGAATGTGGTTCTCACACAGCCAATATGTAGACAAAAAATACAGGGCACTCCACAGAATCCTGGAGGCATTCAAATGCATTCTTTAGAAGATTATACTCGGCAAGAAGTTAATGATATTATGGACCAATTTAAACAGAAAAGTGGGGAAGCACTGCTTACATAGATGGTAAGGCTATTTGATACCGGTGCTTCAGAGGTAACATTAGATTCAGGACATTCAAGGATGTTTTGTACTCTTAGCACAGATCCCTTAGTACAGGAGCAATGCAGGAGTTATGGGAATCAAGCAGCGACCAATTGATTACAATTGGAAGTTATGGGATGTAATCGAAAATACCATACTGAATCTGACTGGCCAACAAATGATAAGCGTTGATACACATTAAGAGATACCGTGCAAAGAATTAAGGAAGAAAGTATGAACACTGCTATTCTATTAGATGAAGCTCACAAATTGTTAAAGGCTCCACTGACCATTTCAGTGCATAACAAAGTAATTGGTTTACCCCTCTAGCTTACAAGCAAGTAATCATGACTCTCCTCATTAATCAGACAGGGCAGAGAATAAAAGAGGTGCTGGATGCGGTTCGTGAATTAGGTGTATTAGGGGACTGGAATAAACCCAAGAGGGCTTCAAGATCTGAAAGTTGCACAGATAATAGAGTTTCTAGGAGAGATATGTTCATGGCATTGCTCAAGGATGGTATTAGCAAGGAGCAGATTGATGGCATAGATACTAAAAGCTTGTGGGAGATGTACTGTAAAAGAGACCTGGATCGTAAAGAAAGTAGCAGGCGGGTTCAGAAGCAAGATAATAAACATGCAAGTCCCAGTCAGTCACAGATGCAGGAGGATGAAAAAGAAAGGAAAAAAAATGTCTCTTCAAAAGGGAAAGAGGAAGAAGGCGGGACAGCGAGAAGCAGAGGAGTAGAGCCTGCTGGGAGACATGAAAGTATATATCCCGATCTGACTTGGGCCAAAGTTGACAGGTTAAAGTCTGACTAGGAAACTGGCCAAGCTCCAGTGCAGGGATGGGTTTTCAAAGATAACAGACAACATGTTGATTTAGAAATACACTGGAAACACAAAAATGTGCAAAGAGTCCGAGCACTAGTTGACACTGTGGCAGAGGCCTCTTTAAGACACCGGGGTGGAGGCCGCTTTAATTTATGGCAATCCAAAGAAATTTACCGTTCAGCACTACACCATCATAGCGTTAGGTGGAAAACAAACTCCTCCTGTGCAGACTATGGTTCAAATGAAAATAGGAAGAACACAGAAAAGAAAATATACTTTTTTGATTGTGCCCCTTCTGGAGACATACTGGGAATTGACATTCTAAAAGGAATGACTTTATATTTGGATGATGGTTGTTATCAATTTGGATCAAAGAGATAGATTTCAGTGGCAGCTATGAGGGTGGGTCATCTGAAGATACCCCCCAGTGAAGGTGCCTCTAGCAACTACGGTAATACACCTAAAGTAATACCACATTCCAGGAGGACATGATGAAATAAGCAAGACTATCCAAGACTTGATTGAGGCTAGTGTAATAGCTCCAGTCACTATTGAACGGGACGATCCCCTTTGGCCTGTGCATCCACCTGATGGGCGCTATAGAATGACTATTGATTACCGCGAGCTGAATACACATACCCCCCCCATTGACACCTGTGGTCCCCGACACCATCACTTTGAACAAATACAGAACCATAAAGGGACCTGTTATGCAACTATTGATATTGCCAATGCTTTCTTTTCTATAGCCTTGGCAGCTGAGTGTCAAGAGCAATTAGCTTTCTCACATTCTGGAAGACAATTTAAGATGTTATCTTTGCCAATGTGTTATATACATATCCCCACCATTTGTCATCAGCCAGTAGCAGAACACCTGGATGAAGTATCCGTCATTCCAGGGGTGCAAATGACCCATTACATTGATGATATGATGATTTAGGGAGAGACACAAGAACAGGTGCAGACTCAGTTGGAGCGGGCTATGAAACTCTTGCAGAGTAACAGGTGGATGATTAATTCAGACAAGACACAGGAATCCTCTCAAAACGTGAAATTTCTAGGTATTCAGTGGAATCAGGGACACAGAGAGGTGTTGCCGCAAGTTAAATAAAAGATTTTAGAGTTTGCTACTCCCTGCACTACGCAGGAGACACAGCGATTCATTGGTTTGTTTGGTTTTTGGAGACAGCATATCCCTGATTTGAGTCTGATCTTGGCCCCTTTGTACAAAGTGAAAAGAAAGACACACAAGTTTGAATGGGGTGAACAGCAGCAGTGTGCATTTGATTTGGCAAAGGAAGCAATTCAACAGGCTTAGACTTGTGCAGGTACATGAAGGATACATTGAGTTGCATGTAACCCTTCAGGGGCAATATGCAAATTGGAGTATGTGGCAAAAACAGGGAAGAACAAGGGTGCCCCTGGGATTCTGTAGTAAAAAGTTGCATGTGGCTGGGGAGTGTTACACTCCCTTTGAGAAACAGTTGCTTGCTTGTTACTGGGCTCTAGTGGACACTGAGCAAATGACCCTAGGTCTTAATGTGATTTTTGAGACATGAAATTCCTATAATGCAGTGGGTGATGAGTTCACCTAAAACGCACTGCATATGACATGCACAAGAAGCTAGTGTCATACGTTGGAAATGGTACATACAGGATAGGGCTCGAGCAGGACCAGCAGGCACAGCTGCTCTATATGAACAGGTGTCGCAAGCCCCAGTGCAGGATGAGGAGAGGGTGCAGGAGTTACCACAAATAAGAGAGTCACCACTGAGATGAGGTGAACCATTTGAATCCTTGTCCCCTGAGGATAGGAAGCATGTATGGTTCACCGATGGTTCAGCCAAATATGTGGGAGCTAAAAGACATTGGAAAGCAGTATCATATAATCCAGTCACCAAAAAGTTGTTAACTACTACATGAGAAGGTAAAAGTAGTCAATATGCAGAGTTGCACTCTGTGTATCAGGCTTTAAAACAGGAGTTACCTGGGACTTGTCATATTTACACAGACTCTTGGTCCACTGCCAATGGGTTAGCCACTTGGCTTCTCACGTGGCATGCACATAACTGGGAAATACATTCAAAGGAGGTGTGGGGCGAAGAGTTGTGACAAGAAATTTGGGAAATACTAGAGCAAAGTACTGTTACTGTGTATTACGTAGATGCTCACTGTCCCATTGATTCACTAGAATACTGGTTCAATGCCCTTGCAGGCAACAAAGCCAAAATCTCAGAGGCAGAAGTGTCTACACAGAATTCTGACTTGGTGGGATGGCTAAAAGGGCGCACCAAAAATGTGGACACCTGCGAGAGCGAGCCACTTACAGGTGGGCAGAGATTAAAGGGATGCACACTCCCCTAGATTTAATAAAAACGGTGATTTAGCAATATCCTACTTGTCAACACACACAACAGAGATCTGCCCTGCAAACAGTCAAAGGTCAATTGGGGAGAGGGACGTTACAAGGACAGATATGACAAATTGATTACATTGGGCCACTACCAATTAGTCGCAGGTGACAATACGCTTGCACAATAGTGGACACCTATTCTGGTTAACTGATTGCTGTCCCCTGTAAACGTGCTACTCAGCACAATACTATCAAAACCTTAGACCTAATAAAGTTATATTATGGAGTACCACTCCAGGTCTAGAGTGACAGTGGGTCACACTTCAAAGGAAAATTGGTACAAAAGTACAATTTACAACACAACATTGCAGGGATTTATCACATTCCATATTATCCACAAGCCTCAGGACTAACTGAGAGAATGAACGGCTTGCTGATAGTCCAATTACGAAAATTATCAGATGGAACCTTGAAAAACAGGAGAGAGCATTTAAATGAAGCCCTCCAGATTCTGAATAACATACCTCTAACTAATGCAGAGACTCCTCTGATGAGAATGTTAACCCCTACATTGCAGATACAACCCCATGTGGCCACCAACACCATCATGAACTGGGAAATAATAAAACCTGGAGTCTTAGCTCCTTACAGAGCCACACCAGAATCTGCAGGACTTGATCTACATGCTTTAAAAGCGTACATATTGAAACCAAGAGACATGCCACTTTGTACGTGGGGAGGGAGGTTTTGGTTCAACAGACAAAAACCGTGGTGCTAAGGTGTGGGTGGAAACCCCATATCACACTCCAGAACCAGCAGAAATTATAGCCAGGGGCCCAGATAATGTTCTCCATGGAACCAGGAAAGGAGCGATGGGGGTACATCCCAGCTTAAATTTTTTATTTGGAGAATGATGATACTTGTCGCTTTTACAGATCACACTACAACGTGTCTATGCGCTCACTGTGCTGTGTGGTCTCCTTTCGGGCGTGTGTGGGCAGTGAGGACCTAAAACCCCCAACATCAAAATAATTGAGCGACCACTTCGAGCGACACCTTTACTGCCCCTCACTGACAATGTATGGACCCATTTGGCAAGAGTTGTTCTCAACCGATCGGATTTCTGCATGAAAGCCATGCAAAGTACAGTGGCTATCATAACAACATGTCTAGTGGCTATCCCTACGCCTGCAAAAATTCTACTGGGTATCTTTAATGTCACCAATAAGGATAGAAATGTGCAACAGAGTGACGTGTTATCTCATTTTGCGCCAAACGAGCATTGTGGATGTTGCCAAGAAACAACAGATGAAAAGTGGGACAATATCACACAACTACTTACAACATCACTCCTGGAGATGTATATTTTAATTTCACCTGTAATTCACATCAAATTGGAAAATGCGCTCAACTGCGCCTCGAGTCCGCAACGGGATCTTCTCAAGCAATACTGTGGGAACAAAAGGTACTCTTCCATTACCGAACGCATACACATTGCAAATGGATGGCTAATTCTATGTCTTGTCTTCACGTGGTGAATGCTACTGGTCACATCAAACATGTTTTGTACAGATAATTACACAACTAATGAACGATCCAGACTTAATTTGACAGCACAATAAGGTTTCACAAGCATTTTGCTGCAATCCCTACACAAGGGACACATGAACATGAGCGTGTTGCCTTTACATGGGCACCATTCCAGAGACAAAACACACAGGGCATACATTAAATTCAATTCTACATCTTTCGGTCTGTGAACCTAATCATAGAGATGTTTTCTTTAGGCCTCAGAGTTATGCCTCTGGTTAGACATAAATAATATGTTCAAGATTCACATACTTCAGCTTTCTCTCAGTCTAACCTTAGAGCAAGCGCCAGACACCTAAGCTATCCCAGAGGTTGCAATGCTCCATCACCAAAGGGCAAAAGCACACACCACAAACCATCAGTTTTGCTCAATTTCTTCTAAAACTGCCACCAGCCCTCCATTTAGTGCATGAGGGCACCCACTAAATATAGAAAACCAAAACATACAGCATATGAGTTGAGTTCAGTTGCTAATTATAATGGCACAACAAATGCCCTGAGACATCTTAGTACTGAACAGAAAAGATATAAAGCTTATCAATAAAATAGATGTATTTTAAAAACCTTCTTAAACATAGAACAGTTCTATTTTTTGCAGAAGCCAAGAAGAAGTGCATTCCACAACGAAAATCAGCAAAATGAGAAAGAAAATCCCACTTAATCCCTCCTCACCTTCTGAAAAGAGCCTTTCTGAAGGGACTGACAGGAGGCAAGAAACAAAGTTAAGGGATAACCTACAGTTGGAAGTGCTAGCGCGCCTTGTCCTTAGTAAGTAAACTTACAAGGGGACGTGTATATGTCGATGAATCTTTTGGATTGCATAGAGTATCCTAGTTAAGCGGTAACCAATGGAACGTCAATAAACATCTTAATCAACATGTAACACCATATAAAACCTTTTTCTAATAAGAAAATACCATCACTCTCAACAAGGTTAATCGTTTTTATTCCCTATTAGTTACAATTCTAGTCAAAAACCTTTATTTCGAACATCAATGGTTAATCAAACTTTATTAGCATCATGAGCAACAGTTCACCATTCAGTTATTGATAAGCAAAAAACCGGGCATCAATATAAGTCAGCGAATCCTTTAACATTGAATAATTCAGCAATGCAAGTCATTCAATCCACCGTCACCATTAAGTCACCCTGGTCAGCCTACCTATCTCAAATTAGCATTAGCATGTGGGTCTTCATGCGAAAACAATTTAGCCAAAAATCAATAGTTTGGAAAAATCTACCTAAGAGCGAAAAACATCTTAAACTGCTCAGTCTGTACCTAGAAGGAAAAGCACACATTAGTCAGTCAGCATTTTATAGCTACCTATCCAAGATAGATCAGCAACAAGTCAGTCTTCATCTCCAGGTCATCAGTCATCGGCAAGAATCAGGCTCACAGAGAGCAAGCCCAATTTTCAGTACTTCGGGCAGCGTCTCCTGACGTCATCAACTTTCGCCTCTCCGCTCTCTGCTCTCTTCTCGTGTCATGACTTTTTATTAGGATCTCTCAGTCCGTCCCACAAATTGCTAATTGGTCAACCTCATTAGGGTTTATGATTCTAACCTATAGTTTTGTTTACCACTTGTTTGCGTCGGTTCAAGCATCTAGTTCCATTAATATTTTTGGTCCTTCTGTCGATGAGAACATCATCCGGCTCTTCAGGTAACAAAATTGTTGCCCACAGTCTTTTAGTCAGTGCTTCCATTGTTCAAGTCCTGGGAAAGTACATTTAGCCCACTCTACACCTAATTGTATGAATTTGTTGTGATCATCTACTGTCCGCTGGTACATTGCAGAAAATTCTAGCAGAGCTCATCTGAACTCTGAACAGTTCACGGTCCTTTTCTCCATTTCCAGTCCTCGGCAGCTCATCGTATCTCCACTGTTAAGCAAGCAAGGCCCAGCGCCTACCAGGCCTCTAGTTCGGCTAAGTTAAGGATACGAAGCATCATAAAACATAGATTATATCATCAGTCATGGCGTATTAATACATAATTTTTATATTTCACATTATTTTAGTACGTGCTAACATTTATGGTGACCACTCCCCGTGGGCACATTTTACTCATTACACGTTATTTTCAATTATTAGTTTCGTTTGTCATTATTTCTCATTAGTATGTATACGCAAATCATTAGAATATTCTCATATTAGCATATCTGCTCCAACAGTCCCTTCTCTGATGGCAAAATATGTCCTCACACCTTTCCCTTGTCAATCATTTACAAATTACTTTCAGCTACATTTTGATCTCTTCTGCTTATATTCTCTCTATAGATTCTTCGTCTGGGTTGTTCTTCCCTCCTCTGATTATTTTTATCCCTATTTCGGTTAATTTTCTGCCATAATTTATATGCCCCCCATAATCCTAATATAGCAATGATCAAAATTAATATCCCCTGGCCGATTTTCCTCAGTATCCCACCCCAAATTTGACTAAACCAATTGCCTACAGTAACAAATCCATTTCCGACCTTTTCCCAAACTCCTGGTTCCTTCAGCTCTTTCAAATCCTTACTTGCATTAGTTGAATTAGTAAGCAAATCCTTTATCTCTTTCTCATTTTCAGGTATATATGAACAACAGTGCCTTGCATTATCATTTTACAGACTCCTCCATCCTTCGCTAATATTATTTTTAAAGCAAGCCTCTTTTGAAGCGTCATAGCTCTATCCGCAGCTAATTCCATGTTTAGTAAAAGTGTAGCTCCTGTAAAATTGTTTAACATATTATCTACTATAGTTGACAGCTTTCATATCTTATTTACATTCAGTATAACTCCTTCAGAAGGAATTACTGCTCCAAAAATATCCCCTACTATTGCAGAGGCTGTCTCTCTCATTTGTCTCATTTGGTGTAACTCAGTCATTTTCGGTATCTTTTTCAAATCATCTATTTGATAAATCTTAGGAAACACTATTCCCAAGTAACATGTCCCATACCATCCCTTAGGAAGACTGTAATAAGCATTTAGTCCACAAATATAATAGATTCCAGGAATCACAGGGTCTGCACCATTCAGCATAAATGTCCACTTACTCTGAAACAGAAACACATGCCCACATTCACTTGTTCCCACAAATAAAGTGTCAGTGCGTGATTTTGGCCTATATATACAAAGCTTCCCTACATGTTATGCATCTAAGGCTAGTTTCCCTTGTGTTCTAATAGCAGTGTAAGCATAATCCTTCTGGTAAGTTCTCTTCTCTAACCCTTTCTCTAGTTTTTCTTTTAGTGCTTTTCTCCAGTCATCAGTATGCCCTATAAAGCTCTTTTCCATAGGTGTTAATAAGCAAATTGTTACGATGCGCATAAGCCGTGCCAAAGGTCAGTGTAGGCTCAAAGAATCCTCTAACTAATACTATATCATGATCTTTAGCTAACTTACTCAAATATCTAATTATAGTAACAAAAGAATAACCATATCATAATTCGAATAAAAATATTGAATATACTCCTGATTATAGAGTCAAGTTAGTAGAAAACTACAAGTTATACCGTAAGTCAGAGGTAGACTATGGTAAGTGACCCCTTCTTCCACAGATGAAGGTATTTGCCTACACACAAGACAATCCCTTGCATTCATCGTTTCCAAATACTCACTCAATAAACGAGAAAAGACGTTAGAAGACAGCTCTCCTTTTGCGTTAGTATAATCATGCAAATATTGCTCATCCAATTTAAACTTCTCTATAGCTGTTGGTGTAGTAGTCTCAAGAAGAGATGTAACCTTAGCTTCTCTCACCTCATGGACTGACATTCCCACAATCATTATTATAAACAATATTCCACACACAATCACCATTCCTACACTCAAATATCTACAATACCTAATGTGCCTTGTGTTGTTATCTAATCTAGCCATGATCTGTAAAGAATTAGAAAGCAGAATTTAAACTCTTGATTAATATGCAACACGAAAAAATCAAAAATCAAAAAGATACTTATTTTTTTTCTGCACGCTTCAGCTTCACACAAAAAGACCCCCTTTTCTTACTTTGTCAAAATCGGTTAGCAGCTGGTCATCTCCAGGATTCTGGGTGTCATAGGCTATCAGTGCCTTTTCCAGTAAAATCATTAATCTCAGTTTCTTCTCCTTTTTGCTCAATGACTCAGTCTATTGATTTTCTCCTTCAGGTTGCATCAAAATACTGATTCGGGACTTCTCTATCGAAACAAAAAGACATAACTAATTTTGCCAATCAATTGTTGTGGCCTATGCCCACTCTGGTCCTGCGTATTTTCGACTTGCTACTCTCTTCCTTTTCAACCTCCTTTCTTCTGTCAGTTCTCCGTCACTCAATTCGTCTTTCTTTGTGGTGTCTACTTCTTCCTCTATTGTTTCATTTATAACCAAGTCCTTTTTCTTGCCTATTTGAGACTCAGGCCAGTGATCTCCTTTTCTCGCCCCCCTTCTGTCAACAATCTCTTCAAGATCAGACTTTTCTCCTTCACCTTATCTGAAGTGCCTTCTTTTGATGGACCTGCAACGGGTTCAGGAGAAGTCAGATCCCTTTGGCTATGACCTTTCTCAACTCTTTCCCCCTCAGGCACTGGCACTTGGTCTCCTTGGGTTTCAATACTCCTTGTTCTTGTGAGGACCTCTCCTGTGCATGGATTTCTTGTCACATCTGTTGGATTGATTTCTCGTTCTTCCTCCTGAATTTCCACACCCTCGTCTCTTACAGGGGTGATCGAACCTTCTTCTGCCAATTCTGGGTCTACTTCCGGCTCAACCTGCTCCGGTTCTGGTAGAACTATTTGTTTTGCAGCTGCTGGCGTTCTCAGCAACACTTCTTCGTGATCCTGAGGACCTACCACCTTCTTTGTGTGGCTTGCATGTATCCAGTTAGGCAATCCTGCACACTTCACAGCTGTTGTAGTTGTCAGCACCACTTGACATGGACCTCTCCATCGTGGCTCTAGGCAAGTCTTTCGCACATGCTTTTTGATCACAACCCAATCTCCCGCTCTTAGGTTGTGGCCTGGGTCATGGATAGGTGGCACGGTAACGGCTTGTACCTGCTGAGAAAAAGATGATACCACATCAGCTAGACACTTGCAGTAGTCCAACACCAAATCATCTGTAATATTGACAATAGCATTGGCTGGTATTGCGGGGACAATCCTGTCTTCCTGTCAGGTATATTTCGCATTGACATCAACACTAAAGGCAATGGATCCGGCCATTTCAGATTTGTGGCAGCTCACATTTTGGCAATTCTTGATTTCAGAGTACCATTCATTTGCTCTACAAGTCCTGACCACTCTGGACGATTGCTGCAGTGGAGCATCTGTTCAATGTTTAGTGCTGCACATAAGACCTTAATCACTTCGTTATTGAAGTGCGTTCCCTATCTGATTCTAAAGAGATTGAGAATCTGAACCTTGGTATCAGTTCTCTAAGGAGTAACTTTGCAAATCATTTCTGCGGGTGGGGTATGCTTCAATCCAATGACTAAACACACACACAATCACCAACACGTACTTCAGTCCACCACTTGCAGGCATCTCAATGAAATCCAATTGCATTCTGCTGAATGGTCCTCCTGCTCTTCCAATGTGGCTCAGATTTACCACTGTCCCTTTTCCCACGTTTAGTTGCTGACAGATCATACATCTGTGACAAACTGCTTCAGCTGCTTGTCTAAATTTCGTATTGAACCAATCAACCTTGAACAGCCTAATCATGGCATCCTTTCCGATGTGTGCCTGACCATGGTGATACCGAGCCATCTGAGTCAACAGATAATTCGGCAATACCATCTGACCCTCCTCAGATACCCAGATCTCATCTGGTCTCTGTACACATTTCAGCTTTGCCCACAGCTTTTTCTCTTCCTTGTCTGCATTTTCTTGTAATGTTTTGAATTCTTCTAGAGTATCGATTATTTTCAATGCACAACTTGTACAACTGGTCTCTTCTTCTGGCATCAATTCCCACCTGTCGTTGAACGATATACAGTTCAGGGCGCAAAACCTTGCAACCTGATCTGCATACTCGTTTTCCAGGGAAATGTAATCTGGCGTTTTTTGGTGTGCACTGCATTTTACCACAGCAATCTCCTCAGGCAATTGAATTGCATACGGTAATTCCTTTATCCTGTCACCATTTCGTACTGGAGTTCCACTTGAGGTCATGAAACCTCTTTGCGACCACAATTGACCAAAATCATGAACAATTCCATATTCATACTGACTATCAGTGTATATTGTCACTCGTAGCCTGGTAGAAACATAACAAGCTCTAGTAAGAGCCACCAGTTCTGCCACTTGTGCTGAATATACACCAGGAAGCCAAGATGCTTCTTGGGTTCTTGTAATAGTACATACAGCATATCCTACTCTCAAGGTGCCTGTTCCATCTCTAAGGCATGAACCATCAACAAAGACAATTTGATCATTTTCTTCTAACCGAGTATCTCTGATATTAGGTCTAGGCTTTGGACATAACTCAGTCACTTCAAGACAATCATGTTCTAAATCCTCCTCTTTTTCAATTTCAACAGAATCACTTGGCAATAACGTTGCTGGATTCAACACTGTACATCTTTTCAAAGTTACATTTGGAGCTCCCAATATGCTTGTTTCATACCTTGTCAGTCTGGCCCCCGTCAAATGTTGTGTTTTCGTCATTGTCAGTAAAATTTAAACAGAATGTGGGTATTCCATGACCAACCCTTCACATTGGGAAAGACTTTGACCAACTGCAGCTACTCCTCGCAGACAGCCTGGTAAAGCTGCTGCAACTGGGTCCAAGGTAGCTGAAAAATAGGCTACTGGGCGATAAGCACCTCCATGGACCTGTGTCAAAACAGACAAAGAACAAGCATCACGTTCATGACAAAACAATATGGAAGGCTTTGTGTAATCAGGCATTCCCAATCCTGGAGCTTTGCACAAACTCTCTCTCAATTCAGTAAAAGCCCTCATTTGGTCCTCATCTAGACTAATGGGATCTGTAACCCCTTTGTGTGTCAACTGCTGTAGGGGTTTCGCTATCTCAGCAAAATTCGGAATCCATTGTCTACAGTACCCTACCATTCCCAAAAACATGCGCGCATCTTTCTGGGAAGTCAGGGGATTTCTCTGCAAAATCATTGTAATCCTTTCTCTGGAAATTCTTTTCAGCCCTTTCTCAAATTGATGACCCAAGTATTTGACAGACTTCTGGCAATACTATTTGACAGACTTCTGGCAATACTGCAACTTCGCAGGTGAGACCTTGTGTCCAAAGTCTCCCAAATGATTCAGCAGGGCAATTGAGTCGTGCTTACACTTGTCCCTTGTTCTGGAGACAATCAATAAGTCATCAATGTATTGCACAAGAGTCGATTGGCAGGGTAATTCGAATGACTCCAAATTCTTCTTCAAAATCTGATTGACAAGGATGGTGACTCCATATACCCTTGTGGAAGCCTGCACCAGCTATAGACTTTATCTAGGAATTTGAAACTGAAAAGAAACTGACTATCCTCATGAAGTGGCACTGAAAAGAAAGCTTGTGACAAATCAACCACCGTGAACCACTCTTCCTTACAAGGGATCTGCAACAGTATCACTGCTGGACTGGGCACAATCGTACAACACTTAACCACCAACATTCACTTTTCGCAAGTCCTGCACAACCCGTACCTTCCCACAAGGCTTTTTCAATCCAGTTATCGGTGAATTACATGGGCTACTCAACACTTCCCTTAGAACTCCCTGCTTCAGGAAGTCTCCAATTATCTCTGCCACTTTCATCATCACATCCTGTGCCATGTTATACTGTGGAAAGTTCGGGAACTCAACATTCGGCTTCAAAGTGATGTTAATAGGTTCCACTTCCCTGTCAAATCCCAAACTTTCTCCTTTACTGTTCCCTGCAGGTCTGCATGCAACTCCTTCAGTGTGAACATCAGAAAGATTTCAATCAATGGGTATTATTCGTGAGCATTATTTAGTACCATGGCTGACGCCTGTTTTTCCTTATCATCACTATTTGTCTGGATCTCTATTCCTGCATCTGTGCAATTTATGGAACATTTGGTCTTGCACAATAAGTCTCTTCCTAACAAAGACACAGGACTTGAGTCACACACCACAAATCTGTGCAATCCCAAATAATTTCCGATTTCAACTTGCACTGGTTCTGTGATAGGGTTCGTTAACTGCCTATTCTCCACTCCCACGACCTGAACTGTCCTACTGGAAAGGGGTGAATCGGGTACTTCCACACTCCTCACTGTGGAGCGCGTAGCTCCAGTGTCAACCAGGAATGAGACCTTATGTCCCATTACTTTTCCCTTCACAAAAGGCCCTCTCTGATCCACTTCTAGGGGCGCAGCAAGAATACAAGCTCCTTCATCTGAACTGTCACTCATCCATTCATTGTTCATTTCATCCTCACTGTGAAATGGGAACTGGTGTACTGTATTGTTACTATTGTCTTGTCTGTGACCTGTGACCTGTTGAGTAAGCATAACTCGTGCTGCTCCATCGGTGCTTGGGGTATGTGCATTTGCTGTCTAGGCACCATAGAAATCTGCTGCTGTACTGGTGTTAAGGAAGTAAATTGTGCTCGAGGCACCTGCAACTGTTGTACAGGCAAGAAAACTGACCTCTATTTTGAGCATTCTGAACTATACCCCTCATTCTTGGGACCCTTACAGTTTGAGTTGCACCAACATCCCCTTGCTGAACCATTCCTTTCTGCACCATCAATAGGCACTCCCGCTTCCAGTGTCCCACGTTTTCGCACAAATGACATGGCAACATCCTTTTCATACCCTGCATGTCATTCTGAACAAGAACTATCTTAGATCTGGACCACGCATCATATCCATCCCACGTCCTCTACCCCTCACTTGAGGTTGAAACATGACGGCTCTCTGTTGCGGCAGCATCTGCGGCACTAAAGCTCCTTGTACTCCTGATTGTACTGCCTTAATCTGCATCACCATTGCCTTTTCTTTCAACATCTTTTGTTTCAATTCAATCTCATCAATACAATATTTAGCATACTGCAACACCTCAACAATCGGCTTTTCCTGCCAGCAAATCAAGTAATTCTTAATCATCTGCCCTACTTCAGGTCTCAATCCTTCAACAAATCTAAACACAAAATGCAACATGTCCTTTGGTTCGACCGCTTCCTTGCCACTGTACTCCTTGAAAGCCTTTAAAAAAACTTTCATAATAAGTATGTATTGACTTCTTAGTTTCCTGGACTTTCCTGTCAATCCTCTGCCAATCAATGTTTTTAGGAGAAATCCTAGTTTTCAGGAACTCAATCACCTTATAATAATTTTTCATAACCTCAGGTGATGGTGCGCCTGTAATCTTGTTCTTTCCAGGTTCACTCGTTGGCCAGTCTACTGCCATCTTACATTCAACCTATAAGTCGGATGGCACAACTATCTTGAATAAGGTATTCAAGTCCTCCCACAAACACTTAGAGAGTTTCACAAACCTCTCAGTCTGTTGATACCATTCAACTGGCTTCTCTCTCAATCTGGGATAAACGTTTGTAAAATACAATATGTCACTTCGGTGCCACGGGACATGAACAAACTGACCCCCTGGAATCTCTCTCATCGGAAGCATTTTAACTAATTCCACTTTCTCTGCTCCCTCTGTTTCTTCTTGAGAATCTCATTTTCGTTTCTCTTACTTCCTTGCCCAACTGCCTTCCCACTTTTCTAATGCTCCCTAAATTTGTACACTCTGCAGCAAGTCCCTCAAATGTGCTTTCATTCCTGCTGATCCCATGTGTTCAAAATCTTTTGCCTCAAAATCTAATCTGTAACTTCATCTCAAACGTTTGGTTTGTCATTTTAATATCAATGTCATGCTTCTCTGCTACTTCCGCTAATTTCTGGTGTATGTTCCCTACTTCTTTTGTAATCCTTGGGCACAAATACATCAGCTCTTCTTCAGTGTAGGATTCTAACCTATTCATTCCTATTGTTCCCTCAACTAATTCATTTGCTTCAATATTTAGTCCCACTCAGTTCAACTGAACTTCCCCTTTTGATGCACTTTGCGAAGAATTTAAACTATCCAGCCAACCAGTTAACTGCTGAGCTGTTAACCCTTGTAATGAGATGTTACTCTCATTACTGACTGGCAGTTGCTGTGCCACTGTACCCAAGGCTTGTGGAGTCAAGAGTCTCAAGCTCTGATTCGCATTAGACACATTTGCTGCATCTGGCAATTGCTACAAGAGGACTAAAACCTGTAGGAGATCTGAGCTCACCATGACAAGGTCCTGAAGATGATGTTGATTGTATTGAATCTCCCACTCCCCTTCTCACCAAACTCTGTGACATCTCAGTCTGTTGCCCTGTTCTGTTTTCTTCTGTGCATATAAAGGTACTGCTGAACCAACAGTGATCGGTAACGATATTGCATCTGGGGCTGCCCTAGCACCTGCACCCTGTGTGAGTGGTACTCCCATTGCCTGGTTCATAACTGGTGTGAAGTCTAGAGAAGTCCCTGTCAACGGATTAAACTTCGACATACCCTGCGTCTGTGCCGGTGGCAATAACGTTGGGGTCGGGTCAGTCTGGACCAACATTGGCTTCGGAAGCACCTGCACCCTCGGCACTACTATATTTGAAACAGTCTCAAGAACTGGCGCATCTGGATAAACCCTTGTTACCAAAAGTGTATGTACCTGCGCCTGAGCTACTGCACTCGTTCCTGCGACTGGTGTACTCTGTACTGCCCCTGGTAACTGTCGTCCTTCTGCTTGTACAGCTCCCACAGCTCCCTGGGATGTTCCAGGAGTATCAGGAGGGGCTGTAGCACTAGTCCCTGGATTCCCTGCATAGGTCGTCATAGGCGGAGGTCTGTCTCTCAGCAACTGTGTAATGAGATCCTCAACATCAGAATCATCATTATCCACATAAGACTTCTTTCTTTTCTTTTTCTCCTCACTCTCCTCTCCCTTGGCATTATCCCCTTTGTCTGAATCATCACCTTCTATGATTGCTGGGAACATCTTAATCTCTTTCATAGTTGCCATCCTCCATCTTTTTTGCTCCCAATCCCACTTAGCTTCTGCCAGTGATTTTTCTATCTTCTTCACCCTTCTGTTGAACCTTAGCTCTTGCTGCTGTCTGGCCACTCCCAAACTGCTAAAGCCTCAAACTGTGCTAGTCTCAGTAACGGCCTCATGTCATACAATGATAATCGCAACTGGTCCAAAATTCTCAAATTGAACGTTCCATGCTCCGGAAAAGCTAATGTCCCTTGATTCTTAGTCAATTTACTCCATTGCTTTAACCAAAGACACAAAGCTATACCTTTTTCTGTCATCACGAGATGCGCCGGAGTATCTTCCGAGGGGGTTGGTTCCCCCACTGATGCCTTGATGTATGAATCACCCTTCATTGCACTCTTAAATGCCTTGAACAACTTCATTTTGCCTGTTTTGTGTACTACAAATTCAATAAATGAAATGACTTTTACTCCCAAGATTCCCTTCACCCGTTTACTCAACCAATTGCCTCTCACGGATGGCTGCCAATCCGGTCGCGGTTCTTCTCACTAACCCACCTATCCCTGTGCGGCACACACTGACATCACACTGACTCACAATGACTGATAAAGTCTTGTGGCTTGTCCTCCTCAACTCAATTTCACCTAACTAATGCAATTTATTGCGAGCGTCTTCACCAAATAATAACTAAAACAAACCTGCTGGTTTACTACAGGAAGGGACACAATCGCTTCAGGGACCTTACGGATTTTCACTAATGGCACTTTCTGGCTCTTTAGGTATTCCTCTTTCTCAGTCCTCCACATTCACAAGTAAAATTCGACCCGCAAACTTTACTATTAACTGATCAATGGGTCTGTCCTGGTGCACATAGGACTCACCAAATCTCAGTTAAAGCTTCTTTTATTCGTCTAACATTCACTCCAACTTGTTGACCACACCCGAGCAACATACTAAACCAGACAGATTACAACATATAACCAAGTGTCTCCTACACTTGTCGATATACTCCGGAGTCTTAGACCACGCAGGGTCCGTACATCACCAACAACCACGTGGACAATTTTTGAGCACAAAGCGCCACACGCATATGACGTTCGACGACTTCCCTATTCTCACACTTTGGAGTACGCACACTCCTACTAACCATGAACTGGAGTACGCAGACCCCCTACTTTTACCTCATATACATCACAATTCACCTGCAATTTTGCTTAAGCCTGTGCAAGTGCAATCTATTACTCTCATACTATCTCAAAATACGACGAGAACATACTCAATATTACCAACGGATCCAGGATCTGGAAAAGTCATTTCTGGGTTTCAGGGGACATCATCTTTGCTACCATTGACATTTTAAGAAAAACAAAATTCAAACCTCATAAAATTCAAACAATTGTACTCAACTTTAAACTACTACCATACCCACTAGTCACCACCTAACTAGTTCCCTAAGGAAACTAACCATCCTCTGCTACCAAAAAACTGCTAGCGTGCCTTGTCCTTAGTAAGTAAACCTACAAGGGGACGCGTATAGGTCAATGAATCTTTTGGATCGCATAGAGCATCCTAGTTAAGCGGTAACCAATGGAACGTCAATAAACATCTTAATCAACATGCAACACCATATAAAACCTTTCTCCAATGAGAAAATACCATGACTCTCAACAAGGTTAATTGTTTTTATTCCCTATTAGTTACAATTCTAGTCAAAAACCTTTATTTCAAACACCAATGGTTAATCAAACTTTATTAGCATCATGAGCAACAGTTCATCATTCAGTTATTGATAAGCGAAAAACCGGGCATCAATATAAGTCAGCGAATCCTTTAACATTGAATAATTCAGCAATGCAAGTCAGTCAGTCCACCGTCACCATTAAGTCACCCTTGTCAGCCTGCCTATTTCAAATTAGCATCATCATGTGGGTCTTCATGCGAAAACAATTTAGCTACAAATCATTAATTTTGAAAAATCTACCTAAGAGAGAAAAACATCTTAAACAGCGCAGTTTCTACCTAGAAGGAAAAGCACACATTAGTCAGTCAGCATTTTATAGCTACCTATCCAAGATAGATCAGCAACGAGTCAGTCTTCTTCTCCAGGTCATCAGTCATCGGCAAGAATCAGGCTCACACAGAGCAAGCCCAATTTTCAGTACTTTGGACAGCGTCTCCTGACGTCATCAACTTTCACCTCTTCGCTCTCTGCTCTCTTTTCGTGTCATGACTTTTTTGTAGGGTCTCTCAGTCCGTCCCACAAAATGCTAATTGGTCAACCTCATCAGGGGTTATGATTTTAACCTATAGTTTTGTTTACCACTTGTTTGCGTCGGTTCAAGCATCAAGTTCCATTAATATGATTGGTCCTTCTGTCGATGAGAACATTATCTGGCTCTTCAGGTAACAAAACTGTGGCCAACAGTCTTTTAGTCAGTGCTTCCATTGTTCAGGTCCTGGGAATGTACATTTAGACTACTATACACATAATTGTATAAATTTGTTCTGATCGTCTCCTGTCCGCTGGTACACTGCAGAAAATTCTAGCAGAGCTCATCTGAACTCTGTACAGTTCAAGGTCCTTTTCTCCAATTACAGTCCTCTGCAGCTCATTGCGTCGCCACGGTTAAGCAAGCAAGGCCCAGCGCCTACCAGGCCTCTAGTTCGGCTAAGTTAAGGATACGAAGCATCATAAAACATAGATTATATCATCAATTATGGCGTATTAATACATAATTTTTATATTTCACATTATTTTAGTATGTGTAAACATTCATGGTGACCACTCCCAGTGGGCACATTTTACTCACTACACATTATTTTCAGTTATTAGTTTTTTTTGTCATTATTTCTCATTAGTATGTATACACAAATCATTAGAATATTCTCATATTAGCATATCTGCTCCAACAGAGGCAAACACATAAGCAGCATGGGACCTCTTGATCTAGAGCAAGAGACAAAAACACAGAAGGGGGAAAGAAGAAAGAGAAAAACAGTGGCAGAGGTTTGTTGGAAATTAGGCTATTACTTGTGTGGTCAGTACAAGTATTAGATCATTGGAATGTTGGGAGCTCCATTGAAGACAATGGATTACTCCGGGCTTCTAATGGCTAGGAAAAGCCGGAAGCTTCAGCATTCCAATGTTTGTCTCACAGCAACAGCTGTGAACAAAGGTCTCATGGAGCTGAAAGGATTTCAGTCCCCCAGGCTCCGAGAAGCCTTTGTTTTATTTATGAGAACATTCTGCCCTCTAGTGGTGGAATGTTCTAGAAGCCTTATAATCCACCCTAGCTGGCCTATACTGGCCCTTAAAGGTCGCTCCCTTGTAGTACGGGCCTTTCATGACCGGTATAGCCCGCTACAGCTGGCTTTAAGGCTATAATAGTTCCTCAGTTGTCCTCAGTGGGAATCAAACACCCCATTGTAGCACTTGACTCTCACATGGTAGCGAGGCGGAGGACTCTAAGGTCTACGCAAGGCAGATTGTCTGGTCTAATAATCAGCCAGTCACCGGCACCCAATAATAACATCCAATAAATGATGGCCCTGCCAGTACTTTTTCTTAAGAAAAAGGAGAAGTACATTTCTTACGCACACACTACTAAATACCATGCAATAATCTACAAATATACAGTAGCAGATGGAACATACCCTAGATGACATTGTGTAGTCACTGGTGACCCTCTTGAGGGGTCATCCAACCATATAAAGTGTCAGTTTTAGTAGTAGTTATGTAATAACTATATTAATTTGGCATGAATAATTGTCTCAAGTGTGAGACTGAGGTAGCAATAAAACATGTGCAATCAGCATGAAAACCCAATGAAACATTTATCGGGAAATAATTTTGTGTTTGTGCATCCTTTCATATTCATGGCATTAAACTGTAATGATCAGTCCAGGCCCCAAAGGGCATCACAGTTTAATAGAATGGTGAAAAGGCATTGCATTGTACCCATACTGTCAGCCCCTAGAGGGCATATCAACGTGAACAGTGCATTATACATTTTAAGGCTTTCCAGGCCTTCAGAAATGTTACCATACACAAGGCCACTAGAGAACAAACCATTCCTGGCTGTACAGCAAAATCTCCCAGCCATGGGAGAGCTTGAAATTGCATTACAAAGTAGAGAAGGTGATGATTTTGAGGTTCCTCCAGCTTAGGGTGAGGACCCAGAAGATGTCCGAGGAGCAAGAGCACATGCTGAACAGCTTGTTGGTGGTTCCATCATCCTTGGACCACCATAGGCTGCGTTATGGGCAAAAATGGTTTTTAAATAGAAGGCCAAGCAAAGCATTATGGGATGAGCTTTGTGCAGGCCGTGCATATTATAGCAGCGACTCTCCTGATGAGCTGGGGAGAACCGCAGTGAGGTTTTCCTTAATGACTTCTGCTTATTAGCAGCCTCGCACAGTGTTTTCCATTTCTTTAGACGGAGGTACTCGGTCCCACCTGGACACCCCAGAGATTGCCACCTTTGGCGGCAGTTTGAGGAGCCCACCTTCAGCTGCCCTCTCTGGCTCTCTGCACCAGCAGCACGATTGCGTGTTGCAGTGGGAGCCGGCAGTCCTCCTTTGTGTCTGTCCGTTCATGAGGCAGATGTGTGTTGTTGAGGCTGCCTCGCGGGCCCAGGGATGGGATCCAGGGCCCTTTCCACCTCCTGCGGGGGGAGCAAGACGGTGCTTCCACCATCCTTTATCATCTCCGGGAAACACGATGGCTCTTCCCGGCACCAGGGCTCACACAGGTGCCCAGGGATAAGGTTCCGGCCTCTTTCACCATAAAGCCACATGGGGCATGGGGTCCCTAGGCGAGTGGAATAACAGTGGGAGGAGGCCCCATGCACAGCCTCCCCCAATGGCTGAAAACAGCTTCCTTGCACCTTCCCCCGGGCTCCGGTTCAACCCAGGTGAATTAGATCGAAATGGTAGCTGAGCCCCATGGAAGGAAAAATAGGTCAATGGTCGCCAAATTTTAGAATGTCATAACACTGACCCCTGTGGGCCAATTTGGGCGATTATGGGCTCATTTTACCCCTGCTTTTGAGATCTACCCATAAGGGGCAGTTGCAACAACCCTGTGCACCTCAAAAGCAGTACAGTCCTCCAAAAGCTGGTCCTCCTTGCTCCCTCAGCCAGTTCTCCTTTGTGGTTTCGTTGGTGGTCACAGGAAAATCCAGAACTTCCCCCAACAGGTCCTCAGGGATAGTAAGGTGGCCAGCCTCACTGGCCCATGGGGAGACTCACAGATCCTGTGGTCAACTGGATTGGGCCTGGATCCTTAGTGAGGGTCATGGGGCTCCTCCTTCCAGTTTTCCAAGGCAGTCCCAGGATCCAGCAGCACTGTGTGTGGAAAATCCACAGGCAAGAAGAGAGTCTTCCCCTTGTGCAAGAGTTTATAAAAGGGTGAAGAAGGTTCCAGACGACAGGCACCTCCAACCAATCCAGAGGGAGGCCACATCACCTCTCCACTCCAGTCCCAAGCCTCCTGCACATCATTTTGGGACTATCCAAAATAGCATCATCCGGGAGCCACTGGTCACATCAGCTCGTGGGGTCTCAACTCAGCCTCTCACTGACATCACTGCCAGGGACTTTCACACTAGAATCTCAAAGGGAGCCCCTGGTGGGTTGCTCCAGTTGTCTGGGCACTCTCCTTTTTACAGTGGGCTTGGGCAGGCTCATCACTGATACAGTGCGACAGCTGGGTGAATGATACAGATCATTCTGCCCCACCCCTTTCCTCTTCAGGAGCTAGGAGAAGTATTGCTAATTCTTCCTTTTGTGGGGGTGGCCTTTTTTTCTTTCTGCAGGAGAAAATGTAATTACTGGACAGAGCAAGGTGACAAAAGGCCCGGGCTCTGATCCTGAGCTAAGCCAGGAAATCATGGAGACTCTGAATCACCTACAAGATGTACAGTTATCATTTTGGAATTTTTCAAATTTGATTTTCTCACACATGTTGCACTCCAACTCAAGACGTCAGTGGTCTCTGTAGGCGAAGGGGAAGTGAAACTACATTCTAAGGCAGTTCCCTCCCTATGTGTATAGAGGTCTCTGTAGGCGAAGGGGAAGTGAAACTACATTCTAAGGCAGTTCCCTCCTATGTGTTTAAACTATAGTTTAAACAGTAAAGCACACCGACTTTCCCTAATAGTGTGAACTGCCCTCAGGATGCTTATCCCAGGTGAATACCTAACCCTGCAGAGTCCCGATTGTGCCAGGCTGCCTGTGCGCTGTTACCGGGCTGTGCATGACAGTAGTCTCCCAGATGCATCTCACACACATGTGTACACATGTTCACATGTAACCAACCAAGTACCCTTTACCCTTGCTGCATCACAGCAGCCTTATCTTAAAAGGCAGACACTGGTGGTAAACACACACAGTCCATTTACCGTGTGATTACCATGGGTGAAAGACATGTAGTGTGCCTCACCAACAGTAAAATGTCCAAAAACCCAGGTGAACAGAAAAGCAACAAATCCAGACATACTGCTGGAGCAGAACCCAGTGCCACAAGGTAGAAAACAGGGATGAAAAAGAACATTTAGCACTATATTCCTATTTTAAGCTTCAAGGCATCAGGAAGAACGACATAGGTGAAAGCCCAGAATGCACCATTCAGCCACTTCCAAAATGCCAGAACCCTTCTCTTTTAATGTGGCACTCCCAAGCCTATTCCAGAGGACTAATCAGGAACTTACCCGACCCGCGCTCCATTGAGGTCAGTCTGAATGTTTGCTTTTGAGCCAGTAAATTGTGGCCAGGTAGCCACAGTTGGCGCTTTCTGTTGCTAAGCACAATTTTACAATATATTCTTTAAAAAATCATAATCTGGTTCTACTGATTGGATTTTTGTTGTTTTGTTTTTGTTTTATTTAATAAAGTTTGCTCTATATTTCTATCCGGGTGTGGGATATTTTTATGTGGTGTGGTGTGGTGTGGTCACTGTTTTACCTTGTGAAGTTTTGCACAAATACTTTACAGATTGCCTCTAAGTTAAGCCTGACTGCTCTGTGCCAAGCTACCAGGGTGCTTAGGGTTTACTTGTGCCTTACCCTGACTAGGAGTGGGGTTGCTGTTTGATCAGGATTCACCCCCCCCAGTTAACCAGTAACCCAGTTTCTGACAATAAATAATCTTTTTTTTTCTGTCACAACATATAAAACCATATGGCCTACGTTTTAACACACAGCACCTTGCCTTAGGGCTCGTTAGGTCTACCTTAGGGGTGACTTAGAAAAGGAAGTTTGGGCTTTCCCATTACTTTAAACTGCTCTGCCAGCCAGCCAATGGCAGTCTGGAAGTCATACTTTGCTTTGTCAGACTCATGGTGGAACAATAAGTGCTGCAGTCCATGACAAACTCTTTAACGTGCAAGCACTGGGTACCCCTGGTAACATTTACTAGGGATTTATAAGTAAGTAGATTTATACCAGTTGAGTAAAAGTAAAAGTCAATTAAACATACACTTTTAAGGATCTTAAGGATCAGGGCACATTCACTGGAACATGATCAGCTGGGCCCAGGACATACCATCCCACAATCTTTAAAAAATAGAGTAACATTTCCTAAAATATTTGGCACCAACGTGACAAAAATACAACCATGAGAATGGAGCGGAGGCTGGATACAGGGACCAGATTAGTCCAGCTAAAAATGTTACCTTCTAAATTCCAGTGCAAAGATTTCTGTTCATAGTGAAAGAGGCCACGAGGAGCAGGGAGAGTAGCATGGATGGCCATCGCTGTAGCACGAAGAGCAAGTGGGGTGGTACAGCTGGTCTCTGCTGTAGCGTGAATATCTTTTCTGGCATCGTGAACAGTCGTTGCTGGAAGTTTGCATTGGTGGTCACCTCTGACTGTTGATACTGTAGCAAGACGTGTAAAACTTGCATTATCGCTGGCAGAGAGTCGAGGTAATCAGAGTTTTGTGATGGTAGTGGGTTGCAAGATCTTGCCACAAGTGGGCCCATTCATGGTCATGAAGAGTCTAACACTTCAGGAGTTCTCCTTTTCTTCTAGTAGGAGCTCAAATAATGCCACATCAAGGGTCCGAGGCATGGGAGACACCTCTAGGAGATCAGGAACTCACCCTAGCAGAAACCAGCAGGGCTCAAGTGATTCCAGTTGCAGGTTCAGAGTAGCAGGTCAGTGGAGCATTTCCAGGGAGGCCTTTGTAGCTTGTGGTGTCCCTGTAGCGCAGAGCAGGAGATCAGCCAACTGACCCTTGGAGTCACTCAGGAAGCTTGAGTTAAAGGGTGTGTGTCCAGTCTTCCTTCTCAGACAGCAGGTCAGGTCTCAAACAGAAGGGCAGAAGAGGGCAGAAGAGTAGTCCTTCTTCTGTAGTATCCAGAGTTGTAGGAGTATACTAATCGCTGGTTTGAGGGTCATATTTTAATTCATGATGCTAACTTTAAAATAGGAGAAGCGTTTTCCCACATAGAGGTGTTTGGACTTTCTTGCCTCCCTGTCCTGGTCTAGTCTGTCTGCAATCACAATAGGCTAGTGTGAAGTTCTTCATGTGTTAGCTGAGGCAGTGTCTTTGAAGTGCAGCCCCACAAGTCCTGCCTTAGATGGCTCATTCTGCTAACTCCCAAGCTCTCTGTTGTGTGGTTGTCTGGGAGGAATACACAAAGGCCAACTGCCAGCTACGCCTAGTCATGTGACCCAGGAAAGAGACTGCAGGCACCCAATGGTTAGGACAAGAAAATGCCAACTTTCTAAAAGTGGCATTATCAGAATTGTGACATAAATCCAACTTCTCCATTAAATAGGGATTTCAATTACAATTCCTCAAACAAAATGTTAATAGTTCAATTCCAAAACATTAAATAAATTAGAAAACAATTAAAAGAAAAAAAAAAAGATCTTTTTATTTTTTTTCATAAAAATTGAAAAACAAATAAAAATAACAAAAACCATACATTTAAATTTATAAACAAATATTAGTAATACATTTATTTAACCAACAGTAGAAAATGTATTTGAATCTGAGAATACGACATATACTGTTCCGATTCTAGTCAGGGCAACTGTAGGGAAAGCATTGGACTCCGGACGGGTTAACTCAACTTGATACTGAGGGCATGGTGGCACTGATTCTTTTAGATCTCAGTGCCGCATTTAACATTGTAAATCATACTACGCTTCTTTTAAGACTGGAAAAAATGGGATTTCAGGGCACAGCTCTCTCCTGGTTGAGATCCTTTCTATACAACGGCAACTTATAGGTTTACACAAATCATCACAGGTCTAAAACCACCCTCTTGCTTCTGGGGTCCCTCAAGGTTCTACTCTCAGTCCACTTCTTTTCAACATATATGTTAGACCTTTAGCTGAGATTGTGCACTCTTGCGGGCTCTCCTATTCTCACATTCTGATAATACCCAAATTGTGATCTCTTTATCAGCATAATTATAATTCTGAAGCGTTAAGTACCTATCTTGCTCATGTCTCATCCTGGGTGAATGCTAATTCATTAAAACTAAATGGAGATAAGACATAAGACAGAAGTTTTGGTGGTAGGCAATCAACCAAATTTATGGGGGGCCCATTTATGACCCTCATGCATAGGCAACACTCATTCCCATGTACCCACTATAAAGAGTTTAGCGTTTTGGCTGGACAACAAATTGTCCATGAGTCATCAGATCAATAAAGTTGCTGTCACCTGTTTTGGCATTCTCAAATGGCTTAGAAAAATCATTGACTGTCTTCTGGCCTCAGCATAAAGGGCTGTATTCCAAGCTCTGGTAACTTCCAGAGTGGACTATGGCATAATCCTTAATCTGGGTGTCTCAAACGTTTTACTCAGACACCTTCAGTCCATGGAAAATGTAGCTGCATGTCTGTTACTTCATCCTCTCAAATACACCTCCTCAGTCAGCCTGCTCCACAAACTGCATTGGCTACTTGTGGCCTGTCGTGTTCAGTTTAAAGATTTGTGCTATATGCATACATGAATTTTTAAGAATGGGCCTCTGTATCAGAGATCTTTCAAACCCAGCAGCTCACACCTAAGTTATAACTAAAATATATAATTACTATACAATGTAAATAATTATTTTTGAGATTAAATACTTAACTACACATTACTAATTATTATTCTAAGTATTACTTAATTAGCTTCCCACCCTACAAAACTAGCAACCTGCAACTAAAATATAACTAAAATAAATCAGCATCAGATAATGTACATAATTAATTATCAATTAAATAATTAACTATACATTAGTAATTAATTGTTAATTATTTATTACCTAATTAACTTCCCACCCTATACTCCTACAAATCCAGCAGCCAACACCTCAAATATAACTAAATTATATGATTATTACACCGTTTACATAATTAATCATCAATTAAGTAATAATAAATTAGAAATGAATGAATTCATTTTTACCTAATTAACTTCCCACCCTATACCACTACAAACATAGTAATCCTTCCCTAAAATATAAGTAAAATAAAGCAATATTACATAAAAGAAATAATTAATATCAATCACATACTTACTTAAAAATTAATTCATTAATAATTAATTATTACTTCATTAACTTTCTACCCTACCCCCATACAAGCCCAACAACCTGGTGCAATGCTATAAATTGCTATTAGTAAATAAATTAAAAATTCTAAATTACTTAATATAACAAACCATATTTAAAAAAAAATAACAATTATACAAACAATAGTAACACAAAATATATATGAACTAAAATGTTAAAATAATTAAAAAACAATATTTTTAAAGCTTTATTTTCGAAAACAATATTAACAATGTTATTCTTAAAATTATATTACTTACCTGAAAAAAACAATATTCTTGATAGTTATATTTCTGCTTCAAGATATATGTTTTGTATTACAATAGTTTTTTTCTCATAATTCTGTCTACCCATATTTACCACTTAATATTTTGACCAAAAACCAGCCTCACAGTAGTGAAAAACTAATTTGTGAGCTTTTCAGTACCAGGACATGTAAAACTTAAAAATACATGTTCAATATTTTAAATACAACGCACCTTGCCCTAAGGGGTGTTTAGGGCCTACCCTAGGGTGACATATGTATTAAAAAGGGAGTTTTAGGCCTTGCAAAAGGTTTATTGTGCCACATCTACGTGGCAGTTAAATAACTGTACACACAGGCTGCCATGGTAGGTCTGGGGCACGTTATAAACAGATTAATCAAGTAGGTGGCCCAATAGGTGCTGCAGGCCCACTAGTTGCATTTAATTTACAGGCCCTGGGTACATGTAGTACCACTTTACTAGGGACTTATAAGGAAATAAATGTGACAAATGGGTGTAAGCCAATTGCACCATGTTTAAAGGGCACAAGCACTTTAGCACTCATTAGCAATGATAAAGTGCACAGGGTCAGAAAAGCCAACAAAAATGGTTCGGAAAACTGAAGGGGTGAAGGCAAAAGGTTTGGAAGTGACCTTGCAGAGAGGGGCAAGTTCAACAATAGGTTTATAGGATCAATAAATCAGAATGGTCCTGTGCTTCAGAAGATTTTGTGATATCCGATCCGGTGATCATTCCAGCGCAGCAAAAAGAGATATGTGGCAGTGAATGTAAGAAAAGGTTTCCTTGTGTTTGTTTATGATCTTGAGAATTAAGGTCACTGCGGTCAAGATTAAAGGTAAATCGTCTGTCATTCCTCTTAGTCCATGTTGATAGCAAAGCTGTTGTCCCTCTGGCATATCTATATGTTGTTTTGGACAAATCAGACAAAAATAGTGTTTCCTCATTTGTGAACATCAAGCTGTTTGTCCATAAATCTATTAAAAGTTGCATTTTCTGAATCATTTATTCTTGTTCCATATTGTCATATACTGTGAAATATTGTATACTTCTCCGTTTTGTAAGGTCCTGTTTTGGCCCACCTAATGGCTAAAAGTAGATGAGAAAATTGTACAAAAGTTATTATTCTCAATTTTTAGTGAAATTATTTTTATAAATGTTATACTTACTTGTAGGGGTTATCAGACAACCCTCTTCATCAATTGGTCTGTTATTGTGCAGTTCGTGTTTTTCTTGCACCGATTGTAGCATACAAATATAAGGCAGCAGGTCAGTCCACACCAGTTATTGGCTAACTGCACTGTGAGTGATATCATTCCCCCCTTTCAAGGAGCACATCATTACTTAAATAGTTCCCTTAGTACCAGGGACTACTATGACAGTGTGTGCTTTTTGGTCCAAAGGAAGTTTGATTTTAGCCAGTGTTTTTTTTAAGATTGAGGGCCCAGCAGAGTCCCCAGCATATAAAGATTTGCAATAAATAAATAAATAAATAAATAAGCTCTGCCAAAGCTAAAAGGCTGGTGTCCAACGCAGATATGTTGGTTTTGACAATGCTTCTTTAATCTGTGTTTGCTGTTCATGAACCCCAAATAAATGTTTGAGAAGATGAAAAACAATTAAAGAAATACACTTTAAAATATTAAAACGTAATTAAGAATAGGGTAGATGGTCGTGTAGTGATTAAGCAATATGTCTGGCAGCCCTTTTGTAAATTACACAAAAAGACAGCAATGCCAACATCATTTATGCATTTATATGGATACCATCTCAGCAGTGGTAAATACTGCCAAATTGGAAATCTCCAGAATGTGCAATCATTACACGATTGACTTTGCATTGTGCATTCTTCATCTATGGCTTAAAGTTGGTGGTGAAAAGCCAACTTTGACATTGGGCAATGAATTACAAATACAATGGGCCTTAAGATACATGGCATGAAATAGACACGTCCTTACTTTATATCAAAACAAACTATGTAAAAGATCATGACCTTCATAAGTAAAATTATTACATTGGGACGGCGCCAAAAGGCATACCATGTATCATTGGATACTCTAGACTGTATCTCATATCATGAAAGCTAAACCACTTTCACTGCACAGCCACTTCTATTAATAAGCCTACTGCTCTCCCAACTACATCTAGTTATGTGACCCAGGAAGCAGGCTGCAGGAACCAACTGGTTAGAACAAGAAAATGGCAACTTTCTAAAAGTGGCATTTTTAGAATCTAAAGTCCAACTTTATTGTTAAAGAAGGTTTTAAATAAAAAGTCCTCAGAGGCCAAACATGCTATTCCTGCCTGCTCCCAAACAAACGTTATCACCTATTAAATGTAATAATGTAAGTCAAAGTTATCCTATGGGAGAGGTATGCCTCACAGTACTGAAGAACTAATTCTAGGATCCTCCTAGGATCATAGGATCTTAACATCAGTAGAAGTATTATCTATTGTCACCTATTTTCACAGTTTCACCAAGAAATAACAATTACTTATAAAACATGCACACATAAGCATAAAAACTCTCTATCCAGTACCTTAAGCATTCATTGGTTAAAAGCTGTGATGCAACTAGCTGTGTGGTTGGGACACAAGATAAATAACAACTTAACTTGGGAATCTTAACTTTTTTTTGGTGAAGAAGTTCTAAGCAAATATATTAATCAATCTTAACTCACTTTCAACACAATTTTGCTAGGGGTTTACAGGTATGTTAACAAGGACGTAATAGTATCTTTCTATTTATAGTCAGGTCAGAGTATCTTTAAAAAAAGTAGTTTTTGTTTTTTAAAATAATTTGATGCTGTTTGACAAATCTGCACAAAATGTTCCCATATAAAGTAATCCAATTTGGATTAGGCATATAAAGTTGTGTGCAGATCTGTCAAGAGAAGCCAAAAAGGGCATGGCGAGCAGTGTCATTTAAAATGTCATGAGTGATGTCATAGGTAAAATTACAAGCTCTATTTGAAGTGCGTATGAGTTATAGTTTGGTTCCCTAAGTGTAGCTGGCAAATTTTAGGAGTTTTTAGGTTTTGTTCTGTTACAACAACTTTGCTTTAACTGTGATTTTTTTCATAGAATTCCTAGGGTTTTTGTAAACATATGTTATGGTCTGATAACAAAAGCTAACAATAAGGTCATTGTAACCTTTGGTTTTATCAGTGAATTTCTGAGGTTTGTTGATTGCATTACTTATACAATTGCTCCTTGCACCTAATCCTCTTTTTGCAATCAACTGCTGCTGCCCACGGCCTTCAGCTATGTGCAGTAGGAGATGGCCACTCTATCATGGGCAGCCAACTATAAGCAGTGGGATTTGGCATTGGGCCCCACACACTGTAAGTGGCTGGCCAGACAGGCCCTGCATCCAACGCACCAGGGACAGCAGACCTTCACAGGACCTTTTAAAAAAATATGTTTTTAGGATTTGTAGATTCAATCATAGGGTTTTGCGAGCACTCGCCAGCTTGTGGACCTATATTGCACCTTCTGCGGGATCTGCAAGCCTGGCTTTGGATTTTTGGAACCTGAGAAATGACCCGCATACGCCCAAGAAGCTTGCAGAGGTTTCACAACACCTGGTCAGGAAGACTGAGCCGGGTTCACAGCCCCCTGCCAGAGTTCACAAATCTTTGGCATGCCAGTTTAGCCCTGAGTTCCCCAAGTGCAGCATCACAATCAGTATTTTTTTATTTATTGATTGCCAATGCCTTTGGGCCACAGCCTGCCCCCACATGTTGGGCCTGGGTGATCAGGGCATTATCACCATGCCCTCTCATATTGTATTGTATTGTGTTGCACTTGCGTTTATATATTGTTTACTGTTAGAAATTGAGTTTTTGGTTGGCAGTCAGGTTGCCCTCTGTCCAAGCAAGAACCCTCACTCTAGTCAGGGTAAGTCACACACAATCCAAAATCAGCCTGTGCCCACCCTCTGGTAGCTTGGCACGAGCAGTCAGGCTTAACTTAGAAGGCAATGTGTAAAGCATTTGTGCAATAAATCATACAACACCATAGTATAACACCACAAAAATACACCACACAGTGCTTAGAAAAATATATAATATTTATCTGGGTATTTTCAGGTCAAACCGATCAAAGTTGCAATATGAATTTGTAAAGATATCACTGAAAAGTGATATAAAGTCTCTTAAGTCTTTAGAAAGCAAACAAAGTCTCTTTTAAACACAAAGGGCCTGATTTTAACCGCGGCGGGCGGCGGTCGCCGCCCGCCATGCGGTTACCACCAAATGACCGCACCGCGGCGGCCATTCTGGCTTTCCCGCTGTGCTGGCGGGCGACCGCCAAAAGGCCGCCCGCCAGCACAGCGGGAAAGACCCAGCAACGATGAAGCCGGCTCCGAATGGAGCCGGCGGAGTTGCTGGAGTGCGACGGGTGCAGTAGCACCCGTCGCGAATTTCAGTGTCTGCTAGGCAGACACTGAAATTCCTTTTGGGGCCCTCTTACGGGGGCCCCTGCAGTGCCCATGCCATTGGCATGGGCACTGCAGGGGCCCCCAGGGGCCCCGCGGCACCCCCTACCGCCATCCTGTTCATGGCGGGTTTCCCGCCATGAACAGGATGGCGGTAGGGGGTGTCTGAATCCCCATGGCGGCGGAGCGCGCTCCGCCGCCATGGAGGATTCCCCCGAGCAGCGGAAAGTCGGCGGGAGACCGCCGACTTTCCGCTTCTGACCGTCAGAATACTCGTGGGAGCACCGCCAGCCTGTTGGCGGTGCTCCCGTGGTCGGTGGCCCTGGCGGCCACCGGCCGCCAGGGTCAGAATGACCCCCAAAGTACCTGGTTTCTGGTGGAAAATCTCCTCAGAGGGCCACAGGAGAAGAGATACGTGGAAAACTGGTGTGTGTGTCGATTTCTCCTCAGCACACACGGACTTGCGTCGTTATTTTCCACGCGGGGAGTCGTGCGTCGTTTTCCGGCGCGCGGACAGTCTCTTTCTGTGGATCGCGGGGAGTACCAGATGTCCCGGGTCTGTGCGTGGATTTTCTTGCTTGTTTTCCGGCTGCGTGTCGTTCTGCGGGGCTGCGCGTCGAAGTTTCGACCTCACGGCAGGCGTCGCGTCGATTTCTCCTGGGGAGTCGGGCGGCGTTGTCCTTGCGAGGCCGTGCGTCAAAGTTTTGATCTCATGGCAGGCGTCGCGTCGATTTCTCCTTGGAAGTTGGGCGGCGTTGTCCTTGCGAGGCCGTGCGTCAAAGTTTTGATCTCACGGCAGGTGTCGCGTCGATTTCTCTTGGGAAGTCGGGCGGCGTTGTCCTTGCGAGGCCGTGCGTCAAAGTTTAGATCGTCCCGAAGGCGTCGCGTCGATCATCGTCGGTGTGCGGCGTTTTTCTTGTCGCGGAACAAGCTGTGCGTCGAAAAGGTCGGCGCACGGAGCGTCCAAGTGGAAGAGAGAAGTCTTTTTGGTCCTGAGACTTCAGGGAACAGGAGGCAAGCTCTATCCAAGCCCTTGGAGAGCACTTTTACAGCCAGACAAGAGTTCAGCAAGGCAGCAGGCCAACAGCAAGGCAGCAGTCCTTTGTAGAAAAGCAGACAGGTGAGTCCTTTGAGCAGCCAGGCAGTTCTTCTTGGCAGGATGTCGTTTCTGGTTCAGGTTTCTTCTCCAGCAAGTGTCTGATGAGGTAGGGCAGAGGCCCTGTTTTATACTAAGTTGTGCCTTTGAAGTGGGGGTGACTTCAAAGAGTGTCTAAGAAATGCACCAAGCCCCCTTTCAGTTCAATCCTGTCTGCCAGAGTCCCAGTAGGGGGTGTGGCAGTCCTTTGTGTGAGGGCAGGCCCTCCACCCTCCCAGCCCAGGAAGACCCATTCAAAATGCAGATGTATGCAAGTGAGGCTGAGTACCCTGTGTTTGGGGTGTGTCTGAGTGAATGCACAAGGAGCTGTCAACTAAACCTAGCCAGACGTGGATTGAAGGGCACAACAAGATTTTAGTGCAAAGAAATGCTCACTTTCTAAAAGTGGCATTTCTAGAATAGTAATATTAAATCCGACTTCACCAGTCAGCAGGACTTTATATTACCATTCTGGCCATACTAAATATGACCTTCCTGCTCCTTTCAGATCAGCAGCTGCCACTTCAACAGTGTATGAGGGCAGCCCCAATGTTAGCCTATGAAGGGAGCAGGCCTCACAGTAGTGTAAAAACGAATTTAGGAGTTTTACACTACCAGGACATATAACTACACAGGTACATGCCCTGCCTTTTACCTACACAGCACCCTGCTCTAGGGGTTACCTAGGGCACACATTAGGGATGACTTATATGTAGAAAAAGGGGAGTTCTAGGCTTGGCAAGTACTTTTAAATGCCAAGTCGAAGTGGCAGTGAAACTGCACACACAGGCCTTGCAATGGCAGGCCTGAGACAAGGTTAAGGGGCTACTGAAGTGGGTGGCACAACCAGTGCTGCAGGCCCACTAGCAGCATTTAATCTACAGGCCCTAGGCACATATAGTGCACTCTACTAGGGACTTATAAGTACAATTAAATAGCCAATCATGGATAAACCAATCAATAGTATCATTTACACAGAGAGCATATGCACTTTAGCACTGGTTAGCAGTGGTAAGGTGCCCAGAGGTCAAAAGCCAACAACAAAAGGGCAGAAAAAATAGGAGGAAGGAGGCAAAAAGTTTGGGGATGACCCCGTCAAAAAGCCAGGTCCAACATGACCCCCTACCAGCCTAAAGCCAGGGGAGAACAATCACTATCCTGATGTACTTCCCTGTTTGAGGCGACAGAACAAGGACCCAGGCCCACAACAGCAGGGGCATGCTCCAGTTCTTCGTCTTCCTGACTCCAATTGGATCCCTCTGTCCATACCCTCAGGGCCCACTAAGCCAACCCATGGGGAACCTTTCTCCTTACTTGCGGATCCCATCTGTGCAGCACCTAACCTTACTTTGCTCACAGATGTATCCCAGGAGCAGGATAGTACCACCATGACCAACACAGTGGTGTTGCCCACTCTACCCCCGGGGTGTGACACTTGTCCCCTCCCCAGGGATAACTCTGTCCACCCGGACAGCAAGCCACAGTGGTTACTGACAGCTGCCAGGGATGAGAGCCAGGCCCCAGGCCTCTCAAAGCTCTCCCACCACTGTGGCTGTGGAGAGTGGGGGGCGGTAGCCCCAGGTGCTGGGCACCCTTTAACCACTCTCCCTTCCAGCAGGTCAGGGATGACAGCCTGAACCTGGTCCTCCCCTCTGGGGCTCTGTACCCTCCCTCCTGGAGCGGTACCCCCAGAGTCCAACATGGTCAGGGTGCTTATAGAAGTCGCCCTGTACCATTCCTCCACCAGTGCAGGGCTGTTAACCTGCAACTGGCCCTCCAACCTGGGGTCTGTACCTTCAGGTTGGACTAGGGCCCGGGGTGAGACTTCCCTCCCCCTGCCCTCCCTTCTGGGGTCCAGCACCCTCCAACTAGGAGTGGCCTCCTCAGAAGACAACATGGTAGGGGCACTGTTATCAGTAGCCCCTCCCTCCAGGTCCGGGGGGACACCCTGAACCTGGTCTTCCAGCCCAGGATCTGTACCCTCAGACTGGATCACTGCCTGGCGAACCAGGACTTTCTGGGAGGCACATCTACCCCCCACCAGGTCAGAGTTTAACCTCTGCACCTGACCATTCAATCCAGAGTCACCACCCTGAGGTTGAACAATTGCCTGGCACGCCAGGACGTCCTTGGGGGCATACCTACCCCCCACCGGGTCAGAGTTTAACCTCTGAACCGGGTTCTCCAACCCAGGGTCACCACCCTGAGGTTGACCAATTGCCTGGCACACCAGGACTTTCTGGGGGGCACATCTACCCCAGGCCAGGTCAGAGTTTAACCTCCGAACTTGGCCATCCAACTCAGAGTCACCACCCTGAAGTTGAACAATTACCTGGCACGCCAGGACTTCCTGGAGGGCACACTGACCCTCCACCAGGTCAGAGTTTAACCTCTGAACCTGGTTCTCCAACCCAGGGTCACCACCCTGAGGTTGGGCAACTGCCTGGCACACCAGGACTTTCTGGGAGGCACACCTACCCCCCACCAGGTCAGAGTTTAACCTCTGAACCCGGTTATCCAACCCAGAGTCAACACCCTGAGGTTGGACAACTTCCTGGTGCACCAGGACTTTCTGGGGGGCACACCTACCCCCCACCAGGTCAGAGTTTAACCTCTGAACCTGGCTATCCAACCCAGAGTCAACACCCTGAGGTTGGACAATTGCCTGGCACAGCAGGATTTCCTGGGAGGCACACCTACCTCCCACCAGGTCAGAGTTTAACCTCTGAACCTGGGTATCCAACCCAGAGTCACCACCCTGAGGTTGAATCTTTGCCTGGCATGCCAGGACTTCCTGGGGGGCACTCTCACCCCCCACAAGGGACACACCGTCCCCAAGGGCGACACAAGAGTCTGGTTGGCGCAGGTCTCCTGACCTCTGCCCATCCGGCAGAGTCTGGGTCTCCCCCAAACCAGAAACAGTTTCACCTGGGTCATTCCTGGGGGGCTCTGCTCTCAGAGCTGACCCCTGACTCTCCAGGTCCTCCACTGGGGTCTGCAACCCCCTCTCAACCCTATGTCTGGACTTCTGCACCCCCTCACTAGGAGTGGTACTGCCAGACACCAGAACTGTTGGGATGCTGGCTACAGTCACCTCCCCAAGTTCTTCTGACACTGCGGGGCTTCCCTCAAAAGGTGGCCCTACGGTACAGGCTAGGCTTCCCTCCTGGTGTTCCCTCATGGAACCCTCTAGGACCTGGGACCTACCTGGGACACTACAATCCTCTCCCACCTCACTTGGTTGGGAACCACCTAGACCACTCCCTTCAGGAGCACCCCCAAATGCCTCTTCAGACTCTCTGGTACTCACCCAGAAGTCTGCCTCCATTGTAAGCTTCCTGGGGTCAGAGAACTCACACTCCACCTGGTGTTGGCGTAGCTCTGGAAAATAAGGACCAGACATATGCTCTCCAGCAATTACATCACTCTGCCCTTCACATGTATTAACCACAGTACCCTTCACCCAACCATCCAGTGACTCAACCTTGAAAAAGCACTCTACATCACCCTTCTGAGACTGGTGAGACAGTATCTGACTGTCCCTGACACTCAACCCATACTCTTCTGGGATGTCTCTACACTCTATATCCAGGACGTCCACCAGGGGGGAACCCTTTTCTCTGTCACTCTCTGCTAGAGCCAGTAAAGTGTCCCTCCCCCCAGTAGGAATATGACTCCCTGTGCCAGTTCCCCAATCCTTCTCAGGGACCCTGTGCATAACGGGAACTACCTCATACCCTTGAACCATCTGGGGTGTGTCAACTCCCTTCTTCAAGTTGGGCACCACATCTCTGGGCTTGTGCCCTTCTTCAGCAGTACTGGATGCAAGATTTTTGCTGCCACCATCTGAACTGGACTCCGCCCTTCCGGCCTCCAGTTTCAGCTCTTCACAGCTCAGCTCTTGAGCTGCAGTCCTTTCTTCTTCTAGGGCTAAGAGTCTTGCTGCCTCAGCCCTTTCAAGCTGCTCATCTAGCTCTTCCATACACCGCTCTAGAGCTAGGAGCCATTCATCTCCCACTGGTTCTCTTTCCTCATCTGAGTAGTCTTCCTCCTCATTTGAGCAGTCCCCCTCCTCATCTGAGGGGTACTTAGTCATTTGGTTTTTTTCTGCCTCTCTCTCTGCCCATCTTTCTTCCCCCCAGACTATGTAGGCATGTAGCATTTCCATCTTAGTAGATTTCCTTGATACAGGAAGGCCCCATTTTCTGCAAAGCCTCCTTAGGTCAGCCTTAGTGAGGTGGTCAGTAGGCACAAAGAGTGAGCAGGTAAGCAATCTCATTGCTGATAAAGTCTTACTGGCAAAAACCAAAATCCAAAGTCCAAAATATCAATAGTATATCCAGGAGGACATCAGAGAACCAAAAGCAAAAAAGATGAAAAATCAAGTTGACCTTCCACTGTGGGTAGGTAGTGAAATACTTAGCTACTGTATGTCACTGCACAAACACAAGTCCTATCCTCACCGCTGATCACCAATGTTAGAAATGGGGTTTTTGGTTGGCAGTCAGGTTGCCCTCTGTCCAAGCAAGAACCCTCACTCTAGTCAGGGTAAGTCACACACAATCCAAAATCAGCCTGTGCCCACCCTCTGGTAGCTTGGCACGAGCAATCAGGCTTAACTTAGAAGGCAATGTGTAAAGCATTTGTGCAATAAATCATACAACACCATAGTATAACACCACAAAAATACACCACACAGTGTTTAGAAAAATATATAATATTTATCTGGGTATTTTCAGGTCAAAACAATCAAAGTTGCAATATAAATTTGTAAAGATATCACTGAAAAGTGATATAAAGGGGGTTATTCTAACTTTGGAGGAGTGTTAATCCGTCCCAAAAGTGACGGTAAAGTGACGGATATACCACCAGCCGTATTACGAGTTCCATAGGATATAATGGACTCGTAATACAGCTGGTGGTAAATCCGTCACTTTTCCGTCACTTTTGGGACGGATTAACACCTCCTCCATAGTTAGAATAACCCCCAAAGTGTCTTAAGTCTTTAGAAAGCAAACAAAGTCTCTTTCAAACACAAAGTACCTGGTTTCTGGTGGAAAATCTCCTCAGAGGGCCACAGGAGAAGAGATACGTGGAAAACTGGTGTGTGCGTCGATTTCTCCTCAGCACACACGGACTTGCGTCGTTATTTTCCACGCGGGGAGTCGTGCGTCGTTTTCCGGCACGCGGACAGTCTCTTTCTGTGGATCGCGGGGAGTACCAGATGTCCCGGGTCTGTGCGTGGATTTTCCTGCTTGTTTTCCAGCTGCGCGTCGTTCTGTGGGACTGCGCGTCGAAGTTTCGACCTCACAGCAGGCGTCGCGTCGATTTCTCCTGGGGAGTCGGGCGGCGTTGTCCTTGCGAGGCCGTGCGTCAAAGTTTTGATCTCACGGCAGGCGTCGCGTCGATTTCTCCTGGGAAGTCGGGCGGCGTTGTCCTTGCGAGGCCGTGCGTCAAAGTTTCGATCGTCCCGAAGGCATCGCGTCGATCAGCGTCGGTGTGCGGCGTTTTTCTTGTCGCGGAACAAGCTGTGCGTCGAAAATGTTGGCGCACGGAGCGTCCAAGTGGAAGAGAGAAGTCTTTTTGGTCCTGAGACTTCAGGGAACAGGAGGCAAGCTCTATCCAAGCCCTTGGAGAGCACTTTTACAGCCAGACAAGAGTTCAGCAAGGCAGCAGGCCAACAGCAAGGCAGCAGTCCTTTGTAGAAAAGCAGACAGGTGAGTCCTTTGAGCAGCCAGGCAGTTTTTCTTGGCAGGATGTAGTTTCTGGTTCAGGTTTCTTCTCCAGCAAGTGTCTGATGAGGTAGGGCAGAGGCCCTGTTTTATACTAAGTTGTGCCTTTGAAGTGGGGGTGACTTCAAAGAGTGTCTAAGAAATACACCAAGCCCCCTTTCAGTTCAATCCTGTCTGCTAGAGTCCCAGTAGGGGGTGTGGCAGTCCTTTGTGTGAGGGCAGGCCCTCCACCCTCCCAGCCCAGGAAGACCCATTCAAAATGCAGATGTATGCAAGTGAGGCTGAGTACCCTGTGTTTGGGGTGTGTCTGAGTGAATGCACAAGGAGCTGTCAACTAAACCTAGCCAGACGTGGATTGAAGGGCACAACAAGATTTTAGTGCAAAGAAATGCTCACTTTCTAAAAGTGGCATTTCTAGAATAGTAATATTAAATCCGACTTCACCAGTCAGCAGGACTTTATATTACCATTCTGGCCATACTAAATATGACCTTCCTGCTCCTTTCAGATCAGCAGCTGCCACTTCAACAGTGTATGAGGGCAGCCCCAATGTTAGCCTATGAAGTGAGCAGGCCTCACAGTAGTGTAAAAACGAATTTAGGAGTTTTACACTACCAGGACATATAACTACACAGGTACATGTCCTGCCTTTTACCTACACAGCACCCTGCTCTAGGGGTTACCTAGGGCACACATTAGGGATGACTTATATGTTGAAAAAGGGGAGTTCTAGGCTTAGGAAGTACTTTTAAATGCCAAGTCGAAGTGGCAGTGAAACTGCACACACAGGCCTTGCAATGGCAGGCCTGAGACCAGGTTAAGGGGCTACTGATGTGGGTGGCACAACCAGTGCTGCAGGCCCACTAGCAGCATTTAATCTACAGGCCCTAGGCACATATAGTGCTCTCTACTAGGGACTTAAAAGTAAATTAAATAGCCAATCATGGATAAACCAATCAATAGTATCATTTACACAGAGAGCATATGCACTTTAGCACTGGTTAGCAGTGGTAAGGTGCCCAGAGGACAAAAGCCAACAACAACAGGTCAGAAAAAATAGGAGGAAGGAGGCAAAATGTTTGGGGATGACCCCGTCAAAAAGCCAGGTCCAACATTTACCATCAGTGACGAGGCACTGAAGCACTTTATGATGTGCAGCATACCGTCCCAGATCATAATGTCTGTGGGCAATACAGTGGTTATTGGTTATTGTTGGTTATTTGGATTTGTCCTTTGCTCTCAAGAAAACAATTGCAAAGTTTAACTCCAGTTTCTTTGTGGAGGATTAAAATATTAGTTAATATGTGTGATCATTAGTGGTGAGGTATGCAAGTTTATGCGTCTAGTTGGTGGAATTAATAGAAGAGCTAGAGGAAATTAGGTATTGTTAGGTTACAGGGTGGAGGAGGCGAGGTTGTGATTTTGTAAATTTGAAAATGAAATGAGGGCAATCTGCTGAAATATAATTACAAAGATTAAAGAAATGTGTGTGATGTACAGTAGATGTGCAGAGGATGGAAAGTATGGAGAGGGTCATTCGAAAGAAAAGGAGAGGGGACAATTGGAAGTTTTAAGTCAAGGTGAACTTTTCATGCAGGGTTTTGGGAATATAGAGGAGGCTTTTTGAGATAGCATTTAATCCAAGAATGCAGCACTATAGAAAGAAAATTATTCACATGTGAGGTAGTACTATATTAGGTCATTTGATAGGCACTAGAATATAGTGAACAATCTGTCCCTGCAAGGTTACCACTAGACCACCACATCAGCAAGGACAAATTATAAGCTCAGGGGTTAGGCGCATAAGTAATGGTTGAATGCATATACAGAGAAATAGACAGAGCATTAGGACTGTACACGAAGGAAGCAGTAACCTCATTACCATAGCAACGTGAGAGACAATATGGGGTAAATAATGCAAACAAAGAAAATGAAGCTTCTGCAAATGCTGGAGCGGATATCTTTTGAAGTTACTCTTAAAGTTTGTCTCTCAGTATTAATTAGAAAAGCAAAGTGGGATGCATTTGGATGCCCCTGGTTTACCATAGCACAAAAACAAGGCAAGGACAGCTCTCTTAGACAATGGAAGTGCTTTGCAGCACTCACGTGGCTGGAGGGTGGCGACCCAGACGTCGAACTGAGGAACTTGGCGAAGGGGACCCCTTTAGAAATTCTATGAAGACTTTGGGGGTCATTACAACCCTGGCGGACGGTGTTAAAGCGGCGGTAAGACCGCAAACAGGCCGGCGGTAAAAAAATTGGAATTATGACCGTGGCGGAAACCGCCAACAAAGACAGCCACTTTAACACTCCGACCGCCATGGCGGTACAAACAAACAGCGCGGCGGTCACCGCCAACTGACAGGTGGGAGACAATGTACCGCCCACAGTATCACAACCTACCAATCCGCCACCTTTTCGGGGGCGGATTCACCGCGGATAAAAACACGGCGGAAACAGCCATTTCAAAAGGAAAACGCTCACCTCTACACACTCCACGAGAAAGAAGGACACCATGGAGCCGGAACTCCAAATACTTCCTGCACTAGTCTTCGTGCTCCTGTACGACGATCATCAATGCTGGCGGCGAAGACAACGGTGAGTACTGCACCTACGACATAGGGGAGGGGGAGGCAAAAGACAGGGACACACACACACGCAACACCCCCACCCCCACCCTCACCCACTACAACACACACACCAATGCATATCCAAACATTACAGTAACAACCCCCAACCCCCCTCCGGAAGAATGCAAAGACCAAAGGAAATGAGTGGAACCATTGTAATATATCAAAATACAGTATCCAAGATATACATATATATATATATATATATATATATATATATATATATATATATATATATATATATACACACACATTAAACAATATATACACCACGAATAGTAGTGCAGGTAATGCACGTCATTGTCCGTGGACCACTGGGCCCAAAATGCATGGGCGAGGCCCACACAAGATACCTGACCAGAAACGGAGAGAACACTGCTGGGGCATCAGATAGAAATACAACAGGCACCTCAGGGGGAAGGGAAGGGGGGGGCACCTCAGCCGAATGAGTGCACCACGCCAGATCCACAAGGGGGCTCCATGCCCATTGATGTATCCTGGGGAGTGCAAAGCCACAGTCTCTCAAGTCTCTACAGTGGGTGGTTTGCCTACTGTTCAATCCTGGGGAGTGCAAAGCCACAGTCTCTCAAGTCTCTACAGTGGGTGGTTTGCCCACTGTTCAATCCCGGGGAGTGCAAAGCCTTAGTCTCTCAAGTCCCTACAGTGGGTGGCTTGCCCACTATTACATCCTGGGGAGTGCAAAGCCACAGTCTCTCAAGTCTCTACACTGGGTGGTTTGCCCACTGTTCAATCCTGGGGAGTGCAAAGCCACAGTCTCTCAAGTCTCTACAGTGGGTGGTTTGCCCACTGTTACATCCTGGGGAGTGCAAAGCCACAGTCTCTCAAGTGGAGAAGAGTCTCCACTGGTTCTGGAGGGGGGCTGGTGCCCAGAGTGCTTCATCCTGTGCAGGACAGACTGAGTGGATGCATGTCTCCACTGGAGGGGGACTGGTGCCAAGAGTGCTTCATCCTGTGCAGGACAGACTGAATGGATGCATGTCTCCACTGGTTCTGGAGGGGGACTGGTGCCCAGAGTGCTTCATCCTGTGCAGGACAGACTGAGTGGATGCCTTTCTCCACTGGTTCTGGAGGGGAGCTGATGCCCAGAGTGCTTCATCCTGTTCAGGACAGACTGAGTGGATGCATGTCTCCACTGGTTCTGGAGGGGGACTGGTGCCCAGAGTGCATCACTCTCCCCGTGACGGTCCCAGTTGCGTCACTGCCCCTGCCGCTCATGGGCTAGCGTTGCTTGACTTGGCGGTCCTTGCCCTGTTCAGCGGTCCTTGCCCTGTTCAGCGGTGCTTGAGTTTGAAGTTTCTGACGTGTTCAGCGGTGCTTGCCATGGCGGTCTTTGCCCTGTTCAGCGGTGCTTGCCTTGTTCAGCGGTGCTTGAGTTTGAAGTTTCTGACCTGTTCAGCGGTGCTTGCCATGGCGGTCTTTGCCCTGTTCAGCGGTGCTTGCCCTGTTCAGCGGTGCTTGAGTTTGAAGTTTCTGACCTGTTCAGCGGTGCTTGCCATGGCGGTCTTTGCCCTGTTCAGCGGTGCTTGCCCTGTTCAGCGGTGCTTGAGTTTGAAGTTTCTGACCTGTTCAGCGGTGCTTGCCATGGCGGTCCTTCATTGCCCAGCTGGCCTGGGGCTGGCGGTCCTTCATTGGGCAGCTGGGCTGTGGCTGCCGGGGCCCTCCTGGGCAGCTGGGCTGTGGCTGGCGGTGGCCTCCTGGCCACTGACGATTGGGCTGCCCTCCTGGGCACTGACTCTGGCCTCCTGGCCACTGACGATCGGACTGCCCTCCTAGGCACTGACTCTGGCGGTGGCCTCCTGGCCACTGACGATCGGGTTGCCCTCCTGGGCACTGACTCTGGCGGTGGTCTCCTGGCCAGTGACGATCGGGCTGCCCTCCTGGGCACTGACTCTGGCGGTGGCCTCCTGGCCACTGACGATCAGGCTGTCCTCCTGGGCACTGACTCTGGCGGTGGCCTCCTGGCCACTGACGATTGGGCTGGCGGTGGCCTCCTGGGCAGCGGGGATGAAGGCGGTCTTCTCCGCCGTGCTGCTCCTCCAGACTTTGGCGATTTCTTCTGCCCCTTCCCCACCTTGGGAGGAGTCACAGCTGAGTGGACACTCCCCCCCGGGACCCTTGTGAGCGGCTTTGCTGACTGGAGTCTTCCCCTGTCCAACTTCTGGTGCTTCACAGGGGGGGACTGGCTGTGCTGGGGCTCCGTGTCACACTGGCTGCCCTGGTGCCCGGTGCACTCCACATACCTCTAACAACAGGCACCACTAGTCCCGGAGATTTTTTGGCTGAGGTGCTAGTACGGGACCTATGAATTGGAGGGGGGGTGGGAAAGAGGCCAAGCTTGGTCAGGAAAATTTTCTTTGGAACACTGGGACGGGTAGCTGGAGGGGGTCTGGGAGTGGAGGAAGAGGAGGTGGTTGTAGGAGGTGTAACTTTTGTGGCTTTGGGTGCAGATGCATGCGCTGGAGGCTGTCGTGAGGTGGATGTATGTTGGGTGGGTGTGTGCCTGCGTTTGTGTACTTTGGGAGGGGGTGTCACAGACACACTGGGAGAGGACACAGGGGACATGTAAATGGTAGTGGGGGTGGTGAGTGTTCGTGAGCGGGGTGTGCTGGTGGGTGTGCTGGTGCAGGACCTAGTGGCTGTAGTGGTAGTGCATGCAGGTGAGAGTGTAGACGAGACTGTGAGGGAGGAGGGAGACGACGAGGAGGGGGACACAGTGGAGGCAGTGGATGTTGGTGTGTCTGTATGTGTGTGATGCTTGCGTGAGTGCCTGTGGGATGTGTGGTGCTTATGTTTGCCTGAGCTTCCCTTGTGTGGTGAGGTGTGTGCATGCTGGTCTGATAGTGTGCTTGGGATAGGCAAGGGTACAGGGGATTGGGTCTGGGTGGATGAAGTTGGAGGGGGGAGGCTAGACACAGGGACAATGGCTGCCATCAGTGCTGAGGCCAGAGTTTGCAGGGTTCGATGAAGGGCAGCCTGACCAGAATGAATGCCCTCCAGGAATGCATTAGTGTGTTGCAATTCCCTTTCTACACCTTGGATGGCATTCAAAATGGTAGACTGCCCAACAGTGAGTGACCTGAGGAGATCAATGGCCTCCTCACGGAGGGCAGCAGAGGTGGCAGGGGCTGAGGTGCCTGGGGCGAAGGTGATGCCCACCCTCCTGGGTGAGCGGGCACGGGGCGAAGGCTGAGGGGCTGCTGGGAGGGCGGTGCTGGTAGGGGGGGTGGCGGCTGTACCTGTAGAAGTGGGGGGCACAGATTTTGCTGCCACCACAAGGGAGCTCCCATCGGAGGACGAGTCCGTGTCGCTGGTTGCTGGTCCTGTCCCCGCCGTGAAGCTCCCCTCGCCCTCCGTCCCACTGGTGTATTCTGAGTCCGTGGTGTGGCCCTCCATGGCCATGTGGGATGCAGCTCCCTCGTGCTCCGGTGCCACTGTACCTCCGCCTGATGATGCTGATGCACACAAGAAGAGGGACACCACAAAAAGGGGGGGGGGGGGGAAACGACAGCAGAAAGACAGGTTGAGTGCATGGCTTACCGCTACCGTTGGCAGACAATACAGACACAGCAGCCCCCTGCACTACGCCGCGCTGTTGGGCTCTACAGATGCAGTTCCTGTGATATGGCCTACATGGCTATGGTCGACATCTGCACACATAGATGACACAGGGGCATGTATACCTGTACTTGGCACTCTACAGAGGTGGGGTGGAGTGCCACATGGCCTGCATTACGGAGGGGCCTAGCCTACGGAACTCGCCCTGGCCTAGGGGAACCCACAGCCCTCCTCCCCCACCCAGACACCTTCACTGCGCGCAAAGTCCGCAGAATGATGTTGTACTCACCCTCTTGTGTCTGCTGTGATGCCCTCAAGCGCCCATCCAACTCCGGGTAGGCCACCGCCAGGATACAGAACATCAGGGGGGTCATGGTGCGACGGGCACCCCTCCCACGTTGGGAGGCCATCCCCAGCTGAGCCTCCGCCGTCTTCTTGCTCCAGCGGCTAATGTCCTCCCATCTTTTACAGCAGTGGGTGCTCCGTCTGTGGTGGACCCCCAGGGTCCGGACGTCCTTGGCGATGGCACGCCAAATATCCTTCTTCTGGTGGGCGCTGACCTAAATGAAATGTACAGGGGAAGAAGAGAAGTCATTAGCAACTGCACCGTCGAAGTGAGTGGCCCCCATCCCTACCCTTGCCATGTGGCACATGCATTCACAGTCCATCATGCACGCAGAACCGTGGCCCCTTCCTTCTTACAAACTTCCATCTTCACTCAGGCATACTCCATACAACATGCTCCCTGTGTACTTACCTGTTGGTCTGGAGGACCGTAGAGTTAGCGTGTACTGGGGGAGGACCCCGTCCACGAGCTTCTCCAACTCCTGTGCAGTGAAGGCAGGGGCCCTTTCCCCAGACGCACGAGCCATTGTCTCTTCCAGACCGAGGTCACAGCAGCACTTGCAGTGTAGGTCTTCTCCTGTCGAAGATTAGGTATCGAGTGATTGAACAGATAGAAAATGGCGGTCACGTCCGCGGCGGTGATGTCCGCGGCGGTGCGTACCATCACCGCTGGCGCACTTCGTCATTGGCTCCTGGGACCCATAGGTCATAGCATTGCGCTGCGCTCTTCGACCGCCTACCGCAACGGTGTACAACGCCAGCGCAGTTACCTCACATCCCATTGATCCACTTTAGAGGTCAGGCAGCCGCCATTTCAGGGGCCCACATGGCTTCATTTTCAACTGTGTCACACATACCTAGGCCTAGACTCAACACACATACAGGCAACTTTTTGGATTATGTTTCGTGTTCTGTGTAGACTGTGAGTACATACCTCTGAGTTGTTTGACTCTGTGGTCGCTGTTGTCCTTCCTAGGCACCGTCCGCTGGGACATGTGAGGAGATGGCGGAATCCTCCGGTGTACCGACCGCTGGTGGACCTGTTGACAATGGAGGAGCGGCATTTAATCATCACCTACAGGTTTGACCGTGCCACAATCCAGGAACTGTGTACCCAGTTGGAGCCTGACCTGATGTCAGCAATCCGCCATCCGACAGGAATCCCCCCTCAAGTGCAGGTGCTATCAGTGCTCCATTTCCTTGCAAGTGGGTCATTTCAAACAACAGTGGCCATGGCATGAGGGATGTCCCAGCCTATGTTTTCCAACGTGTTGTCCAGAGTGTTGACTCCGCTTCTGAAACACATGCGGAGCTACATTGTTTTCCCTCAGGTGGAGGATTTGCCTACAGTGAAAGGTGACTTCTATGCCCTTGGACATATCCCTAACATCATAGGTGCCATTGATGGGACCCATGTAGCTCTCCCCCCCCCCCCTACAGGAGTGAACAGGTGTACAGGAACCGGAAGAGTTATCATTCCATGAATGTACAGATAGTATGTTTGGCACACCAGTACATCTCCCAGGTAAATGCTATGTTCCCTGGCTCTGTGCATGACTCCTACATCCTGCGGAATAGCAGCATCCCTTATGTGATGCATCAACTCCAGAGGCACCGGGTGTGGCTATTAGGGGACTCTGGTTACCCCAACCTGCCATGGCTACTGACCCCAGTGAGGAATCCCAGGACCAGGGCAGAGGAACACTACAATGAGGCCCATGGGCGGACTAGGAGGATGATAGAACGCACCTTCGGCCTCCTGAAGGCCAGGTTCAGGTGCCTCCATATGACAGGGGGTTCCCTATTCTATTCACCAAGGAAGGTGTGCCAGATCATCGTGGCCTGCTGTATGCTTCACAATTTGGCTTTGCGACGCCAGGTGCCTTTTCTGCAGAAGGATGGTCCAGATGACGGTGTTGTGGCAGCTGTGGAGCCTGTGGACAGTGATGAGGAGGAAACAGAGGAAGAAGACATTGACAACAGGGACTCAGTTATCCAGCAATATTTCCAGTGACACACAGGTGAGAAAACATTCCTGCCTACTACAAGTACTTTCACACTTCTACCTCTATCCTGTCTGTCGATTTCAACCAGTATATGGTAACTGAGTTGTAATTTCCATTACGGTTTCACTGGTGTGGTTTCCAACGTGTGTCATCTGCTTAGATTCCTCATGGACTTGAGATGTGTGACATAGGTATGTTGACATTACAATTGAGAACGCATTTTGTCACTGTCATTGCTATAATACATTTTCTAAATCACAGACTGACTCCAGGTTGTTTTGTGCTTCAAGGGTGTTTATTTAAGTGCTAAATATTGGAGGGGGGTTGTAAAATGGTGAGGGGTGATGGTGGAGGACTGTCCATGGCAGAGTCCAGTCTATGAGTCTCACAGGTGCATTGCCCATATAGGCATAGGAAGTGGAGCTGGGGCAGTTCCAATATGGACAGGGTACAAAGTGGGACAGTAGGATGACAATCAGGGTGGTCTAATTTCTTGGCGGGGGTCTTGCCATTGTACTCTCTCTTGTTCCTGGTTCTCAGGGACCGCTTGCGGGGTGGTTCTCCCTCTGCAGGGGGTGGGGCGCTGGTGTGGTGGTCCTGTGGCGGTGCCTCCTGTCCTCTAGCGCCGGCGGAGGTGGTGGGCAGTTCATCGTCCTGGCTAGTGTCAGGGGCCCCTTGGAGTGCCACAGTGTCCCTCCTGGTGTTGAGTATCTCCTTCAGCACCCCTACGATGGTGCCCAGGGCGGTGCTGATGGTTCTGAGTTCCTCCCTGAAGCCCATATACTGTTCCTCCTGCAGGCGCTGGGTCTCATGAAACTTGGCCAGGACCGTCGCCATCGTCTCCTGGGCGTGGTGGTATGCTCCCATGATGGAGGAGAGGGCCTCGTGGAGAGTGGGTTCCCTAGGCCTGTCCGCCCCCTGTCGCACGGCAGCCCTCCCAGTTACCCTGTGTTCCGGTGCCTCCGTCCCCTGGACCGTGTGCCCACTACCACTGCCCCCAGGTCCCTGTTGTTGTTGGGGTGGTGGGTTATCCTGGGTTCCCTGTAGTGGTGGATACACAGCTGATTGATGTGTCCTGGGGACGGAGGTATGGGCCCGCTGGGAGGGTGCTGTGCTGGTGTTACCAGAGGGTGGAAGGTCTGTGGTGGGCTGTGCCTGTGTGAGGGGAACCGACTGTCCAGAGGCCCACGATGGTCCGGGCTGGTCATCTAGGTCTAGTTGGACAGAGCTGCTGTCATCACTGTGGGCCTCTTCTATGGGTGGGGTGGAGATGTCTGGACCCTCCTGTCTGGTGACGTTGGGTAGTGGTCCTGCAGGGGTGGAAAGGCATGATTATTGCATCTGTGTGTTTCATGGCGTGCAATGGGTGGGTGACCGTGTACCCCAGTGCTGGCATTCCTGTGTGTGGGCTTGTGTGACGATGGTTGAGGGGGTGCAGTGGGCATGCTTTAGTGATGGGTGTCCATGCTTTGTTTTTGCATGCAGGGCTTGGTGTTGGGATGGGTGGTTTGTGATATTGGTACATTTGTGAGGAGTTGGAGTGATAGGGGTGGGGGCGAGGGTGGGAGTCTGTGATAGCATGCAGGTAGGGGTGGGGATATGATAGTTAAGATTTGACTTACCAGAGTCCATTCCTCCACCGACTCCTGCGAGGCCCTCAGGATGCATTATTGTCAAGACCTGCTCCTCCCATGTTGTTAGTTGTGGGGGAGGAGGTGGGGGTCCTCCGCCAGTCCGCTGTACTGCGATGTTGTGTCTGGAGACCACCGAAACGCACCTTCCCCCGTAGGTCGTTCCACCTCTTCCTGATGTCGTCCCGATTTCTTGGGTGCTGTCCCACTGCGTTGACCCTGTCGACTATTCTTCTCCGTAGCTCCATCTTCCTAGCAATGGATGTGTGCTGCACCTGTGAGCCAAATAGCTGTGGCTCTACCGGTACGATTTCCTCCACCATGACCCTGAGCTCCTCCTCCGAGAACCTGGGGTGTCTTTGCCGTGCCATGGGGTGGTGTAGGTGATGTGTGGGGTGGTGTATGTGGTGATACGTGTGGTGATATGTAGTGGTGTGTGGTGTTTTGTGCGTGGAAGTAGTGTGGGTGATGGTGTTGAGTGTCTGTGGCTGCTAGTTTGTGGATGGTGGTGTCTCTCTCTGGCCTTCGTTCGTGAAATTTGGTCGTAGGGGTTTGTGGGTGATGTGGGTGTGTGTTTTATATAGTATTGTGTGTGTGTGGGAGTGGTGTGCGTATGTGTATCAGGTGTGTGTCTTTCGAATTGTCCAATGTGGTGGTGTTTTGGAGATGTGTGTGTATTTTGAGCGCGGCGGTGTGTACCGCCAATGGAATACTGCGGTTGAAAGACCGCCGCGTGGATTCGTGGGTCGTGATAGCATGGGCGTATTTCTGTTGGTGTGACGGTGGAGGTTTTGTTTTCGCCAGTTTATCACTGACCTTTGGTGTGGCGGACTTGTGTGGGTGTCTGAATTTTGTCGGATTTCGGGATGTGGGTCATAATAGCTGTGGCGGATTTCCGCGGGCGCGGCAGTGTGTTAGCGGTCTTCTGCACGGCAGTAAGCGGCTTTTACCGCCAATGTTGTAATGGCCCCCTTTGTTTTTAAAAGTCTGCTAATTAGTTCTTCACAAGACTGCCATTTGATGGATTGTAGGGGTGTGGGTGTGACCGCAGTTTCTGTTGTTGAAGGTAAGGAAGTTTGTAGGCCAAACCAGCAATTGTGCCTGTCCCTAATTCCCACTTCAGGAAGTTTGATGACAGGCAGATGCAGAGATGTCACACTTCATTGAGTTTGTGTTATAGGTGCTCCTTTCTGGAGGCTACTCCAGCGCTCCCTGCTGTGAGAAGAATCCATTTACACAAAGGCTGTCTATGGAGGCCAGCCTGAGAGGACTCTTGAAAGAGAACCAAACCAACTGGGTGTTGCTGCATGATATATTGATTGCACTCTTTGTGGTGCTATGTGCACTACAGTGGCTTGAACTGATTGTTAAATGTTGCACTATTACAAAAAAATAGAAAGTTATACACTTCCAGCAGTGAATATAAAATTGTGGTTTAATGTGGCTCCTATACACAATTAACCTACTAGCTGACGCTGTCATTGAACAAAAGACATAAGTTGCTAAAGTGTTCCGACATAACTCAACATACACATGTCCACTGTTAATACTACTATAGTGCCTCTCGGTACATTCGGATCTGAATTGCAACATATTCATATTGCAGATACATAGACTGCTTTATAAATTAAAAGAATTCTTTCCTCATTTGGGGATATCCACGGACTACGTCACCAATGTCATGTCTGGTTGAAGATACTGTTTATACAGCATCCCCAAACATGCATGTTGCTTTTACTTAAAACTGGAGGATATACTCCTTTTATTGACCTCAGAAGAATGGCAGACTGTGCCAAATTCAAAACTGCTGCCCTGAACTTACATGAAGATTTTTACAACTGTTGAATAAACCCACTGCGCAATCTTACACTTATTTGGAGCCATTCAAGAAATGGCATTCCATAGCAAAACATGCTGCAGGCTTTGCCGGTAACAAAATGAGACTGAAACACTAACATTAGGTTCTACATTTGTGGAACTAGATTCACGGCAGGTATTGCTGTCAGTTTGAATATTATCAGATGTCAAAGGCTGCTTGACATCCCCTTCATTTTTTATTTCAGGACTGTGGGACCAAGTACCAGAGTCCTGTAATGGTGGCCATATTATTCTCACGTTTCAGCCAGTCAATCGGAGTTCTTTGGTTCTACGAACCTGAATTTGGATCTGCACCTCTGAAATGGATGACAGCAAAATAAGTCCCCTCGCCCAATCAGATTTGAGTGTTATTTTTATTTTAGTTCCTTTCAAAACTGCAACATGTTGTTTAAACACTAATATCTTGAAAAATCTGAGTGGATTTATGAAAGGCACTCCCTCCAGGAAAGTGTGATGTAATTTCCTTCAGCTGTTTTTCCTGTAACATAGAGCAAAGGTTCCTAGAGAATCATAGAAAAACTATTAAACAGAATTACATCCAAATTGCATGAAGCTAGATCTTTACGTAGATCTACATAGATTACATAGAGGAGTGCCTTGGCTTGGTTTGGTGTAAATCGGTCCAGTAGCTTTTGCGACAATAGTGTTACAAAAATGTGCGTGGTGGGCTTCAAAAGGTTAAACTTTAAAGATCTCTTGACAGTTGAACGATCGTTTTTTGACTTACTTATAACTTTAGCACTTTGATCATTTGCACAAACATGACAGTTCAGACCCATCACATTTACAAATAAGGAAAAAAGTGCGGCATCCTTTGACACATGAAATTAGCAGACATGTAGCATGTGTACTCGTCTGTCGGTAAAGCAACTTTAGTACAGATCAGACTGACAGTGGGGGGAGTTAAAAAGGGGAGTAAATGCTGTTTAATGAATCTGCGTGAAATTTGGCAGGCTCCTAGCATGCAAAGCCCAGCGCATGAATGTCAGACTTCATGTAAATTCAAAAGGGGGTCAGAAAGTTCAAGTTGGGGGTCAGGGACAGAAAGTCATTGAATTGCTAATAACTGCATAGTGTTACAGGTATACATGACACTTGGCATACAGTTATTATGGTTATGTTTTGGGTTTTACATAGGGCACAGTGAAAGGGGTAGGGTCAAAAATATTTAGTCTGCTGCTATCTTCAGTGCTGTCTAATTAATCTGCATGACGGTTGGCAGGCTGTTAGCAAGTTAAGTCAAGTGTAGTTGTAAAGAAATGGCTCCCTGTTGCAGTTACCCCCCACTTTTTGCCTGATACTGATGCTGACTTGACTGAGAAGTGTGCTGGGACCCTGCTAACCAGGCCCCAGCACCAGTGTTCTTTCACCTAAAATGTACCATTGTCTCCACAATTGGCACAACCCTGGCACCCAGGTAAGTCCCTTGTAACTGGTACCTCTGGTACCAAGGGCCCTGATGCCAGGGAAGGTCTCTAAGGGCTGCAGCATGTCTTATGCCACCCTAGGGACCCATCACTCAGCACAGACACACTGCTTGCCAGCTTGTGTGTGCTGGTGGGGAGAAAATTACTAAGTCGACATGACACTCCCCTCAGGGTGCCATGCCAACCTCACACTGCCTGTGGCATAGGTAAGCCACCCCTCTAGCAGGCCTCACAGCCCTAAGGCAGGGTGCACTATACCACAGGTGAGGGCATAGGTGCATGAGCACTATGCCCCTACAGTGTCTAAGCAAAACCTTAGACATTGTAAGTGCAGGGTAGCCATAAGAGTATATGGTCTGGGAGTCTGTCAAAAACGAACTCCACAGCTCCATAATGGCTACACTGAATACTGGGAAGTTTGGTATCAAACTTCTCAGAATAATAAACCCACACTGATGGCAGTGTTGGATTTATTAAAAAATGCAGAGAGAGGGCATCTTAGAGATACCCCCTGTATTTTACCCAATTGTTCAGTGCAGGACTGACTGGTCTGTCCCAGCCTGCTGCTGAGAGACGAGTTTCTGACCCCATGTGGCGAGGGCCTTTGTGCTCTCTGGGGACAGAAACAAAAGCCTGCTCTGGGTGGAGATGTTTCACACCTCCCCCTGCAGGAACTGTAATACCTAGCAGTGAGCTTCAAAGGCTCAGGCTTCGTGTTACAATGACCCAGGGCACTCCAGCTAGTGGAGATGCCCGCCCCCTGGACACAGCCCCCACTTTTGGCGGCAAGTCCAGGAGAGATAATGAGAAAAACAAGGAGGAGTCACTGGCCAGTCAGGACAGCCCCTAAGGTGCCCTGAGCTGAAGTGACTCTGACTTTTAGAAATCCTCCAACTTGCAGATGGAGGATTCCCCCAATAGGGATAGGAATGTGCCCCCCTCCCCTCAGGGAGGAGGCACAAAGAGGGTGTAGCCACCCTCAAGGACAGTAGCCATTGGCTACTGCCCTCCCAGACCTAAACACACCCTTAAATTTAGTATTTAAGGGCTCCTCAGAACCTAGGAAACTAGATTCCTGCAACCTAAGAAGAAGAGGACTGCTAAGCTGAAAAACCCTGCAGAGAAGACGGAGACACCAACTGCTTTGGCCCCAGCTCTACCGGCCTGTCTCCCCCCTTCTGAAGACACTGCTCCAGCGACGCTTTCCCCAGGGACCAGCGACCTCTGAATCCTCAGAGGACTGCCCTGCTCTAAAAGGACCAAGAAATCCCGAGGACAGCGGCTCTGTTCACCCAAGACTGCAACTTTGTTTCCAAAGGAGCAACTTTAAAACAACTGCGTTTCCCGCCGGAAGCGTGAGACCTGCTACTCTGCACCCGACGCCCCCGGCTCGACTTGTGGAGAAACAAAACTTCAGGGAGAACTCCACGGCGACCACGAGACCGTGAGTAGCCAGAGTTGCCCCCCATGAGCCCCCACAGCGACGCCTGCAGAGGGAATCCCGAGGCTCCCCCTAACCGCGACTGCCTGACTCCCAGATCCCGACGCCTGGAAAAGACTCTGCACCCGCAGCCCCCAGGACCTGAAAGATCGGAACTCCAGTGCAGGAGTGACCCCCAGGAGGCCCTCTCCCTTGCCCAGGTGGTGGCTACCCCGAGGAGCCCCCCCCCTTGCCTGCCTGCATCGCTGAAGAGACCCCTTGGTCTCCCATTGATTCCAATTGAAAACCCGACGTGTGTTTGCACACTGCACCCGGCCGCCCCCGTGCTGCTGAGGGTGTACTTTCTGTGCTAACTTGTGTCCCCCCCGGTGCCCTACAAAACCCCCCTGGTCTGCCCTCCGAAGACGCGGGTACTTACCTGCTGGCAGACTGGAACCGGGGCACCCCCTTCTCCATTGAAGCCTATGCGTTTTGGGCACCACTTTGAACTCTGCACCTGACAGGCCCTGAGCTGCTGGTGTGGTAACTTTGGGGTTGCTCTGAACCCCCAACGGTGGGCTACCTTGGACCCAAACTTGAACCCCGTAGGTGGTTTACTTACCTGCAAGAACTAACAATTACTTACCTCCCCTAGGAACTGTGGAAATTGCAGTGTGTCTAGTTTTAAAATAGTTATACGTGATTTATTTGAAAAGTATATATGCTATTGTGATTATTCAAAGTTCCTAAAGTACTTACCTGCAATACCTTTCATTTGAAGTATTACATGTAAAATGTGAACCTGTGGTTCTTAAAATAAACTAAGAAAATATATTTTTCTATACAAAAACCTATTGGCCTGGAAATGTCTCTGAGCGTGTGTTCCTCATTTATTGCCTGTGTGTGTACAACAAATGCTTAACACTACTCCTTTGATAAGCCTACTGCTCGACCACACTACCACAAAATAGAGCATTAGTATTATCTCTTTTTGCCACTATCTTACCTCTAAGGGGAACCCTTGGACTCTGTGCATACTATTCCTTACTTTGAAATAGTGCATACAGAGCCAACTTCCTACAGTAGTAATCTGGTTTCAGTGAGCTGTGATAAGGAGGGGTGTATGAGGATTAAAAGAAAAACTTTTATTTGCTAACAACTAGTTTGATATCATAGATGTGAACAAAAATTGGCATAAACTTGGCACATCTAGTCTATTTCTGATATGCTGAGTTTCAGGTAGATCTGTTAGTTGGGCGAATGATTAAAGAGATGGGACACAAAGTGTTAATTTTTGTATAACTAGGATACTTTGATGCTAAGGTTTCTTTTGGTAAATCAAGCTAAGCCTAGTGCAAGGATCCCAGGTTTCACGCAGATCTGGCAAGGGACATAAAGAGAAAAGAGAGAAGGGGCAAAAAAACTTTGATTTGCCAACACATCTAGCACCATTTGATGGATTTTCATGAAAGAACGGAAACCAGAATAGGATTTAGCTACACGTGCAACTGGTTGTTGGCCACATGTGAGATTGTTTGCCTGCATCAAGACACCATTGTGCAAAATATAACCTATGCACCCACCATGCAAACCATAACTTGCTCACTAAGTGCAAAGCATATAAACACCCTACGGGCCTCATTACGACTTTGGTGGTCTTCATAGAAGACCGCCTAAGCCGCGCAGCCAGCATACCACCAGTGCTGGCGATATGCTTGCCGCCCTATTAGGAGTTTTCTGCTGGGCCAGCTGGCGAAAACAGCGTTTCCACCCGTTGGCCCAACGGAAAACTCACTACAACATTAACGTCGGCTCATAATCGAGCCAGCGGGAATGTTGTGGTGCATCGGGTGTGACAGCATTCATCGCGCATTTCACTGTCTGTAATTCGGGTAGTGAAATGCGCGATGGGGCTGTCCCTGGGGGCCTCCTGACACCCACATTCCTATAACTTTCCATGGCAGTGTAAACCACCATGGAAGGGCTGGCAGATGGGACTCCTAATCCCCAGGTGGAGTACAACCGTCGGGACCGCCAGGCTGCAGGCTGGCAGCAGCCTGGCAGTGTTGGCGGCTGGACCGTGGCACTTCTGCCACGGTCATAATAGGGCAGTCGGACCGCCCTGTCTGTGGTGGTCCGACCGCTTTCACAAGTGTGGAAGTCTTAAGACCGCAACACTCGTAATGAGGGCCTATATTTGAAACAGCACATAATAGGCCTTCAAACCACATCATTACAATACAACACACACAAAGTAATTATTATGTATTCATAGTTGTCATTCTGAACATCAGTGGTAAGGTAAGATGCTTTGTCACTAGTGAGGTCATTAATGTTATTTATAAAGTTATCTGTTATATTAAAGGCAATGTCATGAATACTGTATTTGGGGTGCGACTTATGGTTTGCATGGCAGATGTGGAGGTGTACCTATTGTAAGTTTGATGGCGTGCAAACTGTGGTTACTTGTAGTGTTCGTATCTGCTCCCCATGTTATACCTATTCATTATAGTCGAGAAACCTGCATTGTGGCTACCTGTCTGGAGACACTGTGTGTGTGTGTTGCACTTGTGGTGCTTGCAGTTCCTGCTACCATGCTGCAGCTTGTGTATGAGGGAAGCATGCTCTGCTAATGGCTGTTCTGTACCAATTCTTTGTGTCTCAGTGGAACCTGAGGAAATATTTGTATGATAGAAAAGTCAAACCTTTTAGGTGTGTAAATGCTTCTTTTGTATGTATCCCTACTCTACTAGGCTCTTCAGCTTTTATATTCACCCTGTTTTCCCATATTGTTCCCCCATGTATGTTTGTATATTCTGATATTCCACCTACTGTGTCATCCTCCCGTCTGAAAATGTTCCTTTGTATGTATAGCCTTAGGGACACTTTTAGTTGTCTCACCAGACTATTGTTTTCCAAAAAGACACACATAAAACACATACATGGAGGGGTAGTTGTTCAGCAGGCCTCATTCATTGGTGAGTTAAAGTGTCATTTACATTGCCTCTTGCCCACCTGCTCCCTTGACATTAAGTGACAGCGCAAAGTGTATGCATACTGTTCACCTCAACTTAAAAGTTGCTCCCTTCTCTTCAGTTACACGTGTTGAAGTGTGCTTTTTAAATTCTATTTTAAATATTATTTATTTAGCCTGCACTTCAGGTGCCCATTTAGGGATTTGCTTTATTTCCTGTCTCCTTTTTGAAGTTGCTGTTATAAAGTTTTTCATTGGCATCATAGCTGTCTGTAAGTCAAGTGCTTGATTGGGTAATTATGTCTTCACAAAAATAGTAGTATAATGAATGGCACAACTGAAAGACTCGTTTTTTCCCTTAAAATAATCTACCTGGCAAAACAGCCGCATCAGTGAATGTGTTTTACATTTAATATTTTTTTTTGCAAGCATATGGTGGCCATATTTAAAAAAAAAACAACTTTATTTTCAGATTTTCAACTCAAAACATTGAAATGTAAAACAATTACAAAGCATAAAACAACCATAGAGTTCCGTGACAAGGTTTCCTGTGACATAGGAAGGTGAGATATTAAGAGTTTTAAGATTTCACAATTAATTAGCAACATCAATATAAGTGTGGGCTTTCGAACCACATCACATATAGCAGTTATGACACGATAATTTCATAAACTAATGTGCCAAGTTTGCATAATGATCCTTATTGATAAGAGGAGGCATTTACTCATTTGGTCGTCTCCAATATTATTCAAATAACAGTATGTGCATTCTTCACCTCTCCACATCTGCAAGAGACTCTGAGTTGGAGTCATCTCCTTCTGTAAATCGTTCAAGCAGCAAACCCCAAGCCAAAATTTCAGCCGTAGCACCATCATCTATGCACAGTAATCGCATAAGCAGTTCCTCTGCCACCACATCCCAACTCCATCTTGTTTCTCATCCAGTGTTCCATTGTGGGTTCCTGGTTCCCATCTAGCTAATGGCCACCCTTCTCATAGCCAGCAAGAAGGCCAGCTGGGTCAGTTTAAAAGGTATCTTCCACCCCTTAGACCTAGGTATCACTCCCAGTAGACAAGTCATGGGAGACAGTGTGAATATTAGCTCCGTAGCAGCTGTTCTTTTGGGGACAACCTCTTTCCAGAAGGCCTGAACATCATCACATGCCCACGCCAAGTGCAGGAAGGTGGCTCCTTCTCCACATCACTGACATCTAGCCCCCCCTAGGTAGGTCTATTATACTCAACATACACAGTGGGATATAGGTGCGATGCAGATAGTTGAAATGCAGGAGTTCAAATCTATTATTACATGATAAGGTGTGGACCAGTTCCAGGGCCTGTCCCCAATCAGAATCAGAAAGCGGTTCTCCTAAGTCTTCCTCCCATGCTCTACGTGCTACACACGGTGCAATCTACCTGTCCTTTTTAAGCGCTGTATAAAGCAATTAAATCAATAGCCTTCCCTCACCCCACCTAATCAGCCCTCATATGACTTCTGACACTCATGGGGCATCCAGAAAGTCGAACCAACCTTTTCGCACCACGCTCTCTAATTTAGCATATTGAAGAACTGGCCCTATTTCAAAGGTTTCCTGCGCCTCTTGGAAGGATATGAAATGTTCTCCTGGATAAATGTCTCCTGCTAATAGGCAACCCCCTCTTCACCACTGTTTCACTGACATAGATTTCTTCACAGCATGGGGAGGGAAACCCTGCTGCGAAGTCCAGCCCATATTCGTGAGCTCAATAACCCATCAAGTCTGTGAAAAAGCTGAGAGTAAAGTGGAAACAGTGTGTTCTGGACTAAACACAGACAGTGGGGGCAGGAAGACCATTTTGGCCATCGATGCTCTGCCCATAATGGACAGAAGAGTTTATTCCACAAAGTGAGTTCATCCAACCTCCCACCACCATCTCCCCATTAAGATTGTGGTGTGCCTCCCTCGTGTGTGTGACCCATATACCCAGGTAGCGGAATCCCTCCATTTCCGAGCGTAACCCTACCTCTGGTACCTCAGCAGGCCATCCCAACAGGCCCCCTACGGGGAACAGGAGTGATTTCCAGGCATCAATCTTAAGCCCAGAGATTCTACTAAATGTTGCCAGCAATTGCATAAGTTTTGGAACCGACTCTTCTGGGGTTCTAAGAAACACCAGGTCATTGTCCACATACAAGGAGATACCGTGAATTTTCGTCTCAACCTGAATACCATTTCAGGCCATATCCCATATCAGCAATAGGGCTAGTGGTTAAATTGCCATCAAGAACAGGAGTGGTTATAGGGGGCATCCCTGTCTTGTTCCCCTGCCCACCCTCTGCCTCGGAGAGCTGGCCCAACTCTTATACGTATGAAGGGTTCGTTATAGAGGAGGCGTACCCCAGCACAAAAGTTAGGGCCGAATCACATGCCTTTAAACACTTTCAACAATTAACTCCTGTTAGACCTGGCATCCTTGGCGTGGTCTCCCCTGTCTTTTTTGCCTCTGCTTCCCATGTTTTGACTGTGTGCTGGACTCAGTTTTTTCTGTTTTTGGTGCTCTGGGCACTTTACCAGTGCTGACCAGTGCAGACCTGCCACTGCAGTGTCTCTGTGTGCATTTTTAAACTGCCAATTCAACCTAGCAAGTGTACCCACTTGCCAGGCCGAAATGTTCCCTTTTTCTCCATGTAAGGTACCCCTATGGTAGACCCTAGGTAGCCGCATGGGAAGTGTGCAGTGTATGTTAAAGGTGGGACATGTACTGATGTGTTTTACTTGTCCTAACAGTTAAAGAGTGCTAAACTCAGTTTTCACTGTTGCAAAGCCTATCTCTCTCATAGGCTAACATGGGGGCTGCCTTTAAATATCATTAAAGTGCAGATTCCATTTGGGAGCAGATAGAAATTTGGATTTTGTGGTTTCTGAACTCACAATTTAAAAAGACATATTTTAGTGAAGGTGTTTTTTAGACTGTTAGCTTGAAAATGCCACTTTTAGAAAGTGGGCATTTTCTTGCTTAAACACTTTTGTGACTCTGCCTGTTTGTGGATTCCCTGTCTGTGTCAGACTGACAGTTGAGCTGGTGTGAATTCCTTCTAGACAGTTAGACAAAGGGAGCTGGGGAGTAGCCTGTATATCCTGATGGGCCATCTGTGCTAGAGTGGAGGAAAGAGTGGTCACTTACACCTGAATGGGCTGTGCCTGCCCTCTCACAATGCCGTCTTCAACCCCCTGGTGTGAGTCTGGAGCCTGGCCTGGGCAAGGCAGGATCTTTTGAACAACAGAGACTTTCCTTTGAAGTTTACCAACTTCAAAGGCAGAAAGGGGTATAAGTATTGGACCCAAAACCCCACATTTTCAGATTGCTTCAAGGATTCAAAAGGAACCTCGGCCAAGGACAAGAGCTGAAGAGCTGAGGAGAAGTGCTGCCCCTGCCTGTGACTGTGCTTTGTTGGGCTATCCTGCAGGTGCTGCTTCTGCCTGTGAAAGGGGACAAAGACTGGACATTGTTGTGCATTCCTGCTTGAGAAGAATCTCCAAGGGCTTGAATTGAGTTTGCCTCCTGTTGTTGAAGTCTCAGGGCCATCAAACACTTCCTCTACCAGCACCTGGACTCTCTGGTGAAACACCTGCACTGCCAGGTGGTGCCTCATCCAATCCCTCGGCCCTTGAAAGGTGAAGCTGGTGGAAAAGGACTGAAATCCACGCAAAGACCGCCATGCAGGGAAATTTTCTATGCACCATGCGCAATCCGGCTGATAAACAGATGTGTCTCCTGTAGGCATGCAATTTGCGTTCCTTGGCGACGCAAATATGAGTGTATCCTATAGTGTAGTGTACCGTCTGAGCCCCCTGACATTCCAGGTTGTAACCTTTAGTTGATCTACCATAAACTCATATAACTCTGCTCTCGAGGGGAATGAAGCCCCTCGACTATTGTCTGTCTAAGACTGGAAAGAATCAGTAGGGAACCCACACCTTCTTGAGCCCCCATGCACACTGCATTGGCATACAACAACGGTTTCAGAACAATGCAACAAACTCCCATCTCACCCTAAGCAGTGAAACAACCAATAAAACTGCTATAAATCAATTACATAGTACGCTGTCAGGAAATCCAGCCTAATCCCAGTTACACCAACTATTGCCTACCAAAAACGTGGAATGGCTCCCACCAAACTCCTACAGGTTATTTTACCATGTCTGAACCATTACATCATAATGTCAATGATCATACGTTTTGGATATAGTTCATGTGAGTCCATTGAACAATCTGAAGTAACTGTTCTAAGAACAGAAATCCATGCTTCCCAGTAGGGGAATGAGCCATGCCTTCCCGTGTATAGAGTATGACAGGGAACCCCAATTAGGTCAGATCATCTAGCAACTTCTGGAGAGTGGTCACCTCTGTCTGGATCTTCACAATGGAACCTTCTGCTACTCTTACTTTATCAGACACTTTGCGTAGATTGGAACGTAAAAGGTTGACTTCAATTGCTACGGTTTCAATTTTTCCCTCTTAGGCTTCCCTCGAACCATGTATGGCAGCAAGCAGCTCTGCCCTTGTAAGCTCCTTCTCTGTCTTCTGAGTAGTCCTGCTATGAGTCTGTCTGTAGCAGGGGTTGCATAATTGTCCAAGGTGTTACCCTGGGAGGATATGCTTGCTTATGTCTGCCCATGCTTGTATCCTTTCAATTATTGTCCAGACCTCCCTTAGTACTCAGACCAATACCCAGAGCTAGCACCACCAGTCCCTACAGGTACACAGGAGTAGACGAACTCCACTGGGCAGGAAGTGCATAGTTTGTGTGCTGCGCAGTAGGGATGTACTCAATCAAAAAGGAGGTCTCAAGGAAGGTGTGACACATATAGGTACAATCCGGCGTCAGAGTTCCACACCCTGGGGGCCAATACTGTGTAACCTTTCAGCTTAAAGTCATTAGACAAGAAAGGAGTCTCCTGCTAGGTGGAAGTAGTTTAGGTCCCCCTGTCTATCCTCTTAAGTGTCCCCCCTGTGCTCCACTGGTGAGAAGATATCTCTTAGGCCTGTCCCATTCCCCAGGCTTTTTCACACGGCACCACCGCTCCCCTCTCTCCCCCGCAGGGCCACGTTGTGCTCACCTTCTGTGTGCCAGGGGCACAGCCCCAATCACGCCGCTCGTTATGCCCAGTGTCCCACCCCAGCCTCCTTAATCCTCTATGCCACGACGTGCACTCTCAGGGCGTGTTGAGCAAGCTGCCGGCCTACAACTTCTTCCATGGGTCCAGTGCCCCCCTCCAGAGAACGAAAGGTCTCCTCTCAGACTCCAGCCCCATTGAGGCCATGGGCAGCGCACTGCAGTCCAGTCAGGTGCCCTCCGCTCAGGTCGCAGCCACATTGCAGCCCGGATATCGGCCAGGGCTCAGCCAATCCACCGCTACACAGGATCACGGCCCAGGGCAGGGGCAGCCAAGTCACCCCCCTCACTGCCTCTGTTGCTACCGCGGAGACCCCTCCGCAAAGACCAGCAAACACAGGGGTCCTCACGGAACCCCCGTCCAGGGCAATGCAGGCCCACACAAACCCGCCCATCAGGTGGCGAGTCCGGGTTCGCCCGATTAGTGTACCATCACCGGGGGCTCATGGACTCAGGATTCGGCAGGAAACAAGCGGCAGGCGCTGCGCTGGGCCAGTGTGAGTCAAAAAAAGTCAAAGAGGGCCAAGGATTATGTAGGATTTATTGGGGTCAGTGGGAGCATCTTAGGCGTGCGTTCCATTTGATATCTTGGTACAGCCACACACCCCCATGGTGGTCATATTTAGATGGCAGCCTGTTTACTTTTTTTAATTATTTTTGTTGCATATGCATAAAATAAAAATGTAAGAAGATACGTAAGCATTACAGCACCATGCCAAGACCAAACCTATTGGCTTTTCCAAAACGTGACCTGTATTCTTCTCCACCTGTGTGCCTATGAGTGCAGTTATATAGCTCAAACCTACTATACTCTATTTTTGGGTAATGCAGAAATGGGGTAACTGCCAGAATGTGCTAAAAAAGGAAGCTGCCTTCTTTATAAAAATGGAAGAAAAAGATGTTCTGCAAGAAGGATAATGTAATACTTGCCTTCTATGTCTTTTAATTTATTTTCGGATAGGTTCCTCTTTTTGGCACAAACATCCATACAACTGCATTTTCAGAAAGCTTTTTACGTAGCATTGTTGCTTTACAACACATTTTTTGGGGAAGTTAGTTTATTTTCGTGTAATACATATTATGTAAGATAACCTTTGTTGTCTGTTTCGAAATAATGAATTTCCTAAATAATGGCGTAAGTATAAATGCATTAAAAGCATCCGTTGTTTAAAGTAATAACGTGATCCAAGCAGAAAATTCCTATACAATTAATATCGACAAGACAAGCATTGATTGTAATTTGGCCAGCAGAGTTGTTTACCCAGATTAATATAGAGACAATATTATATAAGAAATTGGGCAGAGTGCATAATGTGCTTAACAGTTTTCCTAGTCCTTTGCTTCCTCATAATGCAGCAATAGATTACAACAATGTAACTTTGTAATTTATCATATTTTCCAAGAGGTTCTTACTTGGTGGATGTACTCTACTGGCCAGGATCAGACTGGGACAGAAAATTGCCCCGGACACCTCAGTAAAAATGACCTCAGTCTACTAGTGAATTAGAGAGCTAACAACCATTTGCAATGTAATAGGTCTTGCATTAGCTTGAGTTAGAGCTATTGACGTTGTAAATTCATAACTGGAATTTCTTGCCACATAAATTGGTCAACCCTGCCTCATAATTATTTATTTTCCTGCCACATAATTACAGTGGCCCTGCATATAACTAAAGCACTTCCATTTACCTTCTTTAAACGGCTGTACACATTTGAAAAAACGGTGCACTAAGCTGGTTGAGATACAACACTGCTTGCTTGCCAATTTAAGCCTCAGAAATTCATTCAAGGCACGAACAATCGGTTTTTCGTTTACATTTCACTACTTATTTACAAGAACTTGCACTGGTTGTACTGCTAGCTCCCAGAAAGCCCAACTCGGCGTTTGAAAGTAAAGGTTTCCCACAGACTGTAGTATTTTATGTTAGGATGAAAAGCTATTCTTGTCATAAACTGAGGGAGTTTAAAGCATCCAGACAGAGCATCCAGCAGTGAACAGAACATTCCTTCCTTCCGCACAATCCCGCCTCATCGGATTTCTCACAGGCTACCACAGACTTGACATTGATTATTAAATGCGTGCTGCCAACTAGCTACTTACGCATCAAGAAGGGCTCGCATCCTGGTACACAGAAGGGCTTGAGAAGAAACAGCAGAGAAAGGTTTGTTAACAATTCCACGGCATCACAAGCCAGTGAGCTCCAATACATACAGAACCGTTCTCCAGCCGCCAGGCCTCATACCACAACCGCGCACTTATGCAAAGCCAACTGGCCACTTTTTTTTAACCCCTTCGCCGCCAGGCCTTTTGCCCCTCAGGTGTTAGGACTTTTTTTGGGTATTTGGGGCAGGGTGCGCTTAGGCCCTCATAACTCTTTGTCCAAAAAAGCTACCCACGCAGGTGTTAGGCCTTTTTTTGGCTATTTGGGGCAGGGTGTGCTTAGGCCCTCATAACTCTTTGTCCAAAAAAGCTACCCACGCCAAATTTGTGTCCTTTTTTTCCAACATCCTAGGGATTCTAGAGGTACCCAGACTTTGTGGGTTCCCCTGAAGGAGACCAAGAAATTAGCCAAACTACAGTAAATATTTCGTTTAAAAAAAAGAAAAATGGAAAAAAGGGCTGCAGAAGAAAGCTTGTGTTTTTTTCCCTGAAATTGACATCAACAAAGGGTTTGCAGTGCTAAACTCACCAGCTTCCCAGCTTTCAGGAACAGGCAGACTTGAATCAGAAAACCCAATTTTCAACACAATTTTGGCATTTTACTGGGACATACCCCATTTTTACGATACTTTGTGCTTTCAGCCTCCTTCCAGTCAGTGACAGAAATGGGTGTGAAACCAATGCTGGATCCCAGAAACCTAAACATTTCTGAAAAGTAGACATAATTCTGAATTCAGCAATGGGTAATTTGTGTAGATCCTACAAGGGTTTCCTACAGAAAATAACAACTAAAATAAAGAAATATTGTAATTGAGGTGAAAAAACAGCCATTTTTCTCTACGTTTTACTCTGTAACTTTTTCCTGCAATGTCAGATTTTTTAAAGCAATATACCACTACGTCTGCTGGACTCTTCTGGTTGCGGAGATATGTAGGGCTTGTAGGTTTGAGAGAGCGTAGCACTTATACTCAAAATTAACATGAAATGTTTATGAACTAAAGCATAATAATGCTGCATAGAAAATGTGTTAATGTGTTATTGCTAAACACGTGCTTGAAATGTGCCCACAGGGAGTGGCCACCAATGTATACAATGACTAATGAAACGGACTAATAATAATGAAAATGAGATGTTAAAGTATGATTTTACACTAATATTAAAAGTTATATGTTAAGGTTTTGCTAATAAATCATTAGGCTTAGTTAGCATGAGTCGAGGCCTAGCTGCCCGGTTTTTCATATTAAATGTGTTTTTCTAACATGCAGTGTGCTGACTTGCTGAAGGACGTGTACTTGTATTTTTCCAAAGCTAAAGGATGAATGTAACCATAGTAGATGCGTTTTCATGAAATTCGACTTGCTAGAAGAAACATTTTTGCTGAATCCAACACTGTAGACTAGTAACAGGTACAAGGCCGCCTGAACCGGTACAGACAATGGACCTACTGACTGAAGATGCGAGAGGACCACAAGAGTATGAAATCATACCGGACATTCTGCCCACTGGAGACGTCAATCATAAGAACCAATAAACTACGTGAGAACTGTTATGGGGTGACAATTTTGCTGAAATCATTGAAAACCTATTGGATGGAGATAGTGGGGTGCCAACCCTAACCAATCAAGAATTAGGGGACTGTACAACAGAAAAGGGATAAAAGCCTTTGACAGGAGGGGCCATTAGGAGATGCCATTGCGAACTTTTGTTATGACCCAGACACTTTGTCACTCTGCATAGAGACTTTGCTGTTTGGTTCTTCAAACCATCCTCGCTCATACCTTGCCCGTTATATACTTTTCCTCCTTGTGAGGGAAGTGTCCCTTCTTACCCGTTCTTGCTGAATTCCCTGGCTGATGGGGAATCAACCGATGTCCTGAGGACGAAGACTGAATTTGTATGATGACCCTTTACGGAGGGTAACTATATGATGATGAAATTGTAATTGACTGATTGCCTTTCCTTTCTAGGTACCAACTGCTTCTTTTGACCGAGACCATAGTTGGATGTTTTCCAAATTAGTGTTACCAAATTGTTTTGCATGAAGCCCAACATGCCAATGCTAATTCGAGGTTAGTTAAGGGGTTCACTGAAACGGACCCAAATAGACAAATGACTGGTTCAATGCTTTGTTGAATGATGCTCTAATGATACTCTGCTAAGGATAACCTATGTTGACTTCGTGCTATGTTCTAATGTTTGTGATCCTTGCCTTATTGAAATCTCATTTGAGTTGCCATATTATGACAATGCTAATGTGTTTCATGGTTTGGAGCTAATAAACTTGCTAGTAGAATTGTAATCAATAGGGAATAAACTTCATATAATCGTACTAAACTGGTGTGGTTATTCATGACTGCAAGGTCATGGTGGTTCCTGAGTCTTATTGATGACGTTATTGACATATTGATTGACATGTTAATTAGTTATCTCGTCCTAAGGTGTCTTCAATCAGGGTCAAAAGATTCATTGGCTTAAAACGAGTCCCAGAGTGAACAAATTAATCAGATTGGGACGCGTTAACAGTTCTGGTAGCAGAGCGACGGTTACGGCCCTTTGGGGCCCTAGGACAAGGGACCATTGTTTAAAAGTGTTTTTCAAAATAATGCAAATTGGAGGTATGATGTGTCTCTAAATTCCCCATGACTTTCCCGGAATCTCAGAGCTTGCCTAAGTGAGTTGGGTATGTTCTCGGCGTTTTAGTATGCGCGGTGTAGGATTTGCACTTGCTCAGCTTATGCATATTGCAGATGATTTGTGAAATTTGTGTGGATTTAGGCCTGGTAATGTTGTTTTAGTAGGAGTGGGCGTACTCCGTAGTATGAGAGTAGGGAAGTCGGCGAACTTCATGTGAGTGTGGCGCTTTGTGCTAAAAAATTATCCACGTGGTTGTTGGTAATGTACGGACCCGTCGTGGTCTGAGACTCCTGAGTATATTGATACGTGTATGAGACACTTGGTTTATGTTGTAATTTGTGTGGTTTAATAGGTCAATCGGGCGTGATTGACAAGTCGAGTTTGAGTCAAATTGTGTGAGTGAAACCTTCGATGGAGATTTGGCAAGTTCTAAAGTGCACTAGAACAAACCATTGACAAGTCGAGAGTAGGATTTGCGGGTCGAATTCTGCTTGCGAGTGCGGGAGTTGAGAAGGAGAGAGTAGTGGCCGAGGCTTCAAGTGAAATCTCTGTAAAGTTCTGAAGCGATTGTGTTACCCTTCCTGTAGTAAACCGGCAAATTTGGGTTTTTGTGCTCGCAATATATTGCATTAGTTTTGTGTGAGGAGGACCAGCCGCAAGACTTTGTCAGCCTTAGTGTGTGTGACGTCATTGGAGCCGCGCTGGGATAGGTCAGTTGCTGAGAGGGGTCGCACAAGGATTGGCAGCCGTCCGTGAGAGGCAATTGGTTGAGAAGGTAGGCGAAGAGTGTTCTGGGGATTAAAGTCACTTCCTGATTAGATTCTAAACAAAATAAAAGACGCAAAAATGAAGTTTTTCAAGGCTCTAAAATGTGCTTTGAGGGGAGATACATACATTACAGCGAGTGTGGGGGAGCCTACACTGCCTGAGGGTACTCCAGCTTATATCGTAATGGAGGAGAAGGGAGTCGCGCCATGTCTTTGGTTAAAGCAGTGGTGCAAATTGACAGAGAAGGAGGGATGTTTGGCGTTTCCGGAACACGAAACGTTTAATATAAGAATTTTGGAAAATTTGCGGTTGATATTAAGTGTGCAAAAACCGCCTCCAAGACCAGCTCAGTATGAGGCATTATCAGTCTGGGATTTAACGGCCATACAACAGAGGCAGCAGAAATTTATGAGGAGAATGAAAAGAGAAGAAAGACTTTAGAGTAAGCTAAATGGGACAATGAGACCAAGATGTGGAGAAGGACAATAGTTGATGGAATAAAGATGTTTCCGGCAATAACCCAAGAAGATGAGACACAGGGAAAGAAAGCCACTTGTAAGACAGACAAGGGCTCTAGTAAGCCAAAGGAGACTCAAAGGTCCTGGGTAGATGAAGATGATTCAGACGATGAAGAGTTTCTTAATCAGTTGTTACATGATCGGCCGCCACCATATGCCATAAATGATAATGTACAGAGCACTAGTGTGGGTTCTGAAGACCCGGCACAAAATAAGGGAATCCTGAATACAGTGCAGACAAGTGATACAGTTTTGATACAGAATGGTGTCAGTGTACCCACTGCGCCAGATACACAGATACAGTTTCAGTCACCACAGATTCAGAGTCTCTATCCTGATGTTCCAGCATAAGAAACAACTACAAGTTTGATGGTGCCGCCTGATCCAGTATACACAAAATCAAACTTAGTGCAGTTTGAGCCAACTCCGCAATTGCTGCCCCAGCCGCAGCAACATGTGGTTCCGAGTTACACTTCTGTTGCAGGACCGCAGTCAGTAGCTACAGCACCCATGATGAATCAAGCTATGGGAGTTAATGCTCCACAGGGTTTGGGAATTGAACAGTCACCAGCTGCTATATCATTGCCAATTACTGTTGGTCCACCAGTACCGCTGTATGCGCAAGCTAAGCCTGGCGTATTTGATCAGGGAGTAATGACCCAAGAGGCAATAAGAGGAGGGTCTACCGGAAACTTGCAGGGAATGACACAGGGAGGACAGACAACTGAAAGGTCTAGATCCTTGTTGGACTTTAGTCTGATTGGGGTTCCTTTGGAGACGAGGAGGCAAGCAGGGTTGGGAACACTAACCCCACAGGTAATGAGTGCAAATACGACACAGACACCAATGATGCGGTCTGGAAATGTCTCGTTGCAAGGCTTAACAGCGCAACAATTGAACGAGTGGTTAGATAAGCTCAACACTCCGCAGACTACTTCAGCGACCGCAGAGAGGTCAGAAAGGGAAGAATACCTGAATTTTGTGAGACTGGGTGTAGAAGCCACGGAACTAGTGGAAGGAACAATGGGGGTGAACAGATTAGAATCATACACGGAAGCAGAATTGAGGTATCTGTGCCCCAAGATAACCAAGGAAGAGAGCAAGGTGCATCAGAGGTTGGCAAACCTAGCAGACAAATACGGCATAGACATAGAAAATACTAAGCATTTGAAAAGGAGCTATAGGTTAGACTTTGAACCTCAAGATTTCGATCACATGAGATCTACTGGAATGAAGGCACACCTCAAAGAGATACTGCAGAATGCTCAAATTTGGGGAGCATTAGAGAAATGGGAAGGCAGATGGGCAAAGAAGAGAGATAAAGAGAAAGGTGATGGCCCGGAACTAAAACAGGCAAAAGCTGCACCAGACACGGGGACAATAAAGATGTTACCAATGAGAGAGACAGCTGGAGGGGTTCCTACCGTGGCCTAGGGGTGACATCCTGTCATTCACAAATGATTATCCCCGGTTGAAGGAAAAGCCGATAGAATGGTATCAGCAGACGGACAGGTTTGTGAAGCTTGCAAAATGTCTATGCGAAGACTTGAATACCCTGTTTGAGATTATAGTTCCCACCGACTTATGGCTTGAGTGTAAGAGGGGTGTGGATTGGCCGACAGAGGAACCATCAAGAGACAAGGTTACTGGAGCACCGTCTTCTGAAGTGATGAGGTATTATCACAAAGTGATTGAGTTTTTGAAGCAGAAAGTGTCGCCGAAAGTGACTGATTGGCAGAAAATTGATCGAACATCACAGGAGGGCAAAGAGTCGATACATGCTTACTATGAGAGGTTGTTGAAGGCATTCAAACACTACAGTTGCACTGAGGTCATAGAACCGAAAGATATGAATCACCTTGTGTTCAGGTTTGTTGAATGGCTGAGACCAGAGATTAGCAAGATGATTAAGAATCATTTGATCAGTTGGCAAGCGAAGCCGATTGATGAGGTATTGCAGTATGCAAAATACTGTAGTGACGAGATTGAATTGAAGCAGAGAAAGTTGAAAGAGAAGGTGATGGTGATGCAAATTAAGGCAGCGCAAGCAGGGATGCAGGGAAATGGGATACAGCAGATGGTACAGCAGCAACTGCAGGGAACTGGAGTGTTTCAGGCACAACCCAGGGGTCGAGGTCGAGGAGGTTTTGTGAACCATGGTCCAGATCTGAATACTGTTGTGGTTCAAAATGATGTGCAGGGGATGAAAAAGATGTCACTATGTCACGCGTGCGGGGGGCGTGGTGCACTGGAAGCGGGAATGCCCAATGATGGTGCAGGATGGTGCTGTTCAACAAAGCAATGATATCAGTACATTTCAAAATGTAAGGGGTCCAAAAGTGGGGGGCCAAAATCCAAACTTCCAGAATAACATGGTTCAGATGCAGGGTCTCCAACCCATGCAACAAATGCAAATGCCACGTGTTCAACCAGCACAAATGCAGCAGGCACAACAGCAGATTCCCATGGTACCTAGACAGCAAATGCAGATACCATTAGCTCCAATGGGCCAGCAACAGGTGATGCTTCCTCAACAGGTCACAGGTCAGCAATGAGTCAAAATAACACAGTACAGCAGTTCCCATTGCGTGGTGAGGATGGAATAAATGATGAATGGTCGGATGATTGTTCAGATAGTGAGGAGTGCAGGCTTGCAGCGTCCCTAGAGGTAGATCAGAGGGGACCTTATGTAGAAGGAAAGGTGATGGGTCATAAGGTTTCATTCCTAGTTGATACAGGAGCTACACGCTCTACAGTCAGAAGTGCAGAGGTTCCGAAATTGCCACTTTCGGGGCGTACCATAAGGGTGGTAGGAGTAGCAAATCAGTTCCTGACAAATCCGATTACAGATCCAGTCCAAGTCGAGATTGGTACTTTCCAGGGATTACATAGATTTGTAGTCTGTGACTCGAGTCCTGTATCCCTACTGGGAAGAGACTTACTGTGTAAAACAAGGTGTTCAATTACCTGTTCCAATAAAGGGATTGAGGTGCAGACAAACCGTGATGATGAAGAGGACGATGGTCAGTTCTCAGAGGTAGAGACGGAGACCGCAAATGAAGAATATCCTTTGATAACCCTATACCCGATATTCACAGTGACTGATTTACCAGGCGAATTACCAGGGAACAGTGACAGAAAAGGTGTGGGACTTGACAGGAAAAGAAGTGGGACTAATAAAAGAAGTAGAACCGGTTAAAGTAGAGGTAAAGCCAAATGCAGTGTTTCCCCAGGTACCGCAGTACCACATGGCACAAGATGTCCTTATACAGGTGACGCAGATAATTGCAGACTTTATAATGCAAGGTGTTCTAAAAGAAGTGATGAGCAGCCCGTGTAATTCACCAATAATGGGTCTGAAAAAGCCTTGTGGGAAAGTTCGAATTGTCCAAGACTTGAGGAAAATAAATGAGATTGTGGTAAAATGTTGCCCCATAGTGCCAAATCCAGCTGTGATCATGTTTCAGGTTCCGTGTGATGCAGAGTGGTTCACAGTTGTGGACCTGTCTCAAGCATTCTTTTTGGTGCCTCTCCATGAGGACAGCCAATTTCTTTTTAGTTTCAAATTCCTGGACAAGGTTTACAGTTGGTGTCGAATTACTCAAGGGTTTTCTGAATCACCTTCCATCTTCAATCAGATACTGAAGAAGGATTTGGAATCATTAGAACTGCCTTTCAGTTCGACTCCAGTACAGTATATTGATGATTTGTTAATTGCGTCCAGAATAAAAGATGACTGCAGGTATGACACAATTGCCTTACTGAAACATTTGGGAAAGAATGGACTCAAAGTGTCCCCAAAGAAGCTGCAATACTGTCAGAAAGAGGTGAAGTACTTAGGTCACCTGATTGAGAAAGGGTCGAGAAAAATATCCAAGGAGAGGGTGACAGCCATATTACAGATGATTCCCCGACAACAAAGAGAGATGTCAGGATGTTTTGGGGAATGGTGGGCTACTGTCGTCAGTGGATTCCCAACTTTTCGGTTATCTCTAAGCCTTTGGTGAGATTGACTGTTAAAGAAATTCAGGATGGCCTGGGTGCCATAACCATGTCCGAGAAAGAGATGAAGGCATTCATGGAACTGAGGGAAAGCATGTGCAGGGCACCAGCTTTAGGTATGCCTGATTACACAAAGCCTTTTGTACTGTTTTGTCATGAACGTGATGCTTGTTCTTTGTCTGTCCTGACACAGGTCCATGGAGGTGCAAACCGCCCAGAAGCATATTTTTCAGCTACTTTGGACCCAGTCGCAGCAGCCTTACCGGGTTGTTTGTGTGCAGTTGCAGCAGTTGGTCAAAGCCTCACACAGTGTGAGGGTATAGTGATGGGACATCCTTTAACAGTAATGGTCCCACATTCAGTTGAAATCCTGTTGACCCGAACAAAGACACAGCATATGACAAATGCGAGATTGACAAAATATGAAACAATTATACTGGGATCACCCAATGTGTCTCTGAAAAGATGTACTGTGTTGAACCCGGCAACTTTACTTCCTATTGATAATGCAGACATTGATGATGCTGAGGAGGTAGAACATAATTGTCTTGAGGTAACAGATCTGTGCACTAAACCGAGACCTGACATTAAAGATACCCAACTGGAAGAAAATGATTACATTATCTTTGTTGATGGTTCATGCCTGAGAGACGCAGTAGGAGTTCTGAGGGCTGGATATGCCGTGTGTACAATCACTGGTATCTTAGAAGCTTCCTAGCTCGAAAGAGTATACTCTGCTCAAGTGGCTGAATTAATTGCTCTGACTAGAGCATGCCACGCAGCTGAAAACCTGAAAGTCACTATTTATACTGACAGCAGATACGGATTCGGAATTGTACATGATTTTGGCCAGTTGTGATCACAGAGGGGTTTCCTGACCTCTTCTGGTTCACCAGTGAAAAATGACGAGAAAATTAAGGACTTGTTGCATGTGATTCAGTTACCTCTTGAAATTGCCGTGGTGAAATTCAATGCTCATGTTAAGTCACAAGATTTTGTGTCAATGGGAAATGGATATGCAGATCAAGTCGCAAAGTTTTGTGCATTGAACTGTATATCGTTTCAACACCAATGGGAATTGTTACCTGAAACTGAAAATGAAACATGCTCAGGGTATGCATTAAGGGTGGTTGACACACTGGATGAGCTCAAATCATTGCAGGGACGTGCCAGTAAAGAGGAGAAACGTTCCTGGCAGAGAATGCAATGCGTACAGAGATCTGATGACTTATGGGTTTCAGAGGAGGGGAAAATGGTTTTGCCAAACAGTCTTTTGTCACAATTTGCGAGGTTTTACCATGGTCAAGCACATGTTGGGAGAGATGCAATGATCAGGTTATTCAAAATCAATTGGTTCAATCCAAAATTCAGACAAGCTGCAGAAGTCATCTGTCACAGGTGTATCATCTGTCAGCAGATGAATGTGGGGAAAGGGACCGTGGTGAATTTGAGCCACGATGGGAGAGCAGGAGGTCCAGTTAGCAGAATGCAGATGGATTTTATTGAGATGCCGGTGTGTGGAGGTCTGAGATACGTGTTGGTGATTGTGTGCATTTTCAGTCATTGGATTGAAGCTTACCCTACACGTAGGAATGACAGTCTCACAGTAGCGAAGCTGCTGCTTAGGGAGTTAAAACCACATTTCGGGTTTCCGATCTCTTTAGAATCAGATAGGGGAAGACACTTCGACAATGAGGTGATTAAGCTCATGTTTGCTGCATTGAACATTGAACAGAAGTTGCATTGTAGCTATTGCCCTGAAGCATCAGGACTAGTGGAGCAGATGAATGGTACCTTGAAGTCGAGAATGGCAAAAATGTGCGCAGCTACCAATTTGAAATGGCCAGATGCATTGCTCTTAGTGCTGATGTCAATGAGAAACACACCCGACAAGAAAACAGGACTGTCTCCTCATGAGATTCTTATGGGCCGAGCTCTGAGATTGCCTGCAGTGCCTGCAAATGTTCTTGTGAATATCATGGATGATATGGTGTTGGACTACTGCAAGGTTCTGGCTGATGTGGTCCGCTCTTTTTCTCACCAGGTGGAGGCTACCACATTGCCACCGATAAGTGATCCAGGTCACACCCTGAAAGCCGGTGACTGGGTTGTTGTCAAGAAACACGTAAGGAAGTCGTGTTTGGAGCCGCGTTGGAAGGGGCCATATCAAGGAATACTGACAATTACTACTGCTGTGAAATGTGCAAGACTTCCAAATTGGATATATGCCAGTCACACAAAGAAGGTGACGTGTCCAACTGATGAGAAACTTGAAGTGTCCAAAACAACAGCTGCAGAGAAGGAAGTCTCAGGGCCGGATCGTAATCAAAGGGGAACTGAGACTGAAGGAGAGCTCACTGAGGACGGCCTAATCACTCAAACAGTAAACAAGATCCAGAGGGGTGACATTGAGCCTATCTCAGCTGAGGCAACAGGGGAACCGACACAAAGAGAGGTTCTCCCAGAAGTAGATGGATACGGGTTTGAAGTTGAGCCCATAACTGACCCTGAATGCGAAGGAGGGGAGGTGGAAGGAGGGCAGGGGGTTCAGACTCCTACTGAGCCACTTGCAGATCCATCAAGAGAAAACACCATAGTACAAGAGGAGGGCACTGTTCAACATCCTGAAAGGCCAAGTGGAAAGAAAACACTTAAAGGAGATAACTGGCCGAAGCCACAAGCTGCAAAGGAGAGAGTGATCCCTAACGAAACAATAGAGGAAGAAGTTGACACAACCAGGAAAGTGAAGGAGAATTACAGTGTGATCGCAAACTGAAAAGAAAGAGAGTTGCAAGCAGAAAATACGCAGGTCTTGAATGGGCGTATGCAACATCAGCTGAATGGCAACAAGAATTCTTGGCATTCTGTTTTGATCGAGAAATTCCAGGTCAATACTACGGCACCTGAATTCAACCATAGAAAGAGACTGTGGTAAAGTTGAAATTAATAAACAAAGAAAAGAACATGAGAAAAGAGACTGACAAATTACCGAATGTGACACTGTTAACCTGGATTGACTCTGAAAAAACGATTATGACAAGTTGCTAACCTGATTTGACAAAGGGTCCTGGGAGTGAGTGAAGCGCTGTAAATACTTGCTAAGAGAAAGAGACTTTGCACAAGAAAAAAAAAAAAAAGAGCTTTTAGTCTATCTCAAAGTTGATTGTTTGCTTTATCTTATTCTGCTCTCTTATTCTTTACAGATCATGAGTAACCTTAGAAATAATGATATGGGTAGGATGCTTGGTTGGTTGAGTGTTATTTTGGGTATTGTATGTGTAATAATAATTATAGGTGTGATTGTGGGAATGCCGTTGGTGGATAAGAATGCGACTAACAATGCTCCAACTCCTGAAACTACTACTACACTAACACCACGGGAGAGGTCTGAGCGGGATACGAAGTACTTGCATGAGGGAACTAATTCAAAAGGGGAACTATCTACTAATGTCTTCTATCGCTTGCTGAATGAGTATGTTGACACAATGGATGCAAAGAATTGCTATGTGTGCACAAAGATTCCTTCGTTAGTACAAGAAGGGGTTACTTACCATAGTCTGCCACTTACCTACGGAATAAGCTGTAGTTTGTTATTAACGAGATTCTGGGATCAAGAACACGTTCAATACTTCTATTCTAACTTAGATGTAGTGTTTTCCTTTGTGCCTGTAATTGAGTTTCTAAATAAATTAGCTAAGGAACACAACATAAAATTAATTAGGTTTTTTTTTGAGCCGATACTGACATTTGGAACAGCTTATGCGCACCGCAATAATCTAACCTGCTTACTAACGCCGGTAGAAAAGAGCTTCTTAGATCACACTGATGATAGAAGAAAAACATTAAAGGAAAGACTAGAAAAGGGTTTAGAAAAACGAACATTTGCAAATGATTATGCTTATAGCGAAATAAAGACACAGGGCAAATTAGCTATAGATGGATTACACGTAGGAAGGGTTTTGTATATATAGGCCAAAATCTGATCATGACACTTTATTTGTGGGAACGAGTGAGTGCAGGCATGTGTTTTTGTTTCAGAGTAAATGGACATTCATGTTAGATGGACAGGATCCAGCGATCCCTGGGATCTATTATATGTGTGGACTTAATGCTTATTACTGTCTTCCAAAGGGATGGTATGGGACATGTTATTTGGGACTAGTTTTCCCAAAGATCTACCAAATTGATGACTTAAAGCAACTTCCTAAAATGTCTGAATTACATCATACTAGACAAAAGAGAGAGACAGCGGCTGCTGTCGTAGGTGACATATTTGGAGCCATAATTTCTTCGGTAGGGGTTATCTTAAACTCCATAAAGATTTGAAAGTTGTCTACTATTGTGGATAACATGCTGACAAACTTCACAGGGGCTATACTCCTGATGGATACTGAACTTGCTGCGTAGAGGGCTATGACTCTTCAAGACCAGCTTGATTTAGACATTCTTTTAGCGAAGAGTGGCGGAGTCTGTAAGATGCTTAATGAGCGCCATTGTTGTGCATTTATTCCAGATAATAGTAATAAGATTAGAGGTATGCTTACTAACCTAACAAGAGATAGTGCAGATTTGAAGGAGCTGAGAGAACCTGGAGTTTGGGAAAAAGTTGGAAAAGGAATTACTAAAGTAGGGAATTGGTTTAGTAGTATTTGGAATGGGATACTTGCAAAAATAATAGGGGGTATATTGATTGTTCTAACTTGTTTATATGGGCTGTGGTTATCATGCAAAATTAGTAAAAGAATTAAAAGAAATTTGGCAAAACGCAATAAAAGAAAAGAAGAACAGAAAAAGGAGAAAATGTTCAAAGAAATTTGGGAAAGATCACACAGGGGGGAAGAAATTGAAATGCGTAACTTAAGAAAGTGAAAGGTTGTGAAGGGAAAGGTTTTGTGTGATGACAAGTGTCATCAGAGGAGGGACTGAGAGAGCATAGCACTCATACTCAAAATTAACATGAAATCCTTCCAGTCAGTGACAGAAATGGGTGTGAAACCAATGCTGGATCCCAGAAACCTAAACATTTCTGAAAAGTAGACATAATTCTGAATTCAGCAATGGGTAATTTGTGTAGATCCTACAAGGGTTTCCTACAGAAAATAACAACTAAAATAAAGAAATATTGAAATTGAGGTGAAAAAACAGCCATTTTTCTCTACGTTTTACTCTGTAACTTTTTCCTGCAATGTCAGATTTTTTAAAGCAATATACCACTACGTCTGCTGGACTCTTCTGGTTGCGGAGATATGTAGGGCTTCTAGGTTTGAGAGAGCGTAGCACTTATACTCAAAATTAACATGAAATGTTTATGAACTAAAGCATAATAATGCTGCATAGAAAATGTATTAATGTGTTATTGCTAAACTCGCGCTTGAAATGTGCCCCCGGTGAGTGGCCACCAATGTATACAATGACTAATGAAACTGACTACTAATAATGAAAACGAGATGTTAAAGTATGATTTTACACTAATATTAAAAGTTATATGTTAAGGTTTTGCTAATAAATCATTAGGCTCAGTTAGCGTGAGTCGAAACCTAGCTGCCTGGTTTTTCATATTAAATGTGTTTTTCTAACGTGCAGTGTGCTGACTTGCTGAAGGACATGTACTCGTATTTTTCCAAAGCTAAAGGATGAATGTAACCGTAGTAGATGCGTTCTCATGAAATTCGACTTGCTAGAAGAAACATTTTTGCTGAATGCAACACTGTAGACTAGTAACAGGTACAGGGTCGCCTGAACCGGTACAGACAATGGTCCTACTGACTGAAGATGTGAGAGGACCACGAGAGTATGAAATCATACCGGACATTCTGCCCACTGGAGACGTCAATCATAAGAACCAATAAACTACGTGAGAACTGTTATGGGGTGACAATTTTGATGAAATCATTGAAAACCTATTGGATGGAGATAGTGGGGTGCCAACCCTAACCAATCAAGAATTAGGGGACTGTACAACAGAAAAGGGATAAAAACCTTTGACACGAGGAGCCATTAGGAGATGCCATTGCAAACTTTTGTTATGACCCAGACACTTTGTCACTCTGCATAGAGACTTTGCTGTTTGGTTCTTCAAACCATCCTCACCCATACCTTGCCCGTTATATACTTTTTCTCCTTCTGAGGGAAGTGTCCCTTCTTACCCGTTCTTGCTGAATTCCCTGGCTGATGGCGAATCAACCGATGTCCTGAGGACGAAGACTGAATTTGTATGCTGACCCATTACGGACGGTAACTATATGATGATGAAATTGTAATTGACTTATTGCCTTTCCTTTTTAGGTACCAACTGCTTCTTTTGACAGAGACCATAGTTAGATGTTTTCCAAATTAGTGTTACCAAATTGTTTTGCATGAAGCCCAACATGCCAATGCTAATTCGAGGTTAGTTAAGGGGTTCACTGAAATGGATGCAAATAGACAAATGACTGGTTCAATGCTTTGTTGAATGATGCTCTAATGATACTCTGCTAAGGATAACCTATGTTGACGTCGTGCTATGTTCTAATGTTTGTGATCCTTCCCTAATTGAAATCTTATTCGAGTTGCCATATTATGACAATGCTAATGTGTTTCATGGTTTTGAGACTAATAAACTTGTTAGTAGAATTGTAATCAATAGGGAATAAACTTCATGTAATCGTACTAAACTGGTGTGGTTATTCATGACTGCAAGGTCATGGTGGTTCCTGAGTCTTATTGATGACGTTATTGACATATTGATTGACATGTTAATTAGTTATCTCGTCCTAAGGTGTCTTAAATCAGGGTCAAAAGATTAATTGGCCTAAAACGAGTCCCAGATTGAATAAATTAATCAGATTGGGATGCGTTAACAGGTTCATCAAGCACCCTAGGTACCCAGAGCAAATAAATGAGCTGCACCTTGCAGTGGGTTTTCATTCTATACCGGGTATACTGCAATTCATTTGGTGAAATATAAAGAATAAAAAATAGGTATCAAGAAAACCTTTGTATTTCCAAAATGGGCACAAGTTAAGGTGTTGACGAGCAGTGGTTATTTGCACATCTCTGAATTCTGGGGTGCACATACTAGCATGTGATTTACAGGGCATTTCTCAAATAGACGTCTTTTTTACACACTGTCTTATATTTGGAAGGAAAAAATATAGAGAAAGACAAGGGGCAATAACACTTGTTTTGCTATTCTATGTTCCCCCAAGTCTCCCGATAAAAATGGTACCTCACTTGTGTGGGTAGGCCTAGTGCCCGCGACAGGAAACGCCCCAAAACACAAAGTGGACACATCACATTTTCTCAAAGAAAACAGAGGTGTTTTTTGCAAAGTGCCTACCTGTGAAATGTGGCCTCTTGCTTATCCGCCACCTAGGAAAACCTACCAAACCTGTGCATTTTTGAAAACTAGAGGTCTAGGGGAATCCAAGATGGGGTGACTTGTGGGGCTCTCACCAGGTTCTGTTACCCAGAATCCTTTGAAAACCTCAAAATGTGGCTAAAAAAAACCTTTTTCCTCACATTTCGGTGACAGAAAGTTCTGGAATCTGAGAGGAGCCACAAACTTCCTTCCACCCAGTGTTCCCCCAAGTCTCCCGATAAAAATGGTACCTCACTTGTGTGGGTAGACCTAGTGCCCGTGACAGGAAATGCCCCAAAACACAAAGTAGACACATCACATTTTCTCAAAGAAAACAGAGGTGTTTTTTGCGAAGTGCCTACCTGTGGATTTCGGCCTCTAGCTCAGCCGCCACCTAGGGAAACCTACCAAACCTGTGCATTTTTTAAAACTAGAGACCTTGGGGAATCCAAGATGGGGTGACTTGTAGGGCTCGCACCAGGTTCTGTTACCCAGAATCTTTTGCAAACCTCAAAATGTGGCTAAAAAAACACTTTTTCCTCACATTTCGGGGACAGAAAGTTCTGGAATCTGAGAGGAGCCACAAATTTCCTTCCACCCAGCGTTCCCCTAAGTCTCCCGATAAAAATGGTACCTCACTTGTGTGGGTAGGCCTAGTGCCTGTAACGGGAAATGCCCCAAAACACTATCTGGACACATCAAAATTATCAAATAGAAAACTACCTGTTTTTGCGGGGGGCACCTGCGTTTTTGGTCCTGGGCTCAGCAGCCACCTAGGGAAACCTACCAAACCCAGACATTTCTGAAAACTAGACACCGGAGGGATCCAAGGGAGGTGTGACTTGCATGGATCCCCCAATGTTTTCTTACCCAGAATCCTCACCAAACCTCAAATTTAGCTAAAAAAAAATCCTACATTTCTGTGTGAGATCACAGCACCGGGACAAATTTCCTACCACCCAACGTTCCCCTTAGTCTCCCGGTAAAAATGATACCTCACTTGTGTAGGTGGGCCAAGTGATTGTGACAGGGAAGAGCCAAAAACACGTCGAAATTGAGGGGGAACCACAGTGGGTCCAAAAGGGCAGTTTGAAACAATACATTTTTAGGCTGACAAGTGCAGCAGAAATTTTATCTGTATAGGTGAGACAATGCTGGGTGGTAGGAATTTTGTGGATTCCTGCAGATTCCGGAAGGTTCCAGCACAAAAATGTGTGCTTTCCAGCAAAGTTGCAGGTTTGCAGGGCATTGTGGGTAAGGAAATGGTGCGGGGTCCATGTGAAGCACACCACCCTGGAATCAACTAGATGTTTAGTTTTCAGATGTGTCCAGGTCTTGTGGATTTTTCTACATGGCAGTGTCCCAAAGTAAAAAAAAGTGCAGCCCTCACCATTCCAAGTGGGACGATTTTGAGAGTTACCAAGCTCTCATGGCCCAAATGTAAAACAAAAAAATATAAAAATCAAATGTCCTCTTGCTTGCCATGGGATAAGATGTTTTAGTGTGCAGGCAGAGCTGAATGACTGTTAGCCCCTTCAGTTCGGGTGAGGGGCATAACCAGGCTCATACTGGTTGTTAGTCACCACCCCACTATTTTTTTTAATTTTTTTATTTCATGGCATCTAGTAGACTTTCTGCCCCCCCCCCCCGGGGTGTGGATCGGGGTAATTGCCCCATCTGCCCACTGGTGGGCAGAACACCTTTGGCCCCATTTATTTGGGGTGGGGTTATCTGCCCCCAACGGGGGCAGATATGGCCAACAGTAATGTGTCCCCATGGGGAGCGACACTTGCCCAAGGGGCTGCCCCCCAAACAAAACACACACACCAATCCCTGGTGTCTAGTGCTTTCTGCCCCCCTTGGGGGCAGATTGGCCTAACACAAATAGGCTGATCTGCCCCCAAGGGGGGCAGAAATGGCATAAATACAATTTGCCCCCCAGAGGAGCGACCCTTGCCTGAGGTGTCGCTCCCCATACATAAAAACATAAAGTAAATAAAAATATAAATATATCCCTGGTGACTAGAGGTTTCTGTCCCCCCTGGAGGCAGATCGGCCTAATTATATTTCTGCCCCAGGGAATCCTCCACGGCGGCGCTGCAAGCAGCGCCGCCATGGGGATTCCGACCCCCTTCCCGCCAGCCTGTTCCTGGCGGTTTACACCGCCAGGAAGAGGCTGGCGGGAACGGGTGTCGTGGGGCCCCTGGAGGCCCCTGCAGTGCCCATGCCACTGGCATGGGCACTGCAGGGGCCCCCTAACAGGAACAGGCCTGATTGGCAGATAAGCCAGTCCGGCCATACTAGCTACACACTTTATAATATATAATTAAGGTTATTAAATATCCTTTAAATTACATCACAGGGCTTTGTTAGGTGGCCACGCCCATCCACAGGAAGGGTCGCCCCTCCCTCTTTCAATGCTTACGCTGGTTGATAATGTGCTACAATAGGCACGCTGCTGTTTTGAGGACTTCAAAAGAGGATGCCATTTTGGGGGCAGGAAATTGGAGACCAAAGAGGTATATATTCACAGGGATGTACCAGTGATGTTATGGATACCAAGAAAGTGAGATAACCAATAAAATATCATGCAGGTCTGTATCTTAGTGATTATGAGTCAATGTTTGGTGGTACTGTGTGGTGACTAATCTGGTGTAATATATGTAGGGATACATGCCTTAAATGGCTCTCGAGTTTACAGCTGAAGTCAGCGTGTTAAACATTCAACATTATGTGCAGATACTATTTGCAAGAAGGACACAACTGTTGTGAAAGTTTAGGAATCGCTGGCCACTGCCAATAAAGATTGGGACTTAAAGCATTTTTCGAACTCCCCTACTTCCCGGTCCTACCGGACAATATGGATAACACCAATTCTGAAATGTATGAAGCTGAAAGCGATCTACAAGTTACAGTAGTTGGTGTGTGTGTACGTCTTAATGCCAAGAACATTCACAATTGTATGTATTGATAGCCCTTAGAAAACAATATCATGCCTGTTTGTGAGCAGTCAGCTTCATTGAATGGTGAACAATATGGTGGGTGGGGTGGCCTATTAGACCATTGTTTGAATATTGTAATGTATGAAAATGCTAAATGTTTTAGAGTACCTGTATAATGGTGTTATGTTTTACAAGCAACAGTGATTAGCATAATGATTTTCTTCAAGTTTAGGTTTGCGCAAGTCCATCTAGCAAGATGAATGGTCTGAGCCCTCACCTTGGATCAGAGCTGTTCAGATGTTTAGACTCCTTTTGCAAAACATGTTTTGTATACAAAGATAAAAGGAGCACATTTACAAGTGTTAAGGTTATACAGCAGCAACAGCAGTCGACAAGCCCATGGCTGAAAGGTTGAGGGTGAAGTACAGCATCTAAGTAGCGGTGCGATCATCTTTCAATCCCCCTTGCAGTAAGTACATTGCTATGTGCTAATGCTGAATTATTACTCTTTATTGATTCGTTTGGTTTTCCACCAATACACCAAATAATATTGACCGAGGTGATTAAGGCACAAGAACCTAGGATGATAAGATACTGATAGATTAATTTAAAGCAGAATGTTGTATGTCAGTACGCAAAGCTGTTTCTTCAAACATGACTGACAGCCTGTATTAGCTCAGTACTTAAATATGAACAAGATATAAACGAACATTAGCCAAAATGTATTACAAACAATTTCTCGACACAATGAATGATAGGTCTTAAAGACTAATGTCTGTTTTAATTTCTATTTACAAACAGGCTTCTGCAGGTCGGGCGTATAGGGGTAGGGGTAGTACATTTGAACAGGCAGGCCACCAAATGATTTATTTGAAGTATGTCATTATTCTTAGAGAGCTGTTGTTCGTGGTTCTTATAGATTTTAAAGAAACCTCTTAGTACTGTAAGAACTTTACGTGGGACACATTTGAGAGAGTTTGGCAGGGGCGGCTCCTCCATTAGGGCGGAGGAGCTTTGCCCCCCCCACCAGCAGCAGCAGCTGCAAACCTTTTATCAAAAAACGATAATAAACTGTGTTTATTACTGTTTTTTGGTAAAAGGAGCGGGGCAACAGGCTATGACGAGCACTGAGGGGGAGTGCAAATTACTCCCCCTCAGTGCACATGTATGCTTTGCAGTTGCCGGGCTGGAGAGAGCCTGCACTGGCTGTGCGCTCCCAGACAATCCTGATGATGCTTTGAGAAGCGTCAGGTTTGGCCTCAGGGCAGGCTTGGGATGCTGCAGAGAAGACAGGAGCGGAGCAGTGCAGCTGCGATGGAGGTACATTTTTTTTCCTAATTAAATTTTACCCCCCCACACAAGCCCCCAATCCCCCAAGGCGACGAGCCGCAACTCGAGTTTGGCCCAAGGTATTACAGTTCATTTATGAAGAAACATATGCACAGAGTAGATACATGGTCCACAGAGAAAATACCATAGGCTTTTCCAATGTGTACACCAGGAGTATGTGCTGATGTCCTGAGTTTTTTCTGTTGTCATAAACAGAAATATAAGTGCTTTACTATTGGTTAATAATAATGCCCTAACAGTAGGTAAAATGTATATGCTAATTGAATTATTTGCAGCTGAGGCCTTTTTTAAGATCTGCCTTTCAGTGTCCAGTTGCAAAAGGTCTATTATGAACTTATAGTGAACCTACAGGCCGCCCATTCCCTACCCTTGGTTGACTTTATTGTCACTTTTATTTGCTTGCTCCTTATTCTGTTTTGCCACCTTCTTCTTGCGTTTTTCTCTTCCTTGGGCTAAAGCTTCTTCACCATCCTTTTGATTTACTAACTTGTACCCTTCTGTGTCTCGCTTTTTGGGAGCTATATATATATATTTTTTGGTTAGGCACTTCATAAGAATGCAGGTATTTACAGCTCGCTCTTTCACATGCTTCTACCGCCCCAGGCTTCCCCGTGCTCCATGTTGCTGTCTTATTCATGTGTTTCTGCCCTCTCCTATGTTGCTCTTTTGCACATGTGCTTCTCCCCTGCCAAACACCCCCACACTCCATGTTGTTCTCTTCATTGGATGCTTCTTCCCCCATACTTCATTTTGGTCTCTCCCTCATGTGCTGCTTTTCCCCTCCATCTCCCATCCACTCCCCCACCCTCCTCCTCCTTTGCCTCCCCACCATCACAGTCCTTTTTATTTTAATCTTGCCCTTTAGCTGTAAAAATGAAAGCAATTTTTTTATTTACCGATCCAAGTTGCATCCGCCATCTTGAATCAGTAAATTCAAAAAAAGAAAATGGTACCTACAGAGTGATGTGACCAGCAACAGTGGTTGCATGCATTGTGCTTTTTTCCTTATTTTTATGCTGATACTGTGCAGTATTGGCAAGTTCCTCGCTGGGGGAGCTCCACTGACCCAACCCATGCATAATCAAATGGCAATTAAGGATATTGCTGAAAACCTTGATAAAAAACACTGTTTATAATGAATATTCACTTTTTCAGATTTTTTGTTTTAAAAACCTTTCCCAGGTGTCAGACTAAATCTGGAAATCTCTCTTCAGAAAGGTGCGCTGTCTGATGGGACCCGGATTGGACAGATCCACCAGAAGTGATACAATTATTATAAAAGGTGCAGGTGATGTCAATTCCTTTTTTCCAAGCCACCTCAAAGGCATGATTTGGACCTGCGGAGGTTTTCTTTTAGGATTTCCGTGTTTATTTGTGTATTTTTTTATTCTATGTCTCTACCTAAGTATTTGGGATTTAGCCCTGCAGGTCTTGTCATCGGCCTATGTTAGTGACTGACCATCATAGGTTATGATGTTTGGCTCAATGTATGTCTTCCAAGGGTTTGTCCTCCGAGCTCATATGTATTTTAAGGCGATTTGCATTATGAAAGCTATACTGTTTACGGCACTCATAAAAAAGCAAGTAGAAATCTCCTTCATTGCATGCCCATTTCCAAAGCCTTTTACAGAAGAAAAAGCATAAAATGTAGCACAGGCATGCCTCATCCCATCTAAAGCTGCTTTATACTCATCATCAGACCAGATTCCTATGCAGCAGCTTCCAAAGGTGAATGTTCCCTCTGTCACCCTTCTTTCAAACAGCATTGTTGGTTATTTTCACGTCCATGCCCTCTTGTGAAATATTATTGGCCACTGCAGCATCTCAAGCACTATCATGTCTTTGGGGCCAATGATTTTGATTTTTGCACTGTTGGCTTGTAAACCAGTTCCACCCTGTTCTCTGGTGCTGGTAAGAAGCTGATTCAGAAACCAATAATGAAATCAAGTTTGGATCTGTAACCTTCAGTTTGTGATTTTTGCGCTATTATCAATGGAGCTGTGCTTCCAACAACACAGTTACTCAGCAGAGTTATCCTGTACTACTTTGACATTAGAACTGTATCTCCAAGGAATTAGTTCCTTCAGAGACCTGCCATCACCAAGGCTGATACGTTTGCCTTATTTCACAGCTTTATGTCTGGCTTAGAGACACTACAATTGCCTGCTCATACCGAGTACAACTGTGAGGAAAGTGATGCGGAAATTGTTTCCTCCTCCAGATTGTAATTCAGCTTTTCTGACTGAACTCCAGAATGCTAGCGGCCCATAGGTGTTGGAAATAGGGCTACAGTGGGTCCTACAGTACACCCAGAATACCATGCGGGAGTTCTAATGGTGAATGTGCAATACAGATGCCTTTACATTTTGTTTCTATCTTGTTACATTTGCAGTGCTTTCAGAGACAGGCCGAATGTCAGGCTATGGTGGTCATTATGACCCTGGCAGTCTCCTGTTCGCCAGGCCAAAGATGGCATTTTCACCGCCAACAGGCTGATGGTGAAGACCGCCACACTATGAGTGTGGCGGGCTGGCCTCTACCAACCCGCCACATTTCCACTCATACCGCCAGGGCGGTCGGAGCCACTGGGACAGAGATGAGCATCTCCAACCTGGCGGTCCACAGAAGACCGCTGGCGGTATTAGGAGCTGCCTTTCCACCAGGGTTTCCGCGGTGGTAGCAAAGCCAGGAAAACCCTGACGGAAAGGCTACCGGTGACAGGGAATTCCTTCCCTGTCACTGGTAGACGACTCTCCCCCCAGCAAGCACTAACCCGCCCCCCCAGGTGCAGCACCCCCACCCCCCTCCAGACACAGCGCCCCTATATCCCTCCAGACACAGGGTCTCCCTCCCTGCATAAGTGCACACAGACACCCACACGCACCATGCATACACTCATCCACCTACACTTACATACACGCATTCACTCACACGCATCCATACTTGCATTCACCTCAGCACTCATACATGCATTCAACCACGTATACCCACACCCATCCAAACACGCATACTCACACCCATCCAAACATGCATACTCACATCCATCCAAACACACATACTCACACCCATTCAAACATGCATACTCACATGCAAACACGCATTCACCACAAAACTCATGCTCGCATTAACCACAACACTCATTCTCACATACACACATGCATACACACTTACATGCATACACGCACACACTTCTAAATTAAGACATGCATACAATCACGCACACACACATTCATGCACACACGCAGACAACACACACTGACACATGTACACACAACACCCACCTCCTCCCCTGTCGGACGATCAACTTACCTGGTCTGGGGAGGAGGTTGTCTGGCAGGGAACAGGAAAGGACGCTTCCTCTTCCGGCAGCGACATCTCTATGCAGTATTACAGCTCATAATACGGCTGGTGGAGTCCTTCTGGCAGGGTGGGCTGCTGGTGGAACCGCCCCAGCGCCTCCGTCCGCCAGCATAACTACTGCTGGATTTCAACCCAAAGTGTGGCGGAAATCCAGCAGGACCCGTAATATGGTGGGCAGAAGACCGCCAGCACTGGCGGCCTTCTGGCGCCCTTCGAAGACCGCCAAAGTCATAATGACCACCTATGTCTTCTGACAATATGGACAAATTGCTGCTTATGCTTTTAATCTGGAAATTGGTGTTTACTTTCCTTCATCTGACTACGAAGTGAGAGGATTTTGTAAAATGAACTATGTGACACTATTGTTGGTGTAAAAGGAAAGGCTACATAACAAAATGTAAATACCTATAAATAGGCTATAACATATTTAATACTATATCAGTAGATAGGGAATCACAAATGAAAAAGGTTTTTAATTCTATGTTGGAAACAATGATTATAATAGGATCAAAACAAATCAAGACAGTTAACTAGGTGATGCACAAATGAGAAATATTCACTGACACTCAATTTCTACACATTATCGTTCGTGTGCTATATAGTTTTATCAGTAAAACTGTATGTTTTTGCAAATTTAGTGGTAATTTCAAAGGAGAATCTGCTATCTGTAAATGACAGTGCATGATCGAAGCTAGTTTTACTAATGTATGTGCAACAAAGTGCTCCAAAATGCATCACTAGCTGCATCCCATACACTTACCTCTCTCTTGCAGAATGTGCATGGCTCATTTGCTACACTTGTTTAATCTGCGATGCTTTGATTTTTCACAGCATCTCTGAGTGCAGAGATGTAACATTGATGACAGAACCCCCACTCTGAAAATTGTTCCAGCCCAATGCAGTGACTGCACCAGAGAGTGAGGCCACAGCAGAGCAGACTCACTACACAAATGTGATAAAGAAAGCAGTGGAGGCTATAGCATTTCTTCACTCTGAGCATCCTCTGTCCTCCTTATTCTCAATGATGGTGGGTGGTAAGCAGCATCCATACTCAATGAGGCACTTATGGGCTAGGTTCATGAAGCCTCTGATGAATTACAGTTGGTTTGCACCATTTCCAGGTCTTTCTGTTGAAAGTACAGATAAGATCAACCTGAACCCCCATAACACCTGGATTATCCTACACATGAGATCTTTGTAGCTCCTGTATCTTGTAAACTTCATCAGATTATGATTCCTTCTTATGGGGCATCAAAGTGTTTAAATGTTGTAAGGAGGAACATTTTGCCATAGCATTTGTAGCTTTATGCCCTACCAGCACCACTTGTTACTGATAAGATACAGTAGCAAAGTGCAGTAAAAGTAAATAATTTTATATCCAAGACAAAAATCAAAAAATTGGTAAGATATTGTAGAGCTAAAGGTGAGAAATGTAAATGAGCACCACAAAAACCAAAGCGGAATAGCAGTAATGTTCTAAAGGCAACTGAAACCATAAAAATAAAACCTTCAGAAACTAAAAGGTTTGATATTAAATAATGTATGAGCAGAGTATACTGCAAAAATTTGAGGCACATAGCAAGTAGAAATACAAGTTTAGCTCAATACGATGAATGAAAGTAGCAATACTATAGCTGAAAGTAGGAGAAGATACAAATCATCTTCACTGATGAAAATGAAGTCTTCTACATCACAGGTGTCACGACAACAAACAAGACCCCTCTGCCTCACTTCAAAAGCAGTCAGTTGAAAACTAATGCAGAATAGTTGCTTAGCAATATCAAGCACAGCCAACAGCTGCTAGATGTGGAAATAAGACACAACATCCCAATTCGTAAATAGCGTGACTGGCGACGTCGTTCTCTTAACTGTGCAATCCCTCTGAGCACAGGTATGCTCAATATCTTCCTTGGTTCAAGATAGAAACATTTGTGCTCTGGTCAGTGTTGTAGATGACATTGTCTCTGGTCTCTGCTACACCACCTATTTCAGACCCCGTTTGGAGGGCCACAGGGCAGACAGGGCCACTGGGCTCCAACCATAGTGGTTCAGGTCGTTTGGCAGTGGTGTCTGGGGTCCGTTACACTATGCCCTTGCAATGAGGACCAAGAACACCGGTTTTATACTTGATTGTCAGGATAACGAGGGTGAATAAACAAAGGCTTCTCAGAGAGGTAATAATGGGGGAGTAAGAACTCAGAACACAGCACTCTGCAACCAACCAACAGACACACATAAGATACTGTCCAGTCTAGTGAGATATTGTAAAAAGAGAAGCACTTTAATAACACAACAAAACATAATGCCCTTGACAGTAACCAAGTTCAGATAAAGGGCTGTTCTCATTGAAATAGGCTACAATGAATGTGTTTGTGCATGCATCCACCCAGGAATCTGTTTAGGGTTGTTTATCCCCACCGTGGCTGTTGCTTCCCCTATGTCTGCAGGGCTTCTGCTTAAGGCAAATATGCAAGAATTGGCTCAGGTCCAGTACTCAATTATGGCTATAAAACCACTGGTCCAGTGTGGGTGTCCCATAGATCAGTTGAGACGACTTGCTTGGTTAAAATGTTCCGTTTTATGGCAAGAGACATTTCGTCCATCTTTCAGGCATTGCCCAGTGCTAGCTTTCTGGGTGAAGAGCTGTCTGGCATATTATGATCAACTGCGCTCCATGCTGTCAAACAGCAGAGTCCTCCAGCAGTGAGACAAGGGTTGCAGAGGTAGCACAGGAGGCCTGGTTCAGTAGCTGACCCATGTTCTTCGTGATCACATAGCAAACTCTTCTGGTAGTTGAAGCTAGGTTCTGGAGGTGGTCTCGTCTCATGGATTACATCAGAGTCACAGCATGATACACTGGGATCTGAAGTGATTTTATTCTGGGCAGCTGCATCCTCTGAGCAATCATGGTAGACTTTGGCTTTTGCAGTGTCAGTTCACACTGTTGTGCCGATGCAGACCCCTCAGATAACCATGGAGATGCCGGGTGCCTCACTGAAGTTGACAGTGGTTGTCACTTCATGCTGTCTTCCATATCAGCATGATTGGGGTAGAGGCCCTCTCAGCTCGGGTTGTCCACAGAAACACAGCTGGTCTTCTCCACCTTGACAGTCTCTCCTCCTGCAGGGTCAAGCACTCTCCCTCTCTCTCTCTGAGCAGGCAGGCAAACAGGCGTCTAGACACTAAGTAAACCCATGGTTCTCCAGCAAGTTGCACAGACTTCCGATGATGTCCCCTCACCATTGGGAGAGTGGCTGGGAGACTGCCTGTCAGACAGAAACCATCCCTAGTTGCACAGAAGCTCTCCATTCTTTTGTCAAGAGGACCTTGGAACTAGAACAAAGTGGGGTGGTCTGTGTCACTTTTATACTCATTTTCCAGACAGGAATGTGGATCCTGTCTAAGATTCTGGAACTAATTTGGGAAGGGGGAGCCTTTCAAATCTATTTTCAGCTGTAGTACAGACACAGCATTTGTGCATGGTGATGACTCTCACAGCAGGCAGGAATGATGCAGGCTCTAAGCAAGAGTATCCAAAACAAGGGCACAAAAAAGTGTGAGATCTCTGCAGTCTTCATCCTCGTTCCTGACGTGGTAATCGGGGACAAACAAGGGAAGGCCCAGCATAGAAACGTCCTCATATTTAATAAAAGAATCTGCTGACTCACACCCTTTCCCTTATCACCCACCAGATTACAGATCTCATGAAGGAGTAATCAAGCAGCACCTTGCTAAAAGGATCTCCTGGAATATCAGAAGATAAATCAATCAGTCAGTTGTAAAGCGCACTACTCACCCGCTAGGCTCTCAAGGCGCTGAACGGAGAGGTGGGGAGAGGGGCTACTGCCCGAACAGCTAGGTCTTGAGGCGTTTCCTGAAAGTCAGCAGGTCCTGAGTCTGTCGAAGGTGGATGGGGAGAGAGTTCCAGGTCTTGGCGGCGAGGTGGGAGAACGATCTGCCGCCTGCTGTATGTCGGTGGATGTGAGGAACAGTGGCAAGGGCGAGGTTGGCAGAGCGGAGTTGGCGGTTGGGAGTGTAGAAGGTGAGTCGCTGTCAGACAGATAGCCCTGTCTCCAACCTTCTCTCTTCACTTCAGCATCTTAGTCACCATCCTCCAGTCACAGAAATACAGGCAGTACATTTCCACCATCCATGTAAGCTTCATCTGTCCTCGATCTAGTGCCATGTTGAAACCATGGACTATCTAAAATGGATCCCCTTGATACAGCAATCACCCTCCCTCTACACATGGATCCTCGCTATGACATGTGCCATAGACCCACTCTGCTCACAAGCACTCTGCTCACATGACAGGCCGGCGTAAGGGTCGGGTTGTCATGTCCCAGCAGAACTTTACGCAAGGGAGCCCCTAAACTACACTCTACTGAGTCACACAAAAAGGCTCTGCCCAGAACTCCAAATCCTCAAAAATAGTATGCTACCACCATAGGTTTTGTCATTAATCAAAGACATGGAAAATAATCCTATGTTGCTGCAGAGTGCATGCTTGGTGCATCCTCATTGGTCACAGGAAAGGCCCTGAACCATGTCTTTGCCTTGTACAGGCCTAGACATGAGCACACACATTTAGATTAACATGCTGGCTGTGCAAACAAAAAGTCAGAATACCAAATTCAGATACACTCAGGTACTCAGAGCAGGAGTACAATCCCATGCACCATAGAGCAGACAATAATCTAGTTTGAAGCCCTCTAAACAGGTTAAATAATACCCATTATGCGTCCTTGGCAGGGATACCCCCTTCAGTGATGAAGAATGAGCGCTAAGATGAAGATGCACATGTGACTTGTTCTTACCTATGTCTCTGTTGACCCAAGAAAGGAGGTGCCATCAGGATGCTTACTTGTGTTGTTCTGAAGTCTGAGGCCTGCTGCAGGTACAGCAGTACAGGGGAAAGGTAGTCCTCGACTGAAGTGACCATCCCTGTCTGCCTGAAGAGGGAGTCAGCTCAGATGAAGGTTGCAACATTGCAATGACCAGCCCAAGACTGAAGGTGGGCTGCCAATTGAGCCCTAAGGCTTGATGGCAGTGAGTGCAGCGTAAGTCATACAATATGCGCACATCAGTAGAGGGGTTCCCAAGTGAAAGAAGGTGCATACAGAATCCTTGGAAACTGTTAAACGGCAACAAAGTGCAGACTAAAAATAAGAAAAATCTTATGATTGGTAAAGATTGAAATGCTGCGATTCAAAGATTTCTAACTGTCCTACTTTGTGAATTAAGGGATGTTTACCTATAGATTTTACCTGACTGTTGCTATAAAAAGCTTCAGTGTGTTCACAGTGCTAACGTAACAGTCTGTGTTGTTTGCTTGAATGCTTGATGTTACCCATCACATCTCCTAGCCACACTTACTCTGGCAGTAGAAAGAGAGGTAGAATCTCCACTGGCCTTTACCTAGGGGGTGATAACAACAGCTACCAGGGACTGATACTTTGACTGATAGTGAAAACTACAGTCTAATGCCAGGTAGACATAAAGAACAATTAGTCCAGCAAACAGGAACATGCAGTACTATTAAAAAATGACTTGCAAAATTAGCTCAGACGCCTTGGAGAAGCACAATGACCATGGCAAGAGATGCAGTGACTTATTGTCACCATTACTGCAATAATTTAAACTTTTATAGGTGGTAATACATATTACTGAAAAGATAAATAACTTTAAAAAACCAACATTTTTATTGTATTGCAATCAAAATAAATACAAAACACAAGAAACAAGGGTGTGGTGACATGGCTATATAGGCGGTCAGGAGTGGCAATAAAGACAGAATGAAATAACTTGTAGCGTTGAGCTGATACTGTGTTGACAAGCGTGGACAGTGAACGGGCTTATATGTTCAGTAGCACAGATGTTAGGCCATGCACACCCTATATATCCAAATCATCAGTCATGTCTGCAATAGGAAAATCAGTGTCCCACAGTCGGGGACTTCCCCAGTTCAGGGGGTCTCTGCATCATTCTGCTGCCCTGGGGGTATGGCACTGGGGACTGCCCAGACGATCCTTCCTCCCCCAGAATCCTCCTCTAGGAATCCAGGTTAGGGCAGGCCAGTAACACCGTATCCCACGCCAGTAGGATTAGTATTTTTGTACCCCTCTATCCTCTCCCCTCCAGATCGCCTCTCGCTCGCAGTCCGCCCAATCAATTACTTCCTTTCACCACCTGTACAGATCTGCCCCCCCCGCCGACTTTCAGCACATTGTCAACTGTCTATGAGCAAAGATTAGTGCCAAATCTGTGAACCTCTTAATGACCTTCTGAGCAGCTGCATATGTGGAGACCCACCAGGCACAACTGCAGGTGCATTCAAACTGTCACCACGTGGTAATAGTCGGCATCCTCTGCAGTATAGCAGAGGCATGTCGAAGATGTTCCAGAAATCAAGGCATAGATACGACGCAGAATAAGGCATGCTCTGTGCAGAAAGTAAAACTGGATCGGTTTGAACCTAGCATTGGGTGATACTCTAGAGGTGAAAGCCACCTTCCTCCTCAAGGCTGCATCATCGAAAGAGGGCCTGAGACCCTCCACCCATCGCCAGTATTGTGGAGTCAGGTCTGCCCGAGCTCTCTTTACAAGGGCCCTACAAAACAGAGGTAACTCCCCTGGTCTTCTCTTTTATCAGGAATAAATACTGTAATGGAGACATTCGTGTTCTGGAGATTCTGCGGATCCCGAGTCCCATCAAGCACACACCTTACTGGTCAATCCCCCATACAGAAGAAAGTGTCCAGCTGGAAAGTCATAAGATTCTTGCAGTTCCGGGGAGGGGGTGATCTCCCCCTCCCCATTATACAGGTCACCATAAATAGTAAATCCCACCTCGATCCACTTGTGTAGGCCGACCCAGCTCCCTATTGTAGGCCAGTATTTCGCAGTCAGAATGGGGAGTTGTGAGCATAAGGGGCTTTTGTGCGTGTCCTTTTCAGGGCCCTGGCCCAGACGTGCCTTGCTGTAATCAGTATATTCTCACTACGCACCATCGACGCAGGAGTTGGCTTCAGTAAAATTTGGATGAAGAGATTCAGAGGCAGCAGACCATGTTCTCTGTGACCTAGGCGTCCCTGAAATGAGAGCGCCACTTGGCCACCCACTGTAAGTGCGTAGCCAGGTAGTGGAGCTCAAGGTCCTGGGCTGCCATTTCCCCCTTGTCCACTGTAAGCTGAGCTCCCGTAGGGCTACTCCTCGCATGGATGAGCCCCAGTACAGAGTCTAGAGAACACCATCCATTTCCTGAAAGAACCTCCCAGGGTGTTCCGCTGGCATAGCGGCAAACAAATAAAGAATATGCGGCAATACCACGACCTTCTAGACCGCTATTCAGTCACTCACCGTAAGGGTATTAGAAAAGGCGTCCGAGCGTCGCAGTCAGCTAGAGACTTGCCATAATTCCCCTGGAAACGCAGTTCCACTGTTCTATAGATTGCCACACCCAGGTATTTAATGGTATTCTGGTCCCATCGCAGCGCTGGTGCGACCCGAATGTCCTGCGGTCCTCAATGTCAGGATGTAGCGGGTAGTTATTAGATTTATGTCCTCGCTAAACATTGCCAATCCATTACTTGCTCAGCTATCGCATCACAACACAACAAAATATTGCATCCAAGCCCACATTCAATCTGTGCAATCCAGAGTGGAAATATTAGTCCCGTGCCCCCGGATTGTGTGCCCGCCAGCAATCTGCCAGCCTCCAATGCCCAATCCACTTCAAAAGGACCCCGCTATTTTGTGCGCTGGGGACGCAGGCAGAGGAGGATATGACCGGTCCAGATGGGGATCCGCCACAGTTGAAATCCTTCCCAATTATCTTCGAGTTAGTGAAGCATGGCTGTCAACAAGGATGTCAATCTTGTAAGAAATGTGTGTTGGTAGGTGTTTGGGGCATTAGTAGTGCAAAGGCATTACCATCAAGTCAGCTCATTTCTAAAACGTTGTGTCCCTCGGGGTCTACCAGTACCTTATGCAGTCTGAAAGGTTCTCCAGGTCTAATCCAGATCACAGCTCCCTGTGCAAGGCAGAGTAGGCAGGTTAATAAAGTTGTTGTTCAAGTGGGTCTTTTGCAGAAAGGCTCTCTGCGCCCCTCTACATCTTTTGTACACCAGAACATTATACCGCTTTTGCGTGTATACAGTCCCTTCACATTCCAGTAATCACTCGTATGCGGTTGGACGTTGCTGTATTAAAGTGTGTGGGTCTGTGTACAAGGGTCTTCCCTGCCAGTCGCACAAAAAGATACAACAAACCAACTAGATACCCACAGCAATCCCCTTCCCAGTCTTTGATATGAACACAACCTGTCCAAACGTATTTAGTAAACGACCACAAACTAAAGCCCTGTTATAAAGGCCAACAAGTTATGTTACGGAACGTTCTGTAAGGGAGAGAGACTTGCCAGTCCAATAGTGTATGTCTGAGTGAAGCCGCCACCTCACCCACCCTTGTCCACAGCTGCTTGTTGATTCGTGGGCCGGGGCGCTCAAAGCTTACGGGATCTCTGCGTCCCAGCCGCTGCAATTTAGGCTGCTCTGTGGAGGTGGGGGCTGATCGCACAGGTGTCTTGTCAAAGAGTTCCAGCAAATCTCATGCTGCTAAGGGGCTGAGAAGAAGTACGTCTTACCCTCTGCCTGCACACTCATGCAGCCGGGAACAATAGGACATAGAGCAAACCCATCTCTTGAAGCCTCTTTTTCACAGCATTGAAGGATGCCCTCCGGTTCTTGAACTGAATGATGAAGTCTGGGTAAAGGGAGACCTTAGCATTCTTCACGACAGATGGCCACAGCGGTGTGCCTGATGTAAAAGGAAGTTTCTGTTCTGGAAATGTAGCAGCCTGGCTATCACTGGTCAGGTGGGGCCCCCGGCATGGGAAGTTGGGTAGGGTCTCCATGCACGCTTTCTAGAGCACAGACCCTGGATAAGCCCTCCGAGGCCACAACTTCCTGTAGCCAGCCCTCCAAAACGCCAAGTATGAACTCATCCTCCTCTTTTTCCGGCAGGTCAACAATCCTGATATTGTGATGACATGCCCTCCCTTCCTGGTCATTACTCTTCGCCTCTAGCCTCTAGCCTCTAGCCAGTGATTGTGAGCCACCAGGTTGGTGGGGCAGCATTCCACAGTTGCTGTCTCTGGCAGCAGAGTCCGAAGGGAAGTCATAAGGGTGGACACCCGAGCCAAAGCCTTCTTTGATTCCTTCCTGATAAAGCATAATTTCACTGCTAAGGAGTCAATCTTACCCTCCAACCGGCCCTCAGAGGCATTGATTGCCACCATCAGCTTATTAAACTTGTCATTGAGTTGAGAGGCCATGTCGCGCTCGGCACCCTGCTTGTTCCCATTTTAGGAGGCGCCTGTTGAGGCGTTGACTTTTGGTCTCTGGGAACGGCCTATGGTGTAAGGGGTTACAGGGAGACACGCCACCACAAGTGTCAGTAATCAAAGTACAACCACATTTAGTGCCTCCGCAGCGTCAGTGTTGAGAGATAAACCAGCAGGGGCCAGTGCATCCTTCAGAGAGGTAGGAAGGGTGTTTACCAACAAGCACCAGCACCTGGCCACGGTCCGGACCCCAGCCGGCCTCACATCCACGCCATGTGGGGCAGACAAGGCGGTCACAGGCTGACCACTACCCCCCCAAGTAGAACAACCAGACCGGCAGCAACCTTTGATAAGTCCGTCACTTCCCCACAGCTCCAGCAATCTCTGCTCATGGGTCCATCAGTCCTGCAAGGGGTGCCAGCGTTGTGCACTAGCAGGAGGGCCACAAACGCCGAGAAATTAGTGTAAAAGGAGTAAGGTGTGGGGTGTAAATAAATCTGGGGGGCCCCAGTAACCCAGTAGTAGTTAGTATCACAGGCCCCAGATGCTGTGTCCTATATATCTTAATGCTGGGGCTGCTATCTGTCCTCCAGCCGGCCCCAGCATGTAGTGTGAAGCCCCAGGAGGGGAGGGCAGTGGTAAGGCATTCCGCTGCACCCACAAGTCGCTGCTGTCCAGTTCGCCCATACAGGGCCTCTGGCAGGAAGAAGTGGGCGGACCACTGGGCTAGAAGGTGCAGGCAGTTTGACAAACGGTCGAGGGGATTTGAATTATAACCCCCACACCGGTTTCAGTCCAGGCCCAGGCACTGCAGCCAATGCAGTGGGAGCAGTGAAATGTGTGGGCGCGGCAGCATTCAATACGGAGCCGCCATCTTGTATCCACAGCTCACTTATGGAGTCAAAAGCGAAGAAACACAAAGGATGGCTGGGTCCAAACTGGAATGGCATGGCAAACAAAAAATCTGATGGATTAAACCCAGATCTGTGACTGGGAGTGAATGCTTGATTTGCTCTGCATTCCATCCATCATCTGTTGATTTTGTATTTGTCGCCCCAAGTGGGAAGGGTATGCCCAGACGTGGGTCCCGTGCTTGCTATGCCACCAGATTCAAGCTAGCCTGGCTGGTGAAGGGTGATACCCTGAAACTAGTCCCAGGATGCTTGTTTCTGGTCCAGGGAGCAACTGGCCTGGCAGTTCGGGCTGGACTGTTCCCATGGGGAACAGGGTCAAGACTGATTTGCGTATGGCTGGGTCCAAACTGGAATGGCATGGCAAGCAAAAAAATTTATGGATTAAACCCAGATCTGTGACAGGGGTGCATGCTTGATTTGCTTTGCATTCCGTCCATCATCTGTTGTTTTTGCATTTGTCACCCCAAGTAAGAAGGGACTGCTCGGACATGGGTCACGTGCGTGCTATGCCACCAGATTCAAGCTAGCCTGGTTGATGAAGGGTGATACCCTGAAACTTGTCCTAGCGTGCTTGTTTCTGGTCCAGGGAGGACCTGGCCTGGCAGTTCGGGCTGGACTGTTCCCATGGGGAACAGGGTCAAGACTGATTTGCATTTGGCTGGGTCCAAACTGCAATGGCATTTCAAACAAAACAACTGATGGATTAAACCAAGATCTGTAAAGGGGGGGTGAATGCTTGATTTACTCTGTATACCATCCATCATATGTTATTTTTGCACTAACCTGTGCGGTGGCACTGAATACTACATGGAAATAGGCTCAGCATAGGATAATGACAATCTTAAACACTGTACACAGAGGAGATGGGTAGCTATACTATAATATCTTTGAATATATGAGGAGTTAGTGGATGGTTGAAGAGGCATGAAATTTGATCCTGTCTTACTAGAAGAGGCATAAAAATTGCAGTGTTGAAGGCGATACATATGACTCACTCAGAACATGTCAAACTAAGCTCCATGTGGAAAGATCAACACTGGCACATGGTGTTTGCTTCCCTGATTATAGGGATAGTGAGCTGAATGAGTACAGTTGTCCTGCTGAGGGTGAATTCAATGCACGGGCAAGATCCACGAGGTTGTTGGGCACTCAAAAATACTCCTGAACATGGACAGCCCAAACATTGACAGTATGCTTCACTTGAATCTCGGTCTAACTGACAGAGTATGTAGATGATCTAATCATATGGGTGTGGAATTTTAACTTCATTCTTGACAGCATTTCGGATAGTTCTAGAATATCAGGAAGACCACTGGGAGGGGAATCTACCTCACTGGTAGAAACAATAGCTAAATTAAATTGTGTTGAACTATGGCAAACAGTTTGTGAGGACTCCAGGGGTTACTGTCACAGCCTCAGAGCTTTGATGTGTGGAGCCAGTTTCCCCCTCTCATCCCCAGGAGTCCAACTACTCTACTGGTAGAATGCCAAAGGAGGTAAGGAGGACCCATGATTGGCTTTTAGTAGAGAAAAGGAGAGGCACTGCTTGTTGGGTTTGGGAAAATCCAGACTGGATTACACACAGCACTGGGCCTCTAATCATAAGTGAGGGTGGACCAAGTCTTCCTATCGACAAGGAAACACATGTCGGTGGCCTGGGCAAAGCCATGAGGAAAAGCAGAGCATATACTCAGAGGATTATCTTAACCAGTGTGAGAAGTAGATGAGCTGTAACTAGTCATTGGGTGTACCAGGAGGTGTCCTAAGTAACTGCACGCCGATGGAACACCACAGCAGCATTGGGAAGGAAGGGGCCTGACAGAGGGAAGACAACCAATGCTCAATGGTGAACTGTAGGTAAGAGGTAAACTATAAATCAGGAAACATAGGGGGACCAAAGAAACCATAGAGAAAGAACACATAAAAGTGAGGGGGCTGAATAGCCAGGTGCGGTCTTGGCGTCAGCTGTCAGAGTCTGGGTGAGTGTGGGGTCCACGTGTAGGATACCGTGTTATAATGAGTTTGCACCAATGTGGGACTCACTTAGAATGGCTGAGCCAGCCACTGCGAGGTGCCAACATCAGCCAATGCAGCAACCTGATTAGTGTTGATGGCTTAAAATCCTGGGAAATTTTAAACACAAACACTAGCGGAACGCTTTACAGGTTTAAATACAATCAGATCTCCTCGTGGGTTTTGGCACAAGAGAGGATAATATAGGATAGTGTTTTTTTTCTAGAAGAGCTACACCTGAAAGGAAATGTCAAGGAAGAGGTGGCAAGATGGCATGGCTATCTGTGCGACACCAAGGAAACAGAAAGACCTGCAGTGTATCGAATTTGGGATGTATACTTTCTGGACGCTGAGCTGAAAACGTTATGGTAAGTATCTTTAAGCACTCAATATGTTACAGTCAGCCCTGTTACCTTGAAAAGGAACCACCTCTTTACCTTCCACATAGTATATTGGATTCTGAAAAGAGTGGAGAAGTAGGTATAAGGTAGCAAGCTGAGCTATAAGAAATGTGGTGCCCCAGTGACTGATGATGTGCATATGTGTGTCACTTGCCCGGCGCATTCAGGGCCAGATTTATGGAAAGTGGTGTTGCACTGAGTGCAGCGCCACTTTCCCAAGCCTCTTAGCACCCCCCCAATGCCACCACGTGTACGCCATATTTATAATACGGCACACCATGGTGCAGGGTAGGGGGCAATAGCCTAATTTTTCATGACGTTATTGATATACTGCAGAGTACATAGGGGCCCATTCTAAAGAATGGAACCCCCCTTTTAACGCCTGCTCTCCTTGCACCATTTTTACGGCTCCCCTAACGGGAGAGTGCCCCTTTGCATACATTATGCCTGGTGCAGGCATAATGTGGTGCAAACGGTTACAGAGTGGTGCAATGCAGGCATTGCGCCACTCTGTACATACGGCACAGGGATTTCGGCCTCATTAGGCCACATTAACATAAAAAATAATGACATTAATGTAGGTCAAGGGGACTATAACTATCCACCTCAATCTTTTCGGCAGCAGCAAGTAAGATTATATCCGAGGTGGTTGGTCAGAGACTGAAGGTAGGCCCAACTCTGGTGTTTGGAGTGGATATTGCAATTATTGAGAAACTGAACAGGAACCAAAGGAGGTTGGTGTTTTACTTAAAGTTGATTGTCAGGCATATGATATGTAAGAAATTGGTTAAGTAGTCAAAACATTCATCAAGGAATGGTGAATGAGGTAAGGAAAGTTAATACCCTGGACCAAGGCTGTTTATTGAGTAAACAAACACAATTCTGGCAACAGCTAACAGAATGGTTAGAGCAATAGAAAGGTCCAGTGATTCTACCATCCTGCTTCTCACCAGTATACTTACAATTAAGAGTTTCTCCCTATAAGTTGGTGCATTGCAGACTCTCGATGTGTATTAGTCAGGGACTAGGCAACAGTGGAGAGGCAATATAATCATATAGCATTAAGCATCCAGGGAACTATGGTGATGAGGACAAAACAAAGTGATAGCCAGGTGCCAAGTGTCAAGAGAGCTACAACAACAAATGTTGCCAGACAGCTTGCCCTTGCAACTGTCTGGTCTTTTCTGCCACTAACAACCCAGAAGTTTACCTGTGGGGAACATCACTAATGTGGCTAAGGCTGCATGACTGATTCTGAGAGTTGTAGTTCTGTTGGTGTAATTCTATATCCTCCATGGTCCCGTTCTCTATCTTCTCTGCGTACCCTGTCTTTGTCGTCTCTTATGCTCCAACCGATCTGGTAACTGAAAGTAACTAAAATATTTTCCCCTCCACACAGTTCTTACTCCATTTTAGATCTCGTGCTTTTGCATTTCACATGTCTCCCAAGGGGAGGTTACATACCTGGGCTCGGCAAGATGCGCCATACAGGAGCACCATTGTTGAAGCAACAGATGATTTTTTTATAACTATCAAAGACCCACTTGAATTTGCTAGAGTTGCCTGGAATACCTTTATCAGCGGTACAGGCTTGGGTACCTCCTGTGGAGTTAGACGTGATTTAACTGATGTGTTAGAAAATTGGAGGGAGAGAATTGGGGGATGGAAAGCAGAATGCCATCAGATACTGCAATCAGCACTCTCTTGAAAGTTGAAACAATTGCTTTATTGGTGGCAGGCGAGCAATTATAATACAATATACATGAAAGTACAATATTTAAGAGGAGTTAAAACCTGGAGGTTTTTAGCATGATTAGTGAAACGGGAGAAATGCCATAGGCCCATGACTATGATACAAAGCAGATATGGAAACACATTGATAGAACAAATGCAGATCCACAGCAGATTTGCAATATATTATAGGGAGCTACATGCAAGATACGAATGCGTTGATGTATCACACATGCACTCATTACTTGATGAAGTAAACCTACACAAAAATAGTGCTGCACAGCATTAGTCACTAAACAAACGTAGACATAGGAGGTTTAAGGTGGGCAGTAGCACAACTGAACTCCAGGAAGACTCCGGGTGGAGATGGATGGCCTGTACATTTTTATAAAACATCATCAACTAGTGGATCCACTACTGGAGATACACAATGGGACATTCAATTTAATTACCATGCAAGTTATAGGTTAAGTGATCCCTAAACAAGAGAAAAATTCACTCATATGGGACTCGTATTGTACCTTCTCCAATGATAAAGGCAATACATTACAATTTTGGAAAGATTTTAGTTAGAAGATTGTCTAAAGTTGTGCATACCTTGACAGGAGATCAAACGGATGTCACCGAAAAAAGAGACACACCATGTAATATCAGATGAGCATTCCTTCTGCTAGAACATGTTTGCAACAAACAATGTGTCTAAGCTGTGGCCAGTCTTGTTGCCCATAAGATATTTGGCATGGTGAAATGTTGGAGGTTTTTGATCGATATGGTTTAGCCAGTCATTTTCCATCGTAGGTGATGTTATTTTATAATGGAGCAGAGACTAGAGTTTGCACAAATAACATAACTTTGCCCCCTCAACCAATTTAAAGACGAACAAGGCAAGGCCGTCCACTGCCGCCACTAGCATTTGCTCTTGTATTAGAATTGCTGGCCAAATGTCTGCTTCTTGTACTTGCAAAGAAAGGTATGAATAAAGGGTGTGTTGCATGTAATAGTATGTAATCTTAGTAAACTCTGATGATGTTACGAGATATTAAGGAACCAGAGACATATATGCAACATTTATACGCCACTGTCATTGAGGTGGCCAGGCACACTGACTTTATAATTAACCCAACTACATCTGCCTAATATCCTTTATGGAATTGTGATATGGGTGCCTTGGGTGATAGGCCCATAGCGGATAGTGATTTCCCTTTTAAATACCTGGGTGTCTACACGACCTGTGATACATTAGAAGTATACCATAGTAAAGTGGATGTGATATTGAAAACATTAGGTGAGTCAGCCTAAAGGTGGTTGCAACACCCATTGTTCCTTCTGGGATGTATAGGACTCTCAATACAATGATTACGTGTGTGGTGTATAGTTTACAAAATATGTCCAGCCATTATTTAAAAAAAAATAGAAGATACTCTAAGATACTCCAATGGAGCAGTTGGATGACCTGAATTGCACAGCACCCACTCAGAGTGACATGGGAGCTGCAATGCATGTTGGCCTCAGACTTCTGGAAGTACTATTAAGCATAGTGTAGGGACATAGGTGGTCATTCTGACCTCGGCGGTAAAAGGCACTTACCGCCGGTCAGAAGACCGCCATAGCACCGCCGCGGTCGCGGTAAACCGCCACGGTCATTCTGACCCGCAACTGGCAAACCGCCAAAAACCCAACATCAACAAAAGTCCGCCACAGCAACGGCCAGCGAAAAACTGGCGATGACCAAACCTCCACCGTCACGCCAACAGAAATACGCCCATGCCATTCCGACCCACAAATCCCCGCAGCGGTCTTTCAACCGTGGTATTCCATTGGCGGTACACACCGCCGCGGTTAAAATACACACACCTTTACAAAACACTACCACTTTGGACAATTCAAAATACACACACCTGAGACACATACACACACCACTCCCACACACCCAATTAAATATAAAACACACACCCACATCACCCACAAACCCTTAAGACCACAATTGTGACTGAAGGACAGAGAGAGACAGCACAGCATAGAGTAGACCATCACACAGAGGCAAATCACAACATCACCCACACAATTTCCACGCACAAAACACCATACACCACCACACTCACCACACTCTACAACACATACACCACCCCTCACCTCATCCACACCACCCCATGGCACCCCAAAGACACCCCAGGTTCTCTGACGCCGAACTCAGGGTCATGGTGGAGGAAATAGTTCGGGTAGAGCCCCAGCTCATCAGGGCACAGGTGCAGCACACCACCATTGCCAGGAAGATGGAGCTATGGAGCAGAATAGTGGACAGGGTCAACGCTGTGGGACAGCATCCACGAAATCGGGACGACATCAGGAAGCGGTGGAACGAGCTACGGGGGAAGGTGCGTTCCATGGTATCAAGGCACAACATCGCGGTACAGCGGACTGGCGGCTGACCCCCACCTACTCCCCCAGAATTCACAGCATGGGAGGAGGAAGTCTTGCACATCCTGCATCCTGAGGGCCTCGCAGGAGTAGGCGGAGGAATGGACTCTGGTAAGTCAAATCTTCACTACTTCATTCCCCCCACCCCACCTGCATGCCAAATCATACCCCCACCCTCACCCCCACCCCCATCACACCAACTCCTTGCAAATGGCTCACCATCACAACCCACCCATCCCAAAACCTAGCCCTGCATGCCTCCCCAAAGCATGGACACCCATCACCAAAGCATGCCCACTGCACATACCCATCTCCCCCACAAGCCACCGTCACAAAAGCCCCCACAAGGGAATGCCAGCACTGGGGTACATGGCCACCCACCCATTACAAGAAATGGCACACACAGAAGCAATAACCATACTCTAATACCCCTGCAGGACCCGAACGCCACCACACCGCCCAGGAGGGTCCAGAGATGTCCATCCCACCCCCAGAAGAGGCCCCCAGTGATGACAGCAGCTCTGTCTCCCTGGACCCAGATGACCAGCCCGGCCCATCGGGGACCTCGGGACAGTCGGTTCCCCACAGACAGCCACAGGCTACAGCAGACCTAACCCCCTCTGGGAACACCAGCACAGCTCCCACCCAGCGGGCCCATGCCTCTGTCTCCAGGACACGTCAATCAGCGGTGTGTCCACCACTACAGGGCACCCAGGTTGACCCACCACCCCAACAACAACAGGGACCTGGGGGCAGTGGTAGTGGGCACACGGTCCAGGGGACAGAGGCCCAGGGAAACAGGGGAACTGGGAGGGCTGCTGTGCGACAGGGGGGGACAGGCCCAGGGAACCGACTCTCCAAGAGGCCCTCTCCTCCATCATGGGAGCATACCACCACTCCCAGGAGACGATGGCTGCGGTACTGGCCAGGTTCCAGGAGATCCAGGTACTGCAGGAGGAACAGTACATGGGGTTCAGAGAGGAACTGAGAAACATTAGTTCCGCAATGGGGACCATCGTTGTGGCCCTTAACCAGATAGTCACCACATTGCGGGACCATGTGGCACCACAAACGGCCCCTGTCACTAGCATGGACCAGGAACAGCCTACCACCTCCGCCGGCGCTAGTGGACAGGAGGCCCCCACACAACGACAGGCCACCAGAACCCCACCTCCTGCAGAAGAAGCGCCACCCCGCAAGCGGTACCTGAGATCTCACAAGCGCCACCCCGCAAGCGGTACCTGAGATCTCACAAGAAGACAGAGTAGGATGCCAAGACCCCCGCCAGCAAACGATACCCCCTGATGTCATCCCACTGTCCCACATTGTCACCCTGTCCAAACGTAAACTGCCCCTGCTCCATCCTTCCACAGGCATATGGACAATGCACCTGTGAGACTGAAAACTGGACTCTGCCATGGACATTACTCCACCATCACCCATCACCGTTTTACAATCATGTCCCTAAATTTAGCACTTTAATAAAATCACTTATTGCACTTAAAAAATCTGGAGTCTGCTTGTATTTTGAACAAATGTATTAGACATAACGTTGCCAAAATGTTCAGTTACATTGTGATGACAACATACCACTGTCACACAGCTGTAGTCCATGGGCAAACAAAGCAGAGGTCACGCAGTGGGGCCCACAGCTCTGAAAACGGAAGGGAAAGTCACAACTCAGTTAACAGGAACTGGGGGGAAACACAGACAGTAGAGAGGCAGGAGACTTTAAGTAAATGTAAAATGGCGGGGTTGATTCGTACCTGTGTGCTACTGAAAATACTGTTGTATCACTGTGTCCCTGTTGTCTGTGTCGTCCCCATCGTCTTCCTCCTCTTCACTCTCCACAGGCTCCACAGCTGCTACAACACCACCATCTGGACCATCCTACTGCAGGAAAGGCACCTGGCGTCGCAAAGCCAGGTTGTGAAGCATACAGCAGGCCACGATGATCTGGCACACCTTCTTTGGTGAGTACATTAGGGATCCACCTGTCATATGCAGGCACCTAAACCTGGCCTTCAGGAGGCCGAAGGTCCGCTCGATCACCCTCCTAGTACGCCCATGGGCCTCATTGTACCGTTCCTCTGCCCTTGTCCTGGGATTCCTCACTGGGGTCAGTAGCCACGACAGGTTGGGGTAACCAGAGTCACCAATTAGCCACACACGGTGTCTCTGTAGCTGTTCCATCACGTAAGGGATGCTGCTATTTCGCATGATGTACGCGTCATGCACTGACCCAGGGAACTTGGCATTTACATGGGAGATGTACTGGTCAGCCAAACAGACCACCTGGACATTCATCGAATGATAACTTTTTCTGTTCCTGTACACCTGCTCACTTTCACTGGGGGGAACCAAAGCCACATGGGTCCCATCAATGGCACCAATGATGTTGGGGATATGGCCAAGGGCATAGAAATCACCCTTCAATGTAGCCAAATTGCCCACCTCAGGGAAAACAATGTAGCTCCGCATGTATTTCATCAGGGCAGACAACACTCTGGACAAAACCTTAGAAAACATAGGCTGAGACATCCCTGATGATATGGCCACTGTTGTTTGGAATGATCCACTTGCCAAAAAATGGAGTACTGACAGAACCTGCACCAGAGGGGGAATCCCTGTGGGTTGGCGAATGGGGGACATCAGGTCTGGCTCCAGCTGGGCACACAGTTCCTGTATAGTGGCTCGGTCAAGTCTGTATGTCAGTATGACATGTCTTTCTTCCATTGTCGACAGGTCCACCAGCGGTCTGTACACGGGAACATTCCTCCATCTCTTCGCAAGTCCCAGCGGACGGTGCCTAGGAAGGACAACATGGAGCACAGAGTCAAGCAACCCACAGGTACGTAACCACAGCTTGCACAGAACACGATTCGCTATGCATTGAATGGCTTCTATGAGTGGCAATGCAAGGCCTAGGCCTGTGTGACGCAGTACAAATTAAGCCATGTGGGCCCTTGAAATGGCGGCTGCCTGACCTGTGAAGTGTGACAATGGGATGTGAGGTCAATGCGCTGGCGTGGCACACCGTGGCGGTAGGCGGTCGAAGACCGCGGCGCAAAGCAGCATTGGTTAACATTGAACCCTATGGGTCTCAGGAGCCAATGGCGATGTGCGCCGGCGGTCGCGGTACGCACCACCGCGGTATGCACCGCCGCGGGCGTGACCGCCATCTTCTATCTGCTTAATCACTCGAGACCTGATCATCCACAGGAGAGGACCTATACTGCAAGTGCTGCTGTGACCTCGGTCTGGAAGATACAATGGCTGCTGCGACTGGGGAATGGGCCCCTGCCTTCACATCTGAGGAATTGGAGAAACTTGTTGATGGGGTCCTCCCCCAGTATGCGCTACTCTACGGTCCTCCAGACCAACAGGTAAGTACACTGGGACCATGCTTTGTGGGCAATGCCTGTGTTGAGTGGGGTGGATGAAAGATGGTGGGGAGGGGAGCGAATTAGGCATGCATCGCACGACAGATGAGAGCATGTGCCATATGGCAAGGTTGGGGAGGGGGGGCCACTCACATCGACCATGCAGAAAATGATGATATTTATTTTCCCACCCTGTCCATGTCACATAGGTCAGCGCCCATCAGAAGATCGACATTTGGCGTGCCACCGCCAAGGACGTCCGGACCCTGGGGGTCCACAACAGACGGGGCACTCACTGCCGCAAGAGGTGGGAGGACATCCGCCGCGGGAGCAGGAAGACCGCGGAGGCTCTGCTGGGGATGGCCTCCCAACGTAGGAGTGGTGGCTCCCGTCAATTGACCCCCCTGATGTCCCGGATCCTGGCGGTGGCCTACCCCGATTTGGATGGGCGCGTGAGGACATCACAGCAGACACAAGGGGGTGAGTACCAGCACATTCTGCTATGTTAGCGCACAGTGGAGGTGTCTGGGTGGGGGAGGAGGGCTGTGGGTATCTCTAGGCCAGGGCGACTTCTGTAGGCTGGTCCCCTCCGTAAGGCATGGCCCTGTGCCCCCGCCCCCCACCTCTGTACGGTGCTAAGCACAGCTATCCATGGCCCTGGGTCACCTATGTGTGCAGTTGTCGTCCATAGGCTTGTAGGCCAAGTCACAATAATTGAGTAGTGTACACCGAGTGCGCGGCGTCATGCAGGGGGCTTCTGTGTCTGTCCTCTCCGCCAACGGTATCGCCAATGCATGCACTCAACATGTCATTTCCCCCCTCCCCCCTTTTTTGTGGTCTTCCTGTTCATGTGTGCATTAGCATCATCAGGCGGAGGAGAAGTGGCATCGGAGCACGAGGGAGCTGCATCTCACATGGCCCCGGAGGGCCATGCAACCGACTCCGAGTTCACCAGTGAGACGGAGGGCGAGGGGAGCTCCACAACGGGGACCCGTGGAGACGTCAGCGACACAGACACGTCCTCGGAAGGGAGCTCCCTTGTGGTGGCGGCAACATCCGTGCCCACCGCTACAACAGGTACAGCCGCCACCCCGCGCACCAGCTCCGCCCTCCAAGCAGCCCCTCAGCGTTCGCCCTGTGCCCGCTCGGCCAGGAAGGCGGGCATCTCCTTCGCCCCAGGCACCTCAGGCCCTGCCCCAGTTACCCCTGCTGCCCTCAGTGAGGAGATCATTGACCTCCTCCAGACGCTCATTGTTGGGCAGTCTACCCTTTTGAATGCCATCCAGGGTGTAGAAAGGGATGTGCACCGGAGCAATGCATACCTGGAGGGCATTCATTCGGGTCAGGCTGCCCATCAGCGATCGTTCAACGCTCTGGCCTCAGCACTGACGGCAGCCATTGTCCCTGTCTCCTGCCTCCCCCCTCCAATTTCCTCATCCCAGTCCCACTCCGCTGTTCCTCTGCCTATCCCAGCCACACCTACAGACCAGCCTGCACACACATCAACACCCAAGGGCAGCTCATCCAGACATAAGCACCACAGATCACACAAGCATTCACACATGCAACATCCACATGCAGACATGCCAACAGCCACTGCCTCCTCTGTGTCCCCCTCCTCCTCGTCTCCCTCCTCCCTCCCTGTGACGTCTCCACTCACACCTGCATGCACACCACCATCAGCCAGTACGTCCATCACCAGCACACCCACCAGAACACTCCGCACACGTGCAGTCACCACCCCCACTGCCATTTACACGTCCCCTGTGTCCTCTCCCAGTGTGTCTGTCACCCCCTCTTCCAAACCACACAAACGCAGGCAGCCACCCACCCAACAGCCATCCACCTCACGACAGCCTCCGTCACAAGCACCTGCACCCAAAGACAGCACACTTGACTCTCCTACAACCACATCCTCTTCCTCCACTCCCATACCCACTGCACCTACCCTTCCCACTGCTCCTAAAAAGTTTTTCCTCTCCAAAATTAACCTCTTTGCATCACCTGACCCACCCCCTCCATCTCGTAAGAGTCCAAACAGCACCTCAGCCACCACAAGCCCTGCACCTACAAGGACCATAGTCCAGGGCTATTGGAGTCCACCAGCTTCTAGGGCAGCAACATCGGCCATCAGCAAGGGGACAGCCAGCCCACCCCCTGGGAAAAAAACTAAAAAAGGGAAGGGCCGGCGCGAGAGGCCAGAGACGGCAGCCCCCAAAGGCAGTACCCTGGCACCGTCACCAGGCACATCCACAAAGGGAGGCAAGGGCCCCAGAGAATTGGCGAAGGAGGGCAAGGGCAGCAGGGCGGACATTTCCGGCAGCAGGCGAGCTGCCCAGGAGGGCCCCACCAGCCCCATTTCGGGTGTGAAGGAGGACACCCACGGGCCCAGGACTCCAGCACAGGAGGGCCCCGCAAGCGAAAGGTCGGATGGCGAGTGAGCGGAAAATATTGGCCCGATCTGGCTCACTGGGAACACATGTCAAGCACCGCTGAACAGGGCCCCGCCGTGACAAGCACCGCCGAACAGGGCCCCGCCGTGACAAGCACCGCCGAACAGGGCCCCGCCGTGACAAGCACCGCTGAACAGGGCCAGCCGTGACAAGCACCGCCGAAAAGGGCCCGCCGTGACAAGCACCGCCGAAAAGGGCCCGCCGTGACAAGCACCGCCGAACAGGGCCCCACCGTGACAAGCACCGCTGAACAGGGCCCCGCCGTGACAAGCACCGCCGAACAGGGCCCCGCCGTGACAAGCACCGCCGAACTGGGCCCCGCTGTGACAAGCACCACTGAACAGGGCCCTTCCTGTCAAGCACCGCTGAACAGGGCCCCGCCGTGTCAAGCACCGCTGAACAGGGCCCTTCCTGTCAAGCACCGCTGAACAGGGCCCCGCCATGACAAGCACCGCTGAACAGGGCCCCGCCGTGACAAGCACCGCTGACAGCACCGCTGAACAGGGCCCCACCGTGACAAGCACCGCTGAACAGGGCCCCGCCGTGACAAGCACCGCTGAACAGGGCCCTTCCTGTCAAGCACCACTCCGCTGGGCCCTTCCTGTCAAGCACTGCTCCGCTGGGCCCTTCCTGTCAAGCACCGCTCCGCTGGGCCCTTCCTGTCAAGCACCGCTCCGCTGGGCCCTTCCTGTCAAGCACCGCTCCGCTGGGCCCTTCATCTCAAGCACCGCTCCGCTGGGCCCTTCATCTCAAGCACCGCTCCGCTGGGCCCTTCCTCTCAAGCACCGCTCCGCTGGGCCCTTCATCTCAAGCACCGCTCCGCTGGGCCCTTCCTGTCAAGCACCGCTCCGCTGGGCCCTTCCTCTCAAGCACCACTCCGCTGGGCCCTTCATCTCAAGCACCGCTCCGCTGGGCCCTTCCTGTCAAGCACCGCTGAACTGGGCCCCGCCGTGACAAGCACCGCTCCGCTGGGCCCTTCCTGTCAAGCACCGCTCCGCTGGGCCCTTCCTGTCAAGCACCGCTCCGCTGGGCCCTTCATCTCAAGCACCGCTCCGCTGGGCCCTTCATCTCAAGCACTGCTCTAATGGGCCCTTCCTGTCAAGCACCGCTCCGCTGGGCCCTTCCTCTCAAGCACCGCTCCGCTGGGCCGTTCATCTCAAGCACCGCTCCGCTGGGCCCTTCCTGTCAAGCACCGCTCCGCTGGGCCCTTCATCTCAAGCACCGCTCCGCTGGGCCCTTCATCTCAAGCACCGCTCCGCTGGGCCCTTCATCTCAAGCACCGCTTCGCTGGGCCCTTCCTCTCAAGCACCGCTCCGCTGGGCCCTTCCTGTCAAGCACCGCTGAACTGGGCCCCGCCGTGACAAGCACCGCTCTGCTGGGCCCTTCATCTCAAGCACCGCTCCGCTGGGCACTTCCTGTCAAGCACCGCTCCGCTGGGCCCTTCCTCTCAAGCACCGCTCCGCTGGGCCCTTCCTGTCAAGCACCGCTCCGCTGGGCCTTTCCTCTCAAGCACCGCTCCGCTGAGCCCTTCCTGTCAAGCACCGCTCCGCTGGGCCCTTTCTGTCAAGCACCGCTCCGCTGGGCCCTTCCTCTCAAGCACCGCTCCGCTGGGCCCTTCATCTCAAGCACCGCTCCGCTGGGCCCTTCATCTCAAGCACCGCTCCGCTGGGCCCTTCATCTCAAGCACCGCTCTGCTGGGCCCTTCCTGTCAAGCACCGCTGAACTGGGCCCCGCCGTGACAAGCACCGCTCCGCTGGGCCCTTCCTGTCAAGCACCGCTCCGCTGGGCCCTTCCGTCAAGCACCGCGCCGCTGGGCCCTTCATCTCAAGCACCGCTGGCCCATTGGCAGGGCCGGATCTGTGTCGGCCAGGGCTTCACTAAGCACTCTGGGCACCATGCCTCCTCCAGAACCAGTGGAGTCTGTAATCCACTTGATGGACTGTGGCTTTGCACTCCCCAGGATGGATCAGTGGGCAAGCCACCCACTGTAGAGACTTGAGAGACTGTGGCTTTGCACTCCCCAGGATGGTACAGTGGGCAACCCACCCACTGTAGAGACTTGTGAGACTGTGGCTTTGCACTCCCCAGGATGGTACAGTGGCCATGGAGGCCCCTCGTGGATCTGGCGTCGTGGACTCAATTGGCTGAGGTGCCCCCCTTCCCTTCCCCCTGAGGTGCCTGTAGTTTTACTATCTGATGCCCCTGCAGTGTTCTTTCCAATGGAATCGGGTCTCGTGTGTGGGCTTTGCCCATGTGTTTAGGCCCATTGGCCCACAATCAATCAATCAATCAATCAATCATACAGTAGTATTTATAAAGCGCGCTATGTACCCGTCAGGGTTTCGAGGAGCTGTCAGGGTTTCGAGGCCCACGAACAATGGATGATAGCCAATATGGCCCGGACTTTTGACCTATGTATATATTGTTCATGATGTAATATATTTTATTTATATATTTCATATTTCACTTAACTTCAATTATGCTATAATATACTTCATTTTTAATGATCCTTTTATTTTGTCTTTGCATTCTTCCGGGGGGGTTGGGGGGGTCACTCTGACTTGTTGCTCTGCATTGATGTGTGTGTTGTAGTGGGTGAGGGTGGGGGTGGGTGTGTGGCGTATGTGTGTCCCCGTAATTTTTTGCCTCCCCCCTCCCCTGTGTCGTAGGTGCAGTACTCACCGTTGTCTTCTGCGCCGGCGTTCGTGCTCCTGGTAAAGGAGCAGGTAGACAATAGCTGGTAGGATGTGTAGTTCGGGTTCCATGCTGTCCAGATTCCTCGTGGAGTGTGTAGAGGTGAGCGTTTTCCCGTTCGAAGTCTGTTTCCGCCGTGTTTTTATCGGCGGGGCTCCCGCCCCGGAAAAGGTGGCGGATTGGTGAGTTGTGATAGGGTGGGCGGTACATTGTCTGCCGCCTGACGGTTGGCGGTGACCGCCGCGCTGCTTGTCTGTACCGCCGTGGCGGTCGGAGTGTTAAAGTGGCGGGCTGTGTTGGCGGTTCCCACCAGGGTCGGAATTCCATTTTTTTGGCCGCCTGCCTGTTTGCGGGTTGGCCGCCGCTTTTACACCGACCGCCAGGGCTGGAATGACCCCCATAGTCCCCTGATTCTCATATTCAGAGCCTGATCACATAACCAATTGAAGAGTCACTTCATCCAACTGATCTTATGAGAATGCCATTGCTGTGAAAGACTAGTATGAATAGTGTACCACAACATACGGCTACTCTTTCACAAATATAGATAAAAGCCACAAAGTCGATGGACATAATCACATGGTATAACATAGCCATATTGAAACCCATAAACCTCATTAAGCTATTCTCCATCTGCATTCCTGAATTGAGAGATGAAGCAAAATGAGAAGAGTGATAAGAGAGCAAAGGCACTGGGTGATAAACCTCTTCATAAAGGCACTCCACCTAAACTAATAAAAATAGAAATCATCAAGAGTTCAACCACTGACAGTTAAGTTCACAGATGTGTTAATAAATTATATAGCTTTATCAGTAAAGCATCAAGTTATTAGGAAGGTTTTTGGACATTTCTTGTTAATTTTCTGTCTGTAAATGACAGTGTGCGGCCACATCATGCTTTAGTAATATATTTTTTTTAATTGAGTGTTTAAACACAACCCTAGAAACACTCCTACCCTGGTAGCAATGCTATTAGTAAACTAAGAGGCAAGTAATGGATTATGTGTCTCATACATGTGGGCTAGATTCTTTATATACATGGAGCAAACTTTTAGTCTATTTAATCAAACACTTTTTTTGTACAGCAAAAATGCTGAGCTCATATAGTTGAAGGTATACTCATGTGAGAACGAAGAAAAAGGTGACTCTAAACTAAAATATTTTCCTGGGATGACGCAATTTGAGACCAGTTTATGGGTCAAATATATTACAGTAATGGTCAAGTAGATTTTTCAAGTTACTCGACCTGCAGGTCTAGTAACATTTGTATGATTTTTCGAGGCCAGATCAAAGGGATGAAAAGGCATTTATAGCCCAGATCCAGTGTGCCCAAGGTAGGGAGGAAGGTGTGCTACTGATCTGCTCCATTGTACTGGCACAGGCTTACCTAGTGCAGCTGCTCAATTAGCCTGAAGTGTGCATCAGGAGGAGTAGGCCTTCCAGGAACAGCAGTGGGATAACAGCTACTTCCCATCATTTAGTCAGAGACAACTAGTTTCCCCTAATCAATGTGTCCTGCTGTTCATGTTGCCATGCAAGCAGGGCCTGAATCCGGTAGACTTCATAAGAGACTGTAAGTGCATTCCTATTTCCTTCCTTTTGCCACAGTTTCTCTATATTTATTATAACTACCCCATCACCTGCATCTCCAGGACTTTGTGCATGGATGGGTGCAAGCCCACCTACCTGGTATATAATACAAAGGTAGTTTGGTAAAATACACCATCAACAAGATAGGTAAAGTTCAGTAAGAGTTTGGCAGGACAAGAGACCCTCCGTAAATTACTGGCTCTCGACCCTTGCTAAACTATCAGTGCTGCCACCCCATTTGTATGAGGAAAACTGCTGACTGCTGATGGAGCTACTTTTGGTATAGAGATCACCAATAGGTAGGACAGCGATCGGTGATTGGGTTTCGGCTGACCTCATAGGCTGTCACAAAGTTTGAATTGACCGCTTAATGCATCTAACTGGTTATTTGGTTCCAGAAAACATACATGTTATACACTTTATCCCCAAAAACAGCAACATATGCACTGTAGGCTGGGTACCATGCTGTGGTAGTTTTTTAAATTCACATAACGTGTTACAGTGTGGCAGTACTATTTAGAGCACCATGGCCCTCTTGAAGACCAGGTGAACATACACTGTCTCACATGAGGAAACATATAAGCTATCTCCACTTCACTTGCAGGAGTTTGAGTTTCACTTTCACAATAATGAGGCAACATTCCTGTATTTCTCTCATTACCATGGGAAAGAACCCTCATCCCTCTCTAGTAATCCATTACCCAGACCTGCCCTACATCTTCTCTGAAGCAAGTCAGATGGTGTAAGGAGATGCAAGAAGATATAAGGTCTGTTTATCATGAATGCTCAAAGGGTCTGTATATATCTAGGCTTTGCAGTGAGCTCCTTTCCTGAAAGGATGAAGCATTGTGGCTTAGCTCTGAGTCAATGTCCAGAGCAGGTTTTGCTCCATGGTCCAGGATGTCATGAACCATAATGATACACGTACTCACACGGGCTGGTGTACTTAATAGTAGGGACCCACAGCACATCACCCATTTACTGTTTACACAACAATGAGAGAAACTGGACACAATTCCAGCAATTCCTTACAGTCCCTTATGCCTCATACCAATAGACACACATGGACTTGCCTTTTTGAAATCTGCTCACTTTGTGCTAAACTTTCCAGTCCTTGGGTGACCTTGTACTTCCTCCAGGGAAGAACATGCTCCTAGCAAGGGTAGCACTGAAGGCAGATCTTTGTTTCAGTCTGTGACCCATGTAGGGATTGGCAATGCCATGACCCCACAGGCAGCTCGCCTGTGAGCCCCTCACTTGATCACAAATGAAGACTCTTGAACTAACTCTATGTGGAGTTTCAGACTTTGCAAACATTCATACAGCAGGCACACCCTTGTAGGAATATACCAATCTGACAGCTGTAGATGCTGTCACTCGCTCATATGTGGTCCCGGGTATATCTTGTTTACCCATCTTTCCTTCCTGGCAAGAGATATAATGCTATGCTTCCTCACAGGCCTTACAAAAGTGGATTACACAGGGTTAGAATAACTTGCTCCTGGCGCAGGCACTCTTTGCATACATCACATTCATAATTCACATCTGTGTTTTGGGAAAGTAGCCTTCCTTTCTGCTTCAAAAATGAGGACCCTCAGGGAACACCAAACCCTTCGCACCCAAGACATGATCAAATCAACCTCCCTGGGCAAATTACCCAGGCCCTGGAGACTGCAGAACAGTTACACTTTACCTACAGCATTATGTGTAGGGTCACCATCTTTACAGGATGTTCTGCATTGACTTTGGATGCCTGCTTGCTACTGGAATCCTGCCTGCAGCCTTCTCTTTACTCTTGTTTACCATATTACCTGAGGATAAATTGGGAAACTGTCTGTAATTCATTATTGTTATTACAGATACAGACTCGTCATTTCAAATGGGTTATACTAAGTGAATGCTCGTTGCAGACAAGCACACCAAACTTTTATGAGAGAGTAAATCAACATCTGATAGACACTTCTAGTTGCAGATTCCTTACCTTAGAATTTCCCCCAGGCATTAGTCTGGATCCGGAAATATTTCACAAGAAGTACCCCTGCGTGCCGCCAGGTGGCGTCGGTCGGCTCTGCGTTCGTCGTTGGCATCGTGGTCACCGGATGTGACATTGTGGGTCCTATTTAAGAGCCACCCCAGCGCACTGACATCAGTTATTTTCTTTCTGCGCCAGCCTGCGAGCAGATCTGAAGAAGAGCTACTTCTACAGTCACGTTTTGACTGGACTTTTTGACTTTTGTTGAAGCTTTTTGACATTTTGGTGTGTCAAGATGCTGTCACGGAAGTCCGGCTTCGAGCCGTCCTACTCCTGTCACTGAATGATGTCTGTGACGAATCCGCACCTCATGTGTCTCTGGTGTTCGGAGCGCAGCCACAACCTGAAGTCGTGCTCTGAGTGCCGAGCCATGAACCCCAAGGCTTTGAGGGAGCACTCTCTAAAGCTACTTTTGCCCGGCATTCGGCTGCACGTCGCTCCCGGACGAGAGGAAGGACCCAGGAATGCTCACAAGCTCCACATTCTTCTTCGTCCCATTCGTAAGCACAAGAAGTTCAAGAAGAGCAAGCGTTCTTGGACTTCACCTCACTGGTCGGATCGGTCGGATGACGTAACGTGGGAAAAGGTGCGTCGTCGCTCTATGCCTTCATCCTCAGAACCTTCTTCTGGGTCAGCTCCATGCCACCCCAAGTTTCTGGGAGCGTGCACCCCCTGCCCAATTGCGTGAATTTTACGAGGCCATGTGTCTCATCTTTGGGCAGTCTGACACAGCCAGAGCACTTTCGTGGGGTTGGCAGGGGCCCCCTCAGGTTCTGCACAGGTGCCTTCGGCCCGGCCCCAGGGGGCGCCTATGGATCGGTTTCCTGATCTGAACCGGCATTGGATATGCCTCTGAGACCTTCACCGACAACAGTTCCGATGTCGATGCTCTCGACACTGCCTGGGCCTGCTGTCGGCGTCGACCCCATACTGTTTGTCAACTTTGGCACAGAATTGGACCGGTGTCTCTCAATGCAAATTCTGACTTTGAAGGAGACCTTGCTCTCTGGGACTGATCCTCCAATCAATGAATCATTCATTTCAAAAGCACGGCCAATCACCCGTAAAGTCTCAAGGCGCTGATTTTGGGCGTGCTTCTCAATCGAAGAGCCAGGTCTTGAGGTCCTTCTTGAACTGCTTGAGTGATTCTGACTCCTATTCTTATGGGTACGGGTATGATGAGATTATGAATACCAGCTTGAAGACCCTCTGGACTGGCCTTCCACCCGAAGTCTGTAATTCCCTCTTGACAGCCAGACGACCTGGGTGAAGCCAGTGGTCTGGACACCTCTCCTGACGCTGACATGCTTTTTCCTCCTACTGTGGCTACAGAGCAGGGAGCATACTTTTCTGTGGTGGTGCGGAGAGCAGGCGAGGTCTTGGGCCTTGAGCTGCATTTAGTGGCTGTCAGGACTAACCTCCTGACAGAGGTGCTCCTGCTCTGGACTTGGTCCAAACCCAGCACAGGGGTTCCTGTGAACAGGACAATAGCCTGTAGCCATAGACCTGCGCCTAATGACCCAGTGGTCCTAACCCAGTGTTCCTAACCCAGGGCATGTTCCTTCTGCACTCCCGGGTAAGGAATCCAAGAGGCTGGATCATCTTGGGAAGAAGATGTTTTCTTCCTCCAGCCTGGCTTTGCAGTCTGTGAGCACTGCATGCCTTTTGGGCCTTTAAACCCATACTTCATGGGACATGGTTGCGTAAGTGCCGCCACAGGTCCCTCAGGAGACCTGGGCTATTCTCTCCCAACCTGTTACTGATGGGAGAGACACAGCTAATTTCACAATATGATGTGGGCTGGATACGACCGACTGACTAGGCAGATCGGTTGCTTCGATGATGGCCTTCAGGTGCCACACCTAGTTGAGGATGTCAGGCTTTCCAACGTTATGGACATGCCCTATGATGGCACTCGTCTCTTCGGAGGCAAAATAGACTCAGCGCTCAAGTGCTTTAAGGAGTCCGGAGCTATGGCCCGGTCCTTAGTCCCCGCAGCTGCCCCAAGCCCCTCTCAGTCTGCTTTTTGTCCCTTTCCTGGCTATGGAAGGGGCACTGTGCCACATCCATTTCCCTCCAGCCACCGTGCTGCGCATGCTGCCCAGTTTCTGTGTGGTCGAGGACATGGGATCAAATGTCCGTGTGGATCAGAGAGCCAGCGGTTTAGCCAGTCCACCGCCCCCCCCCCCTCCGCTGCAGCCTCCAAACCTTCCTAGTCAGGCACTCACCCATCAGGGACCAGTCGGATTGAGGATTCGCCATCACCTGTCCCACTGGTGGTCCATCACATCAGACAGGTGGGTTTTGCAAATTGTCAGAAGAGGCTACTCCCTCTCCTTGGAGGCTTCCCCTCCATCCATGCCACCATCTTACGATTGCATGACAGAGGATCACTTGGCACTTCTCCGAGAGGAGGTTACGACTCTCTTGGCCAGTGTGCCACAAGTGGGGTGTGGTTGATATTCCCGCTACTTTCTGGTACCCAAAAAGGACAAGAGACCTTTGAACCCTCAATCTCTTACTCAGAAAGGAGATCCTGGATTTTGGTGAGAATGACTCTGAGGCTGCTGGGCCTCATGGCCTCCTGCCTCCTGCTAGTAAATCATCTCAGATTGCACATGCAGGCTCTGCAGTGGGACCTGAAGTCCCAGTGGGTGCCGCATTAGGGGAATCTCTCCAACATGGTCTAGATCTCGGAGGAGACTACATAAAATCTGCAGTGGTGGGTTTGAACCGCAATTGAGCCAGAGGCAGATCCCTCCCCCTTCCCAACCAAATCTTACAGTAATGACAGATGTGTCATGCCTGGGATGGGGCGGCCACATGGGAGAGGCGAAGATCACAGGCATCTTGTCTCCAGCGGAGTCCGAGCTCCAGATCAGTCTTTTGGAGCTCAGGGCGATGAGACTGGGAAAGTGGTGCAGGTGTTCACGGACAACACCACCACCTTGTGATACTGCAACAACTAGGGCAGGATGGGGTGGGGTCATGGACCCTTTGTCAGGAGGCTCTGTGCCTCTGGACACGGCTGGAACAGCAGTTCTGCATGTTGGAGTTTCCAAGGCCGCTCTCGCTCGGCAACGCTTTTCGCCTTGAGTGGAGCTCTGGCCTCCTATACGCCTTTCCGCTCATACTACTTCTGCCCAGACTTCTGAAGAAGATCAAGAACGACTGGTTCCAAATGATCCTTGTGGCTCTGGACTGGGCACGATGAATATGGTATCCCGAGCTATTGAGCATGGCCATCGATCCTCCGATCAGACTGCCCCTTTGGGATGATACTGTGTAGCAGAAGCAGGGGAAGGTTCTCCCCCGAACTTGTCCAGTCTCCACCTTCTTGCATGGAGATTGAGCCATGGCAGTGACAGCTTTTTGACCTTCCACCTGAAGTCTGTAACGTTATCTTGGCAGCCAGGCGTCCCTCCACCAAAATGGTAGACGTCTGTCAATGGAACAAAGTTGTGGTGTGGTGCACAGACAAGTCTGTGGATCCCTTTTCTGCCCCTCTTTCTGAGGTTGTCTTGTTTATACTTTCTTTGGCCTAGCAGGGTTCTGCTTTGGGCACCCTCAAAGGTTATTTTTCTGGTATCGCTGCCTTCTTTAGACTAGCAGATCAATACCCTCTTTGTTTAAATCTCTGATATTTAGTAGGTTTCTTAAGGGTCATACCACTTGTTTCTTCCTTCATCATTTATCTAGCCCCAATGGGACTTGAATTTGGTTCTAACATTCCGTATGTGTGCTCCTTTAGAACCACTTCATAAGTGTCCCCTCAGGCTTTTGACACTCAAGATGGCCTTCCTTGTGACCATTACCTCTGCCCCTTCTGACTTTCATCTCAATGAGCCTTTGATCTTAAAGACCTTCTTTCCTAACCCTTCAACACCAGTTGAAAGGGCTCTTCATTCCTTGGAAGTCAAGAGATGCATCAAAATTTACATAACAACATCTTTTCGGAAACCTAATTATTGTGGCTTACAGTGCACCCCCTTCCAAACAGAGCATAGCTAGCTGGATAGCTGCTGCAATTCACTTTTGTCACCAGGCAGCAGGAAAGCTATTACAGACTTAGGTGCATGCTCAAACCACAAGATCTGTATCAACCTCAATAGCCCTGTTTCCTAGTGTAATATTTGCAGAGCAGCTTCCAATACTATAGATCTACAGCTACGGGTAAGTAACTTATTATCATCAATATTTTTACTTCTGAGACTTCTAGAAAGAATGTAAGAGTGGATTATTTGTATGGTGTAGTTTAGTGGCACATCATACGGGCAGCTGAAAATGATGCAGCCCAGTTCAATTGAATTCTCACCAACACAGGGAGGCCCTGCAAAGACATCCTACCGGTGATGATATAGTATCTTTAGGCATTCCATTTATATGTGTTAATAAAAGAAGGACATCTTGAATGAAATTAATCTGACTAATTGCAGGGGTCCCTGCTCTCAGCCAATTGATTGGAAAAACAGTGACCTACCAGTTTCAGAAACACCTAAACAGGCATGGACCACTGGATACATTTCAATTTGGCTGTTGACTTGCCCATGCGCAGAGACCACTTGTTGTTTGTAATTATAAATTTTACTTCCATAGTGCTTAGTACCCCTAAAGATGTGTTTAAGTGCTTTGCGACAAGCAGCAAGCAACTCTGGATCCCAAGGTTAAAGGTAAATAGGTAGTCGATTAGTGATGTATGCGTGTTAGTTAAATTGGATAGAAAGAGGGATGAGTTTGGAAAGCATGTTTGGGAGTCCACAGTGGTCAGAAAGGTTTGGGATGAATCAGAGAGAGGAGGGAAAGGCAGAGGTGAAAAGGATACATATATGGCGGACACCACTGAGTAGTTATAGTAAGGTCAAACTTTCCACAGGAAGAGTGTTTTTTGGTTTACTGATAATTATGGCACCATTTGATGAAGCTTCATGAAACTTTACAGAAAACAAAAATCATCCACCTCAGCTCCTTCTTAAAAGGTTTTGCGGTGATCCGTCAAAAAAGGGGGCGGGCGAGAAAAACAGGCTGGTCCCAAAACACATTTTCCCCTATGTAATTTCCCATAGGAACTTTAGACAGCGCTAAAGAAAAAAGGGTGAACAGAATTGCACCAAATTGGGCTGAAAGCTAGATCTTTACTCAGAAAGTGTTTTTTGTGTAAACCTGTTCAGCCGCTTTGAAGAAATCCTGAGTCAAAATTTACATATATCTAGCGAGCAGCATTCCTCTGTACCACCAGGTCGGAAGAAACAATCTGATAGTATGGCTGCAACATCAACATAGATGTTATGGCTGTCGTTTTACTTGATTCCTGTGTTGTGTAAATGAAATTAAAAGCAGGTTTAAGGGGACATGGCTTTTGAGGGTATACGTTTTTAGAATAATTTCTATTTTCATTGTGTCACTGCCACAGGGCTCACCATGGATACTGTGTAGTCATGCTTCAGTACCATAGTACCATAAATAATCAAAAACACAAATATTCATACACTTTCACATTCACATACACACATTTTGACATACACACGCACACACATAAATATAGTGATGGGGGACAGGATTAATGATACAGGATTAATGGTCATCAGTAAATGTTGGAAAATGGCCCGCTCTGAAGGGTCAGCCCAAACTTTTTCCTTTCCTTCTCCTCTTTTTCTGCCAGGTTTTTGTAGGCTTTAGGACTCAGAGCACTTTACCACTTCTAACCAGTGCTAAAGTGACTGTGCTCTCTACTCTAGTCCCTAGTCAAATGCACTACATGTGCTCAGGGCCTGCAAATTAAATGCTACTAGTGGGCCTTTAGCATGGATTGTGCCACTCACCTAAGTAGCCCCTTAACCATGTTTCAGGCCTGCCATTGGAGAGCCTGTGCATGCGGTTTTAAACTGCTTTGTCAACCTGCCAAGTTATACCTCTTGCCAGGCCCAAACCCACCTTTTTAATACATGTCACCCTAAGGTAGGCCCTGGTCAGCCCATGAGCACAGTGCTAAAAAGTAGGACATGTACTTTTAAGTTTTACATGTCCTGGTAGTGAAAAACTTCCAAATTCATTTTTCACTACTGCAATGCCTATCTCTGTCACAGGATAACATTGGGATTACCCTATTACACATCAAGAGAGCTTAGATGTGACTGATCGGCCATCCACACCTGATTGGCCATCCTGCGCAGGATGGGAGGGGGGAGCTGACACACCTGAATGGGTTGTGTCCTGATCCCACACAAAGGGCTGCATAACTTCCTGTAGTGAGTCTGGAGGTGGGGCAGGAAGGGCAGGGATTGTGTGCACTTCAAAGCATCTCTTTGAATTCTACCCCAGTTCAAACACACCACTGGTATGAAAACTGGACCTCAGACATGACCAACTCATTACACTTCTGGACCTGGGGATACTCTGTCAGAAAATAGGACTGCTGTGCTCCTGCATAGACTGCCGCTCTGCTGAGCTGCTACTCTGTTAGACTCCTGCTTTGATGAGTTGGCCTGCTGCCCTCTTGTCTGGAAGTGAGAAGGACTGAACCTGCATCTCTACATCCCAGAACTCTAAGGGATTGCTGACTTGCCCCCTGTTTTCTGACATCTCAGGGACAGAAAAGACTTCTAACTCACCTGCTACAGCTCCTGGACCCGTCTTTAACTAGCTCCTGACTCCCAAGAGGCACCCCTTGAAAGTGGTTTTGTGACTCCTAAAACCAAGCTTTTCGACTCTTCAAGACTGCGAATGGGCCTGCTTGCAGTGGAACTGTACCGTTCAGGCGCAGAATCAACATGATTGATAATAGTATACCCAGGCACACCACACGTTTCCAAAAGAAAAGTTTCTTGGGACAAAGTAAACAGTCAAAGATCCAAGTAAGCATCTGTATATAGTTGAGATTTTATTCATCCAAGGCACCGTGAATCCAGTAAACAACAGCCTTATTCATCCAGGCACCATTAATTCAGTGAACACAGCAATCCAGTGGACAACAGCCGACACATGTTTCATCTTCAAGACTTCCTTAAGGCTGCAAGAAGGACATGCAATAGGAGTACAGTCAGATTAAAAGAAGACAACAGGGAATCTGATTGTTGCTTCGGCACTCCCAAGTCCGTGCACATTGACCAATCATTCCGAGGAGAGGGAGAGGAATAAGAGAAAGAGTTCATGCTTGCCTCTAAGGTGTGACGTCATAATCCCGTGGAGTGGAGGGCATACCTTTATAGTGTCATGTGTATGTGTAGTAATGTGTCATTCCTGTGCTGGAAACTGCTGACCAGTGAGTTGTACATGGTTCATACATAATAAAGATAAGTAAAAGTGTCCCGAATTGGTAGGCCCGTAAACCCGATATATAACAGAATAACAAATAAAATGGTGTCACACATGCATTAAAACCTGCAGCTTACATTCACCGAGATGTGCGATCCGTCAAGACACCAGTGAGTTTAAATAAGGAGAAGAAATATATATAAAAAAGGGGACATACTATATGTTCGCAAACAATATGATATTAAAGAAAAGATCCCATGTTCACGAGTACGGGGTGACGTAAAGTGTTAAATTGTCTTGCCAAGGACTGGAGGATAATGAGTAAATCGAGTAAGTGAAATGGACACGGCCATGATAAGCCTACATAAAAAAAGTGACCACAATCAAAAAGACAAAGATACTTATTGGAATATGGTAATTCCCCATATGTCGAGGATGGACAGGAAAAAACAATATCCAATATGTGAACTAGGGGTAAGCATAAAGTAGGGTGTCCAAAGTCAAACGTCTGTAAAAGATTTATATGATCTAAATCGTCTGCTGTAGAAGGAAAGAAAAGGTCCGGTAAGCAAATCATTAGGATACATAATTGACCGTACATGAATACGTCCTAGTACCACAAGTATGTCTAGAAACATGCTACATAAAGCGATGTTCTGTGTGGGCCCAAAGTGAGACGATATTACAAAGAAAGTTGGAGGCCCCAAAGTAATAAGGACAGTGTCACATAAAACTCGAACACCCTTAATGTCCCGATTGTCTAGTGAAAAAACGCGACTGAGCGAGCGTCAAGGAAAATGAAGTCTCCGACAAGACATCATGGCCTACACTTGATATGTGAGTTGTCGGTAAACATAGGGTGGAAATAAACCATAAATCAAACCCTGGGAAAGAAAACAGGTATAATCAGGAACAGCATCTAGGTAGTGTAAATAACATGTGGAAACACCCTAAATCGGGTCCAGTACAAGCCACGAGACAGATATGCACATATAAGTATTACCATCTAAGGTTGGCGCTGCATAGTACAAGTAAGTGTGTGTGTAGATTGTACGAGCGACGCCATGTTGTTCTATATAAATACAAATATCATGGAAGTAGAAAAAGGACTTCATAAAAAGAAGAAAGTGTGAGCCAGGGGCAGAAACCCAATGTTATAACGTGTCTAAAAACATGCAGGGCTGTAAAGAGGCATACTGAGAGGTCAAGGCTGGCAAATGTGCAGACACCAAGGCACGTACGGCAAAAAATGGCAGCAAGCAGATTCCCATGTCTTCTCAGACACCTAAGTCAGGAGTGTAAACATGAAGACACTATGGGGGTCATTACAACCCTGGCGGAAGGTGTTAAAGCTGCGGTAATACCGCAAACAGGCCGGCGGACAAAAAAAGGGAATTATGACCCTGGCGGAAACCACCAACAAAGACAGCCACTTTAACACACCGCCCGCCACGGCGGTACAGACAAACAGCACGGCGGACACCGCCAACAAACAGGCGGAGGACAAAGTACCGCCCATAGTATCACAACCCGCCAATCCGCCACCTTTTCCAAGGCGGATTCACCGTGGTTAAAAACACAGCGGAAACAGCTTTTGCAATGGGAAAACGCTCACCTGAACACATCCCACGAGGAACGAGGACTCCATGGACCCGGAACTCCAAATACTCCCTGCCCTTGTGTTTCTGCTCCTCTACGACCAACAGCTACGTAGGCGCCGAAGACAACAGTGAGTACTGCACCTACGACACGGGGGAGGGGGGAGGCAAAAGTTAGGGGGACACCCACCAAACACCCCCACCCCGACCCTCACATATTACAACATACACACCAATGCATTCACAAAAATCACAGTAACAACCCACAATCCCCCCGGAAGAATGAAAAGACAAAGCAAAATTTGTCAAACATTGTAATGTGGCAATATACATGTCATACAAAAATATACAGATATATATATGAAAATCAGTCATAATTATATACAATACGAGAATTAGTGCAGATATGTACATAACAATGTCCGTGCACCAACAGTCCAAAAATGCATGGGCGAGGCCCACAAAGGATACCTGACCACAATCGGAGAGAACACTGCCAGGGCATCAGATAGAAATACTACAGGCACCTCAGGGGGAAGGGAAGGGGGGGCACCTCAGCCGGATGACTGCAAAGCCAGATCCACAACGGGGCTCCATGCCCATTGATGTATCCTGGGGAGGGCAAAGCCACAGTCTCTCAAGTCTCTACAGTGGGTGGGTTGCCCACTGTGCCATCCTGGGGAGTGCAAAGCCATAGTCTCTCAAGTCTATACAGTGGGTGGCTTGCCCACTGTGCCATCCTGGGGAGTGCAAAGCCACAGTCTCTCAAGTCTCTACAGTGGGTAGGTTGCCCACTGTGCCATCCTGGGGAGTGCAAAGCCACAGTCTCTCAAGTCTATACAGTGGGTGGCTTGCCCACTGTGCCATCCTGGGGAGTGCAAAGCCACAGACTCTCAAGTAGATGCAGGTCTCCACTGGTACTGGGGGGGACTGGTGCCCAGACTGGATGAGTCTCCCCGTGAAAGTTCCTGTCCTGTCACTGTCCCAGCTGCACATGGGATAAGGATGCCTGATGTGGCGGTCCATTCATTCCTACCCGGTGCTTGCCCTGTTCAGCGGTGTTTAGCCATGGCGTTTCTGGACTGTTCAGCGGTGCTTTGACATGGCGGTCTTTGCCTTGTTCAGCGGTGCTTTGCCATGGCGGTCTTTGCCCTGTTCAGTGGTGTTTAGCCATGGCGGTTCTGGACAGTTCAGCGGTGCTTTGACATGGCGGTCTTTGCCCTGTTCAGCTGTGCTTTGCCATGGCGGTCTTTGCCCTGTTCAGCAGTGTTTAGCCAGGGCGGTTCTGGACTGTTCAGCGGTGCTTTGCCATGGCGGTCTTTGCCCTGTTCAGCGGTGTTTAGCCATGGCGTTTCTGGACTGTTCAGCGGTGCTTTGACATGGCGGTCTTTGCCCTGTTCAGCGGTGCTTTGCCATGGCGGTCTTTGTCCTGTTCAGCGACGTTTACCCATGGTGGTTCTGGACTGTTCAGCGGTGCTTTGCCATGGCGGTCTTTGCCCTGTTCAGCGGTGTTTAGCCATGGCGGTTCTGGACTGTTCAGCGGTGTTTAGCCATGGCGGTTCTGGACTGTTCAGCGGTGTTTAGCCATGGCGGTTCTGGACTGTTCAGCGGTGCTTTGACATGGCAGTCTTTGCCCTGTTCAGCGGTGCTTTGCCATGGCGGTCTTTGCCCTGTTCAGCGGTGTTTAGCCATGGCGGTTCTGGACTGTTCAGCGGTGCTTTGCCATGGCGGTCTTTGCCCTGTTCAGCGGTGTTTAGCCATGGCGGTTCTGGACTGTTCAGCTGTGCTTTGCCATGGCGGTCTTTGCCCTGTTCAGCGGTGTTTAGCCATGGCGGTTCTGGACTGTTCAGCGGTGCTTTGCCATGGCGGTTCTGATACGGACATTGGTGTGTGGCATGACGTTCCCTACACTGGGCATTGGTTTGTGGCATGACGTTCTCTACACTGGGCATTGGTGTGTGGCATGACGTTCCATCATTGCCCAGCGGGGCTTTGGCAGCCGGGGCCCTCCAGGGCACTGACTCCGGCGGTGGTCTCCTGACCAGTGACGATACTTGGGCCCTCCTGGGCTGTGACTCTGGCGGTGGTCTCCTGACCAGTGACGATACTTGGGCCCTCCTGGGCTGTGACTCCGGCGGTGGTCTCCTGACCAGTCACGATACTTGGGCCCTCCTGGGCTGTGACTCCGGCGGTGGTCTCCTGACCAGTCACGATTCTTGGGCCCTCCTGGGCTGTGACTCTGTCGGTGGTCTCCTGACCAGTGACGATACTTAGGCCCTCCTGGGCTGTGACTCCGGCGGTGGTCTCCTGACCAGTGACGATACTTGGGCCCTCCTGGGCTGTGACTCCGGCGGTGGTCTCCTGACCAGTGACGATACCTGACCAGTGACGATACTTGGGCCCTCCTGGGCTGTGACTCTGGCGGTGGTCTCCTGACCAGTGACAATACTTGGGCCCTCCTGGGCTGTGACTCCGGCCGTGGTCTCCTGACCAGTGACGATACTTGAGCCCTCCTGGGCAATGACTCCGGCGGTGGTCTCTGGACCAGTGACGACGGTGCTGGCGGTTGTGTCCCGACCGCCGGAAATGATGGCGCACTTCTCCACTGTGACACTCACAACAGGCTGGGCAGACTTCCTCTGGCCCTTCCCCACCTTTGGTGGAGTAACAGCTGACTCTCCAATCCCCTTGGAACCCATGTGAGTTGTTTTTCCACGAGGAGTTTTCACACAGTCCCGTCGTCCACTCTCCAATTTTTTAGCCTTTACAGGGGGTGGGCTGCCAGTGCCTTGGCTCCGGGGCACACTGCCTGCCCTGGTGGCCGGTGCACTCCACAAGCCTTGAACACGCACCACTGGTATTGGAGGCTTTTTGGCTGAGGCGCTACGACGGGACTGATGAATTGGGGGGGGGGCAAAAAGGTCAACTTTACAGATGGACAGTTTCTGACGAACACTGGGATGGGTAGCTGGAGGGGGTCTGGGAGTGGAGGAAGAGGAGGTGGTTGTCGGAGGTGTCACTTTAGCTGTTTTGGGTGCAGGTACTGGAGGCTGTCGTGAGGTGGATGGATGTTGGGTGAGTGATTGCCGGCGTTTGTGTACTTTGGGAGGGGGCGTCACAGACACACTGGGAGAGGACACAGGGGACGTGTAAATGGCAGTGGAGGTGGTGAGTGCAGGTGAGCGGCTTGTGGTGCTGGGTGTCCTTGTGCGATTCCTGGTGCCTGTAGATGTGGTGCATGCAGGTGTGTGTGTAGACGAGACTAGGAGGGAGGAGGGGGACACAGTGGAGGCAGTGGATGTTGCTGTGTCTGTACGTGGGTGAGGCTTGCGTGAGTGCCTGTGGTGTGTGTGGTGCCTATGTTTGCTTGAGCTACTTGTGTGTGCTGACTTGTGTGCATGCTGGTCTGTAGGTGTGCTTGGGATGGGCTGGGGTACAGGAGATTGGGTCTGGGTGGAGGAAGTTGGAGGGGGGAGGCTAGAGACAGGGACAATGGCTGCCATCAGTGCTGAGGCCAGAGATTGCAGGGTTCGCTGAAGAACAGCCTGACCAGAATGAATGCCCTCCAGGAATGCATTACTGTGTTGCAACTCTCGTTCTACACCCTGGATGGCATTCACAATGGTAGACTGCCCAACAGTGAGTGACCTGAGGAGGTCAATGGCCTCCTCACTGAGGGCAGCAGGGGTGACTGGGGCAGGGCCTGAGGTGCCTGGGGCGAAGGTGATGCCCACCCTCCTGGGTGAGCGGGCACGGGGCGAACGCTGAGGGGCTGCTGGGAGGGCGGGGCTGGTAGGGGAGGTGGCGGCTGTACCTGGTGAAGTGTGGGGCACAGATGGTGCCGCCACCACAAGGGAGCTCCCATCGGCGGACGAGTCCGTGTTGCTGGTTGGTGATCCGGTGGCCGACGTGAAGCTCCCCTTGCCCTCCGTCCCACTGGTGCATTCAGAGTCCGTGGTGTGGCCCTCCATGGCCATGTGGGATGCAGCTCCCTCCTGCTCCGGTGCCACTGTACCTCCGCCTGATGATGCTGATGCACAAAAGGACAGGGAGAGCACAAAAAGGGGGGGGACAGGAGAAAGAGAGTTTTAGTGCATGGCATACCGCTACAGTTGGCGGACAAGACAGACACAGCAGCCCCCTGCATTATGCCGTGCTCCTGCCCACTGCACATGCAATTTCTGGGATATGGCCTACATGGCAATGGTGGACATCTGCGCACATGGATGCCACCGGGGCAACTATACCTCGACTTGCCACTCTGCTGAGGTGGGGTAGAGTGCCACATGGCCTACATTACGGAGGGGCCTTGCCTACCGAACTCGCCCTGGCCTAGGGATACCCACAGCCCACCTCCCCCACCCAGACACCTCCACTGCATGCAAAGTCCGCAGAATGAGAGTGTACTCACCCCCTTGTGTCTGCTGTGATGTCCTCAAGCGCCCATCCAACTCCGGGTAGGCCACCGCCAGGATCCGGAACATCAGGGGGGTCATGGTGCGACGGACACCCCTCCCACGTTGAGAGGCCATCCCCAGCTGAGCCTCCACTGTCTTCTTGCTGCAGCGGCGAATGTCCTCCCATCTTTTCCGGCAGTGGGTGCCCCGTCTCTGGTGGGCCCCCAGGGTCCGGACCTCCTTGGCGATGGCACGCCAAATGTCCCTCTTCTGGTGGGCGCTGACCTACATGACATGCACAAGGAAAGAGGAACAGTCATTACCAACTGCACCATCGTTGTGAGTGGCCCCCTCCCTACTCTGGCCATGTGGCCCATTCATTCCCATGCATTAATGTTCTATGAACTCTGCCCCCTTCCCTCTTCCAACCAGCCCACTCCACCCAGGTATAGCCCATACAACGTGCTCCCTTGGTACTAACCTGTTGGTCTGGAGGACCGTAGAGTAGTGTGTACTGGGGGAGGACCCCGTCTACCAGTTTCTCCAGCTCCTGAGCAGTGAAGGCAGGGGCCCTTTTCCCAGACGCAGCAGCCATCGTCGCTTCCAGACCGAGGTCACTGCAGCTCTTGCAGTGTAGGTCCTCTCCTGTCGAAGGTCAGGTATCTAGTGATTGAACAGATAGAAAATGGCGGTGACGTCTGCGGCGGTGACGTCCGCGGCGGGGCGCATCATCACCGCCGGCGCACCTGTTCATTGGCTCCTGAGACCCATAGGGTCCAATGTTAACCAATGCAGCATTGCGCCGCGGTCTACGACTGCCTACCGCGACGGTGTACAACGCCAGCGCAGTTACCCCACAATCCCATTGTCCCAGTTTAGAGGTCAGGCAGCCGCCATTTCAGGGGCCCACATGGCTTAATTTACCTCTGCGTCACACATAGCTAGGCCTACACTCAACACACATACAGGAAGGGTTTTGTGAGTGGTGTAGTCTTCTGTGTAACTGTGGGTACATACCTGGAGGGATAATGACTGATTCTTCGCTGTTGTCCTTCGTAGGCACCGTCAGCTGGGACATGTGAGAAGATGGCGGAATCCTCCGGTGTACCGACCGCTGGTGGACCTGTTGACAATGGAAGAGAGACATGTCATCGTCACCTTCCGGTTTGACCGTGCCACTATCCAGGAACTATGTACCCAGTTGGAGCCAGACCTGATGTCACCAATCCGCCATCCGACTGGAATCCCCCTTGACGTGCAGGTGCTATCAGTGCTCCATTTCCTTGCAAGTGGGTCTTTTCAGACAACAGTGGCCATGGCATCAGGGATGTCCCAGCCTATGTTTTCCAACGTCTTGTCCAGAGTGTTGGCTGCCCTGCTGAAACACGTAAGGAGATACATCATTTTCCCTGAGGTGGCAGATTTGCCTACAGTGAAAGGTGACTTCTATGCCCTTGGACATATCCCCAACGTCATAGGTGCCATTGATGGGACCCATGTAGCTCTGGTACCCCCCCCCCACAGGAGTGAACAGGTGTACAGGAACAGGAAGAGTTATCATTCCATGAATGTACAGATGGTCTGTTTGGCAGACCAGTACATCTCGCAGGTAAATGCAATGTTCCCTGGCTCAGTGCATGACGCCTACATCCTGCGGAATAGCAGCATCCCTGATATGATGGGTCAACTCCACAGGCACCGTGTATGGCTATTGGGGGACTCTGGTTACCTCAACCTTTCCTGGCTATTGACCCCAGTGAGGAATCCCAGGACCAGGGCAGAGAAACGCTACAATGAGGCCCATGGGCGGACTAGGAGGGTGATAGAACGCACCTTCGGCCTCCTGAAGGCCAGGTTCAGGTTCCTTCATATGACAGGTGGATCCCTATTCTACTCACCGAAGAAGGTGTGCGAGATCATCATCGCCTGCTCCATGCTCCATAATTTGGCTTTCCGACGCCAGGTGCCTTTTCTGCAGGAGGATGATCCAGATGACGGTGTTGTAGCAGCTGTGGAGTCTGTGGAGCCTGTGGACAGTGATGAGGAGGAAGCTGAGGAAGAAGACAACGACAACAGGGAGTCAGTCATACAGCAATATTTCCAGTGACACACAGGTGAGAACATTTTCATTTTTAACATTACATTAACTTTCACACGTCTACCTCTATCCTGTTTCTCGAATTCAATCACTATTTGGTAACTGAGTTGTACCCTTCCATTACGGTTTCACAGGTGTAGTTACCAATGTGTCATCTGCTTGCATCCTTCAAGGACTTGTGATGTGTGACATAGGTATGTTAGCCTTACAATGGGAAACCCATTATGACACTGTCATTGATAATACATATTTACTAAATCACAGACTGACTCCAGATTGTTTTGTGTTTCAAGGGTGTTTATTGAAGTGCTCAGAAATGTGAGGGGTTTGTTAAATGAGGATGGGTGATGGTGGAGGAATGTCCATGGCAGAGTCCAGTCTATTAGTCTCACAGGTGCACTGCCCATCTGGGCATAGGAAGTGGAGCTTGGCCAGTTTAAGTATGGACAGGGGAACAAGGTGGTACAGTGGGAGGACAAACAGGGTGGTCTCATTTCCTGGCGGGGGTCTTGCCATCTTGCTCTGTCCTGTTCCTGGATCTCAGGGACCGCTTGCGTGGTGGTTGTCCGTCTGCAGGGGGTGGGGTGCTGGTGTGGTGGTCCTGTGGCGGGGCGTCCTGTCCACTAGCGCTGGCGGAGGTGGTGGGCAGTTCATCGTCCTGGCTAGTGTCAGGGGCCCCTTGGAGTGCCACGGTGTCCCTCATGGTGTGCTGTATGTCCTTCAGCACCCCTACGATGGTGCCCAGGGCGGAGCTGATGGTCCTGAGCTCCTCCCTGAACCCCAAATACTGTTCCTCCTGCAGGCGCAGGGTCTCCTGCAACTTGTCCAGGACCGTTGCCATCGTCTCCTGGGATTGGTGGTATGCTCCGATGATGGAGGATAGGGCCTCGTGGAGAGTGGGTTCCCTTGGCCTGTCCGTCCCCTGTCGCACAGCAGCCCTCCCAGTTCCCCTGTGTTCCTGTGCCTCCGTCCCCTGGGCCGTGTGCCCACTACAACTGCCCCCAGGTTCCTGTTGTTGTTGGGGTGGTGGGTTATCCTGGGTTCCCTGTAGTGGTGGACACACCGCTGATTGACCTGTCCTGGGTACGGAGGTTTGGGCCCGCTGGGTGGGTGCTGTGCTGGTGTTACCAGAGGGTGGAAGGTCAGTGTTGGGCTGTGCCTGTGCAAGGGGAACCGACTGTCCCGAGGCCCACGATGGTCCGGGCTGGTCATCAGGATCCAGTAGGGCAGAGCTGCTCTCGTCACTGTGGGCCTCTTCTGGGGGTGGAGTGGTGTTGTCTGGACCCTCTGGTGTGGTGACGGTCCTTCGGGTTCCTGCAGGGGCATAAGAGCATGATTATTGCATGTGTGTGTGTAATGGTGTGCAATGGGTGGGTGAGCGTGTACCCCAGTGCAAGCATTCCTGTGTGTGGGTTTGTGTGATGATGGTTGGGGGGTGTTCTGGGTATGTGCAGTGGGCATGCTTTAGTGAGGGGTGCCCATGCTTAGTTGTATCACGCAGGGCTTGGTGTTGGGATGTGTGGTTTGTGTTATGGGTACATTAGTGAGGATTTTGAGTGATAGGGGAGGGTGTGAGGGTGGGGGTGTGTGATAGCATGAAGGTAGGGTGGGGGATATGATAGTTAAGATTAGACTTACCAGTGTCCCATCCTCCACCGACTCCTCCGAGGCCCTCAGGATGCATGATGGTCAAGACTTGCTCCTCCCATGTTGTTAGTTGTGGGGGAGGAGGTGGGGGTCCACCGCCAGTCCGCTACACCGCGATGTTGTGCCTGGAGACCGTTGAACGCACCTTCCCCCGTAGGTCGTTCCACCTCTTCCTGATGTCCTCTCTATTTCTTAGGTGCTGTCCCACGGCGTTCACCCTGTCCACTATTCTGCGCCATAACTCCATCTTCCTGGCTATTGATGTGTGCTGTACCTGTGAGCCAAATAGCTGTGGCTCTACCCGGATTATTTCCTCCACCATGACCCTGAGCTCCTCCTCGGAGAAGCGGGGGTGTCTTTGGCATGACATGGGGTGGTGAGTGTGATGTATGGGGTGGTGTATGTGGTGATGAGTGTGGTGAGTGTAGTGGTGTGTGGTGTTTTGTGCGTGGATGTTGTGTGGGTAATGGTGTGGTGTGCCTCTGTGTGATGGGGTTGTCTATTCTGTGCTCTCTCTCTCGCCTTCGTTCGTGATTTTTTGGTCGTAGGGGTTTGTGGGTGATGTGGGTGTGTGTTTTATATATTATTGGGTTTGTGGTAGTGTTGTTTGTATGTGTATCAGGTGTGTGTATTTGGAATTGTCCAATGTGGCGGTGTTTTGGAGATGTGTGTGTATTTTGAGCGCGGCGGTGTGTACCGCCAATGGAATACCGTGGTTGAAAGACCGCCGCGTGGATTCGTGGGTCGTAATAGCATGGGGCGTGTTTCTGTTGGCGTGGAGGTGGAGGATTTGTTTCCACCAGTTTATCACTGACCTTTGGTGTGGCGGAGTTGTGTGGGTGTCTGAATTTCGGCGGATTCCGAGATGTGTGTCATAATAGCTGTGGCGGAATTCCGCGGCCGCGGTGGTGTATTGGCGGTCTTCTGCACGGCGGTAAGCGCCTTTTACCGCCAATGTTGTAATGACCCCTTATATGACAGGAAGCAAATGAGGACATATATTGGGACATATAGTTTCTGAGAATGTTTAAAATCTTAACAAAATGTATAGAAGACGTTATCACTAAGGTACAACATCCCAGTTAAACAACCAGACTAAAAGTGCTACAAAGGGTACAAAAATGAAAAGTGGGCATAAAGGTGCATCTGTATAAAACATATGTACATTAAAGCACAGAACAGTGTAAGAGGGTAATGCAACCATAACCACAGGTACGGTAAACTTGTGAAATGTGACAGATATGGAAAACTTGTAGGCAAGCTAACAAACTCATACCTGAGGTAATATTGCTGTGTGAAATACCACAAAGTCCATATATGACGGGTCTTTTTCTTGTTATAAATATCTCATAGGCATAGGAAAGTGAAAAAAAGAAGCTTATGTGTTAAAGCCATACAATATTTGTTATGTCCGGTAAAATACACAAATATACACAGCTGGAACTGAAGAGATATGTAATAAACAGATGCATTGCTACAGTCTACAGTAGGAATACTTCATAGGAAGACATGTAAGTCTTTCTCAATGTTAAGCCCATCTTCGACCTCTCTGAGTTTAAGGATGCATTTACTCTCCATACGACTTAACATTAAGGTCCTGTCTCAACCTCATGGACAGGAACCTAGTGTGTCAATGCCATGATCAGTGATCCCCAGAACTTCCCTTTGGCCATGTATTGAATTGTAATGTGTTGCGAAAGGATAATCTGTGTTATTGTGTCTAATGGCCCTAATGTGCTCCTGGATTCTTTCTTTGAAAGGCCTGATGGTACTACCCTCATAGATATGTCCACAAACACATATTAGACAATACACCACATATCTGGTATTAAAGTTAATAAATTTAGAGATCTTGTGAGATACCTTAGTATTATAGCCAAAGGTGACAATTTTATCTTTGGCATAACAACACATATTACAATGTCCACATTTGTAGAAACCACAGGGTGGTTTGGGTAACCATGTTTCATTAGTTACAGGTGGTAAAAAGCTGCTGCATAAAAGGTTTCGTAATGTACTACGACTACTGTGTGTGATGCTTGGTCTGGTAGTAATCCCATTTTTTAGGGTATGGTCAGCTAGTAAAAAAGACCAATGTTTGAGAAGAATCCTATAGATCTGAGGACTGAGAGTACTGTAGTGAGTAATGAGAAACAGACTGTTGTGTTCCTTGCATTTACCTGGGGCAGTGAGGAGAGTCTCCCATTTTATTTTTCTAATTCTGTTGCTGGTATCCCTTAAGAGGCCTTTAGGATAGCCACGTGTGAGGAAGCGTTGTTCCATCAATTGTAATTCACTAAAGAATTTGTCATCATGACTGCAATTACGTCTAATTCTGGTGGCTTCTCCATAGGGAATAGCCCTGATTTGAGATTGAGGATGAGAACTGCTGTCGTGTAATACCGAATTGCAAGCTGTCGTTTTATTTTATATTTTGGAACATATTCTATTGTTGTCAATGTACAGGGTAATGTCCAGGAAGTCAACTCTAGTGCCACTATGTTGACTAGAAAAGCTGATATTAAAGTCATTATTGTTCAAGTGTTCAATAAAAAGACATAAGGAATTGTGATAATCAGACCAAAACATAAGTACGTCGTCTATATACCTCCCCCAGTATAGAACATATTGAATTAATTCTGGGGGACAGTTCGCCACAGCTGCTCTTTCGCGAAGAAACCCATGTATAGATTCGCAAAAGAAGGAGAGAATTTAGCCCCCATGGCTCCTCCTCGTTTTTGACGGTACCATGTACCATTATGTATGAACACATTATTATCTAATTCAGTTTCAATGAAATCAATCAACATATTGGAATGTTCAAGTAAGGTGGTGTCCCGTTTGTCTAGAAAGTGTTGTATCGCGACCATGCCTTTCGCTCTGGGGATGCTAGTATACAAAGAATCAGAATTACCTGGTGCACAACAAGCATCGCCGCTCACGACTGCGAGGCTGCAGTCTCCCCATCCCGAGACCCAGCTGGACTCGTCACGCCTCCGGACCACCGCCAGCAACGCTCTCCTTGCTCCTGGCAAATTTCTTCTCCCCGAACAGGAATTTTGGCTCAAGTCTGAGGAGGTAAAACTTCAGCGGGACTTGCCCTTGAGTGTATCCGATGGGTGCTCCATCGCTGTCAGCCTGAACTTTTTGATTCAGATAGCCCTGGTTGGCACTTTATGCTTTTAAACACTATTTTGCAGTTTAATCTTTATAAATTCAAATCTTGGCCTCTACTTAATGATTTTTGACATTTTGATCTTGTTTTACTCATAAAATTAAGCTCTATTTTTCTAACCAGGTGTGGTATCTTTTTGTGTAGTGTTTTCACTGTTCTACTGTTTGAAGTGTTCCACAAAGAATGTACACATTGCCTCCTATGTTAAGCCTGACTGCTCTGTGCCAAACTAGCAGAGGGTGAGCATGGTTTAATTTATGGTGTGTATCTGACTTACCCTGAGTAGGATTGCGGTTCCTGCTTGGACAGGGTGCATACCTCTGCCAACCAGAAACCCAATTAATAACAGTAAAGGACTAAGGATGCAGGTTCAGGGTTAATGGGACAGAGTGAAGTGTACAGAGTTAAGACTATAGGATTGAGGGTAAAGGGTGCATGGTTATGTGTACAAGGTTTAGGGGATATGTTTTAGCATCTAGGTTCTGGGCGTTGAATAAAGGGTCAAAAGTAGAAGGGTAAAAGAGGAGTAAGGTTTTAGGATACAAGTACAGAGTGAAGGGTACTGGGATATGGAAGCTGGTTTAAGTTTATGGGTACAGTGTGAATGGTAGTGGGTGAAGGGACAGGTTTTAAGGAACAGAGTTAGGAAGCAGGGTACAGGGTCAAGGGTACAGGACGCACTGTATAAGGTGAAAGGTACTGGGTTTAAGGTACACATTTTAGGGAACAGGATACATGGTAATGAGTAGAAGGTTAATGGATAAGCTTTAAGGGTTATATGGTGATGGGCACAAGATTAAGAGTGCAGGATTTAGGGTGCAGGATTGTGAGTACAGGTTTATTGGGTAAGTGTGTAGTGGACAGGGTAGTTTATACAGGCTTCACTGTACATCATTTAGTAATTAGTGTACATGGTTTACAGTACAGTATAAAAAGTGGCCTTAAGCCTGACAGAAGACCAGCTAGCTAGTCAGTCCTCCCAAGGTGCATTGCAGGTTGGTCTGCCTTTGCAGCAGCTCCCACTGTGTTCTCCACAGCAGCAAATCCTGTTCAGCGGGACCTCTTGGATAAGATATTTAGCCTTGTGAAGCCGTCATTGACTACAGCCCACAACTTCAACCTGTTGGGGATTTATGACTTCCAGAAAAGTGACTAAGTCAAAGGTAGAAATCTTCACTGCGACTTCGTCTAGGGGCTCCCCAACGGTGAAGCCTCCTCCCCGTATACGGCCGGCTACCTTGCTCCGCTGAACTTTTACCTTCTCTTGATTTTCTCAATGAAAGTCTAAAGATAAGCTGAGACTGGGCCTGATCCACCTTGTGTATCTGACCCATGCTCCATCGTGGTTGACCTTAACTTTTTCTATTTGCCCCAGTCTCGTGCAACCAGATATCCAAGGTTGGCACTTTGATCTTTTAGGGGCTATTTTGTGCTAAAACTTTAAAAGTTTTTAACTCTGGTTCTACTGATTCGATTTAATTAATTTTGGTGTCACTTTACTTATTTGAAAAGTTCTTTGTTTTTCTAAATTTGTTAGATCTTTCCTCTAAGTTAAGAACGACTTCTTTTGTGCTAATCTACCAGTGGGTTAAGCACAGTACAGAACTTGGATGCAAGGGATGAAATTTGTGCGGTAAGGTAAATCCACATTGAAGATGCCTCATGACTATGTTGAGGGCATTAGTTGAAATACTCCATCTGATACTCTTCCTTAGGGAGATGATATCATCCTATAAAATTGTGTGTGAGAGAGAGAGAGAGAGTGTTCCCTTATGTCTGATTGTTAATTCAGTTATTATTTGGGCTATTTTACTGAATTAAAAGGAAACAACCATTTAAAAGAGAATTTGAAGTCAATCTATATAACAAACTTATCACAAATTGATGAGACTGTCGATTCTTGATTTCACAGATAAGCTTCATATCCTGCATGCAGTGAAAGGTCACACCCATAAGCACTACAGAAATAATAAAACAATTGGGTCTAGGTGTAGCTTGTTGAATACCTTCCAGTTCGAAAACCATATAGGACACTATCACATACATTGGATGATGTCATCAGTGATGCCATCATTAAGGTAATTTAGGATGTCATCAATGATGTCACACATGTCATGAGTAATGTAATATGTGACATCATAAGCAGTACATGATGGGGGCACAGGTTACAGTTAGCTCAGTAAATAAAAGTGTTTATTTGGTTTTACATGTTAGTTTCTGTTTAATATATGCCTAACTATAGCATGACTTCAACATTTGCTTTCTTAAGGGAATTTCTGGGGGATTTTTATTGTGAGACGAGATTTTATTACAATACCCAACTAAAACGGCAATTTAACCTTTGTTTTTCTCATGGAATTTCAAAAGTATTTTTAACATAAAATCAGATCTTTTTGCCATTGCTATATATTAAGCCACTTTAACCTATGGTTTTCGTCTATGACAGCCTCCAAACCACTGTTCTGAACTTTAAGATTGTCAGGACTACTAGGATTAGGCAGCATAGGTGACTAAATTATGCAGCAATGTTTTCTAAACCATATGGCAAAAATTAATACGCAAATTATGTGACCTTCACTGGCATCAATATTTTCATCCCTTTGCAGAAAAAACAGCATTTTTGTGAATTCAGCAAATTGAGAAATTATGTGGCAAATGTAGTGAATCTGTAATTCACTACAGGAAGGACATTCTAGATTGCATCTCCCACGGTGACCCAGCTATTCTCCATCATTGGAGAGGAATGGCCGCATTGCCAGGCATGGACCTTTCCATATTTTCAAAGTGATCTTTTGTTTTCCTATGTGACTTTTTGGAGGCCCATCATTCAATTTCAAGTAACTGTAATCCATCAATTTATACAAAGAGTCTTTCTTAATGTTTTCATAGGTTTCCTGTAACCACTGCAGCGGGGAATCAATAAGTCTACAAGGGCAGTGTTGTAGGCCAGTCAGTCCGCTCACATGCTACTCTGCACAGTGCTTGGGAGGATGGAGATGAAGCGGCAGCAGAGGACGTCGAATCAGAGGCATCTTGCATTCCAAGGGGAGCCAAAGGTAAGACATTAGTGGCAGAGCTGGGTTGGGCACGGTAAGAGCAGGCAAAGCGCATTGATCATTGTTCATTGATTTGCTGGCTCAAATGCAGAAATGAAAACTGGACAAAATGTAAAGAATGGGCTTTTGCTTACTGCAATGAAGCTCATGCTTGAGCGCTGGTCACCAGTTTTTGTTTTTAGAACACTGAATGCAACCATAGCAATAAAATATTGTGCCAACAATCCCAAAATATATAGATAGAACTTTGTGAAGAAATAGGGTAAATTATATGGTTTGGTTGTAATACACCTCCAACCCTTCTTAGGACCAGACAGGCTTTGTTTGTCAAACCTTGGCTCAACCCTGGGTATCTGTAGCTTTGAGCAGTCAGGCTCCAAAGAAAGGGCAAATCTAAAACATTTGAAACAGTACCAAAACAATTAAAGGAGAAAGAAACATGATTCTCAAAACATCTGACACCAATTTATAAAAATAGATTATATCTTTATGAATTTATGGACACCAAAACAAAAAAAGATCTGCCGGATGGTTGCAGGGATACAGATTTTTTTGAAGAAACAATAAATCAAGACTTTTCACTCAACCCAAACAAGCATTGGCAAATTCAAGGAGCTTGACACTTGAAACTTTTTCAGCAAAAATGTACATCAAGTGACATATTGTCACTTTTGACTACTTTCGATGACTTTCTCCAGCAGGGAGCCAGCCAGAGGGACCAACAAAGTCTGAGGAAACAGTTTCATTTGCAACAAAAGTAGTCTCCAGTCCAGTTCCAGTTCCAGCATTAATGGCCACTTGTAATTGACTTCTATGGAGTGGGCTAGACGCAAAGTGAACAGTATGCTGAAGATGCTCAAGGGTGCTGAAGATGTTTTGCTGTTGATGGGGCTCTTCCTGGGGCTAGTCCTCAGTCCACGATCCAGATGGGGCTATTTTGGCCACGGGGGCAATGTCCCTGGAAATCCTCCTTACTCAAGCAAAAATTGAGTCGCCACTGCACTACTGGTCGCCAGGCACAATGATCCCAGCAGGTCCCTTCTTTTTGCAATAAATCTCCTTTTAGGTGACCAAACTGCACTCCGATGACTCTCCGAGGTCCAGAAGACTCGGAGGCAGCTTTTAAGCATCATGTCTTGGTCTACCAGGCTGCCCTGCGACGAGGAGAGGTGATCTGGTGATCTGGGCTACAAGTTCACCCAGGCAGGCTTCTGCAGGTTTTGTGGCGCTGTGCTGTGCTGTGCTGTGAACAGGAGGTCAGCCTGCTAACAAAGTCTTCATTTAATTTCTAAAAGCAGCCTAGCCACTATCCTTATTACCTCTGTTTTGAATCTGTAGTCTACAGCCACAGGAATGAGGGCAATACAAGTGCACTGTCTGGAGAAGTTGGCCTCACCCTCCATCTTGTGCCATGCTACAACCAGGGCATCCAAAGCGATCCTACTTCACTTTTAAAATTATTACTGTGAGCCAAACTTGAAGGTAGACATCACTAGACAGCTCCTCCAGTGTTTGCAAAATCTCATTTTCAGTGTTAACATTACTTACCCATATATTTTGTCACATTAGTATGGTCACAAGGTTACTGCTTCCTTTGAGCACAGCCTGAACCTCATATTTCCTACTAAATGCAGCAGCTATCACTTTATTCTTCCAACCTATACTGATCAGCTGACTAATGGAGCAGTGATCTAGTGGTAGCCTCGCAGTGGAGAGGCTATTCTCTGGTTCTAGTACCATCAAAAATACCTAGGGCCATATTTATACTTTTTTAGCGCTGCATTTGCGTCGTTTTTTGACGCAAAATCGGCGCAAACTGTATTTTGTAAGTTTGCGCTGATTTTGCGTCAAAAAACGACACAAATGCGGCGCTAAAAAAGTATAAATATGGGCCCTAATATTTTACTATCTTCACATTCAAATTATGCTGTTTCTTTTTACATTTTTGCACCCTCAAATACCATGCTATCTCAAAAAGCAACCTTTATATTTCTAAATATAGCATGAACATTTTAAAACTGGCCAATTTAAAGTGGCCTTTTTTAAAAACTGCTGATTGTTGCCTTTCTTTCTTTCACATTGCTCTCTCCTTTCAATCCATCCTCTATATGCCTTCTCTCTCTTTCTAAGAACAACCTTATCAAAATCACATGAATGCTGTACCTGTCATCACTTTTCACGTTATACTCACATAAAATGGGAAGAGGACTGGTGTCATAATCAAATTGAGCAAGGTTCAGTGGAGTAGAACGCATTTGGGGCCAGAGCTTGCAAACGTTTGCGAGTCGCAAATGGGTCACAGCGCTATTTGCGACCTCGCAAAATGCGAAATGGGATGTACAAATCGGAGTACCAAATAGCGATGCGACCCATTACCGGCTTATTAGGAAGTCGCAAATTGCGAGTCGCAAACCGTATGCAAAAGCCAGTTTCAAATTGCGACTAGTCACAAAAAGCCCGTTTTGCACACCCAGATTACCAGTGATTCAGAGCAGGTGGTAATCAGAACCAAAGTATAAAAGGAGACCCAGAAGGCATCTGGGTGACTCAAAATGGCTGCACTATACGTGATTGCATGGAGGAGGAGATTTCAGGCTTCCCAGCAGAGGAGGAGGAGGCAGAGACAGGAGAGGATATACCCAACCAGGCAGACACTATTCCAAAAAACTGAGGAGGAGATTTATGATAAATACAGACTGAGCAGCGCTGTTATCTTAGAGATAATTGAACTGCTGAAACCTCAGCTAGAACGCCAGACAATGTGCAGCAGCGCCATCCCCACACATGTGCAAGTGCTCTTCTCACTGCACCTCTTGGCCTTGGGTAGCTATCAGGGGGTGATTGCAGTGGCAGATGGGGCATCCCAAAGTGCCCTCTCAAGATTGTTCAGACGTTTCCTAGATGCCATACTTGCACACATGCCCAGATATAGACACCTTCCCAGGAATGAGGCGGAAATTAACAGCACCAAGTTGGACTTCTACAGAATTGCAAACTTCCCCCATGTAATAGGGTGTGTGGACGGGACACATGTACAAATTTGCCCACCAGCAAATCTGGAATATGTGTTGCGCAATAGAAAATGTACCCACTCACCAAACATCCAAGTGGTATGTGATGCCCATAATGTCATTACTGACATTGTGGCTAAATATCCAGGGAGTACACATGATGCATGCATATTCAGGCACAGTGGGATACACCAACGCCTAGAATGTGGGGAGTTTGGAGAAGGATATTTATTAGGTACTGGCGAGTACACTCTGATGCCTTAAATACATGTTACTGCGTAACCCTGTAATTCCCTGCTAAGTTTGCCTCTTTTGTCAAACAAGTGACAGTGCATATGCCCTGAGACCATGGATACTCACCCCATACCTAACACCTGGCAATCTGAATGAGAGGTGATACAACATTGCACATCGGCGGACCAGAGCTGTCATAGAGAGGACGGTCGGCTTGTTGAAGTCATGATTCAGATGCCTGCACAAAAGTGGAGGAGCATTGCAGTATGCCCCAGAAACAGCCTGCAAGATTGTTGCTACTTGTGCCATCCTACACAACATTGCCACCAGACGTGGGCTATATCTCACCCCTGATGACACAGATTCGGAGGATGAGAAGCAAGAGCTACCACATCGACAGCCTGGTGATAGAAGCATCACAATGGAGGGCAGACAGAGACAGAACCACATAGGAAACCACTACTTCTGCAGGTACATAGCAACCCTGACAACACTCACTAATGTAAGACACACATTGCCCAGTTGTGCAGTTCAAAAAATTAACCCTTTAATTGCAGAACTATAATGTGGAAACAATTGTGAACTATGCTACAAAAGGCAAAACAAAAGTGTAGTCTGACACATTACGTGCATGTGCCTCTGTAACACCACATATCAGTAGCTCACAGCCTCCTGTGACTGCGGCCACCATGGCTCACTCCAGGTTGGTCTCCTGAGCCCTGCCGTGCACTGCTACTCCACAACACACGTGCATCAGTTGCAGACACACTACTCACACTGGAGACCTCCTCACTGTCCTGCGGGGTATCCCCAATGCCCCTTGCTGCCTGTCTGATGCGGCCAAGTCCTCGAGCCACATCTCCTGAAAAATGGCCTAGTTCCACTTGCAGGCTGACAGTGCGCCTTGACAGGTAGGTTGTAGTGGTAGCCAGGCGCCCTATAGACACACCTAACTTGTCTAAACGGGCAGCAGTGTTGCGCTCCCTGCGCCGTGCTTGTGCCCTGTCAGCCACCAGTTCCCTGACCAAGTTGTCTATGGAGGTAGTCAGGTTACCCAAGTGAGCGTTCATTGTAGTGAACTGGTTGTCCACATTTGCCAGCCCATGCATGATTATGTTCTGCAGTCTTGAAAGGTTACGGTTCATTAACTGCATTTGTCTATTTTGCAGCCGGTGACTCTGCAATAAGGATGCCTCCAGTCCCAACAAATCCTCATCGGCAACATCCTCCCTACGCACAGACTGAATTGTGTGTCGTCTACTCACTGAGCCAGAGGATCCCCGTGGTTGACTCTCCCTAGGCATTGGCCCTGGTGTCGAAATGGTTGCCTCTATACCCAGAGCAGGATCATCCATGTTTCCTGTGCCGATTGGACAGGTGGTGTTGTCCTGCACTCCCCTGTGGTGTCTGTGGCAGCCTCCTCCTATGTGTCAGTGCCATGATCCTCTCCCTGCACAGTGGCGCAGATGGGGGAGCCTTGTGGGAGACCTGTGGGACATAGGGGATACACTGTCAGTGTCACACACATGTTTGATGGCTCAGAATAAACATTTCCCTATATTTGGACTACTGTACTACATTGCCCATAATGCAGTGTTCTATAGGTTGCAAAACTATGAATGGAGCTAATCTGGAGGTGCCTGTTGATGTGTACTGTGATTGTGTGCATGGTGCATAGGCTGGTGTAAATACATACATTTTGGTAGTTACTTTTTTATGTTCCTGGTGCTGAACTGTCTAGGTCTCCAATGCCAAGTACAGCCTCCGGCTCCAGAGTTGTCTCCCCCATGGTTTCGATGATTGTAGGGGGTGTTACAGTAGATGGCCCTCCTCCAGTGCCATGCACCGCCCTCATGCGCTCTGCCACCCTCTCCTTGATCCTGGAGCGAAAGTCATACCACATTTTGCAGACCTTATCCAGGGTGCGGTGGCTGACACCGATGGCATTTATTTTGTTCAGGATGTCCTGCCAGATCTTCTTTTTGTGGCTGTCAGGGACACTCATTGCTACCTTGCCAAATAATTCCTCATGGTGCATGCAGCACTCCTCGGTGAGCACCTAAAATTCCTTCTCAGAAAACATAAGTTTGCGTTTTCTGCCTCCACTGGGTGTCTCCTTCTCCTGTGTAGCCATTGTTGCTGCAGCTCCTCTCACCTGGGTGTGGCTCTGCAGTTTGGGCTGGGTGGGCTCTTCCCTGTTCCATGAGGTTACTTCCTGGTTCTGATGTCATCACTCAGAACCAGGAAGTGGGTTTTTCAAAAGTTTAATTTTCACCTGCGTGCAATTTGCGACACAGGACCACACCGTTCGTGCAATTTGCGACCTCGCAAATTGCGAGGTCGCAAATTGTGGTGCGACTCCGCACCGAATCGCTATTTGGAATAGCGATTTTTCCTGGCATATCGTTTTGCGAGTAGTAAATAACGATTCGCATGGAGTCGCTATTTCCGACTCGCTATTTTTTGCGTTCCTACATCTGGCCCTTGGTGTTTTTGTCACTAATTTAGTTAAAATAATTTGCATTCGGCCCTGTGATATGGTTGTGTGTGTGTTTTATGCACACCATACACACACAATGGCAGCCAGCAGTCATACAAGGACCTCCTTACGTTGTAACATAATTTCCAAAGTATCGTAAATACAAATTGTAGAGAGCAGTTTTAGGCAACAAATCACGTTTTGAAAAATTTACAAATAGCAAAAAGAGTCCCACTTGCTAAGGTAACTAAATGAAATGAGCTCCTTCATGTTCATTTTAATACTCCGAAGCTATGTGACAGATGAGTTGTTTTTACAAACATTGCTGCTGATAATTTTAAACACTGGCTGAACGTAACTGGTAATCAACATGCTCCATTAGTAAAGATGAAAACTAAGTTTGGACCAGATCTGCCCACTTGGTTCCCCAGTGACTAAAGGAGGCTAAGCTTAAATTACACCAATTGAAGCATCTTCGGCAAAAAGACTATTGTGTAGAATCTAGGCCGATGTTTAAGAATGGAATGACTGAGTATACGATTTTATTAAATCAAATTTAAGTCTCTTTCTTCACCAATAAAGTTATGGTATCTCTGAAAAGGCAGAAAGATATTTTTAAAACTGTAAATTGACTTTCAGCCTCTGATAGAATATCTTAGCTGGTCCTACCTACTCAGGAGTTTTGTGATTTGCTTAATGGCTATTTCATAGATAAATAAAACTAAGGATAGTATTCCCAGCAGTCCTAATAAGTCAATGATGCCACAGACCATCCCAGACAGGAATCCCACTACCATGTATAGGGTCCCCTCTATTGATAAAAGCAGTTTAGTTTTTATGTATATGGTGAAATCTGGTTTACCCTTGGATCTTTGTCTTCCCTGCAGAGTTCAAAACTCTTCCAATCGAAAATCCCCAGTCCGTTACAATCCCTCCTAAATGGTTCTGATTTTCAAGGGGCAATGTGAGAAAAGGCCTCTTTTGTCATGGTTAGCCCCCACATTTTGCCTGGTATTTGACGTGGTCTCTAAGTTGTCAGTGCCCAGGGCCCCTGCTAATCAGGTTCCCTGCACCAGATCATTTCCCAAAAACTGTTGTGATGTATTGGCACAATTGGTAACACCTTTAGCTGCCACTATAATCCCCTAGTAAGTGGTACTTAGGTACCCATGGCATGGGTACTAAGGGTAGGCCCCTGAGGGCAGCAGCACAGATTGTGCCACCCTCTAGGGCCATGCATCCAGAGGCACCCAGCACTGCCATTGCAGGCTGAATGTCCTCATGCAATCCTAAAATGCAAACTTGACATGGCATAGAGCCTGTGTGCCCGGTCCACTATTCACTGCATGCACTATAGGTGAGTCACCCCTCTGTCAGGCTTTCCAGCCCTAAGGCAGGGTGCACCATAATGTATGTGTGGGTCTAGATGCATGAGCAATATGCCCCCACTATGTCCTTGACTAACTTTGGACATAGTAAGTGAACAGAGCAGCCATTTTAAATGTAGGTGCTGGACCCTGGTCAGTACGATTTTCACAGCTACATGACCTCTCTGAACCCTGGGTTGTTTGGTATCAAACAACTCAGAATAATAAATCCAAACTGGTACAAGTATTAGATTTATTGCAAAATGTACTCAGGGGCCACCTTCGAGGTGACCCCTGTAAAGCTAACTAACACTGGCATGGTTGCTGGCTGGTCACAACCAGCCTGCCACCACCGGACAAGATTCTGGAACCGTTGGGTGAGAGCTTCTGCTCTCTGGATCCCAGAACAAAGCCCTTCCTGGGTAGAGGTGTCACACCTCCCTCCTTAGGAATGTGCACTGCCCTGCTAGCGAGCTTCAAAGGGCTTACCGCCTTTGAAACTTAACCCCAAAACCTGCTGCTAGCAGCAGATGGCCGCCCCCATTGCAAACCCCCACTTTTGGCAAGAGCAATGGCAGGAAAACACACAAAGGACAGGATGAGTTATCAGCCCCAGCTTTCACCACCCCTAAGGTGTTGCTTGCGAGGTGACCCCCTCCATTTCATTTTCCTTCATCTTGCATGGAAGGAAAATAGCCAATCAGGCGTAGGGACGTGACCTCTACCCACAGGAAGGTAGATGACCCATTAGTCAATGACCCATTAGTTACTACGAGGTACTCCCCTAAATGCTGACTAAGAGGCCCCAAGAAGGCACCAAACCCTGTCTGCTGCACCCAGGACTTGACAATTGCTGCTGAGGAGTTGCTTGAACATTGAACAGACTCTACGAACTCCCAGAGGATCTCCACTCCTCTAAAAATCGCTTAAGATCTCCTTTCAGAGTGGAAGCACCACTCTCCTGCAACAAAGACCAAAAGACTAGTGAAGTCCAGTTCACTGACCAAGGCACGAGATGCTGCAGCAGGACCAAATTTCACCCAACACACTGTGAGGATGAAACCTACTAGTGTGCCAAGTTTTGTGGCACTGCGACCTCCAGTGGTTGGACCGTGCAACAGTCCCAGCTGCTGGTCACTCCACGTTGGACAGCAAGAAGGACAGTCCACTCCGGACTGAAAATGGACCAGGAGGAAGCCCCAGTCAAGGGACTTCAGAAAACATCAGGAATTCCCACCAGAGTGCCCCTGCTGACCTGCAAGTACAAGCACAGCTCCTGGCTCACTGATTTGCTCTGCACCCGGCCGCCTGTGCCCTGCACCAAAGATCCAGCTGTGTTCTAAGGGTCCCCTCCCCCTTGCAACCTTGACACTCCAAGGGGATTCACCAGACTCACGTTGAAGTCCACCTGTGCAATGCTTTTCCAAGTGGTCCCCTGCAGTGGCCTTGCCCCAGCTCTAACAACGTTCTGCAGCTGCTCCCACCGAAACTGGGAGCCAACCGAGTTTCTCCAGCTGGTCCACAGGGCCCACCGACGACCTCCACCTATCTGCAAAAGGAGACATTGGTAAAAACATTTCCTGATTTTATATGCATTTTAAATCAATTTATCCATTGATTCCTGTGGTGCGTAATTATGCACAGAACTGAGACATTTTCTGAACTTTAAAAATTCACAATTTAAAAAGTATTTACCCGATTTTGATTATATTGGTCTTAAAAATGTTATAAAAATCTAAAGTAGTTTTGTAAATTGGTCTCAAGTTATTCTTCTGAGTGTGTGGGTTGCTTTATTGATACTGTGAGTACAACAAATGCTTTGCACTTCTCCAAGATTAGCCTAACTGCTCGACCAAGCTTCCATAAAAATTAGAGGTCTAGGTGGTCTGGTTTTTACCTCTATAAACCGGTGTGTGGTTGACCCTCTGCACAATGTGCCTAGTTTTGCACACTACATAGAGAGCCAGCTTCCTACAGACGGTATAAGTACTTTTAAAGAGGCTGTTGTCATACCACTGCAAAAAAATACAAGGTGAAGATCCCCTGTGCCCAAATATTTACTACCCCATCTCTCTGTTACCATTTTCTTCCAAAATTATGGAAGTGCATGTGGAACACAAATTATGTTGCCACTTGCAGAAAATTAATTTTTTTAATCCCTTCTGGGCAAACTTTCTCCCAGCCCATAATACAGAGCATGTGATGCTCTCCATTCTTGATGATATGTATGGGGCAGGTGACAGTGGACAAACAGTAGCCTTGGTTCTGCTGGACCTATCTACTACTTTCAGCGCGATCAAAGAAAAACCTCTGGCTATGTGTATTTCACTTTGGTGGTGTTGTACTCCTGTGACCAGTGATTAAGGCGGCTACGGCCGAAACGCGTTGGGGGAAAGCCTGACTTGTAAATAAATACGATTTTCTGCAAACTACTGGACTGTCTGAGCCTGCCCTGATGGATGAAGGTTTGTGTTTTTGATATTGGGTTTACCGGAGCCCCGCTCAGCTCCTCGCACTTGGGCTTCAGAACTCCAGTTTTGATGTGGTCTCGAGCTGTATTCAGTTCTGTGGCCAACACGTTTGCCCCTGGGTATAGACCTATGAAATCTACGCATTAGAAGTGGGACAGGACACTACATTTTGTGGCCTTTGAGGCGGCAGTGAATGGCATCAGCACATGCCCAGCAGTGGTGTATCAGCAGCAGTGTGCATAGTGCAACACATTGGAGAAGGAGTTTTGGGAAGCCTCATGAGTTGTGTGAATTCAGGTGCACGCTGCAGTCTATTGCAACACGCCAAGTAGTCAGCCGGTGTTTTCGGCAGCAGCGTGCATGGGGCGGCATATTAAAGACGACGTGTGGGGAAACGGCACGACTTGTGTTTGACTGAGGCGCACGCTGCCGTTTCTTCTCAACACTCTGAATTGTCAGTTCGCGCGGTCCTCACTGTTTTAAACATTGCCCACGCCAATTTAGCACAGCGCCGATCATTGAATTGAGGAGCAAGGTGCTGACTCAGTCAGTCACGCCGAGCAGTTGGCCCTCGCCATTGACAGCAGAGCGCATGTTGTGGCGTATTGGTGAAGGAGAGTTGTGTGAAGCGGCACGACTTAAGGTAAACTCAGCCGTACGCTTAGTTGTCTGCCCGCGCCTACAGCACAGTGACTATTTGGACAGCGTTCGCGCTGATACAGTACAGGGCCGTCAGTTTCTGAGCACTCTGTGTAAACGGGCCGCACCGGCATTACTCTGCGTGGTCTCGGCACAGGTCATCTCAAGAGCAGCATGTATTGCCTTAAGGGGAAACAATGGACGGTGCCATCATCTTCACGAAATAGCTGCATAGCAGACATTCTATACATTGGGCGGTGGCCATTCAACCACGAGCATTACCCACGAGTTAACACTTGGGGCTATAACTGCTTCAGCAGAGGGGGCTCATATCTGAGGTTCGATGCTGATGGTGGTGAGTAAGCCGCACTCGTTTATTGTTTACTGTTCTGCCCACGTGCCGTTTATTGTCAGTTATTAGTATAGAATCCAGGAGCAATGTGCCCCAATAACTGTGACTTTTGTGTTTGTATAGGCAGCATCTGTATTTTCTTGCAACAGTCTTTATTGGAATTTCTATCAGATCTTTATATGAACTTGGCTTCTAGTGTGGAAGCAAGAAGGAAATATGCAGCCAATAAATTATTCTGTGCATGTAATTCAGATGTGGTCAGTACTGCTACTGGTATTAGTATATAGTTTAAATTTTAGCATCTTGAAAATTTACAGAAAAAAGAACTGGCAAAATGGTGGGTGGCAGAATCCTTACAAAAGTACATAGATGTAGAAAGAGCACCGAGGGGTCTGCAAATATTTACCATTCTCACTTACGACAACACAGACTCAGAGATGCTGGAGGAGTGGGCTAACATTTCTAAACAGTGTTCAATCACTATGAGGCAGATACCTTCTCAAATACGACATTAAAGACAGGATGAAACTACTGGAGGAAATTGATAAGTTAACTCAAGAAGTCCGCAACAGTGTGCCTAAGGATATGCTGGAAGAATTTACCATAAATCTTCAAACCACACTGGATAAACTGGAGGGAGAAATTACCAGTAAAAAGCAGAACATTTGTAAGAGATGATAAGGATTACCAATAGGGGCGTATTCTCATGTTCAATAGAAAATACGATTATTTGTACAACGATGCTAATGTGACTGACACACCAATGGGTGCAACCAGGGACAAAGGTGCTATATGGGAACATGAAGAGAGTGATATGTCAGAGAGCAGCACCTCAGACGTCTCAGAGTCTGCCCTGGCACGGAGCCAACAAATTAGATCTTGCAGGATTTTTTAAAAAATAATTTCAAATCTTATACCAAGCTAGGACAGAGCAGCCCCTAGAACAAAGCCCTCAACGAGGCAGATGAAGAGGAATCCGAGGAAAGAGAAGCGGAAACAGGCTGAGAAGAGAGAAAGGAGAAGATGGCAAAGCCTCCATTGGAATGGTGACATGCAGGCACCATGAATGTGGTAAACTTTTCGGAATGCCCTCTCTCTACAGAGGAAATCAATTTACTTTTGCTGTGTTTGTCATTTTGTCCTTCCACAGATTTAAACAATGTTCAGAGTGGGATTGATTTGTTTTTCTTAGCAGGAAATTACAACTCCCGAAATGGTTTCGCACCAAAGATAAAGGTCAGAGTGTCACACAGGATGCCCCTACTATAAGCACCATATCAGCAGTGCTTTTGTCAATAAAAATGTTCCGGTGCCCAAAGCTGTCCTCTGAAACATGTGGCTGCTACAATTAAATGTGCGAGCACGGAATACTTAGGGAGTGTAATCCTAAAGCCATCCCGGGCCTCTTTAAGCCATTTACAGCCACTCCCTGCCCATTCAGCTCACTATTGCAGCTTTCAGCTTTCTCCTTATGTGAAGCTTTTTCGCTTTTCTCTTCCTCTGTCTTTATCATATATGTCTTTTGCTCACAGTAAATGCTTGAGGCAGAAAAATAAGTGCAGGGCCTCAAAAACAAGTTCCAGTGCCCTGTACCGGAAACCATTGGCTGAAATTAAGCACTGCATATCAGTAATATAGAACTCCTCCATGCATTATCCATGCTCAATGAGAATAGTACTTATTATGAAGATCCTTACGTGAATTTGTTTGATTTTGGTTTGTGGGCATGAGCTGTTCTAATGATTTTAAACCTCAATCAACATTTGTACACCTTGTTTTTTGTGAGGCACTTTCTGTTTTGAAAAGGGTGTAATTAAAGATTTGAAACATCTTAGGTATAAACGCTCAGAAGGGGTAAAAGGTAAAAATCTGAGTTACCAACAGTTCAAAGCCCTTCAGGACCTCAAGTCTGACTCCAGTATAGTTATACTACAGCCAGACAAAGGAGAGAATGTAGTGGTGTTATCCAAATCCATGTATCTCTAAGAGGGCTTAAGACAACTTAAGAATAAGACTTGTTACACATGCTCTAGCAGGTTGGAGACAGTTAAGTCCAATAAAGTTTACTGGAATATGTTAGCAAATAAAGGACAAAAGTCTCCTGGATTGGGGAGAATACCTTTTTCTTAAATGTGACAAGCCGATAATTTCCTTTCTATATTTACTGCCTAAACTGCATAGGGATGCAACTAACCCTCCAGGAAGATCCATTGTGCTCTCCTTAGGATCTCTTTTGAAGAATAGCTCTGAATATATTAATTTTTATTCGAGATCTTTTGTCATGGCACTTACTGTCTATTTGAAATACACAACACATTTTTGACTATCATTGAGGATATTTAGTGGGAAGATGAGTACACACTTCTGACTTTGAATGTCACCAGTCTCTGCACCTGTATCCAACACGAAGCTGGCATACACGCTTGTAAACATTTCATGAGAGCCAGACCTATCTCTTATCTTTTGCACACAAAGATGATTGCTGATATGATTCACTATTGTCTCAAAAACAATTTCTTTATATTTGACAATCAGGTGTACAGGCAGACTTAAGGAATGGTGGTAGGCACCTACTTCACCCCAGCTATGTGAAGTTTTTTGTGGGTTGGTGAGAGGAGCAGGTGGTCATCAACTTTACTGAATTTGAAGAACAGATGGTCCTGTGGACTAGATTCAAAATATTTGCCACTTGGCGGGTTGTTGAAAAATCCACGGCTGTTTTTGTGCAAAAATTGATTTCCAATCCATATAATTTACACTTCACAGGCCACTCAAGCAAAACCTTAATTGAACTCCTGGAAGTCTTGGTCTGTGTTTCAGGTGTGAAATTTGAAACAAAGTGGTTTCAAAAACGTACTGCTGGGAACGGCTCGCTTTATGCTAGCAGCTCCCATCCTACCAATCTCATAATTAGTATCCCTTATGGGGAGTTTTAAGAGCAAAGAGGAATTGTAGTACAGTGGAAGCCTTAGAAGCAGAAAGTTGATTGATGGTCAGTGGGTTTAGGGAGCGAGGGTACACTAACAAGGTCATATAACTGGTGAAGAAAAGGGACAATTTGGTTCCTAGACAAAATCTATTGTATCCTATTGCCAAACCACCTCAAGAATCAGGCACCAATTGATTCATCAACACTTTCTCTAATCAGGCACACACTGTAACGAGAATTCTCAAGAAACATTGGCACATTCTCAAAATTGATAACATACTTGACAGATATTTGGGTCCAGCTCCACAAATCAAACATTTTTGCTCACTGAGAGACAATCTGAGCCAGAATGCAGTGACCAGCAGTGAATGTAGGAGGACTAATGTCCCTATGGGTTTATTTTGTTGTAAGAACTGTAGAGCATGTAACAATAGTTTTGATGTCTCCAGTGTGCCTAGCCTCAACACATCTAGACAGTTTGTGATTAGAAGGATTGTAACATGCAACACTGGTTACTGTGTATACTACCTGCTCTGGCCTTGTGACTTGATGTATATTGGCAGCTCTGTACATAAGGCTAAGAAGCAAGTACTTGAACACATCAGGGCAATATGCCACACTGACCAACAGTACCTGGTGGCAAGACACTTTGCAGAAAAAAACTTTTACAATGAGGACTTATTGCATTTTATTTTCTTGGACACAGTGCTGCCTAACATCAGAGGAAGTGAAAAGGAAAAGGCACTTCACAAACTTCAATCACATTTCATACCGGACTTTGATACTTGTGCACCTTTCGGACTTAATTAAGATGAGGAGTTGTCAGTTCCTCTAACCTAAATTTCACTTGTTGTAATGTTTGTGATGCTTCTTTCTGCTTTTTGTATTCACGAGTGTCAGCCTGTTTCAACTGATTTTAATTTACTTTTGTTGTATCTTGTCTTTTCACTCAGGTCACTTCACTTCACTGGTGTTTACATAGTCAGCAAGTACAGGGGCATCATACAGGAAGATTGCCCTTGATTTGTATCCACTGCCCACATGGGCAAGTTTCTGTCACCTATACAAGACCTTTTTATGTCTCTTTACCATTTACCATTCAAGTTCTGCACACATGAGCGTTTCTGAGCCAGTTACTTTGGGGGCACTTGCCTCTCCATAACCCATGTGTTCATATGCAAATATGTTGGCACTCCTGTTCTCATTATTTATTTTTTTATCAGGGATCTGTACATGGGACTTCATATATCACTAACAGAGAATGCATTGGAGTCTAGATTTATTGTGTAGAAGGATTTAGCTCACGTGGTGTGGATGGACCTCCATTTCAACTTTTGCATATGTGCATTCAGTATTAGGATGCTCACATTTCACAAGCATACTATTGTTATTATTGTGATAGACTGTGCACAGCGTTATATTCGTGCATGAGTACTCCTAACAGATCTTGTCTATCGTGCATGGTTGCTTGGTCCTCACCAAGGCAGTCCCCCTCCAATATGGTGCTTATTAAGATTGCCCACTGGACGCTCCAGGGTGCTTGTGATTTAATTTCCTGCTAAACACCTTGGTTGTAATGTTTTGCATACCTTTATTTATATGTTCAACTTGCAGAGTGCACATGGCGTGTTTTTCTTTGTACTGTATATAATTTGCATACTGCAGACAAATTTCTAATCGTTGTGCCATCATTTTGTAATATATAACACTGCACATTCATGATTTAGAAAATTCATATGCATGAACACTTGTGACATTACAGTACATATGGTCTGTTTTGCTCTTACATCATATGTGTCCCCTTTCACTATTCCAATAGGGCACTGCTGATAACACTAGTATTTGTATTGGTGAAGGGAAGTGTAATGGAGGTATTTACAACCATTCCAACATGGCTGCCATCACAGGGCATCAGGAAATAGAGGTTACACCTCTAGCATTGTCCCTCAGTGAAAATCACTTGGGCATAACTTTGCCCAAAGAGCCGGCTGCAGAGGACGGTAAGGGCTAAGACAGCACGGGAAAAAGAGTTTTGCGAACACTTGTATCAGGAGATTCGTGGAAGAATCAGAGATGCCAGGTGCAGCAAGAGAAGACAGAAAAGGAACCACGCAGGACAGCAGAGGAGCGCAAGACCGGGACCTGCAGGCCATCACAGCAGGGAGAGAGGGAGGACAAGGCAAACCACAATGTCAGTCTCTCACCTGGAACATTTCGCAGGAGTGAAATGGATCACAGCGTAAGTTCCTAACTTCCTGTAGGTCAAAAAGACCCAACATAGTCAAAGTCAAATTTGAACCTCAGGGAACAGAGGACAAAGGAGCCTGGTAATTTCACTGCATTGTTGCTCTGGTCATCTGGCTTTTTTCTTTCACTAGAAACAAGAAAAATACACCATAAAGATCAGCCCAAGAAGTTCATAAGAAGCCTACCGCTATGGTATGTACCAAATGTACTACTAAGATGCCTTATATCCCCTCTTCTGTATGCCTAGAGAGTGTCAGAAGTTCGAGTTGCTCAATTATTGAATCTAAAAGAAAGCAGAATTCAAGTGACTCTGGTGTTGTATTAATCTGATGTGTACATTTTCAGTAGTGATGACTAACACACCTTTTACACTTCTCGGAAGAGCTTGGAAAATAGGTAGCCTCTAAAAGAAAACTTGCAGCTATCTCACTGACAATTAAATATTCACTATATATATATATATCTATATATACATATATAGATATATATATATATAGACATTCAACCAATGACTTCATTCCACAATCAAGAAAAAATCATATATATCTACCTGTTGCTATTAATTAGCGAAAATAAAATGAATTCGATAAATGTCTTATTTACTTTCAGGTTTTCAGCAACAAGCCTTCAGCATGAAGAAACTTCAGTTTTTTACAACAAATAGCCTTCAAAACAGGGAACATGAAAAAAATCAGATAAGTAATATAAACAGTTACTTGGTGAGGAAGTGCGTTACCACTCGATGCACAAATGGTGTCCTAAAGGATGTTGTTTCTTGTATTTTGCTTGCAGGTTAACAAAGAAGAAATCCTTCAGGGAACACTGAAGTGGAGCAGGATGTGACCCGACTCCAACAACGGATGAGCACGACAGCAGGAATCCAGCAACACAAAGATGCGGACTCAAGTCATCAGGTAAGTATTTCACAGGAAGTTTGAGGACAAGCAACTTACTATGGTGCAGCACGCAGTGTTATAGACTATGCACTCCACCATTTAAAGGGACCACAAACTCGTGTTCAGAGCCCGTGCAATCCTGACACGCGAGGGAAAAGCGCTGATGCAGCAAACCCCAGCAGACCACCGGAGATACCGCACACATACCCAGTTGCCAAAGGGAGAGAGGTGCCGAGGTCCTTATGGCTGCGGCCAGGAGTGAGGGCTGTAGCACCAGGAAAGTGTTGGTTTGCTTAGTAAATGAGTAGCAATAACACGGGGAGCACTTAAGATTTTACCATGTTACACTGTTATGTGGTGGGTGAGCATGGTTCAGACCAGGGAGCAAAAATTGGCATAAAAGACACAGGGTAATAAAAACAGGACCTAAATTCCTACCGCAGAGAACTACTGGTTACTGGTGACGGGTATCATGCTTGTACCGCAAGACAGTAGCTCAGGATCTCTTTTATGTTTTCCAGGAGGGTCTCTCTGGTGTCTAAAGAGGAAGCTGGGAGAAGTGAACAAACCACCAAGACCACAAAGAAGAGTGAAGGAACTCTTTTTGGAAAGAAAGAAACCTATTTACTTTACTATGCCAAAATATGTTTTAAAAACTAATCTTATTGCAGAAACCTGATCATAAGGTTCTGAGAACAATAAATCATCCATATCTTGACTTCCAGTCTGTCTCCCTTCTGTCTGTACCTGCTACAGGAAGTGACCCCTTGTTTGTTTCTACTATGCGTATTTCACTTTGGTGGTGTTATACTCCCATGACCTATGATTAAGGCTACAGCCAACACATGTTGAGGGAATCCTGCCTTGGAAATAAACATGATTTTCTGAAAAATACAGGACTGGTCTGTGCCTGCCCTGGATCTTACCAGAGCCCTGCTTGGATCTGCGCGCTTGGGTTACAGGACTCCCATTTTATTGTGGTCCTCAAATGTTGACTAAAAAACACACTTATCTCACACTTCTGTGATGGAAAGTTCTGGAATCTGTGGGGAGCCACAAACTTCCATGCACACAGCTTTCCCCCATGTCTCCGGATAAAAATGTTACTGCAATTCTGTGGCTATGTCTAGTGCCTGAGACAGAAACAGATCAAACCAAGGTCACTGGGAGCTCCCTTGTGAGTGCTCCCATTTACCTTGGTTTGAGCTGTTACTGTAGTGGGCACTAGGCACAACCACACAAGTGTGGCTGTGTTGTATCCACACAAGTGGGGTAATGCACAGTTGTAGGAATTTTGTGGATTCCTGCAGATTCCAGAAGTTTCCATTACAGAAATTTAGGGGAAATTGTGATATCAGGCACAGTTTGTCATTTGCAGAGCATTGTGTGTAACAATATCTGCTCATGTACGGGGCATAGATAAGGGTTATCCAAACTGTGCCAATAGACCAGTGGGATCGCAAGGTTGGTTTGTGCACTAACCCCATTTTTAGCTTAAGGCCCAAAAATATCTTCAACTTCTCAAGTGAAGTGTGAGTCTACTGGTGTGCCCTAGAAGTATGCCCTCTGGTGCATTCATACTCCCTCATAAATTGTTTGGCACACAAATCTGTTTGATGCATAATTTACTCAATGAATTCAACATCCAAAAGAAGATGGACATTGTCAATTGGCAAAAGATTGGCCATATCAACTTTACATCCAGCTTCACCAGTGAAAAGTGGAATTTGGGGCTGAACTAAATTAGGGAGCTGCCAAGAGAGCACTCCATTTATGCTGGCCACCACATGTGTCTGCTCTCTGGGTTGATCTAACCTCCTACGGTCGCTCTGATGCAGACGGGCAGCATGACTGCCATCATCATATCCCTCAGAATTGCTGGAAGATGAATCATCGGATGGACTCCACTGACTGAAAAATCACTTCCGGATTCTGCTGCTTACTCCTTTCCCTCAGATACTGTGTAAGAGTCTGCTGTCTCAGTCTCTGATCCTGCCTCAGCACTGTCCTCCATAACCCAAGTTAGGACCTGGGCAGGTGTCATCCACCAAGACCCCATCTCTGCTGCTGGCTAAAACCATCCTTGTAAAACACTATCCTACCTGGAAGGCAGAAGTATGGTTCTAAATCAGTGTGTGTGTGTGTGTGTGTGTGTGTGAGATGTGTGCAACAGTAAATAAAGACAAAATTACTTATTTGGTATCCTGAAACTGAAGGTTCAAGACACTAACCAAAGTACATAAAAGACACAGTATGACTTCACCTTGCCACATAACCAATACTACAGTATACTTTGTCGTGGCTTATGCAAAACGTTATTGTTTGCGGGCCTGCTGGGCCATTACCAGTATGAAAAGTAATTTCCTGAAACCAAAAATCTACCTTTTTTGTCATAAAGCACAAATTCATGCAGTAGACCCTGCAACTTTGTGCACAGAGGTGCTACTTGTAAATACTCACAGCACTATCACCAGGGTCACTGGAATTATGTGGCGGTAGAATACCAAATTATGCTACAGGATGGACTAAATTATGCATCAAGAAGAGCCAAATTATACAACACAATGTGCATGGTTTTGACAGTATTACTTTTTGTCTTTGAACAACATAATACTGCCTGGGGAAATAATTTACCTCAGTAGCATCAGTATAGCAACCAAATACATAAAAAGGCAGCTGAATGATGACTAGTCAACCTTTGCAAAGGGCCTTTCAATAAGTGCAAACATGTTGCCACCTTTATCCACACTTTTGATCTATTTGAGCTACAAACATTTTGTCATATAAATAAGCAGATTCTGCAGGGATAACACATAATATGCCATTTTTGTGTTGGTAAATGTGTGCTTTGAAGATCTTAATTTGTGATATTTGTAGAAAATTCTGTGTAATGTTATTTCATTTTCTTGTGATCTCATCATCTTCTTTTCTTTAAAGCAAACCTTATTTAATTGTATAACAGTGCTTATTTTTGTTAAGATTCAAAGTTTTCTTTAAACATAAATCTTGTATTTTATAACAAGGCTTACAACACTTGCACAACATCGGGTAATGCATAGAGTATTTGATCTGAATGCCACTACCCATCTACAGGTCAAACACATTCCAACCCCAACCTATCACAACCAGGCTGAACACATAAGAAATTAATTCACACACCAAACAACTTGCTCTGTCTTCACTATGTTGAGGAATGTTGAAAATGTTAGTACTACAGCACACATAACAATCCGTTCAATTAACAGTGTAGAGATACTTCACATCAACGTAAGTAGACAGTCATCCATTTTACAGTGATACTGGTTCTGCAATACCAGAATTTATCAATATGTAATACAGAACATTTAAGTGCCACTAAATAATAGTTGAGTCACCATCATGAAAGCTGGAGCAGTTGTATATTATTGCCAAGTAACTTCCTCAGTAGTATATATACACATTGTGACATGCTCTACAACAGCATTATGACCACTCAATTAGGGTGTAAAAACATATGAAATCATCATACATGTATATAAGGGAAAATTATACAGCATCATTCCGAACGCCAAGTAGAATTGAGAAATAGGTGTGGTCATCAAGAACAATCATAGTTGTATTAAGCGTAATAGAGACGGAATAAGTGCGTCTCCATTGAAAAAAGAGTAGTCCTTCGCATGAAGGTAGAAACATTTAATGGTCAGATTGCGAACAAAAGAAAGGCACTAGAAGGCAAAGGTTGCCTATATTTACATCAGGTTGTCTATTATTCTACAGTTTCAATACTTCTATGCTACTTTAATCTGTCTGATAAACATATAGGGGGTCATTCTGACCTCGGCGGTAAAAGGCCCTTACCGCCGGTCAGAAGTCCGCCATTCTACCGCCGCGGCCGCGGTAAACCGCCACGGTCATTCTGACCCACAACTGTGAATCCGCCAAAAATCCGACATCCAAGGAAGGCCGCCTCATCAGCGGGCCGCGGAAAACTGGAGATGACCAAACCTCCACCGTCACGCCAACACAAACACGCCCATGCCATTCTGACCCACGAATCCACGCGGCGGTCTTTCAACCGCGGTATTCCATTGGCGGTACACACCGCCGCGCTCAAAATACACACACCTTTACAAAACACAGCCACATTGGACAATTCCAAATACACACACCTGATACACATACACACACCACTCCCACACACCCATTGCAATATAAAACACACACCCACATCACCCACAAACCCCCACTAGTTGGAAATCGGAGCGAAGGCGAGAGCGAGAGAGATAGAGATAGAGAGAGCGAGCACAGCAATAGAAAACCCCAACACACACAGGAACCCAACTTCATCACCCACACCACATCCACGCACACATCACCACATATCACCACGCACATCACCACAAACACCACCCCACACCTCATCCACACCACCCCATGGCACCCCAAAGACACCCAAGGTTTTCGGACCAAGAACTCAGGGTCATGGTGGAGGAAATCATGAGGGTTGAGCCCCAGCTCTCCGGCACACAGGTGCAGCACACCACCATAGCAAGAAAGGCTGAGCTATGGCAAAGGATCGTAGACAGGGTCAACGCTGTGGGACAGCATCCCAGAAATCAGGAAGATATCAGAAAGCGATGGAACGACCTACGGGGGAAGGTGCGCTCGATGATCTCCAGGCACAACATCGCTGTGCAGAAGACTGGCGGCGGACCCCCACCCACTCCACCCCAATTCACAGCATGGGAGCAAGAGGTGGTAAACATCCTGCATCCTGATGGCCTCGCTGGAGTACACGGAGGAATGGACTCTGGTAAGTCGAATCTCAACTACTTCACCCCCTCCCCAACCACCAGCATGCCAACCCCCCCCCTCCCCCCCCAATCTCAACCCCCCAGCACACAACCTCCCTGCCAATGTCTCACCAGCACACCCCACCCTAAACAACACCAACCCCTGAATGCCAACACAAACCATAGACAGCCACCACCAAAGCATGACCATTGCACATACCCATACACCCCCCCCCCCCCAAACCCTCACAACACCTCCCACAAGGGAATGCCAGCACTGGGGGACAAGGGCACTCAACATGCACGCAATGGCACACACAGAAACAATAACCATACTCCTTTACCCCTGCAGGGCCCGAACGCCAACACACCGCCACGGAGGGTCCAGATTTGTCCATCCCACCCCCAGAACAGGCCCCCAGCGAGGACAGCAGCTCTGTCGACCTAGAACCTGACGACCAGCCCGGACCATCGGGGACCTCTGGACAGTCGGTTCCCCACACACAGACACAGGCCACAGCAGACCCAAACCCCTCTGGGAATAACAGCACAGCTCCCACCCAGCGGGCCCATGCCTCTGTCTCGCGGACGCGTCAATCAGCGGTGTGTCCGCCACTACAGGGCACCCAGGCTGACCCAACACCCCAACAACAACAGGGACCTGGGGGCAGTGGTAGTGGGCACACCGTCCAGGGGACAGAGGCCCGGGGAAACAGGGCAACTGGGAGGGCTGCTGTGCGACAGGGGGGGGAGGACAGGCCCAGGGAACCGACTCTCCAAGAGGCCCTCACCACCATCATGGGAGGATACCATCACTCCCAGGAGACGATGGCGACAGTACTGGCCAGGTTCACCGAGATCCAGGCACAGCAGGAGGAACGGTACATGGGGTTCAGCAATGAACTCAGGAACATCGCTACCGCTATGGGGACCATAGTCCAGGCCCTCAACCGTAGAGAAACAACATTGCGGGACCATGTGGCACCACAAAGGGCCCCTGTCACTAGCCAGGAACAGCCTACCACCTCCGCCGGCGCTAGTGGTCAGGAGGCCCCCACAGAACGACGGGCCACCAGAACCCCACCTCCTGCTGAAGAACAACCACCCCGCAAGAGGAACCTGAGATCTCAAAGGAAGACAGAGTAGGATGCCAAGACCCTCGCCAGCCTAATATCCCCCCGGATGTCATTCCACTGTCCCACAGTGTCTCCCTGTCCAACCTTGAACTGCCCCTGCTCCATCCTTCCACAGGCATATGGACAATGCACCTGTGCGACCGAGAACTGGACTCTGCCATGGACATAACTCCACCTTCACCCATCACCGTTTTAATATCATGTACCAATATCTAGCACTAAAAATAAATCACTCATTGCACTGAAATCATTCTGGAGTCAGCCTGTATTATTGACAAATGTATAACACATTACTTATCAATAATGTTCTGTAATTTCTGTGATGACAACATACCGATGTCAATAAGCATTAGTCCATGGGCTAACCAAGCCGAAGTCACGCAGTGGGTCATACAGCACTGAAAAGGGAAGGGAAAATCAAACATCAGTTTAAAAGAACTGGGGGGAAATACACAAAGTAAAGATGCAGGGGGCTTTCTGTAAATGTTAAATGGCGTGGCTGATCCCTACCTGTGTGCTACTGAAAATACTGTTGGATAACTCTGTCCCTGTTGTCTGGGTCGTCCTCTTCGTCTTCCTCCTCTTCACTCTCCGCAGGCTCCACAGCTGCTTCAACACCACCATCTGGACCATCCTCCTGCAGGAAAGGCACCTGACGTCGCAATGCCAGATTGTGAAGCATAAAGCAGGCCACGATTATCTGGCACACCTTCTTTGGTGAGTACATCAGGGATCCCCCTGTCATATGCAGGCACCTAAACCTGGCCTTCAGGAGGCCAAAGGTTCTTTCAATGATCCTCCTAGTTCGCCCATGGGCCTCATTGTACCGTTCCTCTGCCCTGGTCCGGGGATTCCTCACTGGGGTCAATAGCCAAGGCAGGTTGGGGTAACCAGAGTCACCAATTAGCCACACACGTTGTCTCTGTGGCTGTTCCATCACATAAGGGATGCTGCTATTTCGCATCACATACGAGTCATGCACTGACCCAGGGAACATGGCATTCACATGGGAGATGTACTGGTCAGCCAAACAGACCACCTGGACGTTCATCGAATGGTAACTTTTCCTGTTTCTGTACACCTGCTCATCGTCTTTTGGGGGTACTAAAGCCACATGGGTCCCATCAATGGCACCAATTATGTTGGGGATATGTCCAAGGGCATAAAAATCACCCTTCACAGTGGCCAAATCAACCTCCTCAGGGAATACAATGTAGCGCAGCATGTGTTTCGTCAGGGCAGATAACACTCTAGACAAGATTTTTGAAAACATAGGCTGAGACATTCCAGATGACATGGCCACTGTTGTCTGGAATGACCCACTTGCCAAAAAATGGAGGACTGACAGAACCTGCACTAGAGGGGGGATCCCTGTGGGTTGGCGGATGGGGGACATCAGGGCTGGCTCCAGCTGGGCACACAGTTCATGTATAGTGGCACGGTCAAGTCTGTAGCGTAGTATTATATGGCGTTCTTCCATTGTCGAGAGGTCCACCAGCGGTCGGTACACGCGAGGATTCATCCTTCTCATCGCAAGTCCCAGCGGACGGTGCCTAGGAAGGACAACATGGAGCACAGAGTCAAGCAACCCACAGGTACGTAACCACAGCTTGCACAGTAATTGACTCGAAATGCAGTGAAAGGCTTGTATGAGTGGCAATGCTAGGCCTAGGCCTCTGTGACGCAGTTGAAATTATGCCATGTGGGCCCTTGGAATGGCGGCTGCCTGACCTGTGAAGTGGGACAATGGGATGTGAGGTCACTGCGCTAGCGTGGGACACCGTGGCGGTAGGCGGTCGAAGACCGCTGTACAAAGGCGCATTGGTTAACATTGAACCCTATGGGTTTCATGAGCCAATGACGATGTGCGCCGGCGGTCGCGGTACGCACCGCCGCGGTACGCACCGCCGCGGGCGTGACCGCCATTTTCTATCTCCTTAATCACTCGAGACCTGATTATCCACAGGAGAGGACCTATACTGCAAGTGCTGCTGTGACCTCGGTCTGGAAGATACAATGGCTGCTGCGACTGGGGAAAGGGCCCCTGCCTTCACTTCTGAAGAGTTGGAGAAACTTGTGGATGGGGTCCTCCCCCAGTATGCGCTACTCTACGGTCCTCCAGACCAACAGGTAAGTACACTGAGTGCACATTGAATGGGTTATGCCTGTGTGGAGTGGGGTGGATGTAAGTTGGTGGGGTGGGGAGAAAATGAGGAGTGCAAGGTACCGGCAGATGAGAGAATGTGCCACATGGCAAGGTTGGGGAGGGGGGGTCATTCACATCTAACAAGCAGAAAAATTACGTTTTTTCTTTCCCACCCTGTACATGTCAAACAGGTCAGCGCCCATCAGAAAATCGACATTTGGCGTGCCATCGCCAAGGAAGTCCAGGCCCTGGGGGTCTACACCAGACGGGGCACCCACTGCCGCAAGAGGTGGGAGGACATCCGCCGCGGAACCAGAAAGACCGCCGTGTCACTGCTGGGGATGGCCTCCCGACCTAGGAGGGGTGCCAGTCGTACCCTGACCCCCCTGATGTCCCGGATCCTGGCGGTGGCCTACCCTGATTTGGATGGGCGCTTGAGGACATCACAGCAGACACAAGGGGGTGAGTATCTGCACATTCTGCTATCTTTACGCGCAGTTGAGGCGTCTGGGTGGGGGAGGAGGGCTGTGGGTGACAGTAGGCCAGGGCGCTTTCTGTAGTGTAGTCCCCTCCCTTAGACATGGCCCTGTGCCCCCGCCCCCCACCTCTGTAGGGTGCCAAGTACAGCTAACCATGGTCCTGCATCACACATGTGCGCGTTTGTTGTCCCTAGACCTGTTGGCCGAGTCAGAAATAGTGAGTAGTGTACCCCGATTGCGCGGCTTAGTGCATGAGGCACCTGTGTCTGTCCTCTCCGCCAACGGTGTTGACATGGCATGCACTCAACCTGTTTTCATTTCTCCCCCCACCCTTTTTCTATCTCTTCATGTGCATGTGTGCATTAGCATCATGAGGCGGAGGAGATTTGGCATCGGAGCACGAGGGAGCTGCAAGTCACAAGGCCCCGGTGGGCACTGGAACAGACACCGAGGGCACCAGTGATCCGGAGGGCGAGGGGAGCACCACCACGGGGACCGGTGAAGACACCAGCGACACGGACACGTCCTCGGTTGGGAGCTCCCTAGCGGTGGCGGCAACATCCGGGCCTCCCGCCTCTACAGGTACAGCCGCCACCCAGCGCACCAGCACCGCCCTCCCAGCAGCCCCTCAGCCTTCGCTCCGTGCCCGCTCGCCCAGGAAGGCGGGCGTCTCCTTCGCCCCAGGCACCTCAGCCCCTGCCCCTGTCACCCCTGCTGCCCTCAGTGAGGAGGTCATTGACCTCCTTCAGACCATCATTGTTGGGCAGACTACCCTTTTGAATGCCATCCAGGGGGTAGAAAGGGAGGTGCATCGGAGCAATGCCTACCTGGAGGGCATTCATTCGGGTCAGGCTGCCCATCAACGATCGTTCAATGCTCTGGCCTCAGCACTGACGGCAGCCATTGTCTCTGTTTCCAGCCTCCCTCTTCTAACTGCCTCCACCCTTTCTCTGTCTCCTGTTCCTCAGCCTATCCCATCCACACCATCAGACCAGCCTGCACACACCTCAACACCTCAACACCCAAGAGCAGCTCATCCAGACACAAGCACCACAGATCCCACAAACACTCACCCAAGCAACACCCAGATGCAGACATTCCAACAGTCACTACCACCTCTGAGTCCCCCTCCTCCTCGTCTCCCTCCTCCCTCCCTGTGACGTCTACACTCACACATGCATGCACACCACCATCAGCCAGTGCTTCCATCACCAGCACACCCTCCAGTCCAGTCCGCACACGTGCAGTCAACACCCCCACTGCCATTTACACGTCCCCTGTGTCCTCTCCCACTGTGTCTGTCACCCCCTCTTCCAAGACACATAAACGCAGGCAGACACCCAAACAACAGCCAACCACCTCACGACAGCCTACGTCTCAGTCACCTGCACCCAAAGACAGCACACCTGACTCTCCTACAACCACATCCTCTTCCTCCACTTCCATCACCACTACTCCTACCCTTTACCTTGGTCCTAAGAAATATTACCTCTCTAATCTTAACCTCTTTCCCTCCCCTGACCCACCCCCTCCATCTGCTGAGAGTCCCAAGAGCACCTCAGCCACCACCAGCCCTGCTTCGAGTGTCACAGTGGTGCATGGGTTCTGGAGTCCACCCTTTGGCGGCAGTGACACTTCACTCAGCAGCAAGGACACATCCAGCCCCCCCCCCAGGCAAGAGGACCCGGAAACTAAAGGGCCGCCGTGAGAGGACCGACACGGCTGCCCCCAAGGAGCTCACTTCGGCCACTTCACCTGCCACAACAGCCAGGGGAGGGAAGGGCCCGAGAGCCCCATCTAAGGAGCGAAAGGGCAGCAGGGCGGAGAGGTCAGCCAGCAGGAGCGCGGAGCAGGAGGGCCCCACAAGCCCCATCCCAGCTGCAAGGGACGAGAACAAAGGGCCCAGGACTCCGTCCCCGAAGGGGCCTGCCACTGCACGGTCGGAGGGCGAGTGAGCAGGGAGTCCAGGCCAGGTCTGGCTCCCTAGACTTACTGGAAGAGCACCGCTGAACAGGGCCCCGCCGTGCAGAAGAGCACCGCTGAAGAGGGCCCCGCCGTGAAGACAGTCACAGCTGAACAGGGCCCCGCCGTGCAGAGGAGCACCGCTGAACAGGGCCCCGCCGTGCAGAAGAGCACCGCTGAACAGGGCCCCGCCGTGCAGAAGAGCACCGCTGAACAGGGCCCCGCCGTGCAGAAGAGCACAGCTGAACAGGGCCCCGCCGTGCAGAAGAGCACCGCTGAAGAGGGCCCCACCGTGAAGACAGTCACCGCTGAAGAGGGCCCCGCCGTGCAGAAGAGCACCGCTGAAGAGGGCCCGCCGTGAAGACAGTCACCGCTGAACAGGGCCCCGCCGTGCAGAAGAGCACCGCTGAACAGGGCCCCGCCGTGCAGAAGAGCACCGCTGAACAGGGCCCCGCCGTGAAGACAGTCACCGCTGAACAGGGCCCCGCCGTGCAGAAGAGCACCGCTGAAGAGGGCCCCGCCGTGAAGACAGTCACCGCTGAACAGGGCCCCGCCGTGCAGAAGAGCACCGCTGAAGAGGGCCCCGCCGTGAAGACAGTCACCGCTGAACAGGGCCCCGCCGTGCAGAAGAGCACCGCTGAAGAGGGCCCCGCCGTGAAGACAGTCACCGCTGAACAGGGCACCGCCGTGCAGAAGAGCGCCGCTGAAGAGGGCCCCGCCGTGAAGACAGTCACCGCTGAACAGCGCCCCGCCGTGCAGAAGAGCACCGCTGAAGAGGGCCCCGCCGTGAAGACAGTCACCGCTGAACAGGGCCCCGCCGTCTCAAGCACCGCTCCGCTGGGCCCTGCCATCTCAAGCACCGCTCCGCTGGGCCCCGCCGTCTCAAGCACCGCTCCGCTGGGCCCACCATCTCAAGCACCGCTCCGCTGGGCCCTTCCTGTCAAGCACCGCTCCGCTGGGCCCTGCCGTCTCAAGCACCGCTCCGCTGGGCCCTTCCTGTCAAGCACCGCTCCGCTGGGCCCCACCGTCTCAAGCACCGCTCCGCTGGGCCCTTCCTGTCAAGCACCGCTCCGCTGGGCCCCACCGTCTCAAGCACTGCTCCGCTGGGCCCTTCCTGTCAAGCACCGCTCCGCTGGGCCCCGCCGTCTCAAGCACCGCTCCGCTGGGCCCCGCCGTCTCAAGCACCGCTCCGCTGGGCCCCGCCGTCTCAAGCACCGCTCCGCTGGGCCCCGCCGTCTCAAGCACCGCTCCGCTGGGCCCCACCGTCTCAAGCACCGCTCCGCTGGGCCCTTCCTGTCAAGCACCGCTCCGCTGGGCCCTTCCTGTCAAGCACCGCTCCGCTGGGCCCCGCCGTCTCAAGCACCGCTCCGCTGGGCCCTTCATGCAAGCACTGTTCACGGTTCACTGTGCACACCATGCATTCTCCTTGACCAGTGGAGAAATGTATCCACCTGATGGACTGTGGCTTTGCACTCCCCAGGATGGTACAGTGGGCACCCCACCCACTGTAGAGACATTGAGAGACTGTGGCTTTGCACTCCCCAGGATGGCACAGTGGTCACCCCACCCACTGTAGAGACATTGAGAGACTGTGGCTTTGCACTCCCCAGGATGGCACAGTGGGCATCCCACCCACTGTTGAGACATTGAGAGACTGTGGCTTTGCACTCCCCAGGATGGCACAGTGGGCATGGTGGCCCCTTCGTGGATCTGGCGTCGTGGACTCATGTGGCTGTGGTGCCCCTCCCTTCCCTTCCCCCTGAGGTGCCTGTAGTTTTGTCATCAGATGCCCCTGCAGTGTTCTCTCCAAAGGACTCAGGTCTCCTGTGTGGGCTTTGCCCTTGTGTCGCAAAACTTTGGCCCACGGACAAATCGAAATTCGTAACATTTGCTAGGCTAATTGCTTCGGTTATCCACTGCTGTGTATATGGACTTTTTGAAATGTAAATATTTTTGATAGTTGACCAATACTTCTCAGAGCCTATTTTGTACATAAACTTTTATTCCCAAATTGATTATGTAATTGCATTTTTTATGGGGGTTTGGGTGGTGTCACTGTGACTTGTTGCTCTGCATTGGTGTGTACATATTGGGGGGGGGGGCGTCGCATATGTGTGTGCCCGTAACATTTTCTCGTCCCCCCTCCCCTGTGTCGTATGTGCGGTACTCACCGTTGTCGTCTGCGCCGGCGTTCGTACTCGTGGTAGATGAGCAGGTAGACGAGAGCAGGTAGGATGTTTAATTCGGGTTCCATGCTGTCCTCCTTCCTCGTGGAGTGCGTAGAGGTGAGCGTTTTCCCGTTCGTAGTCTGTTTCCGCCGTGTTTTTATCGGCGGTGCTCCCGCCCCGGAAAAGGTGGGGGATTGGTGAGTTGTGATAGGGTGGGCGGTACATTGTCTGCCGCCTGCCTGTTGGCGGTGACCGCCGCGCTGTTTGTCTGTCCCGCCGTGGCGGTCGGAGTGTTAAAGTGGCGGGCTGTGTTGGCGGTTCCCGCCGGGGTCAGAATTCCATTTTTTGGACCGCCAGCCTGTTGGCGGGTTGGCCGCCGCTTTATCACCGACCGCCAGGGTTAGAATCACCCCCATAATTCTCTATCAATATTCAGACCCCTTTCCACAGCCCGCAGTTTGATAATCCATTTTGTTTCCATTCTCCTGAGAATTAGGGTTCTGTTTCCCACCTCTGTCAAGTCTCCACTACTGTAATACCATGGAAACCAATATTGATCTCAGAGCCCATATGATGCATGTTATAGTTAACAGCCAATGGGTAATTAATGTTGGTATTCCAAATGCCCTGATATGTTCGTGTATTCTATCCTTGAGTTGTATTATGGTACTACCCACATAGATCTGTTGACATTGGCATATGATGCAATAAACCACAAACAGTGTTACAATTAATAAAGTTCTGTACAAAGTACCTTTGTTTGGTGTTGTATTCAAGTAAGGTAGTTCTGTCTCTGGCATATTTACACATGTTGCAGTTTTCTCTTTTGAAAAAGCCTTTGGAGGATGGAGGTAGCCAATTGATCCGTGTCGTGCTAGGGTTCATGGAGAAATGTGAAGAACATAGACAGTTCCTCAGTGCCCTTCCTCTACTGTGTGTGATGTCTGGGTGTTCTGATAGGAATTTGGATAAGGTGCCATTCATCTGTAGTAGGTGCCAATGTTTCCTCAAAATTCTATAAACATTGTGGCTCTGTGAAGAGTATCCAGTAATTTAAGTGAGTCTATTGTCTGTAGGTTCCTTACGTTTCTGGTGTGTTAGAGGTGATGAACGAGTGGTTTGGGTGATTCTTTCCTTGGCCTTGACCCCCTGAGAGGGAATCCCTTTCAATTATGAGCCTCACGATCGAAAGTGATTCCTTTTGGGGAGATGATACATCTTAGAAGAAATTGCAGTAAGGATCACATATTTCTCAATGAACTCACAGCACTGGAGAATCGGTTTTGATGCAGAGTGTATAGCAATGATGTCTTATCAAAGGCCACAGAAAGAATCACCAAAACCACTTGTTCATCCCTTCTTACACACCACAAATGCAGGAAACCTACAGATGGTTTCCTGGGTAGTAGGATTCCTGTTACCACACTAGCACCACCTTTGGCCTAACTGTTGTTATTTGTACTTTGCCATTTACTACACGCAACTTAGGAGGTGCAATTTGCATACTTCTATTACCCCCTTTATAGTGATCTGCACTCCTTCCTTTTATTCAGGGCACCAATGCCTTATATTTGCAACCTCTTAAAATGAAGACAGGGACAAATTACTACAAGAAATATTTTCAAATAAAACAGCTAATAGCCAGGAAAGGACCCCTCACAGCAATAGATCCCAAACAAACATGTTGGGGAGTGTGTTTGTTGCTTTGTCCCACAATTTTTAGGAATAATTATTTGAAGAGGAGAAAAGGGGTTTACAGGCAAAGGATCAAAATCTTTTGCATGTCCAGGGAAGCAGACACTGCTTCTCACCTGAAGTAATCCTTGACATGGCTGCAGACTGGGAGATTGATACTCCTACTGTCCGTCCCCAGGCTATCCATGTCTGTGTGAAAATACTGTATAAAGTACATTTCATTTCCATTGGAGCCTTCCAGAGGATCACTTCTGAAAACATTGTCATCCAGTTCTCGATACAGTTTCTTGCAATTTGGGCCGTGGTGGGGCAAGCAATTTGAATACCTACATTCCAGATTTAGAGGATGTGCAATACTACTTTGAGGTCCGCATATTTAAAAGTAGTAAGTCATGTTCAAGATTTCACTGCAGAACAAATGATGAAATTACAAAAATCAAAGAGTCTGAACTCAGAAACACATAAAAAACTAGCTTGTTACCACTATTCTGAATTTAAAGCCAGGTGAAGAGAGTCATTCAATAATAGAGACTAGCGACAGGACAGACCCCAGTGCTGACCACACTACAGTGGACCAATTATTGTTGCATTCCTAATGAGCCTCAACTTCTTGAGGCACACTTGCCCCTAGTGATCTCCCTGCTTTACACAGCCTAGACAGGAAGTGAGAATAGACTGAGTTTTGATTGAGAAGGTCAGAGAAATAAAGACAAAGGGCCTGATTCACAAAGTTAAACTTACACTTGTGTGTAAATGTACAATTTCTGTAGTAACTTTGCTACTGTTTTGGTATTCACAAACTACACATGTAATTTTACTATTAGTTATCTTAAGAGTATACTTTTACTACTGGCAAATTACTAGAAGTAAATTATACATGTAACTTGTGACTAACAAAAAGTAGTAAATTTACTACAGCAACTGTAATCTTACACAAAAGAGTAAGTTTACCTCTGTGAATAAGGAACAGATAGTTTGAATAGAAAAAAGGTCTTGCTGAAGTAGCCCAGTGACAAGAAGTAGAGAGACAGGAGTCGGGAGTGACACAACCCTTTAAAAGGTTAAGGTAGTCAATACTTGAGACTTTAGGATTTAGACCTAGAGAGGATGGGGTTGCCCAAATTTCTCTTCTAGCCTCAACTCCAGGAAACAGTAGATCTTCATGCCCCAAAATCCCCAAAGATATACAAAAATCTACCTTTCTACCATATTCCCCGTTTTCTTGCGCTAAAAATATAGGCCCTCATTATGACATTGGCGGTAAATCCCGCTTACTGCCACGCTGACGGCCCCCAACATACTGCAGAGGTGGCAGAAATCCGTTCACCATATTATGACACACACACATAAATCCGACAGAAAACGTCCACATACACAAATCTGCCAGCCCAAAGGTCAGTGATGAAGTGGCGGTCCCAAAACCCATACGGTTACGCCAACAAAACAACACGCCCATCACATTATGACCCACGAATCACCATGGCGGACATTCAATGGAGGTAACCCATTGGCGGTACATACCGCCGCGCTCAGAATGGACACCCACATACAAAACAACAGTACATTGGCCTATACCAAATACACACACCTCACACTCATACATACACCACACCCACACCACTACAAAACACCCCCCCACATTACCCACAATCCCTTATGAACACCAATTGCTACCAGGAGACTGAGAAGAAGAGCACAGAGACAACTAGACACACACACCACTTACACCCATACACCTCTCATGCACTCCACATCATACACCCAACCACATTACCCAACACACCCTCACCAACACACATCACACAACACTCACGGCACCACAAAGGTACCCCAGTCTCACTAAGGAGGTAAGGGTCATAGTGGAGGAAATTGTCAGGGTAGAGCCACAGCTCTTTGGAGCACAGGTACAGCAGATATCTATAGAAAGGAAGATGGAGCTATGGCGGAGAATCGTGGACAGGGTGAATGCCGTGGGACAGCACCCAAGAACAAGGGACGATATCAGGAAGAGGTGGAACGACCTATGGGGGAAGGAATGTTCCATAGCAGCAAGGCACCAACTCGCCATACAGAAAACTGGCGGTGGACCCCCACCTCCTCCCCCACAGGTCCCAGCATGAGAGGAGCAAGTACTGGCAATACTTCATCCTGAAGGACTTGCTGGAGTAGCCGGAGGACTGGACACTGGTAAGTAAATATTTACTACCTATCACCCTCCCCCCAATACCTGCATGCCATCTCACACTCACACCTTCACTCCCATCACTCCAGTCCATCCCACACACTGCACCTACACATCTCACTAACCCTAATGCCAAGCCCTGCATGCCGTACCAATGCATGAACAGTCCTCCCAGCCCTGCATGGACACCCATCACTAAAGCATGCACAGCATAGGGAAACTAACAATCACACAATGCATCACCATGCAAAGGAACTGCAGGGCAACACAAACCATAGAGGGGTAGCTAGGGAAGTACAAATGTCATACACTTGAAGCATAATACAACACTTGCATCCCCACAGGTACTCCAGCCAATATCAGTGGAGAGGAGGTGTCACCACTATCCAGTCCCCCAACAGAGGAGGCCCCCAGTGATGACAGTAACCCTGGACTTCCGGATCTGGTTGACCTACCTGGCCACTCAGGGACCACTGGATAGCCGGTCACCCAAGCCCATTCACAGACCACCACAGAGCCTCCCCCATCAGGAAAAAACACCACAGCACCCACCCAGCGTAACCAAACCTCTGTCTCTAGGACACGTCAATCTGCAGTGTTCCCATCTGTACAGGGACACCAGGCCACACCTCATACTCAAGACAATCAGGGACCTGGGGTCAGTGGCAGTGGGGACACCGTTCAGGGGACAGGGGCACAGGGCAACTGGGAAACTGGGAGGACTACGGTGCACCAGGGGGAGGACAGGACCAGGGAACCAACTCTCCAGGAGGCACACTCCGAGATCCTGGGAGCCTACCAACATTCCCAGGATACGATGGGCCAGATCCTACACAACGTGCAGGAGAACAGGTGGCTGTAGGAGGGACAGTATCAGGGCATCAGGGAGGACCTGCAGGCCATTAACAACACCATGATCTCCATAGCAGGGGTACATGGCCAACATTATGAGGGAGGCAACAGCACATCAGCAGGCCCCTACCACTAGCCAGTCAACTGAACAGCCCTCCACATCCGCTGCCGCTAGTGGACAGGAGGCCCCGCCACAGGACCCACAGGCCAACAGTGCCCCTCCCCCTAGAGAAGGTGAACCACCCTCAAACATTCCCTGTGACACAGACAGAAGCCAGAGACACTTGCCAAGACCACCGCCAGTAAATGAGACTCTTCTGATTGTCCCCCTTGTGTCCCACTCAGTCACCTTGTCCACTTTGAGCTGACATTGCTCCCCTTCCTCTGGCCCCCTGGACACTGCACCTGTGCTACAAACAGACTGGAACAATACCATGGACTTTCCTCCATCATCACCCCATTCCATTGCACTTTCCTCTCTATTTCTTAGTACTACAATAAACACCCTTGGAAAAAAACCTGACTACTCGTCTTTCATCTAATGAAAATATGTTATGATGGAAACAGCTATATCCATTGCAAATGAACTGTACATAGTGAGAGCACAGAAAGAATGACCTGTATCTGGCTGTAGTGATCACATCAGGACATTGTTGTCATATCACCAACATCTGTAAAGTGCTAATCCATAGGTGACAGTAAGCAGAGGTAACAAGTGGGCAATGCCAGCATGCCACTGCCACACAGAATATACCAATAGGCAGAGAAATGTGATGTTGTGCTGACTCTCCTGTGTGTCATTGGAAGTATTGCCGGATAACTTGATGTTTGGTTGTTCATGTCCTCATCCTCTGCCTCCTCAGCCTCACTGTCCTCGGGGTCCACTGCTGCCACAGGGTCATCTCCAGTCACCTCCTTCTGCAGAAAAGGTACATGTCGTCTGAGGGCCAGGTTGTGCAACATGCAGCATGCCATTACTATCTTGCAGACCTTCTCAGGTGAATAGCACAGGGATCCACCTGCCAGATGGAGGCACCTGAACCTGGCCATCTGGAGGACGAAGGTCCTCTCAATGGTCTTTCTGGTTCGCCCATGTGCCTCATTATAACGTTCTTCAGCCCTTGTCCTGGCATTCTCACAGGGATCAGCAGCCACAATAGGTTTGGGTAGCCAAAGTCACCTGCAGGCATTGAGGGACAACATTTAGCCACACACTATCCTATTACGTTAACATTAGAGGCATGCACTAACATACACCAGGTGGGGACCAAGGCTCACCTATAAGCCACACCCTGTGCCTCTGTAGTTGGCCCATCACATTTGGGATGCTGTTATTCTTCAGGACAAAGGCATCATGCATCGACCCAGGATATTTAGCATTGATTTGGGAGATGTACTGGTCCACCAGGCACACCATCTGCACATTCATGGAGTGGAAACTTTTACAATTCCTGTACACCTGTTCATTCTGGCGGGGGCAAACGCAATATGGGTCCCGTCAATTGCAGCAATAATATTGGGGATATGTCCCATTGCATAGAATACGGCCTTCACTGTGGCCAAATGTTCTACCTGGGGGAAAGATATGTAGCTGCACATGTGTTTTATCAGGGCAGACAACACTCCTGCCAGCACGATTGAGAACATTGCCTGTGACATTCCTGCTGCCAAGCTCACTGTCACTTTGAACGAACCAGTTGCCAGGAAATGGAGCACTTATAGAACTAGCACAAGAGGGGGGATCCCAGTAGGATGCCAGATAGCTGATATCAGGTCAGGCTCCAACTGGGCACACAGCCCTGTGATTGTGGCACTGTCCAGTCCATAGGGGAGGATAATGTGCCTGTCCTCCAGTATAGCTAAGTCCACCAGGGGTCTGTACATGGAGGTATGTCTCCATCTCCAATTCATCCGCAGCAGTAGGTAACCAAGGGACAGAAAAGTGAGTAGGCTGTCACAATTTGAACAATCAAACCACAACTTCAGTATACTTTGTGCATTTATGTTGTGTGACAGTGGGGATGGCGACGTATGTGCTAATCTAGTCTGTGATGCAGCAATTATCGAAATCCTGTGTGGAGGGACACGTGGAAGTGAGGTAATTCCACTGACATTGGGCGTCGTGGCGGTAGGCGGTCGTGAACCGCTGTGCAATTCCTCATTGGAAAATATTGGGCCCTATGGAGTACAGTATCCAATGAGGATGTACGCCGGCAGTGACGGTGTACACCACTGTGGACGTGACCGCCATTTTCTAAATCATTCCTCTCTTGTATCCTGACCTTCAACAGGAGAAGACCTATACTGCATGTGCTGCTGTGTCCTGTGTCTGGAGCCTACCATGGCCCGTATGACCGGGGAAAGGGCCCCAGCCTTCACTTCGGAGGAGTTGGAGCGACTAGTGGATGGAGTCCTACCCCAGTACAGACTGCTGTATGGGCCTCCAGACAGGTGAGTACACTGTGTGCACGATGCATGTGGCATGGATGCATGGAGATGTGTGTGAAGGGGGGATTATCTGTTGGTGGTGTACATGTCATGCGCTGGGCATTCTGTGGGCCAATAGTGATGGAAATGGGTATGGTGGGACATGTGTGTGACAGTCTGGACAGTTAGTTTAATGGTGTTCTGTCTTTATTGACACTGCAGGTCAGCGCCCATCAAAAGAAGGGATTATGGCATGCCATTGCCAAGGAGGTGCGGACCCTGGAGGTCTATGGCAGGTGGAGCACCCACTGTTAGAAACAGTTGGAGGAAACGCAATGCTGGGCACTGAAGACTGCGGAAGCCCAGCTGGGGATGGCCTCCCAACGAGGAAGGGATGCCCATACGACACTGACCCCCCTGATGGCCCGCATACTGGCAGTGGCGTACCCTGAGCTCGATGGGCTGTTGAGGGAATCACAGCAGCCACAAGGGGGTGAGTACAGTGGGTATCAGTACATATTTTGGCTGGTGGGGTGGTATCCGGGTGGTGGTTGTGTGTTAGTGGGTGCCCCTAAGGCCAGGCCATACATTGTAGCCTGGGCCCTCTGAAGGGTAATGGTTGCATGGCAAATACAGGTAATCTAGCTTGTTAGTAGTCACTTTTAGGCAGGGCTGCGTGGGTCCCAGCTGTGCTGCAGTTGGCGGTGTGTGCTCCTCATCATGCCTTGGTGACTAGCCATATCACTGGTAGTGCAATGCATATTGCATAGGCCTGTTCCCTGTGTGTGAGGGTGCTGTGTACGCCAACGGTTATGTTGGTGCAGTCATTGACCCAGTGTATCCTTTGTCTCTCTCCCCCCCCTTTCTTGTTTTGTCATCCTGTCCTTGTTTGCATCAGCATCATCTGGCAGAGGAGCATGGGCACTGGCGACAGAGGGAGCTGCATCCCACAGGACCCTGGAGGCAGAGTCCACTGACGCTGAGGGAACCAGTGGGACGGAGGACGAGGGGAGCACCATGGCGGAGACTGGAGGGGACAACACAGACTCTGATACCTCCAGCGATGGGAGTTCCCTGGTGATGGCAGACACCTCTGTGACGACCCCAGCTGCAGGTACAACTGCCACCCCCATACCAGCACAGCTCTGCCAGTAGTCCCTCAGCGAGTTTCCCGTGCCCGCTCACGAAGGAGGGTACCCATCTCCTTCACCCCAGGTACCTCAGGCCCTGCCCCAGTGAGCCCTGCTGCCCTGAGTGAGGAGGCTATTGACCTCCTGAGATCCATCTCTGTAGGGCAGTCAACCATTGTGAATGCCATCCAGGGGCTGGTATCCCAGATGCAGCAATGCAATGCATTCTTGGATGGCATTCACGGTGGATTGGCAACCCACAAAAGATCGATTCAGGCTCTGGCCTCCTCTCTGATGGCAGCCATTGTCCCTGTTTCCACCATCCACCCTCCAACTCCCACTTCCCAGTCCCCTCAACCCCAACTCATCCCGGGCACACATACAGACGAGCATGCACACAAGGCAACACATGAGTGGCACAGGCAAACACAAGCACCACACTTCATCCCACAGGCACTCACACAAACATCATACATTTGCAGACTCAACAACATCCACTGCCTCCACTGTCTCCCCCTCCTCTCCCACCGCCCTCCCATTCAAGTCCACACTCTCATCTGCATACACTACATCTACATCCACTATCAGCATCACCACCCCAAGAAGAACACACACCTCACTGGCAGACACCTCCACAACAACTATGCACTTGTCCCCTGTGGCCTTGCACTCCCCAGGACAGAGCAATGGGCATGTTGCCCCCTCCAGAACCAGTGGGGATGTTCCCATATTCGGCTGAGGTGCCCCCCCACCACCCTGAGGTGCCTTCCCACTTGCAACATGATGCCCCTGCTGTGTTCTCTCCGGCTGTGTAAGGAAACAGGTTGGGCCTTGGACTGTGCCCTGTGGCCTTGTGTGCCCTCATGACTTTGGACTGGGCATTGGCCCCTTATGGACATTTGTATATATTTTATTCATGTGGTGGATTTTGCTGTGCTAATACATTGTCATTACTCCAGCATTATGGTCCGTGTTTCATTATGCTGTGTGTCGTGTCTAATTGGTTTACGTGTGCTGCTGGTTGTGTGTATGGTGTGTGTGTGTCAGGTGTGTGTGTTGTGCGTGTGTGTGTCACTGTCGTTTTCCTGCCACCCTCCCTTGTGTGCTAGGCGGCTGTACTCACTGTTGTCGTCTTCATCGGCGTTGGTGTTCGAGGTGGAGCATGACGTAGAAGATCTTCGGGAAAATTTGCAGTTCGGGTTCCATGGCGGCGTGGTTCTTCCCTGTGTCTCCAACGGTGAGTCCTTTCACTTCTGAGCTCTGTTTCCGCGTGGCTTTTGTTGGCGTTTTTACCGCTCGGGAAAAGGTGACGGGTTGCAGTGTCATAATATGGTGGGCGGTACTTTGTCTCCCGCCTGGCTGTTGTTGGCTACCGCCGTGGTGAGTGTTGTTTCCGCCATGGCGGTTGGTGTGGTACAATGGCTCTCTATGGGAGTTATCACCGCCATGGTCATAATTTGGCGGTACTTACCGCCAGCCTGTTGGCTGTAAGTACCACAACTTTATCACTCACCGCCAGGGTCATACTGAGGGCCATAATGTTTTGACTTCCGTATTGGTCGTGGACTACCTGTTAATCCAAATTCCCATGTGGTTCTATTTTCAACTATTTCTACTTCTAAACTTCCATCTCTGTTACTCTGGAACATCTGATGTCTGTGTGCAGGATACAGAATACATGTGCAGCTGTAGAGAATGCAGATATGGAGCACCGAAGCAAAGTATATACCTTTCTCACTTGCACCTTAAAATGTGACGTGCTTTTATCAGAGTGTGTTTTCTGTCACCACAGCATATTCTCAATGTGTAACATGGATTAAATGCTTAATTCATTTATTTGTGAAAGGAAAGTGCTATCAAAAATACATTTGCAGCATTTTGGTAATTTGATCTTTACTTCGGTTCTAGTTAACATCAAAATGTTCAATGTAGCAAATTGGTAAACAGATCTGAAAATACTAGTGGTAAGGTTAATTATTTACTACCTATGGTGAATATTAAATGCATTCCCCCTAATCTTAGCTGAATATTTGCAAGAATCCACATCTTTGACTCAAATTTCTATCTCTTAACAGAGCTTAACACAGTTACCCAGTTCAGCCCAGTAGCAGGAGGGATTATTGCCGTCAGTTCTTCAAGGGCAGATCGGCCTCCGGTTAGCTCTTTCAGCACCATATTATTTGAGGTGGTAGCATACAGACAGAATATCGGTGATAGGCCCCATAAGATGATATATGGATATGGTAGAAGTAAGTTCAGAGGCTAAGGATTGTGTTGGAAGACTGGGTAAACATTGTTGTACAAAGGATACACCAAGATGATTTGTGTTGTGCAAGGAGCTGTAGCATGAAAGCATATGCTTAGAACAAGAACTGGAACACCCTGATGTAAAATCTGGGAGGGGAAGCAAAGGAACGGTCTTATTCACCGAAAGCTCATCACAACCAGCAGACTGGTTTCAGCTTTTGTTTGACATACTCCAAGGAGAGACCTTCATCAGGCCAATGAAGAAAAGTAGACGTCCCTTATTGTTGAATTGAAGAACTTACTATGTGCCTAAAAGGAGACTGTGGTGAGTGAAGGTTTCAGCAGTCTCGAGTTTCCAGGACCAAATTTCTTTTCCAGAACTTGCGAGGCTAGTCTCTTGCTGAACCCCATGGCTACAGGGATCCTGGTCCTGCCAATTAAGTCTGTTTGCCCTGAAGAAGCTGCTGTCAGAATGGAGGAAACAGCATGTACCATATTTCCTGTGTGCTCCTGTGAAAATTCCCTCCTATATCTGGAGTGTTACTGCTGCAAAGAAATCTAGAGGACCAGCTTGAGTTGAAAATTTTGAAGTAAACCAGAACTGAAGTTGCAGGCCCACAGGTCCCCTAACGCCTGCCCATACCCAGGCGTTAAATAATGGCGCTAAGCAAGCTTAGCACCATTACTTAAACCCCCCACCCCCACTGTGCATGATTTTAGCGCGGGGGGATAAATATGGCGCAAGGGTCATAACGTCATTTTCTGCACGGGAACACCTACCTTGCATCTCATTGACACAAGGTAGGTTTCCACGTCCAGAAAAGGACGTTAACTCCATAACTTTGACGCTAGACATGTCTAGCGGCAAAGTATTAATATGGAGTTAGGGTTGGGCTGAAATAGCGGGGAAAAAAAGACGCTAATTTGGCGCAAACCAAGTATAAATATGCATCTTAATGCCCTCAACCTATTGGCTAGATCTGCAGTTCTCGTCTTCACAATAAATATTGCAACCAGCTCTAGACCACTGACATTACTAAACACTCAAAATGCCCCTCCTATAAATCCACTCCATACTCCTCCCTTAAGTATACCACTATAAAACATTACTAATACAAACTTCTCTATCTTGTCTCTGGCACTTCTCTATTAGCATGATTTTACAAGGAACAGGTTTTTCGGCAGTGGTCTCATTGCAGAAAATCAGAAAATTAACCTCGCCAGGTATCGGTGGTATTGTATTTATTTCATCGGCTTACAAGTGCGTTTCATAAAAGTTACATTATGACACAATCAATCATATAATTCTTTTCAAATGTGGCCTTAATGTTCAATTTTGTTAAATAATCGTCGCATTTAGGAATATTTTTTTTTTTGTGAAAAGCAAAGTTAACTCCAAGTGTAAAAATGTACAAGCATCAGTGACTCAACTCGGAGAGGCTTTAGCAGGAAATGATCTGAACATATGTTGTGTTAAGTACCTTCGGGCACTAAATAGTAGAGAAGCCCATTTTATTAAAAGTAAGAATACCACATCGATTGTTAACAGCTGCTCTGTGCTCAAGAATGAACATTTTTCCATAATACTTTATTTTGCTGCAGATAAAAAAAACATTGGCTTGCAGACTATCATCAACAAATAGGCAGATTAGCTATTTTTCTCAGCATGTGCTCGTTTCTTTAGGGAACGAACAAAAACATATCAGCATGTCATAGACTGCAGAGGCAGAACACATTATAGTACTCAATTATTTCTTCCTGTGTCATTCAGTGCCAACAGTATTCTGTAAATCAGCAGGACAAAGGACACATTACCTACTTGTAAGTGGTTTTATTGAATATACATAGTCATGCAGGAACCATGTAGTATGTGTGCAAACTAAAGTAATTAATGAAACACTTCATTTAGGGTTGTAAGTCAAGAGATCAAACGACGATGATTGTGCTTTAAATATATCACTGTTAAGAAATTATGCCCTTTCAAAGAAAAACATGAATATGGAAATTCTGCAATTACTCCATGATGGTGACACATTTACTCTTCTAACGCCATTATAGTTTTTTTACAATGTAGTTGATATTTTACAAATAATGTAGAAAGCTGAGTGGCATACATTGAAAAGTGTGGAGGAACCGCATCGCCCATGTTTACGATGTTGATCCAAGATGGTGACATACAGGTAAGCAGAATGATCATTCACACATTACGCATGCAGAACCAGTGATACAATGTTCCTTCTGTGTCTTCACTTTTGGACTTGCAGTAATTCCCCCAAGGGTGCTTTGATTGTTTTGTGTCACTCTGGACCGCCATGTTTAGTTGGCAGCAGTTTTCACTTGTTTCCTGATAAAAACAGTCTTGTCCAACAACCATAATCAAGAAATCTCTTAGAATTCTTCAGATACAAATCAGGTATGTAACTACTTTTCTTAAGTAGGCCTGGGAAAAATTGTCATACTCTTGTGTAATTTCTAATGTATGACACTTCACTTGTTAGTCAACATGGCCAGAAATTATGTTGCTATGCCAGTTTGCATTACTTGTCCCCTGTTCAGGAAAAAGGGCTAAGTTGGGAGCATGGAAAATGTAGTCGATCAATAACTACTTAGGCCTTAGATGAAACTTTGAAACAAAATGTCTGAGAAGGCAAAGTGCAATGGGGCAATGCAGCTGGTGGGTTCAGAGGAGGATTCATCGTCGTCAGGTACCCGCTGGACAAAAATGTGGTGAGGATTTCTACTTTTCGATTCAGGGTCTGATTACAATCTTGGCAGACGGAGTTACTCCCTCTCAAAGGTGAAGGATATCCCGTCCGCCTTATTATGATCCCATTTTATCCTATGGATATGTAATAAGGAGGATGGAATATCCATCACGTTTGTGACGGAGTAGTCCATCGGCCAAGACCGTAATCAGGCCCTTAGTCTCTTTTATGGATGTTGAAAATCACCAGCGGGGCGAAGCTGCAGGCTGAAGCCAATGATAGCCCTTCTGCAAGGAATCGCTGAACAGGATTTGCTGCTCTGGAGAAGAATAAAGTGGGAGCTGCCATGCAGTCAGACCAACTGATGATGCACCTTGGGCGGATCGACGAGCAGGTAGGCCCCAGTCTTCTTTTGGTTCTCAGAGCACTTTTTGGCAGAAAACCTTTTAAGTCCCAAGTTTTGGATTTGGGCTATCTGGTCAATTTTAGCACCACTTCCAAGTGTCCAGTACTGAAGAGGCGCCACTTGGAAACGTAGGACTCCCTCAGACTTGGTCCAGGTGCCGGTTCAAGATGGTTGTAGCCTTTTCCGTTCCAGAGGCTCCAATCAGAAGGCCAGCCAACCAGCCCTTGGAGTCACTCTGGAAGTCTTGGGTTCAGGCAAAAAAACAGGTCTTAAGCAGCAGGGCAGTCCTCTGTGTGCACAGGACAAGCTTCAGGCAGCAGGGCAGTCTTCTTGGTGCAGAAGGCAGTCCTTTGAAGTACACAGCAGGCCACAGGCAGCAAGGCAGTCTTCTGAGAGTAATTTTGCATGTCCAGAAGTGAACTGAAGAGTTGGTCTGAGGGTCTTATTGTTCTACCTGGTACCCACTTTGAAGTGGAAGAAACATTTGGAGTTACCCTCCACAGAGGAGTCTGGAATTTCCCGCCTTCCTGTCCTGGTCCCAGTCTGTCTGCAGGCCCAATGGGCTAAAGTGAAGTTCTTTATGTGTGAACTGAAGCAGTTTCTTTGAAGTCGAAGTGGGGGATGCATACCTCGTCCCACACCCCATACTGCATTGGATGGCCTGTCATGCAATCATCCAGGCTTTTTATTGTGTGGCTGTCGGGAAGGAATACACAAAGGCCAACTGCCAGCTACACCTAATCATGTCACCTAGGACCATACTGCAGGGACGAAATGGTTAATACAAAAAAAAGCCAGATTTCTAAAAGTGGCACATTCAGAATTGTGACTTAAAATCTGACTTTCCTATTAAAGAAGATTTAAAATTACTATTCTCTAGACACCAAACATGTAAATTCTGCCTGCTCACAGACAAATGTTATCACAATAAATGTGATAAGGTAATGCAATGTTATCCTATTAGAGAGGTGGGCGTCACGATAGTGAAAAGTGAATTTGTGAGTTTTGTTTACTACCACAACATAGAAAACTTAAAAGTGCATTTCCAACTTTTAATTACAATGCATCATGCCCTATGAGCCCTCTAGGGCCTACCTTAGGGGTGAGGTATATGTAACAAAAAGGGAGTTTTAGGCTTGGCAAGGGGATCATATTGCAAGTTGAATTGGCAGTTTAAAACTGCATACAGGATGAAATGGCAGGTCTGAGACATGTTTAAAGGGGCTCCTAAAATGGGTCGCACAATGAGTGCTGCAGGCTCACTATTAACCCCTTCGCTGCCAGGCCTTTTCCCCCTCTTGTGCCAGGCCTTTTTTTTTGGCTATTTGGGGCAGTTCGCGCTTAGGCCCTCATAACGTTTTGTCCACATAAACTAGCCAAGCCAAATTTGCGTCCTTGTTTTACAACATCCTAGGGATTCCAGAGGTACCCAGACTTTGTGGGTTCCCCTGAAGGAGGCCAAGAAATTAGCCAAAAGACAGGGAAAATTCTGTTTTTTTCAAAAAAATTGGAAAAAGGGGCTTCAGAAGAAGGCTTGTGTTTTTTCCCCTAAAAATGGCATCAACAAAGGGTTTGCGGTGCTAAAATCACCAGCTTCCCAGCGTTCAGGAACAGGCAGACTTGAATCCGAAAACCCAATTTTTCAACACAATTTTGGCATTGTACTAGGACATATCCCATTTTTATGATGTTTTGTGCTTTCAGCCTCCTTCCAGGCAGTGACAGAAATGGGCATAAAACCAATGCTGGATCCCAGAAACCTAAACATTTCTGAAAAGTAGACAACTTTCTGAATTCAGCAAGGGGTAATTTGTGTAGATCCTACAAGGGTTTCCTACAGAAATAACAACTGAAAAAAAAGAAATTGAAAATGAGGTTAAAATAACAGCAATTTATTCCCACGTTTTACTCTGTAACTTTTTCGTGCAATGTCAGATTTTTTAAAGCAATATACCGTTACGTCTGCTGGACTCTTCTGGTTGCGGGGATATATAGGGCTTGTAGGTTCATCAAGAACCCTAGGTACCCAGAGCCAATAAATGAGGTGCACCCTGCAGTGGGTTTTCATTCTTTACCGGGTATACAGCAATTCATTTGCAGAAATATAAAGAGTGAAAAATAGCTATCAAGAAAACCTTTGTACTCCCGAAATGGGCACAAGATAAGGTGTTGATGAGCAGTCGTTATTTGCACATCTCTGAATTCCGGGGTGCCCATACTAGCATGTGAATTACAGGACATTTCTAAAATAGACGTCTTTTTTACACACTCTCTTATATTTGGAAAGACAAAATGTAGAGAAAGACAAGGGGCAATAACACTTGTTTTGCTATTCTATGTTTCCCCAAGTCTGCCGATAAAAATGATACCTCACTTGTGTGGGTAGGCCTAGCGCCCACGACAGGAAATGCCCCAAAACACAACGTGGACACATCCCATTTTTTGACATACAACAGAGGTGTTTTTTGCAAAGTGCCTACCTGTAGATTTTGGCCTCTAGCTCAGCCGGCACCTAGGGAAACCTATCAAACCTGTGCATTTCTGAAAACTAGAGACCTAGGGGAATCCAAGATGGGGTGACTTGTGGGGCTCTGACCAGGTTCTGTTACCCAGAATCCTTTGCAAACCTCAAAAGTTGTCTAAAAAAACAAATTTTCCTCACATTTCGGTGACAGAAAGTTCTGGAATCTGAGAGGAGCCACAAATTTCCTTCCGGCATTCCCCCAAGTCTCCCGATAAAATTGATACCTCACTTGTGTGGGTAGGTTTAGCGCCCGCGACAGGAAATGCCCCAAAACACAACGTGGACACATCCCATTTTTTCACAGAAAGCAGAGGTGTTTTTTGCAAAGTGCCTACCTGTAGATTTTGGCCTCTAGCTCAGCCGGCACCTGGGGAAACCTACCAAACCTGTGCATTGTTGAAAACTAGAGACCTAGGGGAATCCAAGATGGGGTGACTTGTGGGGTTCTGACCAAGTTCTGTTACCCAGAATCTTTGCAAACCTTAACATTTTGCTAAAAAACACATTTTCCTCACATTTCAGTGACAGAAAGTTCTGGAATCTGAGAGGAGCCACAAATTTCCTTCCACCCAGCGTTCCCCCAAGTCTCCCGATAAAAATTATATCTCACTTGTGTGTGTAGGCCAGGTGCCTGCAACACAATAAGGCCCAAAACTTGTAGAGATAGAGGGGCTAGCACAGCGAGTTGATAAGGACATATTCTTCTTTTATACATCTTTAGGCTGACTCTGCTTTGGGGACCCACACAAGTGAGGTGTCATTTTACTTGGGAGACTGAGGGGAACGCTGGGGAGTAGGAATTTTGTGCTGGAGCGGTAATCGTACAAACGATAGTCAGGAAAATATGCTTTTTTATGCAAATTTTGAGGTTTGCAGAGGAGTCTGGGTAAGAAAATGTTGGGGGATCTACGCAAGCCACACCTCCCTGGACTCCTTGGGGTGTCTAGTTTTAAAAATTTCCGGGTTTGGTAGGTTTCCCTAGATGAAGGCCCCACCCAGGACCAAAACCATAGGTGCCCCCTCCCCCCCAAACACAGGTAGTTTTGTAATGTATCATTTTGATGTGTCCACATACGTCTGTGATGTGCCAAGCACTAACATTGTGAAAAGAAACGCACTTAGGTTATGTGAAAAAGACCCCTCACCCACCAACCAAGTTGGTGGCATGCTTCATCATCGGGGTCCCACCTGAGACACCTAGCGCGTCTCAAGTGTGCTGCGACGCCTGATTACAGCGCAGCACGTTATGTCATTTGTGCCACACATACTGGTTGGATTTGGCATGAGGGTGAGTGATGGTTCAGTAGATCAAATTGTATTAACAAGAGATTTCACAAAAGTGAAATGCACTGGTAATAACTGAAAGGCCAAAATACTGAACCAATGACTCACAGCTCATGAGCTGTAAAGCCATGGCAAGGCACCAACCGCTTTACAGTCCATTCACACACCTTTCATACATGACATGCACAAGACCATTCACGCCGCCAGCCACGGGTCCAGCACATTACAACACTCGCATCAACAGACAGCGCCAGTCCAGGGCCCATCACTTTCATACACCCACATGCCTGTTACAGCAATCACACCAGCTGATGAGTGTGTGGACTGGCGTTTGGCTGGCACCGCTAGCCAAGCGCCACCCCACCCTTACCGCCAGCCAAGCGCCACCCCAAGCACACCGCCAGCCAAGCACCATCCCACCCATACCGCCAGCCAAGCGCCACCCCAAGCACACCGCCAGCCAAGCGCCACCCCAAGCACACCGCCAGCCAAGCGCTACCCGACCCATACCGCCAGCCAAGCGCCACCCCACACACACTGCCAGCCAAGCGCTACCCGACCCATACCGCCAGCCAAGCGCCACCCCATGCACACTGCCAGCCAAGCGCCACCCCAAGCACACCGCCAGCCAAGCGCCACCCCAAGCACACCGCCAGCCAAGCGCCAGCCCACCCATACCGCCAGCCAAGCACCACCCCACGCACACCGCCAGCCAAGCGCCACCCCACGCACACCGCCATGACTTTTTTTTTTAATAAACAACAAAGAAACTTCGAACTAATTATAAAATAAGTACAAAACTACAAACACAAAAGCTGTAACTAAATACATGACAGTAATGCCAACCGTGAAACTGAACATATGAAAATATAAAATAGGCAGTTTATGCTCACAGTATTTCCCAAAAGTTTTTCCTTGTGTGGTAACTTCTAAAACAGCCAGGCACACACAGCCCAGGCTTTGAAGGGCATTTTCGGTAGTACATCCGTCTCTCCCTCCGGATTGATCTCCGGGCACATACTCTACATTTCTTTGTGGGCAAGTCTTTTTTGGGAGTGGGAGGAATGTGATCTGGAAAGTGCAGATCTTTCAATCTAGCCACATCCTCCACCACTTCTACTCTAGGAACTCTGGCCTGTTCCACCACAATAAGACTTTCTATCACTGACTCCTGAAATTTAACAAATGTCATCCTTGACTCAGGTGAACAATCCTTGAACACAATAAAAGCATTAAAAGTTGCCCAATGAAATAAATGTAGGGCCAACTTTTTATACCACACGTAAGACTTACGAAGAGCAGTGCATGGTTCCAACCTCTGATCTACTCTAGCAACACCACCCATGTGCCTATTGTAGTCCAAAATGCACGCAGGTTTGCGCACTTCCGCAACCTGACCCCAAACAGTCACAGGGGAAGTACTCTCATCATGGATGGTAGATAGCATGTACACATCCCTCCTGTCTGAAAATTTCAGAGCTAGCAGCTCATTATTCCGCAAGGCACTGCACTGTCCCCTCTCAAGTTTTTTACAGACAAGCTCCCTTGGATAGCCTTTCCGGTTAGAACGGATTGTGCCACAAGCAACAGTATCCACTCTAAACAACTCCTTGAACAACTGCACTCCAGTGTAGAAATTATCTACGTATAAATGGTGACCTTTGTTAAACAGTCGTCTACCAAGTTCCCACACAATTTTTTCGCTAACTCCAAAAGTGGCTGGACAACCAGGAGGGTCAATACTGGAATCCCTACCAGTGTAGACCCGGAAATTATACACATATCCTGTACTGCTTTCTGACAGCATATACAATTTAATCCCATACCGTGCCCTCTTACTAGGAATGTACTGCTTAAAAACTAAACGCCCCTTGAAAAGGACCAAAGACTCGTCCACTTATCTCTTTGCCTGGAACATAGACCTCTGAAAACCGATCCACAAAATGATCAAGGACAGGCCTAATCTTAAAAAGACGGTCACAATCAGGGTGATCTCGTGGCAAGGCTAAAGCATTGTCTACAAAATGCAGCATACGAAGAAGAAGCAAATAGCGATTACGTGTCATAGTTGCAAGAAATATAGCCGTTGCCATCAAGGGACTAGTAGGCCAATAAGAAGCCAGTGACGGCTTCCTGATCAACCCCATCAAAAAAGTCAAACCTAAAAACTTTTTCATCTCTTCCAGATATGTGGGAACCCACTGAGTAGCTCTAGACTAAGGCTTAAGTCTGGCAGCATTGTCCGGCAAATATTGCTCTGCATACAAATTAGTCTGCTCCACAATCTCTTCCAAAAATACATCGTCCATAAACAAGTGAAAGAAATGGACAGGCAAAAAGTTTTCCGTATTGACTCTACACACTGGGAGACCAGTAAATGCAGGTAACTGTGGCTGCTCCATGTTTGGGGCAATCCAGGTGTCAGGTCTTCTAATGGGAAACCCTTCAGGCTCAGGCTGCTGCACTCTTGGCATATCAATGTCCCCCTCTACAACAGGCCTTTCATCTGCACTGAGAGTAGCTTCCTCATCAGAAGAATACTCTCGGACAGAAAACTCACTGCCAGAATCTCTCACTTCCTCCTCTGCCTCAGATGCAGAGTCAGTTTCGTAATCATGGTCTGAAGACGACTCAAAGAGCATGCCAACAACCTGCTGAGCGGTCACTATATGGCTAGCCATGATCCTCACTAACAACAAATGGATTGCCGACTAGCACTAAAATAAGTAATAAACAAGAAGTGTAGCTTTATCACAAAAAGTTATGTACTAAAAAACTATACCACTCACTTGCCTAAAAAAGCTACTCACCAGCAACTACTCTGCACAGACACAGCAATCACCAATGATATCCCACTAAAAAGAAAAAAGAAAAAAGCAAATTAGACATATGACAACACAAATATCATTGTGCTCAAATCTAAGGACAATTTCACACACAATACTGCATTTAGTACACCACCTACAAACATGTCATTCATGCATGTCAACAATACTACTTTGGAGTAAATTGCTTTCACTTACCTAAAACATGCAACTATGCAAACCGCAGGTCAACTACTGCCAAAACCGCAAGGATCCACAGCAAAGGAAGCAAAAGCTTTGAACTAGAACAAAAAGAAGAAATAAACTGTTATAATCACAAATAAAAATACTTCGCCAGTTGACAAACACCCCACCACTAAGAACTTAGAAAATGTCCCTGGTGAGTGGCTTCTGCCCCACTAGGAGGCAGATGGGCCTAAAAACAAATAGGCTGATCTGCCTCAAGGTGGGCAGAAATGGCCATCACTAACGTGCCCCCTTTGGGGGGCGACCCTTGCCAAAGGTGCCGCCACCCCCCCCACACACAAAACACACACACACACAGGATCTCTGGTGCCTAAGTGGATTCTTCCCCCTTGGGGGCAGATGGGCGTAAAAAAATTGGCCGATCTGCCCCCAAGAAGGACAGAAATGGCCAACAGCTCTGTGCCCACTTTAGGGGGTGACCCTTGCCAAAGGGGGCAAACGGGGGGCACCCCCAGCACTAAACAAAAAAAGGGGAACCAAACAAAACAAATCCCTGCCGTATTGGTGGTTTCTGCCCTCCTTGGGGGCAGATGGGCCTACAAAAATAGGCCCCTCTGCACCCAAGGGGACAGAGATGGCCAATGCGAAATTTCCCCCCTTTGGGGGGCGACCCTTGCCCAAGGGGTGCCCCCAAACACACAAAATACACACACACCTCACAATCCCTGGCACCTAGTGAGTTTCACCCCCCCTCCCCACCGGGGGCCAGATCGGCCAAAAACATGGCCTATCTAGCCCCAGGGGGGGGTCAAAACATATAAAAAAATTATTGCCCCCAGGGCAGCGACCCTTGCCTAAGGGGTCGCTGCCCTAAAACAAAGAAAATAATTTCCCTGGTGTCTAGTGGTTTTTGCCCCCCCCCAGGCCCGAAATAAGAAAAAAAATTAGCCCCCAATGGGAGCGCCCCTTGCCCAAGAGGTCGCTCCCAAAATATATGCAAAATAATGATATCCCTGGTGTCCAGTGGTTTTTCGCCCCCCCCCCCCCCCGGGGGCAAATCGGCTGAAAAATCAGCTGATCTGCTCTCGGGGGGGGGGCGAAAAAGGAAAATAATGCCCCCAATGGGATTGACCCTTGCCCAAGGGGTCGCTCCCAAAAGATATGCAAAATAATAATATCCCTGGTGTCCAGTGGTTTTTCGGCCCCCCCCCCTTGGGGCAGATCGGCCGAAAAATCAGCCGATCTGCCTCCAGGGGGGTCCGAAAAAGGAAAATAATGCCCCCCCAATGGGAGCGACCCTTGCCCAAGGGGTCACCCCCGCAGAACTAACATAAAAAGGAAATCTCTGGTGCCTAGTGGGGATTCCTGCTCCACGATCGCGGGCCCCGTCCGCGATCGTGGAGCAGGAATCCAATGAAAACAGGCACCGGTGGAAAGGAAAAACCCTTTCCTTTCCCCTGTGTCTGTTTTCCCCCACTCCCCAAAGAGGGAAGGACTCACCTCAAGGTCCTGGTCCCTCAATGCGCTGGAAGCAAATGGCTTCCAGCGCGTCCCTCGGCAATATTTGATGACGTTGGCGCGCTGTAATCGCGCTGATGTCATCGGATTGCCGAGGGTGGGGTTGGGGTGGAAGGGGAAGGGCTTCCCCTCCATCCACGACCGGGGGGTGTGGGCGGGGAGCCCATGGGGGGAGCGCTAGCGCTCCTCCCAGTTCCCAGGTGCAGGACGAGGTGATCTCGTCCAAGGCACCCGGGAACCGGTGCCTTGGACGAGATCCCCGCGTCCAAGGCACCGTACGAGTTAACATTTAGTGTATGTGTATATATATATTTATTTATATAAACGTTTGTGTATATATATATATATATATATGTATATATATATATATATTTATATACATATATATATATTTATATATATATATATATATATATATATATATATATATATATATTATATATATATTATATATACATTACCTACTGGTGGTTGACAGTGGGTAGTTATAGTTAGGACCCCTAGTTTCCATAGAAAAAAAACATTGTTTGTTTTGCCAATTACTTTGTTGCCGTTTGAAGAATCTTGGCAAAACTTTCAACATTAGTATGACAGTCAGTTCAACTGCTGTCTTGAAAGTTTCAGGGTGATTCGTCAAAGCGAGGCTGAGAAAAGGGAGGTCCTAAAACCTGTTTTCCCCATGCAAATTCCCATATGGAATTTGAACATGGGTACAGCCCGAACCACTAAGTAAAATTACACCATATTTGGCAGAAAGCTAGCTTTCGTTCCAGAAAGTGTGCTTTTTGTGATTTGGTGTATATCCATTCAGTAGTTTTAGAGATATTAAAAGAAAAAATAAATATAGATATATAGGGATGCTGAGGCTCCACGGATCCTGGAGATCTCATGCTAAGATCTGATTGGCTTCCAACACTTCAACCAGGAAGTGTTGGCAACCATTTTGGGACTTAGGGCCAGATGTAGGTAGCCTTTTGCACGTCGCAAACTGCAAAAATCGCAGTTTGCGGCGTGCAAAAGGCCTAACGCGATGCACATCCTCAAATTGCGAGTCGGTACCGACTCGCAATTTGAGGATGCGACTCGCAAATGGGAAGGGGTGATCCCTTCCTATTTGCGACCGCATCGCCATGCTGAGTTGCTTTGTGACCGCGAATGCGGTCGCAAACCAACTCGCAGTTACCATCCACTTGAAGTGGGTGGTAACTCATTCACAAAAGGGAAGGGGTCCCCATGGGACCCCTTCCCCTTTGTGAATGTCGACAAAAATGTTTTATCAGAGCAGGCAGTGGTCCTATGGACCACTGCCTACTCTGAAAAAACCGAAACCAAATGGTTTCGGAAGTTTTTCTTTTTGCAGCTCGTTTTCCTTTAAGGAAAACGGGCTGCAAAAAGAAAAAAAACTGCTTTATTTAAAAAGCAGTCACAGACATGGAGGTCTGCTGTCTCCAGCAGGACACCATCCCTGTGAGTGCATGGATTCGCTATGGGGTCGCAAACTGCGACCCACCTCATTAATATTCATGAGGTGGGTCTTTGCGACCCCATAGCGAGTCGCAGAAGGTGTCTGAGACACCTTTCTGCATTTGGTTTTGCGAGTTGCAGTTTGCGAGTCGCTATGACTTGCAAACTGCAAGTCGCAAAATTATACTTACCTACATCTGGCCCTCAGCTTCAGCTGAGTTCTAAATAAAATGTAAAAACAAAGAAAAGGAAGCAGTGTAGGAATACCCTGACCTATTGCCTTGGTGCTGGGGTTCACCTGGGACCACACCAAGGCAAAGAAGCACTTTGCTTTTGAATTTCCTGTGGAAATTGTGGAGGATCTGCAAATCCGGCCAAAAAATCTTTTTTTTTTAAAGTGCAGTTTCCTACGCTTCTTCAGTATAGCCAGATGGGCCAGGTCCAGGGGGCACTGGGATATATACTCCACACTATATACTTGTTTTAGTTTTTCAGGAGTTTATCCACGGTTATTAACATGCATGCCTCACATTCTCCTCAGCAAGCTGTTGCTTGTTATTGTGCCAAGTGGTTTACTGCAGTGTCACTTGTCTTGCTCTTGAGACATACCTTCACAAGGTGTATTTATTTAGTGAGCGGCTGGAGCACAATGACCTCTGAGGACGCATGAAAGAACGAGCTAAAAGTACCTATAAACTGGTATCGGTTTTAGAGGAAACAGAGAAGCAGGTGGCTATGAAGTGATGGTAGCACATTTGATACATTTACGATGTGTTTATAGTTACAACGAGAAAATCACAGAAGAGACCAAGGAGGAAGAGACCCTGAATTTGGATGTTAATCGAGCAGCAGTAGATGGGGGCGGCATCCTCATGCACTGTCTTCTTGAGGAAGTTGTAATGCATCATTTGCTTTTTAAGGTACCCCACTAGCATCCTTCTGAGCTGTAGGGGTCTTATTGGTGACCAGTGTGCCTGCCAGAATGTTCACCAAACCTTTTATTTCCCCTTCACTTAGCTGCGTATTCGGATACTCAGTGATAAAACATGCCAGCAAGGTAAAGCGACCTACAGGATATGTGTTAAAATCCAGGCAAGGCCTACTCGGTCTTCCATCTTCCAGATGTCAATAAAATGTGCACAAAAAATTTAATACTAACAGTAACACATGCTATTTACATTTCTCACTAACGTCAACACTGTATTTTCAGCCGGTACAGAAAGCTACTATCCGAATCCCAGCTTAACGGTGCATTCTAGCGCTTGGCTTTTCTTTTCAAAGTTTTTTTATTGGAGGAGTTTTGTAAAGAACCGAATAAATACCTATGTGAAATTACTAATCGCACATGGGAGGCAGAGTCCAGAATCCAATGAAAATACTTTGATATTTGGGATTGCGAAGTCAGGCTCTATTCGTTTTACTTATTGCAAGTTCTTAATTTATAAAGTTTGCGCTCACAAACTAGAGAATTTATACCAGATGATGCACTTACGTGAAGAAAGAGCTTTTTTATTTGCCTAATCTAAAACAGCTAATATTTGGGGAAAGAGTGTCGTAGCAATGTAATGTTTCTTAGCAAGACCAGTTGTATTTTTGTTCTTCTCTCCAACACAACAAAACAATGCAAGTTACCTACCGTTTTTCTTCACTATCATAGAGTTTAGCTTTCAAGCTGCTCTTTCACTCACCCAGAGAAATACTACTCATGGAAAAACTGTTCCAAAAAGTACACTTGCTCCTGCTCTGACATTGCCCACTACCAATAAGCAAGTGGACTGTGCTAAGAACACATATTGATGTGATAGTATTGAATGTGCACATTCCTACACATACAGATTGAGACAATTTCACACACACACACAACAGACGTACAGGCATATGGACCTTCTGACACTCTAAATGACAACCTCATAACCAAGTTAGCCAGCTGAACGGGAACAGGTTCAGTAGTATAGGTACACGTTTGAACATGAGTTGACTCGGCAATGGCAGAGAAAAAGGTCTGCAGAGAACTTGTCACACATGGGATATTTATGCATAGTCAATTGTCAACACGTCAGTGCTGACAACTTATGGAGATGTGTTGTACATTGTCACCTTTCCAAATCAAAGGGCCTCACTGATGTTTAACAAATTCTATTGCATATGTTAAATTGGATGGGATGTCCAGGCCATATAGATGCAACTGTGTTACCACCACTGTGGAATTGATTCTGTGTATGGAAGTATCATGTCACCCCCAGTTAAGGCACATGGACACCTCTTTCACATGACATAATGCAAGGGAGTAAACAATGTACTGCAACTCTACAAAAATACCGCCGACATCCGGTCAATTAGCCAAACACCAGTTCAGATAATGAAACAACCCAATGCTGATGGTACATCCTAGAAGCCTAGGATTCCACACAATACACAAATACAGATGAATCACAGAAAACACAAGATAACAACTGCCATGCAAAGTGATAATCATGGTGCTAGCAACATCAACATTTTCTCACTCATTTTCTCTTTCAGCTAATTGGGGGTATGGGATCCAGTCAAGAATCATGACCCCATTTGCAAACCCAAGCACAGAATCAGAGGACACGCACCATAGTCGAGAGGACTTTTGTCATCCTGAAGTCAAGATTCAGGTGCTTCGAAATCACCGGAGGCAGCCTCCTATACTCACCAGAAATGGTCTGCAAGATCATTTTGACCTGTGCCATCCTGCACAGCATTTGTGTAAGGAGGAACATTCCCCTCTATGAACCGGACCCACAATTGCCTGAGAAGGAGGAAGAGAGGCACTGATGTTCCCGGATGAAGTGGGAATTTTATAGGCCACCCTGTGTACAAATGTTGTGAGGAAACCTGCCGGTTTAAAACTATTGATTCATTAACTTTGTGAGGACACCAAGGTCGCCCTGTGGTCAGGCTCATAAAACTTCTGCAGTGCCATAGCTGGACTATCCACATGTGTGTTGTCTATTCCTCTTTGGCTTTCGTTCAGTTCAACTGTGAAGGATACTTTGTTAATGCAGAGAATGGCTCCACAGACTCATGACTAGACCTGCACGTAACTGTGACAACATTGACCCCAATAATGATACAGGCTACACATTGGCCCACACACTTGAACTGGACACCTTTGTGCAATTAACCACTGGAAATATGTGAACACGTGCTGCTTGGTCTCCTGGTCCTCCACTGCCACATGAGAAACATAGGTCATTTATGTGACTCAAACTGTGGCGTGACATTACATTTGTGGATTGGTTTTGGGACTCTGTGTTACAAACACCATACCAACATAGCATTTTCCAATGCCTAACTCATGGGTAGTATACAAACAAGTGCCCAGGAAGTGGTATCCAACATTCCAGGACATGAAATGGCCTAGACTTGGAACATTGCCATGATCAACCGTCTTCTATCTATCGTGTCCATGGTTTGTCATTGGAGATGCTTATGTCCCAAAAATCTGGGCAGTTCACACAGCATTTGTTGCTACATGTATGACAAACACATTTCCTTTATCATTTCCACATTGAATAGTATCCGATGGTTGCCCACATTAACAATACATGCATACAAGCACATTTAAGAAAACACGTCTTGTGATGTTCACACAGTGGGCAACTAAATTTGTAAGAGCCAATTCACACACATTGACACACAGGCAATGAGTTACTGTATTGAGTTGTGTAGCCTTGGTATCCTCTATTGACGCACAACCTGCTCAAACTGGGTAATACCAATTTGTATTCCACATGTTTGGGCATCTATTGCATCAGTGAAGAGTGCAAATCCGGTAAAACAACTAGAGGATCATGGTCCGCAGTAGTATGATCTGCCACATGTGCCCATACACCGGAATGCACAATGTAGGTACAAACAGCATATCTCTGTATAGTCACACCTGTCATGTAGTAATAAAATTGAGAAAATACCCAAACCCAGTAAAAGACAGAAATTGTGACGCATATGCGTGAAAAAGGTGCATATGCGTCGAAAAATTACGCTCACTGCCATGATGCATCCATTGACCCTGAGCGGTAATTCCCACACTGTACCCCATGAAATTGGTTAACTATGAAAAATAGTTGAAAATATGGATGCGGGGTAATTTCTAAGCATGTGCGTCAAAACTAAATTGACACACAGACTGTAAGCGTTATAATATTTTTTGACGCATAAGAATAAAAACGTACCGTATTTCAGGCAGAAAGTGATGTAATAGGATATCCTGTTTACAGAATTGGTACAGTGGGTGTACTTTCACTTTCACTTTGCAGTCTGTGATTTTTCTTGACTGTGTGGCTGTGTTTGGACTTGTCTCTCTGTGAATATTGTGTTTTGTCTCCTGTGTGCTCTTTATATTGTCTTTTGGTGTTTCCTAAGTGTCTGTGGTATCCTGTGTAAGTATATTTTTGCCATTTCTGGTGTCTAATTTTGTCTTTGTACTGTTGGGAGTCTGTTTTGGGTAGTGTTAGTTTTGGGATAGTTGGGCTGTTGTAGTGTTCTTTACTTTTCATTTCCCTCTCCTCCTTTCCCTTCATTATCCTCTGTACCTCTTAATTCCTTCTTTTTTTCAAGCATGTTGGGTAGGCCATGTCTTGGTAGAATGGGAGAGGAGGAGCTGGGGGGATTTATTTGGCTGGTGTGCCACTTCCTCCCATTGATGATAGAGGCAGGTGGCCGGGTGATACAGGGGTATCACACAGAGGCAAGGAGGCTCCGGTGGGCAAAGGTCCTGTACCATCTTAAAAGAATATACAACACACGCGCAATGACCACCAGCTAAAACACCGTTGGGCTGACCTGGTTGCCAGGGAGCAAGACCGGCTGGACCACCTGGGGATTGTGATTGGTGGCCGGTAAATTAGTGCTGCCTTCACGTCAATAGATGATGGCTCTAACGTGGCTCTAACATATGTTTTATGCATGGTCTGTGAGTGTATCAGGAAAGACATGTTTTTAATCCAGGTATTTTCAAGAATTGATGTGTCCCCCAATTATTTTGGATACACGTCTGAACTGGATTTTGACACATACGTAACAAGTTATTTCTGACCTCAGGTAACATCTTAGGCTGATAGATTGACTTGGTTGTGCCACAATTAAATTAGGGATGGATGCAAAAGTAATGCACAGGGGTTCATATCTAAATGTTTGGTGCTATTTTCCATAGCTGTGGCACATAAAATGAAGCAAATGATACAAATTGAGGGGTAACAACTATCCATTGCCCTCTGTTCATTGTACCTGTGAGTTTACATTGGCCTTAGTCACAATAGCTGGACCCGAGCAAATGCATTTGCCAGTAGTGTTACTCTGTTGCCATGTACTTCGCATAAGTTATGGGATCATCATGGAATTCCTGACGTTGGGGAATGCATGATCACAATGGATTAAGTGCATGATGTCGTGCAATGGACCCCTGACCAATTCCATCATAAATATAAAGTTCACTAATACTTTGCTAGTTTAGTTTGGCACACCCATGCTGATCTAGTGCAGCATATGTTTAATAACTAACCTCCCAGTATGGAGGCTATCACTGACATGGGTGTATGCGAAGATCAGAAGACCAGCATTCCTGTGACTGCTGTCATTCCGAAGGTACATACAAATTGAAACCTACATCATCATGATTGACACAGTGGTACATTTGCTAAACCATGTGTTAATAATATCACAGTGTCAGTTTGCTGTACATCCGCTGATCAACAAACTTGGCAAATGTAAAATGATGGATGTGGCTCATCTGTGATTTCCTAAACCCATAATGGGTATACAGGGCAATGAGTGACACATTTCAGGTGCAATGACCACACCTGTGCCCATGCAGTCCGTCATGGATGACTACTATTTACACTGTCAACATATATCTCCTTGTTGTATCCAAATATTAAAACTGGTCGATCCATGGCTAGCCTCAAACTGTCACCAAATAACCCACAGGATCCCTGCCATTATGGTGTCATAGGGGGCATATGTGGCTCAGGGTACCCTGTTAATGTAGCATATGTAACCTAGACACAACTCAGGCCCTACATGTAAGGGACCATAGAAAGCATGATAAATCATGACCTTAAATCAACCCACAGGTGCGTCACACAGTAAATGATTGTCCTTTGATGCCCAAGCCACAATACCTGAGAGACTGGTATTGCAGTGCTCCAAGAAAGTGGCTTTGCATGTCTCTCATTAATACAAATGATGAGAGGAGTACACTCCATAAATGGGTCTGCAAACAAATGATGGAGCATGTTTGCCACTACATGATAGTTAGGGCCACTGCATGTGTGCAGATATGTGTGTATCACTCACTGGTGTGACCGGGTCTGTACATGTTTGCAGTGGTATGTCTGTTGCAGTATCATCATGCCTGAGAGGCTGGACTTTCAGATTTAATGTTACACACAGTAATTGTACTTGGAAGTGTTGTACAGTGCACAGACATTGAGCACATTTCTCCCTTCCATGCTTTACAGGTGGACCTGCCCCCTACACAATCGGAGAGGTGGTTCGATTTGCAGACCCAGACATCTCCAGTAAGTGTTGATATTTCTGTTCTGTGTTGTGATTGCAGCTGTTGTGTGATTGACTCCTGTGTGTTGGACACATAACAAGGTATGATGTGCTGGTAAATGATATGTTACTTGAGTGGAGTATTATTTTTTATTTTTTCCATCTTTGAGTTGGACAATCATTAGGGTATAGTCATATTTTGGGATTGTAGTGCAGCCCTGTAGGCATGGGGATGTGAATAGGGTGACATTTGTTGATAAAACTTTTATTAAGGGGGGGGCGTGGCTTCGGGCGTCAAGATGGCAGTCGCACTCTGGACCCCTCCGTCATCCGCCCGTAGTTAATGCGGTCTAACTGAGCGGAGGACGCCGTACCAAACATCTTCGTGGCCCTCGGATCCCTGGGGACCTGTCGCAGTGAGCGTTTAAAGAATACAGACCCCGTACCCGCGCCGCGGCCCGATCGGCCCGAACAATAAAATGGCGGCCGGGGCTGGGCTGACTCGGCCGGGCTGACACCGGACCGGCGGCTCCTCCTGACACGACCGCTCCGAGTCGGAGGCGCAGCGAGGGTACTGGGGGGAACTGAGGCCGTGCTCCGGGCGCGGGCCCCCACAGATTGGGGGAGCGGCGCAGCCCCGGCCCAAGAAGAAAGCTCAGAGTGGGCGGAGCCGCCTCTGCGCGCTTGCCCGGGGGCGCCGGCCGAGAGGGGCCGCGGCGCCTGCCTGCTTTGAGACGTGATCCTGCTGGACTGAACCGGGGTGGCCAGGTGGCGGTGAGGAGGACGCTTGCCCACGGCTGTCACCCCCGGTGCCCCGATTGGCACGAGGGGCGTGCTGGGGACATGCGGTGAGCCTGGGCTGAGCTGGGTTATCGGGCGCAGCCCCGTTGGAGGTGCGGACGCAACCTGAGGAAAGGGGGGGGAGGAGGGGAAGTTGAAGAATCGAAAGAAGAGAGGCACCCCCCTTGCCCCCCTAAACAACGGAAAAGAGAGCCGACGGCTCGACTCCGCCCCCTTCAGGCCCTGACCTGACGAGACCCACCACGGACCACAACAGCGGCTGGGAAGGTCCAAACCCGCCGCCGGTCGTATGAACACGTTAAACAAAAACTTAGAGCAATGCAACTTTCATACATGCTCCTCTTCCCCGCACGGCTCAAAGTCCTTATGGCTGGGAAAGCGTATTTTTTTGAAACACCGGAGGAGGCGTGGGACTGGCTAACAGAGGAGGGCGCCGGAGCCCAGAGGGGACCCCTGGGACCTGCAGGGAGGACCCCCTGTGTCGGACCCCCCCTCTCGGGAGGACCCCAGAGGAGCCGGAGGCGTACCAGATCCCGGAGGGGGAGGCAAAAAGACCCGGACACTCCTGCGGACAGTGAGGCGGCCCGAGACTCTGGTTCACAGACAGAGAAAATCCCTGCTGATCCTTTTGGGCCTCAGACCTCAGCCCAAACGACGGAAGACAATCGCTTGAGCCAGTCCCCAGTGCTCGGCTGACATGAAGCGCATGGCCCCCGTCGATGGGTGCGGAGGGGACCCAAACTGTCCGACTTGCTCACGCGGGCCCTGGGGGGGGTCACCGCTGGTGGCGTCGAGCCTCTCTACTAAATGGCACCTAGAGCTCGACTAATGACCGTTAATTGCAATTGATCCGATTGAAAGGAGGGGCCCACCACTCCACCCCAAGGACAGTCCTACTGGCTGTCTGGTTCTGGTTGGGTATTTGGGCGACAGATGCTTCCGGGGTGGGAGTATTGGGAGGGGGGTGTTGGGGGGGGGGGGGGGAGTTTGAAACAGGCTTAGATAGTAACGAGTTAGTTAGCCTCGTTTGTTGTTTTAATATTTCACTGTTAGGTTTGAAACGGTCGTCCCTAGGTCCGCAGCCAGACACTCAGCGTTGTATAGCACCTACGCAACCCACGCCTGGCCCTCACTGACTCAGGTCCTCTCTTGGAATGTAAAGGGCCTGTTAGATAAGATCAAGAGGTCAGCAGTATTTAGCACTCTCCGTAGATACTCCCCCTCAGTGGTCCTCCTACAAGAAACCCACCTCCACGGGTCTAGGTGCCCCATGCTTGCGCAAGGAGGATACGACAGAGTATACCACGCAGGCTTTTCCAGAGGCTCCAGAGGAGTGGCCATCCTACTCCATCGGTCTCTACCTATTGTGATCACAACCATGCAGTCCGACCCACAGGGCAGATTTGTAGTAGTCACTGGGATTCTCCACGGGTCACCGATAAACCTTGTATGTGCCTACGCCCCTCCGTCGGGACTTGATGCCTTCTTACTCTCGCTCTGCGGGTGGCAACGGGACTTCCCCAGGGGGCCACCTTGCTGGGAGGAGACTTTAATGCTGTTCTTGACACCAGCCTGGACGTGCCTGGCGGGGTTACCGCAGGTAGATCCAACTGGGCTTCGGCCCTCAGCAGCTGGGCGGAGAGCCTTGGCCTATGTGAAGTGTGGCGTACCTGGCACCCCAGGGAACTCCAATACACACACACATCGGCTGCTCACCAGACGCAATCCAGAATAGATCTTGTGTTCATGCCCGCCTTGGACTTCTCGAGCGTCACGGGGGGGAGATACTCCCTCGGGGAGTCTCGGACCACGCACCAATACGTGTCCGATTGGGCAGAACAGATCCCTCCAGGCGCCCAGTGTGGCGCCTGAACGCATGGTATTTACAAGACAAAGGCGGTCATTCCAACCCTGGCGGTCGGTGATAAAGCGGCGGCCAACAGGCAGGCGGTCAAAAAAATGGAATTCTGACCCTGGCGGGAACCGCCAACACAAGCCGCCGCTTTAACACTCCGACCGCCACGGCGGGACAGACAAACAGCACGGCGGTCACCGCCAACAGGCAGGCGGCAGGCAATGTACCGCCCACAGTATCACAACTCACCAATCCGCCACCTTTTCCGGGACGGGAGCCCCACCGATAAAAACACGGCGGAAACAGACTACGAACGGGAAAACGCTCACCTCTATACACTCCACGAGGACGGAATCAGCATGGAACCCGAATTAAACATCCTACCAGCTCTTGTCTACCTGCTCATCTACCACGAGTACGAACTCCGGCACAGAAGACAACAGTGAGTACTGCACCTACGACACAGGGGAGGGGGGAAGACGAAAGGTTACGGGCACACACATACGCCCCCCCACCCCAACTATCAACATACCAATGCAGAGCAACAACTGAGTGACACCCCCCAAACCCCCCTGAAAAATGCAAAGACACAATAAATTTTTTATTTAAATTTATGTATAAATTAGGTTCATTGAAGTCATGGAAAATTATCGTCATGAAATATCAAAGCAAAAATCATGAACAGTGCGAAAGCTATGTACATAGTCAATAAGTCCTGCTCAGTGTGTCAAATATCCACAGTCCGTGGGCCAATGTCTACCAAACACATGGGCAAAGCCCACACAGGAGACCTGAGTCCGTTGGAGAGAACACTGCTGGGGCATCAGATGACAAAACTACAGGCACCTCAGGGGGAAGGGAAGGGGGGGCACCTCAGCCACAGGAGTCCACGACGCCAGAACCACGAAGGGGCCACCATGCCCACTGTGCCATCCTGGGGAGTGCAAAGCCACGGTCCATCAGGTGGATTACAGACTCCACTGGTCATGGAGGAGGCAGGGTGCCCAGAGTGCAGCGTGAACACTAGCTCGACACAGAACCGGCACTGTCAATGGGCCAGCGGAGCGGTGCTTGAGACGGCGGGGCCCAGCGGAGCTGTGCTTGACAGGAAGGGCCCAGCGGAGCGGTGCTTGACAGGAAGGGCCCAGCGGAGCGGTGCTTGAGACGGTGGGGCCCAGCGGAGCGGTGCTTGACAGGAAGGGCCCAGCGGAGCGGTGCTTGACAGGAAGGGCCCAGCGGAGCGGTGCTTGAGACGGCGTGGCCCAGCGGAGCGGTGCTTGAGACGGCGGGGCCCAGCGGAGCTGTGCTTGACAGGAAGGGCCCAGCGGAGCGGTGCTTGACAGGAAGGGCCCAGCGGAGCGGTGCTTGAGACGGCGTGGCCCAGCGGAGCGGTGCTTGAGACGGCGGGGCCCAGCGGAGCGGTGCTTGACAGGAAGGGCCCAGCGGAGCAGTGCTTGAAACGGCGTGGCCCAGCGGAGCGGTGCTTGAGACGGCGGGGCCCAGCGGAGCGGTGCTTGACAGGAAGGGCCCAGCGGAGCGTTGCTTGAGACGGCGGGGCCCAGCGGAGCGGTGCTTAACAGGAAGGGCCCAGCGGAGCGGTGCTTGACAGGAAGGGCCCAGCGGAGCGGTGCTTGACAGGAAGGGCCCAGCGAAGCGGTGCTTGAGACGGCGGGGCCCAGCGGAGCTGTGCTTGACAGGAAGGGCCCAGCGGAGCGGTGCTTGAGACGGCGTGGCCCAGCGGAGCGGTGCTTGAGACGGCGGGGCCCAGCGGAGCGGTGCTTGACAGGAAGGGCCCAGCGGAGCAGTGCTTGAGACGGCGTGGCCCAGCGGAGCGGTGCTTGAGACGGCGGGGCCCAGCGGAGCGGTGCTTGACAGGAAGGGCCCAGCGGAGCGTTGCTTGAGACGGCGGGGCCCAGCGGAGCGGTGCTTAACAGGAAGGGCCCAGCGGAGCGGTGCTTGACAGGAAGGGCCCAGCGGAGCGGTGCTTGACAGGAAGGGCCCAGCGAAGCGGTGCTTGAGACGGCGGGGCCCAGCGGAGCGGTGCTTGAGACGGCGTGGCCCAGCGGAGCGGTGCTTGAGACGGCGGGGCCCAGCGGAGCGGTGCTTGACAGGAAGGGCCCAGCGGAGCGGTGCTTGAGACGGCGTGGCCCAGCGGAGCGGTGCTTGACAGGAAGGGCCCAGCGGAGCGGTGCTTGAGACGGCGGGGCCCAGCGGAGCGGTGCTTGACAGGAAGGGCCCAGCGGAGCGGTGCTTGACAGGAAGGGCCCAGCGGAGCGGTGCTTGAGAGAAAGGGCCCAGCGGAGCAGTGCTTGAGACAGCGGGGCCCAGCGGAGCTGTGCTTGACAGGAAGGGCCCAGCGGAGCGGTGCTTGACAGGAAGGGCCCAGCAGAGCGGTGCTTGAGATGGCGGGGCCCTGTTCAGCGGTGCCTGTCTTCACGGCGGGGCCCTGTTCAGCGGTGCCTTTCTTCTCGGCGGGGCCCTGTTCAGCGGTGCCTGTCTTCACGGCGGGGCCCTGTTCAGCGGTGCCTTTCTTCTCGGCGGGGCCCTGTTCAGCGGTGCCTGTCTTCACGGCGGGGCCCTGTTCAGCGGTGCCTTTCTTGTCTATCGAGGGAGCCAGACCTGGCCAGGACTCCCTGCTTAGTCGCCCTCCGACCGTGCAGTTGCTGGACCCTCCTGTGACGGAGTCCTGGGCCCGTGGGTGTCCTCCGTCACACCCGGGATGGGGCTTGTGGGGCCCTCCTGGTCCGCGCCCCTGCTGGCTGACTTCTCCGCCCTGCTGCCCTTGCCCTCCTTGGATGAGGCTCTCTGGCCCTTGCCTGCCCTTGATGTTGTGGCAGGTGACGGGCCACGACTTTGCTCCTTGGGGGAAGCCGTGTCAGCCTTCTCACGGCGGGCCTTGGTTTTACGGGTTCTCTTTCCAGGGGGGGGGGTGGCTGTTCCCTTGCTGCTGGCCGATGTATCTGTGCTGGGAAAGGGTGGACTCCAAAACCCGTGCACAATGGTCAGACTTGATGCAGGGCTGGTGGTGGCTGAGGTGCTCTTCGGACTCTTACCAGATGGAGGGGGTGGGTCAGGTGGTGCAAAGAGGTCAAGTTTGGAGAGGAAAAGTTTTTTAGGAGCAATGGGAAGGGTAGGTGCAGTGGGTATGGGAGTGGAGGGAGAGGATGTGGTTGTAGGAGAGTCAGGTGTGCTGTCTATGGGTGCAGGTGCTTGTGACGTAGGGTGTCGTGTGGTGGTTGGCTGTTGTGTGGGTGGCTGCCTGCGTTTGTGTGTTTTGGAAGAGGGGGTGACAGACACAGTGGGAGAGGACACAGGGGACGTGTAAATGGCAGTGGGGGTGGTGACTGCACGTGTGCGGACTGTACTGGAGGGTGTGGTGGTGATGGAAGTACTGGCTGATGGTGGTGTGCATGCAGGTGTGAGTGGAGACGTCACAGGGAGGGGGGAGGGAGACGAGGAGGAGGGGGACACAGAGGTGGTAGTGACTGTTGCCATGGCTGCATCTGGATGTTGCTTGGGTGAATGCTTGTGGGATCTGTGGTGCTTATGTCTGGATGAGCTGCCCTTGGGTGTTGAGGTGTGTGCAGGCTGGTCTGATGTTGTGGATGGGATAGGCTGAGGAACAGGAGACTGGGAGACGGTGGAGGCAGTTAGAAGAGGGAGGCTGGAAACAGGGACAATGGCTGCCGTCAGTGTTGAGGCCAGAGCATTGAACGATCGTTGATGGGCAGCCTCACCCGAATGAATGCCCTCCAGGTATGCATTGCTCCGATGCACCTCCCTCTCTACCCCCTGGATGGCATTCAAAAGGGTAGACTGCCCAACAATGATGGTCTGTAGGAGGTCAATGACCTCCTCACTGAGGGCAGCAGGGGTAACTGGGGCAGGGCCTGAGGTGCCTGGGGCGAAGGAGATGCCCGCCTTCTTGGGCGAGCGGGCACGGAGTGAAGGCTGAGGGGCTGCTGGGAGGGCGGAGCTGGTGCGCTGGGTGGCGGCTGTACCTGTTGAGGCGGGGGGCACGGATGTTGCCGCCACCGCTAGGGAGCTCCCTTCCGAGGACGTGTCAGAGCTCCCCTCGCCCTCCGTATGACTGGTGACCTCGGTGTCTGTAGCATGGCCCACCGGGGCCTTGTGAGTTGCAGCTCCCTCGTGCTCCAATGCCAATTCTCCTCCGCCTGATGATGCTAATGCACACATGCACAAGAAGATAAAGAAAAAGGGTGGGGGGAGAAATAAAGACAGGTTGAGTGCATGCATTGTCAACACCGTTGTCGGAGAGGACAGACACAGGAGCCTCCAGCACTACGCCGCGCAATCGGGGTACACTACTCAGTACTTGTGACTAGGCCTACAGGTCTATGGACAACAAATGCACACATGGGTGATGCTGGACCATGGATTGCTGTACTTGGCACCCTACAGAGGTGGGGGGCGGGGGCAGAGGGCCATGCCTAAAGCAGGGGACTACTCTACAGAAAGCACCCTGGCCTAATGTCACCCACAGCCCTCCTCCCCCACCCAGGCACCTCCACTGCGCATAAAGATAGCAGAATGTGCTGGTACTCACCCCCTTGTGTCTGCTGTGATGTCCTCACGCGCCCATCCAAATCGGGGTAGGCCACCGCCAGGATCCGGGACATCAGGGGGGTCAAGGTACGACTGGCACCCCTCTGACGTTGGGAGGCCATCCCCAGCAGTGACTCGGCGGTCTTCCTGGTCCCGCGGCGGATGTCCTCCCACCTCTTTCGGCAGTGGGTGCCCCGCCTGTTGTGGACCCCCCAGGGCCCGGACTTCCTTGGCGATGGCACGCCAAATGTCGACTTTCTGATGGGCGCTGACCTATTTGACATGTACAGGGTGGGAAAGGAAATTTCAACATTTTTCTGCATGTTAGATGTGATTGCCCCCCCCTCCCCAACCCTGCCATGTGGCACATGCTCTCATCTGTCGTGCCTTGCACTCCTCATTCGCTCCCCACCCCACCATCTTACATCCACCATACACAACCCAGGCATAGCCCATTCAACGTGCACCCAGTGTACTTACCTGTTGGTCTGGAGGACCGTAGAGTAGCGCATACTGGGGCAGGACCCCATCCACAAGTTTCTCCAACTCTTCTGAAGTGAAGGCAGGGGCCCTTTCCCCAGTCGCAGCAGCCATTGTCTCTTACAGACCGAGGTCACAGCAGCACTTGCAGTATAGGTCCTCTCCTGTGGATGATCAGGTTTCGAGTTATTAAGCAGATAGAAAATGGCGGTCACACCCGCGGCGGTGCGTACCGCGACCGCCGGCGCACATCGTCATTGGCTCCTGAGACCCATAGGGTGCAATGTTAACCAATGCGCCTTCGCACTGCGGTCATCGACCGCCTACCGCCACGGTGTGCCACGCCAGCGCGTTGACCTCACATCCCACTGTCACACTTCTCAGGTCAGGCAGCCGCCATTACAAGGGCCCACATGGCTTAATTGCTACTGCGTCACACAGGCCTAGGCCTTGCATTGCCACTCATACAAGCCTTTCAATGCATAGCGATTCATGTACTGTGCAAGCTGGGTGAACGTACCTGTGGGTTGCTTGACTCTGTGCTCCATGTTGTCTTTCCTAAGAACCGTCCGCTGGGACTTGCGAGGAGAAGGATGAATCCTCCCGTGTACCGACCGCTGGTGGACCTGTCGACAATGGAAGAACGGCATATTATACTTCGATACCGACTTGACCGAGCCACTATACATGAACTGTGTGCCCAGCTGGAGCCAGACCTGATGTCCCCCATCCGCCAACCCACAGGGATTCCCCCTCTGGTGCAGGTTCTGTCAGTACTCCATTTTTTGGCAAGTGGGTCTTTTCAGACAACAGTGGCCATGTCATCAGGGATGTCTCAGCCTATGTTTTCTAAGGTTTTGTCTAGAGTGTTGTCTGCCCTGATGAAATACATGCGGAGATACATTGTTTTCCCTGAGGAGGGTGATTTGGCCACTGTGAAGGGTGATTTCTATGCCCTTGGACATATCCCCAACATCATTGGTGCCATTGATGGGACCCATGTGGCTTTAGTACCCCCAAAAGACAATGAGCAGGTGTACAGAAATAGAAAAAATTACCATTCGATGAATGTCCAGGTGGTCTGTTTGGCTGACCAGTACATCTCCCATGTAAATGCCAAGTTCCCTGGGTCAGTGCATGACGCGTATGTCATGCGAAATAGCAGCATCCCTTATGTGATGGAACAGCTACAGAGACACCGTGTGTGGCTAATAGGTGACTCTGGTTACCCCAACCTGCCTTGGCTATTGACCCCAGTGAGGAATACCCGGACCAGGGCAGAGGAACGGTACAATGAGGCACATGGGCGAACTAGGAGGATTATAGAACGGACCTTCGGGGTCCTAAAGGCCAGGTTTAGGTGCCTGCATATGACAGGTGGATCCCTAATGTACTCACCAAAGAAGGTGTGTCATATCATCGTGGCCTGCTGTATGCTTCACAATCTTGCATTGCGACGCCAGGTGCCTTTCCTGCAGGAGGATGGTCCAGATGGTGGTGTTGTAGCAGCTGTGGAGCCTGTGGAGAGTGAAGAGGAGGAAGATGACGGGGACGACACGGACAACAGGGACACAGTTATACAACAGTATTTTCAGTAGCACACAGGTAAGAATCACCCACGCCATTTTACATTTACTTCTGGCCTCCTGCATCTCTACTTTCTGTGTTTCCCCCCAGTTCCTTTTAGCTGATTTTTGACTTTCCCTTTCCTTTTCAGAGCTGTATGACCCACAGCGTGACTTCTGCTTTGTTTGCCCATGGACTAATGCTTATTAACATTGGTATGTTGTCATCACAATGTAACTGAACATTATTGCACCATTATGTGTAATACATTTGTAAAGAATACAAGCAGACTCCTGAAATTTGAAGTGCAATTGGTGATTTATTTTAAGTGCTGCATATAGGTCCATGATAGTAAAACGGTGATGGGTGGGGGTGGAGTAATGTCCATGGCAGAGTCCAGTTCTCAGTAGCACAGGTGCATTGTCCATATGCCTGTGGAAGGATGGAGCAGGGGCAGTTCAGGGTTGGACAGGGTGACAATGTGGGACAGTGGGATGACATCAGGGGGTATCTTATGCTGGCGGGGGTCTTGGCATCCTACTCTGTCTTCTTGTGTGATCTCAGGTTCCGCTTGCGGGGTGGTTGATCTTCAGCAGGAGGTGGGGTTCTGGTGGCCTGTCGTTGTGTGGGGGCCTCCTGTCCACTAGCGCCGGCGGAGGTGGTAGGCTGTTCGTCGTCCGGGCTAGTGACAGGGGCCCTTTGGGGTGCCACATGGTCCCGCAATGTGGTGACTATCTGGTTGAGGGCCAGGACGATGGTCCCCATTGCGGTACCGATGTTCCTGAGTTCGTCTCTGAACCCCATGTACCGTTCCTCCTGCTGTGCCTGGATCTCCTGGAACCTGGCCAGTACCGTCGCCATCGTCTCCTGGGAGTGGTGGTATGCTCCCATGATGGTGGTGAGGGCCTCTTGGAGAGTGGGTTCCCTGGGCCGGTCAACCCCCTCTCGCACAGCAGCCCTCCCAGTTCCCCTGTCTCCCCGGGCCTCTGTCCCCTGGATGGTGTGCCCACTACCACTGCCCCCAGGTCCCTGTTGTTGTTGGGGTGGTGGGTCAGCCTGGGTGCCCTGTAGTGGCGGACACACCGCTGATTGACGCGTCCTGGAGACAGAGGCATGGGCCCGCTGGGTGGGAGCTGTGCTGGTATTCCCAGAGGGGGTTGGGTCTGCTGTGGCCTGTGTCTGTGTGTGGGGAACCCACTGTCCAGAGGTCCCCGATGGTCCGGGCTGGTCATCAGGTTCTAGGTCGACAGAGCTGCTGTCATCACTGGGGGCCTGTTCTGGGGGCGGGATGGACAAATCTGGACCCTCCTGGCCGGTGTGTTGGCGTTCGGGCCCTGCAGGGGTAAAAGAGTATGGTTATTGCTTCTGTGTGTGCCATGGCGTGCGATTTGTGGGTGCCCTTGTCCCCCAGTGCTGGCATTCCCTTGTGGGAGGAGTTGTGAGGGTGGTTTGTGGGGGGGGATGGGTATGTGCAGTGGTCATGCTTAGGTGATGGGTGTCCATGGTTTGTGTTGGCATTCAGGGATTGGTGTTGTGTTGGGAGGGTTGTGCTGGTGAGACATTGGCAGGGAGGATGTGTGCCGGGGGGTTGGGGGTGAGGGTGGGGGTGTGGGTTGGCATGCTGGTGGTTGGGGGGGTGAAGTAGTTGGGATTAGACTTACCAGAGTCCATTCCTCCGCCTACTCCAGCGAGGCCCTCAGGATGCAGGATGTTCAAGACCTCTTGCTCCCATGCTGTGAATTCGGGTGGAGTGGGTGGGGGTCCGCCGCCAGTCTTCTGCACAGCGATGTTGTGTCTTGACACCATCGACCGCACCTTCCCCCGTAGGTCGTTCCAGCGCTTTCGGATGTCTTCCCGGTTTCTGGGATGTTGTCCCACAGCGTTGACCCTGTCGACGATCCTTTGCCATAGCTCCGCCTTCCTGGCTATTGTGGTGTGCTGCACCTGTGTGCCGAATAGCTGGGGCTCTACCCTTATTATTTCCTCCACCATGACCCTGAGTTCTTGGTCCGAGAACCTGGGGTGTCTTTGGGGTGCCATGGGGTGGTGTGGGGTGGTGTTTGTGGTGATGAGTGTGGTGTGTGTGGTGGTGTGTGGTGTTTTGTGCGTGGATGTAGTGTGGGTGATGATGTTGTGTTCCTCTGTGTGTTGGGGTTTTCAATAGCTGTGCTCTCTCTCTCTCTCTCGCCTTCTCTCCGAATTTCTAGTAGTGGGGGTTTGTGGGTGATGTGGGTGTGTGTTTTATAGTTGATTGGATGTGTGGGAGTGGTGTTTGTATGTGTATCAGGTGTGTGTATTTCAAATTGTCCAATGTGGCTGTGTTTTGGAGCTGGGTGTGTATTTTGACCGCGGCGGTGTGTAACGCCAATGGAATACCGCGGTTAAATGACCGCCGCGTGGATTCGTGGGTCGTAATGGCATGGGCGTGTTTGTGTTGGCGTGACGGTGGAGGTTTGGTCATCTCCAGTATATCGCTGACCGCGGATGAGGCGGCCTTCCGTGGATGTCGGGTTTTTGGCGGTTTGGCAGTTGTGGGTCAGAATGACGTGGCGGTTTACCGCGGCCGCGGCGGTAGAATGGCGGTTTTCTGACCGGCGGTAAGAGCCTTTTACCGCCGAGGTCAGAATGACCCCCAAAGACTACACCCATGAGGTCAGGAATCATCTCACTCAATATTTTGAACTGAACCTGATCCCCAGGAACAATATGGGCCGCTTGTAAGGCTACCCTCAGAGGGCATGCCAAGCATCTTCTCCGTTCCCACGAGCGAGACCGGAACTCTCAGGTCTCCGAGCTGGAGACCAAGGCCTTAAGACTGGAGCGCCAGCAATTGAACTCAACGTCAGCCTCTACCATGAGGCAGCTGACTAGAGTTAGAGATGAAATTAAGCACATAGTGATAGACTCGGCAAAACACATTTGGAGAGCCTCGGCAGCCCGAATATATGGCTGGGGCACAAAAAATGGGAAACTTCTGCATTGGTTAGCCACCCGCCCTCTAGCCAATAGGATTATACCTGAGATTTTAGAGGCCTCGGGCTCCCTTGCCAAAACACCTGTTGAAATCGCACAAAGTTTTGCCTCCTATACACCTGCCTATATGCAATGCACCCCCACTCTGCTATTGAGAGAGAGACTCCCCTCTTAAACGATATTACTCTTCCCAAGGTCTCCCTGGAGACAAGGGACAGGTTGGAGGAAGCCATTAGCCTCGTAGAAATCACCAATGCGATCTCCAGCCTGGCATCGGGCAAGACTCCAGGCCCTGATGGATTCCCGGCAGAGTTATACAGCAAATGCAGTGATATTCTGAGTCCCCACCTGCTTAACATGTATGAGGAAGCTGAAAGACTGGGCCATTTCCCCATCGAGATCAATCAAGCGACAATTGTAGTGATCTCCAAAACCCAACCCCCGTCGCAACATTGCTCGGCGTACCGGCCCATCTCACTTCTAAATATTGAGATCAAAGTGCTCTCTTCGATCCTTGCCTCCAGATTGAAGGAGGAAATGCCCACGCTGGTACACCCTGACCAGTGTGGCTTCATGCCCACTCGTAGCACTAGGCACTGCATCAGGTGTTTACATCTGGCCCTGGCACACCACAAAACTCTGTCGCATACACCTTTGGCGTTACTCCTACTCGACTTCGAAAAAGCTTTTGATACAGTGGATTGGACCTATCTCGAGCAGGTTCTGCAAACAAACGGACTCGGGCCCAAATTCCGAGGCCTAGTGAGACTCCTATACTCCAATCCGACTGCCCGAGTCCAGGTGAATGGAGTGGTCTCGGACCCGTTCCCCATTGGCTGTGAAACTCGACAGGGATGCCCACTATCTCCCCTGCTCTTTGCGCTAATAATAGAACCCTTGGGATACTGCTGCGAGGGGACCCACTGATTGAGGGTTGGTCCTGGCCCTCCTGCTCAGAGGACCGTGTGGCGCTATACGCAGATGATGTCCTCTTGTATATTTCCAACCTGACCAAAAGCGCCCCCGCGTTTTAGAAATCCTGGGCCTCTTCGCGGAGGCCTTGGGACTGACTCTAAATCCCACCAAGTCCCTGTTGGTCCCCCTACATCGCTCCCGAGACTGTGTGGACTGGCAACGAAACATCCCAGTACGAAGAAACAGTTTTAAATACCTAGGAATACATATCTCACTTCTCCCTGAGTTGGCATGGGAACTTAATATTACACCGCTAATTAGAAGAATCAGGATTGATCTCCTGCGTTGGAGGACCCTCCCCCTTAACTTGCTTGGTAGAATAGTGCTTTATAAGATGATGATCCTCCCCAGGCTCCTGTATCTCTTGCAAAACTTTCCACTTCCCATCCCCAAGAAATGGTTCAGGGAGATGGATTCTTTAGCACGCCAATTTATATGGAGCGGCACCCGTCCACGACTGGCGCTCAAAACTTGCCAGAGAGATATATACGACGGTGGCTTGGGCATGTCCAATATTCAATACTACCACCTTGCGATGCATTTGCTCGTGATTAATGACTGGGTGGGTGGACAGACCCGGCATATCGATTGGAACTACAGACGATGGGCTACCCACGGATCTTTGGCGCCATCTACGGGAGCCCGATCTTCTGAGATGTCCCGGACGTGACTAAAGTGGTTTTACAAGGATGGTGGATGGCTCAGAGTTCGACGGGGTGGTGGGGGCGTCTTACCCAGCAGACCCCGCTGTGGCACGGGAGGCATTTGGTGGAGGTGGCGGGCCTGGAAGGTTTTCAGAATTGGGATAACATAGGTATTTCCACATTGGGCGACGTCTGGGGAGGGTCGCACATGCGGTCCTTTGAAGACCTTCAGAAACACTTTTCATTAAACAAGACACAGTTCCACAGGTATCTCCAGCTCCGCCACGCCCTGCTAGTGCATGTCCAGGCAGGAGATATCATACCCGAGTATAGCCCCATGGAGGCAAAGGCATTGATGGGAGGCCTGTGCAAGGGAGGTGTTTCCCAGATATACCGCACCCTAATCACCGACACTGCTGGTTCCCTGGGGGGGCTCCGCCAAAGATGGGAGGGATGGGTGGGCCCCATGGAAGAGATGGACTGGGCAGAAGCACTGATGGCCCCACGTGCCCTTACGATCACTACTCGCTTCCGATTAATACAAACCTACTATCTTCACACAGCCTACCTCACACCCACCAAACTACACAGAGCGGGCCTCCGCCCCACAGCGGAGTGCCCCCGTTGTAGGAACCCCGTAGCTGACTTCTTCCACATGGTATGGACCTGCCCAGCCATGGTGACTTACTGGAAAGCTGTCTTGCAGGAAGTCTCTGGGGTCTTACAGGAAGATCTTTGCCACTCCTTCTGGGGATCATGGGTGACACTGGGTTGCGGAGAACAGATCGAATTTTCCTTGGGGTGGCATTCCTGGTGGCCAAGAGGGATATAATGGTGGACTGGAAGGCCAGGGATGCCCCAACACTGACTAAGTGGAGACGGGGGTGGACTGGTACGCACAGCGTGATAAACTTGTATATGAGGCTAGAGGATGTCCGAATAAATATAATAAGATATGGGGGAAGTGGGAGGCCGCAGCAGGCTTCTAGACCGCGTATAACCTTCATTTATAATGTGTTGCTTGGGATAATGGGTTCGATCGTTGTTCGATGCCCGTTGGCATTGTGTTAAATGTATGTATCACTGTTTTTATCTCCCTGCAAAATCAATAAAAAAGTATTTATAAAAAAAAAAAAACTTTAAGATTTTTTTTGCAGAGGGCCATATTTATGATTTAGTCAGCAAGTCAAACCCTGAATCTCACAGAATAGTGATGCCAAAGTCTTACCCACAGACTTGATCCTCCCTGTTCACTAATGAACATGTTTGACTGTATGTTTGACTTCCTAGCAGCATGTAGCTCCACATGTTGTGCTACATGTATGTGGCACTTGAGTACAATGTCATAGGTGTGCATGCAGCTCATGGCCAGATGTGTGCTTGCTTCTATCTGCTTGTTGTAAAACATGTATTAGTGGTATTAAATGATGTTGACAATTGTCTGGATTTCCAAACATAAATGTGGATGGGATTGTCAAAGGTTTGGGTGTATCTGTGAGAAAGTAGCCTCTTTCTAGCCTTGTTACCCCCACTAAGGGCCTGTTTGTGAGTGTATGTCAGGGTGTTTTCACTGTCTCACTGGTATCCTGCTTGCCAGGGCCCAGTGCTCATAGTGAAAACCCTATGTTTTCAGTATGTTTGTTATGTGTCACTGGGACCCTGCTAGTCAGGACCCCAGTGCTCATAAGTTTGTGGCCTATATGTATGTGTTCCCTGTGTAGTGCCTAACTGTCTCACTGAGGCTCTGCTAATCAGAACCTCAGTGGTTATGCTCTCTCATTTCTTACAAATTGTCACTAACAGGCTAGTGACCAATTTTTCCAATTTACATTGGCTTACTGGAACACCCTTATAATTCCCTAGTATATGGTACTGAGGTACCCAGGGTATTGGGGTTCCAGGAGATCCCTATGGGCTGCAGCATTTCTTTTGCCACCCATAGGGAGCTCTGACAATTCTTACACAGGCCTGCCACTGCAGCCTGAGTGAAATAACGTCCACGTTATTTCGCAGCCATTTTACACTGCACTTAAGTAACTTATAAGTCACCTATATGTCTAACCTTTACCTGGTAAAGGTTAGGTGCAAAGTTACTTAGTGTGAGGGCACCCTGGCACTAGCCAAGGTGCCCCCACATTGTTCAGAGCCAATTCCCTGAACTTTGTGAGTGCGGGGACACCATTACACGCGTGCACTACATATAGGTCACTACCTATATGTAGCTTCACAATGGTAACTCCGAATATGGCCATGTAACATGTCTATGATCATGGAATTGCCCCCTCTATGCCATCCTGGCATAGTTGGCACAATCACATGATCCCAGTGGTCTGTAGCACAGACCCTGGTACTGCCAAACTGCCCTTCCTGGGGTTTCACTGCAGCTGCTGCTGCTGCCAACCCCTCAGACAGGCATCTGCCCTCCTGGGGTCCAGCCAGGCCTGGCCCAGGATGGCAGAACAAAGAACTTCCTCTGAGAGAGGGTGTGACACCCTCTCCCTTTGGAAAATGGTGTGAAGGCAGGGGAGGAGTAGCCTCCCCCAGCCTCTGGAAATGCTTTGTTGGGCACAGATGTGCCCAATTCTGCATAAGCCAGTCTACACCGGTTCAGGGGACCCCTTAGCCCTGCTCTGGCGCAAAACTGGACAAAGGAAAGGGGAGTGATCACTCCCCTGACCTGCACCTCCCCTGGGAGGTGTCCAGAGCTCCTCCAGTGTGCTCCAGACCTCTGCCATCTTGGAAACAGAGGTGCTGCTGGCACACTGGACTGCTCTGAGTGGCCAGTGCCACCAGGTGACGTCAAAGACTCCTTGTGATAGGCTCCTTCAGGTGTTGCTAGCCTATCCTCTCTCCTAAGTAGCCAAACCCTCTTTTCTGGCTATTTAGGGTCTCTGTCTCTTGGGATTCCTTAGATAACGAATGCAAGAGCTCATCCGAGTTCCTCTGCATCTCTCTCTTCACCTTCTGCCAAGGAATCGACTGCTGACCGCGCTGGAAGCCTGCAAACCTGCAACATAGTAGCAAAGACGACTACTACAACTCTGTAACGCTGATCCTGCCGCCTTCTCGACTGTTTTCCTGGTGGTGCATGCTGTGGGGGTAGTCTGCCTCCTCTCTGCACCAGAAGCTCCGAAGAAATCTCCCGTGGGTCGACGGAATCTTCCCCCTGCAACCGCAGGCACCAAAAAGCTGCATTACCGGTCCCTTGGGTCTCCTCTCAGCACGACTAGCGAGGTCCCTCGAATCCAGCAACTCTGTCCAAGTGACCCCCACAGTCCAGTGACTCTTCAGTCCAAGTTTGGTGGAGGTAAGTCCTTGCCTCACCTCGCTGGGCTGCATTGCTGGGAACCGCGACTTTTGCAGCTACTCCGGCCTCCGTGCACTTCCGGCGGAAATCCTTTGTGCACAGTCCAGCCTGGGTCCACGGCACTCTAACCTGCATTGCACGACCTCCTAAGTTGTTCTCCGGCGACGTGGGACTCCTTTGTGCGACTTCGGGTGAGCAACGTTTCATGCATCCTCGTAGTGCCTGTTTCTGGCACTTCTCCGTGTGCTACCTGCTGCTGAGAGGGCTCCTTGTCTTGCTCGACGTCCCCTCTCTCTCCTGGTCCAATTTGTGACCTCCTGGTCCCTCCAGGGCCACAGCAGCGTCCAAAAACGCTAACCGCACGATTTGCAGCTAGCAAGGCTTGTTGGCGTTCTTTCGGCGGGAAAACACTTCTGCACGACTCTCCACGGCGAGAGGGATCCGTCCACCAAAGGGGAAGTCTCTAGCCCTTTTCGTTCCTGCAGAAACCGCAGCTTCTTCTGTCCAGTAGAAGCTTCTTTGCACCCGCAGCTGGCATTTCCTGGGCATCTGCCCATCTCCGACTTGCTTGTGACTTTTGGACTTGGTCCCCTTGTTCCACAGGTACCCTAGATTGGAAATCCACAGTTGTTGCATTGTTGGTTTGTGTCTTTCCTGCATTATTCCTCTAACACGACTTCTTTGTCTTTAGGGGAACTTTAGTGCACTTTGCACTCACTTTTCAGAGTCTTGGGGAGGGTTATTTTTCTAACTCTCACTATTTTCTAATAGTCCCAGCGACCCTCTACAAGGTCACATAGGTTTGGGGTCCATTCGTGGTTCACATTCCACTTTTGGAGTATATGGTTTGTGTTGCCCCTATCCCTATGTTTCCCCATTGCATCCTATTGTAACTATACATTGTTTGCACTGTTTTCTAAGACTATACTGCATATTTCTGGTATTGTGTATATATATCTTGTGTATATTTCCTATCCTCTCACTGAGGGTACACTCTGAGATACTTTGGCATATTGTCATAAAAATAAAGTACCTTTATTTTTAGTATAACTGTGTATTGTGTTTTCTTATGATATTGTGCATATGACACTAAGTGGTACTGTAGTAGCTTCACACGTCTCCTAGTTCAGCCTAAGCTGCTCTGCTAAGCTACCATTATCTATCAGCCTAAGCTGCTAGACACCCTATACACTAATAAGGGATAACTGGGCCTGGTGCAAGGTGCAAGTACCCCTTGGTACTCACTACAAACCAGTCCAGCCTCCTACAGTATCCTAGTTGGAAATCCTCCATACCTGTGGTGGACTGCCCAAACCCATGTACAGCTGTCCAAAGCTTCCTGGGTGTCCAAGATGTTGGAAAGTATTTGTTGCTTGTCCATCCCCCCCTCAGGCACAGGCTTAGGGTTATGAAATGTGTACCTAACACTGATGATCCAAGTTTAGTACACAAACATGTAAATCTGTAAATCACTTGTCCAAAACTAGGATACCCACTCATGATTAGCAACTGCATTCTCTCCTGGCAATTCCATTTACAAATCACAGATCTTGTGGCCCTTGATTGTCATCCAGAAGATAGTCATTAGTTGGCCTGTCACATGTGGAGGACTTGCAGCATTTTCTACCTGACAAATGGCTGAACTATGATGCATAGGTCATTTAAGTTGTTATACATCTTTTAGAGCATTGCTGTGCAGTTAGATAGGACATGTGTAGGCTGCGTTGGCATGTACTTCCTCAGGGACAATCTGTAATCTGTACGATGATATGGCCTGTTTCTGGTACATTAGATGTATTGTCTGATTTACTTCAGTAGCTATATCACACAATGAATTACCTAATGTTTGGTTTTATCTTTTTTTGACAGCAGCCAATATGAATGCCATCCAGATTTGGGAGTTTCAGAGGCGGGCGATGCGTTACTGCCACATTCTGGATGTGGAGTCTGGGTTCCGCTACATGGCACGGCGTTATCGGCATGAAAGAGCCTCAGGAGTGTGGAGGGCATTTGCCCGAGGGGGCCCTTCGGTGTTCACCACAGCCGCCACCACCAGCACCACCACTACCACCCAGGTGGCACCAACCATAGCAGGCACCACTGCAGGACCATCAACCTCCACTGCTCCCGCACCTATCACAGCACCACCTGCACCTCCTCTTACACGCGTGGCACCGACAACCGGACAAACATCTTCAACTGGCACCCAGACCACCCCTGCTGCAGTCATTGACCCTGCAGATTTCCAACGGATGCAACGTAACATTGAACGTATGTTGAGGAAAATGAACAGGCTGCAGCAGGAGGTGGCACAAGTTAATAAGAGGGTGCGTGCCATCAAGAAGACCCTGCGGAGGGTGAACATGTGAACAATATACCCTCAGCCTTGATTCCCTCCCCCCCACCTCTTTCCTGGTTCTTTAAATTAGTGGGTTTAGGGAGCTTAGTGTTAAGTTAGAATAGGCTGTTAGTTTAGTTAGTTGTAGTGGGTTGGGGGGTGGGGGTATGATGATTTTAATATCTGTTTTTTATTATGTGTGTGAGTTGGGGATGATGTTGGAGTTTTGGTGTTTTAATAAAAAAAAATATATAAAATATAAAAATACAAAAAAATATATATTTGTTTAATATAAGATGGTATGTGTTTAGGTTAGTAAATGTTGTCCTCCATGTGTCCTGTCTAATAAGGGGGGTGGGAGGTTGATGTTAAGTTTGTTTAGTTAAGTGTGATAAGTAAGTTTAGCTTAGGTCAGTTAGGGCCTGTTGTGGGTAATGTGTAGTTAGGATAGCTTAGGTTAGGTAAGGTGTTTTCCCAGGTTTTATCTTCTTTTTTACTGTTAAATAATTATTTAGGTAATTATTTACAGTATGTTTCACATGCTTGGGGATCAGAGCCTTGCCATGGCTGAACAGTGTTACTTTAGTATTTGCATTTGTGTCCCATCCTGCAACCAATTCCCATTTCCCAATTGAACTGTTACATTGGCAGCTACACCAGAGCTACTTTGCTAAGATTCTGCCATCCTTTGCACCCACCAGTCAAGGTTACTATGGATCCCAAAGTGTTGTTAATTACTGATGTATGTTTTCAATCTCACCTACTTTGGGACCAGATTTGCTATTGATGACACTGTGTTACGTCTGCCTGCAGCCTCATGTTCAAATGAAGCCTTATAAGGTGAGTGGTAGTACGATCTCATGTAGTATGGTATACATAACTCACACCTATCATTTGTTACATTGTTCAGCCAGGTTACTTATTTATACGTACACTCATACACATCCATTCCTGCTGTATGGTGTGTGTTAGGAAAAGTTTGGGTCAAACATCACATACGTAAAGATTGGCTTGAAGAAAAATTTGAAGGCAATACTTTTTGGCTTAGAAATCCCTTGAGGAAGACTTATTCTGTCCAACACATCATTATACTGTATAGTTTCTATTTTCCTCAGAATTAACCCTCAGGAAGGGCAGATGATGGTACAATCCAGACCACCGTGCATAGTTATCAGCCCACATCCTTTCAGGGCAGTTGTATTGACATTCTATAATCATTGACATGAGGTAAACATCACTGATCTCCCTCACGGTTGAGGTGTCACATTACACAGAGGCAAAATGGTTGTGTAAGTGTTATTTATTTTAAAGTGCTGTAGTGCTAAATTTACATTGTCCATGATTGTGAGTCCATTAGTGTGACAACTTCCATTGTGATCCTACACAAGTGCAAAATGACATGTCATTGGACATGCTGGGGTGAAGTGTCAGACAGTGCAGAGGGACAGGATTTGCCAATGAGTTAGTGAGAGACAATCACATGGCAGAGTGACAAGATAAACAGTGGGCTGGAGAACAGTGCTTGAGAGCAGCTTTTGCAATACTGGCATGTTGCAAAGCACAGGACCTTGGTTATAAGTGGCCAGGTGGCAGGGACTAGTGCTACCGGGTACTCTTACGGGTGAAGGTGATCTGTTCCACGTATTCATCTTCTGATGTGTGTGTTATCTCCTCTGCCCTTGGTGGTGGTGGTTGTGAAGGGGAAACACACACCTCAGTGTTTGAAGACCTGGAGTCAGACATCCCAGTAGCTGCCAACTGTGGGGCTTTTAAGGGCATTACTGCAGCAAGGAGGAGCTGCTGGTTCTTAAGAATAGCAGCAACATCACTGTGGTAGGCAGCCAGGTCGGCCCTGAGGGGGGTCAATATTGCATTTGTGCACACATTGAAAGGTTTGTTGTTGGAGGTGTTGTGTCAACTCTCTTACAGCTGTGCTGATTTCCTTCAAACTTTTTTGGAGTTCATGCAAGATTGATGTTCGCCCTTGCATGGCTGCTGCCTGTTCTGCAGTTGACATCATGCACAAACACATCCCCTCTAGGCTGGCTGACATATTTTCCATCCCCACCCGCACCTCCTTGGCCAGCTCCCGCTGTATTCGAACTACAGTTCTCTCAAAGCTGGTGCCAGTGTTGTCAGAGTCCTCATCTGGATTGGAGCTGGCAGGTCGTACAATTCGGGTGGTGGGTGGCTTCTCTTTGATGACTGCTGTATCTGTGCTCCTCCTTGCAACTGAAGGTGGGGTCTGGAGGGTTCCAAGGACATCTTGGAGGGTCTGCTGACTGATGTTTGTCAGCTCGTCATCCATGTCATCAGGGTGGTCCAGGACAGGCATATCCCCAGGAGAACCATCGTCCTCTGCAATTAGATATTGTACAATTAGTGTCTGTGTTGTGGGATTTGTAATGTGACGTGCCTGCCTTCCTATTTGTTGCACATTGTGATCTTGGTTCCTGTTCATTACTCCTGTCCTTCATATTAGCATTCTCCCATGGCGTGTGCCCCACCTGCATGTCACATGTATTGTGGTTAGTTTGGGGACTTGTCAGCATCTCATTCTCTAGGTGTTGGTTCTGGCCAAAATGTGAATTGCCACCTTCTTGTCCTACTCAACCCTCCATCTACTTCCATTCTCAGGGTGAGGCCTTGCACTGGCTGTGGTTGTTCTGATGGCACTTGCACCACACTTCACAATCCGGAACTGAGCCAGTCTCATATATTTACCATCCAGCTGTAAGATTGCTGAGACCTATCATACACTATGTATAGCATTGGCACGGCACACTACAGATGTCAGCATTGGTAGTGTGTAATGTTTATGTTGGGAAATGTGTGCTACATTGGATTGCACTGATGGTCCTAGCAGTGTTCCTTTTCCTCTTCTGACGATGAGGGTGAATTTCACTAGCCGGTGACATATGTCCTCCCCCTCAATGCTGTTGTCTGAGCAGTATGACATTTGGGATGTTGCATGGTGTCATTGGAGCTATTGTGACTCAGGCACAGGGTGGACCTGACATATGCAGCATGGGTATGACATTAGTACTGTGTACCTCATAATGTTTATGACAATGGCTGATGTTTGTAGCAACTATGGACAATCACATTTGACAGGATTAGAATTTGTTTATTGATTACAGGGGATTGATAAAGTTGTCATCCTGAACCCTCTAATTTGGGTGTGTTTGATTCATGGGGAAGTTACTACCATTAGCTACTTGACCTGAACACACAGCAGAGGTGGTAGTGCAACTGTTGTCAATGTTAAATTCCACTTGCAGATATAGCCTGAGACTGTTAATTGAGCCCTAGTTCATGTAGGGAGAATACAAGCTGACGTGTGACAGCATGCCAGTTTTACATTGTACCCTACCATCCTGGACTGGCTTTACCTTTCCAACATTCTTGGCATGGCAGCATACCCCCATGCAAAGGTTGTTGGTGTAGTGTAGTACTGTGCCCCAGGTTTCCTCTGAATGGGCCATGCCCCTGTGCTGTGCCCCTTTACCCATTCCACTCCCTGAATATCATGATGTACATGCATTGTGTAGTAGGTATGTCTCCCCCTGCTTGCAGTTAACATTTGTGCTTTTTAATTCCCCATGCGACTTACCCTGCATCTGTGTTGTCTCCTGGTAGTCTGCGCTGTCCTGTCCTTGAATCCCTGTGACGATCTCCTCAGGGATGACGGCTGCCACCATCTCCTTCATGTGGTCCAGGGCCTCCTGCGGTGTTGGACTCCCACCTCCAGTCTGCAGTGCTGCCTTCCTGTTCCTGGCCATCTTTTCCTTTGTCCTGTGCTTGCAGTCATGCTAGCGTTTCTCGCACTCGATGACTGTTCTCAGTACTTCTGCCACACTGTTTATCTTGTCAACAATTTGTTGCCATATTGCCTCTCTCCTACTGATTGGCAACTTTGAGGTGGCAAAAAGTTGGTGCTGGTGTTCCGTCACCTCTTTCACCAGAATTTCCTGCTCCTCTGCACTGAAGCAACACTTTCTTTTCTTCTTCTTCCCCCTCTCCTGGGTCTTGTGTGGCTCTTCCTGGCTGGTTTCTGGTCTGTTGTCATCTTACTGGGGTCTGTCCAAGCATCTTGGATCCATTTTGGCTCTCCTTAGCACATTTTGCAGTGTTTGCGCCGCTTTTTGATGCTATTGCGCCAAAAAACTGTGTGTATCCGGTTTGCGGCGTCGTAAACCAGCTCACAGTCATTTTTGCCGCGTTAACGTCATTTTTCTTTATGACGTGACGCATTGGTTTGAGTAAAAAAAAAATTACTTACACCAGTGGTTTGCGCTGCCATGCGTCAAAGTATAAATTTGATGCCCGAGCGGCGCAAAGAAATGGCATTAGCCGGCAGTAAAATATTTGCGTCAGCACAATTTTGCATAAAAAATGATGGCCCTAAATACTAAGCAGAATCGTTCAACACACCTAAGGAACGTGGTTAAAACAATTCAATTCATAAGGAAATTATATGTTAAATACAATCTAAGAAACTCAAAGCAACAAATGACAAACCTGGATGCACATCTCTACAGTTTCAAAAAAGTATAAAGTTTACATATGGTGCTACAAACACTAATTACACATCTGTTGCCAATGTGTGTAAACTGTAAACTGAACCAGGACCAGATTATTTACCAAACAATACCAAGTGAGGCACACATTTGTAAACGAAATGTACATCACACAAGTATTTATTCGATCATAATAAAACGAAATACCAAAATCTTTTCAAGATAATTAATCAATAGTTCAGATTATTCATTCCGACTAATATTCCAATACACTAATAATTAGAATTATAGTTAATAAATATCCATCCAACAGTATACTCTCAAAAAGGAAAGAAATTGTATAACCGTTTTCAGTCCCAAATTTGTACGATTTGATGTTGTAACATCAGTCTTCTGCCCGTATTAGTAAAATGTTGGAATTTTCTACCCAAAATTTAGGAGAAATGTCCAGCTGTCCAAACGTTTAGAAGAAATAGCCAACACGTGTTTTGTCCTACCATAGGACTTCTTCAGGGCTGATAACAAATAAAACTGATAATTTAATGAAGGTCAATATTAATGCGCACATTTTCAAAAGGTTAAAACTTATATCAGATAGCATATGATTAATATATGCATAGAGCATGCATGTGAATTAGTATTTAATATTGTGTCAATCCATATGTGTGAATCACAAACATTATGTTAGTAGCCACTAAGTGGAAATGTATGTGACATAATTCCATTATTTAATCTCTTCATTAATTGTCCTATATGCAAGCCCTCCCAATTTAATCAAATTATCAAAAAGTACGAAATTGAAATATAGGAGCAGACGAAAAGTTGGATTCAACGTCACCCTCTCCCGTAGTCTATTCTTTGCAAAATACAAGAACCCTCACCAAAACCAATCCATATTGTTACCTTAAGTTAACCATATCAAAATCTTCAATATAAATCAAATGAGGAAGAACAAACATATTTATCTTATACATGTTGAAACGCAAAAAATCTGTATAGTACTATCCACACTACAGTCTTTATCTAATTCTTTATATTTCTAATAGCAGCCTCTTATATTATATGTACCCAGTAGTGGATTTAGCACTGCGTATGTATGTGTGTCCCAACAAATAGCGCACCACATAATACTCAATTGAATGGGTATTATTTAACATAACCATTTAAAACCACACTTTTTACGACATGTCGGTTTACTACTTAACAGTATTTAAGTGTGCCATACTGTGCACCAGTATCACACGCTACATGCTAACATGAACTCCTTACACGTATACAATAACAGAGAGTACACTCCCTGCCGGGAAACAGTTCCTAGCGACAGCGTTGTCACGAGTATAGAGGAAAGAAATTTGTTCGACCCGCTCCGTGAACTTCAAATCCTTATCTGTCCAATCCGCTAGCATCCTTAGTTACTTGGTGTCGTTGTGGACGTCGTCCGAAGTATACTCCTGTGTGGTCGCCATCTTGAAATGACTATACGTATATACTTGTTTCGTCAGTATTAGCGCTAACGTGTATTTGTTGCCATGAAGGCAAAAATTGTCAAAAGAACAAAGTAGGCATAATATATTTGTAATATGAGCATAGTAAGACATCTATAATGACATTATTCCAATATGCTATTCCCTCTCATTACGTGTAGTTAGTACGGGATGAGGATATTGTCAGTGCAAATTCTTTCATGTTCGCCATCTTTTAATGTATCAAACTAGCCATGTATATATTTCAAACCAATACCATAAGTGTTCACTAAATATATAGAATACTGGGATAACCCTATTTTATCATTAACATATCATCAAAGTTATATGAAAAAAGTGAACAATTACCTTATACAAAACACTCCTAAATATGACCAGGTTATAAAGTTCAGATGTTCTGTATGCCAACATGTCTATAGGTAATGAATGTACACTAGTCAGAACACAGTAGGTGCTGTCATTAGTAAAGTGTGAAATATTAGTATGTTAAAATCCAATAATTTGAATGATTAATTATTTGTGTAACCACATGCATCCAGTAGTAAATGTGTTCTCATTATATCAAATATGTCACCACAGTATGTAATTAATAGTAAAAAAAAAAGGCCATGATAACCATGTATAAACAAAAGTATATTAAGGCACAAATCTTTCATCAAATTCTATATACATTGTAGAATGAAATATTAGTTTCATTGAGCATATGTCCCTGCTCACAGTAACAGATCTTTTATAAGATATAACTTATTGTAAGATACATAGACCTCAATACAAAAAAATAACTGTTTTACAAAAAGTGATAAAGTTAATTATCCATGTTCATACCTAGTTCAGCTGCTTTCAATCTAATCATCCATCTTTTCTTAATTCTAGTGTCCGATTCCCACCTCTGGGATTGCTATTTGTTTGTGCTATGCCCATAAATTTGATTAATGGAATCTCTGCTGTACTGTGTTTTTCACTAACATGGCGTACTACAGGAGATAATGGATCATTATTCCTAAGTGATCGCACTTAGCTTCAGCTTCAATGATAGCCTGCTCTATGCATATATTAGTCATATACTATCTGATATAAGTTTTCACTTTTTGAAAATGTGGGCATTAATATTGTCCTTCATTAAATGATCAATATTATTTGTTATCAGCCTGAAAAAGTCCTATGGTAGGACGAAACACGTTTTGGATATTTTTTCTAAACGTTTGGACAGATGGACATTTATCCTAAATTTTGGATTGAAAATTCCAACATTTTACCAATATGGGCAGAAGACTGATGTTACAATATCAAATCGTACAAATTTGGGACTGAAAACAATTATACATTTCATAATAATTTCTTTCCTTTTTGAGAGTATACTGTTGGATGGACATTTGTTAACTATAATTCTAATGATTAGTGTACTGGAATATTAGTCGGAATGAATAATCTGAACTATTGATTAATTATCTTGAAAAGATTATGGTATTTTGTTTTATTATGATCGAATAAATACTTGTGTGATGTACATTTCGTTTACAAATGTGTACCTCACTTGGTATTGTTAAATACAATCTAAACCTCAAAAATAGGTAAAAACACAAGGAACTATGACAGGCATAAACTTTTAATATAATGAGTACTTGGGTGTTCACTGGAAAGATACTATTGGTATGTACTGGAGCCACCTGGACCAGATTCTAGCCACAAGATTCCTGGGACGATTCGTGAAGCCGGTCTCCACAGCAAATATATTACTTTCCTCCTCCTGACCTTAATGTGAAGCACCCAGGCTCTTGGAAATGTCCTTGCCTGGCCAGTGGTTAAAGTACCCCACATCTGTAGGTTGCTCCAGTACCTTTGCCATTAATCTTGGCGGTGGATCACTCTACTTGTGCAAAGATGAAAAGCACTGGTGTCGCCACATTCAGCAAAACAATTATCTGTGTTTAGTCTAGGAAATCTCATATTATGTTATTGAAATTGGCAATGGACCATATGCCTGTGGCATCTTGGCAGGCCTGACTGTTTGCTCTTCATAGTTTTTACTACATTTGTTTGCCTGGGCCTGGTTATTTTGCTTTTGGTCATTGTAACCATGTGGAGAAGGACATCTTGGCTGCTTTTGTGACTGCTGCCAACTTCAGCAATCTTGCCAAAGGACGACTGTGGAGCAGGGTTGGGTGCTTATAGGGGGTTATGTATCGGGTTTGGGTGTTTATAGGGGGTTGGCCACAGAACCTGGTCACAGATCAGGTCTTGCGGTCAACCTCCACTGCACATGGCTAAAGACTGTGCACGCCTGTGGTTGGATTAATGTACAGTAATTAAACATTACTTAAAGTAAAAAAAAACATAGAAATTCACTGAAAAACCCAAACGTTACAGGGACGGTATAGCTAGGAAATACAATTTAAAACCCATAGAAATTCTCTTAAAAAACACAAAGGTTACAGTGATGTAGTAGTTAGGCTCACATTTTACTCACAAAAACCATAGAAATTCAGAAGTTAAATTTATCTGAAGTATCTATAACTTGCGCCATGAGTTACCTAGAAAACTGTTGGGGGGGGCAAAAATGCATACTTGATATTAGGATGCAAACCAATGGTTAAGCACCCTTGTGAACTTAATAGAGAACACACTGACACAGCTACTAGGTCTGGCCTTCATAGGCGTGCATTGTTTTTGTTTAATGTTTTCAAACATATGAGTTAGAGTTGAGTAAAAGTAATGGAAAGTAAAAATTCCACATCTTAAGGTGGCATACGTGTTTGCAAAAAAAGTAGGTAAAAATAAATGACCCAAAAATAAATTTAAAACATGATGTGAAAAGGACACTAGAAAGGCAAGCAGTGATTGCCCTGTCATCCCTGACACTGTAGTGGAATACTTTCTAGGCACATGTGTGCATGTACAAGAGCAAAATGCCATCAGTCACACCGAAGAGAGGCAATGGCTGAAGTAGGCTGAAGCAAATTGTGAATACTCTTGAGCAGACCAGGGGATGAAGAGGGCTGACAGAGAGCACCTATATACCTCTATGCATGTATGTAATTTCATTATGCGTTTTACCCCTAAATATGAAGCTGGTAAAACAGTTAAAGCTGTCTCTAGGCTAGAACTAGAAATGACCTGACAGATTTTGCCTAATTTGGGCTTTCTGAATTTAGTCTTATCTTCTAAAAGGAGAAAATGTAAGCAAGCCAAATAGAGATTGTCCACTTTAGTATACATGAAAGGCTAGATTCTATTGAAGACACAAAAAGTCAAGGATCATGCATCCACTTTACTCAAAACTATCAAGAAGTGGTAAGCATTCAAACAAAGAGATTAAAGCTCCACAGAACACAGGGAAGAAGTATTATCAATAATACACATGCATTTCTCCATCAATAAGCAGTTCATAACTATGCATGCATGTTAAATCATATAAATAGACCTATTTGTGGCAAAACAAATGCTCCACCGTAAACCACAAACATATGGACACTTTTGTCACTAGATACAAATGCAGATCCACCTATAGAGAAATATACCAACGTGAAGTATCAGGACCTTCTGTATGGTCTGTATAGTTGAGCGGATTGTTAGGATTGTAATAAAAGAGCTCCTTTCTACAGTGTGTCAATGCTTGTGATGTTTTTGTTCTTCTGTCTCTCAGGGCATAAATTCTTCACTGTGGACTTTCATTCCTTTTCTGTGGGCATTCACAATGGCATTCATTGGATTTGTGAACCTGTGCCCAGCTTTTGATGACAAGATACCTTCTCAGATTGTAAAAGTAAATACTATGGGTCCATCACAAAGGTAAATATGCATGTGTGTAATTATTCTTGGTCATATATATTCCATGTAAGTCGACTCTCCACGTATTTGCTTTTCTGCATTCCCAAATGTAGATTTACACCGAGGAGTAAACATACATGCCTCCATCTGCTCCAATGGGTGGTGGAGCCTTTTACTGCTGAATTTATAAGTGTGAAGTTACTAATTGTTACTTTTTATCTCTTTGCGGAAATCTCTGGTACCAGGGTGGAGAGCTCCTTATGGGAAAGTATAGGGAAATTTAATAAAGTTTACTGTTAGTAAACTATACATATACCTAATTTGTAAATGTACAATATAAATGAAAAATAATTTCAAATATGTATTAACCTGAAAATAATAAAATAAAGTGGTAAAGCAAATGAAATCATAAAACAATGTTTATTAAAGAATAATATAATGTATGTAATTCATTCAATTCATAAATGTTATTTTTCAAATTACAGTTCAAACAAATTATTCACCCTAAACGTTTTTTTAAAATAATTAGTAAACATGGTTAAAAGTTATGCATTTACTTAATTTAAAACATGTTTACATTTCTTAAAATAAATTTAAGTGTAATTTGTTTTTAATATTTATACATATGTATATCATTTTACATGCAGCATTCATTGAATTCATCTAACATTAGTTCTTATGGGGTGGTATTTTAATTTCCTCTGTTGCTTTCTATGGAAGTGTGCTGCTGTATCCCTGGTTGACCAAGTGTGGTGGTTGACTTACTCCACTACCGGGCTTGAGTACATTTGAGCCTCTGTTGACACATTTAGGACTGTAGTGACATTAGAAGTGCACTTTGTGGGTAAATTTCCCTAAGCCGGTCCCACTTAGTAGTAAGTATTCCCCATTTTTTCACCACTCCCGGGTCCCTCCATAATTCCTGTACCTACATGTGCAGAGATCTTCATAGATAAAAGACAGGAGAAGCAGATGTGGATGCCTCCGGTGGTACGTTTGTGAATTGCATTTTGTAGTAGTACTTCTGTACTGTTACTTTACATATTGCAAAATGCAATTTGTGATTTGGGCACTTTGTGCTTGGCTTGACCATTGAACTTCACATGCAGTTTTAGAAAAATCTATGTATGAAACTTTGGATGGAATTTACAAATATAGTGAGGTCGGTGGGATGTACTTATTGGTTTGCGACTGGGAATGCAATGTGTAATTTGATCTATGTACCAATTGGTCTCATGTCAGACAGTGTATTTGCAGAGGATTGCAAAATTACCACCCTAAAACGTTTAATTAAACCTGTTGCAATTTGCAACTTGCAGCCGGATGCTGGAATAGAGAAGCCTGCAAGTGACAGGAGATCTCTGTCTCTGCTCTTGCTTTCCAAAAGCACCACTTTTTAAATCAGTCCATATTTCCTACAGACAAAGTCAATGCTTGAAAAATGATAAACGGTTTCTCCTTTGGTAATATATCAGAGGAGGAAGCAGGCATTGGCCCTTTAGACTACTGCCTGCTCCTCTAAGGCCACTGAAATGACTTACAAAACTGAAAGAGTCCTAAGGGAGGACCTTCCCCTTTCTGAATCAGTTACCAACCTAACTTTGGGGTCAGTAACTCATCAGCGCTTTATGACCACAGTTGTAGTCACAAACACAAACATTGACACATTTCTTTCCAAAATCTAAATTATAGTGGGAACATTTTACATCACTTTTTTTGTAGCGGTATTAATTGTGCTCCATTGTTTAGTGTCCATTTTTGCCATCTGGATCGTTTACCATATTGCATAGTGGTAATACTTGCTCAAGATTATGGACCTCATTACGAGTTTGGTGGAGCGGATTACTCAGTTACAAACGTGAGAGATATCCCACTCACCGTATTACAAGTTCCATTATATCCTATGGAACTTGTAATAAGGTGGACGGGATATCCGTCATGTTTGTGATGGAGTAATCTCCTCTGCCAAACTCGTAATAAGGCCCTATGTGGCTTTCATGTCAATCTCAGTTTCTTTGCTCCTATTTGTTGGTTTCATCTCATTATGTTTGACCCACTGTGGTATCAAGTACGTCAGTTACAGTGTAATAGTTATACATACTGCAATCACTGTATGAACATTGATGCAGTTAAGGTCTGTCATCAGGGATCTAAATAAAATGCAGAATCCTTCAAGTGTTTTGGAATGTTGGGCTGAGGCGACGGGTCTGGCAGTTGGAAGTTGTGTCCTGGCTGGAACGGTTTGGAGTGATTTCCATGAACTGTATTTTCATTAAATCTTCAGTGTTTTTATTGACAAATGAGCCTACTCGCTTATTTTACCCACTCTTTGGAGCTTTTTGGATCTAAACCACTGGATTCGTCATTGATCCTGGTGTGAAGGCAGTATTGTAAATCGAACTTCACCTAAACTCCATGAATTTCACTGTCACCTAGTGGTCACTATACAAACCGTAATAGAAACAGGCGTTGGCAATGCAAATGACAGTCTCAACTGTATGTGAAGATAAGTGAAACCGCTTGACATTGGCAATGCCATTATATATAGTTGTGTTAATTACATTTGACCAAATACACTTTAGCCTAAGTATTTTTTTTATTACTTGAAATGTGGATGCAAACCGTTGGAATGTAGGAGGTATATTTAAGTGTACCTGATAGGCTTGGCAGATCGTTAGGGATGCAGAGTTTCTGCATCTGCCAGTCCTGTGGCAACCCACTGAATTTAGAGAGGGAGAGAGCACTTTTGGCAAAAGTTTCATCCAACTCAGCATTGTTTGGGGTTTGTTTCTGGGAAATAACATAGTGATGGCCTAGATTCACTGGAAGTTAATCCCAGCATCTATGGACTGGGATTTCAAGTGGGGGACATTGCTGATTTTTCTTACACACGACTGCCATGCCTTTCGTGGTGGACAAGTAGGGAAAAGTAGTGTCAGAAGACTTTTCCTAAATAGTGCAGACCTTCTAAAATTCACAGGCTGGCAGACCTGTGGCATGAAGGTAGCCAACCAAGCTAAGACACCTGTTAAAATATTTCCTCTTACAATAAGAGTGCCCTACTACACCTATGGGGAACAAAATCCAATGATTTTCTTGAAAGATTATTATTTGTAAAAGCTTTACCAAGCACAGCTTGTTCTGCATTCCCAAATGTAGATTTACACCGAGGAGTAAACATACATGCCTCCATCTGCTCCAATGGGTGGTGGAGCCTTTTACTGCTGAATTTATAAGTGTGAAGTTACTAATTGTTACTTTTTATCTCTTTACGGAAATCTCTGGTACCAGGGTGGAGAGCTCCTTATGGGAAAGTATAGGGAAATTTAATAAAGTTTACTTTTAGTAAACTATACATATACCTAATTTGTAAATGTACAATAGTTGTATGCGTTTATTTACATTTTTCCCATAACTCTCTATCTGCTGACTAATTAAAGCCCTCAATAAATCAGGGGTAGAGAGGACCCCCTGGTGAAGTATTGCTAAGTTCTCCAAACTGCCTGTTAACTCAGGGCATCCAATGGGTGTTAGAGATACTAATGTCTCTCAGCAAGCGTCCCCATTTCCAGTAAATTCTGCCAAAGTGCCTTCAAATAAAGTCAATAGGGAAAATCTTAGACAATTAAAAAAAAAAAATGGTATCCCATACAACAATATCAAAGAGCTCACTTGTTTGACAAGGCAGCGCTCATGCGGAGACAGTAGATCTCTGCAGGAGACATCCACGAAAAAGCATACCACTGGTAATCCCAGGAGTTCAGAGTCCTTATAAAAACAATCAGGTATGCCCCTTTTAAACAGGAGGTTTGTAGAGACTACACATGCTAAACCAAAGGGTCCTCTCTACTCTTGATTTATTGTGTATACCTGGGAAGCTGAAGTAACCCTCTTTATCACCTTCTACCTCTCTCCATTTTAATGTAGGATTAGCAAAGAACCCTAAAAGCTCTTCTGCACTAGGAATCCATGAATAGTATAAATCTCTGCGATTAGCCAGAAAGCCATTAGTTGATGGTGGATTGTGTGACATAGTTTGGCAGTTTTTTGAAGTGATGCTTTCTTGGTCAACAACTGTGCCAAGAGTGCTTTCTTGGCCAGAGAAAGGCTGATGTTATTAGGTCTAGGTTGGAGTTTTTCAGTGTAGAGCATTTAGACCATGGATCTCCAACCTTTTCTGTAGTAAGAGCTACTTCTGATTAGGGAGACTCATCATGAGTTACTGAAGGGCAAGCCACTCAGGCAGTGGTACCAGGAACCCCACGTCTAGCTTCATTGACCTTAAGCCTAATGCCCAATGAGCCAGATACTATGGTTTGAGCACAATACTTGACTAGGGACAGTATGATAGGTCTACCATGTGTGTCAGTGAGAGTGTGGTCTTTGGGGATGTATGAATATGTGTGTGTGTGTATGAGTGGAATATGTGTATGGGTGACTGAGAGCCTGTGTCATATGTACGTACCTTTCATCATATGTGGCACTGTTACATAAAACAAACATGCAACCATTGTTCAAATGGGAGACATTTAGGGCCAGATGTAGCAAAGGGTTTTTCCCCATTCTGTGTCAATGGGAAAATGTGTTTGTACATATGGCCCTTAAAGTGCAGAAAAATGTTTTGCAAAAATGTTCATAATATTGAACATTATTCTGCACTTTAAATTTCTCCCACTTAATATAAAGGCTGCACTTTTCACTTGTAAATATGGCATTGTGTCAAGTGGCACGTTGAAATGGGAGAAACAAACTGAAGAGTTAACCTTATGTTTATATGGATTCCATAAAACACATTTTCTCCCTTTTCCAAGTGTCACATTTACAAAAAGCAGACATCTTGCTTGGAGTGGCCTGTAGACACATGGCATATTTATGACAGAAAAGACAGCCCTTTGTCTAAATGGGAGGAATTTAAAGTGAAGAAACCTGCTTCATAAAACATTAAGACAAATTGGCTTAATTGAAAGTGGAGAAAAACATTAAGACTTATGGCCTAATTATGAGTTTGGCAGTCCCACCAGCAGTGCTGGGCATCGAGGCCCATGGGCAGTGCAGGTGCCCCTCGTGGCCCCAGGCGCTTGCTTCCACCAGCCTTTTCATGTCTGGGTCCCTGCCATGAAAAGGCTGGAGGATACAGGGGTGGTAATCAGTCAGGCTGTGCGGAGTTCAGTGCTGCACAGGCTAGTGACAAACCTGACCGCCGTCATGCCGTAGGGAACCGTGATCCCAGCGGGGATTGCGGTCCCTTGGTGAGTCCGCTTGCCAGGGTCGTAATTGGGCTGTGGGACCGCCAAATTTGCAGCGGTCTGACCATCAACACGAGTTTGACGGTCTGAGGGCCGCCACACTCGTAATGAGGCCCTTAATATTTCATACAAATATTTTTTTACTTTCAATTTCTCTCATTTAAACAAAATGACTGTATTTTTCAGTTAGAAATATGGCACAGTGCTACTGGACACTGGTAACAAGAGGTCTGCAGTTTGTAAATGCCACGCTTTGAAAAGGGAGAAATTAAAAATGACGAGTTAATTTAATCATTAGGGTAACTTTTCATTTTAATTTTCTCCCATTTAAAAGCATTCAGAGCTGTAACTTTGTTCTCACGATCTAATATAGAGTTGGCAAGGGCTTTTATTTAAGAGTTAAATGCCTCAGTGCTTCAATCCTTCACCTCTCTGCCCCAGCCCGGATCATAAATTTGACTGAGCAGTGGTCATTATCAGGCCCTGCTATCTACAGACTGATGATAATAACATACATGGCAATACACCCAATTCAGGTGGGAGGCTCCTGATTTTTAAGCCTAAAGGGTCTTTATTGTGGCTGTCTCCTGCCTGAAATTACCTCAGCTGTAATAGAAGTCAATGAGAGGAATACATTCTCCTGATTATTTTCTTTTAAATCTCCTTCTTTCCCTTTCTGAAATCTTGGCATGCATGTAGTAATGTAAACTACAAACAGCTTTCCCTTAACTAAAAGGAAAATGTGACCTTGTGATTATTTTAAAATTAACTCAAGGCTGTGAGCTACTCTGAAGTTGTCTGTGAGCTACTGGTAAGTCGCAATCAACTGGTTGGAGACACCTGATTTAGACCAATGAATTCCTGCTGGCTAAAGGGTTTGCAAGTGCTTGGGGATATGAGGGCTTTCCTGGTGCCATTTGAAAATTGTGCATTTCCATCCAGAAGGCACAAGCAATAATGTGAGAGGCTGATGAGGAGTTTGATGCAGTATTCCCGTTTGTTGATGGCCAGGGTGTTGGAAGTAGATGAATTGAGATGAAGACAGTAAGTCACATTCAAGAACAAATGTGGCTGTAAGGGCCTCACTTACAAGGAACTAGCGCATCGGCCCTGATGCCCCAGTTTCCATGTATCGCCCTGCGCCCCTTTAAGGACACCATGGTAGTGATGTATTTACAATACAGTGCACCACGCCGCTCATTAGCACAACTGCGTCAAAAGTTTTGACTCATTTGTGATGCTTTGCTGGACTTGCCTAAAAATGGTTGATGCTAGTCCTGCAAAGCTCGGGGAGGCCCATTGAAAATAGCCTAGTGTCAGTTTAGCGCCTGCCCTGGGCAGGCATTAAAAATAACACTAGAATGGAGCAGTAAAATCTTGTGGATTTGTTTTGGGCCTCCCTGCGGGGGAATGCCTCCCTTGCATACAATATACCTGGCACAAGGTTTTAAAAACTGGTGCAATAATGACATTTCGCCAGTTTGTAAATATAGGGCAGGTTGGGGGGCTGTTTTGTACCACCATATCATCAAAACAAAATACACTATGGTGGGGCAAGGGGCTTGTAAATGAGCCCCTAAAGTTCCCGAGTGAAGGAAAGGATGAGTGTGTTTGAAGAGGCAGCATCAGAAAGGTAGAAGCTGGATGTTGTAACTGAGAAGTCCTCTGAGGTCTGAGAACAAAGCCACTTCACTTTGAGAACGCGATATAGTTCATTATTACCTTCTGTTGAGAGTACCACTTCTATCATTTGCTGCAGAGATCTAACATGGAGATCAAAAAGCAGCTATTAATATGTTCCAGACTTTAAACATTCCTTTATCCTTAGCAGGGTTTCATCTATTTTTGTAGTGAGTCTAGAAGTTGCCTCTTAGATTACCCTAATTTACCCTCATTTGAGGAAAACAGTGATAGAGCATCCACTTAATACATCTGCATTCCTACATTTAAAATTCAAACAAAATGATGATCTCTTTTGGTTGTTGGAAAACACTGAATAGTGAAGTCAATGATTTATTTCAATAGAACAAAGCTTGCTACTCTAGAGAAGAGGGTGGAGTAGCTTGTTTCTACCTATGATTGTGTGGCGCTTTTCCCAATTTTCTTTAACCTCACAATATCGGAGCCCCGTTTTTGTTTCTTCTATCCAGGTACCTTATTACTAGCTCCTGCTTATAAGTAATTCCCAAAAGGCGCCCCTAAAGATGGCGCACACCAAGTAGTTCATCAAAGTGTGGATATGGAGATAGTGCATAAAAACAAATCCACCCAAGACCGCTTCAGATAGTACTGAAGCAGACATGTCACCTAAAACCTTGAAACCGGTGGTGGCAGGCCAGAATACTAAGTACAGGTTCTTTCATGGTGTAAGGTGCAAAGTATACATGGCCTATGACACTGTGAAATGATCCAAACAAAGATGCACAAAGCTTATCTGTAAACAGTGACAGGGAAAGTGCAAGAACTCCAATATTCAAGTCTATTACACTTCTGATGTAGGTAGATGAGCTTTAGCAGTCTGTTTTGATGAATTCTGATGATCAAGTTTGGAAGGGCTCAACCTTTTCAGAAGTTGACTTTCCTTCCCACCCTGGAGTACAATCTGCTCAACTAAGTATGTTCTGCAATTGTGGAAAAAGATCAATGAAAAGCTGAGGAAAACAAGTAGGAAGTCATCACCTTTGTGTAGGATATGCAAATTCGGTCAGGTATTTGGAGGATAGACGTTACTGAGCTGCGTTCAGGGCAGAATCCAGATTGATAGATGTTCAGAAGGCAGTTGTTGGGATTGTGAACAAAAGGTTGGTTTGAAACTGCCGCCACAATGATTTTTCCCATAAAAGGAAGTTCAGGGAATTAGGGGTCTCTAGAATCCAGGGTGATTTTTTATTGGAAAGGGTGGCTTCTTCAGGTTGATGGTTCTTAGAATAAGATGGGTAATGCCTTGGGCAGAGGATTTCTTTTAAGGTTGCAGACATTAGTCCTCAACATATCATGAGGGATTGGTGGTAGCAAGAATTTATAATACAGGTTCACTGTCTAGTTGGAGGAAGGATGACCATTTTGGTGAGGCAGAGGTGCTGCTTTCAAGGTTCACTTGAGCTTCCTGTAAATTATTTGTATCCTCTTGAATAGTAATTTCACAAATTATGCTGAGTGACAGAGGTCAGGGGGATCCCTCCATGACATAGGACACCCCTGGCTTTGCTTTCTGAACATGTAATCTTTCCCTGCTTGCTCTTCACACTGAGAAGAAGCTGCCTTCCCTGAACAGTCTTTCCTTCTGCAGGGCCAGGCACACTACTTTCCTCTCTCAGCAGGCAGGTGGGCTTCGAGGCCCTTCAGGCAGACCCTCACCTCCTTCAGCAGAAAGTGCAGACTAAAGGTAATGTCCTCTGACACAACATGCAAGGGCCCATCAAATTCACACACCACAGGATGGATTAAGTTTGACTACATTTTACCACCTATCAAGTAACCACCTCCTTCTTCCTGAAATGTTACAGACCGCATGCCTAGTAAACCTTTACTAATGGCTCCCATGACAGCCACATGAGGCTCAGGAAGACGTCTTTCATGTGCCCTTAGTGCACTTACTAAACTAAATCCAACTCAGTTCAGTTTGTGGATGCAATTTGGGGATGTCCAAGTATGCCCCTCAGGTTCATTTCTCAAACTTGAGTGAGTATATCTATCTTTGAAACTAAGGCAAACAGTCTGGAAAATGTTCATAAGTTCTCTACAGAGAACGTCACGATCTATGAAAAAATTTAGTTTTTGACACACAGGGTAGCACATGAGAATGTAGCATATGTCCCATCCCCTGTTATGTACGGTGCTATGACTGTAATGCACTTATCATATCTGCAAACTGAACATCTACAAAGTGCTAACAGAAGATGAACATGGCAAGCAGGTCAAGTATTGACCCATATGTGCCATAGTAATTCAGGGTCGGGGCAAGTATAGCACCAATGGGTTTGAATCCATGGGTGAGGTCATGGCACATGTATCTGTACTACCTTTACTATATGCCTTCTACCTACGCAATATCCCTAGGAAAGCACACCCACTGTAACGTTTTCTGACTCGTACATGTCTCTGTCCTCATTAGAGTCCTGATTAATCCTGTATAATTGCCAAGTGAACCTATACTAGTGCCTTCCATCCCTAGCTACTTCAAGTTCAAGAAACCGTGTCTTTCATGCACCATCAGCGCTCTTACTGTGCTAAATCCAACTCTGTCCAGTTTGAAGATTCAATGTGGGGGTATCCGAGAATGCCACTGAGGCTCATTCCTCAAACATGAACATATCTACAGTTGAAACTAAGGCAAACATGCTGGGGAATACTGCCTAAGTCCCCTAAAGTAATAAACCAAAAAATGTCCTGTGGGACTCATTCAGTGACACAATTTTTGATTTGCCAGTTTGAAAACTCAATTACTAACTTGTATCATACTCAATATTACTGAAGAAGGATACATGAAACAATATTTTGTATGGGGATTCTTTTCACATCTTATACTAAAGATGTGAAAACAATCATCATACAAGATATTGTGTCCTGTGCCCTTCAGCAACACTGATTATGATACAAGGTACTAATTGAGTTTGCACACTTTCAAAGCAAGTAGAAATGTTGGTGAATAAGTCCTACTGGACATTTGTTTGATTATTGCACTTACCCTGGTTCTCGTGGGCAATCAGGGTGGTCCTTGTGTAGTATATATAAGTTCCCTAACAAGCACTTCAAAATCCAGTCACTCCTTTAACATTTTGCCACACAGTGTACTCAGTGAACATCTACCACGTTCTGACTGCAGATAAAGGTGTTGAGCAGGCCAAAAGAAAGTCCATGATTTCATGAAGTAGAAGAATTACAATTCTGTGGTTGCTTGTCTAGCGAAGTAGTGGCCTATTGATTGTAAGTATCCATGCAGAGCCATTGAAAGGTTTACCTAACGGCAGCTCCACCTCAGTCAATTTCCCAGAGGTTCGCTTTAGTATGATACAACATAAAGAAAGTAGGAAAACACAGGCCTGGTTGAGATGGGCACTGGGGAAAGTAAACACAACTCTTCTGCCTCCTTCCCTGCTTCTAGCACACTTTACATCGACAACATGGTCGATCCTTTTTGGGTGTTTTAGGAATGTGATCAGCAATCAGTGTCGCTCCTGCAGCCTTGCCACGTTCTCCAGAACACATGAAGTGGAGGTTGCCGCTTCTGTAGCAGCAGTGAGACTTTTGAATCACAAACAACTGAAAGTCAAGGAAAGACATGAGCGCTCCTGTTGTCTGAAGGTAAACAAAATATACATTGTATGTTGCCATCTGGGTCAGGTGGGTAAACAGTTTCTTGTACTAAGTGCAAGATTTGCGACTTGCATTGAATGGCTGAAGCCTACAGTCGTTCTTGTCCACTCCTCCCATGTACTTGTAATCAAGTATACAGGTGGGCTTGTGAACCTTGGTCATCTGTCCCTAAACAGTGATGGGGGAATTGCCCTCCTCATGAATTGTAGTGAGCATGTACACATCATGCCTATCCGAGAACTTGACAGTGAGCAGTTCGTTGGGACGCAATGTGTGGGATTACTGGTGCTTCTTGCAAACAAGCTCCTGAGGGAATCCTTTGTGGCCACAATGAACTGCACAGCAGGCCACATTACCAGCTTTTTAGAGTTCACTGAACAGCTCTACTCCTGTATAGAAATTGTCTACATAAAAGTTATAACCTTTTGTGAAGGAGTGGCTGGACAAGCTGCCATACAGTCTTTCTTGTGACCCCTAGCTTGGGAGGGCAATTTACAGGATTTAAAGTGGAGTCCTTCCCTGTATACACTCTCAAGCTGTGCACATACCCAATAGAGCTCTCACACAGCATGTGGCTTCATGCCACAATGAGCTCTTTTGTTCGCAATTTACTATCTAAACAGCAGCCGTCCTTTGTACAGGATCAAGGACTCAACTACGGCTATATTCTTTCCATGAGCATAAATCTCTGGAAGCCTGGCAGACAAATGTTCGGCGACAGGCTGAATTTGAACAACCTGTCATGATCTGGATGGTCCTGGGGGAATGAAGCAGAAGTGTTGCTGAAATGCAGCATGCACTGCAATAGCAAAAAACTTCTCTGCTCATGTACGGTGCGAAGATGGGGGTTGCCCAAACCATGTGAGTAGACCAGTAGGACTGTAAGGTTGCTTCCTGCAATAACCTCATTTTGAGCATAATGCCCAAAACTACTGAAGCAAAGTGCGAGTCCACTTGGGTATCCTATAACAAGGCCCTAGAGTGCCTCCATGCTTCCTCAGAAATTGTTTGGCACGCAAAGTTGTTTATTGCACAATTTTCTAAAGGAAGTTAATATCCAAAAAGAGATAGACATTGTCAATTGGCAAAAAGTTGGTTGTATCGACTTTACGTCCAGCGTTGCCTGTGAAGGGTGGAACGGAATCTGGGGCTGAACTAAATTGGGGAGCTGCTAAGAGAGCACTCTGTCTAAGCTTGCAGTTACATATGCCTGCTCTCTGGGTTGGTCTAACCTTTTACTGATTTCCTACTACATAGACTGTGCATACGAAGGGACAGCATGACTGTCATCATTGTCTCCCTCAGAATCGCTGGAAGAAGAGTCATCAAATGGGACTCCATGGACTGGAAAATCACTTACGGAATCTGCTCCATTGTCCTCTCCTACAGATGCTGTCTAAGTATCTGCTGTCTAAGTCTCTGATCCTGCCTTAGAGCTGCCCTCTATAACTCGAGTCAAGGCTTGAGTAGCAGTCATCCAACAAGACGCCATCTCTGCTACTGGCTAAAACCGTCCTCCCAAAACACTGTGCTACCTAGAAGGCAGATATGTTGTTCGCAAACTGTTGGTGGGTAGGTGTAGGTGTGTGTGCGAATGATGTGTGCAACAGTAAATTAAATTGGTCACCTTAACCTGTCTTCTTCCAACAGTTTATAGGTTTTCTAAAGACACTGAAAAAATGAAAAAGACACCGTATTATTTCACCTTGCCACATAACCATTATCACAGCCTTTAGTGCTGGTGGTGCCCAGTGCAACAATCATTTTTGGCACTCCCCCTCCCATGACCTACTCCTTCAATTCCCTCACTACCACCCAGCAAAAGTGTCCCTCATCTCTTCGTAGCCTCTCTCACACTGGTATTGGCTGGCTTTACTAATCCACTCAGCTATCTACATAAAATACAGGAATGTTCTTGGCAGCAGGCATATTAACCCTCTGTGCTACTTTATAGCAACAGAACTACCACTAGACAAACGATCAATCTTTCTCTAGCAGGAATCACAGGAGTTATTGTGTCATATATTATTTTTTTTCACTGAAAAAACAAAAGGTTACAGGGACGTTATAGTTAGGTTCTGAATTTACTCGTACAAAACCATAGAAATTCAGCAGTTATAGTTAGTTATTTCAAGTAACTATAACTTGCGCCCTGTCATGAACAGTTTTTGCTTTCATTAATTTGACTGCTAGTGCTTCATTTATATTTTTAATAACATTATAGAAGTTGTCATGAGTGCTGTAATATCTGGGGTGATTAGCAGTGTATGGGTGGGCAGCCCGGGACATAGCAGGAGCCGGCCCTGGGAGTCCCCAGGGCCATTATTGGCCTCAAACGTTTAAGTTAGCCACGGGAGGTGGTGGTCCCCAGGGCCAAGGGTCCGCAAAGGACCCCTTCATTATTTTTTTTCCAGCCCCAGGAAGATGGCAGTCCCTGGGGCTGCGGGGGCCCCATGCATTCATTTGATATTACTGCATCAGGGAGGTGGTGGTCCCCAAGGCTGTGGGTGAGGCCGTACAGGCCTTCCTTATTACAAACTGGCATTTTGCACCGGGGAGGCTGTGGTCCCTAGGGCTTTGGGGAGGGGAGGCGCGCAGGGCCCCGCATTCATTTTATATCTAGCCCAGGGGAGGCGGCTCCTCCCAGGCAGGTGGGGGAGGCCTTACAGGCCTCCCACATTACAACTTGGCATTTTGCCCCAGGAAGATGGTGGTCCCCAGGGCTGCAAGGGGGCCACGAGGGCCCCCTGCATTCATTTGATATTTAGCACTGGGCAGGTGGCGGTCAGAACTCAGCACGAAATCGGGAGTATTCGCAAAGCCTTTGCACCTCCAGATATCTATATTTCTTTTTCTATTAATATGTAAAAAACTACTGAACAGATTTACACCAAACAACAAAAAGGCTTTCTTTCTGGACCAAAAGCTACCTTTTTGCAAAATTAGGTGAAATTCCGTCCAGCAGTTCGGGCTGTGGCCGTACTCAAAATCCCTATTGGAATTATAATGAGAAAAGCACTTTTTTTTAACCCTCCTCTTTTCTCAGCCCCTGCTTAACGGATAACCCCGGAACTCCCAATGTACAACAAGATTCACTGGAACACTATTTTTTTAGAAAATGTTGTGAAGATTCATCAAACAGCACCAAAGGTTTAGGTATGTAAAAAACACTATCTATGGAAACATGGTCTTATATATATATATATATATACACATATATATATATATATATATATTACCTACTGGCAGTCACCAGTAGGTAGTTATAGTTAGGACCTAGTTTCCATATGAGGAGTGTTTTCTGTTTTACCAATAACTTTGACGCCGCTTAACAAATCTTCACGAAATGTTTTAAATTGTATACTTTGCTCAGTTCAGCTGCTATTTTGAAAGTTTCGGGGTGATCCGTCAAGCAGGGTTTCAGAAAAAGGGGGTGTCCTGAAACACATTTTCCCCCTTTTTTTATTCATAGGGTCTTTAGACACGCCTAAAGCCCAAACTGCTGAACGCAATTACACCAGATTTGGCAGAATGCTAGCTCTCGGTACGCAGATTATGCTTTTTGTAATTTGGAGTAAATCCGATCAGTAGTTTGTGAGATATCGGAGTTTTAAAAATATAGCTATATAGGGATGCGGATCCGGTCCCGCAGATCCAGGTCCTGATTTCTGAATCCTGGGGAAAAGCAAGGACCTGATTGGCTGGCTACAGCCTGACAGAAAAGTAGCAGTCGCTATTTTGTTTGTCGCATCGCTGGTGGATTGGGATAGTAGGAGTGCAGAAATCTAACTATAACATCCCTGTAACCTTTGTTTTTTTAAGTGAACTATGTATATATATATATATATATATATATATATATATATATATATATATATATATATATGTATTTCACACACCCAAAAAAAAGTTTACAGAGATGTTATAGTTAGGCTCACATTTTAAACGTACAAAACCATAGAAATTCACCAGTTATAGTTATAATTACCTCAAGTAATGATAACTCGTGCCCTAAGGTAACTATAACTTGTGCCCCCGCCATGCACAGTTTTTCTGTCAAAAACTTTACTGCAAAGATTACATTGATATTATCAATGGTGTTATCAAAGATGTCATGAGTATCGTAATTTGTGGGGTAATTAGTGCATGGTGAGGGCCCGAGTTATAGTTACTTGAGGTAACTCTAACTATAACTGGTGAACTTCTATGGTTTTGTACATTTAAAATGTGAGCCTAACTATAACGTCCCAGTAACCCTTGTTTTTTTAAGTGAATTTCTATGTTTTTTTATTCCATATCCCAACTATAATATCGCTGTAACCTTTGTTTTTTTCAGTGAATTTCTGTTTTTTTTCACATATAGTAATTTTCATTAGTATACGTCAATCCAACCACGCCACGCATGGCCTTTGGCCTACACCCAGCCTTGCACTGTGCATGGCCTTCGCCCATGAGCAGCAAGGACCGCCCACAAGACCTGGCCTGCAGCCAGACCATGCAGCCAACCCCCCTTAATCACCGAACCCCATGCTGTTCATGGCCCCTTGGGCATGCGCGGCAGGAGTTAGCCGCAGCCTCTCTGGGTGTGAGAATAGGTGTGAGAGGGTTCTCTGTGGATCAGAGTTGCTGTGAGAGTGTCTGAGTGTGAGAGTGTGTACATCAGTGTTTTAGTGTGTGCGTGGGTCTGTGAGCGGGTGCATGAGTCTGTCAGTGGGGCTCTGAGTGGGTGTGTGAGAGTTTGAGTGGGTCTGTGAGTGGGTGCGTAACTATCTAGGTGGGTCGGTGTGTGAGGGTCTGACTGGGGCTGTGAGTGGGTGCAAGAGGGTCTGACAGTGGGTGCATGAGCATCTGAGTGGGTCTGTGAGTGGGAAAAAATTGATTGAAAGCGACAGAGAGAGAGAAAGTGGGAGGGAGAGAGATAGCAAGTTTTTTAGGCTTTGATGTATGATATACTTGGAATGAGATATTTCTGTACAGTTCTAAATAAAACATGTATCTGTCAGTTTTAATAATTAAAATAATTTGTACCTTAAAAAAAAAGAAGATAAAGAGGGAAGCAAGTCTGACTGGACTTGAACCCTGAACACTCAGTGTGAAGGTCTGCGACCTTCACATTGAGCTATTGCTTTCTCTATTTTTTCCCTTTTTTAGCCGTTAATGGGCTATCTGGGACCGCAAGGGAGCCCTTAAGGGCTCTTCCGCAGTCCCTACATATGTATTTATTTAGTATTGTTTTGTAAAATGCCCTTGATATGCTATCTGGCACCATTTGTTTTTACTCTGGGTTCGCAACCCTGTTGCAATTCTGTAGTAATTTGTTTTTTAAAATGCTTTTTAGCCCTGGGGTGGTCCCTTAGGGACCCCAGCACCAAAGCTAAGGGGTCAGGGTGTTCATACCCTGGCCGCTTTTGGATTTTCTATCCTTTTTTTGTTGGACTCGGCTTAAGCTGAGTCTTAAGATGGCTGCCAACACTTCCTGGTTTGAAGTGTTGGCAGCCAATCAGATCTCAGCACGAGATCGAGAGGGGTCACGAATCCTTTGTGTCCCTAGATAAACAAATTTGGAGTTCCTTGAATTTCTCAAAAACTTCTGAATGGATTTACCCTAAAAAACAAAAAGGGCTCCAAGAGCTACCTTTCTTCCAAATTTGGTGTCATTCGGTCCAGAGGTTTTTGTGCTATCGCTGTTTAATTTTTCTTATGGGAATTAACACTGGAAACACTCTAAATTTCACCCCCTCCCCCCCCCCCCCCCCTTACGGATCACCCCCCCCCAAAAAAAAAAATATATATATATATATATATATACATATATTAGTCCAAAAAAGTTTTTAAATGTACATTCATAACTGTTGTAAACTCCATAACATAATCTTTATCAATATATGTCTTTAACTCGGGCTCAATAGTCTCTATTGCTGATAGCTAATAGCTCACGATGCATGTTGGAAATATTAATTAAATATGCTTGGCTTGATAGAGAGAATCTTCTCAAATAAATAGAGACTATTGAGACCCAGTTAAAGACATATATTGATAAAGATTATGTTATGAAGTGAACAACAGATATGAATGTACGTTTAAAAAAACATGAAGATGAGATAAAAACATGCAAATAAACAAAAAGGCTCAGAGATATTGAGGATTATGAGAGTGATAGAACCTTAAACTTTAATCGCAAATATGATACTGATTTTGACAATAGTTTTGTTAAGTCTACTACAATGACAGTGGCAAGTGAAGATCTGTCAGAGAAAGATGTAGTGCCAGAGACGGATACAGATAACTCTTCCCTGGCTGACAGTAGCTGCTCCGGGAATGGGTAAAATCCCAAGTCGGCATCTTTTTTAGAACCATATCTGCTTCTAAGGAGAAGCCGTCAAAATACCGCAGAAACATCAAACACAACAAATCTGGGCAAAAGCTTATGGCTTGGAACAGGGGAAGAGGAAAAGGAAGGGACGTTGCAAACAGAGGAAAGAAAAGTTACGACACAGAAACAGCAAGAAGTGGAGAAGAGTCAATAGGACGGATGGGAATGAGAGGGAGTCCAGATGTGGAAACCCAATTGACAAAGAGATGATTGATAAGACCATCATCAATCTTTCTGATAGGGTATTGACAGAGAATGAGAAGGAAGTATTATGTTTTGGATTATCATTTTGTCCACAAAAGAACTTTGATTATGTAGGGACACGAGTTGATCTGTTAAAATTTATTAGAAAACTCAAGTTGAAAAATGGCATTCTACCAAGGGTAGGAATATCAATGACAACGAACCAAATGATTTATCCAGTCAGATCCAGATTAAAGATGTTGAAACATTATCAATTCTGCATGAATTGCAGGGTTTTGAGACCGAATCTGGTAATCTCTATGAAGTACTTGATGCTCTTGGATTGGTATATGATGATTCCTATCCTAGTGGTTGCAAAGTCCCCTTGACCTTTTTTACTATGTATGCCTCACGATGATATAGACACTTTTTGAAAATTAGTTATCAAAGATTTGATGAAACTTAGAACAAAGAACAGGAGGAATATGGAATATAATACTACTGTAGAACAACAATAAGCCCTAGAGACACTAGCTAGAGACACAACTATTATTATACGTCCTGCTGATAAGGGCGGTAATATTGTAATACAAAGTCGTGAACAATACATATTGGAAGCAAATTGACAATTGCAGGATGAAAGAGCTTACGAACTAACTAACAGAGAAACATATACGCAAAGTGTAACTACTTTGAGGGATAAACTGTTGATTTGGAGGAACAAAGGTATCCTTGAATAGGAGGAATACAACTATTTGAAAAAAGAATATCCTAAAAAACCGGTTTTATACTTTCTGCCAAAGGTTCATAAAAATATCCGTTACCTGCCCCCCTCCCCCCCAGGTAGACCAACTGTTGCATCAAGGGATAGTGCATTTGAAAATGTACCCAGATATGTGGACTTGATTTTAAAGGATCATGTGGTCACTCTCCCTTCTTATGTGAAATATACCAAAGACTTTTTAGGAAAGATTACAGGGATCAATTGGGAAGATTATTTATTTTTGGTAACCCTGGATGTAAAGTCTTTATACACGGTTATTGATCATGACCAAGGGATAAAAGCATGCTATCACTTTTTCAGAGCTAGACCAGTTAGGATGTTGGAACATACCAACATGATTCTAGAAATTATGAGGTTGTGCCTTGAGAACAAAAGCTTTCTTTCTGTTCAGTGGTCAGGTGTATCGGCAAATTCTTGGTGCCTCAATGGGAACGTTTTGCTCCAAGCTTTGCAAACCTCTTTCTAGGTTGGTGGGAAGAAAAAGTGTTTGGCCATGAAGATATGCAATCATTATGTGATCGGGTTGTTTTGTGGCTGAGGTACATTGACGATGTTTTCATGATATGGAAAGGTTCTATGCAGGAAGTGAAGGATTTTGTATGTAGACTTAATAATAATAACAATAACCTTAGTTAGTCTCAAACCATTAGCAGGACCAGTATTAAGTTTCTAGATGTAATCGTTGAAATGCAAAATGGTAGAGTTGAAACATGGCTCTTTAGGAAGCTTACGGCAGGCAACAGCCTGTTACACGCTATGACTGGACATCCTAGCAATTTAAAATGGTTATACCATATGCTGAACTCCTGAGAGTTAGGAGAAATTGTAGCACTGATAAAGACTATAGAAGTGAAAAACAGATTATGATACAGAGATTCAAAGACAGAGGATATCCAAATTGGGTATTGAGGGAAGCTAGTAAAAAGGTGGACTGCATATCGAGAAAACAAATCTTTTTTTCGAATGAGAGGGCATTTAAAAAGAATAAAAAGAATGAAAATTCAACAACAAAATTGATTCTAACATATAACAACAATGCTAGTGCAGTCAGGAGAAGTGTATCCAAGTATTGGGACATTGTTAAGAATGATAACATTGTGAGTCCCATGTTACAAGAGAGACCTAGTATCATGTTTCGCAAAGCTAGATCATTACGTGATCTCTTGGTACACAGTGATATCACGGTAAGACAAGTGGACACAAGTTTTGGGATGCAAGGTTTCTTTCTATGTGGAAAGTGGAAAGCTTGCAAGATAAGTCAGATACAGAAAGAATATACTGTAGAACCTTTAACACACATACATGGCCCATCAAACAATTAATAACATGCAGCACACAGCATGTGATTTATGTGTTAGAATGTCTTTGCTCTTTGAGGTACGTAGGGAGTACAAAATGCACAGTAAAAAAAAAAATGGGTCCTGGAGCATATGCGTGCCATTGAACATGGGGATCAAAAGCACCCAGTAGCAAGAATTTTTGAAGAATATCATTTCAAAGACCGTATTAAATTAGTGTTCTACAGTATGGAACAGATTCTGAATAACCCGAGAGGGGGCAATAGAGTTGCACAGTTACGTAGAAGAGAATCAGAATATATTATAGATTTGCAAACACTTATCCCAAGTGGACTTAAACTTGATGAAGGATTAAGTGCATTTTTACATTAGTAGATCAATAACATTTGGGTAGCTGCTTTGAATTATGCTCTAGATAGGCATTGTTATAAATAGTAAGCAACTTGTGACAGTAAGTAGTCTGATGCATCCTTTTGTGAATAATTTTTTATTCTATATATTTTTGTATTTTTTTTATCACGATGTTGTTTGGTACAGTATTATGTCACTGGGTTTATTATGATTAATGTCGGACATTTTAGATTAATTTGATGGATTAGGGCAGCTGGCTAGACACATGAAGTAAAATATGTTGATGCAGAGTGATGGGGCGGATATATAGAAATTTTTAATAAATGCACAATCTGTAAGAGAGTGCATAATTTTGGTACATGTTCGGTAATTGACACAAATGAATGGTACAAATTTATACATCTTATTCTGGACTAATGACCAGTAGTGAGTGTGAATATACATCAAGGTCGATATTAAAAAAATATAGCTGATTCATTACATGCATGCCAACATGTTTACATCAGTAATGATTAATATAAAATGGAAAAATCGTTTGTCTAAAATGAACTTGTAGATGAATAGAAAAACAAATAAACTGCTAGCCCCAGCGCTCTGATCTGTTAGTTATGATAGAGTGAGGTATATGCTAAGATGGTGCCCATGAAAGATTGAAGTGTAGATTGATTTTAGTCTGTCATTGCTGTTTATGAATTGAATGTGTGTATTTCACGAAGACGTGCACGAAAAAGTGATTGTGTGAGCGGTACGGCCGAAATGCGTCACGAAGGAGAATAAAATCTTTCCTGGATTACCGTATCCATGCCTGAGTGGGTGTTTTATACTTTTTTGGACTGTGATTTGCATATTTGCATATATATATATATATACATATATATATATAGAGAGAGAGAGAAAGATCTCTCTCTCTATATATATATTTATAAATATTTATGTATATGCACTTTTTATATATGCAGTGCTTTTCACTGGGGGCCGATTGCGGCCCTCAGGGAAACCACACATGCATAAAAAATAAATTAGGCCCCCACAGGGGGTTGGCCCGTGCCCAGGAGGGCTGACCCCTGTCAGATTCATAAAAAAATAAAATAATTAATAGCACAGCACTGGGGTGGCACAGTTACCCTTCAGGGGAAAACCATTCTTCTATTTTCAAAGAAATATTCTCCTGGGGGGCCAGCTAATTTACATGAGCGTGACCCCCGCAAACAATCAGGTGTCTAGGACCCGTTTTCCTGGCGTGGATTGTGATCCACGGCCAGGAAACAGTGCCAGGAAGGCAGTGATGAAAAGGGGAGACTCTCCCCTTTCCATCGATGTCTCCCTGGCTTCTGGAGAGATTGTTTTGGCATTTGTTTCCATACTGGAGTAGAAGTGAATGTTTACCTGCTTCTTCGATGGCTCCAGTGGGGAGACTGTGAGGAGACTGTGGCGTCAGCGTGCCTTGCGCTGCGCTGTCGTCACAGATGAACGAGAAGGGGGTGGGGAGAGATGACAAAGTGGTTCTGCTTCTCCCCGGGGGGGGGGGGGGGGAGAATTCTCTGGTGCTTTACACCACAGATGTCTTTTAAGCCCTCCCTTGTGACGGCCAATGGCCATTTTTGTGGTGAATAGCCTAGTCGTTAGCTTATTGGTAAGGGTCTCTATCTGTTCATCTAAATTTGCCAACACTAAGCAATTGCACCTAATTCGGAGAAGCTGTCCAAAATGAAGATTTTCACTGAGGGTCCTGGGGCGAAAGCTAATGAAATGTAATAAACCATTCTAGTCTGTAGGCTTCTCAAAGACTTTAGTAAAAAACTGGTCATCCCTTCTCTATTCAGACCAAGAAAAGTAATGTCTCTACGTCTGAATGGATGGGTAAATTGAATATAGGGATCAACAGTATTGATCCATGCAATGAACTGTAGGGTCGAATCATCATCTACCTTCCAGATAATGATAACATCATCAATATATCTGCACCAGATTACAGTGTGCTAAGAGAAAGGATTGGTCGAAGGGTAGATATGGTCAGTTTCAAACTGATGTACATACTGACAGGCTAAGCTTGGGGTGAAGGCACTGCCCATCAGTGCCCCTGTATCAGGGGATATACTGTTTCATTGTACTCAAAATAGTTTTCAGTAAGGGCAATATGTGCACATTCCATTACAAATTCAATGGGGGTGGTGCTATTCACTTCAGTTTGTCTAAAAATGGCCTCCACTACCTCTAGTGTGCGTTCTTGCGGGATACTGGTGTAAAGAGCTTCTATTTCCACAGTAGTGAGGAGAGTGTTAGTCATATCAATAGCCAGGTCCCTCAGTAGAACCAGGACATCCCTGGTGTCCTTAAGATATGAAGTCATTTTCTTGACCAAGGGACGCAGGAACCAATCAAAGACTTGTGGAAGGTGCTCAATGATTGAACCAATCCTGGATACCATGGGTCTCCTGGGTGAGGGAAACGTATTCCTATGTATTTTGGGGAGGGTATAGAATTGTATGATGTGAAGTTCTTTGGAGATGTGGAAGTCACCCTCTTGTTTTGTAACTCACCCACAGGGTAATGCTTCCTCAGGCATGCTGACAACCAAATTCCTGAGTTTTCAGTCTGGTCATTGTTTAAAATATGATAGCTATTGGTGTCTGATAGGAGGAGGATAAATCCAGCTTCATACATCTTTTCATCCATGACAACAATAGCTCCTCCCTTATCAGCTGCTTTTATTACAATTCTCTGAATGTCTTTCAAAACTCTATGTGCATTCCTTTCTTTTTTGGAGAGGTTATCTAAGATTTGTTCAGCTCAGATGTCTATGGATTATATTTCCTGGGTGACTGATTTTACAAATGTGATTACCTCTACTGGTATAGATGAAAGAGAAGGTTGGAATGTGGACTTACAGTTCAAGCAAGTGTTAATTTCAGAGTCTGTTATTGTTCAAGTATTATTTTGGAAAAATGCTCTCAATTGAATTCCTCCCCCCCAAAAATGTGCCAATTTGCATCTGAGTTCAAACCGTTCAGGTTGAGAGGTAGGTCTATGGATTATATTTCCTGGGTGACTGATTTTACAAATGTGATTACCTCTACTGGTATAGATGAAAGAGAAGGTTGGAATGTGGACTTACAGTTCAAGCAAGTGTTAATTTCAGAGTCTGTTATTGTTCAAGTATTATTTTGGAAAAATGCTCTCAATTGAATTCCTCCCCCCCAAAAATGTGCCAATTTGCATCTGAGTTCAAACCGTTCAGGTTGAGAGGTAGGTAAAAATCCTAGCCCTTTATATAGTACTTGTAGCTCTGTTTCAATCAAAGTTGCCAAGCTCAGGCTTACCACTACGTTGTCTGCCTGCTGGTACTCGGCTGATTGCCCTTCAGTTTGTTTCGTGTTATTATCTGTGGCTCGTCTGTCCATTGGGCCCTAGTATTCTCTTTTTGTGTTCAATCATCCTCTGCTACCAGAACTGATAATGCGTCCCACCTTTAATAATTTAACCTACACAGGGACTCGTTTTAGGCCAATGAACCTTTTGACCCTGATTGAAGACTCCTTAGGACGAGATACCTATTCGGCATTTCAATCAATAGATCAATTCCCTAATCAATATTCACAATGACAAATCAATTGAACTGATCAATAACATTTAATAGGAGTCAAACACACCATGACCCTTCAGCCATGAATAACCACACAAACTTAGTAAGATTTAAGATATGTATTCCATATTTGTTACACTCTACTAGGAAGTTTATTAGTCTCAATACCAATAAACACATCAACAATACTACAATATGGCAACTTGAATAAGACTTTATCAAAGCAAAGATCATGAACATTAGAACAAAGTACAACGCCAACATGAATCAACTTTAGCAGAGTATCATTAGTACATTATTCAGCAAAGTAAAGATTCAGACATTTGTCTATTTGCATCCGATATTAGTGAACTCCTTAACTAACCTCGAATTAGCATCAGCATGTTGGGCTTCATGCAAAACAATTTAGCAGCACGAATTTGGAAAACATCTAACTATGGCCTCTATCAAAAGAGCAGTTGGTACCTAGAAAGAAAAGGCAAACAGACAATTACAATTTCATCATCAAATAGTTACCCATCCAAATGGGGCGGCATACAGTGTCAGTCTTCATCCTTAGGACATCAGTCGATTCGCCATCAGCCAGGATAAGCAGCAAAGTCTCAGCACGGTAGGGCAAAAAGGCTCTTCCCTCATAAGAAGGAGAAGTAATTGTCAGGCAAAAAGGATGGTTTGAAGTATCAGAACAGCAAAGTCTTAAGGCAGAATATCAGAGTAACAGCGAGAGTGTCCCTATAATGGCTGATTTCTCCTTGTGTCACGTTGTTATATTGAATCTTGTCGAACAAGTCTCTAACTTCCAATTGGGCAATATTTGGTGCATCGTTATCTCTGTCCAATGATCCGTCACACACCTTACTAGAATTTTCACCTAAGACAGTTCTCACACAGTTTATTGGTTCCTGTAATTGACGTCTTCAACGGGTAGAATGTCAGGCAAGAAAAGTTACACTTGTCGCTCCAGTCAGTGGTTCCATTGTCCTCTCCTAAGCTAGGCGACCTTGCACCTGTTGCGAATTACACTGTTGCATTCGGCAAGAATGTCTCCTTGAGCAAGTCGGGTCTCATGAGAAAGAATTTACTACGGTCACACACACATCTCTAGCTTCTGGAAAAGTACAGCTTCATGTCCTTCAGGAAGACAGCACATTACACGTTAGGAAAACACATTTAATATGAGACCAGGCAGCTAGGCCCAGACCCTTGCTAACTAAGGCCTTGTGATTAATTTAGCAAAACCTTAACACATAGCTCTTAATACTAATACAAAATCACACATTAGTATGTTATTAACTCATCATTAGTCAGTTTCATTAATCATCGTATACATTGGTGGCCACTCCCCGTGGGCACATTTCAAACGCGTATATTAGTCTTACATTAACACATTTTCTATGCAGCTTTATTATACATTATTTTGCAAGCTTTTCATGTTAATATTGATTATAAAAGTCACACTCCAACAATAATTTCAAGCGTTAGTTACAAGCCTTATACACCCCTCATTAGCTCTTCCTCCCCTCCTTTTTTAGCAGGAGTCAATTAAGTTCAGTTACTTTAAAGTTTTGGACGGGCATAGATCTAACCCTAAACCGAGCTTGGAAGTTAAGATGTGGGATAGTTATTGGGTGGTGATAAATATATCTGAACAAGATACGATGCAATGCAGGAGAGCGGGGTGATCCTAACAAGTTAGCACAGTAGGCACAATGAATACCGGGAACGCTACCTTACCTCAGGGACTAAAAAAATGTAAGTCTACATAACGTCACTTAAAGATGTAATATATTCACATACTTGAGAAGAAGAATAGGTACTGTGTTCTTGCAGGAGACACATCTTAATGCTGACTATAAGGGTCAGGAGACAATGTAGAGGCTGGCTTTTTAGTACTGCACACTCTGTCTATGCTAGTGGCGCACTGGTACAGATCCACCCAGGTTGCCATTTGAAATGGTAAGATGTTTAAACATCAATATGATTGTTATGTGTTATTGTTGTGGAAACTTGATGGTGTTGAAATCCTTCTGGTGAGTATCTGTGTCCCCCAACACAGAAAAAAGTATTTTTTATAACATAACAGATTAACGGGCTGGCTTTGTGAGTGTACCAGTAATAGTAGGCAGGGATTATAACAGGGTTGAAGATGTTATTAAAGACAGGTTACATCCACCACTTCCTAAATCTATTACAGTGAAAATAGACAAAGCTGTGTCAGACCCACTCCCGCTGGGAATTAAATGATGTATGGTGCATAGGTAACAGTGAGCCCAAAGAATTTTCATTTTATTCCTGCATGACCTACGTGTTCCTCTTGATAATATCTACTGTACCAGGGTGTTGTTCTTCCACTGATATATCTTGGTAAGATATACTGAGAATATGGCTCATTCTTGTTGCACTTGACATGGGGAAATAATAGGTCAGCCAATCGTGACTGGAGACTCCAACTTGCTATTTCCATGAAAATGAGGGGACAGAGTTGAACATGCGTACTGAATGCAAGGCCATTAAACTGAATGCAAGGCCTTTAAGATTGAGAGGCCACTGCATCAGAACCATATTTGAGGTATGGAAGTTTTTTTAATCAGAACTACACACTGCAGAGAACAAACTTCACATACTTGAAGCAATTAACTATGGGTGCTAACCACGGCTATGGAAAGAGGCGGCAGTTAGGCCTCTTCTCAAGAACCAATCTTGACCCCAACAATTTGAAGAATTACAGGCTGATCTCTCTGCTTCCTATCCAGCCAAGATCTTGGAGAAGCATCTCAACCAGCACCTAATGGTGCACAGGGAGCAATTGGGACTGCTGGATATCCCACAGTTCAGGTTTAGAAGACACCATGATACAGAAACATCTCCTATTTCAACAACAGATAGAATCAGGTGGCTTGTGGATGCAGGCCAGGCTGGGGATCTGATCCTTCTGGATCGGTCCGCTGCCTTCAACACCATCCCCCCCACCTTACTTACTGAGCAGTTGCAGGCCCTCGGGATAGAGGTTTTGGCCTTAACGTTGTTCAAAGCATTTCTGATGGACAGATCCCAGATGGTGACCATAAATGAATTCAGGCATGACCTCTTCTCCTTGACTTATGGTGTTCCTCAGAGGTCCTCCCTGAGCTCTACGCTTTTAAACGTACACATCTCTCCATTGGCCAGACTTATTTGATCCTTTGATCTGCAGACAGTGTCATATAGTGATGAAACACAGATCATTGTGTCCATCTCTAAGTACACAGATGCCACAGCAGCTAATGTCTAGTAACTGCGTGAAGGCAGTGGCCTCATGATGAGTAAAAACTACCTTAAGTTCAATGGCAAGAAAATTGAGGTGCTGATGTTTGGGAGTCAATCACCCGAATGGAACCAGAACTGGTAGCCTTATAATTTAGGGACATAGCCTACTGGTACTATCTCAGTAAGAAACCTAGGACTTATCATGGACAGTGACCTATCTTTTGATCTACAGGCCAACTACACAGTAGCAACCTGTTTCTGGATTATTAGAACCCTGCAGAAGATTTTTCCCTACATCTCCTTCCCGGCTCTGAAATAGGTGGCTCTCGCACTAATCTCATCCAGAACTGACTACTGCAATGCTCTCTACTTAGGCACTAATAGGACCACTCTAGCCAAACTACAGTTGGTGGAAAATGCGGCAGGGAGGATGCCATTAGATATTCCAAAATATTCCAAAATATAGGTCAGTTTCAAAAGAATTGTTCAAACTTCACTGGCTTCCAATACAGAAGCGTGTTACATTTAAGGCTATGGCCCTCATTATGACCCAAGGGGCTGCACCTCTACGAAAACCCTAGCTGGAAGGCTGCCAGTGACAGGAAATTCCTTTCCTGTCACCGGCAGACAACTCCACCAACCCCCCTTGCAATTACATTATCCCCATCCCCCTTCAAGGACAGCACCACCCTCCCCATCCCCCTTCCATAACATCACCCCCCCCACCTCCCCTTCCATAACAGCACCCCACTCCTCCTACCCCACTCTGCTGCAACAGCACCCCCCGCATACACACACACCCACACGCACCTCGCATACACCAACACTAACATACACGCATACACCACTCACATACACGCATTCACCAACATGCATACATTCTCATTCACTCGCGCCAACAGACACGCATTCACAAAAACATTCCAACACTCATTTCAACAATCACACACGCATTCACACATGTATACACACTCAGACACTTGCATACAAACATGCAGACACACACGCATACACACAGCAGACATACACCTACTCACACACATCACACGATCGACTTACCTTGTCCGGCGAGGAGGTCGTCCACCAAGGAAAGGGACCCGGCACTTCCACTGCTGGCAGCGCCCCACCATCAGGATACCGCCACGCCGAATTACTGCTCATAATAAGACAGGCGGAGTCCTTTTGGCGTGGCGGTTATGGTGGTGGTAGCGCTTCCGCACCGCCAGCACGACCGTTGAAGGATTTTCACCCATATTGTGGCAGAAATCCATCAGTACTTATAATATGGCAGTCGTAAGACCACCAGCACTGGCAGTCTTCTGGCACTCACAGCTTCAGTGGTCTGTGTAAAAGACCGTCGAAGTTGTAATGAGGGCCTATGTGTATTTTGCATTAAGCACTATATAGTACCAGTCCAGGGGGAATTAAAACCATTTTCCAACTTCTAAGATCAGCAACTCACAACCTTGTTGCCATCCCCAAAGTTTGGAGGAAGAGATGGGGAGGCAGGGCCTTTTCGGTGGCAGCTGCCAAAATGTGGTATTCCCTCCCCATTCATTTATCTTGGACTAAACTGCATGCACCCTATAGGAAAGCGTTAAAAGCCTGTCTTTCCTCCTTCTGGCCATAGTATTGGGCAGGGGTACCTTGAGGATCAGCACTTAGCACTGTGACGCCTGTGGGCATTGTTGCACTCTACAAAGCTATCTCAATCATTCTTTCAAGCTTGAACATACAGTGCTAAAAAGAGCTATTTTAGGAAATCTACCTTTTCTGTGTGATCCCTGATTTTTTTCTCTTTTTATGGATCCTATTTTTTGTATGTGTTGGAACCTTGCTACCCAGTGTCAAAGTGCCTGTGGTTCCCCTTTAAACAAGGTTGAATTGACATCTTCCTAATTGGTATACTTAACTTACCTAAAAGTCCGTAGTATATGGTGCAAAATGTACCCAGGACCTGTAAGTTAAATGTCACTAATGGAATGCAGCACCTATTGTGCCATCTACTAAAGTGACAGTGTAAAACATAGTTGCAGGCCTACCATTGTAGTCTGACTGTTGCAGTTTAAACACTGCAATTCGACCTGCCCAAGTAAACCATTTGACAGGCCAAAACCTCTTTTTTAAAATATTAATAAGTTGTATCACCCAAATGTATGCCTTGTAGTCCACAAGGCAGGGTGCATGGAATTTAAAAGAGGTACATGTAGACATTTAGGCCCAGTTTTAAGGGGGCCTAGCGCCTCCTTGCACCACATTAGCATAATTTTTTTTAACACTAATGTGGCCCAATGAGGCCAAAAGCACTGCGCTAGATTTACAAAGTGGCGCAATGCGCCACTTTGTACCCCTGGTTTCACATTATGCCTGCGCCAAGCATAATGTATGCAAGGGGGGCGTTCCCCAATTAGGGTGTGGGGGGAATGGTGCAAAGAAGTCTAAAAGATTTATTTGCATCATTTTTTTCGGAATTTTTAAAGCCTGCTAAAAGCAGGAGTTAAAAGGGGGCACACCATTGGTTACCATGGGCCCCTATGTACTGTTCAGGGTTAACGTCAATATTTTGGTGCTGACCCTGAACAGTACAACAATAGGGTAAATAATTCTGATGCTATTGCTCCCTACCTTGCGCCATGGTGTGCCGTATTTTAAATATGGTGTACACATGGTGGTGGCAGAGGGGCACTAAGGGGCGCAAGGAAAGTGGCGCTGCACTGGGTGCAGCTCCACTTTTCTTAAGTCTGCCCCTTAATGTTAACATGTCCTTACAGTGACGAGCACTACTGGAGTTCACCTATCTTGCCTTTTGCTTCTCCCTAAAAAAGGTGGTCAGTTTCTTTAAGGTATCTGGCAACGCCGCTCAGCACCCGAAAATGCTGCACTACGTGACAAGGAGAGAGCAGAAGAGCACCATATTTACATATATAAATATGAACTCTCCTCCCTTCTCCCTAGTGCTTCTCCCTAGCGCCAGCGCTGATTTCAGTTCCTATGTGCCACACACACACCTTAGTCCCATAGCTGCACTGTACAGCACGCCTACAAAGTAGGAAAATCTTTTTCACTTGTCTAGTTATAGTATTTTGATCAAGAAGAATACCTTCCTGTACAAAACCTATGCTAGCCTCACGCACACACCCTTGCACTATGGCGTAAAGGTGTGTTTGTGTGGCGCACAGCAGCTAATATCAGTGCCAGCGCTAGGGAGAGAGGAGGACAGAGCCACATTTCTGTAAATATGGCGCTCTTTTGCTCTCTCCTTCTCAACCAGCGCAGTGCAGCATTTTTGGCTACTGCACTGCAAAACAATTTTGTAAATCTGGGCTTAAGTTTGTGATTTTAGAGGTAGCTAAGTCCTTTAAAGCCAGTCTAACATGTAAATCAGGACTACGGAATAGAAAATGCCATGCCTAGATTGACTCTGAATGCATAAAAGTGTTTAAAAAAATTGAAAGAGGCAGCTAATAGAGTACCTAGAGGTAGTAATGACATTTAGGAGGGCTTACAAGTCCGCACTGGCATACAGGAAGAAATTAAAGCCGAGTCCTGGGCAGCACTAATTAATGCAAGCAGACGTAAAGGTAGTTGTGCATTTCGACAAATTGTAAATAGTTCATTTTTTTAAAATGTGGATACTCTGTCACTGATAGTCGCGATTTCTCAACAAAAGCGGGTGGCACTTTTCTCTTGTATTTATAACAAGGATTTATCTGACGATAATAAAGGGATTATAGTTCAGGTAGGAAACTCCGAACCTGGGAAAGGAACCACATTCCTTTTGCCTTCACTTTAGAAGTACTGAAGACATTAATGGTTCAAGCAGTGGCAAGGCCCCGGGAACAGCTAGGTTGCCAGTAGATCTCTTCAAAAGTGATTTGGAGCCGTGGGGGGCACTACTGACGAATGTTTTAAGAGCGATATGCAGAACAGGCTCTTTTGAATCCTAATTCACCTCTGTGATCGATCTAGTTTAGATCAAGTATTGGCAAAGACAATAGGTCTCAGAAATCCGAGTCAATGTGTTTCAGCCATGTGTTATGGAGTAGGGTGGAGTGGATGCATATGGTTAGGAGTTGAAATATGTTTCGTGTAAATATGTGGCATGGTGTGGAGTGGAGTGCACTACAGTGCTATTAAGTTGCATGGTGTGCATTAACGTGGAGTGGCATTGTCTGGTTTGAAGAGGCATGAAGGTTCCATTACAAAAATGTGTTTGGTTTGGAGTGGCATGTACTGCAGTTGAATTATGTGGCATGATGAATTATTTTGTGTGACTTGAAATTATGTGGCGTGAAATGATGTGGGTTAGAGAGGAATTGTTTGTTGTGCAATTGTGTGGCGTTGAGTGGAGCCATGTGTAAATTATGTAGCACAGAGTGCAGTGGAATTATGTGGATAGTAACTATGTGGCATTAAGTGTAGTGGAATTATGTTTAGTTAACTTGTGTGTCATGAAGTGGTGGGTTTTAGGTGGAATTATGGGTGTGGTGTTGCATTTTGTGGCATGATGTAGAATTCTGTGATGTGGATTGGATGCATTTGGTATGTAGTGGAATTATGTGTTGTGGAGTGGAATTAGGTGGTGGTGTGGAATGGAACTTTGTGGAGTTGAATTGTGATGTGTGGAATTGTGTGGAGATGAGAGAAATTCTGTTGAGGGGAATTATGTGGCATGGTGTGGAGTGTATTTATGTGGAGTGTTTCTATGTGGAGTGTATTTATGTGGAGTGTAGTTATGTGGTATGGACGGAATTGTATTTATGTTGCTGGGTGTGGAATTGTTTAGTGTGGCGTGTGGAATTGTGTAGTGTGGCGTGTGGAATTTTGTGGAATGTAAATATGTGGCACACCGCGGAGTTGAGTTTTGTGAAGTGTAATTATGTGTTTTGGAGCTGAGTGGATATATATGGAGAGTAATTATGAGGCATAAAGTGTAATACTGTAGGTTGGGGTGGAATTATGTGTAGTGTAAATTATCTGGAGTTGAACTGGATTGCATTGAGTGTAATGGAATTATGTTACATGGAGTGCTATTATGTGAAGTTTAATTAAGTGGCATGGAGCGGAGTGGAAATTTGTGGAGTTTAATTAGTTGGATTGTCATTATGTGGCATGGAGTAGAATGATGTGGATCTGAATTGTGTGGTGTGGAATTATGAGATGTTGCAATGTGTTGTGTGTAGTAGAATTATGTGACATGGATTTGTGTTGTGGAATTAATTACAATGCACTTAATTTTGTGGCGTTGTGTTGAATTATGTGAAGTTCAACAATTGTTGTCTTCATAGGTCAGCTAAGTGCGGGGTGCAGTATGCATCAGTTGCCTATATTGTCCAGTAATCTTTGCCGGCCTTAGTTTGCTGTTGACTTAAAATGCCTTAGGTCCAGAGCTACCAACTTTGGAACTGGGGAACCAGGTTTGAGCCTTAGTGTTGGCTCAACATCCTGTGATCCTGCACAGCTCACTTTCTATAAGAAATTAGTATGACATTGCGCAATGTTGCTGATGCTCATGTAAAGCGCTATAACCCCTTCGGGTCGTGTTTGCACTATATAAAAGTGTAAACATAATAATGATTTGGCAGTGAGGGCTGATTGGACCCGTGGACTATATGAGAAACTGGGATAATCTTGGTTGGCGAGATAAGGAAACAATTAGATTCTATAGGGAAGGTCATTTCAGTTTCAGGCTTACTTGTGGGATTTAGGGACAGTAATGTTTAGTTTGTTTTCTGGGGCGAACAGCTGGTAGAGACTGCTTGGGTTGTGGAAACAGATTGTTGACATTTTTCGAAGCACAACTTTGATTGAAGAACTGTACCGTCAGGAGAAGTGAAAGGGGTTATGGGGAAGGGAGATGAAGGTGCTGCCTGTAAGAATTTGCAGTAGTGGCTAGTACTTTAGACAGGACTGTTTAGGTTAACCCCTGTGCTGCCAGCCCCAACCCCCCGAACTCCCACCCTCACCCCAATGCCAGGCCTTTTTTTTTGTGCCTATTTGGGGCAGTTTGCGCTTAGACCCTCATAACATTTTTGTCCACATCAGCTACCCACGCCATATTTGTGTCCTTTTTTCCAACATCCTAGGGATTCTAGAGGTACACAGAGTTTGTGTGGTTTCCCTGGAGGAGACCAAGAAATTTGCCAAAATACAGCTAAAATATCGTTTTTTTCAAAAAATGGGAAAACGGCTGCAGAAGAAGGCTTGTGGTTTTTTTTCCCTGAAAATGACATCAACAAAGGGTTTGCGGTGTTGAATCACCATCTTCCCAGCTTTCAGGAACAGGCAGACTTGAATCAGAAAACCACATTTTTCAACACAATTTTGGCATTTTTCTGGGACATACTCTATTTTTACTATTTTTTTGTGCCTTTAGCCTCCTTAAATCAAATCAAATCAAATCATTAACATTTATAAAGCGCGCTACTCACCCGTGCGGGTCTCAAGGCGCTAGGGGGAAGGGGTTACTGCTGCTCGAAGAGCCAGGTCTTGAGGAGTCTCCGGAATATGGAGTGGTCCTGGGTGGTCCTGAGGATGGTGGGGAGGGTGTTCCAAGTCTTGGCCGCCAGGTAGGAGAAGGACCTCCCACCCGCTCCTTCCAGTTAGTGACAGAAATGGGAGTGAAATCAATGCTGGATCCCGGAAAGCTAAATATTTCTGAAAATTAGACAAAATTCAGAATTCAGCAAGGTGTCATTTGTGTAGATCATACAAGGTATTCCTACAGAGAATAACAGCTGAAATACAAATAAATAAAAATAAATTGAGGTTAAAAGAAAACAGCCATTTTTTTTCCACATTTTACTCTAACTTTTTCCTGTGATGTCAGATTTCTGAAAGCAATATACTGTTATGTCTGCTGGACTCTTCTGGTTGCGGGGATATATAAGGCTTGTAGGTTTATCAAGAACCCTAGGCACCCACAGACAATAAATGAGCTGCACCTTGCAATGGGTTTTCATTGTACACCGGGTATACAGCAATTCATTTGGTGAAATCTATAGAGTGAAAAATAGGCAACAAGGAAACCTTTGTATTTCCGAAATGGGCACAAGATAAGGTTTTGAGAAGCAGTGGCTATTTGCACACCTCTGAATTCTGAGGTCCCCATATTAGCATGTGAATTACAGGGCATTTCTCAAATACACATCTTTTTTTTACACACTATCCTACATTTGGAAGTTAAAAACGTAGAGAAAGACAAGGGGCTATAACACTTTTGTGTTCCCCCAAGTCTCACAATAAAAATCGTACCTCATAGGTAAGCTTAGCGCCCGTGACAGGAAACACAACATGGACACATCACATTTTTACATTGAAATCTGTTATTTTTTTTGCAAAGTACCTAGCTGTGGATTTTGGCCTCTAGCTCAGCTGGCACCTAGGGAAACCTACCAAACCTGTACATTTTTCAACACTAGACACCGAGGGGAATCCAAGATGGGGTGACTTGTGGGGCTCTCACCAGGTTCTGTTACCCAGAATCCTTTGTAAAACTCAAAATTTGGCAAAAGAACCAAAACACTTTTTCTTCACATTAGGTGATAGAAATTTCTGGAATCTAAGAGGAGCCACACATTTCCTTCCACCCAGCATTACCCCAAGTTTCCCGATAAAAATTGTATCTCACTTGTGTGGGTAGGCCTAGTGCCCGCGACAGGGAAACACCCTAAAACGCAACATGGACACATCACATTTTTACATTGACAACTGACGTGTTTTTTGGAAAGTGCCTAGCTGTGGGTTTTGGTCTCTAGCTCAGCCGACACCCAGGGAAACCTACCAAACCTGTGCATTTTTTTTAAACCGGACACATAGGGGAATCCAAGATGGGGTGACATGTGGGGCACTCACCAGGTTCTGTTACCCAGAATTGTTTGCAAACCTCAAAATGTGGCAAAGAAAACACTTTTTCCTCACATTTCGGTGCTGCAAAGTTCTGGCCCAAAACACTATGTGGACACATCAAAATTATGAAATACAAAACTACTCGTTTTTGGGGGTGGAAGGTGGGGGGGGCGGGAGAACGGGAGGGAGGGTTGATGTGGGGTCACCTGCATTTTTGGTCCTGGGCTCAGCAGCCATATAGGGAAACCTACCGAACCCAAACATTTTTGAAAACTAGACACCCAAGGGAGTCCAGGGAGAGTGTGACTTGCATGGATTCCCCAGTGTTTCCTTACCCAGAATCCTCAGGAAGCCTCAAATGTGGCTAAAAAACAAAATCAAATTTTTCCCACATTTCTGTGTGGGATCACCGCACCGGGACAAATTTCCTACCACCCCTCAGTCTCCCAGTAAAAATGATACCTCACTTGTGTAGGTGGGCCAAGTGCCTGTGACAGGGTAGAGCTAAAAACATGTTGAAATTGAGGGGGAACCAAAACGGGTCCAAAAAGGCAGTTTGAGGAAAAAAAAGTGAGGGCAGATGCGACAATGCTGGGTGGTAGGAATTTTGTGGGTTCCTGTAGATTCCGGAAGGTTCCATTACAAAAATGTGGGAAACGTGATTTCCAGCAAAGTTGGAGATTTGCAGAGCACTAGGGTTGGAAAATGGTGCAGGGTGCATATGAAGCACACCACCCCAGACTCACCCAGATGTTTCGTTTTCAGATGTGTCTACGTTTTGTAAATTCTTTTACATGGCAGCGTCCCAAAGTCCATAAAGTGCAGCCCTCACCATTCTAACTGGGACGCTTTTGAGAGTTAGACAAGCTCTCATGGCCCAAATGTAAAACCAAAACCTAAAATAATCAAATGTCCTCTTGCTTGCCGTGGGATAAGATGTTTTAGTGTGTGGGGGGAGAGATGAAAGACTGTTACCCCCTTCAGTTGGGGTGGGGGCATAACCATGCCCATACTGGTGGGTAGCCACCACCCCACCATTTTTTTTTTTTATTCTTTGGGATCTAGTAGGCTATATGCCTCCCCACCGGGGAGTGGATCAGAGGTAATTTTCCCATCTGCCCACCGGTGGGCAGAACAACTTTGTCCCCATTTATTTGGGGTGGTGGTATGGCCATACCCCCACCCTCTTTTTTGAAAAAAAAATCCTATCTGGTCTCTGGTAGGCTTTCTGCCCCCCTTGGGGGAAGATGGGCTTTCCAAAAATAGGCCGATCTAACAGTAATGAGCGACCCTTGCCCAAGGGGCTGCCCGTCCCACAAACAAAACACACACACACCAATCCCTGGTTCCTAAGTGGTTTCTGTCCCCCGGGGACAGAGCGGCCAAATAGAAATAGGCCAATCTACCCCCAAGGTAGAAATGGCCTAAAATAAATTTGCCCCACAGGGGGAACGACCCTTGCCTAAGGGGTCACTCCCCTTGTACGAAATTGACGCAAACGAATAAAAATCCCTGGTGTCTAGTGGATTTTGCCCCCCTTGGGAGCAGAAAAGGCCTAAAATAAAATTGCCCCCAGGGGAGCGATCCTTGCCTAAGAGGTCACTCCCCATCTGTAAAGAAAATCCCTGGTCCCTAGTGGTTTCTGCCCCTCTTGGGGGCAGATTGGGCTAATTAAAATAGGCCGATCTGCCCCCAAGGACGGCATAAATGGACTAAAATAAATTTGCCCCCCCTAGCCCCGGGGAGCGACCCTTGCCTTACGTGAACCTGACCTAAGAAAAAAAATCCCTGGTGTCTAGTGGTTTCTGCCCCTCGTGGGGCAGATTGACCTAATACAAATAGGCACTTTGCATTTCTTTTCCAATCCGTGCTGGACCTGAGCTTCCAGCGCAGGTGAAGACGGCATCTGATGAGGTCAGCGCACGACTGCAAGCTGACGTCATAAGACGTCACTGGAGGAGGGCTCGGGGGGGTTGGAAGGGGAAGTAATTCCCCTTCCATCCCTGCTCATGGGAGATGGGTGCTGAGCCTCCCCCCCCCCACCCAAGGGCCCATAGCAGGACGTAACTGTTACATCCTCGGCACCCGAGTGGTGCAAACGAGGACGTAACCATTACGTCCTGGGCACCCAAGGGGTTAAGGACTGGGCTGTGCATTGTTTACATATGAAGAGAGGAAAAAGGGCTATACTATGCACTTCTGCAGTCGTTGGCTCACTACACCAGTTCAGATGTAGCCTAAATGAGGTGCTTACATTTTGTGAAAAAGTTGTGATTTATGGTTAAAAAAGAAAGCCAATAATGAGCTTTGTTTATGTTGCATGTCACATAGGCAATTTATAGCTGTTCAATATACAAGATCTCTAAAAAAAAAAAAAAAAAAAAAAGGCCTGTTTGTCTTGGTGACACCGGATGTACCCTCATCGACTTGCTGGATGTTCTTCACGCAGGAGTATGTCTCGGCTGAAGAGGAATCCGCCCCCCACCGGTGAATCCCTCATGCATGATAATTACATTCAGATAAAGTCATCAGGTGGTATGCTGAATTCATAAAGCACGGTTTTGGTAAATGTCCAAATGAAGATGCATGAAACTTTACAATGAGCTTCATTTTGTGACAATCTTTTAAAAGCATCTCAAGTCATCACTTTTTGCAGTTCAAACACGAGCCCTCAGGGGATCAGATGAAAGCCAATTTTGCAGTTGTGTGTTCGCTTTGCTTACAAGGGGCGGGTGCAGCATGAGGAAGTGGGGGTGGGAGGGGAAAAAATGTAATATAAAAGATAAAACATAAAAAAAATAATAATAAAAAAAAAAAACCTTACTAGATCCGTTGTGCCGCTCCTCTTTCTCCTGTCGCTGCCCTGCCTTGCGGCCAATCCGGACGTTGCTCAGAGCAGCGTCAGGATTGGCTGGGAGCACCCAGCCAGGGCGCTCCCAGGCAATCTGGGAGCCTGTGCATGCTCTCTCCAGCCCGGAAACTGTGTTGCTAGATTGGAAAGAGCCTATTGCGCATGTGTGTTTGGCCAGCCTGAGACAGATGGCCAAGCATACATTCACAGAGAGGGGAGTGCTATGTGCACTCCCCTCAGTCCTCGTCACCCCGTGGCCCCCCTCTTTAACAAACGAAACGATAATAAACATGGTTTATTATTGTTTCGTTTGCCAAAGGTTTTGCAGCTTCTACTGCTGGCATGGAGTGATCCTCCTCCGCCCTAACGGAAGAGCCGCCACTGCAATTATGGAGCTGCGGAAAACCTCACGACAATCCATGACAAAATGGTCAATTAATCTGAGCAAGTAAACACGTTTTAAAGGTGAATAAAAATGTACCAGAACCCACTCATTCTGGTAAATTAAATATCTCTTACTTTTTTCCTCCTAAAGTCGGTTGATATAAAGCATTTCAATTAATGCAGTGTTGCAATGTTGTGTTGTTCTGCTGAGGGGGGGTGCCATTAACCAAATTACAAAACACTGCTCCATGCTGTCAAATGGCGTACAAAAGATTCTGTCTGCAGTAGTACCCGTGTGGGCTGTTGCCAGAGCTCATCTTCCTCAAATGGCAGCAAGATGACAGACTGGCAGAGACCCGGAACAGTGGGGCTAATGGAGGAGCCGTGACACTCTCACAGAGTCAAATAACCAACTGATGGGAGAGGAAAAGTGAATGGGAGGACAGGCAGGAAGGGCACATAAGGGACCTGGAAGCTGCAGGGAGACAGCTCTGCGACCAAACCAAGTTCATGAAGCGGAATGTCAGTATCTATTTCATTTTTTTTAAATAATGGAACACCATAAGCAAGTTACAGAATGGAACAGAAACGACATGGGGAGGTAAATGATAAAGTCGCTCTGTGAAGAAAAGAGGATCGGGCGGAGCTTGTAAAAACAGGAGCACTTGTGTGGAGTACCCACACACAAAGAAAAAAGTAGCTCCTAAAATGGGAGCAATGGAAGGACACACGTACTTGGTCCAAGCTCTGGCAAAGGGCTAAACGTAAGAAGAGGCATGGCCATGCTTACACCCAATTGCCATATTTAATTTACTTTTAAGTCCCTAGCAAAGTGGTACTACAGGTACCTAGGACTTGTAAATTAAATGCTACTAGCGGATCAGCAGCACTTACTGTGCCCCCTGCTTAAGTAGCCTTTCTAAACATGTCTCAGGTCTGCTATTGCAGCCTCTATGCATTTTTAATCTGCTAGTTCGACTTGCAAAAATGTTTATTTTGCCAACCCCCAAACTCCCTTTTTAATACCTCACCCCTAGGATAGGCCCGAAACAGTCCAGAGGGCAGGGTGCCTTGCAATTAAAAAGTTGAACATGTTCTTTTTAAGCTTTACATATCCTGGTAGTGAAAAACTCCTAAATGTGTTTTTCACTGCTGTGGCGACTACCGCTCTCATAGGATAACAATGGGTTATCTTCTCACATTTAATTAGTGACAACTTTTACTTGGGAGCAGGTAGATACCTTGTGTTTGACGTCTGAGGAATTGCAATTTAAAACCCTCTTTAATGGAAGTTGGACTGTAAGTCACAATTCTAAAAATACAACCTTTAGTTGCCATTTATCTGTCCTAACCATTTGGTGCCTGCACCCTGTTTGTGGGTCACAGGACAAGGTGTGAACAATGGCTGGCCTTTGTGTAGTTCTCTCAGTCACACAATAGAGGACTGAGTGTTGGCAGTATGGGCCATCCTGACTTAAAAGGAGGGGTGGGTCTATCACCTACCACATTTGCACTTCAAAGATACCGCCTCAATGCACACACAAAGAACTTCACACCAGACCATTGGGACTTCAGACAGACTGAGACCAGGGCAGGAAAGTAGGAAATCCCCAACACCTTTGCCGGGGGAAAACTCCAGAAGCTTGTCATATTTCAAAGCAAGCACAAGGTATAAAAATGGGACCCTCAAGCCCACTCTTCAGTACACTCCTGGACCTGTGGACACTACAGAAGAAGGACTGCCCTACTGCCAGGGAATTGTCATGTTTCCTGAGACGGAGGACTGGACTTGCTCCTTCATCCCAGGCTAGCTGACGGACTTCAAGGGCTAATTAGCTGGCCACATGTTCTGACCTACAGGAAGACACCAAGCTCCAGAGGTCACTCTGCAACTGCTCAACTGACCTGCAGCACTGGGCTTGCAACTGGGCCTGCCTGATTCCTTCTGGCCTCTGCTGGAGTGTGTTCCTGATCCATCAGTGGTGCCTCCCAGGTCCAGGACCCTTGGCGTGGCATCAGCTAAGCTACTCTAAGAAGAGAAGGAGAAATCCTAAGGTTTCGGGTTGTTCATGACCAGGCACTCTTCACGCTAAAGCGACGACAACCCACAACGTGTTCTCTGCTCCTCGCAGCCTCATCTAATGTGAACTGACCTATTCACAGTGGACTTTAAAAGGTATCTTTTTCAGCGGGACTAACCTAGTCCCTATAGCCAACCCACGCTCCATCACAGTCAACCTGAACTTGTGACTTTTACGCAGTCTAGCACGGCCAGATAACCAAGAATGGTGTTTTGTGCTTTTAGGAATTACACTTATCTTAAATCCTTGAAATTGCATTTCTCTGGTTCTAGTGATCGGATTTTTGTTGTTTTGGCGTCAAACAATTAAATTTTACTCTATTTTTCTAAATTAGTGTGGGATTTTTCTTGTGTTATGTTTTCACTTGATTACTGTTTGAGTGCTGCATAAACACTTTACTCATTGCTCTTAAGTTAAGTCGGACTGCTTTTGTGCCAAGCTATCAGAGGGTTAAGTCCAGTTTAATTCAGTTACATGTATGGTTCACCCTGACAAATACTGAGGGTGTTATTTAAGAAAGGCACACACAACCTCAATTAACAATCCAATTTCTCAAAAGTATGGTTTGCATTCACACTTGAGGTAGAGAGGTGTTTATTTTAACCATATGAAATCATAACACACTTGAACATGACTCAAATAATCGTGCAACAATGGCCATACACAAATACATACCTCTCCTGGCACGTATATCGGAATAACTTTAGGGGTATGGTGGGGGGGGCACCATGAACCCAGCATTATTTGACAAGTCTGACATGCAGGACAATAAAAGGCAAGAGAGAAGATACACAATTAAACTAATTCACAGAAGCCCTAAGTCTAGTGGACGTTTGGTGCACACAACACCTTGACAATAGTATTCTTTCAATTCTGGGCCCTACAATTCTTTCTGACGTTTAAATTGCATCATGACACTCGAAAATAATGTACAAACAAATCAAGGACTGCACAATTTGAAGTTCAGGGTCCCTAGTAAAGTGCACTAGAGGTGCGTAAGGCCTGTAAATCAAATGCTATGAGTGGGCCTGAGTCACGGATTGTGCCACCCACGTGTAGCCCCGTAAACATGTCTCAAACCTGCCACTGCAGTGTCTGTGTGTGCAGTCTTGCACTGCCAATTCGACCTGGCAAGTGTACCCACTTGCCAGGCCCAAACCTTCCCTTTGACTACATGTAAGTCACCCCTAAGGTAGGCCCTAGGTAGCCCCATGGGTAGGGTGTAGTCTATTTATAAGGTTGGACATGTACTGCTGTGTTTTACATGTCCTATAGTGAAATACTTTCAAATTCAGTTTTCATTATTGCAAGGCCTATCTCTCTCATAGGCTAACATGAGGAATGCCTTTAAATATATTTTAAGTACAGATAGAGAGATGGAGTTTGGGGTCTCTGAACTCACAATTTAAAAAATACATATTTTGGTAAAGTTGTTTTTTGGATTGTCAGTTTGAAAATGGCACTATTAGTGGGCATTTTCTTGCTTAACCATTCTGCGCCTCTTCCTGCTTGTGGAATAAACGTCTGGGTCAGACTGACAGTTGGGCTGTTTGTGAATTCCTGTTACATAGTGACACAAAGGGAGCTGGGGAGTGTCCTGCATATCCTGATGAGTCTCCTGGGCTACAGTGGGAAGAGAGGGGCTGACACTTGCACATGAAAGGGCTATGCCTGTTCTCACACAATGCAGTCTCCAACTCCCTCGTGTGTCTGGGGCCAGTGTTGGGCAAGGCAGGATATTGTAAACAACAGACTCTCCTTTGAAGTTTGCCTACTTCAAAGTCTGAAATGAGTATAAGTAGCAGGCCCAAAACCCCAGACTTTTTAGATTACTTGTGGATTAAGAGGAACCTCTGCCAAGGAGACGAGCTTGATGCTTGAGGAGGACCTGTCACTCTGCCTGTTGCTTTGCTGTGCTGGTCTGCTGCTGCTTCTGTCTTAAGAGGGAAAGTACTGGACTTCGCTCTCTGAAATCCTGCTTGTGAAGTTTCTTCAAGGGCTTAGTCTGAGCTTGCCTCATGTAAGAAGTCTTGGGGCAGCAAAGACGTCACCTACCAGCCTCTGGGTTCACTTGCTGTGGACCCTAACTCTCCAGGTGGTGCCTACTCCAGTTTCTGGGCCTCTGGCAGTGAAAGCTGGTTGAAAAACAAGGAATACCAGTTACATCGACTCCAGACGAAGCCCGGACTGACACCACTGCCTGACTCCATAAAGCCGCCTGCAACCGAATCTGTGGTCCCCGCTGGAGTACGATGACCCTACCGGACATCGCAGGTCTGACACCGCGGCAGCCCTGCTGACGTCCTGTGACTTCATGAGTCCCGAGTACCGTGTCACCGACGTCCATGACACCTGACTCTGCTGCAGCGCCTGCAGCCACATGGTGTGACTGCAACCCCGTAAGGTCGCTCTACCGCATCTTGACCCGCCAGACATCAACCCTGACGGAGCGTAAGGAACTGACGCCGCATCACCTCCCCTGCTTCGCAGTAAGGAACTGACGTCGCACCAGATCACGTTGCCGCAGACTCCATGCAAAGCTTCTTTCTTCGTTGCCAAGACGCTGCGATAACACCAAATTGAAGCATTTGTGTTTTCTTAGCCCTATATTGAAGTCTAATCTCTAAAAATTTACCACTTTACCGTGTATGTTGGACTTTTGACACTTTGTTCTTGTTTGACTTAGATAAATATTGGCTATTTTTCTAAACTGGTGTGGAGTCTTTTGTAGTGCTACTGTGTGTGTTTTTACAGATACTTTACACATGCCTCTGAGTTAAGTCTGACTGATTGTGCCAAGCTACCAAGGGGATAAGCAGGGGTTATCCTAGGTGTGAGGGTCCCTGCTGGGACAGAGTTCAAACTGACTGCCAACCAGAGACCCCATTTCTAACAGGGATCAAGAGATCCGTTCCTTAGCGCCAAATCTCCCTGTCTTTTATACCTTAAACAAGCTCAAGGAGAGCAATCTGGAATACCCTCTCTCTGTTATGAAATCAAATGCTGGCTGTACTTAGTCAGCGGCGAAAACACGCAAAAAGAGCTGGCCAGGTTCTCAATTCTTGTTTTGAGGCAGAATTGTACACTCCTCCGTTAAGACATACTCAGGCTTGTGACCTCGTATCTAGTCTGCATTCCACATAATATGTTCCAGCACAGTGAAGGGAAAAACATGTTTTGTTCTTCCGCTGTCATGCACCTGGGCACAAAATTGACCATTGACTCCATTTTGTCCGAGTGATTCCAACACGGAGTCAGTGGTTAAATACACACAGCATTACATCAATGCAAAATACTTGGCCGTATTTCTGAAAGCCTGGAACAATGCAAGCAAATATCTGGGGTATGACGTGGCCCATGCCTAACAAGAACCCCTCTATAGATAGTGGTATGCTGAGAGAGGTTAGCGGCATCCCTAGACTCCAGAAGTGTGACTTATTAGCAATCAACAAAATTGGCGCTAGCTGGGTTAAAACAAGCTGATATCCCCTGAGACATTGGAGAGGGAATATGGATTACGGAATACCAAAGCATACAGATATTTGCCTCAGGCTTGTCTTGGAGGATCATATCCCAAATTGTAACTGAACATGCAGATTATTCCCACTAAAGTCAGGATTCCCTCGGAAAAGCAATATCCCTAACATATATATGAAATAACTCACTGAGACGCTTACGGAGACTCAGGGAAAGAAGGGTGAAAGAGTTGAAAGAGCTGACCGAAGAAAGCACTTAAAGCCCGAGCGAAGCTGCATTAAGGCAGTTTTAGACTGGTACAAATAAAAAAATTCTACATTGGACACATTACTCCAGTGTACACCTAAATGAGATATTCAGTAGAAGGAATGCGTGTGTCACAGTTTGTGGTCAATTCAGCACCTTTATCCACACACTGTGGTCATGCTCCTGCTTTGGTTCTATTTGAAAAGGAGCGGTGGACTCTTGGACTTGGTCCCCTTGTTCCACAGGTACTCTTGTCCGGAAATCCACTTTGGTTGCATTGCTGGTGTTGGTCTTCCTTGCAGAATTCCCCTATCACGACTTCTGAGCTCTCTGGGGAATATAGGTGCACTTTACACCTACTTTTCAGGGTCTTGGGGTGGGCTATTTTTCTAACCCTCACTGTTTTCTTACAGTCCCAGCGACCCTCTACAAGCTCACATAGGTTTGGGGTCCATACGTTATTCGCATTCCACTTTTGGAGTATATGGTTTGTGTTGCCCCTATACCTATGTGCTCCTATTGCAATCTATTTTGACTATACATTGCTTGCATTACTTCCTTTTGCTATTACTGCATATTTTTGGTATTGTGTACATATATCTTGTGTATATTTGCTATCCTCATACTGAGGGTACTCACTGAGATACTTTTGGCATATTGTCATAAAGTACCTTTATTTTTTGTATATCTGTGTATTGTGTTTTCTTACGATATTGTGCATATGACACCAGTGGTATAGTAGGAGCTTTGCATGTCTCCTAGTTCAGCCTAAGCTGCTCAGCTATAGCTACCTTCTATCAGCCTAAGCTGCTAGAAACACCTCTTCTACACTAATAAGGGATAACTGGACCTGGTACAGAGTGTAAGTACCCCTTGGTACCCACTACAAGCCAGGCCAGCCTCCTACATTGGTCGTGCAGCAGTGGGATAAGTACTTGCAACTACTTACCACTTTGTCATTTTGTACTTTTCATAAGAGAAAAATATACAAAACAAGTTCAGTGTATGTACACCTAACCAAAAAGTTTTGCTTTTCTTCTCTTACTCTGGTTGCTAAGTGCTGAAAAGTACCTCTAAACTTTCAAAAAGTTTCTAAAAAGTTGAAAAAGTTTTTTTTTCTGTTTCCTTAAAAAGTTCTGAAACTTTTTCTGTCTTTTTCTGTCCCTTAAACCCTTTTCTATCATGTCTGGTACAGGTCCTACTCTTGATCTGGCCAGCACAGCTTATGATCTCCTTAGCTGGAAAGGGTTGAGGAGTCTCTGCATTGATAGAGGTTTAGGGGTAGGGAAGAATCCCTCTAGAGAACTGTTAAATAACATGCTCATTGAAAATGATAAGGCCTTAGCTGGCACATCTGTTGAGAAGTTAGGAGATGGCTCACATTCTGACTCTGGGGTACTCCCAGTAAACATGTTAGATGGAATTCTTTCCAACCTGCCCCTTAGCAGACCTCCTAGCATAACGGGTACTAATGTGAGCTCTCATCACAGTAGGGATGGCATTCCTTTAGGCCAGGTTGTTAGGGTGCCAACTGTTAGGAACAGGTCTCCTTCTGTTCATTCACATCATTCTTCTGTGTCAATGAATGCCCAACCCACCCACCCTGATGACAGAATGTTAGAAAGGGAGCTCAATAGATTGAGAGTGGAAGAGACCAGGCTGAAGCTTAAACAGCAACAGCTGGCTCTAGACAGGGAATCTTTAGACTTAGAAAAAGAAAGACAGAAGTTGGGGTTTGGACCCCATGGTGGCAGCAGCAGTATTACAGATAGTAATCCTGTAAAAGAGCATGATTCTAAGAATCTGCGTAAGATAGTTCCCCCTTACAAGGAGGGGGATGACATTAAGAAGTGGTTTGCTGCACTTGAGAGGGCCTGTGTTGTACAGGGGGTCCCTCAAAGGCAGTGCGCTGCTATCCTATGGCTGTCTTTCAGTGGAAAGGGTAGGGATAGGCTCCTTACTTTTAAGGAAAGTGATGCCAATAATTTTACAGTTTTGAAGAATGCACTCTTGGATGGATTTGGCTTAACCACTGAACAATACAGGTTTAAGTTCAGAGAAACCAGAAAAGAGTCCTCACAAGACTGGGTAGACTTTGTTGACTATTCAGTGAAGGCCTTGGAGGGGTGGTTACATGGCAGTAAAGTTTCTGACTATGAAAGCCTGTACAATCTAATCTTGAGAGAGCATATTCTGAATAACTGTGTGTCTGAGTTGTTACACCAATATCTAGTGGACTCAGATCTGACCTCTCCCCAAGAATTGGGAAAGAATGCAGACAAATGGGTCAGAACAAGAGTGAACAGAAAAGTTCATACAGGTGGTGACAAGGATGGCAAGAAGAAAGATGGTGAGAAATCTCAGGATAAGCATGGAGATAAGGATAAAAACAAAGATCCTTCTTCAAATCCTAAACACTCTTCAGGGGGTGGGGATAAAACTAATTCTTCATCTTCTTCTTCACAACCTACACACATTAAAAAGCCTTGGTGCTTTGTGTGTAAAAATAGAGGCCATCGCTCAGGGGATAAGTCCTGTCCAGGTAAACCCCCTGAGCCTACCACCACTAATACATCAAGCTCTAGTGCCCCTAGCAGTAGTGGTACTAGTGGTGGGACTGCTGGAAACAGTCAAGCTAAGGGTGTAGTTGGGTTCACTTATGGGTCCATCATAGAAACTGTGGTAGTCAGTCCCAAGACAGTTTCTGTCACACCTAGTGGCACTGGCCTTGCCACACTGGCTGCTTGTCCCCTTACAATGTATAAGTACAGGCAGACAGTTTCAATAAATGGTGTTGAGGCCCAGGCCTACAGGGACACATGTGCCAGTATCACTTTGGTGACAAGACAAAGCCTAGTGGCTCCTGAACAACACATCATTGAACAGCAGTATAAGATTATTGATGTCCATAACTCCACTAAGTTTCTTCCCTTAGCTATAGTTCAACTTAGTTGGGGTGGAGTTACTGGCCCTAAGCAGGTGGTAGTGTCACCTAGCTTACCTGTAGAGTGTCTCTTAGGTAATGACCTAGAGGCCTCAGGTTGGGCTGATGTAGAGTTTTATACCCATGCAGCCATGCTGGGTATCCCTGAGGAATTGTTCCCTCTCATTTCTACTGAAATGAAAAAGCAAAGGAGAAAAGGCCTGAAAACTCAGGATCCCTCTCCAACAACAGGTAAAAAGTGTATCACAGTATCCCCTAACCACCCTGCCATTCAGGATACCATTCCTGTGGTGGGAGAAACCTCTCCTGGGGTGGCACCTGCTCCACGGGAATCACCAGCTGGCATAGATGTACTCCCTGAGGTGAAAGTACCTCTCTGTGGGATAACTAATATTGGTGAGAAAAAGAGCACCATTTTAGTTAACATGGAGCATCCCTCCAACCCTCCCAGAGAAACTTTAGTGCAGAAACCCTGCACTGCCTCACAACACTTAGGACATCAGCCCTGCCCTGGTGTGGAGCTCATAGGACAGCATCCCTGCCCTGCTCCAAATAAAGAGAAACAGCATCCCTGTTCTCTCTTCCAGCCATATGGACAAAGTGTTTGCCCAGCTATAGCTTTACTGAGACAGCATCCCTGTCTGGCATTCTCATCACTAGAAATAGGTCCAGTGGACAATTCTCACTGTTCTAAACTAAAACTTACTGATAGAAACTCTGAAAATATATCTTCACATTGTTGCTTAGCTAAAAAACTTCAAACAGGGTGGTTTACATCCCCACAGGGAAGTAACCATATAGTGGATGATAAAGGGAGTAACCAGTCTATTGCAGAGCTACTCTCTACTTATCACCACTTAGACAATAAAGTCTCAACTGGCGAAGGTTAGCCTTATTGTCCTTCGTTAGGGGGGGGGGGAGGTTGTGTGAGAAAGTAGCCTCTTTCTAGCCTTGTTACCCCCACTTTTCGCCTGTTTGTGAGTGTATGTCAGGGTGTTTTCACTGTCTCACTGGGATCCTGCTAGCCAGGGCCCAGTGCTCATAGTGAAAACCCTATGTTTTCAGTATGTTTGTTATGTGTCACTGGGACCCTGCTAGTCAGGACCCCAGTGCTCATAAGTTTGTGGCCTATATGTATGTGTTCCCTGTGTGATGCCTAACTGAGGCTCTGCTAACCAGAACCTCAGTGGTTATGCTCTCTCTTTACAAATTGTCACTAACAGGCTAGTGACCAATTTCACCAATTCACATTGGCATACTGGAACACCCTTATAATTCCCTAGTATAAGGTACTAAGGTACCCAGGGTATTGGGGTCCCAGGAGATCCCTATGGGCTGCAGCATTTCTTTTGCCACCCATAGGGAGCTCTGACAATTCTTACACAGGCCTGCCACTCCAGCCTGAGTGAAATAACGTCCACGTTATTTCACAGCCATTTACCACTGCACTTAAGTAACTTATAAGTCACATATATGTCTAACCTTTACCTGGTAAAGGTTGGGTGCTAAGTTACTTAGTGTGTGGGCACCCTGGCACTAGCCAAGGTGCCCCCACATCGTTCAGGGAAAATTCCCCGGACTTTGTGAGTGCGGGGACACCATTACACGTGTGCACTGTACATAGGTCACTACCTATGTACAGCGTCACAATGGTAACTCCGAACATGGCCATGTAACATGTCTAAGATCATGGAATTGTCACCCCAATGCCATTCTGGCATTGGGGAGCCAATTCCATGATCCCCGAGTCTCTAGCACAGACCCTGGTACTGCCAAACTACCTTTCCCGGGGTTTCGCTGCTGCTGCTGCCAACCCCTCAGACAGGTTTCTGCCCTCCTGGGGTCCAGCCAGGCCTGGCCCAGGAAGGCAGAACAAGGGACTTCCTCAGAGAGAGGGTGTTACACCCTCTCCCTGTGGAAAAAGGTGTCAGGGCTGGGGAGGAGTAGCCTCCCCCAGCCTCTGGAAATGCTTTGATGGGCACAGATGGTGCCCATCTCTGCATAAGCCAGTCTACACCGGTTCAGGGATCCCCCAGCCCTGCTCTGGCGTGAAACTGGACAAAGTAAAGGGGAGTGACCACTCCCCTGACCTGCACCTCCCAGGGGAGGTGCCCAGAGCTCCTCCAGTGTGCTCCAGACCTCTGCCATCTTGGAAACAGAGGTGCTGCTGGCACACTGGACTGCTCTGAGTGGCCAGTGCCAGCAGGTGTCGTCAGAGACTCCTCCTGATAGGCTCCTGTGTTGCTAGCCTATCCTCCTTCCTAAGTAGCCAAACCTCCTTTTCTGGCTATTTAGGGTCTCTGCTTTGGGGAATTCTTTAGATAACGAATGCAAGAGCTCATCAGAGTTCCTCTGCATCTCTCTCTTCACCTTCTGCCAAGGAATCGACCGCTGACTGCTCAGGACGCCTGCAAAACCGCAACAAAGTAGCAAAGACGACTACTGCTGCCTTGTATCGCTGATCCTGCCGCCTTCTCGACTGTTTTCCTGGTGGTGCATGCTGTGGGGGTAGTCTGCCTCCTCTCTCGACTAGAAGCTCTGAAGAAATCTCCCGTGGGACGACAGAATCCTCCCCCTGCAACCGCAGGAACCAAAAGAACTGCATCACTGGTCCTCTGGGTACCCTCTCAGCACGACGAGCGTGGTCCCTGGAACTCAGCAACTCTGTCCAAGTGACTCCCACAGTCCAGTGACTCTTCAGTCCAAGTTTGGTGGAGGTAAGTCCTTGCCTCCCCACGCTAGACTGCATTGCTGGGTACCGCGTGATTTGCAGCTGCTCCGGCTCCTGTGCACTCTTCCAGGATTTCCTTTGTGCACAGCCAAGCCTGGGTCCCCGACACTCTAACCTGCAGTGCACAACCTCCTGAGTTGTCCTCCAGCGTCGTGGGATCTCCTTTTGTGTCTTCGAGTGAGCTCCGGTTCACTCCTCTTCGTAGTGCCTGTTCCGGCACTTCTGCGGGTGCTGCCTGCTTCTGTGAGGGCTCCCTATCTTGCTGGGCGCCCCCTCTGTCTCCTCACGCAATTGGCGACATCCTGGTCCCTCCTGGGCCACAGCAGCATCCAAAAACCCTAACCGCGACCCTTGCAGCTAGCAAGGCTTGTTTGCGGTCTTTCTGCGTGGGAACACCTCTCCAAGCTTCTTCACGACGTGGGACATCCATCCTCCAAAGGGGAAGTTCCTAGTCCTCTTCGTTCTTGCAGAATCCACAGCTTCTACCATCCGGTGGCAGCTTCTTTGCACCCTCAGCTGGCATTTCCTGGGCATCTGCCCAATCTCGACTTTGTTGCGACTCTTTGACTTGGTCCCCTTGTTCCACAGGTACTCTCGTCCGGAAATCCACTTTGGTTGCATTGCTGGTGTTGGTCTTCCTTGCAGAATTCCCCTATCACGACTTCTGTGCTCTCTGGGGAATATAGGTGCACTTTACATCAACTTTTCAGGGTCTTGGGGTGGGCTATTTTTCTAACCCTCACTGTTTTCTTACAGTCCCAGCGACCCTCTACAAGCTCACATAGGTTTGGGGTCCATACGTTATTCGCATTCCACTTTTGGAGTATATGGTTTGTGTTGCCCCTATACCTATGTGCTCCTATTGCAATCTATTGTGACTATACATTGCTTGCATTACTTCCTTTTGCTATTACTGCATATTTTTGGTATTGTGTACATATATCTTGTGTATATTTGCTATCCTCATACTGAGGGTACTCACTGAGATACTTTTGGCATATTGTCATAAAAATAAAGTACCTTTATTTTTAGTATATCTGTGTATTGTGTTTTCTTACGATATTATGCATATGACACCAGTGGTAAAGTAGGAGCTTTGCATGTCTCCTAGTTCAGCCTAAGCTGCTCAGCTATAGCTACCTTCGATCAGCCTAAGCTGCTAGAAACACCTCTTCTACACTAATAAGGGATAACTGGACCTGGTACAGAGTGTAAGTACCCCTTGGTACCCACTACAAGCCAGGCCAGCCTCCTACATTGGTCGTGCAGCAGTGGGATAAGTACTTGCAACTACTTACCACTTTGTCATTTTGTACTTTTCATAAGAGAAAAATATACAAAACAAGTTCAGTGTATGTACACCTAACCAAAAAGTTTTGCTTTTCTTCTCTTACTCTGGTTGCTAAGTGCTGAAAAGTACCTCTAAACTTTGAAAAAGTTTATAAAAAGTTGAAATTCTTTTTTTTTCTGTTTCCTTAAAAAGTTCTGAAACTTTTTCTTTCTTTTTCTGTCCCTTAAACCCTTTTCTATCATGTCTGGTACAGGTCCTACTCTTGATCTGGCCAGCACAGCTTATGATCTCCTTAGCTGGAAAGGTTTGAGGAGTCTCTGCATTGATAGAGGTTTAGGGGTAGGGAAGAATCCCTCTAGAGAACTGTTAAATAACATGCTCATTGAAAATGATAAGGCCTTTGCTGGCACATCTGTTGAGAAGTTAGGAGATGGCTCACATTCTGACTCTGGGGTACTCCCAGTAAAAATATTAGATGGAATTCTTTCCAACCTGCCCCTTAGCAGACCTCCTAGCATAACTGGTACTAATGTGAGCTCTCATCACAGTAGGGATGGCATTCCTTTAGGCCAGGTTGTTAGGGTGCCAACTGTTAGGGACAGGTCTCCTTCTGTTCATTCACATCATTCTTCTGTGTCAAAGAATGCCCAACCCACCCACCCTGATGACAGAATGTTAGAAAGGGAGCTCAATAGATTGAGAGTGGAAGAGACCAGGCTGAAGCTTAAACAGCAACAGCTGGCTCTAGACAGGGAATCTTTAGACTTAGAAAAAGAAAGACAGAAGTTGGGGTTTGGACCCCATGGTGGCAGCAGCAGTATTACAGATAGTAATCCTGTAAAAGAGCATGATTCTAAGAATCTGCATAAGATAGTTCCCCCTTACAAGGAGGGGGATGACATTAAATAAGTGGTTTGCTGCACTTGAGGGCCTGTGTTGTACAGGGGGTCCCTCAAAGGCAGTGGGCTGCTATCCTATGGCTATCTTTCAGTGGAAAGGGTAGGGATAGGCTCCTTACTGTTAAGGAAAGTGATGCCAATAATTTTACAGTTTTGAAGAATGCACTCTTGGATGGATTTGGCTTAACCACTGAACAATACAGGATTAAGTTCAGAGAAACCAGAAAAGAGTCCTCACAAGACTGGGTAGACTTTGTTGACTATTCAGTGAAGGCCTTGGAGGGGTGGTTACATGGCAGTAAAGTTTCTGACTATGAAAGCCTGTACAATCTAATCTTGAGAGAGCATATTCTGAATAACTGTGTGTCTGATTTGTTACACCAATATCTAGTGAACTCAGATCTGACCTCTCCCCAAGAATTGGGAAAGAAGGCAGACAAATGGGTCAGAACAAGAGTGAACAGAAAAGTTCATACAGGTGGTGACAAGGATGGCAAGAAGAAAGATGGTGAGAAATCTCAGGATAAGCATGGGGATAAGGGTAAAAACAAAGATCCTTCTTCAAATCCTAAACACTCTTCAGGGGGTGGGGATAAAACTAATTATTCATCTTCTTCTTCACAACCTACACACATTAAAAAGCCTTGGTGCTTTGTGTGTAAAAATAGAGGCCATAGCTCAGGGGATAAGTCCTGTCCAGGTAAACCCCCTGAGCCTACCACCACTAATACATCAAGCTCTAGTGACCCTAGCAGTAGTGGTACTAGTGATGGGACTGCTGGAAACAGTCAAGCTAAGGGTGTAGTTGGGTTCACTTATGGGTCCATCATAGAAACTGGGGTAGTCAGTCCCAAGACAGTTTCTGTCACACCTAGTGGCACTGGCCTTGCCACACTGGCTGCTTGTCCCCTTACAATGGATAAGTACAGGCAGACAGTTTCAATAAATGGCGTTGAGGCCCAGGCCTACAGGGACACAGGTGCCAGTATCACTTTGGTGACAAAGCCTAGTGACTCCTGAACAACACATCATTGAACAACAGTATAAGATTATTGATGTCCATAACTCCACTAAGTTTCTTCCCTTAGCTATAGTTCAACTTAGTTGGGGTGGAGTTACTGGCCCTAAGCAGGTGGTAGTGTCACCTAGCTTACCTGTAGACTGTCTCTTAGGTAATGACCTAGAGGCCTCAGGTTGGGCTGATGTAGAGTTTTATACCCATGCAGCCATGCTGGGTATCCCTGAGGAATTGTTCCCTCTCATTTCTACTGAAATGAAAAAGCAAAGGAGAAAAGGCCTGAAAACTCAGGATCCCTCTCCAACAACAGGTAAAAAGGGTATCACAGTATCCCCTAACCACCCTGCCATTCAGGATACCATTCCTGTGGTGGGAGAAACCTCTCCTGGGGTGGCAACTGCTCCACGGGAATCACCAGCTGGCATAGCTGTACTCCCTGAGGTGAAAGTACCTCTCTGTGGGATAACTAATATTGGTGAGAAAAAGAGCACCATTTTAGTTAACATGGAGCATCCCTCCAACCCTCCCAGAGAAACTTTAGTGCAGAAACCCTGCACTGCCTCACAACACTTAGGACATCAGCCCTGCCCTAGTGTGGAGCTCATAGGACAGCATCCCTGCCCTGCTCCAAATAAAGAGAAACAGCATCCCTGTTCTCTCTTCCAGCCATATGGACAAAGTGTTTGCCCAGCTATAGCTTTACTGAGACAGCATCCCTGTCTGGCATTCTCATCACTAGAAATAGGTCCAGTGGACAATCCCCACTGTTCAAAACTAAAACTTACTGATAGAAACTCTGAAAATATATCTTCACATTGTTGCTTAGCTAAAAAACTTCAAACAGGGTGGTTTACATCCCCACAGGGAAGTAACCATATAGGGGATGATAAAGGGAGTAACCAGTCTATTGCAGAGCTACTCTCTACTTATCACCACTTAGACAATAAAGTCTCAACTGGCCAAGGTTAGCCTTATTGTCCTTCGTTTGGGGGGGGGGGGGGGGGGGTGGTTGTGTGAGAAAGTAGCCTCTTTCTAGCCTTGTTACCCCCCCACTTTTCGCATGTTTGTGAGTGTATGTCAGGGTGTTTTCACTGTCTCACTGGGATCCTGCTAGCCAGGGCCCAGTGCTCATAGTGAAAACCCTATGTTTTCAGTATGTTTGTTATGTGTCACTGGGACCCTGCTAGTCAGGACCCCAGTGCTCATAAGTTTGTGGCCTATATGTATGTGTTCCCTGTGTGATGCCTAACTGTCTCACTGAGGCTCTGCTAACCAGAACCTCAGTGGTTATGCTCTCTCTTGACAAATTGTCACTAACAAGCTAATGACCAATTCACATTGGCATACTGGAACACCCTTATAATTCCCTAGTATATGGTACTGAGGTACCCAGGGTATTGTGGTCCCAGGAGATCCCTATGGGCTGCAGCATGTCGTTTGCCACCCATAGGGAGCTCTGACAATTCTTACACAGGTCTGCCACTCCAGCCTGAGTGAAATAACGTCCACGTCATTTCACAGCCATTTACCACTGCACTTAAGTAACTTATAAGTCACATATATGTCTAACCTTTACCTGGTAAAGGTTGGGTGCTAAGTTACTTAGTGTGTGGGCACCCTGGCACTAGCCAAGGTGCCCCCACATCGTTCAGGGAAAATTCCCCGGACTTTGTGAGTGCGGGGACACCATTACACGCGTGCACTGTACATAGGTCACTACCTATGTACAGCGTCACAATGGTAACTCCGAACATGGCCATGTAACATGTTTAAGATCATGGAATTGTCACCCCAATGCCATTCTGGCATTGGGGAGACAATTCCATGATCCCCCGAGTCTCTAGCACAGACCCGGGTACTGCCAAACTACCTTTCCCGGGGTTTCACTGCAGCTGCTGCTGCTGCCAACCCCTCAGACAGGTTTCTGCCCTCCTGGGGTACAGCCAGGCCTGGCCCAGGAAGGCAGAACAAAGGACTTCCTCAGAGAGAGGGTGTTACACCCTCTCCCTGTGGAAAAAGGTGTCAGGGCTAGGGAGGAGTAGCCTCCCCCAGCCTCTGGAAATGCTTTGATGGGCACAGATGGTGCCCATCTCTGCATAAGCCAGTCTACACCGGTTCAGGGATCCCCCAGCCCTGCTCTGGCGTGAAACTGGACAAAGGAAAGGGGAGTGACCACTCCCCTGACCTGCACCTCCCAGGGGAGGTGCCCAGAGCTCCTCCAGTGTGCTCCAGACCTCTGCCATCTTGGAAACAGAGTTGCTGCTGGCACACTGGACTGCTCTGAGTGGCCAGTGCCAGCAGGTAACGTCAGAAACTCCTCCTGATAGGCTCTTACCTGTGTTGCTATCCTATCCTCCTTCCTAAGTAGCCAAACCTCCTTTTCTGGCTATTTAGGGTCTCTGCTTTGGGGAATTCTTTAGATAACGAATCCAAGAGCTAATCAGAGTTCCTCTGCATCTCTCTCTTCAACTTCTGCCAAGGAATCGTCCGCTGACTGTTCAGGACGCCTGCAAAACCGCAACAAAGTAGCAAAGACTACTACTGCAACCTTGTATCGCTGATCCTGCCGCCTTCTCAACTGTTTTCCTGGTGGTGCATGCTGTGGGGGTAGTCTGCCTCCTCTCTGCACTAGAAGCTCTGAAGAAATCTCCCGTGGGACGACGGAATCCTCCCCCTGCAACCGCAGGAACCAAAAGAACTGCATCACCGGTCCTCTGGGTCCCCTCTCAGCACAACGAGTGTGGTCCCTGGAACTCAGCAACTCTGTCCAAGTGACTCCCACAGTCCAGTGACTCTTCAGTCCAAGTTTGGTGGAGGTAAGTCCTTGCCTCCCCACACTAGACCGCATTGCTGGGTACTGCGTGATTTGCAGCTGCTCCGGCTCCTGTGCACTCTTCCAGGATTTCCTTTGTGCACAGCCAAGCCTGGGTCCCCGACACCCTAACCTGCAGTGCACAACCTCCTGAGTTGTCCTCCGGCGTCGTGGGATCTCCTTTTGTGTCTTCGGGTGAGCTCCGGTTTACTCCTCTTCGTAGTACCTGTTCCGGCACTTCTGCGGGTGCTGCCTGTTTCTGTGAGGGCTCCCTATCTTGCTGGGCGCCCCCTCTGTCTCCTCACGCAATTGGCGACATCCTGGTCCCTCCTGGGCCACAGCAGCATCCAAAAACCCTAACCGCGACCCTTGCAGCTAGCAAGGCTTGTTTGCGGTCTTTCTGTGTGGAACACCTCTGCAAGCTTCTTCACGACGTGGGACATCCATCCTCCAAAGGGGAAGTTCCTAGTCCTGTTCGTTCTTGCAGAATCCACAGCTTCTACCATCCGGTGGCAGCTTCTTTGCACCCTCAGCTGGCATTTCCTGGGCATCTGCCCAATCTCGACTTTGTCGCGACTCTTGGACTTGGTCCCCTTGTTCCACAGGTACTCTCGTCCGGAAATCCACTTTGGTTGCATTGCTGGTGTTGGTCTTCCTTGCAGAATTCCCCTATCACAACTTCTGTGCTCTCTGGGGAATATAGGTGCACTTTACACCTACTTTTCAGGGTCTTGGGGTGGGCTATTTTTCTAACCCTCACTATTTTCTTACAGTCCCAGCGACCCTCTACAAGCTCACACAGGTTTGGGGTCCATACGTTATTCGCATTCCACTTTTGGAGTATATGGTTTGTGTTGCCCCTATACCTATGTGCTCCGATTGCAATCTATTGTGACTATACATTGCTTGCATTACTTCCTTTTGCTATTACTGCATATTTTTGGTATTGTGTACATATATCTTGTGTATATTTGCTATCCTCATACTGAGGGTACTCACTGAGATACTTTTGGCATATTGTCATAAAAATAAAGTACCTTTATTTTTAGTATATCTGTGTATTGTGTTTTCTTGCGATATTGTGCATATGACACCAGTGGTATAGTAGGAGCTTTGCATGTCTCCTAGTTCAGCCTAAGCTGCTCAGCTATAGCTACCTTCTATCAGCCTAAGCTGCTAGAAACACCTCTTCTACAATAATAAGGGATAACTGGACCTGGTACAGAGTGTAAGTACCCCTTGGTACCCACTACAAGCCAGGCCAGCCTCCTACATTCCTCCATAGCTAGTCTCATTAATCATCCTTCTTTGGCAGTACTTTCATACAAGAAGTGCTTGTATCACTGACTACAATGTCGATAAGACTAAACCTGTGCTCCTTCTCTTGAACTATCTCATTTATACTTGTGTAACAAACTGCTGAACCGCAATGCTTGGAATACATAGAATGGCTGCTGATACGAATGTGCTCTCAATAAATAAGGGATTACTGCCTAAAAATGTGAAATGAAAAACACAATGGACAATCACAATTTACCCTTGAATAACAAACACATTTGCTCTACATGGATTTTCTTCCCAAATAAGCCACAAATGCAAGTCTTCAAGAAGAAATTCTGAATTGCCTTTTATTTTTTTTAAATAAACTGTTTTAAAACAGAGCAACATTGCTATGTTGAACTTTCACGTCGGCCAATATGATAAATCTCATTGGACAGGGACAGATTTTATTGATTTTTTTTTTTTTTTTTTTTTTTAAACAGAAAGTTACGTTCCAGTTGGGGAATTTATATAAATACACTACTAAACAGGAGGTCCACTATCCCATTGTGGATAAGATCTACCAATATGGGTTTCATTTTTAGGGCCGCTGTTCTAGAACCTATTGAGTGCCTGTTACCCTTTGTGTGTCTGCCGATGCCATAATAAACATTCTGCTTAAGTGAAATGTGACCAGAGATTTTCATTTACTTTAGCTCACTTAGCAGCAGTGAAAGCTTCCGGAGATTAATTCAATTAAGTGATGCCTTATAGAACAGTGGCGGTTTATAAAATGTGTCGATGTGTCGGTGACCAAATGGAAATATTACATTTTCTCCAAATAACTTTTAGCCAATAAGTACAAAAGTCATCCTCTTTGAAAGAAAGTAACATCCACATGTGAAAACGCGATTCAAACCCTGGTCGTTAAGTGCGAGACAAATAAATCTTAATGGTTAGCTAAACAAAACCCGCAAAAACACTAGACACAATTGCCTTCCAGTGAGAATTCCTAATACCGGGGGAACCGCAGTTCTTCAGGAATATGGAACCCTATGTTGTATAATTTCCTAATATTCTGTGGTAAGGGGCATGCCAGTGACAATAACAAGGATATTTAGACAGTCTTGTGATCAATAAACAAAAAAAATCCAATCTATAAACCGCACTGCAAAAGTAACAGCCACAGGCACTTTGCCCGCTCTATTACATAACCGGTCCTAAATACTGTTTTTAGAGGAAGTCAAGTGAAAAAATATTGCAATAGAAATATCTACTTACTCATGTAGGCATTCATAATGTTAGTGCATTTTAGTTGTAATTCATTAAATGCTACTTCAATAATATTGGAAAATCACGGATATATTTCAAATAAATCATACAAATTGATTCATTTAGTTTACAATCCACAAATGCAGTTTACATAAGCATCAAATGTCCGTGTCACAGACTAATAACCTTTTTCACCAAATGGAAACAAAAACTCCAGGTCAAAGATAAGGTCATGGGTGCTTCACTTTTTTTGGCTTGATTTTATATGACGAATTGCTGTGAATTCTCACTCTCTGAAGTATTGAGGAAGTCATTTTCAATGAGTCTTTCCCCATAACATGCTTTTCAACAGCTTTGGGCTTCCATAACAACAGCTTGGCATCTTCTCCACCAGTCAACAAAGACTGGTCCTCGTCGTTCCAGTAGAAAGAACGCAGCGTGGAAGAGTGTCCACCTTGAAGGTCGCACCAATAATGCAGTCCATCAGCCTGACAGTTCATTAGATAGAGGTTTCCAGTGTGTGCTCCCCCAAGGACAAATAGCGCACCTGCCTTTTTATTGTAGAAACCACCAGTCAGATAGTCAAGGCTACCAAAATCGGTGTTAAATGCTTCCCTTGAATCCTGGATCTTCAATAAAGTGATAGGTTCTTGAGTGTCTAACTGAGCAATATCCCACCAATAAAATCCTTCATCGTGTGTTAAGCAATAGATCTGATTGTAATCTTGCCCAGACCACCCAATGAAATTTACAGAAGAATCAGAATTACAAGTGACTTTTAATGCTTCGTCCTCATTTTCTTTGTTAAGATCAAATACATTAACTAACCCATCAGTGGACCCCGAAAGTAAAAGATTTGGAGACGTGGGATGGAAACATACTTGTGTGACATCATCATTGTGCGACTCAGAATAAACACCTAACGGCTGTTTTGATGCAGATGTTTCATTGGCGTTTCTGGCATCCCAAAAAACAAGAAAGGCGTCATCTTCAACTTTCTCTGTACCTGCACAAATTAAACTATCATTACAACTGATATCAAAGCTGATGAAAACATTTGAAGGAAAACCTTTTAACATCTGTGCTGCAGTGGAGCTTGATAAGCGAGAGTCCCAGCACTTGACCGTTCCATCACTGCATGCTGAAAATAACACATTCTCGTTTGTATGAGAAAATCTGATCCCATGCAGCAGACCAGAATGCTCACTGTACTCCCGTATCAAAGTTAACTTTTCTCTGTTAAACAACTTTACAGAATTGTCAGAACAAGAAATGCCAAGGAGATGACTTGTCTTTTCTTCTCGAGTATCAGGAATGTCTATATCCAACAGGTATACAGAATCTGCGGTCAATTTGGAATCCTTTGCTATACTGAAATTAGAGAACTGCTGAAGCATTTTATCCATTGCAGGCTTGTTGCGCTCATAAAAAGGGACCATCTGAAGAAGACAAAACAAAAATCGTAAGATAATCTGAATATTTACGCCTCAACCTACAACATTTCCGAAAGATAAGTGCTATCTACTAATTTTATGATCCTTTTTATGTTATGTGTTAGGGAATTTACAAAAATAGCAAATATACTTATGGAAAGTTATCCAAAAAGACGTTTCCAAGCTTACTCCTGGTGCCGCACTTAACCTTGGCATCAAATACTGAAGACAAATTCACAACCGCAGATTCGCTTTTCCATTTTCACCACCTTAAAAAAATTCAGTCTCTGTCACCCTCATAGATATATAGAATATACAAACACACACACATATATTTATAAGCCTGTTTATATACAAAATGCTTAGAAATGTCCTTGGTCCCTAAATGGCCCACTCATAGCCGTCAGTTGGTTAGTCAATAGATCGGCACAATGTCCCTGTGACAATGACACAACTTGGCAACATGCCATTAATGACATGAAATACCCACAGAGGCCCAAACAGCATCAATAAAATTATGCACTGAGTGACTTCGGGCCTTTGGTCGCCAACATTTTCTCTGATATTACCTAAATATGCACATATGTAGCAATTTTGCTGGATGGTCCATATTATGATAATTCACAAGTCTTTGTACATACACAAAAATATTCAGTTTATTATATTTAGACATAGTTCTTATCTGCATACGTGCAGTGCATAAGAATCCACACTTTATTCTTCTCATAATGTGTCAGAGTCACAAGGACACTTTCTTATGGTGCTCATGTGACTGACTACATATGGGGGAGCTGTGCTCAGTTTCGGGCAGAGATGGCATTCGTTTCAGTCAAAGAAGATTCTCAATCACATTGCCTTCCACAGACTACTGTCAGCTCTAGCTTGGTGCGGCTTGCAATGGTCATCAAGCATGCAATGATTGTTTTCCAGCTCTCACAATGGCAAATCATTTTACCTGCTTAAATCTGGAGCAGGTGGTTTACAGGAAGGTAAAACAGAAAATATCACATTAGCTTTTCTCATGTTTACTTTGCCTAGAACAAAAAATGTGATATTTGCCATTGTTATTCTGAATATGTTTTGCACTTGCTTGTATTATAATAAAAAGTTCTGGAATCACTCTGGGGTGTCTCCTACTATGCTGATTCAGCGGGAAGGTCGAGAGGAACTCAAAAATCGAATCTGCACATCTCTGGCAGTTTTTGACTGTTCCTAAGGTGGATGCTGGCTTTGTTAATTATGGGAGTCAGACGCCAGTTCAGTCCCCCCCCCGTTCTATGGGCGAAGTTGCTATACCTGCACCACCATGGTGCCAAGGCGAATCTACCAGGTGCTAATTGGCAACAGCAGCCCAACACAACACTGCAATAACTAGACAACACAAGCACATAACTGTTCAACTTCAAAATAGAAATGCCACAATTCAAACAAAATAGCACATCAGCACAATATCACATCATAACATTGCACATAAACGACACACCATCGTTGCACCAGAATAACACTACTTGGCAACACAGAACGAGTACCTCAAAACACACAACACACTTGAAAAATAACAAAACAATACAAACAACTTAGCAGCTCAGTGGGCAGGCGCTAGAATTCCATGCATGAATTCAGCTTTTTCATAATTCTTGGCTTCCTTGTCACAAATCGTGAAAAAGGCTTCCCTACAAGAAGAAACAACTTTCTACTGACTGCAGAACATCAAGGTATTAAAGACTTTTACTCCACCCAGAGGTTGGGGATAGAAAACCACTCTGGGGAGGCAGACATGTTAAATGTGGTCGGAGAGCTACTGTGGCGATGCATTGTTTGAAGAAAGGAATAATGCTACTCAGTTTAAATGACTTGTGCAGTATGTCAATTGCTAAACGTGCGGGTCTGCATCGAGCCCTGCCATGCAGCTCAAATTCCGGTGCGGGGGCAGCTCTTTACACGCTCCTTTTGAAGCGTGTGCCAGCTTCCACTAGTAAACGAAACTTGTTGCTGATAAAGCCCTTTGCTTACGGTTTGTATTTGGACTTCAAAGACGTGGATAGCAGGATTCTCAGAAGATTGATTTCACTTTTAACTCGCTTCAAATTATTTTATTTAGCAGACAGTATGAGCTAAAGTTCCTAAAAGCTTAGTGGTAACAGCGTATTGCTCATTTTAAACAGTGAATAAGTCAAACATCGGTTTCTCACAACGGCTATTAAATTACAGGTGCTAATTCATTAAACAGTTGTTGGCACATTTAATTAGCATGACTAAAAACCCAAGGAAAACCAACAGGCCATCAAAGATAGAATAATTTATTCACATTACAGAACATACAAACGGAACAAATCTCGGTGAACTATACAGGTCGGCATATTTTACACATTGTGAAAACAATTGTCAAGTACGTGTCTTATGGAGCTTTTGAAATCTATTGTAGTTGCAGTTATGAGGCACTTCATCCCACTGCCGACACTCCATGACTGCTTTGGATGGGGGAAACTATGATACGAGGCTTGTACCAGTAATATTTCGATGATGTGTGTGAAGCCCATAGTTGTGCTTACATTGTTTTGTTGTAGCACAATGCATTCCCTTGAAGGGGAAATGAGTGAGGCAGGTCGTTTAAGCATTAAAGACTAGAGTGAGGATGGGCGGATGCTTGTGAATGGCATAAATAAGAAGTGTTTTAGTGTCGTACGTGCGTGGCTAAGACCAATCAAAGAATGTCATCGTAAGAAGCTAGCAGGGCATATGCCTGCTGTAGAAGAAAAATGAGAAACGGTCTGTACATTTGGATACCTACCATAAAGCACGTGACTATGTGCGGATATCTACCATATCGTCATTATTTGGCCTCATACAATTTAAACCACACTGAATATGAATAATTGCAAACTGGAGAGGTAAAACCTGCGACTCTTAGGCAGTGCAATATTAAATTAATTTTGGTATATGCTCTGACATGCTCCCAGAAGTCATAGAGTCAGCTGTAGTACAGGCTCTAAGGAGTATATTCAGGACTGGCAGAACATCAGCCAATTATATAATTAGCCACAGTATATAATTAACCACAGAATATGGAAGACCAGCTCACCAAGGCGCAGTAGAGGAGCAACCATTATACCTTACTATAGGCTACAGGTTCCACCAAGGATCTGCAAAGAGCAACTCTTGGGGTAAATGTTACACAATGCAGTCATATTAGAAGCATGAGGGCTAAGAACAGCAGGGGCCACCCGATCCAGCCAACACTGGCACAAGCCCAACCAATACAGAATCAGCCATAGTACAGAATGCGCAACCAGGAGGAGATGAGGAATAACCACCATTTGTCCCTCCTAGTCACGGGAGACTGTAAGGTCAATTCTTTGTTGCATTATCTATGAAAAATACAAGTTTTCAGTGCCTTCCTGAATTACGAGTGGTCTTAAATGTGTTGTATTTTTGCTGAACCAGTTTGTACAAAAAAAGGCTTCACTCACATGCTTCTTTTAGAAACAACTCAGAGCTATTAGGGTTGTAAATTCCTAATTGGACTTTTCTTGCCATATAACTTGAAAACGAAAAGTAAAACAGTTGACATAGGCAAGCTGATTCAAAGCACCACGGCCGCCATGAGCGCGAAGGAGACACAAATGGAAAAAGAAGTTTGCTCACAGTCAAACATATCGGCAAACGTGCAATTATCCATGTAACAGGGTCGATGGCCAAGGCGGAAACAAAACTTCCCCAAGGAGGGACAAACTCAAAGCATTTACCAATGATGATAAAGGATTTTTGAAAAGCAAGCCCGCGAACGAGTGATAGTGATGGGCATGTGGTGAGCATGGTTAAAAGCCCACAGATAGATTACAAAAGGACAGAGCGCTTGCACGCTCCACCTAATGAGCGTTCTCTAGTCTCAGCTAGAGAACTTTAATTGGATGCCTTCTGGCATTATCTTTATAAAAGATAAGTCTTGAGCGTCTTCCTGAATTTCAGGTCTTCAATATTTCTTACTTCTTCTGGGAGAAAGCTCCAGAGTTTGCCCCCTAGGTCAGAGAAGACTTTTCTACAGATGTATCTATGTATTTCTTCTACTAAGGTGGGATAGTCAGACAGAATGCCAGTCTAGAGGAGAGGTATCTAGTGTGAGAATATGAATATCTTTTTAGCTTTATCTGGATGAAACGGCAGGCCCTCTGCTTGATGCATGGGGTCTTCACAGCTGACCGTCAGGCACTGGGAAATGACATCCTTGAAACATCAACGAGATGTGATCAATTAGAAGGGTCTGCAGAAGCTGTTTTTTGCAACATCCTCGATAATTTGTAATCTTTACTGTAGAAACAATAATTCCAGTTAGGATCAATGATGAAACAACAAGCTGGGTGGTGGCTCGGAGTTTCTGATGCAATCACAGATGCGGAGAAAGGAGTAGCAGAATACATGTGATGGAGAAATTTTTTTGTGACTTGGTTTACTGCACAGATTGATTAGCTGACACCTTGGTGTGACAGTGGTCTATTCCCAGTCTGTCAATCTTCTTTGAATGTTTCGGTATTCAAGTGATTCTTGTGTTGTTGTCATAGATTTAGCAATTCAGGCTGAAGAACTTGATGAGATCCTGTAGAGAACTGGGGTACTGAAGAGTTACAAAGCAATAAATGATCCTTTGTGTTTACTCGCCTTAATGCAAAAAAATAATAATGTGAACTGGGGTACAGAGATGTTGGTACAATCAAAATGATAGTGTAATCCCCAGAAAATCCAAGAAAGTGACTGTGTCTGAATCAGCAGTATTACCACAAATAGATTAACCGTTCAGCTCAACTGGTTTTAGATTAAAAAAATAAAATAAAAAAAAAAAAGATCCTGGACCTTCACCTCCCCTAAACGAAAAGGCGACTCTCCTTATTTACCAGTGTTGATGGGGCTTTTTGAGAATCAATATACATAGCAGTAAGGGGCAAACCTTAACATATTGAGTCACGAAATCCCTTTAGACTGAAAGCAACACTGGTAAAAAGGCAGACTAGCAAATGTAAAAAAAAAAAAAAAAAAATAATAATAAAAAAAAAAACACACACCACAACACTTTCCCACCCACCCCCATAATCCGTACATGACGTTTTGTGAATTCTTGTTGTCCTATAACAAATTTGTCAAACAAAGTTAAGAGTAACTGGGTCATCGTCAGAGAGGCATGACCAGTGTGTAAGTTACAAGTGAATTAGGAATAATGAAATAATTCTAATTCTGGCATGTAGGAGTGAGCGCTGAAATTAACATTAATAATTATTTTCACGTATTCTGGCATTTGTTTTAGTATATACGATGTATTAACGTTAAAATTAATGTGTGACACATAATGTACCTACTTGATTGGTCTCCATCATAAGAGAATCCCCGCATATGGACTTTCACAAATAATGTACTAATATTGTATTGAGAATTCTATCTGTATTAAATGCATTGCTCTGTTATGTTAATGGCTAAAAAATGTCAACAGTACTTGTGCTAACAGAAGGGCCTCAAATAAGCAAGCAAGGTCACAGCTAAAGTTGATTGTCTGCCAAAGTGTTGAAAGATGTAACTTAGGAAGTGATCTCATGTCCGCTGCATAACAAATTCTACTGTTTGAGTTGCATATCTGTCTAAAGTTTTGTGCTAATAAAATGTATTTCTTTTGAGGAACTAAATGTGTTCTTGAAGGTTTCAACAATCTCTGTAACTGCTGTCTCGAAGTGTATTTGGAATGTGCTGAACAAAAGAGCCCACTGATCACAGACGGCAGGAAGCGCAGAACGATACATTTTGTATAGACTGGAGTTGCGCAAATGGAGAAGAAGCAATCATTAAGCTGCTTATGTCTTTTTGTGTCTTTTCTAATACACAGCTGATATCTAATGTTTTTGTAATTGGTCATTCTTTCTTCGCCCGATGTTTCTGACCAATAGCAAACGTGGGACAACTTTAACTTAACCGCACTGTTCTGAGAGTTTCCATCCATTCTCATGGCCATTATTCTGAGATTCACTGACCCATCACTTTGATCCTTGCCAGACAGTCTATTGACGTTATGGTACTTTATTTTCAAAATTTTGCTTTGTCTGTTCTATACTGAACTATGGATCTGATGGTTTAGTGATCTTAAAGTCCAAGTTCTAAACCGTCATCCTTTTCCCTGCTCCCCTATACTGATGCTGATGACCTCCTGAAGAATTTAATGTTGTTTTGCTGATCCTTAATATGAATAAACTGTGCATTGTTGTTTCTTTTTTGTTTTTCAGGTACCAACTGCTGTTTTGATAGCGCCATAGCTAGATGTTTTGTAAATTTGTGTTACTAAAACTTTTGCATGAAGCCCAACATAATAATGCTAATTTGAAGTTAGTGAGGTGTTTCTCTTTAACTATGATCTGACGTCATTCCATTGTTAAACAAATGTACGTTATTTCTCTTGCTCAAATACTGTTGCTATTAATTTTTGTTTTCATTACTGAGATAATTGTTCTAATTGCTTTGTTTAAATGGAGATTCTTTAGATGTTTCGGTCAACTTGTGATGTTTCTTTATTTGTACCATTTGCTTTTGAGAGTAATTTTCGTGACCTTAGCATTGTTAATATAGGGAAATAAACATTTTAAATTGATAACAAAAGGTGTGGTTATTCATGGCCAAAGGGGTCCTTGTGTGTTCTTTACTGATTCGCTAATGATTTGCATTGTTTGATTTTGATGTGCCTTGTGTGCTACTTTCAGTATAAACTTAAACGAGTCAAAAGGTTCATCGAACTAAGGGAAAATTCTCAGTAAAATACTGGTGCCTCAAATACTGAAGCTTATGCTGTGGCTGGTCCACGAGGACCAATGCAGATTTCTACCACACAGGAATACTCTATGCAATTCGAGAAGACTCTCTTCAGTCATGCACGACTCCGCTTTCATGCACGACTCCGCTCTTGACGAAGGCCAATTTGCGCTAGTGCTTCTTGAGAGAGAAATGGGTTTGATTTCGAGTACATGTGGAGGGTGCTGCAGAAGGTTGGCATTGGGAAGCTATATCTAAAATGGGTGCAACTACTATACAGTGACCGAACAGTGAGATGAGAAGAAGGGGAAGGTGAATGGTATTGCAGCAGTTCTACTTGCATTGTGGGACCAGAGAGGACTGCCCTCTATCTCCCCTACTATTTGTACTGCCGATGGAGCCACTGGCTAGCTGTCTCTGGGATGCGAGACGAGGTCAGGGAATACAGATTGGGGAGAATGCACATGTGGTCTCCCCTCAGGCAGATGACTCCTTGCTCTATCTGCATCAGTCTATATACTCAGTCCCCATTATGCTAGCACTCCTTTTGTTGAGTTTGGCGAGGTGTCCAGGTTGCACGTTAACCGCTCTAAATTTAAACTGTTCCCGTTAATAGATTTAGCTGGAAGGCCTGAGAAGGACCTTTCCCAAATGGATCTTCCCTCGTAAACAAATAGCATCAGGTATCTGGGGATTAGACTCATACATTGGGCACTGGAGTTCGAAACTGCAAGTACTGGTAGGGTCCTGGAAGGGATAAGGCCATGACTAAAATTTTGGAACACCCTACGTTAAACCCCGATGGGGAATTTTGTATTACTTAAAATAATAATCTTGCTCCGATTTCGCTACATTTTTTATGGGGCACTCATTGACATTCATGGAAATTACTTTGTGGAACTAGATAAGCGAATAGTCGAGTTTTTGTGGGCCTCGCTGAGGAAATGGGTTAGTCTGTCTACTCCTAAGTGCACATGGGATAAGGGAGGCCTTGAGTTGCCATACTTGGAGCTCTATTATCTTGCAGCTCAACTGCAACATGCAGTACATTAGATGGACAACCTTGAAAATTGGCAATCCAGATTGACAAGGGGTACATGTAACAACATTCCACTACCAGAACTCTTAATGATGGGTTTGAGTTTTCAACTGCGGTACCCTGTGTGGACCGATAGGTTTTCAGGACACAGGAGAGAGTGGTCCGACAGCTGTTGCATAGGGCCTCATTTACCAGACAAATATATGGATACTACACCCATTCTCGATTATTGCATGGTTGGTGTCAGGGGTGCGGGGATGGGAGGGGAAGGGATGTGAAGCCTTGCAGGACACACAACACAATGATTGCTTTATCACTCTGACAGGTGGCAAGAAAGTGTTCCACCTGTGGACAGGTCAGCTCCTACAATTTGCAACAATAGCAGCTACAGTCCCAAAAATATAGCCCTCTTTCCCAAAGGCCTCCACTGGAGTCTCAGACTCTAGTAACTATGTTGAATCTGACAGGAGGTTGGAGGCTGATATCTCACATCTGTAGGGTACTGAGAGTGGACTTACCTCTGATGGAACGTCCGATACATGTCAAATGAGATGAAGTGCTGGAGGCGCCACTATCGACTAAGGAATGGGAGGGAATCCACAAGAAGGTGAAGACCACCTCTTATTATGTGCGGTTTAAATTAATTCAATTCAATGTGATTCATCAGGTTTATCTCAGCCCTAGTACTCTGCATGTAAGTGTCACAGTGTCCTTTCCTCAGGATCTGCACGTCGCTGAACAAAAGGCCCACCTCCCTGCGTCACCAACTCAGAAAGCTATTATAGTACAGAGTTATGATGAAGCCAGTCCGGGGGCGGGAAGGAGAAGGGATTTAGGGTAGGGAACAGCAGGGAGAGAGATCTGAAAAGAAAAGGTTAGAACAAATATGCACTTACTCATTTTTAGCAGTATAACTCATCAATAGACTCTTGACTAAATGTGTCTCCGTGATATCAGATGGAGACCCCTTTTGAAATGAGGCAAAGCCCCCTTCTTTGAATCATGGAACAAGAACAAACTACAACCTCAGAACCAAGAGATGGCAAGAGCTTTGGATTATGATCATACTCTGAATATTAATCCTGTAACATCTATGCATTCATAACATAAACCTTTGATCATGACCTAGAAAATCTCAAAGAATTAAATGTGCTTTTCACGTATTATGCCTTCCAAAAAACAATGACAACTATAATTTGCTTATCTCCAAAATTCTTTCACATTCACAACTATAAGGCCGGAAAGTTTTTACTTATTGAACTGGAAGCGCTTTGTTCCTTATGCCAGATAGCACTTTCATTTGTTTCATCTGAAGCGCTACGCTCGTTATGCTAAGGGGCGCCTTTACTCATGTGGCCTGAATCACTTTGATTGTTGTGCCAAGGGTTTTTTATGCATGTGGATTGAAGCGCTTTGATTGCTGTGCCAAGGGCGCTTTCCTTATGTGGACTGAAGCGCTTTGATTGTTGTACCAAGGGCACTTTACTCATGTGGACTGAAGCGCTTTGATTGTTGTGCCAAGGCCGCTTTCCTCATGTGGACTGATTCGCTTTAATTACAGTGCCGAGGGCGCTTTACATGTGTGTCCTGAAGCGCTTTGCTCGTTGTACTAAGGGGCGCTTTATTTCTGTGCTCTGAAGTGCTTTTATCGTCGCGCCAAGGCGGCTTTACTCTGAAAATTGAAAACGCTTTGCTCGTTGTGCTAAAGGGCGCTTTACCTTTTGGAAGTAACAACTCCCTTCAAGATTTGGCTCATCAAGACCTTACCGCTACGAGTACGATCTACTCGTATCTGAATTCACCATGGAAACAAGGGTACTCCGATTTGCCGTCCATCTGCCATGCAGGAAATCTGCTCTTCTTCAGAGGAACCCCCACGAGGTCTAACTGCATTGAAGTCTTCAAAATAGTGAGCAACGTGCTTGGGTGTGGCTGGGCTTTATAGGCCTGCCACACCCCAAGATGGCTGCTGCCTCTAAAAACATGGGAATTGTAGTCCCTTCATGTAATAGCACTGATAAGTGCATCTTGTCCACCAATGTCAATGGCTCTATGAGCTTTGCCACAGGGCAGACAACGCTGATAGCCACCTTTGGAACAAGAGGGGATGACAAGTGGTGCGCATAAAGCACCGCAGAACCGCGCAGCGGAGTTTCGGGCAGGACCTGGACCGCGCATGGCCTTATTCCTGACATTAAGTTACCCGGCGCAACCCTCCTTTTGCCCTTGCTGCAGTTGGCTTGATGCAGATTTTATAAATATGATCTGGGGATGTCCTAAACTAGATGGATGTTGGGAAGCAATATTCAAACATTTGAATGCAACCACTGGTTGGTCCACATCCAGAAATATAGGGCAATGCCTGCTAGGACGGATTGCAGTAAAAAGAAAAAGAAAATTAGTAGAAAGTTAATCATGCTTGGCCTTGTACTGGCTAAACGCAGAATTGCCATTAGATGGATGTCCTCAGTAGCTCCGACTATTGCAGAGGGATGAGAGATATGGCTCAATGGGCAAATGCTGAGGATTATCACATGTGTAAAATGTGCAGGGATAACAAAGTTGCCGATGATCTGCAGGCCTGGGCAGCAATGATTACTAAGCTGCTGGGCTCCCCAGATGCCCTACCCCCTTGAGCATGACAGTGGGATGAAGGTAAGGAATGCATAATGATTGCCTGAAGAGGGAAGTTCACAGTGTTATCATTACTATAGAGAATGTACCACCTATTTGCCAATGCAATGTATATGGTTTGTTATATAGTGTTTAATTCTGTACGGGGGAAATTGATTGAATCTGCAGAGTGGGACGGGGGTCCCTGACTGTCATTGTGATTCTACACGACATTCTGAAATGTTTTTGCAGTACGCCAGTATTGTTATGTGTATTGTAAAAATACCAATAAAAAAAGTATACAAAAAAAAACCTTGCATGCGGCATACACAATATCATAATTCCAATTACTTACCCACTGTCAGAGGCTGTCCCTTCTGGTAAAGGTGCACTTACTCTGTTGGTGCCAGGGTTCTTATGCAGATTGGGAAGGATTTTGACTCGTTCCAGTTTAGCGTTGCCCCAAGAACGTGCTATCTCTTCATGGCTTTGGTGACGTAATTTGCATGTTTAGGGAGAATCCAATTGGTGCTGTAATGGTATGACAGTCTTTATACTTATCTGGCATTGTTTGAATGGTCTAACCTTTACTAGCCAGTCATCTAGGTAAGGGTAACCACGTATCCCCGATCTTCTCAAGTATGCCGTCACTACAGCGAGGCACTTCTCGAATAACCTCAAAGCAGACAATGTCAAAGGGTAAATCCCTGACCTGGTAATGTACTTTCTCCACAATGAACCTCAGGAATGCTTGTGTTTGCTGTTTATCGGCACACTATAGTCACCATATAGACTACCATCAACATGCACTGCATGATGTCTTGTGCAGTGACCATATTGAACTGTTCCGTCTTTACAAATTTGTTTAAGGCATTAAGGTTTAGAATGGGTCCAAGGGTTTTGTCTGGCTTTGGTTCCAGGAAATAAATGGAGTAGACCACTAGGTAATCCTGTCCTTTTTGGTACCCCTCCTGTTGCATCTTTGTTTAGGTATTCCTCAACTGCTTGTAGCAGGCACAGATTCTCATCTTTGTTGCAAGACCTTGTCTTTGTATTATGCTTGGTAAGTTTCAGACCCGTTCTATACAACAGCCATGCTGTATAATGTTTTGTATCGATTTGTCAGGTGATTTTTTCCCATTCTTTGAGGAATCCTCTGATTCCGACACCTACAGGTATTGAGTGTAGTTAGAGGCCTGATGGTAAGTCCATGCTTGATGCTCTGCTCCTCGTTAAGGGGTGCCTCCTTCTCTATCCCTGTATAAAAAGGTCTGGCTTGCTGGGGTATTGCCACTGAAGTGGTGCACTTTGTGAGCTGACTGTAGGCCCAGAACTGGTGTGAGGGGGGACTAGATGCAATCCTTTCCTTACTGGCAGTTCTCTTTGTGCATTGAACTAGGGAGGGCATTGAACTGATGAACTCCCATACCTTTGTCAGTAATGATTTATTTCTTTATTTTTTTGCAGCAAACTGGTTGGCCAAACAGGTTTCTCGCCTGTTAAGGACATATATATATAGAACCTTGCACTTCCTGTTTGAACCTTGAGACTCTCAGCAATAAAATGCATGGCTTCTTATGGCAGAGCCCTCATATTGCTGTCTGCTCAGTGTATTGGCCACATTTGGTGCTGACTTGAAGCATAGGTTTAAGATAGCCTTGCCTTTTTGGGTGTTTTTTTTTTTTTTTTGCAGCAGCAGCAGCTTGGTACTGCTCAGGGAGGAGCTACATCAATTTCTCCATTTCCTTCCTCTGCAGCATATTGGCTATGGAAGGCATTATAGTTGGAGATATATTATTGGGTAGCTGCAGACTTCTCCATTTCCCCCCACTATTTCCATTATCTTGCATTCAGTCCGTCCAGTAGGGGGCCACAGATAGTGGAAGCATTTGCCCCCTTAGATGCAGTAGCATCAATAATGGAGTCTGCTCTCATGCTGCGTCTGATATAAGGTGGATCGTATGAAAAATGCTAATATTTTTTTCCACCCTTAGTATCTCCACATTTGCTGTCACTGGCTCTCTAAAGGCCTCTGTCATTATTCAAGTTCTGTCACAAAAATTGATATTCCTAAATTCATTAAAGCTAGGGTTACGTACAAATTGACTAGGTCTGAGAAGGATTTTACTATAGAATTGGATGAACAGATTAGAAATTGAGAAAATGACAAGTAGAGAAGTAAGGATGGATTGAGAGAAAGAATAGGAAGAGATGAAAGTAGTAGGAATAAATTCAAAGTTAAATTTTGACTTGCAACAGTAGGAAAAGTTATACTTCCTGAGATGAATGGAACAGATTAGGAACCTCAGATAGTCGGTTGGGGTGAATATTACAGAGACTGGAAGTTACAGGTGAGCAAATATTTTAAGGAAAAGATCCTGTTATTCTTGGAGTTTATTGTGTCCGTGATTCTGCAAAATAGGCCCGGTTTAGTTATTTCACTTGTGAAAGAGGGCGGAGTCTGCAGCATGTTGCGTGTTCAGCAATGGTATACTTGTATGCTGGACACAAGTAACGAAATTAACAAATTTGTCAATTACATCGCTGATGTTTCTAGAGAAATGAAGGAGCTGGAAAAGACAGGTGTCTATGAAGCGATAGGGAAAATTAGTGAGTGGCTTAGTAGTATAGGTAGTGGATTATTAGTCAAGACCATAACCCCCATATAAGTCATTACAATTTCTGCGATAAGCTTATTTATGTTTACAAGGGATGTAAAAATGATAACTGTAAATGTTGGATGAAGATGGAATGGAGAAAAGCAACTGTCTTAATCAAGTGGGAGAAGAAAGAAAAGAGCTGTTGTGGTCCTTCAAGAGATGCAGAGCCACATCAATGATGAGCTGAAGGATCTACAGGAGTCTAGACAAAAGCCGCAAAAGTTGACAGCTGTTGTGTAAAGTAAGGCTTTAGAGGGAAACGGGGGTGTAGTGTTGTGCGACTCCGAGAGTCACCAAACAGCAGATATGAAGGGGATTTTTTTTTTTATAATGATATGTTTCACATCATATCAACATGTGACACATAAATGTACTGAATGTATATTTTTCATGCATAGATTGACCATGGCTAATGAAAGCCTGCAATTTAAAATGGCTGTCTGTTTGCCCTCATGCACCACAGAGTGCCTTTTTTTCCCCAGTCCAGGCAAAGTCGCCTCCACATGTACTCTCTCGATGGAGGCGTGGCCAAGATGGCTGAGAGAGCACAGGTGTAGTTCTCTGCTCTACTTCGGCCTGCACTACAACGACAGTCATCCCGAGAAACCCAGAGCAGGAGTAGATTCTCAGTGGTCCCTTGGGCTTCCCTGGCACCTCTGCCGCTGGTCGCTGCTCTCAGAGAGCCCTGGGACCGCTTTTTAACAGTAGAGTCCAGGGTGGTGAGGGGAGAGGCGACGGAAGTGACCAGACAACCCCCGGTAGTATAGACTGCCAAGCGCCCTTACCCTGGAGGCGAGCCACGCAATGCTCCCCTGTTAATCCCCTGAGGAGTGCAGTGATGTGTGCGTGAGGGGCCTGGCCGGCAGGGCTGGAGGAGCGCGTCCGAGAGCGGCCTTGATTGCTGCTAGCTCCACTGTGCATCATCTGACAACCCAGAGCTCCTTGAGGCGGGGGCAGACATGCAGTCCCTGCTGCCGGCGCAGGTCTGAAGGAGCACAGAGGACAACGCACGTGGCTGAGGAGGGCTGGGCCTTTCACCGGTGCAACCGGCCTTGGAGGCCCCGAGCCCGAGACTACCATAGAAGCACTGCCACTTGGGAGTGGGTAAAGACTTGGAGTACCTGTGCCTACCCTGCTGCATCCCCTCTAACTGGCACTGCTCTTTACGGTTAAGCACCACTTAATAACCATATGCACCCCCAGGTGGCAAGCACTATAATAGATCTTGGGACCCTGACGTTTATATGCCCCAACTTTACCTTCTGCGGGTCGGACCTGGGGTACAGTGGCCCTCATTTCGCACAGTGCCTGGGATCCCCCAGAGTACAGGACGCAGCACACAGTCTGGAAATTGGACAGAGCAGCAAGCTGCAAATGGCTACCAGGGCTCGGTAATCTGGCCCCAACCAACCTGCGTGGAAAGATAGTGACCCACCACGGGGAGAACTGTTATACGTCATCCCATCTCACCACAGCCCCTCTGAGCCAGAGCCCCCAGCTGGCCTAGGCTGGAATTCCGGGTTCCTAGTTTCCTTGGATTAGTTCTGGGCACCGCAGGATAGCCTTGACAGCTACCATATGGCCATGAGGAAGACAGCAAGGGAAAGTATCTGGGTATTGACCGCCTGGGGCAACAACCAGCAGACAGTGCCCTGCAACTGGCAGTCGACCTCTCCCCTCTGATCCGGAAACTCAGACATTGCAAGATATTCTACAGCCAATCACCGCATCACGAGAATTACTGGAAACAAAAATTGGTAACCTGGGGGCACAATTAGGAATTTTAAGAGATGACCATCTTTGGTTGGCAGACAGGGTCACTGCAGTTGAAAGGGAGTTCTCTTATATCCCGAATAATCTAGCAGACATTCGCCAGAGGCTCACCACAACGAAGGAAAGGTAATGTAAAGCGACGTGCAGAGAATGCCGAAAACCGGGCTAGAAAGAACAACATTCAAATAGTTGGTCTAACCGAAAAAGTGGAGGGCGGAGACATGATTACCTTCCTGAAAGCTGGGTAAAACCTGAATTGGCTCCTATTGATCTGTCACCGTTTTTTGCACTGGAGCGAGCCCACAGGGTCCCAGCTCGCCTGCCCAACCCTGGTACACCCCCCAAGTGGTCATAGCTAAACTGCTGTACTAAAAGGATAGAGACGCTATCCTGATGCAAGCCCATAAGAGGTGAGATATTACAATGGACAGCAGTAAAATCATGATTTTCCCTGACTATTCCAGGGAGGTCAAAAAGCAGTGGAGCACATTTGTGGCAGTAAAACGCAAACTTTGTGAACAGGGGATATCCTACACCATGCTTTATCCGGCCCAACTCAGAATCGCTGCTCACAGCATCACCCTTTTCTTCAATACCCCCCCAAGAGATGTGGACATGGATTGAGGCATGCGCACACCAGGTTCCTCAAGCTGAAACGATCCACGAAAAGAGCGATGCCGGTGCCTGATGGCACCCCCTCAGTGGTGGAGGCCCAGCGTGCCCAACAGCAGGCACTGGAGGACAGAGCAGCCCTTCGAGAGGGAGCTCCATCCAGCCCGACTATATCACCCATGGACCCTGGTGAGTTGTGTAAAATTGACGGCTCTATCTTGAGCAGTCAGACTGCTACATCCCTCCACTCAGAATCAGCTCCAGAACTCCCGGCCATCATGCCTAGATCTGCAGATGACTTACTCTAAAGATTGGAAATTCAGTGCCTTGTTACTGCAGATATACTGTACATCCGATACCCACAAAAAGTTGGTTATTGCTCTGTTGTTGGCCCAGGGCCTCATTGGGATTGTCTGATACATATGTACCTATATCTGGTCTTGCTGCGACTGCATTGCATGCGCTTCGAGATGGAGTGAACACATTGGGACATGCTACTCGATTCATTTGTTGTTACGGTGGGCTGGTCTGGCCCACCGCCCAATACCACTTCAACAGGGAGTGGATAATGCTACTCGAATAGTATTAGTTAGCTTAGTTTGGACAGGGAAGGTTGGCCTACCGGTCCTGGGGAGAGGGAGTTGGTTAGTTCTAGTGTTTACTGGTTTAATGGGCACAGTGTTGTGCGCAATGTGGGGTACTGTTTCTGTGCATATTGTCATGCTCTCCAACCCATTTCCATCCCTGCCTAGTCAACCTCAGACTCACACTGCTTATCACTTCACACTTAGCTTAAATTTTCCTCTCTACTAGCTATAATATACTCTCATGGAAAGTGAGAGGAATACACTCCATTGCGAAGCATTATAGGGTCTTTTCTTATCTTGCCCGCCATGGTGTGCACCTGGCCCTTCTCCAGGAAACACATATAATACAAAAAGAGGGTATCGCTTTACAAAGTAGATGGAGCGGACAGGTGTACTACACGACTTACTCTGCCTTCGCCAGGGGGACTTTATTTTGGATTAGGCCTGGGGTCCTATTCCAATACACTGCACATAAGGAGGAACCAGAGGAGTGTTATGTTGCGATAATAGGCCGCCCTGATGGGAAGGACATTACGATCATCAAATGTGTTTGAAATTTGGGGCAATCAGGCAGATTTCCTAGCAGAGCTGTCTTGACACCTTGCCCCTTATCTGACAGTTGATGTGGTTTAGGGGGTGATTTTAATTGCATAGGTGATCCAGCACTTAATAGATCACACCCCCCACTGATAGATTCCCTGATATAGAAACTGGTCCGCTCATATACTACATGGCAGGAAAACTGGAACTTAGTGGACTCCTGGCGAGCCTTGCACCCTCAGAGTAGGGACTATTCTTTCTACTCACCAATATATGCGCTCCATGTTAGACTTGATACATTTCTTTGTACACCACCAATTCACCAGAAGATACAGGACGTAGAATACCTGGCATAAACTATATCCGATCATAACCCAGTCTTGCTTCATTTGGATTGGGGGGAGGGGATCCGCCCCCATACCCTCCTGGAAACATAAACCTGAAGCTTTATCTGATTCTATTTTCGGCAAAATATTGTTGTATAAAAAGAGTGAGTCCACTAACTCACACAGTGTAGAATGGGCTGCCTTTAAAACAGTCCTACGAGGTTGCTGCGTTGCTGAGATGATTGGGATTCAAAGAACCCTTCTCTGGGAGGAACTCACTGTTGAGACTGCATTGCGGTATCTTGAACTAGATAACCAGGAAACCCCAGGTGAACCAACAGTCCCTCCTAGATGCCAAGGAGAAAGTAGCCAAACGTGTCAAACGTCTTCGCTGCTTCTACTACCGTACTTATATGATTAAGACGCACACTACACTGGATGAAGCAGGTCGTTTATTGGCCTGGTTAGCAAACCCTACCCATTGAGGCAGCCACAAAGTTTAAATACAGACTGACTCAGGGGCTTGGTCAAACAAAGGGACATTAAAGGGGAATTTTATAAATATTATTCATTCCTATACCAAAGTAAGGGGGTCACTGACCCAACTTCACCGCCAGTGTGGTGAAGCCCCCACCGGCCCTATTATGATTTTCCCGCTGGGCCGGCAGGCAGAAATAGTGTTACCACCCGCCAGCACAGCGGGAAACAGGGCCTTTACATTGACGCCGGCTCCTAATGGAGCCGAGCCAATGTGCAGTGCGGCGGATGCAGCAGCATCCATCGCGCATTTCACTGCCTGTAATTCGGGCAGTGAAATGCACGATAGGTCTGTGCATGGGGCCCCCTGCACTGCCCACGCCAAGTGCAAGGAGAGTGCAGGAGGCCGAGTCACCCAATCCACCAGCCGTTCCCTGGCGGTGTAAACCGCCAAGAAAAGGCTGGCGGAATGGGACTCATAATCCCCATGGTCGGGTTTGAAACCATGAGACCACCACCACCGTGGCATCTCCGCCAGGGCCATAATATGGCGGGCAGACCTGCCCACCATCGGAGAGTCTGGCGTCCATGGGCCGCCAGACTCATAATAAGGGCCTACATCTCTGGTCACCTCCACATCATCAGTACATTCCTGACACCACTTACATTCCCAGTATCAACATCAGAGGAGTCAGAACAGTTCATAGCGGTATCAGCTTGCCAGAGGTGAAAATGACTATTAAAACACATGGCACGAGGGAAAACTCTAGGTACTAACGGGTTCCCAATAGAGTTTTATGCCACATATGCTGAACAGCTTTCGCCTCAGTTGGTGGAACTTTTTAATGAAGCAAAAACACTGAAGGTGCTCCTGTCCATGAGTAGGGAGGCCTTAATAGTACCCCCTACCAAAACCTGGAAAACAGCCACATGTTATAAAGGTATACTGCCCCTTGTCAAATTTAAATGAGACTACAAAATATTATGTAGAATCCTAATCTCCAGACTCCTACAATTTATGCCTAGGCCGATTCATAAAGATCAGACGGGTTTCATACCTGGCAGCGTTAAATATTCAACGACTGTTGTTGATCTTGGAGAAAGCTCCAGGCACTGCGCCCTGTGCTGCTATTTTCACAGTGGATCTCGAAAAAGCTTTCAACAGCTTCAAATGGAATTACCTAGCTTAAATAATTAAACACTTCCACCTGGGTGACATTTTTTTTTTTTTGCACTGGGTTCAGTTTCTATATGCGAGTTCAGGAGCTTCAGTGCGAACCGGCAAATACATCTCGCCAAGTTATGAAATTAAATGCCGCACCCGACAGGGCTGTTCTCTCTCGCCATTGTTGTTTGCCTTAGCAATAGAACCTGTATCACTGAGAGCCCACCAGGGTCGCAATTACAAGGGCCCATTGCTCCTAGGGATCCCTCAGTATATTGCTCTCTATGCCAACAACATCCTGCTGTTTCTCCAAGATGTCCAAGAGGATCTGATGGGTGCCCAGCTTTTTACTGGAAGAGTTTTGTGATTTGGGAGCCAAACTGCATAACGTATCTCATATTAAGAACCTACCATGCTCTTTTCGATATTTTGGAGGGCAATGTCCGCCGGGCCGTTAGTGCATTGAAGCGAAGCATGGAGTTCTGGAACTCACTCCCTCTATCTGTGATGGGGAGAATTGCATTACTGGAAATGGTTGCTTTGTCCCAACTAATGTATTATCTCACAAAAATCCATTGTGCATTGCCCATCGCCTTTGTGTGGGGGGCAGGCTGCAGACCGGGTGCGTTAATGATCCAGTGGGGGTCCCCGGGCTCCAGTATTGATAAAATGGGGGTCCACAGAAGTCAAAAGGTTGGGAACCACTGGTCTAGAGTGACCAGCAAATTTGTAGATTTGGACCTAATCCTGGCTAAGAGGGAGATAACCCGCAAATAGAAGTTGAAAAGAGCGCCAAAAGTGACCATATAGAAGAAGGAATTATTGAAATGGGCGGATTATGAAGGTGAAGCCCTATTAGTGGACACCCGTCGTGACTGCCGTCCCCTGGACGGGGCCAGGGCATGGGTGGTGCTGGTAGAGGACCTTAAACAAGCTGCATCCACCCAGGCGTCGTCCTCCACACACTCCACATAATATCACCGGACCATTTGGCTACAGTTGGTCTGTGGTTACATTCCTTACATGTCTCTATATGTTTACACATTGGGCTTGGAAAGTTGAATACCACTGCACCTCGCTGCATGCAGGGGGGGAGGGGGGGAGAAGCTGATTGAGGGAGATAGGTTAGGTGGGATTGCCATGTGAAACATATATTGTCCTGAAGTTATTTTATGAGTTGGAAATACAGCATCTAGAACTGTTTCTAGATGTGAATCTCACGATTGCTTTATTGTAAACCAATAAAATCTGTTAAAAAAAAACATGTACTCTCTCGATGTGCCCTTAAGTTTTCCATTCCCAAGTAAAATGTTTTGTTTTGCACAATCCTTCTAGATTGTGTTAATGAAATATTGCTTCGTACCTGCAGAGTACAGCTTGAACCAATGTACGTCATTATATTGCAGATAACTAAGTTTGAAGGGCATTTAGAGTAGCCTCATGTGTAGTAGCTTTAGAAAATGAGCTTAGTTATCTACTAGAGCCTTAACTTGATTGGTCCTTTATATGGGAACCATGCATAGGTGAATCAAGTGTTAGAATTGTGTGATTCAACCTAATAGACTAGAGTTCAGAAGATACTCTGCCAGCCTCTTTGACCCTTAGAGAGAGCCTTTTTTTTCAGATTTGCTAGCAAAACCTTTCACCAACTTAATAGAGTAGGGTGCTTTGTTTAAAGGAGAGCAGATGTTACTAATTTTTCCTTTGAGACAACTTTATAATAGTTTGTCTTTGCTTATGTGACTTTAAATGTCTTTGAACTACACATTGACTACTACATCAATGTACTGATAACAACCAATTTGAAGATTTGAGTTTCAAACTTTGCTAATAATTTAATAAATTTGTATGGTTTGAAATGTAACCACTCTGCCTTCCTTGCGGGGCCTAATGTGCTTATTGTTATTAAAATGAATTAAAATGTTATGTTTAGCCTCGGATGTCCTAAAGATTCTTCAGAGAGTGCTTTATGCACCAGAATCTGACAAAGCAAAGTGGTCCATCAGTCTGTCAGAAAGGTTTTGGTGGGAGTTTGTTGGCAGTCAACACCAAACATACACTGTTGTATAACCTATTTAAATACTCTAGTTCTATTCTTACTCTGCCCTTACCAATGGATTTAGCAGATCCCTTACCAACTGATTTAACAGATCTGACTTGAAAAGTTTAGCATATTGATGTAAAATAAATAGGTTTAGATGGGATTCCACTTCAAAATACTAGCCTGTAAATTATGATTAATAGAACAATCGCTTCTGAAAGACTGAGATTTGAACCTTAGGTCCTTTACACATGCATGCACATACAAACAGCTGCAAACTAGCTATTGTGTATGTTAGCTCCTAGTTACCTGTGAGCAATGTAGGAAATGATGGGCATTGTGAGCACTGAAATTAACATTAATAATTATCTTTACACAATCATACCTATGTTTTAATATACGAAATGTTCTAACGTTGAAATTAACGAGTGACACATAATATGCCTCCTTTATTGGCCACCAACATATGTCAGGCCCGTAAATGCTCTTTCATAAATAATGTACTAATGCTGTATTGAAAATCCTGCTTGTTTAAAAGGCATTTCTTGGTAAAATTAATGGCTGAAATAATATGAGTTTTTCTTGTGTTTCTGCTGGGCCTCAAGCAGAAAAAGCCCACAGCGAGAAGTTATCTAACTTCCAATGTTCTAGCACATTTAACTTTTGTGTGATCTCGTGTCCACTGTACAACAGGTTCCATTGATTGATTGCATATCTGTCTGAAGTTGTATTTTCTAACTCATGTTTTTCTTCAGAGGATGTGACGTAAATCCTGCAGTCTCTGTAACCACTGTCTTGCAGCGTATTTGGGATGTGCCGAACAAAAAGGTCTACTGAACGTAGACGGAAGAAGAGCGGGATGATACATTTACTATAGTTTAGAACTACGTGAAAGGAGAAGAAACCAATCGGTATTCTGCTAACGCTTTTGTGTAACTTTCCTAATGCACTGCCGATATCTAATGTTTTTGTAATTGAATGTGCTTTCTTCGCCTGAATTTTCTGACCAATAGCAAATGTGTGATATTTTTTTCAGATTAAATGCTCTTTATTTATTAGCTATCTTCATTTTGAGTGACAGAATTCTACTCCTTCACAAAAAGCATATTAGCACAAAGTAGATTTATTCAGTATCCTGAACTACTGAAGCAAGATGTGCTTTTTGAGACCAAAAATATTTTTGCTAATGTTTGTTCTGATGGTGAGGGCCCAGCAGCTACCATAACAAAAATTATGCACAATAACCAAGTCAAAACAAGACGTGCACTGGCAAAACCAAAAGGCTAATCACCATGTCAATGTTCTCCATAATATTCTTAGAACTGGTTACACTGATCTTTCCATTATGAATATTTTTTCTGGAAATACTAGCATGCATCAACATTTTACTGAATTATGCTTCAAATAAGTGGTACCTAAATTTTCCTAGTTGCGGTTTTTCGTGAACATATTTTGAAAGCAAAGCATGACCAATCTTGTTTTCAAACTCCTGCAAATATTTGAATCAAACCAGGGAGCATGCTGGGAGCATCATACATAGCCTATCAAACATTGCATACGTGTGTATGCATTTTTATACTGCAAAGTGCCACTAGTGCAGTCCGAGCTGACAACATTTTCTTAGAGTGCTCACCCTAATAGAAAAGTGAATCATAAATAAATACAAGTTTGAACATCATTAACATATGGGCACACATATTACCTTAATTGCAGACAGTGCTCTTTCCTGATCCCTGTAAACTGGCAGCCAGAGTTTGTGCTGTAGGGAGCTGGGCCTACTTGTCCCAAGGGCAAAATGAACATTAAAACTTGTTGTTCTTGACCCCACAAAATGTGTCTTGGGCGTCAGGCTATAGGAATTCCACATCCTTGCAACCATGTCAGAAGGATCCTGCTTTCCTACAACACCCACAACCACAATTGAGGTAGTGTCACTTTTGCATATTCTACAAGCCTCTGCCCTTGTCAACAGACAGAGGGATCTACACATGGGGGCAATCCATTTGGGCCTTGGTTTCACGCACACAGGACAAAAAAAAAACATCACATTTGTCATTTTTGCGTATGGCTGTGCAGCATGTGCAGATGTCAGGTTCCTTGTTCCACTTCCTCCAATTTACCGTAAAGGCTGCTATAGGTAAACACCCATATCTGAATTGAAGGTATAGGCTTTCCACCCGTGCTGGGCGTAAAAAATCCCAAAACTCCTATGCCTTGCAGACTTATGGAGAGCAACACTCTTGTCAAACTCCCTATTGAGGAAGTGTGATCTCTAAGGCTGCTAGCTTTCTCTTCCATCAGTTTTTTAACTTCAGCGGCATCACCTGTCCAAACGGTCCGAGGCTCACTCCAAAACTTCCATAGACCCAAGTTGAGCCAATTCTTTTAAGTGCCCTTAGGCAACCAATTTTCCCCATCCCATTGGCCAAGATGACATCCCTCAAACCCTCCTTGACGTGGCGCAACTCATCAGTGCTCCAAACTAAAATCCAGTTGAGCAATAGTTTTAGCACTATCGCTAGCTCATTGATTCTTGAAACCAGGCGGAGGGAGGACTAATGGTTTACCCCTTCCTAGAGCCAAGTGACCTCTGAGGAAGTTATTTTATTTTATTTTTAGGGGGCTAATATTACAGTGGCCCCATAGTTTCGACCCATACAGTCCCACCCCTGTTGCTTGCTTATTTCTACTGCTAGGTTTACAGGAGACCACGCCATTTTTTTTTGTGCAAATCTTTATATGGCACCTGCTCAATATTTCACAAGTAGGGTACTTTTGAGACATGCGGGTTCTATGATCCTGACTCATCTACCCTGATGTCCAAGAAGTCAAACTCTCATACCCTTTCCAATACCTCAGAGCCCACCTTAATGACCCCCTTATCACCCTACCTTTCTTGGAGTAGACCATGTATTTGGTCTTATAGGTGTTCAAGGCCAAAATCTGCAAAATTGATTTAAACTATCAACTAAATTTTGCAGGCCCCTCCTAGTTTTAGACAACAATGGGTTGTCTGCAAAGAGGAGTGCTGGTATTTTTACTCCTGCCGGGGAAGGGGTCCCACAGTCAAACAGGTGGGCAATACAGTTATAGGAGGAAAAGGGTTGGGGCAAGAACCCAGCGCTGCTACACACCTTGATTAACGATAAAGGTATTATTTAACTCTCCTCCCACCCCCTTTTGCAAAATGTCCCTGATGGAGCAATCTAATCAGCTGGAGGAAGTCAGGCAGGGTACCCATTCCCTGGAGAACTTCCCAAAACCTCCCACCATCTCTCCAGGGACCAGGTCAAAAGAGGCATGCAGATCAATATATGCCACATAAAGGTCGCCGTTGGACAAATCCACCACTTTCCATTTGACCAAAAGGAAGCGGAAGACCTGATCAACAGCACTGACTTTCTGCCTAAAACCTGACCAGAGGTATGAGAGGATCTGATTCTCACTGCACCAATCTAACAAGCTCTCTAGCACCTGCTTGCAAATTTTTTTTTTTAGGTTGTCTAACAGACTAATAGGCGATAGTTTGAAGGCACAATGGGGTCCCCTTTTTAAAAATTGTGACACTCTCCATCCCTTTCCAGGAGTCTAGTATTGCCCCCTCTGCAGCGATGGCGTTAGAGACCACATTCATGTAAGGGACCCATACCTTGAGACTGGACTCAAAGTCATCACATGGGATTTTATCAAAGCCCCGAGCTTTCTCCGACTTAAACAAGACCACTATGTTTTCCGTTTCCACAAGAGAAAGAGTTACCAGATGCTGCATCTGGTTCTTTCTACTGTGGGAACCCCCACCCTCAAGTTGGCTTTCATCTACCACAGTGGGGGAATACAATTGCCCAAGTGTACAACCCACTCGCTCAGAAGAACTGAAGTTTCTGCAGGATTACCCAGATTTCCTTCATTCCTGCTAAGGACCAAAACCTTTTACTGGTCACTGTTTACCGTGACATCCAGTATATCCATCCACACGTCTTCATTCCATTCTGCTTTTGCTGCTTTTAGTGTTGCCCAGTAATTCGCCCTACACACCCTAATGACTTGGGTTTCCCCTCTTTTCATAGCTTGCAGGAGGTCTACCTTGGCCTTTTTGCATTGATGATTAAACATCCCCTTTGTAGTTTGGGACCCCTGCCACTTGAGATAGAACATCCCTCAATTTATCAAAGACTGTGTGGTGCTCTGCCAAATCCAGGTCACTTTTCTCCCAATCACACATTCTCTCCATATGAGTCACCAGGATTAAATACAGGGCCATAACTTGCTCATGTGAGGAGCTTACTACTTACCATCTCACATTCCTTCTGTTATTCGTGGCAACAAGCTGTCTATGGCCCCTGTGTGTGGGGCTGGAAATGGTCACTGATACTTTTAACCTTAGCGAAATTGGGTTATGGTTACTCTCTCCACTATGGTCATGTCACCCTGCTTGCTCCACAATCTTACATCTGGGAGGGAATGGATTGTGCTCTGGTAAGCCCCCCCTTCTATAGGTCGGGCGCTTATCTGAGCGTGAGCAGCCATTACATGCCCTGATCCCATAGTAAGGTCAACAACCTGGAGTGCTGCCCTCGAGAGAGGTCTCGCTTTGGCGGGGCCTAAGTCTGGAATACCCCACACCAAGATCTCATCTCTAGTCAGCTCGACAGCCATGCTACTTGGTTCAAGCGTCAAATTTAAGCCCCCGGCTACGATCACGTAATGGGTACTTACAGCCTCTCCTAGTACTCTATCTTTCCAGGAGATGTAGTGATCGTGATTCGTCTATGGCTGGTGCTCCTGTTGTAAACATTCATGGACGTGAGCTGGCCCATGAGAAAAACAACCCTTGACCATCCAGGGAATCCAAGTACATATGTGTCACAGTATGGGAGAGACTGCCCTGAACCAACACCAGTAGCCCAACCAGGGGACACCCAGCACTTAATTTAATCTCTGGGATGTTTTAACTTCTGAAACCACGCCTATTAACCTGCTCTATCACCAAAGTTTCCTGGATGAGACAGATGTCATGATCATCTACAAAGGTGCCCCAATCTGGATCTCCTAGATTGCCCTGGATTCCAGCAATGTTTCAACTTAACAAAAGATCTGGGAAGGGAAGGAAGTTGGTTGATACAATGGGGCCTCATAGCCTATTCTCCTCACATGTTCTATGTGGGTCAGGGACATTACTAAAATAGCTGTACTCAAATTTGTTGTTGCGCCCATAATACCTAGGTACGCTCCCTGCTCTTGGGCAGAAGACACCAATCTAGTTCAGGTAAACCTCCGTTGATTGTACGCCCACCCTTCCATTAGTCGTAGGACCCTCCTGGATAAGAGGGAGTCAGTCTAACTCTGCTAGCGAAGGAGGAGAATTTGGGGGAACAAAGTTGCTACACGGGCAAGAATCTGTTCCCCCAGAATCTATTAGGCTGGCCTTTTCTTGGTGGATGCACAACTAAACCACTCCTCTCACTCAAATGTCAATAGAAAAACCCCTGGGATTTCAAAACTCTGTTAGATCCTGCTTGGTTTGATTGTGCACTGAAGTGGAGTAAGCAACGTACGATCTCTGGGTCCCTAAAGTTTACAACAACACAGTCATATTGGATATACTAATTGTGGAAGACTCTGGATTGCCATATACTATTGTGCAACGCTCAGAGTGGGATGACAAGTTTGCAAGAGTTCTGGGTAATGAGTTAGCTCCTACTGATATACATCCAGTTACTCCCACAGGAGCAAAAATTCCAATGCTTGAGTATAGGACTTTAACTTTTAAATGTATCAAGAGGCTTTAAATATTACTCTGTATCCCAACAGCAAAGATCAGGTTTTGTTGTTGGGAGAGTCTGTGGTACACATGGAGGATGAGCTGCAAAAACAGCTTCCTGGAGTGTTCTCGGGTGCTGTTGCAGAGTTATGTGGATTTTATCACAGGATTATGTTGAAGGATTGGGCGAAATCACTGTGTTATAAAATGAGTAATGAACCCCAGAATGAGAGAGATAATGTGATGAAGGAGTTAGATAAGTTGGAGAGAAGTGGAATTATTGAACTGATGGAGAGAACTGAATGGCTGACACCCTTGGTTGGAGCCCTGAATTCCAACAAGCAAATAAGGCTGTGCATTGATGTTAGGGACCTTAATAAAACATTTGTGGTGGATAAGTTTCAACACCCCAAAAACAATGAACTCATGGCAAAAACTAAGAGTGTTAAGTGATTTTCTACAACTGATCTTACATCTGCTTTTCATCAGATTTCGCTTCACCATTCTAGTACAAGTTTGGCTTCATCAATTACGCCTTTTGGGTGTTTGAGGTTTTTGCGCATGCTGTATAGGCCAGCGTAGGTTGTAGCAGTGATTCAGCGTCTTATGCATTTGTTATTCAATGATCTGGAGGGATTAACATGCTTTCAGGATTACATACTTGTTATGGGTAGTAATAAACAAGAACACGATCACAGGAAAAAAGTGGTTTTAGAAAGACTATCTGCCAAAAGGTTGACTGCTGAACTGAGGAAGTGCAACTTTTCAATGAGGTTGGCAATATATTCTGGACATGAAGTTAGTAGAGAGTATTTCTCCCAAAAGAGACATTTTTGAATCTATTAGTAATTCACCAGCACCTACCTGCAAAGAGGAAGTCAGATCTTTCACTGGACTGTCTATATTTTATTCAAAATGTATGAAGAATGTTGCAATAAAACATAAGGATTAAGGCAATTATTGAAGGAGTGTCAAGAGTTTGAATGGCTGCATAAGGATTTAGAAACTGTTAAATGAGACATTTTTTATACTGCAGTTCCATTGCAAGGGTTTTATTCTACAGCTCCTAGTCTTTTCACTTCTGATGACAGTGGCACAGGGTTAGGCAATGCATTAACAGATTTCTGCAGATGTGTTTGAGTGTACTGTGATGTATGCTTCTCATTCCTTGCCGCCAGCTGAGGAAAAGCTTTCGTGATCTAGACAGAAATGTTGGCAGCAGTATGGGTGATGGAGAAATGCAGGCAATATTTATGGGGTTCAAGGTTTACACTGCACACTGATCATAATCCTCTTGTGACTGTTTTAACATCTGGTGGTGTGGTTAAAGCAACACTTTGTATTGCCAGGATGCCTTTGAGACTTCTTGATTGTGTGCTTGATGTTGCGTATTTGCCTGGTAACAGAAATAAGGTGGCAGATTGTTTAAGCTGATCTCCCTTACCATTAAGCGTACATTGCTGAAGTGAATGGGACGGGTATAGGGTTGCTACAGTCAACAAGAACAGTGATGCAAATATAGGTGAAGACTGGATTGCTGGCTATGGTGATAATGACATTTTCAGTACCTTTAGGTAGTGATGGGACACAGTGCTTGTGACTGGCCTTGCAACAACAAGTAGTCTGAAGAATACAGTAACTTTTGCAAACTGAAGGATGAGATATCTAAGTGATAAAGACTTCATTTTGAGAAGTGGCAGGGTGGTGCCCCCTAAAAGTCTTAGAGAGGATTTTGAGAATCACACATGAAGGACAGTTGGGCATAGTCAATCAAAAAGAAGAGTGAAGACCTCATATTGGTGGCCAGGAGTTGACACTGACATGGAAAGGTACGCAAGAGCCTGTGAGTATTGTGCTAATTCAGATAAATCGCTTTCAGTTTTCCAACCTTCACTAAGAAGTGTGAAGTGTCCAGAAAATCCCTGGGAGGAGTTGAGTATTGATGTTCTTGGTCCAATTTTAGATATGTGCGGTATAACTAAATATCTACTTGTTCTCTTAGACTTCTATTCTAAATTGTGAGGTTGGAAATTTTTTAGTAAGCCGGCCTCGACTCCGATGGTTTCCGTGCTCAAGGGGATTTTCTTGAGCGAGGGGACTCCCAAATCCTGACCAGGTGGCAATGGTCCACAATTTACTGTCAACAAGTTGGAGAAATTTTTAGCCAGGACTGGAATTAAAAAGGAAACACACTCCAGTTTATCACCCTGCTGGAAACGGCGCAGTGCACAGTTTAACAGAGTGGCCATGGGTAGTCTGCATGCTGCTATTAATGCTGGCCTGGATCGGGAAATGGAGTTGGTGAGCATGATTTGGAGTATAAAATCACTCCTACTTTGACTTGTTACATTCCTTTCAGAATCTTGAGAGGTAGGCAACCTTTTACTACGGATAACGTTTTAAAAAAAAAATATATTTTATTGCATTTATTAACAAACACCACCAAACAGAGTAAAGTTCTATACGTACAAACAGTTCAGTAAACATAGTCTGGTAATAGGCCTCATAATAATAACAACAGCAACCGAGCTTCAAAGCAATCAGCAGAATAGGGTAACTCACTAGATGAGTGCCCACCTTACAAGTCGCAAGTGAACATAGGAAACAGAACCGGGGGAGGGAGCGGGGAGGAGAGGGAGAAAAGGGGAAAAGAAAATGGGGGTGCAGGGGAGGGGGCAGCACAGCTATCCTATCTCCCATAGAAGGGGAGCAATACCTTGTTACCTCGAAGAGAGGATTGACTACAACTCCATACCCAGAGGGATGCAAAAGGAGCTAGTCACCTCCTTGTGTTCGGGCCTCGAGGAAGGATTTCAGGGCGGCCCATATATTTTGTGGGTGGGAACCCTCTGGCATCAGTTCCCAGGAAATCGATAGTTGTTCCTGGCAGTACGTGGCATCCTTCAGCCATTCATCACACCCGGGAGTCAGTTTCCTCACCCAGCACAGCGCCACCCTATGCTTAGCCAGCAGCAACAGCAGTCCCACTAACCTTCTGTACGCAGAGGAGACATCCTCAACGTATCCAAAGAGGGCAACTTCAGGGGTGCGCAGTAGCACAAGCTCAGTCATCTCTTCAAGCGCATGCAGCACGTCAGAGCAGTGGCCACGAAGCGCCCCACGACTGGACTCCACGGCAGATGCAGAAAGTCCGCTCCAGGGGCAGAACAACGTTTGCATCTAGCGTCCGCCCAGAGGCCCATTTTCTTTAATCTGCTCGGCATATAGTACAGGTGGTGTAAAAAGTTGAAATGAATAAGGCGCAATCTGTAGTTTGGGGAGAGCTTCCATATCTGCGCGAAGTAGTATCGCCACATCTTATCTGGAATGGGCGCACCCAGATCAGCCTCCCAATGAACTCTAACTTTGGACACAACAGAAAGCTCCACATTCTGCATACAAACATATAGATTCATGATGAGTCTACGGGGAGACGGTGCTGTGTATACTATTTCCAGCACTCAAAACATCGGGGGCGTCGCAGGAAAGCAGGAGTACCACGCCCACAACATGGCTCTGATCCTAAAGAAGAAGAAGAATCGGTGGAGCGCGTGTTGCAGAAGGCTCCTAGTGCGCTCTCCAAGGAGACGAACGTCCCCTCCGGAAACCAAGACCCAAAGAAGTCCTATTTAACTCACAAAGGCGTTCATTCAGTTGGCCATCCTCTGACGAAGGAAGGCCCACTACATCCCGCACTGAAGGCGCAAATATCTTGCACACCCCAGTACACCAGCGCAATCTCGCCGAGCACGACGCAGTGTCCACACCTCACCGACAGGGCCTGCACAGTCCGCCAACCACCCCAGCTATCCTGTCAGGCCATACCGAGTTGTGTTCAGGAGCCAGATACGGCAAATAACGTACGGGGTGTAACCAAAAATACACAAAGTGGGCCTGCGCGCAGTGGTAATAAAGTTCAAGATCCGGGGCAGCAAGGCCTTCCTGCTCGAACGTAAGAGTCAGAGTCTCCCATGAAATTCTGGGCTGCCAACCCACCCATACGAGAGTAACAAGCGAGGATTTAAGTTGTTTCAGAAAGCTGGTTCTGAGGACAAGAGGTAAGTTAACAAAGAGATACAATAACTTAGGCAGAATCACCATCTTCGCTATCGCAATGCATCCGGTCAGCGAGAGTGCCAGCGAGCGTCAAGCCACCACTTTGTCTTCCAGCCACACAATGGCCTTGCTGTACTTGGCCGACCACAGCTCCTCCACCTTCTGGCTCAACCAAATGCCCAAATACCACACTGGCCCGTCCACCCAGCAGAGGGGATATCCGGACCAGCACTGCAGCGTAGCATCAGACAAGGGCATCACCACCGACTTTGACCAGTTAATTGTGATCCCGGAGATCCGGCCGAATCGAATCATTTCATCCAACAATATATCGGGGTGCAACTGCGAGTCGCAGACATACAATGCAACATCATCGCAAACATAGAAACTAGTATGGGACGCTGCCAGAACGCCAGCCCCCTATGATTATGGTGCTGTCGCAGTCGCGCCGCAAGGGGTTTTATCGCCACCCCAAAAAGCAGCAGCGAGAGGGGGCATCCTTGGCGAGTGCCCTTCGGAATCTGAAAGGGGTCCAACATCATCCCGTTTATTTTCAATCTGCCAGTCGGCTTCGAGTACAACAGGTGAATCAATTGGATGAACCTAGGACTAAGCCCCACTCTAGCCAGCAAGTCAAACATGAACGGCCAAGTAAGCGAATCATCCAGAAAGACTGCCGCTGCACGATCCTCAAGGCCGACCATAAGGGAGATCGCGAAGAAGGTGCAGAGATTTATACAATGTCGAACGCCCTGGAACAAAGCCACACTGGTCCGGCAGCACCAAAGAAGGGAGCAGGGGCTGTAAACGGACCGCAATGAATCTTATTGTCTATATTAGCGAAAGTGGCAGACAGGAGTCACAACTACACGGGTCCTTTCCGGGCTTTAAAACTGTCACAAGGAGAGCTTCCCGCAGCGAGGCTGGGAGGGCACGTTTCTCAAGCGCCTCAGCATAAACCACAAAGAGGTGCGGCACCAGTATATCTGCATATTCCCTATAGAAGGCCGGCGTCAAGCCGCCAGTCCCGGGACCTTGTTGCCCAGTAAACTGCGTATAACCTGAACCACATCCTCCAACGAGAAGGGGGCATCTAGATATTGCCTGTGCGAGTTCTCAAGCCAAAGCAGGATTATATCCTCAAAGTAATCAGAAGTGGTTGTAGCGCTCATTCCCGGCTGCTCAGCATACAGGTCCAAGTAAAAGTCGGCAAAGACATGCTTAACCTCCTCCATACCAGTCCAGAGTACCCCTGCCGAGTCAGTCAATTCCACTATATAGTTCCCAGACCACGGCTTGTGGAGCATAGCAGCCAGCGTTCTTCCAGCCCTCTCACGCTCACCATATCTCCTCACCTTAGCCTCCTTACCCAGAAAGCAGACTTCGAGAAGCGCCGCCTCCTCTTCATACCAAGTCAGCGCCTCCCTGAGTTGAGCCAGGAGGCCACCAGACCAGCCAGAAGCCAATCGCCGGTCCAAGCCAGCACGCTGCGCCTCCAGGTCTGCCAACTCCCGTCTGAGCGCCTTTAACACCCACGTAATTCCACGGATTACGACCTTGAAGGCCTCCCATAAAGTTCTCACCGAGGATACCGAAACCTGATTGACATCAAAGTAGTCCACAATAGCAGTGCGGATCTCTTCCCTGAAGGCCTGGTCTCCCAGCACTCCCCAGGGCAACCTCCACGAAAATTCACAGCTGGAGCCCCCAGGAATATGCAGCTCCAGCAGGACCGGCGAATGATCAGACAAGGTGCGAGGCTTACGCTCAATTGATTTCACCCAAAGCTCCACATCCCTAGTACCAAGCCACCTGTTAATCCTGGACCAGCTGCCATGTGTGTAATTAACGCATGTGCCCTCCCTATCCCCACCATGTTTTGCCCTCCACAGGTCCACCAGAGCACCCTAAGCCATGATGGGACAATGTCCTCGCAGCCGCTGGGGTCTGGCCCGGCTCTCACAGTCTGCCTCTGGGTCCAATACCACATTGAAATCAACGCCCCATAGTAAAGAGCCGGAGCCCAACGAGCCAATCAATTGCCAAACTTCCCCAAATAATTTGGGGTTGTCAACATGGGGGCCATATATTGACACCAGACGGAATGGCCTATCTTGCAAAGTACCCTGCAGCATGACATAGCGACCCCGTTGGTATGCGAGCACCCTGCCTGTGAGCCACTGCAGCCCCTTCCTGATCAAGATCGCCACACCCCACGCATAGCTCAAGTAAACCGCCATATGGCTCTCGCCAATCCAGCCAGCCTTCACCCATGTTCTCGTTCCTGCAACCAGGTGAGTCTACTGTAGCATACAGATATCAATCAGACAGCCATCTCATCTTGCGTCCATCATTCAGCTCCCTGACATTCCAAGTAAGACAATGAACAGCAGTCACATTTGTATACGCCATCCGAGCAGTCTATCAAATCGCATAGCGCCCCCAGCTGCCACACATGAAGCATCAGCTGCGAAACGGAGGGGAGGGGGGGTGGGGAGGGTAAAACAGTGACAAAACCAACAACCCCAATAACAAACATTGCAGGTCCCCACCCACGCTGGCCCCTCAATTGGGCCAGCCCAGCAAACCCACCCACGCCCCAAACTCATAACCCACAGCATAGCAACAAACAACTTGGTTGGACTCATCCAGCGGCACGTCAGCGAGGCCATCCGTTAACCGCCCCGGTTGGGGTGGGTGGGCAGGAGCATCATGGTACCATTCATACTATAAAACCGGCCGCACCAGAGCAGGCCAAAGTCAAAACTCGTCCAATTCCAGTCCGCAATATGGGATCTCCTGCGGCCTCCAACAGCGGAACGATTTTAATCATGGTCACTGTCTACGGGGGCATCACCACTCGCCCCGTCCGCAAGCCGGAGGTGCTTTTTTGGGAACAGTCTTTTTTGATTGCCGGTTTCGGGTCTGTAAAAAAGTGTAACTTGCCCTTATGTGGTACACGCAATTTGGCAGGGTAGATGAGAGAGTACTTGGCATTCATCTGACTCAAAGTGCGCTTGACCAGGAGAAATGCCCTTCGGGCTGCATGCACCCCAGGGGTGTAGTCTGGGAAGATGCTGAGCTCGTTGTTTTTATATCACTGGGCGACTGTAAGGAAATGCCTCCTTGGCATGGTTACCCCCTGACTTTTTGCCTTTGCTGATGCCAAGTTATGATTTGAAAGTGTGCTGAGGCCTGCTAACCAGGCCCCAGCACCAGTGTTCTTTCCCTAACCTGTACCTTTGTTTCCACAATTGGCACACCCTGGCATCCAGGTAAGTCCCTTGTAACTGGTACTCCTGGTACCAAGGGCCCTGATGCCAGGGAAGGTCTCTAAGGGCTGCAGCATGTCTTATGCCACCCTGGAGACCCCTCACTCAACACAGACACACTGCTTGCCAGCTTGTGTGTGCTGGTGGGGAGAAAATGACTAAGTCGACATGGCACTCCCCTCAGGGTGCCATGCCAACCTCACACTGCCTATAGGCATAGATAAGTCACCCCTCTAGCAGGCCTTACAGACCTAAGGCAGGGTGCACTATACCATAGGTGAGGGCAAAAGTGCATGAGCACTGTGCCCCTACAGTATCTAAGCAAAACCTTAGACATTGTAAGTGCAGGTAGCCATAAGAGTATATGGCCTGGGAGTATGTCATGCACGAACTCCACAGCACCATAATGGCTACACTGAAAACTGGGAAGTTTGGTATCAAACTTCTCAGCACAATAAATGCACGCTGATGCCAGTGTACATTTTATTGTGAAATACACCCCAGAGGGCATCTTAGAGATGCCCCCTGAAACCATACCCGACTTCCAGTGTGGGCTGACTAGTTTTAGCAGCCTGCCACACACCCGACATGTTGCTGGCCACATGGGGAGAGTGCCTTTGTCACTCTGTGGCTAGTAACAAAGCCTGTACTGGGTGGAGGTGCTTCTCACCTTCCCCTGCAGGAACTGTAACACCTGGCGGCGAGCCTCAAAGGCTCACCCCCTTTGTTACAGCACCCCTGGGCACTCCAGCTAGTGGAGTTGCCCACCCCCTCCAGCCACGGCCCCACTTTTGGCGGCAAAGCCGGAGGAGATAAGGAGAAAAACAAGGAGGAGTCACTGGCCAGTCAGGACAGCCCCTAAGGTGTCCTGAGCTGAGGTGACTCTAACTTTTAGAAATCCTCCATCTTGCAGATGGAGGATTCCCCCAATAGGATTAGGGATGTGCCCCTTTCCCTCAGGGAGGAGGCACAAAGAGGGTGTAGCCACCCTCAGGGCTAGTAGCCATTGGCTACTAACCCCCCAGACCTAAACACACCCCATAATTGAGTATTTATGGGCTCCCAGAACCTAGCAAGATAGATTCCTGCAACCTAAGATGAAGAAGGACTGCTGACCTGAAAGCCCTGCAGAGAAGACGGAGGCACCAACTGCTTTGGCCCCCGCTCTACTGGCCTGTCTCCCCACTTCAAGAAAAACTGCAACAGCGACGCGTTCCAGAGGGTCCAGCGACCTCTGAAGCCTCAGAGGACTACCCTGCATCTAAAAGGACCAAGAACTCCCGAGGACAGCGGCTCTGCTCCAAAGAAGAAACATCTTTGCAACAAAGAAGCAACTTTTAAAGAACCCACGTTTCCCGCCGAAAGTGTGAGACTTTGTACTCTGCACCCAACGCCCCCGGCTCGACTTGTGGAGAAACAACACTACAGGGAGGACTCCCCAGCGACTGCGAGCCAGTGAGTAGCCAGAGTTGAGCCCCCACAGAGACACCTGCAGAGGGAATCCAGGGGCTCCCCCTGACCGCGACTGCCTGCTTCAAAGAACCCAACGCCTGGTAAAGACTCTGTACCCGCAGCCCCCAGGACATGAAGGATCCGACCTCCAGTGCAGAAGCAACCCACAGGTGGCCCTCTCCCTTGCCCAGGTGGTGGCTTCCCCGAGGAGCCCCCCCTTGCCTGCCTGCTTCGCTGAAGAGACCCCTGGGTCTCCCATTGAACTTCATTGGAAACCCGACGCCTGTTTGCACACTGCACCCGGCCGCCCCCGTGCCGCTGAGGGTGTACTTTTTGTGCTGACTTGTGTCCCCCCCCGGTGCCCTACAAAACCCCCCTGGTCTGCCCGCCGAAGACACGGGTACTTACCTGCTGGCAGACTGGAACCGGGGCACCCCCTTCTCCATTGAAGCCTATGTGTTTTGGGCACCACTTTGACCTCTGCACCGGACTGGCCCTGAGCTGCTGGTGTGCTAACTTTGGGGTTGCTCTGAACCCCCAACGGTGGGCTACCTTGGACCCAACTTTGAATCCTGTAGGTGGTTTACTTACCTGCAAAACTAACAAACACTTACCTCCCCCAGGAACTGTTGAAAATTGCACTGTCTAGTTTTAAAATAGCTTATTGCCATTTGTGTGAAAACTGTATATGCTATTTTGCTAATTCAAAGTTCCTAAAGTTCCTAAGTGAAATACCTTTCATTTAAAGTATTGTTTGTAAATCTTGAACATGTGGTTCTTAAAATAAACTAAGAAAATATATTTTCTATATAAAAACCTATTGGCCTGGAATTGTCTTTGAGTGTGTGTTCCCCATTTATTGCCTGTGTGTGTACAACAAATGCTTAACACTACCCTCTGATAAGCCTACTGCTCGACCACACTACCACAAAATAGAGCATTAGTATTATCTCTTTTTGCCACTATCTTACCTCTAGGGGAACCCTTGGACTCTGTGCACGCTATTTCTTACTTTGAAATAGTACATACAGAGCCAACTTCCTACAGCGACGCTCCCTGGCCAGTCGAAGCATTGTGTCCCTGTCTTGATAATTCAATAAGCGCACAATGATTGGGCGTGCTGGCGTCCCCGGCGGCAGCCGCGGGACAAGCGACCTGTGGGCCCGCTTCACCACCAGTACCTGAGAGAGCTTACCAGGGAAGAGCGTAGTTAACATAGTTTCCACGTAATCTTCCATCCTTCCTATGGCCGTAGTCTCCGGGAGACCCAAAATGCAGATATTGTTGCAGTGGGAACGGGCCTCGAGATCCTCGTTCTAATTGCGGATTAGCTCTAGCACACGTTCCATCTGCAACAGCTTCTTTCCATCACCACGGCGGCCATCCTCCAAATCCGAGGTGCGAGACTCCACATGCTCGAGACGGGTGGCACACTCTCCTTCAGGCGATCCATTTGCTCAGTCAAATGATCTAACTTGCCATCTATGCAGGCCAGGCTATGGTTAAGGTCCACAAACATAGCCTACACGGAGGGCGATTGCACGTCCTCCTCATGGGGCAAGTCTTCCAACGACCTGCCCGCCTGGCTGCATTTCTTTTGCCCTCAAATGTAAGTTTGGGTTGCTTCTGGTCTGCCTTCCCCATTGCAGTTAGGGCACACCACAGCTCTCAGACGTACGTCGAACAGGTGGCCATGTTGCAGGACGGCCAAGCCACACCCCCTACTACGGATAACTCTGCATGATGAATATGAAATTATAAAGCAAATGGTCAGGCTCAGTTATCAACGGAAACTTGTTGAGGGGGCAGAGTGTGTTAATGGTACTATGACAAGAAATATGGTGTGAGATGTGCCTTTGGTGCAAGGTGATTGGGTGAAGGTCAAGCTTGGTATCAAGACCAAGAAAAGTTGTAGTAAATTGTCTGAACTTCGGCAAGTGAGAGAAGTTTACATGAAGTCAGCACTGGTGAGTAATGTGAAGGTATGACACTTTGGAAGAACATCTACTTGTTACAACAGACCTCGAAAAATCTACTCGCCCACTCGCTATGGCCGTCCTATTTTACCAGGCTGAGCTACTTTTAGGACCTACTCACCCCCTTTGGCGAGTTGACAAAGAACAGGGGTTCTGTTCTTTCAGAAAGAGAAGGAGCAATAAAGACGCCTTTAAATCCTGTTCTTATCTTGTCACAAATGTTTTGTGTTCAGAGACAGAGGTCAAAAGTCAGTTTGTCTTCTTGCAATTACTTTTCCTTCTGACTGCAGACTTCCAGAATTTTGTAAGGTAAACTGTCTGATCTGCTGTACAAAGAGTGAGAAATGAAAGGCTGTAGAGTGTCAGATTTTTCCTAACACATTTAAATCACTATGCAAATTGAACAAACATTTCAAAATATATTTTAGCATTTGCGAAAGCCCATTTTTCTTAATTCTGTGTGATTAAAAAATATTTTAATAGGATGAAAGCAAAGCAGAACACTTTACTTGGTGATGTGCAAATGATAAATACAATTTTCACAGATTATTGTAAATACACTATAAAGTTTTATCAGTAAAACTGCAAGCTAGTGGGGAGGTTTTTGCACCTTTCTTCGATATTTATTAAAAGTGAGTGTTTAAACAAACTGAGAAACACTCCTGCGCTGATGGCAATGCTATTAGTAAACTAAGGGCCAGATGTACCAAAGGATTTGACCCATTCTGTGTCTATGGGGAAAAAGCTTTCGTACATATGGCCCTAAGACAAGTCATAGATCATGTGTACCCTTTATGTGGGCTACTCTTATAATACATGGACCAAACGCTCAGTCTATTTACTCAATCAAAAGAAGTTTTCTTTGTACAGCAGAAATGAAATCACGTATTTGAAGGTGCACTCATATGTGAGAATGCATGATGGCTTGGGGGGAGTATTACAGGTGGACAGTCTGGGCAGGCTCGCTAGGGGTCATCCCAGTTTGATGGGGCCCACAGTGGGTTGTGAATGCGGTCCAATTAACGGTGGATGCAGCTTATGACCCTGGGTGGTTACTGCTTCATGTCCTCTCCCCCCAACTTGCTTGTCTGCAATTAACCAAGCTTTTTGCTATCACAGAAACTTTCCAAGCGTCAATAAAGTGGCTTTTGCAAGACACCTCCACAAGAACTTGAGCTCCTGCCGAAGCTCTCAGGACTGCCAAGCATCAGGTCCATACAGCACCTACTGCGATGCAGGACCCTGGGGTTTGAGGAGGGGCATAGCTGACTGTTTACCCCGATCTCCGACCCTAGGTGGAGCATAGCTAACAGTTAGCAGGTTTTCAATCTCATACTGCTTCTGGGAAGCAAGCAAGGGCACAAGATGTTAGCCCCACAATGCCGGAGTCACTCCCCAAACTGCCCGCCATAAGGTAAAATGGGCAAGTGAAGACTGGAGACAAAGAACTCCTGAGACTGTAAAATAAAATATTTGCCTAGGATCACTTAATGTGAGACCTGTTTACGGGGCAAGTACATTACAGTTAGGTAGAGTAGATTATTCAAGTAACTCGTCCTGCAGGTCCAGTAATATTTTAATGATTTTTCGAGGCCTGAACAAGCTTTTAACTTTGAAACGTGATAAGAATTTTTGCAAGGATATGGTTAGACCAAATGTATGGTTGTGGCATGAGGATGAGCATTTGGTAAATGATGGTGTGACGCCTGAGAATGCTGTGGTTCAAGGTGACAATGTTGTACTCCGTAATGAGTGTGCTGACATTGTAAGCAATGACAATAGTCCTACAGAGGGTAACCTGTTTATAGTCTCTGATGGATTAACTGATTTGCCTGCAGAACCTGGAGTTTCTACTCATGAGGGATCAAACGTTCTTCTTAAGAAGTTTAAGGATTTTGTAATGGGGTGAATGCTGTCGCATTGTTTTGTATTATAGTTTTTTTCTGTGACGTTTCTTGGGTTTTAATTTTTTACCTTATTTTGTTTATTTCTAAGGGGTTGGATCATTTTTCTGTTGCATTGGGCCTTAGGTATTATTAAGAGGGAGGATTTGTGGTGGCATCTGGGTTAGCTGGTTGACAAGGTGTGGGACATTCCAGAACGTGGAGATCGTTGGTGAGAGGACGGTTGGAAGCAGTACTTTAAGGTTGTGGAGCATATCCTGTTTGCTCTCATAGTAAACTTCTATACAGCCTTGACAGGTCTTAACTTTACAATCAGCTCTCATTCTGCTCGAAAATTAGCCGGTTTTAGGAGAAACAATGATTTGGAAGCAGGTTTTTCATTTTGTTCAACCTCTGAATTAAAGAGATTCACGCACTTTGTCTATGAGAAATTACACAAATAAGGATTCACACAGCACACACTAATCTATTTTATTTAATTATTTTATAGAGCTAAGCATTATCATGTAGGCTGTCCGAGTCTTTACAACACAAATATTACACAGACACTATAAATCATACCAGTGTGTAAATCAATCTACAGATAATGTTACACAAGGCAATATGGGTTACAAGGTGCAGGTGTCACATACAGCCCATACTGATACGCATTACAAGTTAAGACCACCTGGTTAGGAAAAATCAGTACGGATTTAAAATGTAACACATCCAGGGAGGGCTTTATAGGTGAGTGGGTGTTTTGTGGGTTTAGTATGTTGGTCAAGTTAAGGAGATGCAAGGAACTGCATTCAGAAGAGGGTGCAGAAGAAAGAGAAGGTGTAAGGTGTGCAGAGGGACAAAATTTGTAGAGACACATACGTCTAACAGAGTAAACATAACGGGAGTGAATGAGACGCTTCGAGGAAAACACCCTTCCACAGGCCTCAGTAAGATTTAATTCACAGTCTTATTGTTGCAGAATGAATACATCCTCAATATGATTTAAAACAAATCAAATTCACTGTTATTTATTTATCTTAAACAGCTAACAACCACTGGCAAAGCCAATAGAGCTGGCTGGTTTTAGATGTTTTCCAGTTGTGTTGTGTAACTGGATGTAATAACAGAAAGCTCATAGACACACCAAAATGCCAGTCGGATCCCGGGGGTCACACACTATGAAGTAACAACGATTTAGCAGTTTGAGCTACGCCCCCTAACAGACACCTCTACAACCCTTCAGCCCACTTAAAGTACTGAATAAGAATATGTAGTGATGTTTTCCCCATCCTCCAAGAATGGTATTTTAGTGGGGTAAGGTGGCAAATGAGTATTTAAAGAAATCTGCATATTTCACTTATTTATATTTCCAAAAGGTTGGGTCATGAACAGTTAACACTTGACAAACGTTGCCCTCTATGCGGGAGTACATAACAGACAGCGCAGCTCGTAAGGCAGCTCTGCTGATCCAAGGGAGCAGTGACGACGGCATAAGATTGGGTATAAAGAAACCAAATGAAAAAAGCAGCGAGCAAAGCGCCGCTGTGCAGACCTCTTGGCGATCGACAGCACCACTCAGCTGCTGCGGGGCAAAGTCTGCCTTGATCAGCATTGGGGAAAAAAGTTTACTCACCAGTCATTAGACTCTTTACCCTGTGCGCCAAGCTGCCTCGAGCCCAGAAGTAGGTGTTGTTTATCGGTTATGACTTGTGACACAACATAACTACTACATCCTCGTTTCTCGGTTGTTTTACGGTACATTCCTCCGTGCACATGGCTGTTCCTACACCTCCCAACGTAAACGCCGCTGCAAGCTCGTCACGTAGAGCTTGCGCTTAGCCTCGCCCATTCATGGGCTCAGACCAAAGCAACAGCACACCGAGCAGAACTGGAGAAGCAGGCTTGGTGAACAGCTTTCAGCGTATAGCAGCCTCTACATTCATTAAGAGGGAGGGCCTGCGTTGGCTTGCCCACAAACTACGTTTCCCTTCACTTTCCGAGGGAGGGGAACTTGCATATTTATGTTTTTGCCGCAAAACAGTTTTGCGGCAAAATCCTTACCTATGGAATGGTACAGCAGAAGCTAAGGATAGGGTAGTGTCTAAAGAGGAAAAAAAGACGCTGCCGGAGGGGGGAATGGCAGTAGGGTAAAAGGTGCTAGTGGGACAGAAATGACGCTAGGCTGGTTATTGGCAATCAATATGCCACTAACCAGCCAAGCGTCATTCTCGGACGCACTAGCACCCAAAAATGACTTAGTAAAAACAGAAGTCATGCCCACCACCCCAACGGCCAGCACAGGGGACCAGTGTCCCCTGGGCAAGGCCATAAGACCCAGTGCCAGGCTGAGGGCCCTAAGTGAGGGGTCCCAATGGCACATACATTTTTTTTTACCCGGGATGGGGGCCCTCTGGTGGGGGGTTGCTGGGGCTTTGGGTGGGCATCTGTGGGCCCATTCGATGGTGTTTGGTCATGGAAATGGGTCCACAGATACCCTAACGCCTGGTCTGTCCCAGGCGTTAAATAATGGCGCGAAGCAGGCTTAGTGCTGTAATCTGGGTCCGTCTACTCCGTGCGTGTCCTTTCTGTGCCGGAGTATAAATATGGTGGTAGGGTGTTGGTGTCATATTGTGGACGGAAACGCCTACCTTGCATCTAATTAGCACAAGGTAGTTTATCGCATTCACAACATGATGCTAACTCCAATATTTTGATGCTAGACGAGTCTAGTGTCAAAATATAACTATGGAGTTAGCTCAGTGCCGTTGTAGCGTCAAAATTATTGATGCTAAAACGGCGCAAGCACAGTATAAATATGCCCCCATATGTCGCTATCGAATTGGGGAGGGCAGGAGTCTCCAGAATCACGGAACAAGAACTCTGGACAAACAAGCATTTGCAATGCAATGGGTCTCGCGTTTGCATGAGTTAGAACTATTAGTGTTGTAAATTCGTAACTGAACTTTTCTTGCCACATAAATTGAAAAGGAAAAGTAAAACAGTTGACAAAATCGAGCCGATTCAAAGCGCCACAGTTGCCATGATCATGAGTGCAAAGGAGTAAAAAAAGGAAAAAGAGAAAAAGAAGTTCGTTTGCAGTGAGATGTATCAGCAAACGTGCAATTATCCATGTAAGACAGTCAATGGCCAAGGCGGTAACATAATTGCCCCAAGGAGGAACAAACGTAAAGCATTTACCAATGATAACAAAGGACTTTAGAAAGGCAAGCCCATGAAAGAGTGACAGTGATGGGCCAGTGGTGGGCGTGGCTTAAGCCCACAGAGAGATTACAACGCGTCAAAGTGGTTGTGAGCTCCACCTAAAAATAAGAAAAATGAAACGTCAGCACAGAAACACGTGGCCTGCCCAGGCTGTGGCGTTACTGTCAGAGCTGCCAACTATGTAACTGGGAACCCAGGTTCGAATCTTGGTATTGGCTCAACGTCCTGTGATTCTGGGCACATTGCTTGATTTCCCTCTGCCTATAAACAACGTATGTGCTTGTGTAAAGCTCTCAGCCTTCAGCCCGAGTTTGCGCTGCATTTAAAAACTGCACAAAATTAACTAAGAGTTAAAACCAAAGCCTTAACAATAGAAAAGACAAACAAAGACCCATTTCCAGGGTGATTTGTGTAAAGTAAAACCATAAAACATGGATAAATTATTGCTTCCATACTTTAAATTGTTGATCTTAAGCAAATACTTTATTTCACCAAAACTCTTTTTCTTCATTATTGTGTATGAAAGCACTTTCAAATATGGGAGTTCAGAGTACCAGTTCTACAACTATCACTTTTAATAAGTACTTCTCAATCCACTCCTATCATGTACCTTGTTAATGTTAACTCTTCCACATGTTAAAAAAATATACTTTTCAAAATTTGAATAGACTTGATGTTCGTTGTATGATTTTCATAGCAAATATTTTCAAGGCTCATCTTGTGCTCTAAAATCCGAGCCAGACAGTTGACTTGGCTCTACCTCTTAATTTGACGACTTGCCAACCTGTATTTTCTAGTGCATGGATATGCAAGAAGCTGCCAGTGAAAAACCTACCCCATTAACTTAACAGGAGGTTTGGATTCTAATAAAGACATGGAGGCGAAGACTATGACTGTTCTTTAATGAAAATGCTAGCACCAAAGAAAAAATACAAACATTACCAGTCAACATAGAGCAAAGACGAGTGAAATAGTTTAACTGGATATAAGGTTAGTAGTCTAGCAGTATAACAACCTCCAGGGTAACTAGTGTGTAGTGTAACAACTGATCATAATACAACCAGGGGGTGGCTGACAGCTATCGAGAGTGGTGGGGTGGCTAAGTGAATGGGGGTGGATGCATGCATGCACGTATGCTACATTTAAGGATGGGGTAAATAAAATAAAAAATAACTTACCTTGCTTGCAAGGTGACTGACGTCCTCCTAGATCCGGTTTCCTTTTTCTCTCCAGGCTTCATCTCCCTTAACCAATTCTGGTGTTGCTCTCATGCTGTTAACCAGCATGAGAGATGCGCCAGGATCGGAGGGAGCGGGCTCTCTCAGCACTCCTTGAGGGCACTGGAGGGCTGTCTTTGCTCTCTAAGACAGCTGCGTTGAGAGGCTTAAAGTGTGCATGTTTGACTGCCCATCACAAGACAATCAGCCAAAGAGACAGGTGCAATTTAAACAAGTGCACAGGCACTCAGCTGGCTCCTCCTCATCCTGACACCTGCTTCCGAATGGGTAAAGACAAATAAAATGGTTATAAAAAAACATTATAACCATTTTATTTTTCACATCTTGGCAGTGTCCGTGGGCATTTTTGTCAGTGGGGCAACACACCTCCACTATAATGGAGGAGCCGCCCCTGAACACAACCAATTGCATTATCAGATCTGTAAAGTAGCAAATGTCCTCTTATTTACAACTAGAAGAATAACCTATTGATAAAAAGTCTTTTAAGTAGAAGAAGAAAAAGAGACTATTAGACATCTGAACTAATGTGGATTGAAGACTGAATTTTTAAGAAGAAGCTTCATAGCATCATAGATAATGACAGTAAACTGTCTTTCTCCATGCATAAAGAAGACTCCAAATGTAACTTGGAAAAGAGAGTAAAGATGGTAAATAAAGAGAGAGGCAGGGAAGGGCAAACTGCACCTTCTTTTCTTTAATAGAATCCAAATCCTCTGCCACGTTGGGGGTGTGGAGAGGGAAACGGGGGGTTCCATTCTATTTTAAGGTCAGAGGCACAAATATGACAAGTTGAAAGCTTTGCAATAACATTACAAGATACATGCTCAACTGGTGTATAATTAGGACCACTGGAGAAATGTGATTCTGCGGCTGCATTTTTTCACATAATTAAGGATTTGCTGCATGCCACATGATCCATCACCCGCTGCATAATCTGCAGATTTTAACAAAAAAAATAGTGTCTACCTCAAATGTATCAAAAGTTACTAAAAATGTGGTGATTTGTGTTCGCACATGTTGGAAGATATTTCACAATTGATAACTGGTCATCTTTCAGTTGCTTATTTATGTATTTGGCGGTTAACCAGCTACTAACGAGGTGAAATCTTTCCTCAGACAGTAATACAATGTGTACATATGTCCAATAATGAAGTATTACTATAAAAAATGTGCTGCATTAGGTTGCATAATTTGCCTATTCTTGCTGCATACTTTAATCAACCCGGCCACATAATTCCAGTGGCCCTGCTTATATTAAAAGGTTTTAAAAGCTTATTCTTAATATTAATTTGCTACTTTAAAAATGTCCTCCAGGTGCCCTGAAAAATGCATGCCTTAGATGCCATACCCCCTCAGAGTGGGCAACAAATTGTGATGCATTAGTACAGGCTTCTGCTATAATCCACTCGACCAGTTCTTAATTTGAGCATTAGGGGATCACTGGCACCTAATTTTGGGGACCAACACTTATGTTTTTGCATCAGATAATCCCTAGGCACAAAAGAAGAAAGACCAGGACAGAAAAAATGTCACAAATGGAGAACGCTGGAAACGCACAAAAGTCAGATAAAGGCGCGGGGAGTGTCTGGTAGTGAATAAAACAGGCTGACATTCAACTGCACTGGCCACAGGTTTTTGAGTACGAGCGTGGGGCACCGGCACCCTTACATTTACAAATTAAGCACTGCACCTGACCCATCTGGCCAAGGTAGGGGGGAGATTACTGGATTAAATGGAGTTTTGAAAGATATCAAACGTTTTGAAAAATAAAGGCGATAAACAAACGTTTAGGACTCGTAACAGTGAAGACATGAAACCACATATAACTTATTACAGTCTTGAAAAGCAGAATAAAATATATAAGTAGAATTTGACTTAGTCCATGTGGGGACAAGAAGGCAACACCCTGTGGGGAAAAGAATGTGTTATCCGCCTCTAACGCTCTCACATGAGACGCTTGTCTAAATTATATTAAGCATAATAACATGGTTAAATCTGCAGAAGTAAATTGAATCTACTGAACCTCTCACACAACGGAATACTTTGGTTTCAATGGTATCTTTGGACGGATAGATTTTACGTCTCTATAAACTAAAATATGTTTTCCCACTGATTCTCTTTTAATTAAAATGTAACATGCAGAACATGCCAATGTGAAAGTATTTATTGTCCTGTAAGAAAAAGGGAAAACAAGAATGTTACCACTTCTACAGGAGAGTAGATGTGGGATGAATGAGTGGAAGAAGTCCCTGATAACTGTCAGTGCTTCTTGCAAACATTCTGAGACATGCAAGGCTGACCTGAAATCTTCCACACCATAAATTGTAAATGACCCTGGAGGACTAGATAATGAGGGCAACTTGAAGGAAGAGGGGAACACAGAAAGAAGCCTGTGAAAATCTACAGACAATTCTAGATGTTGAGTGGACCATACCTGGACTGGGCAAAAAAAGAGTCAAAAGAATCGGGGTCATTTAGGGGCTGATTTATATTTTGGCAGACAAAATAATCCATCATAATGGTGACAGATATCCCGTCCACAGAAATATAAATCCCATAGGATAAAATGGAATTTATATTCCAGCAGATGTGATATCCGTCACCGTTGTGATGGAGTAGCTCGTCCGCCAAAATACAAATCAGGCCCGAAGTGTCGTAACATGTACTAGAGTTCTTAGAATGATAGAAAACAGAGGGCAAGCATGACCCTGAATTGACTGCCACTGTTTCATTTATTGCCTTTTCTTCTGAATCTGATGAACTGAAGAAGTGGGTCAGTTTGTTGTTTAAAGACAAGAAAAAGAGATCTATTTAAAGGTAATTTGTGGAAGAATACAGCAGTTTGCTTGATTTCGACCTAGGCTCTTTACAGTGATGAAATCTGTAAGCAGGTCTTAATAGTTTATATGAAGCTTAACTTCTTCTAGAGATCACTTTCCTCCCCCAGTACACATTCACAACGTGCCCACCTCCCATCCAAGTTTGCTGATCTCTGGCCCTAATGTGATATCTGGGGCCAGCTAAAAATAGATTTTCCATTCCAGACCTTCATCTGTTTTAATGGATGTAAAAGCCCTACATTATTGGCTAATCTTAGGGAAAGATTATATTTTTAATCTGCAGACTATCTACATTTTCTTCATTATTAATTGTGTTTTCTTTAGAGGGATGGAAAAGGACACCCTCACAGAATTCATTATGAACGGAGAGATTGGATACCCCTTATTGGATTTAAAATTGGTTTTGTCTGTTATGTTTTTTCTTTACAAAACAAACTCTGCAGGAGGTAAACCTCCAATTCTATTTGCTTGCCAAGCAGATTACTTTAGTGAGCCATCTGTAATGGCCGATGAAATCACTAGTCTGGTTCTGTGAAATTTTAGCAATGCCACAGGTTTCAGTAGCTTGGTGAAACACTGAGGGGCCGAGGCCAGTCCGAAGGGGAGTGATTTGAATTGAAATTTCTTGTCTTTCCAAAGAAAATGTCGGCCGCGCCTGTGGGACCGGTGAACTTGAACGCAAAGATAATCATGTATTAGATAACATTTTGCTAGCCAGTCATCAGTGTGCAAAGAGTGTCCCAAACAAGGCATCCCCTCCATTTTGAAATATCTGTAAAGAACAAAACCCTTTAAAGGTTTTACATATATTACTGGTCGAAACTGATGAAGCAGAACAAGAAAGACTAACAAACATTCATATATCATGTAACAAAATCGTATAAGGCAATGTGATTTTAGCAAAGAAAATTAATGTATGTAGGAAAATGTGCCCACGAAGTAGTTCGCCATTATTATAAACAAGCTTAATTAATCATGAAGAATCGACAATGTAGTAATCCGTCATAATTGCAGCTATATTCGATGATTTTCTTGTTGAAACTGTTATATGCGTAGCTTAAATTTAGCAGAGGCTTTGGCCTAGTTGCGTGGTCTCAAATTTAACTGCGTGGTTTTCACTTGTATTTAGGAATACGTGTTTTAAACTTTAAAAGCTGTTTTTTTCCAGTAGAATGACTAATACACTTAGCTCAAGGTTTCGTGCTAGGCAAGTTTCATCCCCTTTGAAGCAAGGTCAGTTTCAGCAGGTGCAAACAATAAAGACACTGATGCAGAATTAATTGGCAACTTTGTTGCTACTTGTGTTCCAAAACTCCCAGAACACCTTATGCGTAGGTGAACATTAAGAGAAGGACACTATTCATTGGTTAAAGAGAAACCACCCCATGGACCCTCCAATGGAAGACCCTGAAGAATTTGGAACGTTTCTTACTTAAACCCACTGGACAAAGAGAAGGCAGCCATTTTCTTTGATGCCATTTTGAAGTCAGATTCAAGAAGCCATTTTGACACTTTGATGCTTTTTCTCTATCCCAGAGAGAGAGAGACTTTAAAGAATTCTCACCCTAGAGACTTTAACTTTATCTTACCCTGCCCATTCCATAACTATTGTTCCCCCATTTTCCTTGCGGCTGCAAGGAGAATTTGACTTTAACTTTGCCCCCCTTGAAGTCCGCCCCATGCTGATCGAACCAGTACCTGAAGGACGAAGACTTTCTTTGAATGCTGATTGTATTTGGTAATTATAAAAGGATAATTGTATTATGCATTGTGTTTTCCTTCTTAGGTACCAACTGCTTATTTTGACAGAGCCCAAGCTAGAAGTTTTCTAAATTCATGTTGACTAAATTCGTTTTGCATGAAGCCCCACATGCCAATGCTAATCAGAGGTTAGTTGAGGTATTCATTTGATGCACCATGCTGAATTGAAATCTTGTTATGCTGACCGATGTATGCAATTAGTCAAATTAAGTTACTCTTATTAGTGATTTGCATTGCTATAACTGAGTGCACTGTAATCCAAATTTTGCGTAGATTGCGTTTCTTCCGTCGCTATGGACAGCTAGTAATGTTCGTATACGTATATCATTTGATTTTGAGACTTACCTATATTGTATTAGCTTTGTTAATATAGGGAAATAAACTCATTAACTTTTAATAAACAGGTGTGGTTATTCATGACTGAAAGGTCATGGTGTGTCAAATTACTGATTACTATTGATTCCTAATTTGTTGTTTGATTACTAATTGAGTATAGGTTATTGATTATAAATGATTATTGATCGTTGATTTGAGGGATCCGACTATTCTTGGATGAGGAGAACCCAACCCGGTGAAAAGGTTCACCGACCTCCGGCGTGCCCAAGTAGAAGTAATTTATAAGGACTGGACGCGCTATCAGTAGCTGGTAGCCGAGTTTGATGGTTTGGCCCTTTGGGACCCCATCCGAACAGTAGACGGATTCAAGTTAGAATTTTTCTTAATAAAACAAGATGGAGAGATGATGATGCCCTAAATCCCCAATGACTTTCCCGGAATCTCGGAGCTTGCGAATGGAGGAAATGGAGGTGTGAGAATATTTTTGGCGTTTCTAGTGACAGTATGAGAGAAGTTAGGGTTTCGCGCTTGCATAGCTTATGCCGCAGATGAATTGTGAAGTTTGTGAGGATTTTAGGGGGTTACGAACTCCAATCCATATTTTAGAGGAGTGATACTCCAAAGTGTGAGAGTAGGGACGTCGTCGAACTTCATATGAGTGCAGCGCTTTTGTGCAGGAAAAATTGTCCACGTGGTTGTTGATGTTGAGACGGGCCCTGCGAGGTCAAGAGACTCCGGAGTATGTTGAGAAGTGTATGAAACACTTGATTGATGTTGTAATTTGTTCAGTTTAATAGGCTGATCGGGCATGGTCAACAAGTCAGTACGAATGTTGAGGAATAAAAGAAAATTTTCGACTTTGAGATTTGGCAAATTCTAAGGCGCACTAGAATAGTTCATTGATAAGTTGAGAGTAAAGTTTTCAGGTCAAATTTTCCTTGCGAAAGTGGGAAACCGAGAAAGATGGAATAACTGCCGAGGCTAGTGAAAAATCCCTAAGGTTTCTGAAGCAATTGTATTACCTTTCCTTTAGTAAACCAACAGATTTGTTTTCCTTTTTTGATTAGTGCTCGCGATATATTGCACAAATTTGTTTTGAGTGAAGCTGAATGAAGGAGGACAAGCCGCGAGACTTTGTCAGCCGCAGTGTGTGAGTGTGACGTCACTAGGAGCCGCGCTGGGATAGGTTGGTTGGTGAGAAGGGTCGCGCACGGATTGGATGCAGTCTGTGAAGCGCAATTGGTGGGGAAAGGCAAGCGAAGAGTATTCTGGGAATTAAAGTCACTTATTGATTACATTTTGAGAAAATAAAAGACAGAAAGATTACATTTTTCAAAGCACTTAAGAGTGCCTTGAGGGGAGATGTATATATTAAAGCAAATGTAGGAGAAGAAACACCGCCTGAGTGTACACCAGCTTACATCGTGATTGAAGAAAAGGGTGTTGCACCATGTCTTTTGTTAAAACAATGGTGTAAATTAACAGAAAAGCATGGAAGTGTAGCGTTTCCCATCCATGGGACGTTTAATTTAAGAATCTTGGAGAATTTAAGATTTGCGCTATACGACATAAAAATACCTCCAAGACCAGCACAGTTTGAAGCATTAGCAATTTGGGAACAAATGGCTAGAAGGCAACTACAAAAGAAGTTTGAGACAAGAGTGAGAAAAGTAGAAAAGACACTAGCGGATGCTAGATGGGATAGTACTCAAAAGGTTTGGAGATCAGACATATTGCAGGGAATTAAATTGTTTCCTGCAATTACTGACGAAGCAGAGATGGAAGGAAAGAAAGCTACCCATAAAACAAACAGGAGTCAGTCCAGAGATAGAGAAAACAAGAGAAACTCGAAAAGGTCAGACGAATCAGACGATGAGGAGTTCATTCTGCAATTGCTAAATGACTGTCCACCACCATATCTGGAAAATGAAAATGGCCCAAGCACTAGTACCTCCCCTACAGTACCAATACAGGGTACTGTAGCTCCGAATTTGAGAATATCGCAGAGGCAAAGTAGTCCTGATATGCCTTTTACACCAGAAATACCACAAGTTCAGAGAATATATCCTGACATGACTAAACTGAAACCTGTTAATGATTATCAGCCACAGGTCCAAAGACGCTATTATGATGAGCATAATTTGGAAATGACTTCTAATTTAATGGTGCAGGGAGGACAGAATTACCAAAGACCGACATTGATTCAAACCAAATCAACACAAATTTTGAGGCCTCAAAAGCAGATGCAAGAAGTGCCAAAGTACATTCAAACAACAGAAACACAGTTAGACATGCCAGCAATGATGAACCATAATGTGGGAATTAACATGCCACAGAATTTGGGTAACAGACAGAATCCGGATGCAATATCTTTGACTATCACTGTAGGTCCGCCAGTACCATTATATATACAAGCAATGCCAAATGTATGCGATCAAGGTGTAATGACGCAGAATGAGACAGGAAGAAGATACATAGAAAATACCCAAGAGAGGACTCCCATAGGAACACTGTCAAACAGATCTGGGTCTTTGTTGGAATTTAGCCCAATTCCAATTTGTGTTCCGTCAACTGTGGTAAGGTCAAGTCCACCACTGATAGTACCGCTAACTTCAAAAACAGAAATATTACAGAAACCATCAGTAGCAGTAGACGTAGACGCTGCATTAATGGGACTGAACGCACAACAGTTAACACAATGGTTGAACAGTCTGAATACCTCACAGAGTACACCCAAAGGGAAAGGAGAAGAATATTTGAATCAAATAAGATTGGGCATGGAAGCAGGTGAACTAGTAGAGGGAACAATGGGTCTGAACAGGTTAGAATCATACACAGAAGAGCTGAGATACATTTGCCCTAGAAATAAAAGAGAAGTAAGCAGCATACATAGGAGGTTACAAGAAATTGCAGACAGACACAAAATAGACGTAAGTAAAACCAAGCACTTCAGCAGGAGTTACAGGTTAGACTTTGAGACAAAAGACTTTGAACACATAAGGTCTGCAGGAATGAAAACACACCTTAAAGAAATATCGCAAAGCGCGCAGGCTTGGAGATGTTTAGATAAGTGGGAGAGTAGGTGGGTTAAGAAAAAGGATAAGAAGAAAGAAAGTACCCCAGATCGGAATGAGAAAGCACAACAGAATGATGATCTTATAACAATGTTACCAATGAGAGAAACAGCAGGGGGAAAATTTATCCATGTATCATGGCACAGGTGTGATATTCAATCCTTTACGGATGATTACCCTAAGTTAAGAGAGAAACCGATCAAATGGTATCAACAAACAGATAGATTTGTGAAACTCGCAAAATGTCTTTGGGAAGACCTGAATACTTTATTTGAAAATGTAGTTCCGGCAGATTTGTGGGAAGATTTAAAAGGGCTGTAGATTGGCCAACAAGTGAACCAGAAAGAGATAGGGACACAGGTGCACCATCACCTAATGTAATGAGCATATACCATAAAGTGATTGAGTATCTGAAAACAAAGGTTGCGTTGAAAAATGTAGATTGGCAGAAAATTGACAGAACAGCACAGGAGGTTAAGGAGTCGATACATGCATACTATGAGAGATTGTTGAAAGCATTTAAAAATTACAGTGGCACGGAAACGATTGAGGCAAAGGACATGCTCCATTTTGTATTCATATTTGTGGAAGGATTGAGACCCGAAATTAGCCAGATGATTAAAATGCATTTGATTTGTTGGCAGTCAAAATCGATCGATGAAGTGTTGAACTATGCAAAATACAGCAGTGATGAGATTGAGACAAAACAGAAAAGGTTGAAAGAAAAAGTGATGGTGATGCAGATTAGAGCAGCTCAGACAGGTTTGCAAGGTTTCCAACAACAGTTGCCGCAGCAGCAACAGCAGGGAAATGCTATGTTTCAGCCACAGATGAGAGGCAGAGCCCGAGGAGGTTTTGTGAATAATGGCCCTGATTTAAATACTGTCGAAATTCCAAATGGTATACAGGCAATGAAGAAAGTAATGCCATGTCACACATGCGGAATCGTCGGACATTGGAAACGGGAGTGCCCAATGTTGGTGCAGGAAGGTGTAGGTCAGCAAAACAATGATGTCAATACATTTCAGAATATGAGAGGACCAAAATTGAGAGGTCCAAACCCAAATTTCCAAAATAATGTAAATCAGATGCAGTGTCTACAACCTATACAACAACAGCAGGTGCAAATGCCCTGTGTACAAATGGCACTATCACAGCCAATGCAACAGCAGTTTCCTATGGTACCTAATCAGCAAATGCAAGTACCCTTAGCACTAATGAATCAGCAACAAGTAATGCTTCCTCAACAGGTCAAGGAATGAATCAAAGTAACACAGTACACCAATTCCCGTTACACAGTGAGAATGGAATAAACAATGAATGGGAGAGTGAAAGTTCAGATGAGGAGGGAAATTGCATGCTTGCAGCATCTTTGGAAGTTGATCAAAAGGGACCATATGTGGAAGGACGAGTTATGGGTCACAGCGTTTCATTCTTGGTTGACACAGGAGCTACACGCTCTACAGTTAGAAGCATCGAAGTACCAAATGTGCCACTTTCAGGGAGAACAGTTCAAGTAGTAGGAGTAGCAAATAGGTATCTGACAAACCCAATTACAGATCCAGTGCAAGTCAAAATTGGTAACTTTCAAGGGTTATATAAATTTGTGGTGTGTGACTCAAGTCAGATATCCCTATTAGGGAGAGATTTATTGTGCAAATTAGGATGCTCGATTATGTGCTCAAATAATGTAATTCAAATTCAGACAAACAGTGATGAGGAAGAAAAGGACAGTTTAGAAGAGGACGAAATGGAAACTGTTGATGAAGAGTATCCCCTGATTACTCTTTATCCAATGCTCACTGAAGCAGATATTCTAGCTGATTTACAAGAAACAGTTGAAAAGGAAGTGTGGGATATGACAGGGAAAGAAGTAGGATTGGTCAAAGGAGCAGAACCAGTGAAAGTGACTGTAAAACCTAATGTACATTTTCCTCAGACTCCACAATACCATATGTCACAAGATACTCTCATGAAAGTCGCCCAACTCATTGACGAATTTTTGAAACAGGGAGTACTGAAAGAAGTACTAAGTAGTCCATGTAATTCACCAATCATGGGACTAATAAAACCAAGTGGAAAGGTCCGAATTGTTCAAGATTTGAGAAAAATAAATGACATAATAGTCAAATGTTGTCCCGTAGTACTAAATCCACCTGTAATAATGTTTCAGATTCCCTGTGATGCGGAATGGTTCTCAGTCATTGATTTGTCCCAAGCATTCTTTTCTGTGCCTCTTCATGAGGACAGCCAATTTCTCTTTTGCTTCAAATTCCTCAACAGAGTCTACAGTTGGTGTCGAATTCCTCAAGGGTTTTCGGAGTCACCATCAATTTTCAATCAGATTCTAAAGAAAAATTTGGAATCATTGGAATTACCTTTTGAATCAACCTTAGTACAGTATATTGACGATTTACTGATTGCATCCAAAACAGAAAATGACTGTACAGTTGACACTATTGCCCTACTGAACCATTTGGGAAGGAATGGACACAAAGTGTCTCTTTCAAAATTGCAATTCTGCCAGAAGAAAGTGAAATATTTGGGTCACCAAATAGAGAAAGGGTCGAGGAAAATAATGAAAGAAAGAATAATGAGTGTACTTCAAATGAGTCCACCCAAAACGAGAAAAGAGTTGAGAAAGTTTTTGGGAATGGTGAGCTACTGTCGCCAATGGATTACCAATTTCTCGACTCTAGCCAAACCTTTACTGAAACTGACCCAGAAAGATGCGCAGGATGAAATAGTGTTGAAAAGAGATTAAATGGATGCCTTTATTGAATTAAAGTAATGCATGTGCAGATCTCCAGCTTTAGGTATGCCTGATTACACAAAGCCGTTCACATTGTTTTGTCATGAACGAGATGCATGTTCCTTGTCTGTCTTGACTCAAGCCCATGGTGGCGTAAACAGACCAGTAGCATATTTTTTAGCTACTTTGGATCCAGTCGCAGCAGCCTTACCAGGATGCTTGCGTGCTGTAGCAGCAGTTGGTATAAGCTTAAATCAGAGTGAAGGAATAGTAATGGGACATCCTTCAACAGTTATGGTCCCTCACTCAGTCGAAATACTTTTGACACGTTCCCGAACACAGCACATGACTGGTGCTAGGCTTACAAGGTACGAGACAATAATTTTGGGATCACCAAATGTGCAATTGAAAAGGTGCACCACATTGAATCCAGCAACTTTGTTTCCCTGTGAAAATGTTGAAATTGAAAGTGTTGATGATATTGAGCACGACTGTCTTCAAGTGACTGAGTTTTGTACTAAACCAAGACCTGATATCAAAGATACTCGATTGGAAGAAAATGATCAAATTATTTTTGTTGATGGATCAAGTTTAAGAGATGCACTAGGAATATTGAAAGCAGCGTATGCTGTATGTACAATAACTGGTGTTCTAGAAGCATCTTGGCTTCAGGGAGTTTACTCTGCACAAGTAGCAGAACTAGTAGCCCTTACTAGAGCTTGCCAACTTTCGGCATTTATGAAAGTCAACATTTACACTGACAGTCAGTACGGATTTGGAATAGTGCATGATTTTGGACAATTGTGGTCACAAAGAGGCTTTATGACCTCTTCAGGATCACCAGTGAAAAATGGTGAAAGAATAAGAGAATTGTTGCATGCTATCCAGTTACCAGGAGAAGTAGCAGTGGTAAAATGCAGTGCACACTCGAAATCACAAGACTTCGTTTCTTTGGGAAATGGATATGCGGATCAAGTCGCAAGGTTTTGCGCATTGAACTGTATATTGCTCAGGGAAGAATGGAATTTGATAAATGAGCGAGAACTTGAACCAAGTGAAGCCTTTGCTCTAAAAGTCATAGACACAATCGAAGAATTAAAATTCCTACAAAATAATGTTAGTAAGGATGAAAAACTCTCCTGGAGTAAATTACAATGCGTAAAAAAGCCAGATGATTTGTGGGTTTCAAGTGAAGGGAGATTAGTTTTGCCAAATAGTCTTTTGACGCAATTAGCTAGGCTATACCATGGACAAGCACACATTGGAAGGGATGCCATGATCAGATTATTCAAAATTGATTGGTTCAATCCTAAATTTCGCAAAGTTGCTGAAGCAGTTTGCCATCGTTGCGTCATTTGCCAACAAATTAACGCAGGGAAGGGAACAGTAGTAAATGTGAGCCACATTGGAAGAGCAGGTGGGCCATTCAGCAGGATGCAAATGGATTTCATTGAGATGCCTATGCATGCAGGCTTGAAATATGGGTTGGTGATTGTGTGTATTTTTAGTCACTGGATTGAAGCATACCCTACACGCAGAAATGACAGTCTCACAGTTGCAAAACTACTCTTGAGAGAACTAATACCACGTTTCAGATTCCCGATCTCTTTAGAATCAGATAGGGGAAGTCACTTCAATAACGAAGTAATCAAATTACTATGTGCAGCACTGAACATTGAACAAAAATTGCATTGTAGCTACAGCCCTGAAGCATCAGGACTAGTGGAGCAAATGAATGGCACGCTGAAATCAAGAATGGCGAAAATATGTGCATCCACAAACTTGAAATGGCCTGATGCGTTGCCTTTGGTGTTAATGTCAATGAGAAATACACCTGAAAGAAAAACTGGACTATCACCACACGAAATTCTCATGGGCAGAGCCATGAGACTTCCAGCAGTTCCTGCAAATGCTCTTGTAAATATTACAGATGATATGGTATTGGATTACTGCAAAGGTCTGGCTGATGTGGTCCGCTCTTTTTCTCACCAGGTAGAGGCAACCACCTTGCCACAGATCCAAGGTCCAGGACACACCCTGAAAGCAGGTGACTGGGTTGTGATAAAGAAGCACGTGAGAAAATCGTGTCTGGAACCCCGTTGGAAAGGACCTTTTCAAGTGATTCTGACAACTACCACCGCTGTGAAGTGTGCAGGAGTTCCCAACTGGATTCACGCCAGTCACACGAAAAGGGTGACGTGTCCCACAGAAGTGGAAATTGAAGCGCTGAAATTACCAACAACTGACAGGAAAGTACCAGGCACTGAGACAGAACGAAGACAGCCTCAAAGCGAACAAGAAGAAATAGAGACAGAAGAAATATTCTCTGAGGAAGACAAAGTCGATCCTTTTGAGGACAACAGAGAAGAAGCCTCAGAAGGTGACAAAGGTCCTATCTCAGGTGAAGAAGCAGGAGAGCCTAATAAGAGGAGGGCTTTCCCAGAAGCAGACGATACAGAAAAAGGAGAAGACCTGAATGACCTCCCGGTTGCAGGTCCATCAGGTGAAAGCAACGCGAAACGTAGACAAAGCATTTCAAAGACCAAAGAAACATTGAACGAAAACAAATGGCCAAAATTGAAGCGGAAAAGAAAGGAAGTGTCTATCATAACCACATCGAATGAAGAAAAAGACACAGCCAAAGAACAAGACATAATCTAAAGGGAATCGAAAGGAGATGCAAAATTGAAAAGGAAAAGAAATTCAAGCAGAAGATATTCTGGCCCGGAGTAGCGTACACAGCCACTAACGATTGGTCAGACGAATTTCTATCTCTTAGTCTTGAAAACGAAGAACCAGAACGACACTTTGGTACTTGAAAAGTGAAATTTCATGAACATTACCGAATAAGACATTGATAACCTGATTGACTTTCTGAAACCGATTTTGAGACAAAGCTGCTAAACCGATAAGAGACTAAGCTGCTAAAGAAAACAGTGTGTGCTTTGACCTCGTTCAACCTTTATATATATATCTGCAAATCTGATTTGATAAAGTGTCTTCAGCTTTCTCATTCTATATAGATCATGACAGACAATACTACACAAGGACATAAAATGAAATACTGTAAATATATGTGTATAGGCCTAATAATTGCATGTGTACTAATAATTATGGCAATAATTATTGGAATGCATGGAGGGAATGAAAGAGACTCGAATGATGCTTCTACTCTTAAAACTACTACTGAATTAACTCCTTTGAAGAAACTCGAACAAGACAAAAAATATTTACACAACAAGAAAGAACTTTCTTCTAATGTCTTCTATCGCTTGCTGAATGAGTATGTTGAGACAATGGATGCGAAAGACTGTTATGTATGTACATAAGTACCTACCTCAGTAATAGAAGGGGTGACATATCATAGCATGCCTCTTACGTACGGCATAACATGTAGTTTGTTACTAACAAGATTTTATGGCCAGGACTATATTCAATACTTCTATTCCAATCATGATGTTGTATTTTCATATGTCACCATAATTGAGTACCTGAGTAAAGTAGCAAGAGATTATTATATAAAATTAGTTAGGGGTTTCTTTGAACCATTATCACCTTTTTCCACAGTTCACGCTCATAAAGAGAACCTTACATGCTTGCTTTCACCTGTAGAGAAGAGCTTTTTAGATCTCACTGAAGATAGAAGGAAAATGGTAAAAGAAAAAATTAGAAAAAGAATTACAAGTAAAGAACATCTGTAGATAACTATGCTTTTGCCGCAATAAAGACACAAGGGAAACTAGCTTTAGACGCAATACATATAGGGAAACTTTGTATATATAGACCTAAATCATACTATGACACAATCTTTGTAGGAACGAGTGAATGTAAACACGTGTTCTTATTCCAGAGTAAATGGACGTTCATGTTGAATGGTCTAGATCCAGCTACTCCAGGAGTATACTATATTTGTGGACTCAATGCCTATTATCGTCTTCCAAAAGGATGGTATGGGAGATGTTATTTGGGAATAGTATTTCCAAAGATTTATCAACTAGACAACTTAAAGAAATTTCCAAAGCTGTCTGAATTACATCGTATTCAGAAAAGGGAGACAGCTTCTGGTGTGGTAGGAGATATATTTGGAGCAATAATTCCTTCAGTAGGAGTTATATTGAATTCAATCAAAATACGAAAGTTGTCTACTATTGTAGATAACATGCTGACAAATTTCTCAGGAGCAATGATCCTGATGGATACTGAACTTGCTGCAGAAAGAGCTATGACTTCAAAACCGGCTTGCTTTAGACATTCTTTTAGCAAAGGATGGCGGCATTTGCAAAATGCTTAGTGCACGTCACTGTTGTTCATATATACCAGACAACAGTAGACAAATTAGAAATATGCTTGCAAATTTGACTAACGATAGTACAGATTTGAAAGAACTGAAAGAACCAGGAGTATGGGAAAAGGTTGGAAAGGGATTTGCTTCCGTGGGAAATTGGCTCAGCAACATTTGGAACGGAATATTACTGAAAATAGGAATATTAATAATATTAATTTGCTTAATAGGTATTTGGGGAGTATGGAAAGCTATTAAAATATTGAAATCAAGAAACAAGAGGAGAAGAGAAAAGAAAGAACAAAGAAAATGGTAGAAATATACAGGGAAAAATCAAAGGGAACAAAAAGGAAGACGGAGATGACTGAAATGCAAGATTATTAAACAGAATTTTAATGAAATAAAATTTGTGATGGAAGATTTAATGTGATGACATAATTAGTCATCAGAGGAGGGATTGATGAAGCAGAAAAAGAAAGACTAACAAACATTCATATATCATGTAACAAAATCGTATAAGGCAATGTGATTTTAGCAAAGAAAAATAATGTATGTAGGAAAATGTGCCCACGAAGTAGTTCGCCATTATTATAAACGAGCTTAATTAATCATGAAGAATCGACAATGTAGTAATCCGTCATAATTGCAGCTATATTCTATGATTTTCTTGTTGAAACTGTTATATGCTTAGCTTAAATTTAGCAGAGGCTTTGGCCTAGTTGCCTGGTCTCAAATTTAACTGCGTGGTTTTCACTTGTATTAAGGAATACGTGTTTTAAACTTTAAAAGCTGTATTTTTCCAGTAGAATGACTAATACACTTATCTCAAGGTTTCGTGCTAGGCAAGTTTCATCCACTTTGAAGCAAGGTCACTTTCTGCAGGTGCAGACAATAAAGACACTGATGCAAAATTAATTGGCAACTTTGTTGCTACTTGTGTTCCAAAACTCCAAGGACACCTTATGCGTAGGTGAACATTAAGAGAAGGACACTATTCATTGGTTAAAGAGAAACCACCCCATGGACCCTCCAATGGAAGACCCTGAAGAATTTGGAACGTTTCTTACTTAAACCCACTGGACAAAGAGAAGTCAGCCATTTTCTTTGATGCCATTTTGAAGTCAGATTCAAGAAGCCATTTTGACACTTTGATGCTTTTTCTCTATCCCAGAGAGAGAGAGAGACTTTAAAGAATTCTCACCCTAGAGACTAACTTTATCTTACCCTGCCCATTCCATAACTATTGTTCCCCCATTTTCCTTGCGGCTGCAAGGAGAATTTGACTTTAACTTTGCCCCCCCCTTGAAGTCCGTCCCATGCTGATCGAACCGGTACCTGAAGGGCGAAGACTTTCCTTGAATGCTGATTGTATTTTGTAATTATAAAAGGATAATTGTATTATGCATTGTGTTTTCCTTCTTAGGTACCAACTGCTTATTTTGACAGAGCCCAAGCTATAAGTTTTCTAAATTCATGTTGACTAAATTCGATTTGCATGAAACCCCACATGCCAATGCTAATCAGAGGTTAGTTGAGTACTGATTACTGTTGATTCCTAATTTGTTGTTTGATTACTATTTGAGTATTGGTTATTGATTATAAATGATTATTGATCGTTGATTTGAGGGATCTGACTATTCTTGGATGAGGAGAACCCAACCCGGTCAAAAGGTTCACCGACCTCCGGCGTGTCCAAGTATAAGTAATTTAAAAGGACTGGACGCGCTATCAAAACCCACACCAGAAATTGGTTGCTGAGAAACCTTCGGGAGTAAGATGGAACTATCTACTGCTTCCTTCACAAGTAGTCTGTGTATGCTTACTGCTATTATCTCCCTCGCTGTTTCAGTGAACAAAAAAAAAAAAAACTAAGAAGGGATGAATCAGCTTGTCCAATTGTTTGCAATAGCCATGGGTCTGCTGTTATTAAACTTCAAGTGTGAGGAAAGAGGGTAAGTCTACCCCTCACCTTTCTTAGGAAGAAAGTTTTAGATTTGTCTGACCTACAGAGATTCAGACGAGCTAGGCTCTGCCAAGTTGGAATCTGCCTCAATCTGGTTTCCTGTTTGTGGGAAAAAGCAAGCATAGCCACATCGGTCGCTGAAGCCACCGTAATGACCCACCTCTTGGGGCGCAGAATGATGATCGGTATAAGCTCGGTTGTTGGAGAGACGCAAATATTTTTGACAAAATGTTCACCAAACGAGTGGCCATCCACGTCAGAGTCTAATTCAATGCCACCTCTGCCATTTTTGGGTCTACCATCGTTAACAGGGCCTTTCTTCTTTCTGCCATAGTGGCTACATACGCATTCCCAAAATTGCATGTAGCTTATTGGCTTCAGCTTCTGAGGACAGGCATATTGAACTGAGCACCAGTAAGTGCTGCCTCGTCTATTATTTTCAGTATTTGAATTAATGATCCCGGTATAGCTTAAGGTTTCTTCTTGGCATACACATAAAGTTTTGTCAGTGCTCATTTTTGGGCCCTTCCCTTATCTTGATACAAATGATACTATAACTGGATTAATATGATGGTGGCTAGGTGGTGCAAAGTATTGGTTTTGGTCAATCTGCAGGGACTGCTGTTAGCTTTGTCTGTTAACTTTCTTATTCAATAAGAGACAAACTCAGTTATGGGTGAAGAAGGAACCCATTCACCTTATCTGGGATGTTTAATCCCCTCAGGATGCCCAGGGCATCCTGGGTTATGACACTCATACCTGCTACAGGGCTTGGATTGTCACCTGATGTGTGTGACTACGTTACATCATGATTATCAGTATCCCCTAGAGGACCAGTACACAAAGATACTGGATTAGTGTTTGAAAAACCCAGTGGTAATGAGAACTTGATTGACATGTTTTGAAAAGGGATCACCAATGAAGATGACTTTTTTGACTTTTTCACAAGTACCTCACGTGAGTCCTGTTTTCTAGAACATGATAGAGTGGAAACTTTTGGGATGCCTTAGCACTTTTTTTATGAGGTAGAATCTCTATGACCTATAGCTGGGGAACTGCACCCCCTGGTGTTGTGAGCCTTGTAAGGAAACAGCTTTTTGCTGGTTTCCCACCAATTTTTGTCCCCATCTGGCCTATTAGCTGTTGTTTTTTTTTTTTAGTCTGAGAGTGAACTGAGGCCTACAGTCCAAACCACAGTGTTCAATCAATCAATCAATCAGGGATTTGTAAAGCGCACTACTCACCCGTGAGGGTCTCAAGGCGCTGAGGAGGGGAGGGGGAGAAGGTGGCGAGGGGGGAAGGTGCTGCTACTGCTCGAACAGCCAGGTCTTCAGAAGTTTCCTGAAGGTAAGGAGGTCTTTGGCGCAGGTGGGTGGGAAGAGTGTTCCACGTTTTGGCAACGAGGTGTGAAAATGATCTACCGCCGATTGTAGTTCTGCGGACGCGTGGGACGGTTGTGAGGGCAAGTTCAGCGGGGCGGAGGTGCCGGGTCGGGGTGTAGAAGGAGAGTTGTTTGTTGAGGTATTCTTGTCCGGTGTTGTGCAGTTCTTTGTGAGTGTGGGTGAGGAGTTTGAAGGTGATTCTCTTGTTGACTGGGAACCAGTGCAGGCTTTTCAGGTGATCTGTGATGTGGCAGTGGCAGGGGATGTCCAGGATGTTCCGTCCCTTTACGAAAGGTATGCTGAATTTGGTGTTCCAAATTGCAGAGTACGGACTTACTTATAAGTCCCTAGTATAAGGTACCCAGGGCATGTAAGACAGAGTGTCCCCACAGGGCTGCAGCACTGGTTGTGACACCCTGTGTGTGACAAAGTGAAAACATGGTCCCCAGCCTGCCACTACAGACTGGAAAGGCAGCACGAGACTGCCAGTTCGACGTTACCATTGCCATAATGGCAAAGCCACCTTACCCCTTTATAATACACATGTCTCCCCTAAGAAAGCCCTATAGAGTCCAATAGCAGGAAACTGTATTTTTTTAAGTAGGATGTATATTTTCCGTATGTCCTATCAGAACACTTCCAAATTGTTGTTTTGCTGTGGATAAAGTTAGTAGCCCCATTGGCTAATACAACACTTCCAAACTGCTCTTTTACTGTGGATAAAGTTAGTAGCCCCATTGGCTAACACAATGTTGCCAGTTAGCTCGCCAACCCACATAACTCGTAAATGAGATTACCTAACTGGTTTATTTAAGGTATCAAATTAACTGTGGCATTAAATGCGACTTGATGGTCAAGTCAACATTTATACCACTTTTAAAGTTAAGCATCTTTTGCAAAGCTGCTACTCTGTGCCCAGCTAGTCCAGTGGTGTCACAAAGGCCCCACCACATAGACAGCTTTCTGACTGATTGGGGAGACATGTGAATGCCTCTCAGGCTCAGGAACAAAGGCAGTTGCCCAACAGTGAGGTGTGACCTCCTGTCCCCAGGATGGCCACTCAGGGTCTTAGCTCAAAAGGCAAGCTTCAAAGGGGAATCTGTCTTTTGAAGGGCAAATGGTGGTAACAGTCCCGAGCAGGCTGCCTTTTGTTCTTATAGACATGTTGGCGACAGAGAGAGAAACCCAATGCCAGAACAGTTTTCCAGTCAGGATGTAGCCCTTCGGTAGCCACAATTCTGGGGGGCTTCCGTGCTCATGACAACTAATGAAGTGTTGCGCCATCTTGGAAGGGGAAAGACTATTGTAGTCTGGGATAGCCAGATGCCACACCAGACAGGAACTCCATCACCCAAGAGGAGGGGACCCACTGGTCTATTGGCTTGTGACCTTATTGTCCCCTTGGGGCACTTTCCTGGGATATGTAAGGTGCCCCTGGGTCCCTAGACTTCAGCCCAACATGGATTTGGAGAAAGAACCGAAGGAGGACTATCCCTCTGGCATTGAATGCACATAAAGAAAGGCTGCGCACTTTGGGCTAGTAAAGTTTGGATTGCGTCCATGGCTCCTGGCTCGGAGAAAAGTTGATTCCCAGCCCCAGATTAAAGCAGTAACTCCAAGGGTCCATTGGCTGGCCCCCATGGAACAGCACCAGGAACATTAAAACTGTGAGAGCCCAAAACCACCAAAGTAGTTTTGCTGCCACTGGTGGATGGGCACTTCAAGAGACTTATCCGAGATAGCCAATGGTCTGCTGGACCCATGGGTATTGTCTGTTCCTGGATTCATCACCCAAGAGGTGCACTAGCTCTCACCAAAGATTCGCAACCTCACCACGCAACCTCACCACAGTGTTGCAAGAACCGAAGGATCGCCACAGCAGCACTTCTACCATTACAAAGAGGACTTTGTTGGACCCCAAGATCCATGGCCAAAGTCACCCCACCTCACCCGTGAACCAAGGACTCACCTGGAATTGATCCCCGTCAACTGCACAGCATTAGGAGCATTCTTAAGCATCCTTTTCCTGCATCCCTCAGCATCAGGACCACAACATTGTCATCTATGTTGGTGGTCCTGTAAAGTTTGGATTTTGTTTCAAAAACGCTCTGCTGGCCAGGTAACTGTCCAGAGTATCCTTACTGATCTCTTAGACCTCTGTCGTGTTGGAATTGGTCCCCCAACTCTGGTTGGAGTTGCCAGACTCACTCTTTCAAACTTAAAAAAAAAAAAACATTTTGTTGGCCAATGCTTGTTTGCGGTTGATATAAAAGCTATTTAATACTTAAAAAATGTGTAGCTCCAAAACCATGCCCCACTCCAATCAAAAACAATTTGCCCACTGCTAATCAAAACAATCTGCCCCACTCCAATCCAAAACAATCTGCTCCACTGAAATATGCCTCACCCCAGTCCAAAACAATATGCCACACCCCAATCCAAAACAATCTGCCCCAAACCAATCTGCCCACTACAATCCAAAACAATCTGTCCCACTCCAATCCAAAACAACCTGCCCCACTCAAATAAAAAACACAATCTGTCCCACTCCAATCCAAAACAATCTGCTTCACTCCAATCCACCCCACTCCAGACCACCCGCTCCAATCCTGTCCACCTCTCCCTATTCCAATCCATCCCACTCCATCCCAATTCCACCTACTCCATCCCAATCCAACCCACTCCAATCCACCACAATCCATCCCACACCAATCGAATCCAATCCACCCCACTACAGTCAACCCACCCCACTCCAATACCCCACATTCCAATACAACCCACCTCACCTCACTCCCATCCAACCCATCCCAATCCAATCCAACCCAATCCACCACCTCACTACAGTCCATCCCACTCCAATCCACCTGAATCCTCCCCAGTCCAATCCAGTTCACCTTAATCCACCTACTACAAACCAATGCACCCCACACCGCCTTAATCCACCTAACCCACCACAATCCAATCCACCCCACTCGATCCAGTCCTTCTCACTCCATTCCCGTCCACCCCATTCCAGTCCACCCCACTCCAATCCAATCCACCTCCCTCAGTCCAGCTCACCCCACTCCAATCCACCCCACCCCACCAAAAGCCATTCCACCCCACTGCAATCCACCGTACCACACTCCACTCCAATTCAATCCACCCCACTTCAATGCATTCCACCAACTCCAATCCACCCCATCTTACTTCACCCCTATGAAATCCAATCCACCACATATACTCCACTCCTCCCCAATCCATCTCACCCCAATCCACCTCACCCCCACTCTACTCCAATCCACCCCACTCTACTCCATCCCTAATCCACTCTACGTCATTCCTACTGCACTCTAAGCCATTCCTACTCCACTCTAATCCATTCCTACCCCACTCCAATCTACGCCACTATACCCCAATCCAATCCCCACAGCCCCAGTTCAGTCCACCTCTCTCCAATCCACTCCAATGCAATTCACCTTAGCCCATCCCACACCTGTCCAATCCACCGTAATCCACTCCACTCCAAACCACCTTAATCCAACCCACCCCAACCCACATCAATCCAATCCACTCACACCAATAAAATCCATCCTGGTCTAATCCACATCACTTCATTGAATCCAACCCACTCAATTTCAACCCACTCCAGTCCAACCCACTCCAATCTACCCACTCCACTGACTTCCAGTTCACTCCAATCCACCCCACTACAAACAATCCATTCCACTCCAATCCACCCCACTCAGTCCAACCAACCTCAGTCCAATCCACCCCAACCCAGTCCACTCAAATCCAGACACTCAATTCCATCCCAATCTAGCCCACTCCAGTTCAACTCACTCCAACCAATCCACCTAACTCCAACCCAATTCACCCCACTCCGGTCCAATACATCCCACCTCAGTGCAATCCACCCCACCCCCACTCCACCCACTCCAATCCACCCCGCTCTAGCCCAATCCACCCAACCCCAGTTCAATCCACCCCACTCCAATAGCCCCACCCCACTCAAAACCACCCAAATCCAATCCACCCCACCCTAGTCCTTTCATTTCAGTCTAATCCACCCACCTCAATCCAGTATAATCAACCCACTGCAAGCCACCTCACCCTCTTTCAATCCACCCCATTCCAATCTACCCCACTCTACTCCAATCCAACCCACCCTACTCTGCTCTACTCCCAACCATTCCACTAGCTCAATCCAATTCTAAGTCACTCCACCCTATTCCATCCCACGCCACTCCAGTCTCTGCTACTGAACCATTGAACTCTACTCTCTTCCCTTCAACTCTATGACACACTACCCCCACTCTACTCTACAACTCTTCACGACACCACTCCACTCTACGGCACTCCACGCCACTAACCTATAGCCATGCTGAAGAGCAACCACACTGATGTAGAACATGGCAAAACACATTGCCAAAGCTCTTGTATAAGCTAGACCTATTGGCTTTGAAAGAAAGAAGAATGTTTATGTAATATCATTTTTTTCTGGTTGGGTACAATGTTCCACATTAGCCATCTTAGCCAGAAAGAGAATGGACAATTCAGCCAGCAGATCGGGATTATTTGCTATTGATGGCCACTTGATGCCCCGCCTGTTGTTAGTAACAGATGAATTGGGGCTGCATTTTTGGAGCGGATAAATTGTAGAAGAGGTCCCCAGATAATATTCGCTCTAAAGCGTTATGATCCCTATCATCTCTGTGAAGGATATTAAAGCCCTGTAAGTTAGCCCAGACTCTAGAATCAATAATGCAATAATCAATGCAAGATTCCTTGGTACCTCTTTTGAACGCCAAGGCTCTAGATTTGTCAGTCTCAGTTCTTCCGTTGCAAGCACTAAGACAAAGGTAAGGGTTAAAGAAGCAAGCTGTGAGGCAGAGGCGGACCAGACTTTTAAAAAGTCTGCCTCCAATGGTGGAATACCAAGGGCTTTGCCTTCACTTTGAGCTGAAGTTGTTACAAGCTCTATGGGTTTGTAGGTGGTATTACAGTTGCTCGCGAGCGCAAAGCTGGAGCATGAAGAAAGAAAATTATCCATGACTTCAAGGATTGGGGACTCTATTTTTGTTGGTGCACACTTTTAGACGCTCAAGATATTAATAGAGCTCTCTTTAAGAGGCCTTAGATTGATGTCTAAGAAATCAGGAGAATGTCCAAACTCTTACATTGACATTGAAGTGATATTTTGAGCCAAATGATCAGGCTGCCCAAAGGCCTACCTTTAGAAGATGGAGTTGCATTGTTGCAGAAGGAACCATACCCAGGTCTATAGAGCAAGGAAACAGCCCAGGATTCTTGAACTAAAATTATGTGAAATTAATACAAAATCCAAAAAGCTGTTCCAAGCATAATCAATAATTTTATTGACGATCCTGCCAACGTTCGAGGCCAAAGAATTGTCTGAGGACATTATGTAAGATGAAAGTTAGACAATGGACTCAGGGAAATTGTTAAAGGGGCAAAACTTTGAATAATGAAACCCTGGGTGAAAGTAGTCAGTCTAATTCATATTGGGGGGCATTTGGAAATAGAGAAGAAGTCACAGGAAGTGCTGATAAATTTGTATTCAGTCCATGGTATTCATCAGCGGTTCGAGTTTGAGATGGAATTAAATGATTAGGATAAGATGCTTGATGGGCAGAAGACCTATTAGCCACCTATAGAGGATTAGAATTTGTGGAAAAACAGGGGGTAGGATTGCGAAACAGACTGATCCTGGTTGATGATGGTAAGTTTTGAAGAGCTGGAAGAGCCTAATGGGGCTATAGACCATAGGTCCATGCTTATTAAGCCCTGGACTAAAATTAATTGTCAAGCTCCAGACAAATACAGTCCAGAGGGGTATTGCTCGAAGATATCTTATAGGCCCTAATAACGTTTGAGCAGATGATGGAAAGGCATCCTCTTTGGATTCTAATCAAATAAATAATGTTGTTGATAAGGAAGTCACTATCTTCATAAGACTTAGGCTTCAGCTTGGGCACATTAATAATGAATACATTCAAACCTACACGTTTTGGCTGAGTTATGGGGGGCTTACACTTTGATGTCAAGGAGTTTGAGTAATAAGCACAGAAAGATGGCTTGACGAATATTCCTTGAGGGGATTGTGCACAGATTAGATAAATTAGCTGTCTAGTGGGTACGCAAAAGTGAGACACTGTGAATTTGGGTTAATAAGGAACAATGTGCCCTCCACCTCCTGCTAAGAAGTTATCGGTGGAATAGGACAAGCATGTCGCAAAGCATTAGATGCTTGTACAGGAGTAATTGACCACTTGGAGGGATGAGTGGTGGGAAATGATGGCCAGAGGAACTGATGAATGGCTGCTCGAGAGCCCACAATTGTAGTGGCTCTGGAGGATACTTCCTGTTCTGTAATGAAATGAGGTGCTTTATAGCGCTAAGATGTCAGCAACGGGAATAAAAAATCAGCCCCTTCTCCTCCTGGAGGCTCAGGAATTATGGGACACAGAGTCCCCATGGCAGCCCTGCATTCAGCAACCAGCCTCACTCGCGCTGCGGGAGATTAGGAGGTGCACATAGCTCTACAGTGGCAGCAGCAAGAATCCACAAAGAGTCCCTCCTCCTGGAGACTCAGGAATTAGGGGACACCGAGTCCCTATGGCAGCCCAGCATTCAGCAACCAGCTCCAATGAAAAAAACAGACATTAAAGTAACCTTATAGTTAGGTGAATATGCCACTGACCACAAAACGTTATGAACTAAAAAGTCACAGAAACTCACCAGTTCTAGTTAGCAAAGCTAACTATAATTTGCACCCACGCCAAGCACTGCTTGTGACATCACATATTACATCACTCATGACATGATCTATGATAATGTTCATGACATCACTGATGACGTCTCAAATGGTGCATGCCCATATCCCTTTAATAAAAAAAAGTGGCCCTGCTGCCATTTTGTGGGGTTCTTTTTCAATCACTAAGCCTGACCCTCTTCAACACCTACATGGTCCCACTAGCTAAAATCATCAGACAGCACAGCCTAAACATTGTATCCCACGATAATACCCAACTGATCCTCTCCTTGGCCGACAACCCATCGAAAGCCAAAATAAATTTCCACAACGGAATGAGCGCAGTCACCCCATGGATGGAAACCAGCTGCTTCAAACTCAACTTGGACAAGACAGAGATCCTCGTAATCGGCCCCAGACCCTCCAACCACACACGCAACCTGGGCATCATCCAGGATTCCATGCTCTCCATGTTCCACCAAGTCAACGCCATCTCATTGTCCTGCTTTCACACCCTGCGCCTACTTCAGAAGATTTTCAAGTGGATCCCCACAGAGACAAGAAGGACGGTCACTCACACACTTGTAGACAGCAAACTAGATTACAGCAATGCACTCTCTATGCAGGCATCACAAAGAAGCTCCAAATAAGACTACAGAGAATTCGGAACGGAGCAACCAGACTCATCCTGGACATTCCCCACAGCCACATCTCCGCCCACCTCAGAGTCCTGCACTGGCTCCTGGTTAACAAACACATCACCTACACGCTACTGACACACACCTACAAGGCACTGCACAACATAGGACCGGCCTACCTCAACCACCGCCTGACCTTTTACATCCCCACCATGCAGCTCCGATCCACCCAACTCGCCCTCACTGCCATCCCCAGAATCAGAAAGAGCACAGCTGGAGGCAGACCCTTCTCTTGTCTCGCAGCCCAGATATGGAACACGCTCCCACTAAACCTCAGACAGGCCACCTCGCTGAAGCAGTTCAGGAAGGATCTCAAGACCTGGCTTTTCGAGTTACCAGCACACCCTCAACAGCGCCGTAAGACCCCAAGGGTGATAAGTTGCACTTTACAAGTGTTTGATTGAATGACTGATCCCGCAAGATCGTGGCAGGTGCTGGGATTTTTGTTTTTTGTGCTGGGAGGGTCCCTCTGAGTTCCTCCCACGGCGCCTTGGGGTGTAGGATATTCCTACCCTCAAACCCCTTATTTTTCTTTATTTTTCTTTACGTGTTCAGGAGAGGGGACTAAGGGCCAGATGTATCAAAACAATTTGCTTTCGCAGACGGTGCGAACTGCAAGATTCCACCATTTGCGAATGTAAAATAGCCTTTCACGATGCATGAAAGGCATCACAGTCCAATTTTAGGGAATCATAATTTTTTGCGATTCCCTATAATTGAGACTCCAAATAGGGAATCACAATTTGTGATTCACGAACTAGGAAATCGCAAATAGGGAATTCTTATTTGCGATTTCCTATGCACATGTATCAAGCATTTCCTAAATGTGAACTGGGCATTTAGGAAATGCAATTACCACCAACTACTAGTTGGTGGTAACCATGTGCACTTTTAAAAAATGCATTAAAATGCATTTTTTAAAGCGCCAGGTAGCGCACACAATGCCGTGATCACAAGGTCTGACCACCTCAAAAATTTGTTTAAACAAATAAATGAGTGGCACTCCGGAGCACTATTTCAGGTTATTGATCCCTCGTTACTCAAAGTAACAACCAGGCCAATGCGTTTCAACATACTTGACTTGATCTCGTGGTCCTACATCAGTTTCAACATTTATACCATCTCAAACTCGACTTTTCTGATGCATTATGGTTAATGTAGTTGTAACCAGCTTTAAACTTACAAACATTTCATTATAATCTGCAAATATCAACCATTAACAAATGCTTCATGATTAACAACCATTGATATCATTTTGACTGACTAACTGTTCCTGTAATGACAAGCAACAGGAAATTCTTCCTAATAGTCCCAGAGTAACTATGTTCACAACCAGTCCTAGTGGACAATTTTAGCACTGATATGTGCAGTTATTTCTTGAGACTCATGATGAGTGTTCCATTCTTAATAACACTGTCAGTGCTCCTGTGAGTGAGGTATTATGTCATCACATTGGACGTCTGTTGGTAACTTAATATTGTTTTAGATGACAGTTATTTGAATTCCTTAGTGGTTACTCCCTGTCTGTGCCCCTCTGAGTGAGGTACCATCTCATTACATTTGACGTCTATTGGTGACATGATGATCTTTTTTACGTTAATTAATCAATTTGTTAGATCTTTCTTTATTCCAAGTGTGCAACTGATTAGATCTTCTATAATAAAACAACATTCCCTCTATTAATGCTCAATCCATTGCTGAGGATTCATACATTCCATAAAATAATCAATTGCTTAACACTTCTTCGATGGAACGATTACAGAAATTAATTTAGATGACAACTATTCAATGTTTTGAGGCCATTGGGGCTTTTTGTTCTAAGTTTAATTATGAATCTTGATTCTTTTTGTCTTAGGAGCCGTACTCGGTCTCCTCCCCTCAGGAATTTTGGCACATATTCGATTCCATAGTAAGACGGAGATTTCTATGTTGATCCTTCATGTTATTTCATCAAATGTTTGGCCACTGCACACATGATGTCCTTATTCTCAATGGTTCAAATATGTTGCAAGATGCATTTCTTTAAGGGGCAGATTGTACTCCCAGTATATCTCAGATTGCACTTACATTCAAGGATGTATGCTACATGCATTGTTTAACCATCAAATTTTTTATTGATGAAAATCTATGTTCCATTATAATCCTTAATGGGTCTCGTATTCATGCCAATCGTGCCTGCTTTGCATTTATAACACTTGCTAAACCCATTTGTTGGATTGCTCAGCCATGTTTCCTGTGGTTTGTCTTCGTACCAGTTTGTCTCTCAGTGATGAGGCTCTTTTGAAGGCATTGGCGATAGTTTGAGTTTCTGTACCATGTCTGGGTCTTCCATGAGAATACTCCAAAATTTCTGAAACATCCTTCTGATTTGTGTGCTTTCTTTATTACAAGCTAGAGACCATCTAATATCTTGGTGTGTTTGTTCTAGCCGAAATTTCTATTTTTGGTAATCAATGTATCAACACAATTGATGGTTCATGTCCCTTTATATCCTCTTTAGGTGTGTTGTTGCGAATATCTACTAGTCCCCTAATACAAATTTGTTGCCATATTATTTTGCTGTTCATTTCAAAACTGGCCTTGTTTGAACAATTTCTTTAGAGCCTCAGAAATTCTTCAAGTGGAATGTAGTTAAGTAGTGATTGGGGATGAAAATGTGAACTGTGTGGTGTGGCGTAAGCAGAAGTTTCTTTATGGTACAAGGTTGTTTACATTTTACCATTATCAATGTAGATGGTGACATCAAGAAAATTGATGTGTTTCAATCGTATGGGTAAACCGTAAACCATCTTCATTTGAATTCAAATCATTGAAAAATGACTTAAAATCCTGGACAGTTCCACTTCAAATTATAAACAAATCACCTATATATCTTGTCCAAAGGACTATTTTCTCCACATACTGTTCATATTGTTCACTCCAGGCAATTTCTTTCTCCCACCAGACGATTGTTAAGTTTGCATAGCTGGGAAAAAATGACACACCCATGGCAGTTCCACACTTCTGTTGGTACACTTGATTGTTGACCGGAAATGCATTGTTATTTAGGGAGACTTGCACCATTTCCTGGAGCATTCTGGAATGTTCCAAATCCCACACTTTACATTGCTTCAAAAAGCATGCACATTCTTCAAGGCCAATGTCTTGTCTGATGGATGTATAGAGCAACACTACATTAGTATTAGATAGTACTCCTCTTGCCAAGGTATATCTGTGAGTATTCTAAGCAAATACCCAGTGTCTCTGATATAGGAATTCAGGTCTCGTACCATGGGAACAAGAAATTAATCAATGTACCTTGATATATTCTCCAGCAGCGATTCAAATGTGGGTACAATGGATCTTCCCAGAGGGTTAGTTAAGCTCTTGTGAATTTTTGGATGGAATTAGATGGTTGGTGTTCTGAGTTAGTCAACTTTGAGAAATTTATATTCATCATAATTGATTAATAATCTAGTGTGCCATTCTTTTGGTTTTTCATATATTTGTTTTTTTTATCATCATCGCTGGTTTGTATAAAAGTTTAACATAACTGTTTCCATCCTTGGATGTAAACAGGCTGATGTAGGACCATCAGCTATGATCAATATAAGCATTTAAAAACTATTTGACCTGGTTGTTACTTTGTGTAATAAGGAATAAAGACTCTGAAATGTTGCTCCAGAGTGCCAATGATTCCTTTGCTTAAACATATATATAATTAACTGAAAAAAACCAAAGGTTACAGGGACATTATAGTTAGGCTCACATTTTATACAAAACCATAGAAATTCACCTGTTATAGTTACAGTTATTTCAAGTAACTATAACTTGTGCCTTAAGGTAACTATAACTCGTGCCCCCACCATCTTGGCCCCAGGACCTGACCTTATTTTTTTGCAGCGGCAGCCCCTCTACCCCTGCCGATCTCAGCCTCGGGGACCCCAGGGTCCACCCCAATTATTGATTTTTGTTTTGGGAGGGGGGCTTTGGAGGCCCCTCTCCACAGGCTGATCTCGACCCTGGGACCCCCATCCCCAGAGCCTGGCCAAATTATTTATTTATTTTTGGTTGGGGTGAGGGGGCCACAAGCCTCCCCCCCTCCTTTAGGGCCAATCTTGGGCCCATGGACCCTATCCCCTGGGGCCCAGCCACGTGACCTGGGTGACCTCCAGGGCACCCAGTCACAATGCTGGGGACTATAGGAGGAGCCTGGACGCCTACAGCTCCAGCCGGCTCCACACCTCCTGTGGGAGCCGGCATTGCTGTCACAGACAGGGAACTGCTAAACATGCAGTCCCTGTCTGCAAGAGCAATTGTTTCCTCTTTCCCCATCTGCAACTTTGCACCACTCCTCTCGCAGCGAAGGAGAGCTGTTTGACAGCTCCATCACTGCGAGTGGAGTGTTTGCTCAGACTTGGGTCAGCTGTCAAAGCTCTCGCCAAGTCACAGCAAACAGCTGTGTGCCGAGGGTGGGCACCCTGGTACATAGCAGTAGCCGGCCCTGGGGAGTGTCGGTGCCCAGGGTGGTCAGTGGCTCCTTGAAGGGGGCTGCCCAGCCCCCACCAACGAATAGCCCCAGGGAGGTGGCAGTCCTCGAGACTGCAGGTGGGGGAGGCATAAGGGTGACCCCCTGCATTTCTTTAAACACAATCTGAGGAAGTGGTGGTTCCTGAGGCTGTTGGTGGGCCAGATGGCCCCCGCATTTCTTTAAACACTATATGCCCCGGGGAGGTGGCAGTCCCAAGGGCTGCAGGGGGGCTGGGCAACCCCTCCGAATTTCTTTGCTAAAATTTTGCCCCGGGGAGGTAGTGGTCCCTTGGGCCACAAGGGGCGGGCAGGCACCCCCCTGCATTTCTTTACAAACATTCTGCCATGAGAAGGTGGTGGTCCCTGGGGTTGCGTTCAATATTCCAATGCCCCCGGGACCTGGCCCACCCCCTGGCTCCATTTTAACAAGCTCAGTAAACTTCGCCGTGATTTGCGATCCACCACGACTCTCTGCAAAAAAAATTGTAAAATGCTTTTTTGCTCTGGAGGGGTTCCTCTGTGACCCCAGTCCCAGAGCTAAGGGGTCAAGGTGTACCTACCTTCGCCCCTTCTCTTTTTTTTTTTTTTTTAAATCTTTTTTCAGGGACTCGGCTGAAGCCAGTCCCAACATGGCTGCCAACACTTCCTTGCTGAAGTGTTGTCGGCCAATCAGATCTCGGCACAAGATCGGGAGGGTTCCCGGAGCCTTCGCCTACATATATATACACATTTGTTTTTTCTTTAATTACTCAAATACTACTGAATGGCTTTACACCAAATCACAAAAGGTCACTTTCTGGACCAAGAGTTACCTTTCTGCCAAATTTGGTGTAATTCCGCCCAGTGGTTCAGGCTGTAGACCTTCAAAATCCCTACAGGAATTAACATTGTAAACACACCTTTTTTGACCCCCCCCGTTTCTTCTCAGCCCCACTGGACTGATCACCCCAAAACTTTCCAGACAGCAGCTGACGTGACTGTCATTTAAAAAATAAAAAATTGTGAAGATTCGTCAAGTGGTGCCAAAGATATAGGCGAGTCAAAATATGCTTTCTCTATAGAAACTAGGTCCTAACTATAACTACCTAGTGGTGACTGCTGCTAGGCAATAAATATACATAGGTATATATGTACATAGTTACATTTAGGGCCTAGTTTCCATAGGAAAAGCTTTTTTTGGTTTGGCTAATAACTTGAGTGCCACTTGACAAATTTTCACAACATTTTCTAAACAAGTTTACCACTCATTTTAGCTGTAGTCTGGAAAGTTTTGTGGTGATTCGTCACGCAGGAGCCGAGAAAAAGGGGGGGGTCCCAAAACACATTTTCCTCATGCAATTTCTCACACGGATTTTAGACATAACTACAGCCCAAATCGCTAAATAGAATACACAAAATTTGGCAGCAAGCTAGAACTTGGTAGATCTGCGGATCCGGACCCAAATAAAAACAAAAAAAAAAACATACACTCACTCACTGAACCCCTCCACACACTCACATCCACAAATCCACTACCACAACGACTCACAGACCCGCACAGCAACTCATACACCCATTCATACATTCACACACCCACTCACAGAGCCACAAAACCACTGCCACCCGCATTCACAGACCCACACAGCCACTCACACCCCCACTCACACACAGACTCACAAAACCATTATCACACTTACTCACAGACCCACAGAGCCATTCACACGCCCATTCACACACACTCACAGACCCGCAAAACCACTACTCAACCCACACAGCCACTTTTACGCAAATCAATCACAGAAATTTATAGAACTCACAGCTACTTAATGAGTGTCCCAGTGCTAGATAGATTTTCTGACCATCATGCCTTTAATCAAGACACATTAAAAAGCCACGCCTTAAGATTACGTTTAAAAGCAAGTACATCCTTTGTGGCGCGAAGATGATAGGGAAGAGCATTTCAATCCCCGGAGGCCAGAAAGGAGAAGGAGGTGCCAGCTCCCTCTTCCTTTTTAGGGTCGAGCCTGCGTCACATGTCCTTGTGCATGCGTTTTGCTTGCGTGACGCTTTAGTAGTTAGAAAAGTGCTCGGAGCCCCGTCCATGTCACGTCAGTGTCTTTCATTGGTTCGTGTGCTTGGCTGCTTTCATTAGTGGAAGGCCTGTATACGCCATGCCTTTTGTGGTGCTTAGCCCTCCTCGAGCGCAGTGACCAAGTACTGAAAACATGCAAGGCTCGCTGTTTTCCGTCCAGTTTGTTGACTACTTTTTATCTTTTTTCGCAGCGCGATTTCGCTTGTTTTTCCCTGCGGTTCTGTTTCTCCTTTAAACAATCCATTTTGCGTACAGTGTAAGCACAACACAGCGGTATAGACAGTTATTGGTGAAATATTATTTTGCCAATCCAATGTAAAACGCTGCATTGCCAATCAATATGAATGCTTATTAGCAAATAAAAAAGAGAGAATGTAATGGTGGTCACATTCAAACCATTGACGTGGATGCTTTGTTGAAGCGCAGGTAATGCAGTGCACCAAAAGCGTGACTTTTAAACTGCATAAGTACTTCGCCCAGAATGACCTTTTTGATCTGTAGAACAGAATTACTTTTGGTAAAGCAGTGTTTATTTGCACCCAACGTATTTTATTTGGAACTATGAATAGCTGTCTCTGTGAGTCAGTAGTATTTCTGGTCTGTAATAATTCATAACGAATAGGGCTGAATCTTGTTTGGGGTCAAGGGCAACAAGATTTTATGTTTACTTTGTCCTTGGGACAAGAAGGCCCAACCCCCTGCAGCACAAACCCTTTGGCTGCCTGTTTACAGAGAGTGGAATTCTCTGCAGTTGAGGTAATGTGTTTCCAAAAGATAAAGCTGTTCGAACTTGTATTTATGGTTCATTATTTGAAAGAATTCATTATTAGGGTGAGTGCTGTAAATAAATGTTTTAAGGTCACACTTCACTACTGACGTTGGTTCCAGTACAAAAAAAAAAACGTGTACACACGTTTGAAAAGTTTAGGCTAAGAGGCTAAGTATAATGCTCCCAGAATGCTCTCTGATTATATGCAAATGAAGTGTCATTTAGTAAAATGTGTTGATGCATGCTAGTATTTCCCAAAAATATTTCTAATGGAAAATCAGTGTAACCATTTTCAACACGATTATGGGAAGCATGAAAATAAACAAACACTGACAAAGCCAACTGATCTGACATATTTTTATAAGTCTTTTAGTTTCATCAATGCGTGTCTTGTTTTGACATGGCTTTTGTAACACTTTATTGTTGTGGGAGCTACCAGGCCCTCAACATTGTAACAAACATTGGCAAAACCCCCCCAAAAAGTTTTTGAACTCTTAAAGCACACGTTTCCACCAGCGGCATAACAAAGGCCCCGCAGCCGCCCTCCAGGGGGCCCCTCCAGCACAGCACCTGCCCGGAGTGAGTCTGGAGAGGGGACTCCTCCATGTTCTTTGCAAAGGGGCACCCTCCAGTTTCGTTACGTCACTGATTGCCACTGTAGTTCCTGACACTGAACAAAACTACTTTGTGTGGCAATATGCTCCTTGTGGAAGAGCAGAATGCGATCACTCACAGTAAAGCCAGCCGAAAGAGAGAGAAATAGAAGTTTAATAAAAACAAAATGTCTTTGTTAACACCAGACCTAATTAGGGACCAAGACCCACACGTAGGTAGCTTTTTGCATGTCGCAAACAGCGACTTTCGCTGTTTGCGACATGCAAAAAGCACATTGTGATGCACAAACCCAGTTTTGCGATTCAGTAACCTGGTTACCGAATCACAAAACGGGTTTGCGACTCGAAATTAGTAAGGGGTGTTCCCTTCCTAATTGCAACTCGCAGTGCAATGTAGGATTGTTTTGTGACCGCGGGCGCAAACCAATCGCAGTTTGCACCCATTTCAAATGGGTGCTAACACTTTCGCAAAAGGGAAGGGATCCCCATGGGACCCCTTCCCCATTGTGAATGTCACTGTAAACATTTTTTCAGAGCAGGCAGTGGTCCTGCGGACCACTGCCTGCTCTGAAAAAATGAAACGAAAACATTTCATTTTTCGATTTTGTTATGCATCTCGTTTTCCTTTAAGGAAAACGGGCTGCATTACAAAAACAAACCAAAAAAACTGCTTTATTGAAAAGCAGTCACAGACATGGTGGTCTGCTGTCTCCAGCAGGCCACCATTCGCGAGGGGGTCGCAAATTGCGACCCACCTCATGATTATTCATGAGGTGGGCATTTGCGAAGCCCTTGCAAATCACAGATGGTGTCAAGGACACCATCCTACATTCGGATTTGCGACTCGCAATTTGCAGGTCACAAATCTGAACCTACCTACATGTGGCCCCAAATTCTTAAAGAAAGTCACAAAAGTGCACCCATGGTATATGTCGTACCCCTATAAAATATTTGTGAACTGTATTTTAGCATGGGTAAATACGATGTGTAGATTTGCTCATGTGAAAATCTATTGAGCATTTGCAAGTTCATTTTCCCTCCAGCCACTTTCTTCCCAACCCTGGAAGAAGTTCTAATTCTGCCATTGTCAGGAGTAAATGTCCAACCTTTCTTATTATGGGAAAATATTAGAGAGAAGCTGTTAAAAATCTTTAAAACATGCAGGTTAGTAGGTTTGCAGACTCAAAGGCATTCCAGCCCTGGAACTATTGCTTACTGCTTCCTCCAGCCCCAGTATGCAGATCTGCAGAAAGGTGGCAAAATAAGGAAATTGCTACAGTAGGGATTGAAACTCCAAATATTCAAGCCCTATTATGGTAGTAGCCCTGGCATAATCAGAGAGGCTATTAATTGCTGCCATAATTTGTCGCCACACTACATGGCACCAAAGGGACAAGTAGATCTTTTTACAGGACAAGTAGATTTGAGAAGCAACCTGTCCCCTGGACAAGTAGATATTTTAATAAATTCCACACCCCTGTTATTCCAATTGAAGTTTACTAAAGTTGCACATCCAGTTAATACATCTACGGCTTTGGTCCTGAGCCATTGGCATGGGAAGCCTGCAGTCTGCATGGTAATGATTTGCACCAAACTTCAGTTGCTCGACATACTGTCATATATATTGGTGGATATGTTGCTTCAAATATGGCGCTATTGCTTCCTACAGTACCTTAGTGGTGTAGTGCTATAAAGTCCCTGCCTGTAAGGGCCCTGCATGCGGAGGCTCTGGGTTTGAAAGGTTCGCACTCCTGTTAAAGGATGTGCCAATTCTGCTTTTAATAGTAGCTCCTTGTAGTGGCTTGAAGCTGGCAGTTCTGCCACAACGTGGGCTTTGCATATGGACATACCGGACTTCTATGGCACGCACTCCTGTTTAAGGAGATGGCGCTGCTTGCTGTTGTTTATAAGTTCTCTGTGTTTTGATTCTTCACAGTAAGTAAAATTAATTTCCTGTGTCATTTCTTTTGAGGAGCTGACAGCATTTCACTTTCATCTGGACCTGTATTTTTGTTTCCTTTCCAGTTTGTGTACTTTTGTTTATTTTCTTTCAATAAAAGATGTGTTAATGTTATTCTGATGTTTTGTTAATTCAGGATATACATCTCCTTTGCCGCATGATGTCTATCTTCTTCTCCCAGGAGAACGGGTGGTCTTGTACAGTTTTTAGGGTTTTTTGCTAGAAGCATTTCTTTTCACGTTTATAGTAGTGCATCTAGAATCTTGGTCACTGTTTTTATGTCGAGCGCACCAGCGCCTAGACTTGTTGTAAGTATTGTGGGCTTTTAACCACACCCACCTCACAACCATCACTTTCACTCGTTCGTGGGCTTGCCTTTCAAAAATCCTTTTACATCATTGGTAAATGCTTTACGGTTGCCCCGCCTTGGGGCGGATTTGTTACCACCTTGCAGACGGCCCCTGTTACATGGATTATTGCATGATTGCCAGTGTTGGAGTGTGACCTTTTATAATCAATATTAACATGAAAAGCTTGCAAACTAATGTATAATGAAGCTGCATAGAAAATGTGTTAGAATAATATCAATGCACACGTTTGAAATGTGCCCACGGGGCGTGGCCACCAATGTATACGATGACTAATGAAACTGATTAATGATGAATTAATAATGTATTCATGTATGATTTTGTATTAGATTAAGAGTTGTGTATTAAAGTTTGCAAAATTACTCACTAGGACTTAGTTAGCAAGGGTTCGGGCCTAGCTGCTTGTTCTCATATTAACCGTGTTTTTTTTTTTAACGTGCAATGTGCTGCTTTCCTGAAGGACATGAAGCTGTACTTTTCCAGAAGCTAGAGAGATGTGTGTGTAGCCATAGTAAATTCTTTCTCACGAGACCCGACTTGCTCAAGGATACATTCTTGCCGAATGCAACAGTGTAATTCGTAACAGGTACAAGGTCGCCTAAACCAAGGGAAGGCAATGGAACTACTGACTGGAATGACTAGTGTAACGCTTCCTACCTGCCATTCTACCCATTCAAGACGTCAATCACAGGAGACAATAAATTGCATGAGAACGGTCTTAGGTGAAGATTCTAGTAAGGTGAGCGACGGATTATTGGACAGAGATAACGATGCACCAAATATTGCCCAACTGGAAATTAGAGACTTGTTTGACAAGTTTAATATAACGGCGTGACACAAGGAGAAATCAGCCATTCTTAGCCACCCTCCCCCCCACTTTGATGCTGTTACTTATCCTTATTCTTGAAGAGACTTTGTCTTTAACTGTTTGATACCCTAATCCATCCTTACCTTACCCCTTGTCCGAGACGCACTTCTCCTCCTTATGAGGGAAGAGCCCTTTTGCTATTGAGAGAGCATAGCTTATATATTCTATATTAACATGAAATGCTTATGAACTAATGTATAAAAATGCCGCATAGAAAATGTATTAATGTATTTTGTTAAAATGTGCGCTTGAAATGTGCCCACGGGGAGTGGCCGCCAATATATACGGGGACTAATGAAACTGACTAATAATGTTGAAATGTTATATTATGATATGATTTTGCACTAATAATAATAGGTTTTATGTAAAGTTTTGCTAATAAATCATTAGGCCTTAGTTAGCATAAGTTGAGGCCTAGCTGCCTGGCTTTCATATTAAATGTGATTTTTTAACACGCAGTGTGCTGACTTGCTGAAGGACATGAACTCTTGTTTTTCCAAACTAGAAGATGAATGTAACTGTAGTAGATCCGTTCTCATGAAATTCGACTTGCTTGTAGAAACATTTTAGCTGAATGCAACAGTGTAGATTAATACCAGGTACAAGGTCGCCTGAACCGGTACAGACAATGGAGCCACTGACTGAAGATGCGCAAAGAACCACAAGAGTATGAAATCATACCGGACATTCCACCCGCTAAAGACGTCAATCATAAGGACCAACAAACTACGTGAGAACTGTTATGGGGTGACAAATTTGATGAGATAATTGAAATTCTATTGGAGGAAGATAGTGGGGTGCAACCCCTTATCCAACCAAATTTTAGGGGAATGTACAACAAAAATGGGATAAAAACCCTTGACACCAGAAAGTAAATCAGAACAGGAGAGAATAGGAGACTAGGAGAGAGTTAGGGAGATGCTGATCCGATTTTCTATGACCCAGACACTTTGTCACTCTGCACAGAGACTTTGCTGTTTGGTTCTTAAAACCGTTCTTGCCTTATATTGCCTGTTTACACTTTACCTCCTTATGAGGGAAGTGCCCCCCTTTACCAGACTTGCTGAATTCCTGGCTGATGGCGAATCAACTGATGTCCTGAGGACGAAGACCGAAACTGAGTGCTGACCCAATACGGAGGATAACTATATGATAATGAAATTGTAATTGTCTGTTTGCTTTTCCTTTCTAAGTACCAACTGCTTCTTTTGACAGAGGCCATAGCTAGATGTTTTCTAAATTGGTGTTACTAAATTGTTTTGCATGAAGCCCAACATGCCAATGCTAATTTGAGATTAGGGGAGGGATTCGCTAAACTGACGCAAATAGACAAATGACTAAATCTATGCTTTGTTGAATAACGTGATGATGATGATACTTTGCTAAAGATAACCTATGCTGGCGCTGTGTTAGGTTCTAATATTCGTGAATCTTGCTTTGATGAAATCTTATCAGAGTTGCCATATTGTGACTATGCTAATGTGTTTCTTGGTTTTGAGACTAATAAACTTGCTAGTAGAATTGTAATCAAGAGGGAATAAACTTCACAAAATCATACTAAAACTGGTGTGGTTATTCATGACTGCAAGGTCATGGTGGTTTCCGAGTTTATTAAATGTCTTTGATTAATTTGAATTGTCGCATTACTGTGAACTTTGATGACATTATTGACATATTGATTGACATGCTGATTAGCTATCTCGTCCTAAGGTGTCTTCAATCAGGGTCAAAAGATTAATTGGCCTAAAACGAGTCCCAAAGTGAGTAAATTAGTCATAAAGGGACGCGTTAGCACTATACCTTGCTGAGCCTTACCTGCTTATCCTGGCTGATGGCGAATCGACTGCTGTCCTGAGGACGAAGACTGTCACTGTATGCTGCCCCATTTGGATGGGTAACTATCTGATGATAAATTGTAATTGTCTGTTTGCCTTTTCTTTCTAGGTACCAACTGCTCTTTTGACAGAGGTCCTAGTTAGATGTTTTCCAAATTCATGTTACTAAATTGTTTTGCATGAAGCCCAACATGCTGATGCTAATTAGAGGTTAGTTAAGGAGTTCACCAAAATCGGGTTCAAATAGTCAAATGACTGAATCTTTGCTTTGTTGAATAATGTACTAATAATATTTTGCTAAATGTTGATTCATGTTGACTTCGTTCTTTGTGCTAATGTTCATGATCTTTGCATTGATAAAATCTTGTTTGAGTTGCCATATTGCAGTTTTGCTAATGTGCTTATTGGTATTGAGACTAATGAATATGCTAGTAGGTTGTAACTAATAGGGAATAAATATCCAACATCGTACTAGATTTGTGTGGTTTTTCAATGGCCGAAAGGTCATGGTGTGTTTCATTCTCATTAAATGTTATTGATTAGTTTGATTGATTAGCTACTGTGAATATCGATGTGATTATCAGTTTATGGATTGAGATGTTAAATAGATATCTCGTCTTGAGGAGTCTCCAATAAGGGTCAAAAGGTTAATTGGCCTAAAACGAGTCCCCTTCTAAGTAAACTATCAAAGGTGGGATGCTTTATAAGTTCTGGTAGCAGAGGACAGTTCAGGCCCTTTGGGCCCTAGGATGAAGGACCATTGTTTGAAAATTGTTTTTCAGATAATGTAAATGGGAAAGATGATGTGCCCCTAAATCCCAAATGACTTTCCCGGAATCTCGGAGCTTGCCGAAGTGAGTTGCGTATGTTCTCGGCATTCTAGTGATAGTGTGAGTGACGTAGCGGTTTGCGCTTGCACCGCTTATGTATACCGCAGGTGAATTGTGAGGTTTGTCAGAATTTTAAGCCAGGTGATGTTTTAGTAGGAGTTTGCATACTCCGCAGTATGAGAGTAGAGAAGTCGGCAAACTTTATGTGAGTGTGGCGCTTTGTGCTCAAAATTGTCCACGTGGTTGTTGGTAATGTACGGACCCTGCGTGATCTAAGACTCCGGAGTATATTGATAAGTGTATGAGACACTTGGCTTATGTTGTAATTTGCGTGGCTTAATAGGTCAATCGGGCGTGGTTGACGAGTTGAGTTTGAGTCATAGTGAGTGAATGAAAATTTCGATGGAGATTTGGGGAGTTCTAAAGTGCACTAGGACGAACCATTGACAAGTCGAGGGTAAAATTTGCGGGTAAAATTTTGCTTGCGAATGCGGGAGCAGAGAAGGAGAGAGTAGCGGCTGAGGCTTAAAGTGAAATCTCTGTAAAGTTCTGAAGCAATTGTGTTACCCTTCCTGTAGTAAACCAGCAAATTTAAGTTTGTTACTGCTCGCAATACATTGCATTCGTTTTGTGTGAATCGAGAGTGAGGGAGACAATCCGCAAGACTTTGTCAGCCGCAGTGAGTGTGAGTGTGACGTCATTGGAGCCGCGCTGGGATAGGTTAGTTAGTGAGAAGGGTCGCGCTCGGATTGGCAGCCGCCCGTGATAGGCAATTGGTTGAGAAGGTAGGCAAAGAGAGTTCTGGGAATTAAAGTAACTTCCTGATTCAATTGTAAACAAAATAAAAGACGCACAATGAAGTTTTTCAAAGCTCTAATGGGCACTTTGAGGGGAGATGTGTACATTACTGCAATTGTGGGGGAGCCTACACTGCCAGAGGATACTCCGGCTTATGCCGTAATGGAGGAGAGGGGAGTCATACCATGTCTTTGGCTAAAGCAATGGTGCAAATTAACAGAAAAGGATGAGAGTTTGGCGTTTCCGGAGAACGGATTGTTCAATATAATGACCTTAGAGAATTTGTGGAAGGCGTTAACTGAGCAAAAGTCGCCTCCGAGGCCAGCAGAGTTTGAGGCAATATCAATTTGGGAGCTGATGGCCATACGTCAACGGCAACAAAAGTTTGAGAGGGGAATGAGGAAGGCAGAGAAGACACTAGAGGAGGCTAGGTGGGATAGTGAGCACAGGATGTGGAGAAGGGAAATAATAGATGGAGTAAGGATGTTTCCGGCAATAACTCAAGAAGCCGGCACACAAGGGAGAAAAGCCACTTGTAAGATGGATAAAGGGTCTAGCAAAAAAAGGAGACTAAAAAGTCCAGGGTAGATGCAGACTACTCAGATGATGATGAGTTCCTTAATCAGTTGTTACATGACCGACCACCGCCATATGACATAGATGACAAAAGACCAAGTACTAGTGTAGGTCCTATAAATTCAACACAGAATCAGGGAACAACAAATGCAACACAGGTAAATACAGTTGCAACACCAGCTCCGGTACAGAATAGTGTCAGTGTGTCTACTGCTCCAGAGATGCAGACGCAGTTGCAGCCACCACCAGTTCAGAGACTCTACCCTGATGTTCCAATATTAGAGACAACTACGAGCTTGATGGTGCCATCTGATCCGGCATATATGAGACCAAAATTAGTGCAGATCCAGCCAACTCCAATTTTACTGCCTCAGGCACAGCAACAGATGGTTCCAAATTGTGCCTCAGGTGCGGGACTGCAGTTAGCTACAGCACCGATAATTAATCGGAATATGGGGGCAAATGCTCCACAGGCTTTGGGAAGCAGGCAGTCGCCAGCCGCCATATCCTTACCTATTACAGTTGGTCCGCCAGTACCATTGTATGCACAGGCAAAGTCTAGTGTAGGACCCAAGAAATGACAAGAGGAGGGTTCGCAGGGAACTCTCAAGGAATAACTCCATCGGAACTGACACTAGACAGATCCAGATAGCTGTTAGGCTTCAGTCCGATGGGGGTTCCTCCAGATACCATGAGACAATCAGGTTTGGGACTGCTGACTCCGCAGATCTCAAGTGCAAATGTACTGCAGACACCAATGACACAGGCTGGTAATATCTCATTGCAAGAGTTAACAGAGCTTCAACTGAATGAATGGTTGGATAAGTTAAACTCACCACAGACTACTCCTGCAACAGCAGAGCGATCGGAAAGCGAGGAGTACCTGAATTTTGTGAGGTTTGGCATGGAAGCAGCTGAGCTAGTCGAAGGGAGCATGGGAGTGAACAGACTAGAGTCGTACACTGAAGCAGAGTTGAGGTATCTGTGCCCAAAGATAACTAAAGAAGTGAGCAAAGTACACCAGAGGCTGGCGAACCTAGCAGATAAATACGGCATAGACCTACACAATACAAAAAATCTGAAGAGAAGTTACAGGTTAGATTTGAGCCTAAGGATTTTGATCACATGATGCCTACTGGAATGAAGGCACACCTGAAAGAAATACTGCAGAGCACACAAGTTTGGGGAGCATTGGAAAAGTGGGAAGGCAGATGGGCTAAGAAGAGAGAGAAAAGGAAAAGCGACTGCTCGGAGCAGCAGCAGGCAAAATCAGTGCCAGACACTGGTACAATAAAAGTGTACCCCATGAGAGAGACAGCTGGAGGGGTTCTTGTCCACGTACCATGGTCCAGAGGTGACATTTTGTCCTTCACAAATGACTTCCCCAGGCTGAGGGAAAAGCAGATAGCGTGGTATCAGCAGACAGACAGGTTTGTGAAGCTTGCGAAGTGTCTTTGGGAAGACTTGAACACGCTGTTTGAGAATATAGTTCCAGCTGATTTGTGGCTTGAGGGCAAGAGGAGTGTTGACTGGCCGACAGCGGAACCGGCAGGGGACATAACGACAGGAGCACCGTCTCCTGATGTAATGAGGTGCTACTATAAGGTGATTGAGTTTTTGAAGCAGAAGGTGTCACTGCAAAATATTGATTGGCAGAAGATTGATCGAACAGCACAGGAAGCCAAAGAGTCGATACATGCCTACTATGAGAGATTGTTGAAAGTGTTCAAGCACTACAGTGGTACAGAGGTCATAGAGGCAAAGGACATGAATCACCTTGTGTTCAGCTTTGTTGAGGGATTAAGACCAGAGATTAGCCAGATAATCAAGGATCATTTGATCTGTTGTCAAGCGAAGCCAATTGATGAGGTGTTGCAGTATGCAAAATACTGTAGTGACGAAATTGAGTTGAAGCAGAGAAAGTTGAAGGAGAAAGTGATGGTGATGCAAATCAAGGCAGCACAAGCAGGGATGCAGGGAAATGGGTTGCAACAGATGGCGTAACAGCCGCAAGGAAACTGTGTGTTTCATATGCAAGCGAGAGGCACAGGTCGAGGAGGTTTTGTGAATCGTGGCCCAGATTTGAATACTGTAGTGGTTCAAAATGATGTACGGGGATGAAGGTGTTACCATGTCATGCTTGTGGGGGCGTCGGACACTGGAAGCGGGAATGCCCGATGATGGTGCAGGAGGGTGTTGTTCAACAAAGCAATGATATCAATGCTTTCCAAAATGTTAAAGGACCAATAATGAGGGGTCCAAATCTGAACTTCCAAAATAACATGGTTCAGATGCAGGGCCTTCAACCCCTGCAGCAAGTGCAGATGCCACATGTACAACCAGTGCAGATGCAGCAAGTGCAACAGCAGATTCCCGTGGTACCTAGACAGCAAATGCAGTTGCCCTTAGCACCAATGGGACAGCAACAGGTGATGCTTCCTCAACAGGTCACAGGTCAAGGAATGAGTCAAAGTAACACAGTACAACAGTTCCCTTTACGTGATGAGAATGGAATAAACGATGAATGGTCGGATGACAGTTCAGATGGCGAGGAGTGCAGGCTTGCAGCATCTTTAGAAGTAGATCAGAGAGGGACCTATGTGCAAGGGAAAGTGATGGGTCACAAAGTTTCATTCTTGGTAAACACAGGAGCTACACGCTCTACAGTCAGAAGTGCAGAAGTTCCGAAATTGCCTCTTTCGGGACGTATAATAAAGGTGGTAGGAGTAGCAAATCAGCTTTTGACTAACCCGATCACAGATCCGGTTCAGGTTGAGATTGGTACTTTTCAGGGGTTGCACAGATTTGTGGTTTGCGACTCAAGTACCGTGTCCCTACTGGGAAGAGACTTATTGTGCAAGGCGAGGTGTTCTATCACCTGTTCCAATGAAGGGATTGAGGTGCCGAGAAACAGTGACGATGAAGGGGATGACGGACAGATCTCAGAGCCTGAGACGGAGACCACAGATGAGGAGTACCCCCTGATAAGCTGCTTCCCAATGTTCACAGTGACTGATCTGCCAGCTGATTTGCAGGGGACAGTAAAGGAAAAAGTGTGGGATTTGACAGGAAAGGAAGTGGGACTGATAAAAGGAGTAGAACCAGTTAAGGTCAGTGTGAAACCAAATGCTGTGTGTTCCCCAGGTACCGCAGTACCACATGGCGCAAGATGTCCTCATACACAAATAATTGCAGACTTCGTGAAGCAAGGAGTCCTGAAAGAAGTGATGAGCAGTCCATGTAATTCACCCATGATGGGACTGAGAAAGCCTTGTGGGAAAGTTCGAATTGTCCAAGATTTGAGAAAGATCAATGACATAGTGGTGAAATGTTGTCCAGTGGTACCAAATCCAGCTGTAATCATGTTCCAGGTTCCATGCGATGCAGAATGGTTCTCAGTTGTTGATTTGTCCCAAGCATTCTTTTCGGTGCTTCTTCATGAGGACAGCCAATTTCTCTTCGGTTTTAAATTCTTGGACAAGGTTTACAGTTGGTGTCGAATCCCTCAAGGGTTTTCGGAATCACCTTCAATCTTCAGTCAGATACTGAAAAAAGATTTGGAGTCATTGGAATTGCCTTTTCAATCGACTCTAGTGCAGTACATTGATGACGTGTTGATTGCATCCAAAACAAGAGATGATTGCAAGTACGATACTATTGCCTTACTAAACCACTCGGGGAAGAATGGGCATAAGGTGTCCCCAAAGAAGCTGCAATATTGTCAGAAGGAGGTGAAATCCCTAGGTCATCTGATTGAGAAGGGGTGGAGGAAAATATCAAAGGAAAGAGTGACCACCATATTGCAGATGAGTCCCCCAACAACACAGAGAGACATTAGGATGTTTCTGGGAATGGTGGGCTACTGTCATTAGTGGATTCCGAACTTTTCAGTCATCTCCAAGCCCTTGGTAAGACTGATGGTTAAAGAGGTTAAGGATGACCCAGATACCATAGCTATTTCAGAGAAAGAGATGAAAGCATTCATCGAGCTGAGGGAGTGTATGTGCAGGGCTCCAGCTTTAGGTATTCCTGATTACACAAAGCCTTTTGTCCTGTTTTGTCATGAACGTGATGCATGTTCTTTGTCTGTCCTGACACAGGACCATGGAGGTGCAAACCGACTAGTAGCATATTTTGCAGCTACTTTGGACCCAGTCGCAGCAGCTTTACCAGGTTGTCTGCATGCAGTAGCAGCAGTTGGTCAAAGCCTCACACAGTGTGAAGGCATAGTGATGGGACATCCTTTAACAGTTATGGTCCCACACTCAGTTGAGATTTCGTTAACCTGTACCAAAACGCAGCACATGACAAATGCCAGATTGACAAAATATGAAACCATTATATTGGGATCACCGAATGTGACTTTAAAAAGATGCACAGTGCTGAACCTGGCAACTTTGCTCCCAAATGAAAGTACAGAAGTTGAGGATGCTGATGATGTAGAACATGATTGTCTTGAGGTAACTGAACTGTGCACCAAACCGAGAACTGATATTAAAGATACCCAATTGGAAGAAAATGACTACATTATCTTTGTCGATGGCTCATGTTTGAGAGTCATACGCTGTGTGTACAATCACTGGTATCCTAGAGGCATCTTGGCTTGAGAGTATACTCTGCTCAAGTGGCTGAATTGGTCGCTCTTACCAGGGCATGTCATGCCGCTGACAAACTGAAAGTCATTATCTATACCGACAGCAGATATGGATTTGGAATTGTTCATGACTTTTGCCAGCTATGGTCTCAAAGGGGTTTCCTGACCTCTTCTGGTTCTCCTGTGAAAAATGGTGAAAGAATTAAGGAGTTATTGCACGCGATTCAGTTACCTCAGGAAATTGCCGTGGTAAAATGCAGCGCTCATGTGAAGTCACAAGATTTTGTTTCAATGGGAAATGGATATGCAGATCAAGTCGCCAGGATTTGCGCATTGAACTGTATATCATTTAAGGATCAATGGGAATTTGTACCTGAAACAGAAAATGAGACATGCACAGGTTATGCATTAAGGGTTGTTGACACATTGGAGGAATTGAAATTGTTGCAGGGACGTGCCAGCAGAGATGAGAAATGCACTTGGGTGAAGATGCAATGTGTACAGAGACCATATGATTTGTGGGTTTCAGATGAGGGGAAGATGGTTTTGCCGAACAGTCTTCTGTCACAATTTGCAAGGTTTTACCATAGGCAGAACATATTGGGAGAGATGCCATGATCAGGTTGTTCAAAATTGACTGGTTTAGCCCGAAGTTCAGACAAGCTGCAGAAGTGATTTGTCACCGGTGCATCATCTGTCAACAGATGAATGCGGGGAAAGTGACAATGGTGAACATGAGTAACATTGGGAGAGCAGGAGGTCCATTTAGCAGAATGCAATTGGATTTTATTGAGATGCTTGTGTGTGGAGGTCTGAGATACGTGTTGGTGATTGTGTGTATCTTTGGTCATTGGATTGAAGCTTACCCTACACGCAGAACTGACAGTCTCACAGTAGCGAAGCTGCTGCTTAGGGGATTGATTCCACGTTTCGGGTTTCTGATCTCTTTAGAATCAGATAGAGGAAGTCACTTCAACAACAAGGTGGTTAAGCTCTTATGTGCAGCATTAAACATTGAGCAGAAGTTGCATTGTAGTTACCGCACTGAAGCCTCAGGATTAGTGGAGCAGATGAATGGTACCCTGAAGTCGAAAATGACAAAGATGTGTGCAGCTACGAATTTGAAGTGGCCTGATGCATTGCCCTTAGTGCTATTGTCAATGAGAAATACACCCAACAAGAAAACAGGACTGTCTCCTCATGAAATTCTCATGGGCCGAGCTATGAGACTGCCTGCAGTGCCTGCAAATGCTCTTGTGAATATCACAGATGATATGGTGTTGGACTACTGCAAGGGTCTGGCTGACGTGGTCCGCTCTTTCTCTCACCAGGTGGAAGCTACCACATTTCCACCGATAAATGATCCAGGTCACAACCTGAAAGCTGGTGACTGGGTTGTTATCAAGAAACACGTGAGGAAGTTGTGTTTGGAGCCATGTTGGAAGGGGCCATATCAAGTAATATGAACGACTACTAGTGCTGTGAAGTGTGCAGGAATTCCAAACTGGATTCATGCCAGTCAAACGAAAAAGGTGACATGCCCAACTGATGAGGAAATTGAATTGTCGAAAATAACAGCTACAGAAAAGGAAGTCTCAGGGCTGGAGAGTAATCAAAGGGGAACTGAGACAGAAGGAGAGCCGTTGAGGACGGCTTGGCCACTTCAGTAAGAGACGAGACCCAGAGGGGTGACAGTGAGCCTATCTCAACTGAGGCGCCAGGAGGACCGACCCAAAGAGAGGTTCTCCCAGAAGCAAACAGATATGCGTTTGAAGTATAGCCCCTGACAGACCCAGAAGGCGAAGGAGTTGAGGCAAAAGAAAGTCAGAGTGTCCAGACTCCTCCTGAGAAAATTGTAGGTCCATCGAGAGAGAACACCATAGAGTCAGAGGAGGGCCACGAGCTGCCACAAGAAAGATCAAAGACCAAGAAGACACTGAAAGGAGATAAGTGGCCAGAATCGCAAGCGACAAAAGGAAAGGTGGTTGTTGATTAAACGATAGAGGAAGAAGTTGATACTACAAGGAAAGAAGATCTCAGTGAAGGAGAATTACAGGGCGAGCGTAAATTGAAAAGAAAGAGAGTAGCAAACAGAAGGTACGCGGGCCCTGAATGGGCTTATGCAACATCAGCTGAGTGGCAACAAGAATTCTTGGCGTTCTGCTATGATCGAGAAGTCCCAGGTCAATACTATGGTACCTGAGTTTGGCCAGAAAGAAAAGAGACTGTGTTAAGGTGAAATTGAGCTAAAAGAAAGCTGAGAAAAAAGACTGATAAGTTATCGGATGTGACATTGTTAACCTGAATTGACTTTTGAGAACTGATGTTGACAAGCTGCTAACCGGAATTGACAAAGATCCTGGGAGTGAATGTGGAAGCTGTAAATAATTGCTGCAGATAGAATTTGTTTGTTTTAACCTGCTGAAGAGAAAAGAAAAAGAAAAACAACGTTAAACCATCCTCAGTTGGTTGTTTACACTTTTAGCACTTTGCATTCTGATTCTTTACAGATCATGTCTAGCACTAGAGATGATGACAGGGGAAGTAGGCGTTGTAAATGTTTGGGTGTTGTTCTGGGTATTGTGTGTGTGATATTCATTATAGTTCTGATTGTCGGTAAGCCTTTGATAGATAGGGACGAAACTAACAATGCTACAATTCCTGAGACTGCTACACTAACACCTTGGGAGAGGTTCGAGCAGGATACAAGATATTTGCATGAGGGAATTAACACGAAAGGGCAACTATCTACTAATGTATTCTATCGCTTGCTGAGTGAGTATGTTGACACTATGGATGCGAAAAATTGTTGTGTGTACACAAATTCCTGTTTCGGTACAAGAGGGAGTTACCTACCATAGTTTACCTTTGACCTACGGGATCAGCTGTAGTCTGTTACTAACCCAATTTTATAACCAGGAAGAGATACAGAACTTTTACTCTAATCATGATCTTGTGTTTTCTTATGTGCCTATCATAGAGGATCTGAATAGTGTAGCGAAATACTATGCCATAAAATTAATTAAAGAGTTCTTTGAAGTGACGTTGGCTATTAGTACGTATTATGCACACCGCAATAACCTGACATGTTTGCTTACACCTGTAGAGAAAAGCTTTTTAGATCACACGAAAGATAGGAGAAGGGCTCTGAAGGGAAAGTTAGAGAAGGGATTGCAACAATGTTCCTTTATTAGTAGTGAGAGCTATAGTGTAGTTAAGGAACAAGGGAAATTAGCTTTAGATGCACTACACATAGGTAAAGCTTTGCATAACGCGACCTAAGTCATATTATGATAATGTGTTTGCGGGAACGAGTGAATGTAAGCATGTGTTTTTGTTTCAGAGTAAGTGGACGTTCATGTTAAATGGACAGGATCCAGCGCTCCCTGGGATCTATTATATATGTGGACTTAATGCTTATTACCGTCTTCCAAAGGGATGGTATGGGACATGTTATTTGGGGATAGTTTTCCCAAAGATATATCAGTTAGAGGATTTGAAAAGTTTCAGAAATTGTCTGACTTACATCATACTAGACAAAGGAGAGAGACTGTTGCTGATGTGGTAGGAGACATATTTGGAGCAATAATTCCCTCAGTGGGAGTTATCTTGAACTCCATAAAGATTCGAAAGTTGTCTACTATTGTGGATGACATGCTGACAAATTTCACAGGAGCTATACTCCTGATGGATACTGAACTGGCTACGGAGAGGGCTATGACTCTTCAAAACAGGCTTGCTCTAGACATTCTTTTAGCAAAAAATGGCGGAGTCTGTAAGATGCTTAATGAGCGTCACAGCTGTGCCTATATACCTGACAATAGTAACGAGATTAGAAGTATGCTTACTAACCTAACAAGAAATAGTGCAGATCTGAAGGAACTGAAAGAACCAGGTGTGTGGGAAAAGGTCATACAAGGAATATTGATTGTTTTGGCTTGCTTATTTGGGTTATGGTTATTATGCAAAATTAGTAAAAGAATTAGAGCAAAATTGGCAAAACATAATACGAGGAGGGAAGAAAAGAAAAAGGGCGAAAGTGTTCAGAGCAAAATATGGAAAGGCAAAAGTGGGGGAAGAAATTGAGATGAAAGAACTTAGAAGATGAATAAATTGTGAAGGAAAGGGATTTGTGTGATGACAAGAGTCATCAGAGGAGGGATTGTTGGAGTGTGACCTTTTATAATCAATATTAACATGAAAAGCTTTGCAAATTAATGTATAATGAAGCTGCATAGAAAATGTGTTAGAATAATATTAATGCACGCGTTTGAAATGTGCCCATGGGGTGTGGCCACCAATGTATACGATGACTAATGAAACTGATTAATGATGAATTAATAATGCATTCATGTATGATTTTGTATTAGCATTAAGAGTTATGTATTAAAGTTTGCTAAATTACTCACTAGGCCTTAGTTAGCAAGGGTTCCGGCCTAGCTGCTTGTTCTCATATTAACCGTGTTTTTTTTAACGTGAAATGTGCTGCTTTCCTGAAGGACATGAAGCTGTACTTTTCCAGAAGCTAGAGAGATGTGTGTGTAGCCGTAGTAAATTCTTTCTCATGAGACTCGACTTACTCAAGGAACCATTCTTGCCGAATGCAACAGTGTAATTCGTAACAGGTACAAGGTCGCCTAAACAAAGGGAAGACAATGGAACTACTGACTGGAATGACTAGTGTAACTTTTCCTACCTGACATTCTACCCATTGAAGAAGTCGATCACAGGAGCCAATAAACTGCATGAGAACTGTCTTAGGTGAAGATTCTAGTAAAGTGAGCGATGGATTATTGGACAGAGATAACGATGCACCAAATATTGCCCAATTGGAAATTAGAGACTTGTTTGACAAGTTTAATATAACGGCGTGACACAAGGAGAAATCAGCCATTCTTAGCCGCCCTCCCTGCCACTTTGATGCTGTTACTTATCCTTACTCTTGAAAATACTTTGTCTTTAGCTGTTTGATACCCTAATCCATCCTTACCTTACTCCTTGTCCGAGACGCACTTCTCCTCCTTAAGAGGGAAGAGCCCTTTTGCTATACCTTGCTGAGCCTTACCTGCTTATCCTGGCTGATGGCGAATCGACTGCTGTTCTGAGGACGAAGACTGTCACTGTATGCCACCCCATTTGGATGGGTAACTATCTGATGATAAATTGTAATTGTCTGTTTGCCTTTTCTTTCTGGGTACCAACTGCTCTTTTGACAGAGGCCCTAGTTAGATGTTTTCCAAATTCATGCTACTAAATTGTTTTGCATGAAGCCCAACATGCTGATGCTAATTAGAGGTTAGTTAAGGAGTTCACCAAAATCGGGTGCAAATAGACAAATGACTGAATCTTTGCTTTGTTGAATAATGTACTAATAATATTTTGCTAAAGGTTGATTCATGTTGACTTCGTGCTTTGTGCTAATGTTCCTGATCTTTGCATTGATAAAATTTTAATGGAGTTGCCATATTGTAGTTTTGCTAATGTGCTTATAGGTATTGAGACTAATGAATATGCTAGTAGTTTGTAACTAATAGGGAATAAATATCCAAAATCGTACTAGATTTGTGTGGTTATTCAATGGCCGAAAGGTCATGGTGTGTTTCATTCTCATTAAATGTTATTGATTAGTTTGATTGATTAGCTACCGTGAATATCGATTTGATTATCGTTCTGTGGATTGAGATGTTAAATAGATATCTTGTCTTGAGGAGTCTTCAATCAGGGTCAAAAGGTTCATTGGCCTAAAACGAGTCCCCTTATAAGTAAACTATCAAAGGTGGGACGCGTTATCACCAGTATGTTTGACTGTGAGTGGACTTCTTTTTCCCTTTGTGTCTCCTTCGCGCTCATGCACTGCTATGTTTAAGTGTTTTGCTTATTGGTAACATTCCCTCCTCTCTTAAGTGGTTTTCATCTAGCTAGACACTGCCATGTCCAATGTATGTGGCAAGAAAAGTCCAGTTAGGAATTTACAATGCCAATAGCTCTAACTTGAGCAAATGTGAGACCCATTGCATTGCAAATGCTTGTTATTTGTGGTTTCACCACCCTTAGGGCGTTAGATGAGCGGAGAGATCTTGATGGCTGATAGGGAAGCATCCGGTCAGCCAAGCAACGTGGACTGGTTTAGTAGCAAGCTCTGTGAGCCAACTCAATCCCCTTAAATCTTGCTTGTTCCTTGATAAGGAGCCAGTGCAGCTATGTCAAATGGGAACAAATGTGATCCCCTCTCTGGAGTTTAAAAGAAGCCTTACCTGTGGCATTCTGCACTTGCCAGAGTCTTCTCTGATGATAATCTGGAAGACCCCAATACAAAGAGTTGGCATAACCTAGCGGTGAGGTGAAAAGGGCCCATATCTCCATTTTCTGCTGCTGACACACCCATTCACACACTCAGCAGAGACACACTCGCTCTAACACCCATTCACACACCCTCACAGTCAAATGCCCATTCACACACCCTTTCACACACACACTACAATCACCCATCAAAACCATTACCACACCTACTCACAGACCCACACAGCCATTCGCAACACCCATTCATACACTTGCATACCCATTTATACCCACTCACATACCCATTCATACACCCACACAAGGTCTATTGCACCCCCTTACAGATCCACACAGACAACACACACACACACACACACATAAAACCACTGCTGCATCCCCTCACAGCCCCACACACCCTCTCATAAAACCACTACTGCACCCCCTCACATACACATACACTCACACACCCATTCACACACTCGCCCACCCATTCACAGACCAACCAAACCACTATTGCAACCATACACTCACACACCCACTCACAGTCACATATATGTAGACATATGGCAGCAGTCATTCATACATTGACAAACATGTAACATATAGTTTTTCTCTCTTTAAACCTAAATAGGCGGTTCTAAAAGGAACCATTTTTTGAGTTTTTGTAATTGTTTTTCGATTTCTTCTTCTTTTTTTTTTTTTACAACAAACTATAGCTATAAAAAATAAGTTGGAAAAATGCACAGGACTTGTGCAAGCAGTGTTTTAAAAAAACAAACAAGCATTTTCATGCAATGGGTCTCGCATTTGTTCGAGTTCGAGCTATTAGTGTTGTAAAGCAAAAAAAAAACGCAGCGCGATCGTGCTACGTAAAATGTAGTGCAATCGCACTGCGTGTAAATTAAACAGATAAAGTAGTCCGGACTCCAGGCTGAAAACATCGAGCTTCGTATGTTTTTGGTACTTTACCGGTGCTGTGCAGGTGGGCTAACCACCGGAAAAGGCATGACGTATGCATGCCTTTCACAAATGAAAGCAAGCGGATTTTAAAAGGCAAGCCCACGAACCAATGTAAGTGACTGACGTGGCATGGGCGTGGTTGTTAGCCCAAAGAGAGATTACAGAATGGATGGAGCGCTTTGTTCTCTCCCATAAAAATGAACATTTGTGGTTAATGACAGCCTGCACAAACGGTGGAATGGACTCTCATACTAATGATTTTATCGAACACTGCAATAAGATGTGATTTTCAGAAACTTAGGTAATGTTTAGTTATGGCAGCAAGAACCGGGTCTCCAGGGAACAAGCTGAGCTGGAACACTTGATGCTGATGCATGTGGTGCATCCCTCTGGATATCCATTCTCACCAGCTTTCAGGGATGGATGGTACGCAGTTTTATCATGCTGCTCATCCCATAAGAGTATTTTCTGCTGTCCCTTTGGCTGCATTTAACAACATTTGTTACCGCCTTTTCTTCTCCAGAAAGTATCGAGAAAAGTTCCATATGAATAATGTTTTTTCGTGGCTGCTCTTCTTCCTCTTGTTCTTGCTGCTCTTCCTCCTGGTCCCTTTCTCCTCCAGATGCCATTTTGTATGATGGTTAAAAAAAAAAAAAACACCACCAAAAAGAAAGATCTTCACCTGAGCTGCAGAGAAGTCAAGACTAAGGAGACCCACACAAAGAAGAAGAAATGGGAAGGAACTTTCTGTGCAAGAAGGTGGCAGGTGTTTCAACCAATCAAATGTATTTGTTGCTGAGTCACATGGGATTTGCAGATCCATCACGCGGCACTGCGAAGTCACAGTGAATCCAAAAATATGTGTTAAAACAACCTTGTAAGCTAAAATTAGTTATTACCTAGTGGCGGCCGCGACTTGGTAATTATAGTTAGGACTCAGTTTCTACAGAAAAAGTGTTTTTTACTTGCCTGTATCTTTGGCACTGGTTGATGAACCTTCATGACATTTTTCCACAAAATACAAAGCTCACGTCAGCTGCTGTCAGGAAAGTTTTCGGGTGATCCCTCAAGTGGGGTAGGGTAGGCAAGAAAAAGGGGGAGTTCCCAAAACGTGTTTTCCCCATGTTAATTCCTATATGGTTTTTTTTAACAGGTCTACAGCCTGAACCGCTGGACGGAATTACATCAAATTTGGCAGAAAAGCAGCTCTTGCTCCAGAAAGTGACCTTTCTGTTATTTGTTGTAAATCTGTTCAGTAGTTTGAGATATTAAAGACATCTCACATTTTTATATATTGGGAAGCAAAGGCTCTGCGAACTCCCAACATGTTTTTCATCATCCTTCACAGGAACCGGAAACACTTCAATGAGTTTGATAGACCTTTGGACTTAGAGAAGAGTGTGGTTAACCATACACAATCATTTCAAACTTACCTTAACAATTTTAGGCACTATGACCTAGGAAAATTCCAATCATTAAAAATTTCAAGGCTTTATTTCACATCCACAAAGCTAGAGTTACGTAATTTGTCAGCAAAATCAAATTGTAAAGATAAATGAACACCACTGGTTGCCCAAAACAGCAAAACAAATTTAATCTACTTAACATCAAAATCATTAAACATTCAAACAGAATAACACATATCATTAACGTTATTATTTCCAGCAGAAACATGTCTCAAATCAGACTGAGTTGACAATTGACAAATTAAATTAGACAGAGATCACGAATCAGGGGTTGGACACAGGTTATCCCTATAACTAACCAAATTAGGCATGCATGTGTGGGAGCGGGCTAACACGTGCGGACAAAAGAAAGGCAAAAAATAATTTGGAAAACCATCAATCTAATGCTAAAAGAAACTTGCTAGAAAAATAAAATAGACAGGTATCAGCATGCTAACTTCTATTAGATAAAATAGGTCAAGGGAAACACAGCATTAGCATGAAAATATATCTCTCCTGTAGATAGCATTCAAGAGAAACTTTGTCAACAAAGCATGTAGATCATCAGCAAGGTCTGTTAGAAGCACCATCAGGATGAGTGCATATAACGAGCACACAGAAAAACAACTGGAAAAGAATCTCCAAAGCACAAGAGAAGAACTAACAAACTTACGAAGTCCATCCCTATAGTAAAGTTCATGAATGTCTCCGATTCAACAGTTCAGTGGTTCCACATCACGCAAAAGGGGCAATATCCAATCAGTGTCTTAGCACAAATCAAATTTGCAACATAGCTACGTATTCTCAAGTTTGGTCTGAAGTCATCTCCCCCTTCCGTGTGAATCTAATAGTCTATAACATTTTTCTAACACTTTGCAACAAAAGGAATTCTTCCCAGGGTACACAATGGACCCATCTTCTTCCCATGTGAATTTCTCCATGTTGAAAGAAACCATTTTATTTCACATTTAGTCCACAGGCCTAAATGTTCCAGAATCAAGGTCACTTGGAAAGAAACTTGTGAAATTCAAACAATGGGACTCTTTACTATTCAGAAACTCAATCTAATGGAAAAGTTCATGTTAGAGAAAAAGAAATGATTCATCACTTTTACATGACTACAAATACAAGTTCTTAAGGCCTAGTTACGCTATCACAAAAAATATAATGCATTCATATTGTTATTAATAAAACACACATAATATGCAAACTTATAAATTCAGTATTAATAATATATCATCAGAATATGTAAAAGAAAAATTATTAATAATTGCAATGTTTGTTAACCCTTTCCCTGCCAGGCCTTTTCCCCTCCTGTGCGGAGCCTTTTTTTGGCTATTTGGGGCAGTTCGTGCTTAGACCTTCATAACTTTTTCCACACAAGCTACCCATGCCAAATTTGCATCCTTTTTTCCCAACATCCTAGGGATTCTATAGGTACCCAGACTTTGTGGGTTCCCCTGAAGGAGACCAAGAAATTAGCCAAAATATAGGAAAAAACTTCATTTTTGTAAAAAAAAAAAATGGGAAAAAAGGGCTGCAGAACAAGGCTTGTGGTTTTCCCCTGAAAATGGCAACAACAAAGGGTTTGCTGTGGTAAAATCACCATCTTCCCAGCTTTCAGGAACAGGCAGACTTGAATTAGAAACCTCAATTTTTTAACACAATTGTGACATTTTACTGGGACATACCCCATTTTTACTATTTTTTGATCATTCAGCCTCCTTCCAGTTAGTGACAGAAATGGGTGAGAAACCAATGCTGGATCTCAGATAGCTAAACATTCCTGAAAAGTAGACAGAATCTGAATTCAGAAAGGGGTCATTTGTGTAGATCCTACAAGTGTTTACTACAGAAAATAACAGCTGAAATAAAAGAATATTGAAATTGAGGTAAAAAAACAGCCATTATCTCCACGTTTTACTCTGTAACTTTTTCCTGCAATGTCAGATATTTAAAAGCAATATACCATTACATCTGCTGGACTCTTCTGGTTGCAGGGATATACAGGGCTTGTAGGTTCATCAAGAACCCTAGGTGCCCAGAGCCAATAAATGAGCTGCACCTTGCAATGCGTTTTCATTCTATACCGGATGTACAGCAATTAATTTGCTGAAATATAAAAAGTGAAAAATAGGTATCCAGAAAACCCTTGTATTTCCAAAATGGACACAAGATAGGGGGTTGAGAAGCCGTGGTTATTTGCACATCTCCGAATTCTGGGGTCCCCATACCAGCATATGAATTACAGGGCATTTCTCAAATAGATGTATTTTTTAAACACTGTCTTACATTTGGAAGGAAAAAATGTAGAGCAAGACAAGGGACAATAACACTTGTTTTGCTATTCTGTCTTCCCCCAAGTCTCCCGATACAAATGGTACCTCATTTGCGTGGGTAGGCCTAATGCCCATGACAGGAAACACAAAATGGACACATCACAATTTTACATTGAAATCTGACATGTTTTTCGCAAAGTGCCTAGCTGAAGATTTTGGCCTCTAGCACAGCCAGCACGTAGCGAAACCTACCAAACCTGCGCATTTTTTAAAACAAGACACCTAGGGGAATCCAAGATAGGGTGACTCATGGGGCTCTGACTAGGTTCTGTTACCCAGAATCCTTTGCAAACCTCAAAATTTGCCCTAAAAAAACACTCTTTCCACTCATTTCGGTGACAGAAAGTTCTGGAATCTGAGAGGAGCCACAAATGTCCATCCACCCAGCGTTCCCCCAAGTCTCCCAATAAAAATGGTACCTCACTTGTGTGGGTAGGCCTAGCGCCCGCGACAGGAAATGCCCCAAAATACAATGTGGACACATCACATTTTCCCAAAGAAAACAGCTGTTTTTTGCAAAGTGCCTACCTGTGGATTTTAGCCTCTAGCTCAGCCGGCACCTAGGGAAACCTAGCATACCTTCGCAGTTCTGAAAACTAGACACCGAGGAGAATCCCAGATGGGGTGACTTGTGGGGCTCTGACCAGGTTCTCTTACCCAGAATCCTTTGCAAACCTCAAAATGTGGCTAAAAAAAACACCTTTTCCTCTCATTTCGGTGACAGAAAGTTCTGGAATCTGAGAGGAGCCACAAATTTCCTTCCACCCAGCCTTTCGCCAAGTCTCCTGATAAAAATGGTACCTCACTTGTGTAGGTGGCCCAGGTACCTGCAATAGAAAAATGCCAAAAACCTGTAGAAATTGAGGGGATAGCAGAGCGAGTTGATAAGCACACATTTTTCTTTTATACATCTTTTAGGCTGGCTCTGCTTTGGGGACCCACACAAGTGAGTTATCATTTTAGTTGGGAGACTGAGGGGAATCCTGGGTGGTAGGAAATTTGTGCCACAGCGGTGATCCTACAAAGAAAAGTGAGGAAAATATGCTTTTTTAAGAAAATTTTGAGGTTTGCAGAGGAGTCTGGGTAAGAAAATGTTGGGGGATCCAGGCAAGCCACACCTCCTTGGACTCCTTGGGGTGCTTATTTTTAAAACATGTCTGGGATTGGTAGGTTTCCCTAGATGAAGGCCGAACCCGGGACCAAAAACATAGGTGCCCCCACTCTCCAAACACAGGTAGTTTTGCAATATCATTTTGATGTGTCCACGAACTTATGTGATGTTCCAAGCACTAAAATGGTGAAAAGAAACACACTAAGGTTATGTTAAAAAGACCCTTCCCCACAAACTAAGTTGGTGGCATGCTTCATCATCAGGGTCCCACCCAAGACACCTAGCATGTCACAGGTGTGCTGCGAAGTCTGATTACAGCGGAGCAGGTTTTGTCATTTTTACCACACATACTGGTTGGATTTGGCACGAGGGTGAGTGATGGTTCAGTGGATCACATTTTATTATCATTTCAAAAAATGAAATGCACTGTTAATAACTGAAAGGCCAAAAAACTGAACCAATGAGCACAGCTTGTGAGCTGTAAAGCCACAACAAGGCATTAATCGCTTTACAGTCCATTCACACACCTTTCATACATGACATGCACAAGACCATTCACGCCGCCAGCCACGGACCAAGCACATTACAACACTTGCATCGACAGACAGCGCCACTCAAGGGCTCATCACTTACATACGCCCACATGCCTGATACAGCAATCACACCAGCTGATGGGAGTGTGTGGACTGGCGTTTGGCTGGCAGTGTGTTGCAGTAGCCAACAGCAAGTCAATATTTACACTTCCAGCCAAGCGCCACTCCACACACAATGGCATCACTTTTTTTTGTTTTAAAAACAAAGAACCCACTAACTAATTAGAAATAATTAAAAAACTACAAACACGAAAGCTCTAAGTACATGACAGAAATGCCAACCATGAAACTGAACACATGAAAATATATAACAGGCAGTTTACACTCATGGTAGTTCCCAGTAATTCGTCTGGGTGTGGTAATTCCTGAAACAACCATCCACACACAGCCCAGGCTTTGAAGGACAATCTGGGCAGTACATTCGAGTCTCCCTCCGGATACCTCTTCGACCACAGACTCTACATTTCTTAGCTGGGAAGTCTTTTTTGGGCGTGGGAAGAATGTGCTCAGCGAAGTGGCGATCTTTCAATCTAGCCACATCCTCCACCACTGCTTCTCTAGGAACTCTTGCCTGTTCCACCACAATAAGGCTCTCTATAGTGGACTCCTGAAATTTTACAAATGTCATCTTTGACTCTGGAGACCTATCCTTGAACACAATAAAAGCATTAAAAGTTGCCAAGTGGAAGAGGTGAATTGCTAACTTCTTATACCAAACGTAAGACTTCAAATCAAATCAAGCTTTATTCGGTCAATTAACCATCAAAGCATCACATACATTAAAGGAAAAATTTCAACTCATTTTATAATCTGTACAATAATTAAATAATTTTGTAAAAAAAAAAACACATAAATAAATACATACATGTGATATCAAAGTATTCATCTAAAATCCTGCCTGGGCACGCTTCATGGGTCCTTGATTAAAATGGTGATCACGTATATGCTATGCTGCCACTAAAAACTTGCTGACTGCTAAAATTAATTAATTTGATCTATGGCTTTTTTTTAAAACCCTTATAGCTATACTGCAATTTTTCAGCCCCATTTCCCTACAGGTTTTTCGAATCCATTTTGACTGTGGAAAAAAATATGTTGGGCAAAAAAACATAAAATGTTCAACTGTTTCCGGGGCACCGCCACAAGCCGGACATATATCTGAAGTAGTGATTGGCCCCCAGTTGCAAGTTAAAGACAACATTGGTAAGGACCCAAAACGGAATCTAGCACATAAACCTTTGCCCTGTAAATCTAGTATAATATCTAAATAGGATTCATACTGCGGAAACCACTTAAAATCAATAAAAAGATTAGTTAATCGACCATGAGATTTGCAACAAATATAATTGTTCCATACATTGGACCAGTAAGCTGATTTCAATGCAGTTTTCTGGGATTTCACTAATTTTTGGGGATTCTCCCAATAATCTCCGAACCCCAAGATACAAAACCAATTGGACACATATTTAATCCAAGGAATAATAGCTGCATTTGGTCTCTTTAGCAGGTCAAGCAATGATGCTTTGTATAAATCCAATTCAGGGTGGTCCAAATCCTTATCCAATATAATAGAGGTCATAGGGAAATTAAATCAGCTACTTGGTTTAGCCCCAAATCACGAAACATTGGGATCAGTAGTGTACTTCGGGGGCACACTATCAAAGCCCTCGCAAAATTGTTTTCTCCCACAGTTATATTTGTACATACATAGCTATATTGGTTACTTTCAACCCTAAAAGCAAAACAACCACCGGTAGAAAGATAAGTAAAAATTAAGTTAAAAAGGAAATAAGAGGAATAAAAAAGAACATCCTTTACGGCCTTAAAACACATAAAACCCAAACACCTAATCTCCTACTGACTGTCATTTAAATCAATCATGGGGTATTGTTCCAGTCTAGGTGTGTGGTTAAAATTTGATGACTAAAACATTCCATTGTCAGTTTTTCATGTTGTCCTTATTTGGAAGTAAGTTCCGCATCAGCAACTTTCCCCAAGTGATTAATACGTACATGCCAGGCAGCTGTAATGTACTTACTAACCGCACAGGGCAAGGGGGGGGGAACTTTCCCTCATCAGAATTCTTAAGGCAACAATACAATGTCTTACCCCCATATTTCTACACACTGGCCGTAACCACTTTCGACGCGCAATCAAATAGGCAGGACATAAAAACATAAAATGTACAATGGATTCTGGATTATGGGTACAGCTCGGACATAAATCAGATCTTGTAGTTGCACTCCACTTACTGCCATATGATTTGAGAGGCAGACAACCATATCTGAACTGGATATATAAACTCTTACTTAATGGGTCAAGAATTATATCCATAAAAGATTCAAAAGACGGATACCATTTAAAATAAAAAAATTGTGAGGTCAATCTGCCGTGAGTAGGGCACAGCAGATAGTTTTCCCTGACGTAAATCCAGTATACAGTTTTCAGATGATTCTTCTGCTCCTTCCTTATACTTTCTGGATGACTCCATAGCTCACTAAGACCCAATTTGTGAAACCATTTAGAGATGTGATTAAACCAGGGAATGGTGAGTACATTTGGTCTATCCAAGATGTCTTGGATAGACTCCTTGTATGTAGATAACTCAGGGGTGGACCAAACACGGACCCAAAAAAGCAGAGGTCGTAGGGCAACTACATCTGTGATGCGTGAAAGGCCAAGGTCCCAGAACAATGGCAGCAGTGGGGTACTGCGAGGGCAGGCCAAAGTAGACCTCACAAAATTGTTTTCCCCCACTGCAAGCCTGCCAGTGTTTGAGGACCCCCAAATTTCTGCCCCATAGACCGCAGCACTTTGTGCCTTTGCTCTATAAATTTTAATAATTGGAGTAATCACTCTCTCAGAAGTAGACTTATGAAAACGAAGAATGGCTCCAGATGACTGTACCAGGCGAGCCAAACTTTTGTCGATTTGGGCCCCCTAATGCAGATTGTTGCTAATTCTCACCCCCAGGTAATCTATAGAGTTTACCAAACCTAGGGGCGTTCCATTGTAAAATATTGAATATCTCTTAGTGGGGCCACAACCCAAAGTCATGAGTTTGGTTTTGCTATGGTTAAGTTCCAGACCGTAGTCACCGCAAAACGAACTGAACTTGTCCATGAGTACCTGGAGGCCCATAGGGGTTCTGGAGATCAAGAGAGAATCATCGGCAAATAACAAAATTGGAATTTTATGGTGATTCAAAGATGGGGCATCATTTTGACAATTGGACACGACTTGCACCACCTCATTGATGAACAGTGTAAATAGCGTTGGGGCAAGAACGCAACCCTGGCGCACTCCTCTCTTGATGTCTATTTTGTCTGTGAGTTCCCCCTGATTGCCCCATCTTACTTGTGCAAATGTTTTTTCATGTAATCTTTGGATTAAATGCACTAAGTTCCCTGGGATACCAATTTTGTACAATACTTCCCACAGTTTCTCTCTTGGGACAAGATCAAATGCAGATCTTAAGTCTACGAAAGCCACATAGAGTTTTTGCTTAGATAAGGTGACATACTTCCAGAACAGTAATGACAACCTGAAAACTTGGTCCATAGTATTAGTTTTGGGCTGAAACCCAGCCTGTAAAGGAGATAAAATTTGCTGGTCTTGAATCCAGTCAGTAAGCCTCACTAAGACTTGTTTGGCAAACGTCTTCTGAAGGATATCAATAAGGCTAATTGGTCGATAATTTACAGGCAACCCTGTATCACCCTTTTTATAGATCGGTATTATTTCAGCACCATGCCAAGACTCTGGAATAGGGCTGCCAGCTGCTATGGCATTAGACAACAAATTGATATACCATGCCCATATCTTAGGTTCTGATTTGAACAAATCCCCTGGAATCTTATCCGGGCCAGGGGCTTTTGCTGGCCTCAGAGAATCAATAGCAGCTGTGGTTTCAGCTAAGGTAAAAACAATTCTCTCAGTTGAGATCTTATTGGCAGCCCAACACTCGACATGTGCAGGGTCCTCCAGAGCTTGCTGTACAGGCAAAGCATAGATTTCAGAAAAGTAGGACACCCATCTTTCGGGCTGTATATGCAACCCAATATCGTCCTTACCCCTTTTCGAACTGGAGGTCAACAACCGCCAAAAAGAGCTATCATCTTTACTTTGGACTGCTGCAAGCAGTTTCTGCCATGTCTCATTCTCCCAGTCTCTTTTGGCGCTCTTCAGGGCATTAGCATACCTACAACGAGCCTCTTTAATAGCCGCATGCGTAGAATTTTTAACAGCCTCTTTTAAGGTGGATTTTGCTTGCGCACAATCCTGATTATACCAGTCCCTGCGAAGGGTGTCAGCGGGTCTCAATTTAAAGGAAGTTTCCTTATAGAAGATACCCTGAAGGGAATCGACCATCTTAGTGTGGAACGCCATAATAGGAATATCCGAGGATTCTTGATCTTCATAATCTACAAAGAGTTTTAAAAAAGATGAATACATTTCCCCAATTAAGTACGGGTTACATTCAACCTTTGGCCAGCAGACCCTAGAGCGTCTATGGTTCAAATGAGGGAATGGAACATTAGTAATCCTTAAGTGCTGGACTCTTAAAAATGCCTGATTATTCAATACAAGACACAAAGGATTATGATCACTATCCAAGCGAGGTAAAATTTCCATATCAAGTGAACTTGACCATAGCCTAATGTCCAAAAGAATGTAATCAATAGTACTAAAGGAAAGCCCTCGCTTGAAAGTAATGGCTCGCTCTGAGTCAGATTTAGTGCGGCCATTGCATTCTCTCAGGCCATAGTTCAGGCAAAGGGAAGACATCTGGAATGCAACACAGGAAACAGGCGAAAGTACCATTTCTTTAGATTGGGGAATACCCCAATGTTCGTCCTCCTCAGTAGTCAGATTGCTAATGGAGTTGTCCAACACAAAAGAACAATTAAAATCACCTGCTATAATCAGAAAAACTGAAGGGTCCAAAACGTCTATGTAGTCCGTCAACTGGGAAAGAACAATTGAATCAGACCCACGGGGAACAGATCTAGCATAAATATTCAGAACTATAATTTTAAAGCCAGGACGGAATGTAAGTTGCACACCCAGCAGATCAAAGGAGTTAAACTTTATCACAGAGTGATCACATTCTAACTTATTGTTCAGTAAAATCATTAAACCTCCCATCTGTCTTCCAAATCCACCAGAGGCAGGTTGGGCAGCAGAGAAATAGGTTGTAAAGCCTTGTAAGGATAACTGTTCTTTAGTCCATGTCTCCTGGAAGAGACAGATATCTTGTTTGTTTACAAGGCTTACCCATTCCGGGTCATCCAGCTTTTGCTTGATTCCAGCTACATTCCAGGACATGATGTTAATTTTAGGAGGTGGAGATATTGACTTTGTTCTCATAGGTAGGGCAGGAGTCGAAGTCCCTATAAATTGACACACGTCATTTACTGTTTTTGGAAACACTGTACAGGGGGCAGACAGTCAGTCCAATTCAGAGAGTGAGGGGGAAGGGTTCTCATATTTAGAAGTAACAGAATTAACTGGGGAGGGAATAGCCCCAGCTGCTATAGTTCCGGATATACAACATTCTCTGGATAGCGGGGGCCCCAGGCGGCTGACTGCTAAGTCTAAGATTCGATACCCTACCAATACATAGTGTGCGTGTCCGTGCATCATAGGCCAGGAGATCTTTAGCTAGACTATAATCATTGAAGAGAATCGAGATGTAATCAAATTCTGACCCTAACTGGTTATGTCTGTGGGCCTCACATATATCAGACCGGATAACAGAGCGGCAATTCCTCTGTGAACGAATCCAGTGAATCACTTTGTTAATTAGTGAATCACTCGACTCTCTGTTACCCTGAGGTAGCTTTGGTACCCTAGTTAAATAGATAGTCGCAACTTCCCTCCTCCTTCTGGACCTTTGATTAGGGACGTGCGTCTGCAATAATGTCATATGATCAGGATTAGTGGCTGGACGGGGACTAACACAGCAGCTTACTACCGAGGATGTTCCTCCTGGATTTAACTGAGAAGTTTTGGGACGTGAAATATCTATATCTCCCCTTCCAAAAATTAATCCACCCTTATTAACACCTGATTGAGACTTTCGCTCATATGCGGAAGACATGGATTGAGAAACAAACCTACCATTCCTGCCACATGTTGGGGAATTATCATTAATACACCTAACGGTGTTATGTGTAGAGGAAGATGTCATTTTGTCACCTATACTGAGGGGACTGGGTTTTGTGGAATCCATCAGAAGATCAGACGAGGGGACAGACTTATAGGGCACACTACAGTTACAACCAGACTTTTGACCCTGAAGTCCAGCAATTTTGTTCATCAAAGTTACCAATAGACTTTTAACATCATCTAATTTCAGAGAAATAATATCCAACTGGGAAACTTCATTGTTGCCCATCTTTGCATTCAGAGAGTTTTTAACAGAACCTTCTTCGCATAAGGTCTGTAAGTAACCAGGACTTACAGGATTTGAAGCCAAAACCGAGAACCTATTTGAACAAGGAATGGTAATAGGGGGAGGGGACGCGCACCTCACATGGGGTGCATCTTCATCGGCTAGATGACCATTTATCCCCACCAAGGGTGATGAGGTTTCCGGAGGTAAAGGGGTTACACCCTGGGATTGAGGAAAAGGGTGTAAATCAGCTTTAACCTCTATTCTAAGTGACTGGTTTTTTTTCTTGAAGAGATCTGGGATCTTTTTGGAAAGAGTGGTATCTGGTCTAGAAGGACCAACAATGGAAGGACTCCTCAATATAGCCTCAATCTCTTCAAACAGTGAATCAATTGCTTTGAATTGCTGTTGTTTAGTGGTTGAAGATCCCTCCGTTTTCCCGGCAGAACGTTTCTTGGGTTTTTTAACCCTAGATTGGGATACTGCTACCTCATCGGCCTTCCTCTTCCCCATGTCGACTGACCGGTGGCCTAGTAAAATAAATAATTTCAACCACAATTATAAGAAGAAAATAGCCCAGCCCCAAAAGCCTACTATCAAGTACAAATGATGTTGTAAAGAAAGGAAGCCCCTATAAAATAAGAGGTAACAGAAAATTACACCACTAGCAACAGAGGCCTCTATACCAGAACTAAATATAAAAAGAACATAATTTTAGGGGGGTGGCCCAGCCCAGTCTCCTCCTGGCCATGACGGGCGCAAGACGGGCCCGCCCTTGGCCCGGGCTTTGCCCGGGCGCCGCCTGCGCGCGTCCCGCGCAGCGGGAGCGCGAAGAAAAGTTTAAAGGGCTCCTGCCCTATCAGCTGTCTCCCCTTGTGATGGCGTTCCCCGCGCAGCGGGAGCGCGAAGAAAAGTTTAAAGGGCTCCTGCCCTATCAGCTGTCTCCCCTTGTGATGGCGTTCCCCGCGCAGCGGGAGCGCGAAGAAAAGTTTAAAGGGCTCCTGCCCTATCAGCTGTCTCCCCTTGTGATGGCGTTCCCCCCGTAAGACTTACGAATAGCAGTATATGGTTCCAACCTCTGATCAACTCTATCTACACCTCCCATGTGCTTATTATAATCTAAAATGCACACAGGTTTGTGCATTTCAGCAACCTGGCCCCAAACTGTAACGGGGGAAGTACTCTCATCATGGATGGTACTTAGCATGTAGACATCCCTCCTGTCTAAAAATGTCAAAGTTAGCAGCCCATCATTCCGCAAGGCACTGCTCTGTCCCCTCTCAAGTTTTTTTTTTTTTTTTTTTTTTTAGAGACAAGCTCCCTTGGATAGCCTTTCTGGTTACAACAAATTGTGCCACAGGCAACAGTGTCCACTCTAAACAATTCCTTGAACAACTGCACTCCAGTGTAGAAGGTATTTACATACAAATGGTGACCTTTGCTAAATAGTCGTCTACCATGCTCCCACACAATTTTCTCAGTAACTCCAAAAGTGGGAAGACAACCAGGGAGGTCAATACTGGAATCCCTACCAGTGTAGACCAGGAAACTATACACATATCCTGTACTGCTTTCAAACAGCATATACAATTTAATTCCATATCATGCCCTCTTGCTAGGAACGTACTGCCTAAAAACCAAACGAACCTTGAAGAGGACCAAAGACTCGCCCACAGCTATTTCTTTGCCTGGAACATAGACCTCTGAAAACCGATCTACAAAATGATCAAGGACAGGCCTAATCTTAAAAAGATGGTCAGAATCAGTGTGATCTTGTGGCAAAGCTAAAGCATTGTCAACAAAATGCAGCATCCTAAGAAGAAGCAAATACCGATTATGACTCATGGTTGCAGGAAATATAGCCGTTGCCATCAAGGGACTAGTAGACCAATAAGAAACCAGTGACGGCTTCCTTCAAAAGAGACAAACCCAAAAACCTTTCCATCTCCTCCAAATTTGTGGGAATCCACTGGGTAGCTCAAGAGTGTGGCCTAAGTCTAGCAGGGCTGCCCCTCAAATACTGCCCTGCATACAAATTAGTCTGCTCAACACTCACTTTTAAAAACACATCATCCATAAATAACAAAAAGAAACGGACAGGCAAAAAGTTCTCTGTATTGACTCTACACCCTGGGAGACCAGTAAAGGCAGGCAACTCTGGCTGCTCCATGTTTGGGGCAACCCAGAGTTCAGGTCTTCCAACTGCAAAACCTTTCAGCCCCAGGTTGTAGTACTAATGGCACATCAGTGTCCTCCTCTAAAACAGGTTCTTCATCTGCACTGAAAGTGGCTTCCTCATCAGAAGATTCCTCTCCGACAGAAACTTCACTGCCAGAATCTCTCACTTCCTCCTCTGCCTCAGATGTAGAGTCAGTCTCTTAATCATGATCAGACAATGACTCAAAAAGCATACCAACAACCTGCTGAGTGGTCATCCTGCGGCTAGCCATGATCCTTCCCTCGAAAAGTAACTGGACAAATGGACCACCAACAACCAGCACTGTGTAAGACAAGTAATAAACAAAGTGTGGCTTTATATAAAGAGGCATGTACTGAAAAACGCTACCGCTCACGTGCCAGAAAAACGTACTCACCAGCAACTACTCTGCACAGACACAGCAATCACCAATTATATCCCACTAAAAAGAAAGAAAGAAGAGCAAATTAGAAATAAGACAACACAAATATTATTGTGCACAAATCTAAGGACAATTTCACACACAATCCTGCATTTAGTACACCACCTACAAACATGTCATTCATGCATGGGAACAATACTCCTTTGGAGTAAATTGTTTTTACTTACCTAAGACAAGCAACTATCAAACCGCAGGTCAACCACCGCCAAAACCGGAAGGAGCCACAGCAAAGAAAGCAAAAGCTTTGAACTAGAACAAAAAGGAGATTTTTTTTAAATCACAAATGCAAATACTTCGCCAGTTGACAAACACCCCACCATCAAGCATTTAGAAATTGGTGCCTAAGTGGATTCTGCCCCCCATAGGGGCAGATGGGCCTACTAAAAAATAGGCCTATCTGCCCTAAGGGGGGCAGAAATTACCTTTAGTAGTGCGTCCCCATGGGGAGCGACCCTTGCCCAAGGGGCCACCCCAAACAAAAAAACACAAACACACACACACACACACACACACTATCCCTGGTGCCTAAGTGGCTTCTGCCCCCCCTTTGGGGCAATGGGCATAAAACAAAATAGGCTGATCTGCCCCCAAGGGGGGCAGAAATGGCCAACAGTTCTATGCCCCCCCTGGGGGGGTGACCCTTGCCAAGGGGGTGCTCCCCCCCCACAGAAATATACAAATAAAAAAAATCCCTGGCGTTCCAGTGGTTTCTGCCCCCCTTGGGGGCAGATCAGCCTAAAAATAATTGCCCGTTCTGCCCCCAAGTGGGGCAGAAATGGCCATAAATAATATTCCCCCTAAGGGGAGCGGCCCTTGCCCAAGGGGCCACCCTTATCCCATAAACACACACACACATTATCCCTGATGCTTAAGTGCGTCTGCCCCCTTGGGAGGCAGAAATGTCCAACAGTTCTATACCCCCCCCCCCCCTTGGGGGCAGCACAGCCTAAAAAAAGTTGCCCGCTTTGCCCCCACGGGGGGAGATATGACCATAAATAATATGCCCCCCTAAGGGGAGGGACCCTTGCCCAAGGGCCGCCCCCCCCATCCTGTAACCAAACACACACATATTAGCCCTGGTGTCTAAGTGGCTTCTGCCCCCCTTGGGGACGGATGGGCCTAAAAAACAAAAACAAAAAAGCTTGATCTGCCCCCAAGCGGGGCAGAAATGGCCAACAGTTATATGCCCCCCCCAGAAATAAATAAAAATAAACAAATAAGAAACATCCCTGGCGTTCCAGTGGTTTCTGCCCCCCCTTGGGGCAGATCAGGCTAAAAATAATAGGTCGATCTGACCCCAAGGGGGGCAGAAATGTCCATAAAACATATGCCCCCCAAAGGGGAGCGACCCCTGCCTAAAGGGCCGCTCCCCGACACACAAAAAAGCACATGAAAACAAAAAAAGAACATCCCTGGCATCTAGTGGGCATTCTTGCTGCCCGATCACAATGCGATTGGGCAGCAGGAATGCTCAAAGAGACATCGGGGGAAAGGAAAACCCTTTCCTTTCCCCCGATACCTCTTTGTTTGAAACCCCCCACCCGCCAGAGGAGAAACTTACCTGTTTCTCCGTGATCGCGCTGGAAGCAAATGGCTTCCAGTGCGACCGGCACCCTGTAATGATGTCAGCGCGCAATCGCGCGCTGATGTGATGGGGGGGATGGGAGGGGTAAGGGCTTCCCCTTCCATCCCTGCCTTGGGGGGGTGGGAGGGAAACCCAGCGGTCCCTCGGAGCTCATGTCCAAGGATGTAATGGTTACATCCTCGGCATAGGAGTACGGTGCCGGCAGACGTAACCATTACGTCCCTGGCCCAGAAGGGGTTAAAGCATCACATTAGGTACGACCGAGAAGTGCATTTATTTTTCAGCACTCACAACTTTATACTAATAAATCACAGATTACAAATCCATTCATTTCACCACTAACAGTTACTCTAATGTTTAAAATATACTTCAATTTTATTTTTTATCTTGTTAGCATATTGTCAGTTCTTGCAGGCAGAATGTTGTCTGCCACAAAATACAAACGTGAGCACTTTCAAAATACAGGTCAGTGAAGCTTTTCTCTAAATGAAGCTTTTAACATGAAACCTTCTGCTGACGTCTGGGTCACTAAAAGCATTACTAAATGTATGCTCCAACATAACCCTCTCGATCTCATGCTGAGATCTGATTGGCTGCCAACAAGTCAACAAGGAAGCGTTTGCAGCCATCTCGGGACTCGGTTTCAGCTGAGTCCCTGAAAAAAAGATAAAACAATAAGTGAAAGGGGTAGGGTAAGAACACTCTGACCGTTAGCTCTGGTGGTGGGTTCCCAGAGGGACCCCCCCAGGGCAAATAAAACACACAAACAAATTGCCACAAATTCACAACAGGGTCACGAATTTCCAACAATAATAATTAAAAAAAGACAAGTGAAGTCTTCCGTGCTTGTTTTAGTAAAGCCCCTGGGTTGGCCAGGTCCTGGGGACATATTAAAAATGAAAGAGAGGGTGCAAGGGCCTCCTTCTCCTGGACTTATTTATGCCCCGGGAACCTTGATCTCCCCGGGGCTTAAATGAAATAGTAAGGGGTGGAATGCGCGGCTACCGCACCCCGAGGACCACCACCTCATCAGGGCATAATCTTTTTGTAAATGTAGGGGGGAGGACCTAGGGACCCCCCTGGGCCCTGCCACCTCCCTGGGACTATCATTCTATTATATGCAGGGGACAGAACGCCCTCCCTGTAGCCCCAGGGACTGCCACCTCCCTGGGGCAATTGTTTTGAAATAAGGGGGGGCGTGTGTCCCCCCTGCAGCCCAGGGGGCTGCTACCTCCTCGGGGCTGTTTTGATTGTAGGTGGGGGGGGGGCATGCTACAAGGACCACCACTTCCCTGAGGCAACTGCAACAAAATAAGGGAGGGCCCTCGCGATGCACTGCTAATTATCCTAGATATTACAGCGCTCATGACAACTTCTATAATGTCATTAAAAATATAAATGAAACATTAGCAGTCAAATTATTGAAGAAAGAACTGTGCATGACGGGGGCACGAGATATAATTACTTGAAATAAATCTAACTATACCTGCTGAATTTCTATGGTTTTATGTAAGTAAATTCAGAACCTAACTATAACGTCCTTGTCACATTTGGTTTTTTAAGTGAACTGGAATATATCTTTCTCTGTTATTTTACTAAATCACTTAGCTCAAACATCAATTTAATAGTGTCCCTTCATATTTTTAAATGCTGTTTAAAATCATGCTGGATCTGTAGTTCTCCTTCAGAGTACGGAACAGGAAGTATGCATGTGCTCGGCTTGCGTTGAGTCATCAAATCCTAAAAAACATTAAAAAAAGCAACATAATATTTTTTTTTAACAGAATTAAAGTTGAGTATTTTAATATTTTTATATAGTTTATTTTTAAATTACAAATTTGTAGATTAAAATCACTTAAAAAACCTAAGATTAAAGTAATGTTATAGCTACATGTGTTTAATAAATATTTGTTATTTATTTTTAAAAACATTAGAAACTCACTGAAAAAACACAAAGGTTACAGGGATGTTATAGTTAGGAAATACCATTAAAAAAACAAAGAAATTCACCGACAAAAACAAAGGTTACAGGAACGTTATATAGTTCGTAAACACCATTGAAATAAACGTAGAAATTCACTGAAAAAACAAAGGTTACAGGGACATTATAGGACATTATAGTTCGGAAACACCATTACAAAACTGTAGAAATTCACTGAAAAAAACAAAGGTTACAGGGATGTTACAGTTAGGAAATAGAATTTAAAAAACCTTGGAAATCAATTGAAAATAACAAAGGCTACAGGGACATTATGGTCCCGAATTTACACACACAAACCATAGAAATTCAGCAGTTATATTTGCGTGAGCTAACTATAACTCACGGCTCGCAATGCACTGCTTATGACCACACATATTACATTACTCATGACCTGGTCAGTGACATCACTGATGAAATCTCAGATGAAAGGGTAGCCCATCCTGCACACAGTTTTCAATACAGTTGTATAGGGAAAACCAAGTTCCTCCCGATACACAAGCTCTCTTACGTAACTAATTCCCAAAGTCACTGAATTTACATTGAGAAATTAAGTGGCTATGGGTAGAAACGTGGGTACTTTTAGCAGTGTTTGCTCTATGAAGAGTGTCTACTCTGTGTAGGAAAGTACCATCTTGCCTGGCATGTTACCCCCATTTTTCACTGTATATATGTTGTTTTAGTTGTATGTGTCACTGGGACCCTGCCAGCCAGGGCCCCAGTGCTCATAAGTGTGCCTGAATGTGTTACCTGTGTTATGACTAACTGTCTCACTGAGGCTCTGCTAATCAGAACCTCAGTGGTTATGCTCTCTCATTTCTTTCAAATTGTCACTAACAGGCTAGTGACTAATTTTACCAATTCACATTGGCTTACTGGAACACCCTTATAATTCCCTAGTATATGGTACTGAGGTACCCAGGGTATTGGGGTTCCAGGAGATCCCTATGGGCTGCAGCATTTCTTTTGCCACCCATAGGGAGCTCTAACAATTCTTACACAGGCCTGCCACTGTAGCCTGAGTGAAATAACGTCCACATTATTTCACAGCCATTTTACACTGCACTTAAGTAACTTATAAGTCACCTATATGTCTAACCTTTACCTGGTAAAGGTTGGGTGCTAAGTTACTTAGTGTGTGGGCACCCTGGCACTAGCCAAGGTGCCCCCACATTGTTCAGGGCCAATTCCCCGGACTTTGTGAGTGCGGGGACACCATTACACGCGTGCACTACACATAGGTCACTACCTATATGTAGCTTCACAATGGTAACTCCGAATATGGCCATGTAACATGTCTATGATCATGGAATTGCCCCCTCTATGCCATCCTGGCATAGTTGGCACAATCCCATGATCCCAGTGGTCTGTAGCACAGACCCTGGTACTGCCAAACTGCCTTTCCCGGGGTTTCACTGCAGCTGCTGCTGCTGCCAGCCCCTCAGACAGGCTTCTGCCCTCCTGGGGTCCAGCTAGGCCTGGCCCAGGATGGCAGAACAAAGGACTTCCTCTGAGAGAGGGTGTTATACCCTCTCCCTTTGGAAAATGATGTGAAGGCAGGGGAGGAGTAGCCTCCCCCAGCCTCTGGAAATGCTTTCATGGGCACACATGGTGCCCATTTCTGCATAAGCCAGTCTACACCGGTTCATGGACCCCTTAGCCCTGCTCTGGCGCGAAACTGGACAAAGGAAAGGGGAGTGACCACTCCCCTGACCTGTACCTCCCCTGGGAGGTGCCCAGAGCTCCTCCAGTGTGCTCCAGACCTCTGCCATCTTGGAAACAGAGGTGCTGCTGGCACACTAGACTGCTCTGAGTGGCCAGTGCCATCAGGTGACATCAGAGACTCCTTCTGATAGGCTCCTTCAGGGGTTGCTAGCCTATCTTCTCTCCTAAGTAGCCAAACCCTCTTTTCTGGCTATTTAGGGTCTCTGCTTTGGGGATTTCCTTAGATAACAAATGCAAGAGCTCATCCGAGTTCCTCTGCATCTCTCTCTTCACCTTCTGCCAAGGAATCGACTGCTGACCGCGCTGGAAGCCTGCAAAACTGCAACAAAGTAGCGAAGACGACTACTGCAACTCTGTAACGCTGATCCTGCCGCCTTCTCGACTGTTTTCCTGGTGGTGCATGCTGTGGGGGTAGTCTGCCTCCTCTCTGCACTAGAAGCTCAGAAGAAATCTCCTGTGGGTCGACTGAATCATCCCCCTGCAACCGCAGGCACCAAAAAACTGCATCACCGGTACCCTGGGTCTCCTCTCAGCACGACGAGCGAGGTCCCTTGAATCCAGAAACTCTGTCCAAGTGACTCCCACAGTCCAGTGACTCTTCAGTCCAAGTTTGGTGGAGGTAAGTCCTTGCCTCCCCACGCCAGACTGCATTGCTGGGAACCGCGACTTTTGCAGCTACTCCGTCCTCCGTGCACTTCCGGCAGAAATCCTTTGTGCACAGTCCAGCCTGGGTCCACGGCACTCTAACCTGCATTGCACGACCTCCTAAGTTGTCCTCCGGTGACGTGGGACTCCTTTGTGCGACTTCGGGTGAGCACCGTTTCTCTCCACTTTGTAGTGCCTGTTCTGGCACTTCTGCGGGTGCTGCCTGCTTCTGAGAGGGCTCCTTGCCTCGCTCGACGCCCCCTCTGTCCCCAGACGCAATTGGCGACATCCTGGTCCCTCCCGGGCCACAGCAGCACCCAAAAACCCTAACCGCATGATTTGCAGCTAGCAAGGCTTGTTGGCAGTCTTTCTTCAGGAAAACACTTCTGCACGACTCTCCACAGCGTGGGGGATCCGTCCTCCAAAGGGGAAGTTCCTAGCCCTTGTCGTTCCTGCAGAATCTCCAGCTTCTACTGTCCAGTAGCAGCTTCTTTGCACCCACAGCTGGCATTTCCTGGGCATCTGCCCATCTCCGATTTGCTTGTGACTTTTGGACTTGGTCCCCTTGTTCCACAGGTACCCTCGACTGGAAATCCATCGTTGTTGCATTGCTGATTTGTGTCTTTCCTGCAGAATTTCTCTATCACGACTTCTATGTCCTTTGGGGAACTTTAGTGCACTTTGCACTCACTTTTCAGGGTCTTGGGGTGGGCTATTTTTCTAACCCTTACTATTTTCTAATAGTCCCAGCGACCCCCTACAAGGTCACATAGGTTTGGGGTCCATTCGTGGTTCGCATTCCACTTTTGGAGTATATGGTTTGTGTTGCCCCTATCCCTATGTGTCTCCATTGCATCCTATTGTAACTATACATTGTTTGCACTGTTTTCTAATACTATTACTGCATATTTTGGTATTGTGTACATATATCTTGTGTATATTTGCTATCCTCATACTGAGGGTACTCACTGAGATACTTTTGGCATATTGTCATAAAAATAAAGTACCTTTATTTTTAGTATATCTGTGTATTGTGTTTTCTTATGATATTGTGCATATGACACTAGTGGTACTGTAGGAGCTTCACTCGTCTCCTAGTTCAGCCTAAGCTGCTCTGCTAAGCTACCATTATCTATCAGCCTATGCTGCTAGACACCCTATACACTAATAAGGGATAAATGGGCCTGGTGCAAGGTGTAAGTACCCCTTGGTACTCACTACAAGCCAGTCCAGCCTCCTACACTCTGTACTCCTGTGTTTGCAGAGACCTAAACTCTCAGGAGAAATACACCACAGAGTATTTAAAAGTATCTACAAAGCACAGTGCACACTCTATGCAAAACTTCTCCAAAGAGCGACTTTTTAGTTAAAATAACAAAGGTCTAAATGTGCTACGATAATACTATCTGCAGCACAAGCACATGTACCTAGGTTAGTACCGTGCACACAGTCTTCTATGTTAAGTAGAAATTGTCATGCTGAGACGATTCTGTCTAATAACTCAAGGCTGCTTACAGTACTAAGTATGTAGCATGTAGAATCTTTGCCTGCATTTTATGCCAACATAATGAACACAAGTCAACTGTCGCCTGCACACTGTGATTTATAAAGTCTTCAATACCGCTACACATCTGTGGTGCATTAGAAGCACATATGTTCTGTAAACACTTATACCAATTAGCTGGATACAGGTTAGGTAGAAAAGTAATATAGTAGTTACCCCCCACTATGTAAACTACAAAACAAAATAAAACGGGGGCGCTAGAGGGCCTGAAGCAAGATGGCTGCACTGTAGTGCCGACCGTGGCCCTCAATCCAGCAATTATCCTGGCCCCAAGTGCCCATCCACTCTCTCAACAGTTCTAAAATGGGTTGTGGCAGAAGGGGAGACTTTATCTCGCAGCCAGAAGGGCCATATTGCTTGCAGTTTAGCGAACTAAGGGCAATGGGCCCAGTGGCAGCGAGGAGGAAGATGGTGGTGGTGGTTATCTGAAGGGCCGTTGCTTGGAGTGGTGGTGGCTGGTTTACAATATCCTGGCGGCTGCTGAACTCCGGTGGCTGAAGTGAACAGTTTGGAGGGAGACCACATCGTCTGGAGCCTAGGAACGAGTGCAGGCCCTGGGCCGTGGATTGTGGCCTATGGCTAGACGGGGCAGGAGGCGGAGAGTGATAGCAGCGCCGTGGTTGGTGGGGGCCAAGGGCGGGTTGTCTGCTGAGCCGCAGTACTGCTGTGGAAGTTGCCTTTGTGACCCCGTAAATACTGACGGCTCTTGCCAGAACCACTGGAGAAGCATCCCCCACCCTATGTGCCATGGGGCCCTCCAGTGTAGGAGAACTGGTGTTCCCTGGGATTGACAAAATCATGAAGCCTTGATTGAGCTCTGTAGGAGTGGTTGGCGGGCGATCTGCGGATCAGGTGGAGGTCTCGGAGACTGAGAGTGCCTTTTGGCTGGGGGCCCTCCTGGTTGGAACAATACACTGCCACTGTGTATGCATCTGCCAACCACTGCCTTGGACCGTTGCGGGGGCGAGAGGGGGCACAGAGGCCCCCTGAGAATGTGTATTGTGGCATATTGGAGGATCCGTGTGTGCTCGTGCCCCCCCCCCACAAGTGAGCGAGCTGCTGTGATCGGATCCTGGTGCTTCACATGGGGGTATTGGAGGGTGCGCAAACTATTGTGCCTGCCTGAGCAGTTGGGGTGAAGGGATCCTGCATGCACCATACATGTCAATGGCTACATAGCGGTGCTAGTGGGAACAGTTGCAGTGTGGGTACACCTATAACAGGTGCGAGGACCTGATTACGCTGATCCCCGAGCTCCGCAGGTGAGGTGCGGCTGTTTCAATGGTAGTGCACTTAGCTGGTGGCCTTGCCTCTGTCTTATCCAGCTGACTGTGACCGCCTGGTTGGAGGGGATAAAAGACTGAACAGTACTCACAGTTTCTGCTTGGTGACATCAGCTGTCTATGGACCTTCCTGAGCTACAGTGGGAAAGACGGATAAGCACCAGTCATGGTTGACTTTTTAGGTCAAGCGTGCGCACAAACCCACACAAGACACATCATTGGATAGTGAGTAAGAGGGCCCGGTGGATGCCACTGGGCCATTGGAAGCCACCTTGCTAGCAATGCAACACAGTTGCAATCGATTGATAGCAAAATAGATACATTAAGTGTACGCATGGATCAAGTGGTGACCAAACTCAATAGACATGGGATATGCATCACAGAGGATCCTACAGACCATGAGGGGAAACATGTCTGAATATGGACAAGGTGATCACCATCATTCAAGCAAAGAATAAAGACCTTAAGAGAGATCCCATAGAAATAATATATAAATCTTGGGAATTCCAGAAACTTCTAATACGGGGAAGATGGAAATGTTTATTTAACAATTACTGTGACAAGTATTTGGCGCTGAACATTATTCCAATATGATAATTGTCCAAAGGGCCCATAGATCAATGGTAGCAAGACCCTACCAGGGGCATTTCCCAGATCTATAATTGCAAGGTTGCTCAACTACAGAGACCTGGATGTGGTGCTGAGACTTTCAAGCGAGCGCAAGGCAGTTCAATATCAAGGTAGTGAAATCGCTATCTACCTGGATTTCACCACAGCACTACAGGCGGCCAGAAGGGAGTTTGCACCAGTGAAAAAGAAACTGCAGCAGGCAGGAGTGGAATATGCTATGCTCTATCAGGCCCAGCTCCGAGTGCATCTGCTGGAAGGCCACAAAATATTTGTCACCCCACAGACTGCCATGGACTACCTCAAAAAGGCAGGATTGGTGTGCAGGCCGGCCACAGACAAAGCTGATTAATGGATGGCTGGTCGCAGTGAAACAGGATGGTCGGGCCTCTATGTGTCCCAGACTCCACCTTGCCCTGGAGTGGATAGCCTATCTTTGACATCAATATGCCTGCCACAGTTTCTATTATTTGATCTGCAGTGGGTGGGTGCTTTTAGGGTATGCTGACAGCCATGTTGGCCTGGTTACCTCCAGTTATCTGGAGAATTGCCCTCTATGTCACACTGGAGGGGGTACCCTGCCCCTACGTGCGACAGAAGGCACATGTTGAGAGGTAGAGTCCTCTTCAGTGGTACGCTGTATGGTTATAAATGTGGCTGTTATTGTTGAATGGGAGAGAATGTGTCTTTAGCCAGTTGGAGTTGCTAAAGTGGGTGGAGGGTGGGTTGTGGAAGGGAGAATATTGGTCCCGTCCAGTAGGAGTTTTGCATATATTGCCTGGTATTGTCTCGCTTTATTCCTGTGCTCAATGGATGGTAGCCTGGAGATGTGATTCCTAATGGGATTTCTGATGTAGTTTCTCTCCACTTATGACATGGAATGTACTGGGGCTAAATAGTCCAAACAAAATCAGACAGGAGCTGGCTTATCTCGATAGGCATCATGTGCAGGTAACATATCTACAAGAGAGGCACCTTTCTCAGCATGCTGTGGCTCAGGTGGGTGTGAGGTGGGCAGGGTTCCACATGGCATCATCATATCCCACATATGCCCGAAGGACCAGTGTAGTAATCGAAAAGGGGTGTAATTGGAGATGATGCATTCCCAGACGGATGATCAAGGATGCTTTGTACTTTACGCTCAATATATATGACCTGTCAGCGAGACCGGATCCTCGGGGTTTGCGCCTGTTCCCAATATGTCCACCTCTTGGCAGCTCCAAACTCTACTAGCCGTTATAGCACAGAGTTAAAGAATGGCCAAGCGGGGATGGGGTTTAGATTGGGAACAGCGGGGAAGGAGACCTGTGGAAACAAGAGTTAAAAACACAATAGCAAAGTTATTCACTTTAATATTCATGAACTTTGTTATAATTATCTATACTCTGATAACATGAGAGATCAAGAGCTTTTCAATAACATTACTTTTTAGTTCTGGATACCTGGAAGTAAAAGAAGGATTTCGCAGACTTTCATATAAGCGTTCCCGAATAACATCTTATGCACTGAACATGGAACTCTCTCAAGTTAGTTCTTGGATTAGCAACTACATCATAACAAGAATCAATTAACATAATAATTTCCAAAACATATACTACGAAAGACTCATGAATGATACTGTAAAGTTACACTCTGTTTTGATTTGAGTTTCAGGATTCAATTGCTCAGAAATTACTATGCATCTTATTGCCAAACTGTACATCAAGATTCCAAAACCTGAAATGATCGCGCAACTTTGCCGATCCGAACTGCAAGGGTTAATTGCCAAGAATGAATCGCGCACACTGCTGCGATTCAACCATCAAGATTCAAATGCAGGAAATGATTACGCAATCTGCCGATCCGGACTAAAAGGGTTAATTGCCAAGAATGAATTGCGCACACTGCTGCCTATTCAACCATCCAGATTCAAATGCCAGGAAATGATCGCGCACTCTGGCGATCTGAACTGCAAGGGTTAATTGCCAAGAATGAATCGCGCTCACTGCTGCTGATTCAAATGCCAGGAAATTATTGCGCACTCTGCCGATCTGAATTGCAAGGGTTAATTGCCAAGAATGAATCGCGCACACTGCTGCCGATTAAACCATTAAGATTCAAATGCCAGGAAATGATTGCGCACTCTGCCGATCTGAACTACAAGGGTTAATTGCCAAGAATGAATTGTGCTCACTGCTGCCGATTCAACCATCAAGATTCAAATGTCAGGAAATGATCGCACACTCTGCCGATCTGAACTACAAGCGCCAATTGCCAAGAATGAATCGCACATGCGATTTAATCAAAAGACCAAAAGTCGAAAATCTCTGGAAACGGATTCGGGGGGCCTACCCCGACCTCCGCCTTTCCACCCTGCTTGAGGATCACCAAGGTAATGAGGACAGGGCCTGGAAATGCCCAAGTAGGCCTCCGGAACAGGAGCCCTGGAAAATGCTGCTGCTCTTCACCGGGACCTCCGAATAGTGAGAACGTGGAGCTGGGCTGGGTCCCTTAAAAAGACCCAAGCCCCGCCCACATGCCACACCCAGCCAGGCTGCAGGAAAGGACTCTAGAAAGGCTTAGAATAGGGACCACACCCTAACCACACAATGTAATCCTGCAGAAAAGCCTTGAAAATGTACAATATATTACAAACAGCACTAATGACATTTCTAGATAAATATCTGCAATACAAAAGGTTAATATAATGCATCAATACATAATGCATGAATTATTACAATGCATAAGGTTTGTCTTTTTGCATTATGCTGCCCGTAGAGGGCGCACTGTCCTGGTGTTGACAGTACTCCCCCTCTCCCGAACGCGCTCTAGGGCCTGGCTTGTCTGGGTTTAGGCGATGAAAACGCTGCACTAGTCGTGGAGCATGAATGTCAGATGCTGAGACCCATGAGTCATTCTCTGGACCGTAACCTTTCCAAGATATTAGGTACCAGAGAGTACGACCTCTTAATTTTGAATCCAGAACCTGTTTTTACTTTGTATTCCAATTCTCCCTGTACTAGTATTGGAGCTGGTCGAGAGTGAATTTCCTGGGATGCTCTTTTCAGGAGAGAAGTATGAAACACTGGATGAATGCGTAGTGATTTTGGTAACTGCAGTTTGTAGGTTACTGGATTGATCTGTTGGAGGATTGTGTAAGGACCTATATATTTGGGGTTAAACCTATGTCTTTTCTTGAAATCAATGTGGTGTGTGGAAAGCCACACTCTGTCTCCTGGTATATATTGTGGTCCTTCACAATGTTTTTTGTCATAATGTGTTTTATACGTTTGTTTTGCTTTGTCTAGCTGTTGCTGGATTTGTTTCTGGGTTTGATGAAGTTGTCGTATTGTTTCTGACACTGCTTGTGTAGGTGAACTTTCTTGTGGAATTGTGATTAGCAAAGTATCTGGGTGATAACCAAATAGACCTAAAAAGGGCGTCGCTCCAGTAGAAGAATGATACGAGTTATTGTAGGCCAGTTCAGCTAGCCAAAGCATTGATACCCAGATATGAAGTGCTTTTTCAGCGTAAGCACACAAATATTGTTTCAATGTTTGATTGAGTCTCTCAGTTTGGCCATCTGTTTGAGGATGGTGACTGGTAGAAAATGTAGATGTAACTTGTAGTACTTTGCACCATGTTTTCCAGAAGTTAGAGGCAAATTGTGATCCTCGATCGGAAATAATTATTTTTGGTAATCAATGATAACGGATCACTCGATTTAAAAGTACTGTTGCCAATTCACTGAATGTAGGCAATTTCCTGCAAGCAATGAAATGTGCATATTTTGTGAGACTATCTACCACTACAAGAATTACTGAGTGATGTTGAACAACTGGTAGTCCTGTAATAAAGTCTATTGATATGTGTTCACAAGGTTGGAGTGGAGTTGGGAGAGGATGTAACTGTCCTTTTGGTTTTGAATGACTTGTCTTGGTACAGGCACAAACGTCACAGTTAGTTACCATTTGCTTGACGTCTTTTGTCAAAGTAGGCCACCAAAAATATTGTTGGATTAGCTCAAGTGTCTTAGGAATACCTGGATGACCTGCCGTAGGTATAACATGCAACCAATGAAACACTAATTTGGGCAACTTGGTAGTTGGAACAAATAAACATGCACCATGAAAAGGTAGGCCTTGTTTGATTGATCTTTTGGGATCTTCTTGAGCCCATTTCTGCCACTTTTCGATGGTGAAAGAGTTACAAATATTTTCAAAAAAGTCTTCGGTTTTAATGATACAAAGGATTTTGTCTGGAGTAATGATAGATCATGAGGGCTGGGTTGTAGGTAGCATGGTAGAATCTTGTCTGGATAAGGCATCCTTTTGGCGATTATCTTCGTTGTATTGCAATAACACGGCATCAATTGTCATGTCTGAAGCATCTGCTTCTACTAGGAATGGACGGTCAGTATCCGGGTGATTCGAGACTGGGGCGGGGGAGAAGCCTTCTTTTTCAGCGACTATGGCTATGTGGGATTTGTGAGAATCTGTGACACTTGGGGCCAGATGTAGCAAAGGTTTTTACCCATTCTGTGTCTATGGGAAAAAGTGTTCGTACATATGGCCCTTGATGTCTGGAGACATTTATCTTTTCACAGAAGTGAAGAAAACATGATTTACCTTTCTTGCCAGTTTATTAAAGGATTATGGTAACTTAACCACGGCATTCCAAGGATAATTCCATACTGAGGAGCATGGATTACATCAAAGATTATTTTTTCTACGTGTTTGGTGTCTTGATTGCCCCCTTTACATATCACAAACAAGGGGAAGGTCTGCAGAGTCACCTGACCACCAGCGAGGGGTTTTCCAACTACGACTTGTACTATTTCTGGTGTTTTCTTCTTCTTACATGGGATCCCCATGTTTGAATCAATTGTGCATCGATAAAATTTCTATTGGCTCATGATTGTTATCTCCAGGAACTTGTGATTCTTTACACTCATGAACACGCCAGGAATGTTTCTCAGTCTTTTTGCGTGTTCCCTGTCGTTCTGCAAGACGATGGTCTAGTCTCAAAACAAGATTTATCAGATCTTGACAATACATGTCTTGAGAATCAATCTGTGCAAGAATGTCTTTCAACTCATCTTTGAGTCCTTGATAGAATAGAGCTGATCTCTGTTCCTCAGGCCAAGCCGTTTCTGCTACTAGCCGATTAAAGTTAGCCAAGTAAGAGATAAGATCCTTATTTCCTTGTCGCAATTCTAACTGGGTACTTACTAGGGACTTGCAGGGATGGGTGAGAGAGGTGCACAAATTTCCCGGCACTTTATCAGATCATGACCCGGTCTATCTTCTACTGTAAGGAATCCCCAAGGTGCCTCCTACGTTATCTGTCAGCATCCCCAGGAATTAGGGTTACATCATATGTCTGTTCTGGACATTTGTATTCATTCGATTGTTTTTGTTCCTTTTAGTTTAACCCTATGCATGCAGGAAAGTTATATAAGTTGTGTTATATGTGAAATAATGAATGCCCTTGTTTGTCTTCCTTTTGCATGATAAGTGCAACCACAGTTCTAATTGTAGTGTGCAACAGTGAATCTCTGTGAAGCCAGCCCTAGTGTCGCAGTACTTATTGTTATGGTACTCAGTTTGGGTTTTTGGTAATGCAGTGTTAGTAATTGTGCCAACAGTTATTATTATCCAAGAAAAGTGCTGGAGCATCCCAGTGTTCTTCTACCACTCCCGTGCCCATATCAGAAAGAGAGATTCAGTTTCAAGGAAGTTGAGTGCACTAACTCTACTATCACTCTGTCAACAATGACCTACCCCCCGAAAATATAGGGTGCCTGGCTGGACTGGCAAGACGTGGCAGTGTTTCGTCTCTTTCTCTTCCACTCCCCCTTTCCTTTTGGGACACCTGCTGGGGCTTCTGTGTCTACCAGGAAGTGCTGAAAGGTGTTCCAGGAGGTCGGGGGCATACCATCGCCCCTGCAGACATCCTGCTTTTCAGGTGAGTGGCCCTGTCTCAACATATGACATAAAGCCAAGCCACAACATACAGGGCTGCCTGGGCAATGGATTCCTCAATGGGTACTTTCAAAGGTTTAGCACAGGCTTTACCAGCTGATCATGATGCTCCACCTTTATTAGATTTAACTTGGGCCCTAGCGGGATTACAGAAGGAAGTTCTTTCCTTAAAGCAAGAGGGCCTGGAGTTGTACACTGAACTACAGCGGTCAAACTAAAACAAAGATGTCCAGTTCTACAGGCCCCCCGGTATGACCCGTCTAATCATGTTCCTAGACCCAATTCAGGCCCAATGACTTCCACCACACAACCCATGCAGGTAATAGTCACAACACCAACCCCTGTGCCCTTAGCTCTTCCAGAAAGCTTTTTGGAGATAGTGCCAAGTTCAAACCTTTTTCTTAACCAGTGCCAGCTACAGTTTTTGTGTCGAGCAGCTGCATTCCCAAACGATGCTGCAAAGGTAGCTTTTATCATCTCTTATTTTGGAGGCAATGCAGCTAATTGGTCTATTCCGCTGGTGGAGCGCAATGACCCTATAGTGTATGATTTCAACCGGTTCAAGGAAGCCTTGCGGAAACTGTTGACAATGAGTTGCTGAATTTGCTTCAGGGAAACAAGGATCTACTGTCCTATATCTCCTTTTTCAATCGGTTGGTGGCAGAGACTGAGTGGCCCGAGGAGAAGAGGACCTCCCTCTTCCATCGTGGCCTTCGGGACGATCTCAAGGATGTTCTATCCCAAATTGTGGAAGCTCCTACGGAGTGGTCAGAGTTAATTGACCTGGTGGTACGATTGGATCACTGCTTGAGTGAACATAAGGGAGAAAAATTCTGGGGTGACACGCTTAGTGGTGCTCAAAACTCAGAAAAAGGAGTCCACCACCACGATACACCTGATCCCATGCAAATTGGCAGTGTGTGGGACCCACTATCTAAGGAAGAGAAAGAACGTAGGAAAACATTGAAACTGTGTTTATACTGTGGTAAGGTAGGGCATTTTGCTTGGGAATGTCCTAACAAGCCTACTGCTCCAAAGAAAGCAATCGGAGTGGTAGCAGGGCCTGAATTCTCTCTTGCTGACCAGGCTGAAAACTAACTGGATCGATAACTTCTGAGACCATTTTATGGAGCGCTTCTTTCAATATGGTCTCACATCTTCTGGCTAACACCACCAGTCCAGTACCTCGACATCTAACTTATCTTATTGTGACATTAGTGTTGTCCCCTCAGGTTCGTAAGGTCATTCCCATATTGCTCGACTCTGGGGCTACCAGAAAGTTTTTAGAATTGGGTTTGGCTAAAACCTTAAAAATAATGACTGTCAGAAAAGACGTCCCTGAACCAGTCAGAGCCGTGGATGGCTCAGACTTGTCCTCCAGGCTTATCGTTTATCAAACAATACCCTTGTCCATGCTTTGTGCAAATAACCAAACAGAACAAATTCAGTTGGACCTCATTGATACCCCAGTATTTAAAGCCATTTTGGGGATACCCTGACTTCAGTTACACAATCTCAAAATTGACTGGGCAGCAAGGACAGTGACATTAGACTCTAAACATTGCTGGCACTCCTGTTACCAAGACAAACCATTACTAGAGACATCCTTGCATTGTGGGTCCACACACATTACGGCTATCAAGCCAGGCGACACACTGGCCATTACTGCACCATATGAAGACTTCCATGATGTCTTTAGTGAACAGAAGGCCACCCAGCATCTTGACCATCACAGATCACTTCACTACAGTGGTCTTCAAAATGTTCCAGTCCTTAGGTATCACCAATGCCGCCATAACCGATAAGGTCTGCAGTGAGGCACGCAGTACTTGGGGAATGATGCACTAGGCTTCCTGCTGTAAAGGACTTCTACCCAAGAGCCCCTACCTTCTTGGACCCTGTCAGGTGGATGCCTTGGAATGGACACTGTTTTGCTTGCCGCATAAAAATACCTGAACCACAAAGCTTTCTGTTTGAGGGGTGGACGGACTAAAATGTCTGATCTTCTTGTGTCAGCCTTTATTTAAATGCTACAGATCTATTTACTGCGGGGGCAGAAGTTAATTTGTTCCATGCAAGTTTGAAAGAGTTCATTTAAGCTTTGTTAAAAAAGCAAAATTGGCTCTGCTGCTGAAGTGGCACACTGCAGGACCGTCAAAATGTTAGGTGTATGGAAATGGGTTCTGCCCATCAAATCCACCCGGATTTTTGGCTTTTTGACCACCTCGTTTGTGACCTTTTTACTGTGGGTAAGCCTCACAAAATGTGACTCACCCATAATAAACTCATGATAAATGGACTGTGCGTGTTTACTGTCAGTGCCTGCCTTTTAAGATAAGGCATCTGTGATGCAGCAAGGGTAAGGGGCACTTGTCTGGGTACGCGTGAACATGTGTGCACACGTGTGAGGGCAGCACTTGGGAGACTCCTGTCATGCACAGCTCGGTAACTGCGCACAGGTAGCCTGGTGCAAGGGGACACTGTAGGATTTTTAATTTACCATAGACAGGCCTCATAATGTTAGTTTACAATCATAGGGAAAGTCAGTGTCGTTTACTGTTTTAAGCAATACAAAAGGGGTGGTAATGGTATGAACAATGGCACCTCTAAATGGGCCAAGACAATGTAGGTCAGAAAATATCCTCAATCAAAATGTTAGGATGGTGCTAGATACCCGGTATACTATGCCCTACTACCAAAGGGCATAAATAGTAAAAGCCAAAAGAGCTTCACTGAATATGCAACAAATCAGAAGATGCTGTGCACTCAAAAAGAAATCCACAAATAGAAAATAATGTCCTCCAAAATAAGGATCTGTGGAAAGCACGTCAGTTCAGAGCTCGTTTATTAGCTTACAGAAGCATAAGTTTTACACAAAACATTTTTGAAATCGACAGCCAACACATGTTTTGTCACCCTCAGGACTTTACGGCTAGTGGTTTCAGAAACTGATCTCAGTACATATGGATGTTGCAGCCGCAAAAATGTCCAAAACACATAGAACCGCTTTAATAAAAATACATAACCCGTCTTGTAGAGTCGTGTTAAGCCTTAAACTGTCTCCAAATGGTAGCAGCAGAACCAAAGGCAAACCTTCAAGAAACCTGTCTTAGGGTGCTCTTAAGGTGGTACAGTTAAGTGGAACTGGTGAACAGTCACTCAGTTTAATATACTTGACTTTTTGAATTTCATAGAAAGTTAAAGGAAGATCAAAAGTTGTTATAGCAGCCAACTCTGCGGCGTCCAATTATACAAATCATCAATTTGAATTAAACCGGCAGGGGACCCTGGTAAGTTCTCAAAGACTTCGGATGCCACGTCATTAACGTTACCACTTCAGAGGTGAGAACTTACAAGCGTCCTCTGCTGGTTTCGGGGATGGTTGGGCCATCCCCAATAACCCAAAAAAGGGTGTGGGGTAGTTGCAGAGGCACTAGAGCTCCTACTGAGGGCCCAGGGAAGCATTGTTAAAAGTGCTGACCCTAGGCTGGAAGGGTCACAGAAATGATTTCTTTCAAATGTAGGATTTCTTTGAAATATTAAACACTCCCCAGGCTGGAGCATGTGGTCTTCAGCTGGGAGTGTAGTGCTCTCCAAGTGTGAAGTCAATGGCTGCAATTACAGTGCCCTAAGGGTGGTTACTGAAAGTGTACATGTTATACAGCACCCTCTAGGGATGAAGTTTATGATTACATGTGATTGTGATAAAAATACAATGCCCTTTAGAGGCTATATTTATAATTGCATTTTTAATGTTGCAAGCACATAATAAAAAATACATAGTCTCATGAGAAATGCATACAGAATGATGTTGCTAAGAATTACTGATCAAAAGGCACATGCATTATCATCACTTTTAAATGCAATATTGAAAAAATAACATTGGCAGTGATTATTGGTCAAAAGGTATATATTGCTATAATTTGGAAAAGAATAACTGTGGAGTTTCTAATCTAAAAGGAAATTTCAAGGTGCATTTGCAGAAGGTAGAGAGGAAGATACCTCTCCAAGGGATATAGCATTCAGAGAATCTTCATCAGCAAAGCATCTGGTCAGCAAGGAATCTGCAGGCATCAGAAATAAGTGTGTCTCTGAACAAGACAACACAAGGACTGCTTCTGCTGTGAGCAAAGTTTGAAAGTCCAACTCTATAATAATCCACATAAAATGTTCCGATTTGTCAAAGCTGTCAGTTCATATTATGTTGAAGGGGCATCATCCAATTAAAATTGTTTGCCAGACTTCAGGTTGCAACAGTTAAACATTTTCCCAAGTCTGTCATGGGAACATCTCCTTTCCGTGTGACTACAAACAGTTTGAAACATTTGTACGTGATCTCAGTCCATGTTCCTGCATTACAAAACTCTCAAGGATAAATGGGTATAACTTTCCTATAGTTTAACAATAGACATTTTACAAGTGGGTCATCGCTTCTCAGGGGAACGAAATCTGAAAGAAGACTTCACTTTACGAAAAAATAATTCAACACTTTTACATGACTGCAAAATGCAAACTCTGTAGGCCTCAGTTATGCTAACAAAAAAGAAATTATAAAATGCAATGGATTTAATACTTGTTAATAAACACATAATATGCAAAATTATAAATTCATCATTAATAATATTTTTTCAGTATGAGTAAAACATTTCATTCAAATGTTATTATGTTACATTAATTATAACAGAGAAGTGCATTTTCTCACTTGCACATATTTGCAAAGTAATTAATATTTCATTAAACACAATAAATCTAAATTTGTTTCTACATGGGCTATTAGTTTAGAGCCTAAATTACATTTTAACATAAACTTGAACTTTCTAACATGTGAATTAATCAAAAAGGCACCTATGTTGAACTGTGAAATACAAGCAAATTGCACATTTAAAATGTGCGTCAGTGCAGCTTTCTACATTAGCTTTTCTCTTATTAGGTTTCAAGAGCTTAAACCTGTCACAGTCTGAAGACTTTAGTGACACGAGGAACAGAGCTAAAATTCACGCTCTATCTACGCAACGTACTATTGAGTAGTGTGTGTGTAACAAATGTAATTTTCCTATTTCAAAAGAAAACCACAGACTGGGCAATCATTTCTTGAGTGTTATTACTGTGTGCCCGTGAATGGGGATTATTAACCCACACCACCTTCTTTGACTAGGCCTTGGACTGCTTTGCTTTGCTACTCTGAAAGAATTAAGTGCTACAATGGGGGGTTTCATTCCCAGTGGAGGACAAATCTGGACCCATTATTGTGCATGCTAAATATGTAACAGCGAGTTTTCTTACATTAGGGTTCCGCTCCACCAACGTCAGAGGGAGTCCGGGCAGCTCCACTATCTTTTTTAATACTGAGTGGAACATTGTCATCTCCATGAAGGTCAAGCCGTGCCCAGTCTGATAGTGGGTGTATGTCAGTATCTGAGGAGGTGTCTAGACTGCTGGCATTTTTTTAAGTTCCAGACAAGTTAGTGGTCTCCACAGATTAAGGTCTGAATAACTCATTACCACGGTCATCTGTGTCTTGGGGTTGTTCTTCTGCCATCTATAGAGGATCCAACCAGAAAGCTTCTATGTTCTCTGTCAGTAGGCTTGATATGACCCATCTCTACCAGTCCGGAATTCCTCTTCTTCTATTGTTTTTGAGCCTCTCACCTTGAACAATGGACCATTATTGGGCCTATTGGTGCCTCCTGCAGAGCAGTCGGTGTTGGCTGAGGCAGCTGCAGGGATGGTGGAGGCAGCACCAGGACTGACACAGATATTGGCACCAGAAAAACTGGTGGCGGATTCTGTGCCAGTATGACTTCAGTCAGCATCAAAAAGTTAAAAATACAATGACAAGAATGCTTGCAGCTAGGGAGAACAATCAGGAGCCTGAACGGGGCCATACATGGTCCTAGGTGGCAATAAAATGCTCGGGTAAGGGGAGGGCAAAGGATGCCAGAACATGTCCCACACACCACATAAAAATGGTGTTGGATCTGCTAGCGCAGGTGTTTTAATAAAAATTGAGTGTTCATGTAATCTGAGTAATAGATTTGTGTAGAAAATATAATAACGTAGAAAAATAATGTACGCATTTGAAAATGTGATTACGATGAGTGCCCCCCGATGTTCACAAAGTGTACTTATTAATAGTCTAATGCTGTGAAATGTGGAGCATATGTTTGACTAATGTAGTAATATGTCATTAAAGGGTATGCATTATGTATTAGCTTTATTAATTGTAGGCCTTAACTTAGCGAAGGTCTTGGCCTAGTTGCCAGGCCTCATGTCAAGTTGTATTTCTTAACGTTTAATAAATGGCTGTCCTTGAGAGTTAAAATGTGATCTTCCATTGTATTGTGTGAATGTGCTCATAGATAAGAATGTTTTCTCATGAGAACCGACTGCTAGAAGATGCTGTTCTTGCTAAATGTAACATTAATGTATGTAATGTGTGTAAGACTGACTTTCTCAGGAGGAGAACCATGGAGACACTGACTGGAGTAGAAGCTGCAACAATATTGTTACCTGCCGAGCCGGATGATGAGAACATTGCAGGAAAAAAAACAATCAGTGACATGTGAACGGAGTAATGGTAGAACTCATAGATTTGGAGTTTTAGTTTTATTGGACAAAGTGTGAACATGTGATCCCTTGACCAACAGGGATTTGGGAAGCAGTTTTAGTGATTTTAACTTAAGGGGACTGCACTGAGAAAAAAACAGCATTCGAGCCATTGAGCTTTTGCCTGACACCATCTTTTCTATTCTTCTTGAGGGTTTGCCTCTATTCTTTCAAAGTGCTTAAAAACTTTGCGTTTTCTAAACTTTGATGCTGAATCCTGATGCCTTGCTGATCGACTGATGTCCTGATGACGAAGACTATCTTGACTTGCCGATCCAATAAAGGAGAGGTATTATTTGTACCCATGTGTCTGTTATGCATATAGGCTTTTTCTTTCTAGGTACCAACCGCACTGATTTAGATGTTTTTTCAGATTTGTGTTCCTAAATTTGTTTTGCATGAGGCCCAACATGCTTATGCTAATCTGGTGTTAGTTAAGGATCCTCACTAATGAAAATCGACTGAGGAGGAATGATGCTTGATATCTTTCTTTGCTGAAGCTACCTGTATGTGATCTCGTAACAAAATTGTTCTTGTTATTCATTTTCACCGTAACCTTAGAATATGTAATATTTCAAGCTTTGATTAGATTAAGTTTTTTCTGTCGCTTTGGACAGCCAGTGTTGTTTCTGTATGTGTATCATTTGATTTTGATGTTAATTTACATGACTTTAGCATTGTTAATATAGAGAAATAAATATTTTAACTTTTACTAAAAGGTGTGATCATTCATGACTGAAAGGTCATGGTGTGTGACAATTATTGACTATTGATTATTAATGTTATTGATGATTATTGATAGTGTACAGATTATTGATCTGCATGTACTGGAGTTATGGTGGGATCATCTTAATTGCAAGTCAAAAGTTTCATCAACCTATTCGCGCCCCCTTGTAAGTTTACTTATTAAGGTCAGATGCGCTAAAAGACCCATTCCCAACGTCAGGATCTCTGGGTAGTTCAGCACTAGTGTTGCTAGCAGAATCAGCAGCAGTGGAGCCAGGAAAGTCTCTGGGGCAGATAATGGCATTGGTAATCCCAGAGGAGGCTCCTGAGGTGGGGTGATATCAATCATCTCTGGCTCTGAAGAAGATTCAGCCACAGGCAGGAGATAATGAAGTGACTTACCCCTCAACATCTTGGGGTCTCAGTCCAGTTTTTCTTCTGTATCTCTCTCAAGACCTTGTTGATGGAGAACAAAAAGTGTGACCTCAACATGGACAGAGAATTGCATTCAAGTGAGATAGATGTCCCAGACCTGAGCCATGAACAGCTTGGCCTCACTTCCCAGTCTTCATAAAAGACTGTGGTGGACATTTGTCACTGGTGCAACATGCCTTAAACCTGTTGACATCCCTAAGGCAGTGCATTAAATGTGTAAAAGCAACATTTTGAAGAGACAATTCTGAGAGCTCCACATCTGTGTCAAAGGTGTGAAAAAAAAGAAACAGATATCAGGGCCCACAGGTAACATCATCGTTGCCTTGCTTCCAGCATTGGGATGCAACTGGCACCACCTACTGACATGGGAGAGCTATGTCAGAGGTTTGCGGATCCAGCTAGGCGTCGGGGATATTCCACAGGTGAAGAGTCTGCACACAAGAGTATCCATCAGAAAGGCTTCCCTCTCCTTGTCATCTGTTACCATTGCCCCCATTTTATATTGGACTTCTTTGGGAGACCCCGGGCTGACTCGAAAAGACTAAGGAAGTAGAGGAATCCCCCCAGACAGATTTGTGGATTGCTGCATTCCTGTGAGCTGGGTAGGACACACAGTGGAGGAAGGAGAGCCAGGTGCTCTAGTACACTTCAAAAAGTGTTTTAATTCAGGCAGAGGTCAGATTCTGGGAGAAGTCACTGGAAAGGGGCCAGGGCACATCTCAGAAAGAAGGTGGGGCTGATAAAGGAATTATTTAGAGTAGTACTGGGGCCCTGATGAAACCTCTGATGCACATTTCCCTGTTGCTAACATCAAGGTGTGATCCTCTAGTCACTCGAATGGCCTGTGTGGTGAAGCTATTTGATTTTGAGTTGTTCTTGCTGTGACAGACTTCTTTCTGGAGGGAGGGCAGGACAGAGGAGCGCACACTTAAAAAAAGGAGACTTCAAAGACTCAGAACCTAAATCACATTTGGTTTCTGGAAATGGTCTAGCAGAAAAGAGAGCTTGAGGACCCCAAAGCTGTCAACTGTCAAGCAGCCATTCAACGTGTCTATTGAGGAATAGAAGCTTTACAAGGCTTTTGCCTGTGGCCAGGACTCGGGAGCTAAGCTCTTCCAGTCTCCCAGCTGGGTGAGAGGATATCACCCAGGATAATCCAAGACCAAATGCCTTTGAAGCCTGGAGCACCAGTGCCTGCCTGCTTGCCAAGAGCAGTATGCCCTGAGACAAAGAGGATAAATCTTGGAGGGAGCAAGGTCCATTTAGGATCCTGGTGAGTGCATCCCTGCAATGAGGTGTAAGGAGAAGGCTGCTTACATCGGTTTGGTCGTTGCTCGTGTGCAGATACAACGTGGGGAACCCACATGCTAGAGGGGGTTGCTGTGAAATAAACCATGGTTGCACCAATTGCGCTGTGCCCTATGTGCAGCGTGAAGTAGACAACCCTGTATGCCACAGGGGGCCACTGTGAAGAATGGATGACTGCTATGCCTACAGGGCTTTCGCCTGTGTGAGGAGTAAAATCGATGGAGTCACTTAAGAACAAGGAGTGTCCCTGGTTCTGCTGTCATCGGGAGGAGAGGACACCATGATGACCTGTGCTGGCCCGAACCTCACCGGTCATTCCCCACAACAGTTGGAGGAACTTACCTTCTCTCAGGAGGAAATGCCGTGGACACCAAGCAGCTGCTCCTGCATATCTGCAAATGCTTTTCACCAGCAGCAACTGCTGCAGCTCTCTGCAATATCTGCGAGTGACACACTCTCAGGGACTCCAGTAGCATAACCCCTGCAGGAGTGGGTAAGACTGATTACAGGGCTGTAAGCCCCCAGGGTGCCTTGTTCTGCTGCATAGCACTCTGGGCACTTCAACTGTTTTAGGAAGGGTCTGTGGGGCTCCTGACACTACTGGGGGGCTTAACCTGAATGTCATCTACTGTGAATGGAGATTAACCACTACCATTAGTGAGAGGGAAGTGTCAATCAGGAACATGCCACTCAAACACTAACATCCTGACCTCAAGGGACTGTGTGTATTGTTTGTGTATGTTATATTTTAAATGTGTCCATGTATAAATACTCCTTTTATCATAAAAGTATTTGACTGGAAAATTACTAATTGAGGCTACTGAATGAATTTTGATGTGGTGAGCCGTTGTTCACACCCCTGCATCTATCTCCCACTGAGAAGCCTTGGAGTGCTTGACCCATGGTACTCCTGAGAGTCAAGTGCTGAAGGGTTACTTGGCCCAGTTTGATCAGGACCCATAGTAAATTGAAATGAGGAGTTAAAGGGCTTCAGTTCCCATGGTTGGGCCCCAAGTCCCTCTGAAAGGTGCTTTGAAAATATCCTCGAGGAGGGGTGGCCGGCGCAGAGAACATCTGTGACTGGTGCATGATCAGAAAGGGCAAAATACGTTAGTGAGGTGCTGTTGACTTGTTCTAACAGCTTAGTTCCTGCCAAAAACGATCAAGATACACATATGAATGCTGAGCTGATGAACAGAAAGTGCAATTTGTCTACTCTTTGCTGCTTTGCCTCCAAGCATCCATGAGCCCCACGTCAATCCTAGGTGCTATCCATAGCCATGTTGAGGTCAGTCCCCACAAAAACTCCCCCTTCTAGGTATGTGAATGCTACTGAGAAAGCAAACTTAAAGAAGATCTTGCGGTTGGTGTAGGGGTGTACAGTGCCTTGATGGTCTAAGTGTTGGTCCTGAGTTGTGCCACTATGACCATTACTCTGCCTGTCTAGTCTAGTACGGCCATCCTAACATTCTCCAGGAAATATTGGCTTAATGCCCTTGACATCAAGACTCCCCATGTTCCACATGGAATGTATGCGTGGAAACTGGAAAGCTGTGTATAGTGTGCCTAAACTGCATGCGACTATCATACCCCTCCCCTGTCTTAGGTATTTCAATGGTGGTACCTTGCCCGGGGGGTGGGGTATGGGGGGTGAAGATTCCCTTCCTTGTTCAGATCACCCAACCCGACTGAGCAATAACAAGTATAAACTAATAAAGCTGGCATCAATGAAAGGAAAGTTACATTCTTTTCCCCACCTGTCTTTAAAGTGGTTGTTGTTGATATAGCAGTGTCACCCAACAAATCCAAAACAATTCAATATTGAAGATTCACCTCTATTAAGCTCTCACCAAGTCTTCCTCAGGATAGCAATGGTTACCTGGATTACTGAAGACATCCAGTAGAATATCCCCACCCCACGATTCAGGGACAACTGTTGCTTCACCTGTGCCCTGTGGACATGGTACATCGGTGGTCTTGTGTGTCCCTCTGAACTTTTCCACTTCTCAAAGTGTCTCATATCTGCCCTGCTTGATCTCTTGCACTTTTGGGTGAAGTCCCTTACCAGTCATAACATACTATTTGCTTGGGCTTTCGTGTCTTCCCTCTTTCACGGCAGGGCAGCGGGATGGCCTCACAAACTTCCACCACTCGGTTTCCAAAAGTTGATCTGGCTTCCATCAGGGTCCTGAGAATATGTTTTCTAGTGTTCCGAACAAAGTCGAGTGTGAATGGGTGTTTCAACTAATAAGCTGTGTTATGTCTACGCGGTAATCAGTCACCTGCTGGCACTCGCGCCTTCTCGTCAGGGTCATGGCTATTAGGTTATGGAACAGCTGTAGCCCATTACCTATTTTTCAGCAGTGTACGCCTGTCAATACATCTGAGGATGCCTCCCTGCTTGGACCCACCATGTGCGTACGATCAAGACAGATCTGTGCATCTCTGAACAGGTTCCTGATGTGCTGGAGGTGGTTTTGGGAGTACTCCTGAGTGTTGAAACCCTCAGTGTCCCTGGGTACATCTCTTACCCATATGTTGTTTCAGCTACACTGATTTTCAAGGTTTTCTTGTTTTAACATCAGGACGTTACATTAGTCTTCAAGAATCAGGATCCCGTTGCCCATGTGTGCCATGATCTATCATCTCCTCCGATTCACACACAAGGAAGCCCATCTCACCCCCCATGTTTTGCAAGTCTCGGCACATGCCTTAAAATCACTATGATTAGCGCTTACTCCTTTATTTTATCAGAAATTACTACAAGTACTCATGTGATATGGTTGTCATCGGTGCAGAGTCCACAGTTTTCTTTGTAAAAGCTCTGGCATGGGCTGTGGGCTTGTCCGTTTTGATGCTCTTTGCTCCACTGCATGCCAGCATGCACTTTATCAATGCGCCTCAGTGGCCTGTATTAGCTGCTATGTTCTACGCACTGCACCTAAAATGGGTACAATACAGATGGTAGTCTCCATGATGCTTTAGACAGGGCTTCCTTAGTTAGTAAGAGCCTCCTACCATTTGTCTTTCCAGTCCCCAGCAGCTTTCCTGTTCACATGCCCTGGAGTCTGCTCTTGGTACCCCTATACTGTAAGCTTGCTGTTCTATTTTAGGCTCAGTGAAGGCTTTTAGCCTTTCTTGGGTGCTGAGTTAGTCAGCCTCATTCCTTTCCATTGGGATGCCTCTTGGCTCACTACCTTGGTAGGGCTCTTCTACGCTGTTTCTTTTTTGGGCTGGACAGCTATAGATTTTGCTGGGCACTTGGCAGTGTTTGTGGCCAGGGTAGTAGAAGGCTTCTTAGGCCTCTCTGCTGCTGCCAGAGCCCTAGTCTTCCTCTGCCTCACCCAGGAGCACTGTCAGACTCCTTGGCAGATGCAGTTAATGCAGCAAGTGCTAGTGGTTTGCCTTTAACTGCAGTTGCCTCAGCACCTTTCAATCCTGTTGTTACTTCTTGATCTCCCTGAGGGATCTGGTGTTCTCAGTGCCCAGGCCTGATGAGGGTGGCTTTTTTGTTTGAAGCTTTTGACTGTAACTTTGGTTGTTGACTCTTGTTCTTGTCACCGTCTCAGCCACCGGTGTTTTAGTGCCACATGGGAAACTCACTTTATCTCAGTGGAGGTGCTCACAGTCTTGAGGACTGAATCAGTTGCCCTGGTTGCAGAGGGCCTCATAGCATCAGAGGCTCCGATTACTTTTATTCATGTCTACTTGTGGGCTATTTCAGAGGGAGGGGCTGCAGTGGCTAATGTAGTTTCAGGAACACTCAGAGTTCTCTCTTCTCTCAGTGTGTGGTAGATGTTATGTCAGTCTGCACCTCCTCTACTTAGGCCAACGGAGCTCCGCAATATCCAAGCACATCGAAGCTCCCTACCACAAGGTAAGTCAAGACATGTTGCGGCCAGGTTGTGACTAGTGGAGCACTGGCCAGGGCTTCATTAGTGGTATGTAGCATGGAATCAAAGTCCCCCCTCAGTTGGTGCCAACTGCAAAAATGTTGTTCCATCATGTCATTTGTGTGAGAGAAAGTCAAGGCCTCTGATGAGGTTTTTTTACAGCTCCATATGAGCGGGCTTGGTCGGGGGCGTGGCCAGCAGGCAACAAGGCAGACGCTCATTGAGCTGGCTCTGCTCTGCCACTCTGTTATCCACCACATTATCATCCAGCGGATGAAAAAGATCACCCGGAGTCCTAAGGCAGATGCTGACTGAATAATGGATCTGCTGAAGCTGGCGGATCTACAGACACACGCGGTGAGGATTCGGCCTACGGCTGCATGGCACTGTGGCCCTCATTCCAACCCTGGCGGTCTATGACCACCAGGGTGGAGGTCGCCAGAAGCACCGCCAACAGGCTGGCGGTGCTTCATTTGGCATTTCGACCGCGGCTGTAAAGCCGCGGTCGCCCAGCCGGGTCCGGCGGTTTCCCGCCGGATTACCCCCGGCTTGGAGAATCCTCCATGGCGGCGCTGCTTGCCGACCCCCTTCCCGCCAGCCTGTTTCTGGCGGTTTTCACCGCCAGAAACAGGATGGCGGGAACGGGTGTCGTGGGGCCCCTGGGGGCCCCTGCACTGCCCATGCCACTGGCATGGGCAGTGCAGTGGCCCCAGCATGATTTTCACTGTCTGCACAGCAGACAGTGAAAATCGCGACGGGTGCAACTGCACCCGTCGCACCCCTGCAACACCGCCGGCTCCATTCGGAGCCGGCTTCAATGTTGCAGGGCCTTTCCCGCTGGGCCGGCGGGCGCTCCCTTGGCGGGCGCCCGCCGACCCAGCGGGAAAGTCTGAAAGGCCTCCGCGATCTTTTGACCGCGGAGCAGCCAAGTGGCGGTTCCCGCCAGGCGGGCGGCGCCCGCCGGGGTTAGAATGACCCCCTGTATGTGCATATCTGGCGGAAAGCGGGGAGAAGGAGAATGATTAGGTCTGATGGCACTCTGTGGCATCCGAACTAGGCGCTTGAAGCCGCAGACTCCAGCGAGGAGCCAAACACTGACTGGCAGATAATGTCACTGAAATCTAAGGCCCCCAATGAGGTGACTGAGTCCTGCGTGGTGGCTGGACCCACCAGAGGTACGCTGGGTAGAGCTGAGTAACAGGCCCGCTGGATGCTCCAACACGCTGGGGGAGCAGAGTGGCTGCTGTGAGGGAAGTGCCTGGGGTCGCAGCTGTGAAGAGGCTGAATCACTTCACTGAACCGTCCTAGCTATACTGTCGATCTTTACAGCGGCTGGCAGTGAAGGTGCTGCAGATTAAGTACAACCCCCACATGGCCATGAACCCTCTGACCCTCATCACATGAGGAACTCACTTTGATGGGCTACAGACTGTGGGCAAAGGCCTATGTATCTAAGGACACATATGACTGATTTGGGCCTGGTTGCTACCACCAGACACCACAACCTAAAATACAGTGACATCCAATGTTAATAACTTGACACCCCACTCAAATACCCTGGATGCTTGACTGTTAGACTGCCGCCTTGATATTTTCCCCTGCCGCTCCGCTGGGTCAACCAGAGGTCTGACTAACACCATCTACCTACTATATCGACCTCGCATCTCTCATTCAGAGGGACTGGACGATCCTCCCTGCCACCCACCAATACCGACCTACAAATAGCTGAGAGCTTGATCACAGTGCTGCATTGTCAGTTGGTCACCGAAACTCGGGAGATGTCAATCTCTGGATGCAATTGAGCCAACTTACAACTAACTATATGTGCCAATAGTACCTGGGACTGCTTGTGCTGGAGTGCACCTTACTGCACTGCCACCATCATGCGGGTCCTGGTACCCTTTCTCTACTCCATGACACGCTGAGGGGTTCAGCATGTGTAGGACAAGGCAAACTGGCCACCAGGAGACATCTTGTAACCCTGCCACACCCTTGGCGTCAGCATCGGTACTGGGCACACGGGAGCAACATGCACACACTGCATCATTGAAAGACAAATTGGACATTGTACTGGTAGAAACTGAACAATGCAGATCCTCATTAGACACCAAAATTGACACAGTATCATCAGATCTCAGCTTACTACATGCAGCCCACCAGAAGATTGTAACCAAAGTAACAGCGGCAGAACGAGAGCTTGACACACTACCACCAAAAGTGCAAACCATGACCTCCTCATTTCAAACTCTCTCAGATAAAGTGCAAGTCCTGGAAATGTGCATCGAAGATGCAAAGAGGAGATCCCGCAGGAACAACTTCCGTGTGGCTGGTCTCCCTGAAGGCGTTGAGAGACGTGATGTGGTAGCATATATTGAATCCTGGCTGCGTGGACTGCTCCCAGTGGAAGTCTTTTGACACTACTTTGCCACTGAGAGAGCTCATCGGGTCCCAACTCAAGGACATCCTCCTGACTCAAACCCTCCCATGGTGATTCGATTTCTGCACTTTCTTGATCAACATGCACCTTCTTTTGGAGGTGCGCGTTGGCAATACCAAAATAATGTCCTTTCTGGACTACACACTTGCAGAGACAATGGGGTTCCTTTATCGCCGTCAAGCACCGGCTTCGTGAACTAGACCTCTGATATTCGCTGTTGTTCCCGACACACTTACATGTGGTAGAGAAAAGGGCACTATGCACTCCTTCACATCCCCAGAAGACAAGTGAAAATGGCTGAAGGAAACTGGCCTTGATGGACAAAAACCCTCTACCCCCAAACAACAAGGTAGGCAGCACGGAACCCACCAGAAAACAAAACGCTCCTCACAGGCTTCCCAAAATCTTAAACAAATTATTGCAGAGCGCCACTAGGCACTTTGAGAGGCTGCTGCCATTGCTGACACTCCCCACTGCTCCAGCCCAGAGTGGGAGAGACCACAATCGTCTGATGAAGAGAACTCGATTGCTACATGTTCTCTGGCTGGGATTCGAATCCTCTGCCAAACGTCATCCCACAAACCCCACAAACTGTAGACATTGTCATCTAGAGGCCCACCACACGCAGCTCAGTCCTGTATGGCTCTGGGATACACATGTGTCCTGAGAATCAGACTGTAACCCATTCATTTCTTCATCAACAAGGACACGTGGTCATTAGGTATGGGGCTACCTCTGTACACTTTGGATGATGAATGATTCCAAATGTGCCAGACACGTCCAGCTGGATGAGCGACCATCCAAACTTACCTAAGATAACTGGAGTTGTCCTACATCAACCAAGACCAAAGAGCTTGCTGCCACCTTTTACATGTGTTGACACCTCCAGTAGTTGCTATGCGAAATACTTATATATCTGGCAGCATGCCATCCACATCATTCTGTTGCACGAATCACACCTGACAACCTCAAAAACTGACAGGCTTAGACAGCACTGGTGTGGCCAGATATATTCCACTAACTACTCTTCCTATGCTTGCAGCGCCCTGACAAGGATTTGTGCTGGTGTCCCGTTTGCAGTAGAGGGCCTGGTAACAGATTTAGAGGGCAGATTTGTGTTCATGAAGATCCGCTTAAACAGCACCCATGTACTCATTGGCAGCATCTATGCTCCCCAAATGTCCTTTTTAAAACAACTATTAGGTACCCTATCTCGTTGGAGGGCATACCTGGGCTACTGGGGGGGTGGTGACTTTAATAGTGTGTTAGATGTGGCGCTAGATCTCTCCTTTCCCCCTTTATCGCATACAATAGTGACCTCTCATTCCTTTGCAAGCTGGATGCAATATTTGACATTTGGTTCACAAATAGACTCTCGTTATGACATTGGCGGTGAGTGGTAAAGTGGCGGTAATGCCGCCAACAGGCTGGTGGTAATTACCACCAAATTATGACCATGGCAGTAAGAACTCCCATAGACAGCCAACGTACCACCCCAACCGCAAGGGTGTTAACAGCACTCACCACGGCGGTGGCTATCAACAGCCAGGCGGAAGGCAAAGTACTGCCCACCATATCATGACACAGGAAACCACCATGATTTCTGGGGCAGTACCAACGCCATCCAAAGCCTGGCGGAAACACATCACCAAAGCCCAAAGACTCACCATCGGGGAAACAGAGAAGGACAAAGCCGCCATGGAACCGGAACTGCAAGTCTTCCCCATGCTCATCTACGCCATGCTCCACCTGGAACACCAACAGCGATGAAGACGGTGAGTACAGCTGCCTAGCACACAAGGGAGGGAGGAAAACTAGAGTGACACACACACCATTCACACAACCATTCACACATTCACAGGTGAAAAACAATGGCACACAACACACTGCAGAATAATGAAGGACAACAAGAAGGCAGTAATGAGAATGTATTGATTGTGAACTGCCACCAAATGAACCACTTGTACGAAAAACATATGTACAAATGTACATAAAGGGCCAATGCCCAGTCCAAAGTGCTAAGGGCCCACATGGCCATAGGGAACAGGCCAAGGCTCAACTCGAATCCTGACATCATCCGGATAGAACTTTGCAGGGGCATCAGTTTGCAAGTGGGCAGGCACCTCACGGGGGTGGGGGGCACCTCAGCCAAATATGGGAACTTGCCCACTGGTTCTGGAGGGGCTCCATGACCATTTCTCTCTGCTGGGGAGTGCAAGGCCACAGTCTCTCAGGTGGGTGACTTGCCCACTGCTTCTGGAGGGGGCTCCATGCCCATTTCTCTCTTCTGGGGAGTGCAAGTCCATAGTCTCTAAGATGGGTAACTTGCCCACTAGTTCTGGAGGGGGCTCCATGCCCATTTCTCTGTGCTGGGGAGAACAAGTTCACAGTCTCTCAGATGGGAAACTTGCCCACTGCTTTTGGAGGGGGCCCCTTGTACAGCAGTCCCTGGAGGGTGGCCTACATGGCAGCTGCTGGTAGTGAGGGCTGCACTTTGTCATCTGGTGGGGAGGGCTGAGCTGTGTCAGCAGGTGAAGGTGCCTCCTGGGCAGCCTCTGCTGGAGGTGAGGGCTGCACTGTCTCAGCAGGTGAAGGTGCCTACTGGGCAGCCTCTGCAGGAGGAGAAGGCTGCTCTTCCTCAGCTGGCTGTGAGGGCTCCATGACCACTGGTGGTGGTGGTGGTGTCACCCTGACCGCCTCTGCTGGAGTCGAGGGCTCTTACCCTTCATGCCAGGAGGAGCGGGCTCCTTCCTCTTCAAGGCAGGAGCTGTGGTATCCTTAACCTTCGTGGCTGGTGGAATGGGATCCTTCAATGTCTTGCCACCACGACTAGGAGGTGACTCCACTGTCCGCGTGGACTGTTTGGCTGAGGTGCTGGGCTGGGTCACTCTTATGGGCAGGACCAGGGGGAGGGAAGAGGTCAATTTGGGCAAGGAAAAGCTACTTAGGGACGGTGGGGCGGGAGGAGGGATGGGAGTGGAGCTTGAGGGAGTGGTTGTTGGATGTGTATGTCTGCTGGATTTGGGTGCAGGTGCATGGGCAGTATGCTGATGTAAGGTGGATGGCTGTTGGGTGTGTGAGTGCTTGCATTTGTGTCCTTTGTGGGGGCAGACAGACAGACAGGGTGGGAGAGGACACAGAGGACGTGTGGATGGATGTAGTGGAGGTGTGTGTGCTGCTTGGTGTGGTGATGGGGGATTTTGAAGCAGTACATGCAGGTGTGAGTGTGGACATGACTGTGAGGAAGGAGGAGGAGGGGGGAAGACAGTGGAGGCAGAGGATGTGGTTGTGGCTGCAACTGTCTGGTGTTTGCGTGAATGCTTGTGGGATGAAGTGTGGTACCTGTGTTTGACTGTGCCACTCTTGTGTGTTGTCTTGTGTGCATGCTCGTCTGTATGTGTGCCTGGGATGGGTTGGGGTTGAAGAGACTGGGAAATGTAGTTGAAGGGGGGACGGTAGGAACAGGGACAATGGCTGCCATCAGAGAGGAGGCCAGAGCCTGAAACAATCTCTGTTGGGCCGCCAATCCACCGTGGATGCCCTCCAGGAATGCACTGCATTGCTGCACCTGGGATGCCAGCGCCTGGATGGCATTCACAATGGTTGACTGCTCTACAGAGATGGATCTCAGGAGGTCAATACCCTCCTCACTCAAGGCAGCAGGGCTCACTGGAACAGGGTCTGAGGTGCCTAGGGGGAAGGAGATGCCCACCCTCCTGGGAGACCGGGCATAGGCAACTCGCTGAGCGGCTTCTGGGAGGGAAGTGCTGGTAGGGGGTTGGCGGCTGTACCTGCAGCTGGGGTGGTCAGAGGTGTACGCCACCACCAGGGAGCTTCCATCGGAGGAGGTATCAGAGTCTGTGTTGTCACCTCCTGTCTCCACCGTGGTGCTCCCCTCGCCCTTCATCCCACTGGTTCCTTCAGCGTCAGTGGACTCTGTCTCTACGGTCCTGTGGGATGCAGCTCCCTCTGTCGCCGCTGCCCCTGCTCCTCCGCCAGATGATGCTAATGCACACATGGATAGTGATGACAGAAGAAGAAAGGGGGGGGGAGAGAGAGAAAGGAAACACTGGGTCAATTACTGCATCAACAACACAGTTGGCATACAAAGCACCATCAGACGCAGGGATCAGGATTGAGCACTATGCATGGAACTGCCAGTGATTTGGCTAGATGCCACAGCAAGATGAGGGCCACACACCGCCAAATGCACCTCTCCTGGGACCCACAAAGCCCTGACTGACAAGGAATGCTAACAAGCTAGGTTACCTGCATTTGCCATACACCCATTACCCTAGAGCTGGATCACGCTGCAATGTCTGACCTGGCATTAAGGGGCACCCACTAACTGACACCCACCACCCGGATCCCATGCCACCTACCAATTATTGTAGTAATGACCACTGTCCTCACCCCCTTGTGGCTGCTGTGATGCCCTCAAGCGCCTATCCAGCTCTGGGTAGGCCGCCACCAGTATGTGGGCCATTGGGGGGGGGGGGGGGGTCAGGTTCTGATGGGCAACCTTTCCTCATTGGGAGGTCATCCCCAGCTGGGCCTCCGCGTTTTTCAATGCCCAGCGTCCCAGGTCTTCCCACCGTTTGACAGTGGGTGCTCTGCCTGCCATAGACCCCCAGGGTCCGCACGTCATTGGCGATGGCACGCCTTAATCCCTTCTTTTGATGGGCGCTGAACTGCAGAGGTAATACAGACAGGAGGACACCATTACACATATAATCAAGCCTGTCACACATATGACCCACCAATCCCATTTCTGTCACCAATGGCACACAACACACATCGCCTGGCGCAAACCATGTACACCCCCCTGATGATACGATGCCTGCACACACATCTCCATGCGTCCTTCCCACATGTATTGTGCCCAAGGTGTACTCACCTGTTGGTCTGGAGGCCCCTACAGCTGTCCGTACTAGGGTATGATCCCATATACCAATCACTCTAACTCCTCTGAAGTGAAGGCAGGGGCCCTTTCCCCTGTCACACGTGCATGGTAGGTTCCAGACACAGGTCACAGCAACACACGCAGTGTAGGTGTTCTCCTCTTGGAGGTAAGGAAACAAGTGAGAAATCTGATGGAAAATAGCAGTCACGTCCACGGCTGTGTACACCGTAACTGCCGGCGCTGATCCTCAGTGCCCACTGTACTCCAGAGAGCCCCATAATATCCAATGAGGAATTGCACAGCGGTGCAAGACCGCCTTCTGCCACGATGCCCAGCGTCGGCGGAGTTACCTCACTTCTACCTGTTCCTACATACAGGACAAGCGGTCGTCATTTCATGGTCGTGGACAACGATCATATCAACCTTAGCTGCGTCACAGCCTAGATTAACACAGACCTCACCCGTCCCACTGTCCCATCATATAAATGCACTACGTACACTGAGCTGATGGTTCCATTGTTCAAATTGTGACAGCCTACTCACTCTTGTGTCCCTTAAATACCTACTGCTGCAGATGAATAGGAGGAGGAGACAAACCCCCCATTACAGATCCCTTGTGGACTTGGCCATACTGGAGGACGGGCACATTATGCTTGCCTACAGACTGGACAGGGCCGCAATCACAGAGCTGTGTGCCCAATTGGAGCCTGACCTGATATCTGCTATCCGTCACACGACTGGAATCGCCCCTCTTGTGCAAGTGCTATCAGTGCTCCATTTCCTGGCAACTGGTTCTTTCCAAGTGACTGTGGGCTTGGCAGCAGGAATGTCAACAGCCTATGTTTTCAGTCATGCTGGCAAGGGTTTTGTCTGCCCTGGTGAAACACATGTGCAGCTACATAGCTTTCCCCCAGGTGGAAGATCTGGCCACTGTGAAGGCCGGATTCTATGCAATGGGACATATCCCCAATATTGTTGGGACGATTGACGGGACACATATTTGTCCCCCCCACCAGAATGAACAGGTGTTCAGGAATCAGAAGAGTTTCCACTCACTCAATGTGCAAATGGTGTGCCTAGCAGACCAGTATATCTCCCACGACACTGCCAAGTATCCTGGGTCGGTGCATGACACCTTTGTCCTGAGGAATAGCAACATCCCAAATGTGATGGCCCAACTACAGAGGCACAGGGTGTGGCTAATAGGTGAGCCATGGTCCCCACCCACTGTATGTTAGTGTATGCCTTCAGGTGTCATCCCCATAGAATTGTGTTAGGCTAAATGTTGTCCCTCAATACTTGCAGGTGACTCTGGTTACCCAAACCTACCGTGGATGCTGACCCCTGTGAAGAATGCCAGGACAGGGGCTGAGGAACGTTCTAATGAGACACATGGGCGAACCAGAAGGATCACTGAGAGAACCTTTGGGCTCCTTAAGGCCAGGTTCAGGTGCCTCCATCCAACAGGTGGATCCTGGTGGTACTCACCCGGGAAGGTCTGCCAGATAGTAGTGGCATGCTGTATGTTGCACAACCTGGCCCTCAGACGGCATTTACCTTTTCTGCAGGAGGACGAGACTGGAGATGCCCTTGTGGCAGCAGTGGCCCTGAGGACAGCGAGGATGAGGAGGCAGAGGATGAGGACAACCGAACATCAGTTATAGTTCAATACTTCCAATGACACACAGGTGAGACAGTGCAACTGACCATTCCTTTGACTATTGATGTTTTCTGTGTGGCTGTAGCATGATGGCATTAACTTCCTTTGCATCTCAACTTACTGTTACCTATGGCTTGTCATTTTACCGAGGTTGGTAAGATAACAACTGTGTACTAATGTGATGACTATGGACAGCTACAGGTCCTTATTTCTATGCTTTCATAGTGTTCAGATCATTTGCACTAGATGTGACTGTTTCCATAAATGCACATTTTCAACACATAAAATACTAGTAGTCAAGTTGTGCTCAAGGGTGTTTATTGTAGTGCTATGATATTGAGGGAAAAGTGCAATGGAATGGGGTGATGGCGGACGAAAGCCCAGGGTATTGTTCCATTCTGTTTGTAGCACAGGTCAAGTGTCCAAGGGACCATAGGAAGGGGAGCAAAGGCAGTTCAAACTGGACAAGGTGACAGTGTGGGACACAAGGAGGACAATCAGGAGAGTCTCATTTCCTGGCAGCGGTCTTGGCAAGTGTCTCTAGCTCCTGTCTGGGTGGCATGGAACGTTTACAGGGTGGCTCACCTTCTGCCTGTGGGTCCTGTGGCGTGGCCTCCTGCCCACTAGCTGCTGCAGAAGTGGAGGGCAGGTCAATGGACTGGCTAATGGTAGGGGGCCGCTGCTGTGCTGTTGCTTCCCTCATGATGTTGGCCATGTCTGCCAGCACGCCTGCTATGGAGATGAAGGTGGTGTTGATGGCCTCCAAGTCCTCCCTGATACTGTCCCTCCTGCAGCCACCTGTTCTCCTGCATGTTGTCAAGGATCTGGCCCATCACGTCCTGGGAATGTTGGTAGGCTCGCAGGATCTCGGTAAGCGCCTCCTGGAGAGTCTGTTCCCTGGGCCTGTCCTCCCTTTGGCGCAAAGCTGTCCTCTCAGTGTCCCTGTTCCCCTGTGCCTCTGTCCCCTCAACAGTGTGCCCACTGCCACTGACCCCAGGTCCCTGATTGTCTTGGGGGTGAGGTGTGGACTGGGGTCCCTGTTCAGGTGGGCACACTTCTGATTGACTTGTCCTGGGGACAGAAGTGTTGGTACGCTAGGTGGGGGCTGAGGTGTTGGATACTGATGGGGGAGGCTCTGTGGTGGACTGTGAGTAGGCTTGGGTGACCGACTGTCACTGATCCCTGATGGGCCAAGTTATTGGTCCAGATCCTGAAGTCCAGAGTTACTGTCATCACTGGGGGCATCTTCTGTTGGGGGACTGGATAGTCCTGGCACCTCCTCTCCGCTGGGATTGGGGATGTAAGTGATGTATTATGCTTAATTTCTGTGACATATTGTACATCCCTGGCTTCCCCTCTATTGTGGCTGTTGACCTGCCAACTTTGTTTGTGTTTGGTGATGTATTGTGGGTTTGTTAGTTTCCCTATGCTGTGCATGCTTTGGTGATGGGTGTCAATGCAGGGCTGGGAGGGCTGTCCATGCATGGGTATGGGATGCAGGATTTGGGGTTAGTCATATGTGTAGGTATACTGTGTGGGACGCAGTGGAGTGATGGGAGTGAGGGTGAGGGGGTGTGATGGCATGCAGATATGAGGGGTGATAAGTAGTAAATATAGACTCACCATAGTCCAGTCCTCCAGTGAGTCACTGAGGATGCAGTATTACTAAGACTTGCTCCTCCCATGCTGTGAGCTGTGGGGGAGGAGGTGGGGGTCCACCGCCAGTCCTCTGTATTGCAAGCTAGTGCCTTGCTGCAACGGAACATACCTTCCCCGGTAGGTCGTTCCACCTCTTCCTGATGTCGTCCCTTGTTCTTGGATGCTGTCCCACGATGTTCACCCTGTCCACGATTCTCCGCCATAGCTCCATCTTCCTGGCAATAGGTATTTGCTGTACCTGTGCTCCAAACAGCTGTGGCTCTACCCTGGCTATTTCCTCCACCACGACCCTTAACTCCTCTCATCAGTGAAACGGGGGTGCCTTAGTGGGGACATGGGTGTTGTGTGGTGTGTGTTGGTGAGAGTGTGTTGAGTAATGTGGGGTGTGTGATGTGGAGTTCGTGAGGGATGTATGGGTGTATGTGGTGTGTGTGTGTAGTTGTCTCTGTGTTGTTCGTGTCAATCTCCTGGCAGTAATTGTTGTTCTTAATGGGTTGTGGGCAATGTGGGTGTGTTTTTCAATGGTGCTGTGGGTGGGTGCGGTGTGTGTATGAGTGTCAGGTGTGTGTTTATAGTATCGGCCAATGTAGTGTTGTTTTGTATATGGGTGTCCATTCTGAGCGCGGCGGTATGCACTGCCAATGGTTTACTGCCATTGAATGTCCGCTGTGGTGATCCGTGGGTCATGATGTGGTGGGTGTTGTTTTGTTGGTCGTAACGGTATGGGTGTTGGTAACACCACTTTAGCACTGACCTTTGGGCTGGCGGAATTGTGTATGTGGCAGTATTCTGTCAGATTGGTGTGTGTGTGTGTGTATGTCATAATATGGGGAACGGATATTCGCCACCGCTGTGGTATGTTGGCGGCCGTCTCTGTGGCGGTAAGCGGGATTTACCGCCAGTGTTAAAATGAGGGCCATAATGTCTTCACCAGAGTTTATTCCTTTTATTCAGTCCCATATGGACTGAATGTACGTATCAACAGACTACCCTGCATCACCAACATTGCACAAAATGTATCACAAACTGACTATCTGGGAGGTCTGCACTTGGATCACAATCCTCAGTATCTTCAACTGGACTGGAACCCTGCCCCCCCCACCCCCCCCCCCCCCCACCAGTACCCACATGGTGGCTACAACTGGTGGCACTTTAGGACCCCGCATTCTGAGAGTCCGTCAAGCAAACAATAGTTGATTACTTTGAACATAATGAGGGTTCAGTGGATATGCACTCCACAGAGTGGGATGCCTTTAAGGTGACCCGTCATGGTCATTGCATGGGGTTGACATGGAACATACGTAAGCAATTGGATGGGGAGGTAACAACAGCGGATCAGCGACTACTTTGTCTGGAACATGACTCTAACAAACACCCAGAGCTTGTTGTGGCCCAAAATGACACACAGTACTCCTTAAAAACAAATATGGATTCTGAATTATGCGGGACACTCAGCCAAGACACATGCCACAGCTAATAGGACTGGTTCCCTTTCAGCCTGGTTAATACGACAGGATAGTACCCGGCACCCAATAGAAGCATTATGTACTAAAGAGGACATACTACCCTACACCCAGCTAGAAAATCATGACGAGCTGCATGATCATTACAACACCTTATATCGTACTGACAGGGAGAACTCCCCATGAACTTATTTCTATCAGAACTATCCTTACCTCATTCCACACTGGACCTTAATGAACCCATCACGTTGTTGGAGATCTAAAACGCCATTAAACTCTAGCCAATGGTAAAACCTCTGGCCCCGATAGGCTACCATAAGAATTTTACAAGGCATATGCCCCATTACTAGCACCCAGCCTACTCAGTCTTTATGAGGAAGCGTTAGATGCAGCACGTCTCCCTGTCATACTATGAGACATTTTTCCCATCTCCCTACCAAAACCACATAAGGACCCAACACATCCTAATTCATATAGCCCAATAGCGCTCCTGAATTCCGAGTACAAAATATTAGCTAAGATCACAGCAGATAGACTGGCGCTGTGAAATTGCTAACGGGCAGATTTTAAAAAACGTGAGGAAAGATTCAACATGTGGTTTCGATCCGTTTTAGAGCCTTTGGCCTTGAGCACCTTAAATGATGATTGCATTGTTTAGCAGGACCAACAATTAAAGAGTGCTTGTGATTAGTAAGGTTGAATATGGAAGTTTCTTACTGTTTATAAAGAAATTTGAACAACCGGGGGTTATTGTGGAGCCAAACATAATATGCCAAATGTTCAAATATATTTTGTGTCGATTCTGCTTGTTTTTTTCACTACTTCATTGTAATCTTCAGTTTACTTCTGTACAACCAAATTACAGATCTGCGGCACGGGTTCCACCAGACCACACCTCAAACACAAGTATTGGTCTAATTTGATTCAAATATGTTAAAACCACTGTCTGACAACCAGACAACTAATGCCACTGGTTTCATAGCAGTCCGACTATCGGACAATAGCTGCAGCTTGGGCCACCATTAACTTCCAGGATGTCTCAAGAATGAAGTTAGGGAAGCGAAGATTTATAATTGCACCCCTACTTATTTATTGCAAACTACTTGTGAAAATAAGTTGTAATATATACTTAATGAACTAAAGGACTGAAGTGCACGAAAGGCAGAAGAAACAATTATAAGCTTGGTTGCTGTATTAACATGAAATGTTTCTTGACCTCACAAACGTAATGAGAGGTAACCACCAGAACATTTAACAGTCATTCCTGAAGTACACCTCTTTGCGGTAAACTTTGAACTGCACCAGCTACCAGTGTGATTCCACCACAGTGTGGAGTGATGTAGTATAAGGCACGATTTGTGCACTTCACACTAGATGATATTCAGCAAAAGCACTAAGGAAATAATGAGCGAGGACTCCTTACAGATGTAGTGGTGCACATTAAAAGCATCAATTGCCAGTTGGACTGCTTTTTACCTTCAGCACCCTAAGATGGTCGCCCGGGTGAATATGATCCCAAAACATGGTGCCAGCTGTAGTCTCTGAACAGTAACATACATCACAGCAGCTGAGAAAGCCTCCTGTGTTATTGTCTGCAGCAGCGGCTAGGAGAGCAATGTTCCCTTCACTGTAGTCAAAGACAGTCAGGTGCAGAAGACTCCTGACCCACCACAGAAAGATGGTCAGTCAGACTCCAGGAATGGAGGAGGCATGCCTGAAGGTGCTTATATACTAACCTTCAAGACCCGACTATCCTTCTAGTGTGAAGATTTTCGTAAGCCTAAATAGTCCTTTTCAAACAGAAAAACTCTACTGCGGTCAATAAGCTTAGAATCATAATTGTATTTCAGGAATTGCTTCTTTTCTTCAAACTAGATGAATACTTCAACTCTACAATCTTTACTTACCATCTTCCATCTTTTTTAATGCTAAACGTCTGAGACAGTCGTAGAGGAATATCACAGAATCGTTCTATAATGCTAGTGCTACACAAAATGAGTGTTCCTGCACGGTTTTCTTTCTTTAATTCCTTCACCATCAAAACAACGTGTTGTCACAGTGTTTTATTCTGAGAGAGCGTAGTTTATATAATCTATAGTAACATGAAATGTTTATGAATTAATGTGTGAAAATGCCGCATAGAATCTATAATAATAGCGACTTTGCTTAAACGTGCACTTGAATTGTGACCACGAAGAGTGGCCACCAGTATATACGCGAACTAAAGATGATGATTAGGTGCAATTGAGCTTATATTAACATTTACATTATCAAATCTGTATTGAAAACCTCGTAGGCCTTAAATTAGCATGAGCTGCAGCTTAGCTGCCTGGCTCTCGTATTAAATGCATTTTTCTATTTTTCAGTGTGCTGACTTACAAGGGGCCATGACCCTGCAGTGTTCTTTTTCTTCGACTTGGAAGACGAATGTAACCATATTATATCCGTTCTCAGGCACATTTTCTATGCCCATGAAATAAATGTTATAAATAATTTGAAACAGTGTAGATTAATGTAATGTACAAGGTCATTCAGACCGGTGAATACAATGGAACTGCTGACCAAAAGATGTGCAAAGAATTATCAAGTCATGAAGTCACACCGGACGTGTCACCTCTGAAGACGTCAATTACGAAGACCAATCAAAGACTTGTAAAATAATATGGGGTGAAGATTAGGATTACCTAATGTTTAATTTGATAGGTTGAAGATAGTGGGGTACAACAAACGACCCATAGAATTTTGGGGGAATGTACATTGAAAAAGTGATAAAAACCCATGTCACAGGAAGTCATTTAGAATTAGGTAGGGAATGCTATTGATTTTATCCAGAAACTCTGTCACTCTGTTTGATGACTTGAGATTATTGAAAAACCATCCTTGCCCTTAGTTTGTCCATCAACACTTTTCCTCCTTATGAGGGAAGTGCCTTTTGCCCTTTAACTGAGTCCTGACTAATGGCGATCTGACTGATGTCCTGAAGACGAAGACTGAACCTGTGCGTTGACCTAATCCTTGGAGGGTAATTATGACCATGCATTTGTAATTTGTCTGTTTGCCTTTACTTTCTAGGTACCAACTGCTTGGTTTTGACAGGGACCATAGCTAGATGTTTTCCAAAATGGTGTTCTAAATTATTTTGCATGAAGCCCAACATGCTAATGTTAATCAGTGGTTAGGACAGGTGTTCAAACTGACGCAAATAGACAAACGACTGACATTATGCTATGTTGAACTGACACAATATTGACACTGCTAAATTTGATCTATGTTCACGCCGTGTTATGTTCTGATGTTTGTGATTCTCGCTTTAATGAAATCTTATCAAAGTTGCCATATCGTGACTATGCTATTATGTTTCTTGGTGTTGAGATTAACGTATTTGCTGTTAGATTGTAATCAATAGGGAATAAAATTCATAAAATTCTACTAAACTGGTGTGGTTATTCATGGCTGAAAGGTCATGGTAGCGTTTTGAATTGATTAATGACTTTGGCTAAAGGGAAATACATTGTCATGATTAATATTGATGACATTATTGATGTATTGATTGATATATTGATTAGCTATCTCGTCCTACGGTGTCTCTCAACTGGGTCAAAAGATTCATTGGCCTAAAACGAGTCCTGATGTGTAATAAAATATCATAAAAGGACACGTTAGCAATTCAAATTACTTCTTTAAAAATGTCAAAGCCTCAGTCACCCTCAGACACTGCCCCATGCTGGTTTCTGGCGAATTTTCCAATAAAATTACATTTTGTGGTCCGTTTCAATTTTGCATCCTATGTTTTTTTTTTTTTTTTTTTTTTTATTACAAAAAAACGAATGTGTCCCCCCTCCACCACATCCAACTGCCAACCCATGTTAATGTTTTTATGTATCTGCCACAAAGTATCCTACATTTATCAAGAATTTACATACCATAAATGTCCCTACATATAATTTGTGGTGAGGCAAAGCTTGCAACCTTACACCTCCTTGGCTTGTCAATAAGAAATGGGGGAGGGGGCACCATTCCCCTATGCTGAGTCTGTATTATGAAATGCTCTCCCTAGCCGTCTTCAGCTGACTGAGGAATATTTGATCTTTAGGAGGTTGCTGAAGAACCCATCTATTTTCTGTTTAAATTTGCAGCATGAGAGTTGATTCTAACCTGCATACTCGGTCTTAGCATCAGGACGCCTTACTGATATTAGTGCGCTTTACAAGACAGTAAAATACAGACTAGTAGTAAACATCATAGAGAGGCATAACTGAAGTAGGAGTACACAGGAAAAGAAAAGCAAGAGTTTTAATCCAATCCTTACCTTCTCAGACTACACAAATCATTCCTGACCCAAGCTGGCAAATAAGAAGAGCTTTGCACAAAGCCTGCATTGTACCAAGTACACAACACATGGACAAACTTAAAGAAATAAAAAAGTAGACTTTTACATTCAAAATGAGCGTTTTTATTTTGCTCAAAGAACTATACTCAAGTTTTTAAGATAGATCAAGTTTATTGATCAGTCAAGTAAAACTTTTACAATTAAAAACTTCCACAACGGCGACAGCTCAGGACTATGAACTTTCTATCAATTCTTAAGATACATCAGTTGGGATCTACCAGCAAAACTAACTTTTATCACAATGCGCTTTGATGTTAGATGAATTGTACTTAGCAGCTATAAAAAAAGTACCACGGGTCAACATATTTTACGTGTTATCAACGGTTCAGACGTGCACTCGATTTTTTAAAGCGCTAAAAGTGCAAAAAAAGAGCAATCTCATGGCTGTGAAATTAATTGTATGCATACTGAATTTGGGTAATAACTTTTCAGAGTGCAAACAAAACCAGAGCCACATTTTTGAGTAATGATAATATAAAAAGGAGAATTGCAGTATTTCAAAATATGTAAACAATTATAAAAAAGTGAAGAGACTAATTGTTCCACCTCATACTGTGGTTCAGTTAGGCCTCACCAGTTTCACTAAAAACACTAAGGTGGTCATTATGACATTGGAGGTGACTGTTAAAGTGGTGGTAATAATGCCAAATTATGACCATGGTGGTGATCGCTCCCATAGACAGCTAATGTACCACACCAACCGCTAGGGCTTTAACACCACGGCGGTAGCCATCAACAGCGAGGTGGAAGACAAGGTACTGCCCACCATATTATGACAAAGCAAACCCCCAGGTTCTGGGGCGGTACCAACGGCATCAAAAGCCTGGCAGATACATAACACAGAAAATGAAAGACTCACAACAAGTACACAGAGGACTCCGCCGCCGCCATGGAACCAGAACTTCAAGTCTTCCTGATGCTCTTCTATGCCGTGGCCCTCCTGGAACACCAACGTTGACAAAGACGTCGACGGTGAGTACAGCCACCAAGCACTAGCACACAAGGGAGGGAGGAAAAGGAGAGTGACACACACACAACACACACCATACACAGAACCAGCTGAAGAGTTAAACCAATGACACAAGAGACAAGTTAAAATGAAACAAGGACCACAATGATTATCACCAAACACTGTAATTTGATGCCAACAGCCACCATATTGTCCATTCAAATGCAGGCGACAATGTCCAGAATGGGCCAATGGCCAGTCGAAATTACAAAAGGGCCACATGGCCACAGGGCACAGTCCAAGGCCCGACTTGGCTCCTGACACAATCTGGAATCCACTGTTCAGGGGCATCATGTTGGTAATGGGCAGGCACCTCAAGGGGAAGAGGTGGGGAGCACCTCAGCTGAAGTGGGGGCTCCATGCTCATCTGTCCTTGATGGGGAGAGCAAGGCCACAGTATCTGAAGTGGGGAACTTGCCCATTGGTTCTGGAGGGGGCTCCATGCCCATTTGTCTATGGTGGGGAGTACAAGGCCACAGTCAATGAAGTGGGGAACTTGCCCACTGGTCCTGTAGGGGGCTCCATGCCCAGAGCTTGCCCACTGGTACAGGAGGGGGCTCCATGCCCATTTGTCTTTGGTGGGGACTGCAAGGCCACAGACTCTGAAGTGGGGAACTTGCAAACTGGAACTAGAGGGGGTCCCTTATACAACAGTCCCTGGAGGGTGGCCTACATGCCTTCTGCTGGAGGTGAGGGCTAATGTGCCTGTGCTGGAGGTGGGGGATCCTGCACCTCAGCTGGAGGTGAGGGCTCCTGCTCCTCAACTGGAGGCAAGGGCTCCTGTGCTGGAGGTAAGGGCTCCTGTGCCTCAGCTGGAGGTGAGGGCTCCTGTGCCTGTGCTGGAGGTGGGGGGCCCTTGCCCTCTGCTGGTGGAATGGGCCTCTTGTCTTTCACTGGTGGTTGACTGGGCCTCTTCCCTTTCATTGGTGGTTGAGTGGGAACCTTCGCTTTCATTGGTGGCCGAGTGGGAACCTTCCCTTTCATTGGTGGCTGAGTGGGAACCTTACCTTTCTTTGCTGGGGGAGGGGGTTCTTTGGCAATTTTTGGTGGTGGTGAGAGATCCATGTGTCCTCACTTGTGACAGGTCCCCTTGGCATTTGACATGTCACTTGTGTCCTTGCCTCCAGGATTAGGAGTTGCCTCCACTGTCCCTCTCATATCCCTTGCTTTTCACCACTCTAGTCCTCCCTTTCTGTGCCGGAGGTGTGCTCTCAGTAGGAGTGGCAGGCAGCACAATCTGGGACCCCTTTGTGCCAGCAGCTGATGATTTGATGGAGGAGTGGCAGGCAGCACAATCTGGGACCCCTTTGTGCCAGCAGCTGATGATTTGATGGAGGAGTGGCAGACTGTTTGGCTGAGGTGCTGTGCTGGATCGCTGGGACCCTGCTCTTACGGGCACGGCGGGAGGGGGTAGAGGGGAAGGGAAGAGGTCAAGTTGGGCAAGGAAAATCTTCTTAGGGACATTGGGGCAGGATGTGGGAGAAGGGATGGCAGTGGTTGTCGGAGGTGTAAGTCTGCTGGACTGGGGTGCAGGTGCATGGACAGTGTACATGTGTGAGGTGGATGGCTGTTGGGTGTCCGAATGCGTGCATTTGAGTCCCCTGAGGGGAGGGGCAGACAGGATGGGAGAGGACAAAGGGGAGGTGTCTGCAAGTAAGATGTGTGTGTGCTGTTTGATGTGGTGATGGTGGCTGATGATGCAGTCCATGCAGGTGTGAGTGCGGATGTGACTGTGAGGGAGGAGGATGAGGGGGAGACAGCGGAGGCATTTGATGCGGTTGTGTGTGCAACTATTTGATATTTGTGTGAGGGCTTGTGGCCTGAATTGTGCTGTCTGTGTTTGACTGTGCTACTCTTGTGTGATGTTTTGTGTGCATGCTTGTCTGTATCTGTGCCTGGGATGTGTTGGGGTTGAGGAGACTGGGAAGTGGTAGTTGGATGCGGGACAGTAGGAACAGGGACACTGGCTGCCATCAGAGAGGAGACCAGAGCCGGAAACAATCTCAGAAATGCCGCCAACCCACAGTAGATGCCCTCCCGGTATGCATTGCATTGCTGCATCTGGGATGCCAGCCCGTGGATGGCATTCAAAATGGTAGACTGCCCAACAGAGATAGATTCAGGAGGTCAATAGCCTCACTGCAGGCAGCAGGGCTCACTGGGGCAGAGCCTGAGGTGCCTGGGGCAAAGGAGATGCCCACCCTCCTAGGTGAGCAGGCACGGGCAACTCAGTGGGGGCTACTGGGAGGGCGGTGCTGTTACTGGGGTTGCAGCTGTACCTGTAGGTGGGGTGGTTCCAGAGGTGTCCACCACAACCAGGAAGCTTCCATCGGAGGAGGTATCCAGGTCTGTGTTGTCACCTCCTGTCTCCGCTGTGGTGCTCCCCTCGCCCTCCGTCCCAGTGGTCCCCTTGGCGTCAGTGGCCTCTGCCTCTTGGGTCCTGTGGGATGCAGCTCAGTCAGTCACCGGTGCCCCTTTTCCTCCGCCAGATGATGCTAATGCACACATGGACAGGATGACAGAAGAAAATAGGGGGAGAGGGATAAAGGGAGCACTGGGTCAATTACAAAACCAACACCACAGTTGGCAAACATTACCATCACACACACAGGGATGGGGATTGTGCAACATGCATCACACTGGCATTCCATTGGCTAGGTGCCACAGCAAGATGAGAGCCAACCACTGACAACTGCACCAACTCTCGGACCCACTAAGCCCAGTCTGACATGGAATGCAACCTAGCTAGGTCACTAGATTTTGCTATACACCCATTTCTCTTGAGCTGGATCACGCAGCAATGGCTGAGCTGGCATTAAGGGGCACCCACTAACTGAAACCCACCACCAGGATCCCATGCCACCCAACAATAATTGTTGTCACGCTCACTGTACTCACCCCCTTGTGGCGGCTGTGCTGCCTTCAAGCGCCCATCCAGCTCTGGGTAGGCCACCACCAGTATGCGGGCCATCAGATTCCGACAGGCACCCCACCCTCGTTGGGAGGCCTCCCCAGCTGGGCCTCTGTGGTCTTCCAGGCCCATCGTCTCAGGTCCTCCCACCTTTTCATACAGTGGGTGCTCTGCCTGCTATAGACCCCCAGGGTCCACACCTCCTTAGCAATGGCACGCCAAAATCCCTTCTTCTGATGGGCGCTGTCCTGCAGTGGTAATACAGACAGGAGGACACCATTAACCATACAATCCAGCCTGCCACACCTATGGCCCACAAATACCATTTCCATCTCCATTGGCACACACTTCACCCCGAGCCCACCATGTACACTACCACCAGAAATACACCCCACCCAAATGACACGCTGCTAGCACACACATTTCCATGCAACCTTGTCACAAGCATCGTGCCCATGGTGTAGGGCCCATACATCTGTTCATACTGGGGTAGGACCCCATCAACCAAGTGCTCTAACTCCTCTGAAGTGAAGGGAGGGCCCTTTCCCCGCTCACACGGGCCTTGGCAGGATCCAGACACAGGTCACAGCAGCACACGCAGTGGAGGTGTTGTCCAGTGGAAAGTCAGGAATCAAGTGAGGTTTTAGACAGAAAATGGCGGTCACGTCTGCGGCGGTGTACACAGTCACCGGTGATTCCCACTGGACACTGTACTACATAGACCCCCATTTTAGCCAATGAGGAATAGCACGGCGGTGCCAGACCGCCTTCGGCCATGACACCCAGCTATCCGTCATCCTACTGGGATCTACCCTCATGTGCAAGTTCTATCAGTACTCCATTTCCTGGCAACTGGTTCTTTACAAGTGAGAGTGGGCTTGGCAGCAGAAATGTCACAGCCAATGTTCTCAATCGTGCTGGCAAGAGTTTTGTCTGCCTTGGTCAAACATGTATGCAGTTACATCGCTTTCCCCCAAGTTGAAGATTTGGCCACTGTGAAGGCAGGATTCTATGCAATGGTACATATAACAAATATTATTGGGGCGAATGACGGAACACATACTGCATTTGTCCAAACCCTTCCCCCCCACACACACACAATGAACAGGTGTTCAGGAATCTGAAGAGTTTCAACTCACTCAATGTGCAAATAGTGTGCCTGGCGGACCAGTACATCTCCTATGTCACTGCCAAGTATCCTGGGTCGGTGCACGACACCTTCGTCCTGAGGAATAGCAGCATCCCAAATGTAATGGCACAACTACAGAGGCACAGGATGTGGCTAATAGGTGGGCCAGAGTCCCCACCCAATGTATGTCACTGTATGCCTTCAGGAGTAATCTCCCATACCATTGTGTAAGGCTAATGTTTGTCCCTCAATACTTGCATGTGACTATGGCTACCCAAACCTATTGTGGCTCCTGACCCCTGGGTGGAATGCCAGGACAGGGGCTGAGAATCGGTATAATGATACACATGGCCGAACCAGGCGAATCATAGAACACTCCTTCTGCCTCCTGAAGGCCAGGTTTAGATGCCTTCATCTGACAGGTGGATCCCTCTGCTACTCCCCTGAGAAGGTATGCCAGATAGTTGTAGAATGCTGCATGTTGCACAACCTGGCCCTCAGACGACATGTGCCTTATCTGCAGGAGGAGGAGATTGGAAATGCCCCCGTGGCAGCAGTGGACTATAAAAATAGTGAGCATGAGGATGCAGAGGATAAGGATGAGGATGTGGACAACAGAACATCAAATATACATCAGTACTTCCAATGACACACAGGTGAGACAGTGGAACTGACCATTCCACTTATTATTTATGTTTTCAGTGTGGCAGTAGCAGGATGGCATTCACTTCCTTTGCATCTCAAATGACTGTCACCTTCGCCTTCTCATTTTGCAGATGTTGGTGTTATAACAACTATGTACTGATGTGATGACTACAGACAGCTACAGGTCATTATCTGTATGCTATCACAGTGTTCAGGTCATTTGCACAAGATGTAACTGTTACCATAATTTCACATTTTAGTGAAATTTATAGATGGAATAGTGCAATTGAATAGGGTGATGGTAGAGGTAAGTCCAGGGTATTGGTCTAATCTGTTTGTAGCACAGGTCCAGTGTCCAAGGGACCATAGGAAGGGGAGCAAAGGCAGTTCAAAGTGGACAAGGTGACAGGGTGGGACACTAGGGGAAAATTCAGGAGGGTCTCATTTCCTGGGAGTGGTGTCTGGCATCTGTCTGGGTCGCACGGAACGTTTGAGGGGTGGTTCACCTTCTGCAGGGGGAGGGGTGCTGGTGGCCTGTGGGTCCTGTGGCAGGGCCCCCTGTCCACTAGCTGCAGCAGATGTGGTGGGCCATTCAGTTGACTGGCTAGTGGAAGGGGCCCGCTGGTTTGCTGTATATTCCCTCATGATGTTGGCCATATCAGCCAGCATCCCTGCTATGGAGACCATGGTGGTGTTGAGGGCCTGCAATTCTTTCCTGATCTCCTTATGTTGTACCGCCTGCAGGCGCTGGTTCTCCTGCACGATGTCAAGAATTTGGTCCATCTTGTCCTGGGATTGTTAGTAGGCCCCCCAGGACATTAGTGAGTGCCTCCAGGATAGTCAGGTCCCTGAGCCTGTCCTCCCCATGGCGCACAGCTGTCCTCCGGGTGTCCCTGTCCCCCTGTGCCTGTGTCCCCTGAATGGTGTGCCCACTGCCACTGACCCCAGGAACCTGATTGTCCCGGCTGTGAGGTGTGGACTGGGGTCCCTGTACAGGTGGGCACACTGCTGATTGACGTATCCTGGGGACAGAGGTGGGTGCTGTGGTGTTGGATACTGAGGGGGAGGCTCTGTGGTGGACAGGGAGTGGGCTGGGGTGTCCGATTGACCAGTGATCCCTGATGGGCCAGGAAGTTCATCCAGATGTCCAGAGTGACTGTCATCACTGGGGGAAACATCTGTTGGGGGACGGGATAGCCGTGGCACCTCCTCGCCACTGGGATTGGCTTGGGCACCTGCGGGGATGTAAGTGATATATTATGGATCATATCTGTGACATATTCTACATTCCTAGCTTCCCCTATATCGTTGCTGTTGCCCTGCCCCCTCTGTTTGTGTATGGTGATGGATTGTGGGATTGTTAGTTCTCCATGCTGTAAATGCATAGGTGGTGGGTGTCCATGCTGGCATGCAGGGCTTGGCATTGAGGTTAGTCATATGTTTAGGTGCACTGTGTGGGATGGAGTGGAGTGTTGGGAGTCAGGGTGAGATGGCATGCAGGTATAGGGGAGGGTGATAGGTCATTATTTTTGACTCACCAGTCTCCAGTCCTCAGGCTATTCCAGTGAGTCCCTCAGGATGCAGGATTGCCAAGACTTGCTCCTCCCATGCGGTCAGCTGTGGGGGAAGAGGTGGAGGTCCACTGCCAGCTGGCGAGCTGGTGCCTTGCTGCCATGGAACGTACCTTACCCCGTAGGTTGTTCCACCTCTTCCTGATGTTGTCCCTTGTTCTTGAATGTTGTCCCACAGCGTTCACCCGGTCCACAGTTCTATGCCATAAATCCATCTTCCTTGCTATGGATATTTGCTGTACCTGTGCTCCAAAGAGTGGTGGCTCTACCCTGACTATTTCATCCACCATGACCCTCAACTCCTCAACAGTGAAATGGGGGTGCCTTTGTGGGGACATGGGTGTTGTGTGGTTTGTGTTGTACAGTGTGTGTTGAATGATGTGGTGGGGTGGGGTGTGGTGTGCGTGATGGATGGCTGGGTGTTAGTGGTGTGTGTAGTTGCGTCTGAGATTAGCGTGTCTGTCTCTTGGCTATTTATACGTGTTCGTAAAGGGTTGTGGGTTATATGGGTGTGTGTGGTGTGTGTATTAGTGTCAGGTGTGTTTTTGGTATTGGCCAATGTTGTGTTGTATTGTTTTTGGGTGGCCGTTCTGACCCGCGCCGGTGTGTACTGCCAATGGTTTACCGCCGGTGAATGTCCGCCGTGGTCATTCATAGGTCATAATGTGGAGGGTGTTGTTTTGTTGACGTGACAGTATGGGTGTTTGTACCGACTCTTTACCACTTACCTTTGATCTGGGAAATTTGTTTTTGTGGCAATATTCTGTTGGTTTAGTGTGTGTGTGTCATAATTTGGCAAACGGATGGTCGCCTCCGCGACGGTATTCTGGCAGCCAACCCCGTGGCGGTAAGCGGCATTTACCGACCATGTCATAATGAGGGCCTAAGTGCCTTGTATGATTACTTCCATACCTCTTCATAATGCCCATCTACAGTCCCTTGCTTTCTTTCCTTGCGTCCTATGGTAGCTATTACATCTAGATCACAGGGAGGTTGTGCTTCACCTGACGTTCCCTGAGGCACAGGGTACTTGAGATTGTCGGGCTGCATGTCTGTCGCATTAAAACAAGCTACAATTGCTGGCTTACAGCTACAAAGGCCTTTCAGTTTCCAGATGGGTTTTAGAATTCATTTCCATTCTTGCAGAGTGCCTTTACAGTTACATATGTGGCAAACCAGTGACTCATGGGCTAGACCACAAAATCGGCATAACCCTGTCATGTTTGTGCTCCTCAATGCGGGTGGGGAGATGCGAGCAAGACAACAAACATCCCATTCAGTATTTAATGAAGGCTTCTTTGAATTGCAGTTTAATAACTATGGCCATGTATAACTGGGGGGCTAATTCAGTATAGGATGACAAAATAAGCCAGACATGCTGTCTCTTTGCAAATTGCTCCTTATCTTTTAGTAGGGAGTGGAACTTGGCGGTTTTGTTAACCGTTGCTTTGGGTTGATGGAAGGAGCCGAAGAATTCTGACTGGTCCAGCTTACCTAATGATGCCAAGGAGCTATCAAGGTAGACCCTGGCTGGGGAATCGGTCCTGCTGTTCACTTCTATTCAGAGAAGGGAGCTTAATGTTGCTATGCTTGCCTCTTTTTGTTTGTAGCACAGTTTGATAAAAGCAGCCTCCCTTGCTACTGATTGGTTGATTAAAACAAATTCAAGGGGTAACTTGGCTGGTTTGTATTACCTTGTGGAGTAAACTGCAATTAAAACAGCCTGGTGACGACTTTCTCTAGATGGAGTCTGTCTCTGACCCTTAAAGTTTCGCTGCCATAGGTGATGGTAGGAATCAGTTTTGTCTGGATTATTTTCAGCAAACATAAGTAGGTCCACCAACCTATGGAAGTTTTAGTGCGCTTAAATGGGTCAGTAAGGGAAAGGGACTTCGGTCGTATCTGCTCTAGGTGTAGTTTGTAATTCTCCTTGCTGTCTAGGAGCACTCCCAGGTACTTGTATTCATGCACTTCTTCCATTTTATCAGTCTACAGGCGCTATGAATGCGACGGCGCTGAGGCTTCCTAAAAATACATTGTTTCTGCGTTTTTCAAGTAAATAGTCAGTGCACTGGTGGCGGAGTATTCAGCTGTGGAGTTCAAGAGTCTTTGAAGTCTGATTTTTGTTCGACTAAGAAGGATCAGGTCATCTGTGTATATCAGGCACTGCAATAGGGTGATCCCTAATTTTGGCAAGTGGGAATTTACTTGTGCTAAATTGGTCAGTAAATCAGCTAAACAGAGATTAAAAAGAGTTGGGGTTAACACACACCTCTGCCCTAGACCCTGGTAAGTTGGAATCTCTCTCAAAAGGGGAGAACAGTCCCCAAGCTTGATCCTCACCCATGTGCCAGATTTGAGAATAATTATTGCCCTCAGTAGGGGGCTGGGAATGTTTCAATCAAATAGTTGTGACCACAGTTATCTCTACTTAGCAGCCTTGTAGTCTATGAATGCCAGATATAGAGGTTGCTTGGTTTATCTTACTGTGGTCAAACAATAGTGATATCAATCAATCAATCAGTAATTTGTCAAGCGTGCTACTCACCCGGAAGGGTCTCAAGGTGCTGATATGCAATTAGATTGGCCGATGTGTCTGCACCCTTAGAGAACCCAGTTTGATTAAATGGGATTAAATTGTTGTTTGATATCCACACTTCCAGTTCCTCTAGGAGGCAACCTGCAAAACATTTTGACTCCACATCCAGGAGGGCTATTAGCTGATAATTGGCTAGGTCATTCACTGCTCCACCTTTGAAAATTGGAGTAACAATTGAGAATCCATAAGTAAGGGATGGAATTTGATAATGTTACGCTTTCATAGACTGTTTCCAACTGGACGAACCAGAACAATTTATATTCTTTGAAAAGGGCTACTGGGATACCTTTGAGTCCGGGGGTTCCATCTCTCCGGCTTTTAGTTATTCACCATGCAATTATCTCTGCTCAAATGGAATCCATATTCTGCATTGGTATATTATTAGGGCAACCAAACTGCTAGGGTAAGAACTGATACTAGGACTCCTCAGAGATGTTAGCTGGGCCCTCATATGGGCTAAATTATTCAAGCTGTTCAACTGCTTCCAGAACCTTGCATGCCTGGTTTCCTAAAGGTCGCTTAGGGGCTTGTTTGATAAATGGGACACAACTTCCCTTAGCAATTCCCACAGATGTTTTCTGTATGCTGTCAGACTTAGTTAGGTGCATCCTGATAACAGGATCACAAGGGTTTCATTGGTGTTGTCGTAGGGCATGGTTCAAGCTCTGCTTTAATACCTTGGTTTCTCAGCTTTTCCGTTGCCCTGGGTGGTTGATATTGTAACTCGATTTAGCGCCCTGGCATGGTTGGTTTTCAACAAGTTCTTCCACAAGTCCCAGGCCACATGAGCAAAGGTTGCTCTGTCCTGGATTTACCCACATACATTTGACCTTCTCAGATAAGCAAGCAACTGTCTCTGATGACCATCTGAGCTTCTTTCCATTTGCTGTGTATAGTGCATAGGTTGACTTGTGTTAGTTCATGGCCAGAGCAAGGCATGTTTCTTGTGGCAAATGATCGCTTTTCCTTCTTATCGTTATCTGGAAGCTAGAGACGAAGTGAAACAGGGGGGTGAAAGAACTGTGAAGTCAATTAGCATTCGTGCCTTCTGATTGTGAAAGGAGAAAGAAGGCAGCTGGTCTGTGTGAAAGTGGCCATTGACTGCGCGCAGATTCATGAGCTCTAGTTGGCTAATCAATGACCTGCAGAGTTTGACTGCTCTGAAGACTTGACTTTGAACTTGGTCAGGGATCTGCCAGAAAGCATTCTGAGCCATCTGGGCTTCTGTGTCATGTTCTGTACCCAGCAGGTTCATATTAAAATCCCGGGAGAGTATTATTTCAGAGGGGGAGGGGCCATCCTGCAACTCAGCAACCTCCTTGGTCAGATGTTCAGTGGCCGCCTGTTTGAATTCCTTTTGTCGTGGAATATAGATGTTAATAAACGCTAATTTAAGGTTTTGAGAGCCCAAAGACTGGAAGAGAACAACTGTTCCAACTAAAACTATTCCAAGTGGTTGGGCGCATAGAGTGTGTGCCTTGTATAGAACAAATGTATATAGGTCCCTGACTGGGCGGCCAAAAAGGGCTCTTTCTGGGGCTGGAAAGAAATAGCTAATATACCCGGAAGCGTTGGGAATGATTCAGCCCATGTTTCCTGCAACATAATTATTTGTAAAGAAAGTAAATAGTTCAGTGTCTCCTTCTCTGCCAGCTTATCAAAGAGACCCATTGATGTTATAAGAAGAGACGTGAAGTGACCAGGAGGGCCCGGAGGGAGACATTGCCAAGTTGGTTGTTCATAATTGTCTTGATGGTTGGATCAGGGCCGTCTGAAGCCAACTCCAGACATGAGAATGAAGGGGGTCCCTGGGCATATTTGGCAGCCGCGAGGCGTCTTGCTGAATCAGAGGCAGTTCTCACACACTTCTTAAGATTAAGATAAGCTTATTGTTGGGAGAGGTAAACACCTGAGTAACTGCTTGCATTAATAAGATGCGAGGGTACACTGGTTCAGTAGTAGAGATAACCTGGATGCCCCAGTTTTTGAAGGCTTCTGCTGCTTCCAAAACCAAATTTGCTGCTGCTCTAGAAGTCAATATCACCCTAGAAATTTAATTTCTGCAAGCTTGGCAAGGTGGTAGAAACTCAACACTTAGGCCCTCATTATGACATTGTCAGCTGTGGACAGATTTGCGGTTTCTGTTATTTGGTTCGATAGTTCAAGGATGGTTTACGCGGTTGAGTAAATTATGTTGACCTCTTGACTTATATTCGGGGTAAATTAGACCTACCAGGTAGCTGTCAGTGCTGGAGAAAGTTGGTGGTGGCCTGGGAAAAGAGTGGGGCAGAGCTTGAGGTTTTGAAACATTGAAGACCGAAGATATTGTCCCATTTGCATGTTCAGCTGGAGCTAATCAGTCTCTATTGCAGAAGACCTGGGGCTCTAAGTTAACGGCTTCGAGGATATCCAAGGTCCAGGCAGATGAAACTGTGCGCTTTATTTTATCTGATTGGCAGTCTGAATAAGTGCTGCACCCCCACTTACAAAGAAGGGCATTTCTGAGAGGGTGCATCTTGGAGAGGAGCTCTTTGTAAGAATGTCCAATAGATCTTATAGAGTCTGCCAGGGCCTGTTGATGTGTCGTAGTAACTTGATTTTGGGATCCTGTCAGAGTCACCTCCTGGCGATGCGCTGTGCTGTTACTCGTAGAATCCTGAGTGAGCCTCTACGAGTTGTGTTCGAAACGATCTGGGTCCCTCACTAGCACCTCTTTATTGGCCCGATTGTATAATTTGGAAAGATTGGTCCGGTTGTTAAAGAATGAGTAGATGGTTTTCTTGCCTTTGGTTTTAACAGTGTTTTCTCACTTTCCCTACATTTTTCTTCGGTAGTACTTCGGAATGTTGTCTCTGTTCTAATGCAGAGGTATAACTTAAGTGCCAGGAGTAATTGTTAGAATCTCCATCTGGGGCGGGAGCAAGGGAGGTTTGTAGGCCATTAGGCTGTAGTAGATTTAAAAGGAACTCTCCAGACTACTGGACAGCTGCTGGCAGGGCCTGTGTAGCATACTCCTGGCCCGACCTAGTGGAAATTGCTCTTAAAAGGGGCTCGGTTTAGAGTACTGGTTAAAGTAAGCGGGCTGCAGCCTCCGTTTTAAAATCTTTTTTCAGAGTTGGTAGATTCAGAGAGGACCTTAAGTCTTTGAGGATGCCGCCCAGCATACTTGAGTGGGTTTCCAATTTGTCCAGAATTGGTGGGCAACAGTGGTGGCCAGCAGTTTTAGGAGAGAGGGGGGCGTGCGGGAAGCACAATCACACTCATTCTTTCACACACACACACACACACACACATCTATTAACAACACTCATTAACATTCAAACACCTATACACCCAACATTCATTGAAAAAGATCACACACACTTACCTTCAGCTGGGCAGTCCCAGGAGGGTTGCGACTGCTGCCTTCCCTTGCTGGCTGACCTTAGGTCAGCCAATGAGGGAAGGCAGCAGTCCCAACTTCGTCACAGAGTGGGATAGGGTCAGTGAGACTTTTGACCCCTCCCCACTCTGACCTCAGCGATTCAGGTTTAAGCCCTCGTCACAGAGTCAATGGGTGACACTTCCCCTCGTCACCGAGGGGAAGGGCCTTGAGGCACCTTTGCTGAGCCGAGGAGGTCACGCCCATAGGAGCTGTGACCTCTTCAGCCCAGCAAAGTTCAGCTCAGGCAGCCAGGAGTCTGCGCAAATCGTTCATGTCTTGCTCCTGGCTGCCTGAGCTGAACATGAAGTGTGTGTCAGGCTGACCTTTGTTCAGCCTGACACCCACTCTTCATTATGTCTAAAAGGTGGGGGGGGGGGGGTGGCCCCTCCACCCTAAAGGAAGGGCCGCGCCTGGTGGGCAGATCTGTGACTGGGGGTGAGTGTTTGCATTGTTCAGCACTCCGTCCATCATCCTTTTGTTTTGCTAAAGTTGCCCTAAGTGGGAAGGGTATGCCCAGACGTGGGTCCCTTGCTCACTGTGCCACTGGATTCAAGCTAGCCTGTCTGATGAAGGGTGAAACCGGTCCCAGGATGCTTGTTTCCGGTCCAGGGAGGACCTGGCTTGGCAGTTCGGGCTGGACTGTTCCCATGAGGAACAGGGTCAAGACTGATTTGCATATGGCTGGGTCCAAACTGGGGTGGCATGGTGAGCAAAAGAACGATGGATTAAACCCAGATCTGTGACTGGGGGTGAGTGTTTGCATTGTTCAGCACTCCGTCCATCATCCTTTTGTTTTGCTAAAGTTGCCCTAAGTGGGAAGGGTATGCCCAGACGTGGGTCCCTTGCTCACTGTACCACTGGATTCAAGCTAGCCTGGCTGATGAAGGGTGAAACCCTGAAACCAGTCCCAGGATGCTAGTTTCCGATCCAGGGAGGACCTGGCTTGGCAGTTCGGGCTGGACTGTTCCCATGAGGAACAGGGTCAAGACTGATTTGCATATGGCATGTGTCACATTTCAAAAACTTATATAGAGTGGTTCCAATTAGTAGCACTACTGTCCCTTTATTCAAACCTAACGGGTCTTTTATCTCCCACACACCAACCGGTGAGATAGTCACACCACCTAAATTTGACTTGGATCTCTTTTCTCTAAAAGAAACAACTTTGGCTCTCCAATTAGTACATAAAGGGAAGACTAGATGGTATCCCAGGCGACTTATATTTGTCTCGACCAACAACCTGGTCTTTATATTTAAATGCGCTTAGTAACGAGATACTGAGGGGGTGGAGGACTTCCCCCCACGTGGCAAGTACCAATTATAGTCCCTATTTTCAAGAAAGGGCCTAGGGATGAACCAACTAATTATAGGCCAATAAGTCTAATCGATGTTAGCCAAAAAATATTCTGCAAGCAGGTATTGAACAGATTACAGACATGGATAGAGGATCCTCACATCCTTTCCGACTTCCAGGCAGGATTTAGGAAAGGAGTGAGCACAATAGACCAAGCGTTTAGGTTCAACCTTCTTTGCTGGAAATACCGGTCACTCAATAAGAGCCACCTGTATGTGGCTTTTATTGATCTAAAAGCTGCTTTCGGTATTGTTCCACAGGACTTACTGTGGAATGCTCTGGAGAGCTACCAAATTGATAGAGAATTATTAAGATTGATTAGGTTCTTACACGAGGGGACTCACGCTCAGGTACGCTGGTCTCAAAGTGGTGATCTAACAGAAGTTATACCTGTCAATAGGGGGGTCAGGCAGGGGTGCGTCCTGGCCCCTACATTGTTCAATCTTTTTATTAATGGCGCGGTTGACCAGTTGTTACACTGCAACCATGATGCTCCAAAGTTAGCAGGAGCCCCTGTCCCCACTTTAATGTTCACTGACGATACTTTATTAATTTCAAGAACTCCAATGGGCCTACAAAACGAACTGGAAGCTTTTTACAACTTTTGCTCCAGGAGAGGACTTATCCAACCAAATCAAAGTTTATGGCTTTTAATCCACATAAATCATTCACGGGGACAATGACCATAGCAGGCCACTCGGTAGAGAGAGTCAGTCAATTCGACTATCTGGGGCTTAGGTTAGCAGATGATCAACAGTGGTCGGCGCAGATTGGGAAGAGTCTCTCAGTCCTTAGACAGAGGTCAGCAGTGATAGGGAAGGAAATCGCCAATATCTCGGAAGGGGAAATCTCACCGCCATCACAGTCTACAAAGCAGCGGCAGTAGCAGCTTCAACTTATGGTGCCGAGCTTTGGGGGCACTCTAATTCTAGGTGGTTTACGACGGGAGAAAACAACTTTAGACGTAATTTTTTGCGGCTGCTAATGAGCACCCCTCTTATACCCCTTAGATTTGATTTAGCCCTAAACGAGGTTCACAATGAAATCGCTTTAAGACCTCTTATGTACTGGGTCCGCCTCTGGACATCTGAGTATTTGTCCACCTTCCAAACAGCAACAGATGAGCTTCTTACGGATGATTGTGCATTAAAAATCCCCTGGTTTAGATACATCAGAGATATGTGTAAATTTCTTAAAATGGAGGAGGTGTGGAGATATCCTCACAACTTGACCAAGGAAGCAAAAGTGCGCATAAGCAGGTGCTACTGGGAGAACATTTTGGTGCAAATCCGGTCTAAAAAAACTCAAGGCAGTCGGACCCTACAGTTTTTGGACCATATATGTAGCCCTAAATTTGAGGCCTAGATGGATAATGTAAATCCTCCATACACCAAAACCCTCTTTATTAAATTCAGATTAGGGATTCTCCCGCTCAAGACATTCACCGCAAGATGGAGCGTGGAGGATTACAACCTGATCTTTTGTCATTACTGCCAGGAGAAACCAGAGACACTTGCACATTTTATGTTTTTTTGCCCTAGATACTTGGTCCCCAGGAAGAAGTGGATTATTCCGCTATGTAGGTTAATGGGGATAAGGGAATATAAGACATCATTACGCATTTTGACAACTGATACAACTGACAAGGTAGTCTTTTCAGTCGCGAGATACCTGCAAAACGCATGGGCTATAAGAACCAGAGAACTGTTATAACTGTGTATTTTAATAAATTGATTTTAGAACTATTTAATGTAGCAGCTGTTAATTGATTGGACTTAAGATTTAGTGGCCCATTATATTTTAACATTTTAATATTTTAGGATCTCAAGATTTTTAAGATTAATGTCGGCTTTATGCTGCCTTAACAAATCTGTGATTTTACAACTTATTCAGGGTCTTTTAATGTATGACTTGGCACATTTTGTCTATTTCTTCCCCGTAATATGGTATTGTATAATTATGATAAAGTGTTCCTTGCATACTTTTATGTTTTTTTTTTCCGAAATAAAGTTATTATTGAGTTGAGATTTGCATATGGCTGGGTCCAAACTGGGGTGGCATGGTGAGCAAAAGAACGATGGATTAAACCCAGATTTGTGACTGGGGGTGAGTGTTTGCATTGTTCAGCACTCCGTCCATCATCCTTTTGTTTTGCTAGAGCGGCCAACTAGTGACATGAGTTCTGTCGTCTTTTCAGCTTTGATTATTAACTTATTAAGGTTAGCAATTGTGGCATCAATCCCAGACGTAAAGACGGCCAGTGTTTTTAGCAACTTAATCTGAGTGTCCATTTTCATAGACTGATAATTAAGGGCTTCAACTGTCAGTTGCAAAGTATTTAATAGTACTCCCCAGACAGCTGATGAGTGCTGCCCAGCAGAGTTGCTAGTGCATCTAATGATCCCCTCGAAGGTGACATTAGAAATCCAGTCAGGTGAACATGTTGTGTAGCCATTTTATTTATAACTTCATACACGTTATTTTAGAAAACTAGGCCTGCCGCTGGGCACTTTAACCTAGACATATTTTATTCAGCTTTGTTTTATTATTTTAACAGAAGCCACATTTGCGGTCTTGTTTTATTTCCTCTATCTAGCTGTTCTTTGCCTAGGCCAGCACTGCGTTCTTAAACAAGACATTTCTTTCACTCTGTGCTTTTCTCAAGGCTGCAGTAAGCTAGGCTGCAGTAAGATAGGTTGCCGGCAAACGTGGTAACGCTTTGTCTCTAGTGTTCATAGGAAACAATCACACTCTTACGCAGGGAACCTTTCTTGGAACATCAGCTGTTTAATTATAAAAACACTACTTGACCCATGTACATTAGAGGGAGATTTCAGCCAGATGACCACTACTGTATGCTGATCGCTGAGTGCTTCGCTGCAGCTGCAGCTGCTTATGTATACTACAGGCCTCTTGCTCAGGTATGAGGGATGATATCTTCCCAGGGGAACCTGAAGGACAGAACTAGAGTTTAACATGCTGTGCTCTAACATAGCCTAGGTAGGAATTATTCTAATGATTATAGTGACAATATAGTAGCATTATTTTTATGCTTCACTCTCTCTTTAATCCTGTTGTGCTTTATCGTCCTAGTCATTGCAGTAGATGGTTTATCTAAGATGCAGTTGCTTCAATAAAATCTTATTGAATTCTATTCTGCCTCTGATTGTCCTTGTATATGTGAGACTAATGTAACTGAGAGAAACAGATGGGATCTGAGTGACCACGATTTCCCTGAGGAATCAATTGTGTCATGCGCTTGGCTGCCCAATCATTCCTGCTCTTGGGAGGAGATGAGGCACTGCTAGTTAGCTGGAGCAAGACCCGGATTAGGCCGACAGGGGTCACCTGTAGTGGGTTCAGGCTCAGTTTCCCACAGTGCAAATGATTCTGCAGCCAAAATCCAGTAGTCTCATTAGGATAATGAGAGCCTATGCAACAAACACAGAGTGCAGTTTGTATGATTTAGCTCACCCTTGCCATACATGGCAATCATGGCCTCCCATTCTGCGGAAGTGAGGGAGGAAGGGTTCTGCAAAGGCCCACCCTCCACGAGCTCTTGAGTAGTTGGACTACCTGGAGGTTCACTGGCAAAGCATGGCTATGTCATTTGTCCTTGTGAATGAAACTGATGGGAATTGATGGTTTCATACTTATTGTTAGGCTGGGCCCCTGCAAGGGAGTATGGGGAAGAGACCTGCAGGGATTGTTGAGTATGCGTAAAGGGTTTTCACGACTAATAAACCAGGTGTTGTGACAGAGGCGGGTCGTTTCTGTTTCAGCAACAAAGCCTTCCTTCTCGTCTTCAAATCTACTTTCCGACAAACAGGGAAGGCTCTCAGTCACGTCAGCACTTAAAAGAACTTGAGAGAAGATAATGGACAGAAACTGAGAAGCAGCGCTGCAATTTGTTGTACTACCTGGCTGCGCACGAGAGGAGCTTCTGGCCAATGGTGTTCTCAGAGTATGTGGGCTTTGCTCCTTTTCTCTGGTGCTATCGCTATCATGGTGTAATGATATTTGTATTTAATGACCAGTTCCATCTTGACCACTGACTCCATTTTGTGCTTAGCTTCACATACCGTCAGGTATTTTTCTGCACACAGATTGTGCACCGTGTTTGCGCTCTGTCTCACTGAAGGATGGGGATAACATGGGGGAGTGAGGAACACAGATGATAAGATGTACCACGCTGAGGATGTTTATGGAAAGGCAGGGAACAGCTGAGATTTTGCTAGTCTCTAGCATGTTCTGTTTAACCACTTACCTCGTACAGCCAGCTTTTGAACAACAACTTACCGGATCGGAGGGTGAGTTTCTAGAATTCTCCTCCCCAGTTTGTTTAAAGTATATAAGGTAATGGGAGCTTGACGGCTGGATAGACTGAGCTTATCTGAGGGGGGGCGCCTTGCTCTGAATCTAATCCCATTTCGGGTAGTCATTCGGGTTTCATGGCCTGATGCTGGCAAACAAAGGGATGATGTTGATGTCAAGCCCCATGGTGATGCATTTTTAATTCCTATTTTTTGCTTTGTATTGTGCATGTGTGAATATGTGATCTATATATATATATTATAACCATTACTGAATTCTGTGATCAGTATTATTTCACTGCTGTGATCATTTTCAGAGTTGCCCATATGTTTCTGCATCTGAAACAAAAGCTCACGTTATGTTTTCTGTACATGAGACGCATCTAAATAAATTCATTACTCAGACTAAGAGTGCTGCATTCCTGTCATTCCTTTTATTTCATCACCTCTTAGTCTCTAGTACTGCAGAACAATCTGTCATAGTCAGCCGTATGAGGGAAAAGTTGAAAAGTGTAAGTTTAAAAGTGAAAAATGTTAGGCAAGAAGTCAAAAGCAGCTTCACAAGCCATTTGTCAAGCTTCATGCGAGATTCCTGGGTGGATCAATGAGGCTTATAATGTCTTGGCGAACAAATGGTCTAGTTGTTCAGGGCTTTCAGAATCGTGGGATGAATGTTATAGAAAAATGCATGAAAAATGTAAGCAATTGGAACATGAAAACCAGAAATTAGAGAGGCAATTAGAGAGGCAGCCTGTTGAAACAAAAAAATACTGTTAACTACGCTGTCTTGTCAGAACAAGCTATTGCATGATAAGGCCGATACCTTTCAGTCTGTCATAGAAAGGGCAGTTGTCAAAGTTGCTCAGAACAGATTTAGAAAACGCAGAGGTAAAATAAATCAAAAGAAAGTTCATTTAGCAATTGCCAAAGCAGGATTAGATTGGAATCCAGATGAATGGGACATGAATATTTAGGATTGTACTGATGTTTAAAATTCCAGTGTTGAATAGGTTAAAAAAGGTGGGGGCCAGTTTGAGTCAGACAAGCCAAAAATAGTTGGCGTGCAGCCCATATTTAGACGTAAAAAATACAGGGCACCCCACAGAATCCATCAGGAATTGCAATGCACTATCTATAAGATTACACCCAGCAAGACTTTAATGATATCATAGACTGATTCAAGCAGAGAGCTGAAGAAACATTACTTACATGGATGGTACAATTATTTGACACAGGAGCCTCTGGAATAATGTTAGAAATGTGATCCATTGTCACTCTGGACTTGGAGTGGGACTCCATAATATAACATTAAAAAGTCAGAGGTTTTGATGGTATTGTACTAAGTGGCAGGTTTACAAGGGACAGCAATCAGGTAACCAGAATAATTGTCCACTACTGTGCACGCGTATTGAAACCCGCGACTGGTCGGTAGTGGCCCAATGTAATCAATTTGCCATATCTGCCCGGCAACTTCCCTCTCCCCCAACTGACCTCTGACAGCTTGTGGGACAGATCTCTGTTGTGTGTGTTGACATGATCAAGTCTAGGGGAATGTTCATCCCTCTAATCTCCCAGGTGTCACATTTTTGGTGCTCCCATTAAGCCATCCCCACTTAGTCAGAATTCGGCGTCGCCACATCTGCCTCTGAAGTTTTGACTTTGTCATCTGCAAGGGCATTGAGCCAGCATTCTAGTAAATCAGTGGGACAGTGGGCATCTACATGATACAGAGTGACGGTACTTTGTTATAGATTTTCCCAGATTTACTGCCACAATTCTTTGCCCCACACCTTCTTTAAATGTTTTTGTCAGTTTGGTGCATGCCATGTGGGAAGCCAGTTGGCTAACCCATTGACGGTGGACCTAGAATCAGTATAAATGTGACAGGTCCCAGGTAATTCTTGTTTCAACACCTAATACACAATGTACAGTTATGCATATTGACTACTCTTCCCTTCCCCTGTAGTGGTCAACAGCTTCTTGGTGATTGGGTTGTATGACACTGCTTTCCAATGTCTTTTGGCCCCAACATACTTGGCTGAACCATCAATAACCCATACATGCTTCCTATCCTCAAGGGACAAGCATTCAAATGGCTCACCCCACCTCACTGGTGACTCTTATTTGCTGTACCTCCTGCACCCTCTCCTCGTCCTGTATGGGGCTTGTAACACATGTTCATGTAGAGCTACTCTGCCTGCTGCTCCCACTCGGGCCGTGTCTTGTATGTACCATTTCCAACATGTAATACTAGCTTCCTGTGCAGTGAGTTTTAGGTGAACTTGTCACCCACTGCATTATTGGACTCTCAGTTCTCAAAATCACATTATGACCTAAGGTAATTTGCTCAGTATCCACTAGAGCCCAGTAGCATGCAAATAACTGTTTCTCAAAGGGAGTATATTGCTCCCCGGGCATCAGGTAGCATTTTAGTCCAGAAACCTAGGGTACCCTTGTTCCTCCCCGTTTTCCACATGCTCCAGTTTGCATGTTGCCCCTGAACGGTTACATGCAACTCATTGTCTCCTTCCTCTAAGGGCTACAAGTCTAAAACCTGTTGAATCGCCTCTTTTGCCAGATCAAACGCACACTGCTGCTGTTCACTCCATTCAAACTCATGCTTTTTTCTGTCACTTTATACAAAGGAGCTAGAATTTGACTCAACTGAGGAATATGCTGTCTCCAAAAACCAAACAATCCAATGAATCGCTGTGTCTCCTGCTTAGTGCGGGGAGGGACAAACTCTAAAATCTATTCTTTTGCCTGTCGCAACACCTCTCCATGTCTCCGATTCCACTAAATTCCTAGAAACTTTACATTTTGAGAGGGTCCCTGTGTCTTGTCTGGATTAATCATCCACCCTTTGTTCTGCAAAAGTTCTACAACCTGCTCCAACTGAGTCTGCACCTGTTCTTGTGTCCCGCCTTAAATCATCACATCATCAATATAATGGGTCAGTTGCACCCCTGGAATGACAGATACTGCATCTATAGCCATACCCGACTTGGACAAAAGTTGACAGGTTTCAATCAGATTAGGAAATAGGTCAAGCTCCGGTAGAGGGATGGGGTGGTAAGGATAACAGACCCCATGTTGTTTTAGAAATACACTGGAAACAAAAAAATGTTCAAAGAGTCTGAGCATTAGTTGACACCGGAGCGGAGGCCTCTTTAATTTATAGAAGCCCAAAAGAAATTACCAGTCAGCACTACACCATCAGAGGGTTGGGTAGAAAACAGACTCCTGCTGTGCAGACTACTGTTCAAATGAAAACAGGAATATACCGTTTTGATTGTGCCCCTTCTAGAGTATATATTAGGAATTTATATTTTAAAGGGAATTACTTTGTATTTGGATGATGGTTGTTATCAGTTTGGATCAAAGAGATACATTTCAGTGGCAGCCATGAGGGTGGGCAATCTGAAGATACCCCCAGTGAAAGTGCCACCAGCTACCAAATTAATCTGCTTGAAGCAGTACCGCATTCCAGGAGGGCATGAGGAAATACGTAAAACTATACAAGAATTGATTGAGGCTGCTGTGATAGCTCCAACCACCACTGAATGGAACAATCCTTTGTGGGCCGTGCGTAAACCTGATGGGTGCTTTGGAAAGACGGTTGATTACCGTGAACTGAATAAACATATAACCCCTTTAAAAGCTGCAGTTCCAGATACCATCACTTTGATTGAAAGAATACAGAAACATACAGGGATATTGCAATTGATATTAATATTGCTAATGCTTCCTTTTCCATACCATTGGCCCGAGTGTCAGGATCAAATTGCTTTCTCACATTGTGGCAGACAATTCCAAATGTTATCTTCACCTATGGGATATATACATAGCCCCACCCTCTGTCACCGGCTGGTGGCATATGACCTAGAGTGTTTCCATTTCACTCTGAACATACTCGCTATCCAAGGGATGCAGTTCAACTAAGTGAGGGCTGTGACTCTGAAATTCAATTATTATGCAAATCAGAATATATGAGCTTGAGTCTTTCTATTGTAGGTGTACCCGGACTAGCCATTTATAATACTCAAATTATTAGTAAGTTAGCATGTTTAATGGTTAAGAATATCAATCATACTTCTATCACTTTGGGCAAATTATTGCTAGATATACGCTGTGTTGCAAAACAGAGCTGCTATTGACTATTTACTGCTAAAGGATGATCTAGGTTGCTCAGAATTTGATGGCTTATGTTGTTTTAATTTGTCAGACCACTCTAAATTCATTCAGCCCCATAATGACACTTCACATGAATTGGTGAAAGGAGTAAAACAAGATGTAGACAAAGGGCAGTGCGACTGGTTGTTCCAGTGGTTCCCTGATTTTGGGCAGTTACACAATGCTTTGGGTGGGATTCTAGTAGCAATTTGCGTCATGACAATGCTATGTTGCAGTGTACAATGCATACCTAATTTGCTTACAATGTTTAAACCAAAAAGAGTTAATTTTACACCAGTATGTTATGAGAGTCACTGGTCAAAGGGTGTAGTGTAATGCGGTTTATATTTAACCACCAGCTCCATCTTGATCACTGACTCCATTTTATGCTTAGCTTAGCTTCACACCGTCAGGTATTTTTCCTTGCACAGCTTGTGAAACATGTTTTCGCTCTTTCTCACTGATGCATGGGTGCATAACATGGGGGAGTGAGTAACACGGATGACAAGATGTACCACGCTGAGAATGTTTATGGTAAGGCAGGGAACAGCTCGGTCTCGGAAAAACACTGAGAACTGGCCATGTTCTTTTCAACAACTGACCTGGTACAGCCAGTGTTTGAACAACAACTTACCGGATGGGAGGGGGAGTTTCTAGAATTCTCCTCTCCAGTTTGTTTAAACTATATAAGCCAGTGGGAGCTTGACGGCTGGATAGACGGAGCTCATCTGAGGGGGTAAGCCTTGCTCAGAACCTAATCCCATTGCGGGTAGTTCTCATCTGGGTTCCACGGCCTGATTCTGGCAAACAAAGGGATGATGTCGATGTCAAGCCCCTTGGTGATGCATTTTTAGTTCTTAGTTTTAGCTTTGCGTTGTGCATGAGGAGTTTTGTGTCAATTTTAGGGTGGCATTTTTTTTAAAGAGACTTCCAGGTAGATGGACCTAGTTTTTGTAGTGTCGGGCTTTGCCAGGTTTGCTGAGATTATGGCCCTGCCAATCCTGTTGGCTGATTTTGCCGAGCCAAGAGGTGGAGCTGTGGTGATTACTTCAATGCCTGGCCGTTCTTGCTCAGCATCCCTAGCCAAAACTGCCTTTCTTTTTGGTCGCGATGCGGGGGGGACATGATGATGTCCTTAAATGAAGTTAGATTACAACTAGACTGATGGCACCTAAATTAAGGATATTTTAGAACTGTTCCAGGCAGCCTTTTACCAGAACTTTAGCAGACTTAACAAACTTAGCAGACTTGGGGACTAATTAGGCATTAGATCTTCCTGATGAATGAAGCTTTGGCTCTTTTTGGGCTTCTTTTGGTCCAAGCAAGCGCAGCGCAGTGCATTGCACCGCAGTAAGTGTGAGTCTAATGGTGTTACTTAGAGTTCTTTGATGAAAGTGGGGGTATTCAGAGGGGTGGGAGCGCACCTCTGACCGCAAGCTACACCCAGATCTAGCCAGAATGACTCCGTAGTTCGGGAGGCTCAACCTAGTGAGACAGGGCTATCCAACTCTCTTCCTTCTCACTCTTTGTCCCTTCACCTCTTCAACTTCCTCTCTCCCTCATCAACTCTCTCGCCTGGTGCTCCCTCTGGCCATTCATACCCAGACACTGCTCACTGGGTGTGACCTCTGGTCCTCAGTCTCCAGTCGGTCTGTGGTTATGGTCTCAATTCCACTTGCAGCACCAAGTTACACCAAGCTGCTGTAAAAAGAGATCTGTGTTTGACTGTGCTGGAAGTGAAATCTATTTGCACTTGTTGCGCAGGCCTGTTTGAGGGCCCTCCTTTTATCCTCCTGTGGTCTCAGCAGCTTCAGTGAGCACTCAATTCACAGCTCGCGGTCGTGGCTGCTTGAAGGCCTCAGCCGCTTGGCTGCTCAGTTGTTTCAGCGGGCAGGAGTCCGCGGTTTTGTAGTTTTTGCAGTTTATTAGGTTTGCAGTTTTGGGGGCCTGGCATCTCCCAGTGGTTCCTGTTGGCTACTGATGGCGCTTGGATCTTGGCAGCCCTCGGCTCCAGTAGCTTGCGACACATCACTTCCGTCCAAGTTATTTTACAAAGAGAACTGTGAGGAACATTGAGAAAAATGGAAGTGAAATACGAAATTCGTTTTTAAACTAAAACCTGGATAAAAAATTATTTCCATAAACGTGGAACATCAACGAGATCGCTGTAAAAAACAGATAGAAAATGGAATGCTTTAGAAAATGTACTCTAGAAAAAATATCATCATTTAGTAGAGCAATTGTTGAAGCATACTAGTTGTACTCAAAGCAAACATACTTTGAGAAGCACTACATGAAAGAATGATCTATGCAATTTAGTAAGTAACCGACAAGCAGTATAAACTGCCCCTATAAAAGTGGTTCATTATAACGTTTAAATAGAATTGGTTTGTGGAAAATCTATATAATAACACAAGTTTTAAATGCGATTTAATAAATGTGTTACAGTTAAGTCTGATTTGGTTAACGCTAAACCACTATGGGTTAGATATACAAAGAGAGAGGTTGCCAATAGTAGTCACAGTTGTGCATCGACTGCTTGCACCCTGTCTGATTTTGCAATGTGACCTATGTTATTATAAGTCGCTTTGCAGACGGAAATTTGCAACAGCCTGCGGTTAGTTTGGAATAAATTCTGGATAGTGGTCTGCAAGAAGCAGCAGACCTTCAATCCTTGAATCCTTGCGTTTGCATAACAATTTTTTTTTTTTTTCTTAAAGCAGCCCATGTTCCTTTGAGTTACCAGTGCTGTTTAAAAAAAAGAAAACAAAAAAGATTTCTGTTTTGGGAATTATTTCGGGACCATATTTGTTCTCAAACAGGAATGCATTCCATATAGCAGTCACAGTGGTAATTTGTATTCAATTCCTTTACAAAGCATGATTACATTTGGACACTAAGGTGGTCATTACGACCTTGGCGGGCGGAAGATCTGACCGCCATGCGGCCGCCAATGCGGCCATACCCCCGCCGCGGCCATTTGGAGATCCCCACTGGGCCGGCGGGCGGAAACCTGGTTTCCGCCCGCCGGCCCAGCGGGGATCACGGCCGCAACATAGGAGCTGGCTCCAAATGGAGCCGGCAGTGTTGCGGCTGTGCGACGGGTGCAGTTGCACCTGTCGCGCTTTTCACTGTCTGCACTGCAGACAGTGAAAAGCCGCATGGGGCCCTGTCAGGGGGCCCCTGCACTGTCCATGCCAGTGGCATGGGCAGTGCAGGGGCCCCCAGGGGCCCCACGACTCCCCGTACCGCCAGCCTTTTCCTGGCGGTTCAGACCGCCAGAAAAAGGCTGGCGGTCGGGGACTCGTAATCCCCTGGGCAGCGCTGCAAGCAGCACTGCCCTGGCGGATTACATCCGCCGGGGCAAATGTGGCGGAAAACCGCCGGCCCCGGCGCTGCGACCGCAGTCAAAATACGCCAGGAGGCACCACCAGGTTGTTGGCGGTGCTCCCGTCGTTTTGGCCCTGCGGTTGTAATACCGCCAGGGTCATAATGACCACCTAAGTTCTTCAACAGGTGCAGAAATGCAGTATTAAGAGATTGAGTTGTGGTTTGGGTGACTGTTTATGTGACAAACTACTATCTCTTTTGTCAAATCACATGCCAAGGTACTTAAAAGTGGGGCCTTTTCTGATGTAAAGTTTCTCAGGATATCCTGAATTACACCCAAGGCAAGATCAACCCTCATCTTGACTTGCTGAATAGATGCACAAGCTTGGATTTCATCTAAAAGCCTTTACATGTAACTAATAGGGGAAAAGCATTTGTAACTTGGGGAATGTCACGAAAAAGGTTTGTAAAAATAGGGATACTGAGTAATTTGATATCTGACAACCAATTTTAAGCACCAAAACATTTTAAGATCAATATATCACTTTTTGGGTCACTGGATGAGCACCAAGACTGCTTAGGTTTATGATTGGTTAAAAGACCATGTATTTTAACTGACATTTTGTAATGCACATTTGAGTACCCTTATTCTACAAAGTAGATCTCCAAAGCTTCAATTATATATCTACATAACATATTTTGTTAGACAGCATTTCATTCATGACAAACGTTATTTTTCTGCTCACGTTTTGCTGCTGGGCTTTGGGTCGGCTTTCACCAGTGTAGATTTGCAACAGTGTACATGTTATGTGTAAGAGTTTTCTACACTGAACAAAACCTTCTCTTACAAACTAAGGATTTAGATCTTGGCAGTTCTCCATCACATACATGACTGATAACCCTTCCGCCGTATTACAGTTCCATTATATCCTACAGAGATCGTAATATGGAGGACAATCCTTCACATTTGTGGCAGAGATTCTATCCGCCGAGATCTAAATCAGGCCCTAAGGGCTTGATTTAGATCTTGGTGGATGGGTTACTCTGTTGCAATGGTAACGGGCATCCCATCCACCCAAATCTAAATACCGCTGTTTTCTATAGTATTTAGATTTCAGCGGATGGGATATCCGCTGTATTATAATTCCCACAGGACATAATGGGATCGTTACGGTGGACAAAATATCTGTCACATTTGTGACAGACTATTTCCCTCCGCCAAGGCCTACATCAGGCACTAAGATTTAGACTGCCATAAGATCATAGAGGAAAAACACTACTAACCTCGTCTGTGCCCCGTGTTTAGTCATTTAGACACGAATTTCCAATAATCAAGTAGTCCACTTTTCTAGAGAGTAAGTAGCCAGTGATATTTTTAGGCGAGAAGGAAAAGTTTCTTAAGTAGCACTTGTCAACATTAAAGTTAACCTTACACACCAATACAGGTGGTCTCCAGTGGCTGTCCAGTAACTGCAGTTATCTTACCTGAGACAGCCTTTTGTTCCCTGTTCAGAAGCCTTGTAAGGTACCTTCCCAAGTATGATTTGCGAGTAAGGAGGGGGGGGCTAATGATTTGTCATATTCATCCAGTGGTCAGTAAAGGACTGAGGCCGAGATCACTGTGTACAGCAGTAAACACAGAAAAACTGAGATGACTGCAGTGCACAATCGCTTTCAAGGTGAATCCGGTGTAAACTACTGTATAATTATCATGGAGTATCCATTTGTTTTTTAGCCTCCTAGAAAGGGCAGAAGATTCTTTACATAAATAAAGCACATTTTAAGGTGAGATTTAAACTGAAGAATAGTATGGAACCAGGTAGACGCAACAGCTTACAATCTTGGACATGGTTTACGGGACTAGTAATGGTCAGGTAAGATGACCACCTCAAAGATATGAACGAGGCAATTTGACTCGATGAGAAGTCAGTTCAGAGCCCCGCTAGTGACTCTAGGCAGTTTAGAATTTACTCAACAGCCTATAATAAGGGGCTGATGAACGTTGTGGGAAATATAGATTACGTCTGCATTTCTCAAACACACATGCAAGTGCACAAAAATATTAGTCCGTTAAATGATACGTGGTTAAGTTCAGCTTTTTTAAAACTACTGAATGTAATGTCATCAATTCTGGGTGTGCATGGCATATTTGATGTCACGTTTAGCATTTTTGTAGTATTTCAAAATAGTTGGATAAATGTTTTGGGCACCACACCCCAAATAACTTTTTTCCTGCCTCCCAATCTAAATTTCATGGATCAAATCAAAGTGAATTGGTTCGTTTGTGTAGATGTATCAAATGCTGCAAAAGTAAATATATTAGCAGAGTAAAAAAAAGATTTCTGCCAACTGGCCGATCTGAATTGTTATGACATTTTCAAAATTCGTATGATAATTACTTCAGCTGCTGTCTGGACAATTTCAGGGTGAATCGTCAAGTGTGCACAGAGAAAACGAGGGGTCCCAAAACACTTATTCTCCATGCAATATCTATGGGGATTTTGCAATTTTTGATCACAACTACAGTCCGTACCACTGGACGTATGTACACCAAATTTGGCAGACAGCTAAATCTTGGTCCAGAAAGATGTCTTTTCGTTATTTGGTATAAATCTGTTCAGTAGTTTCGGAGTTATTAAAGGAAAATAAATATAGGTATCTAGGGACGTAGATCCGAAGTGTGCATGTGGTGGGTTGGCCGCAGGCCCGGCCCTGCAGGCAACCCCCTCTGTACACAGCCAAAGGCCGTGTGTAGCAGTGGTTGGATTAAAGTACAGTACTTATATATTATTTTTAAATTTTTTTTAAACCTAGAAATTCACTGAAAAAAAAAAAAGGTACAAGGACGTTATAGTTACGTTCAAGTTTTACCCACACAAAACCATACATATTCAGCAGTTATAGACCTACTTATCTGAAGAAACTATACTTCATACCAGAAAGTAACTTTGGGCTACGAGTTATAGTTTCTTAACATAAGTACAACTACAAGTATAACTATAACTACTAAATTTTTATGGTTTTGTGTGGGTAAAATGTGAACCTAACTGTATATATATATATATATATATATATATATATATATATATATATATATATATACACACACATATACATGCATACACCCCACCACCCCCGTAGCAGGGGCCACTGAGTAGTCATAGTTTGATCCACATTTGCATAGGAAAATTATTTTTTGGTCTCCTAATAACTTTGGCAAGGTTTTATGAATCTTTATAAAATCCACCAAAAAAGTCCTATCCACCTCAGCTGCTTCCTGGTAAGTTCAGGGGTGATCCATCAAGCGGGGGGCAGAGGAAAAAAAGAGGGAGGGGGTCCCATTTTTCCATAGGTAAGTTAGACCGCTACAGTTCAAATCACTAAACAGATTTACACTACATTTGGCAGGAAGCTAGATATTGGTTTAGAGAGCTTTTTGTTCACGAGTTTTTATGAAATTAAAGCTAATAAATGTTGTATATTTTATGTCAAGAGAATCCGCCAGGGCTCAAGATGAGATCTGATTGGCTGCCACCTCATAAACAACGATGTTGCAGCAGCCATTTAAGGACTCACCCCAGGTCCTGAAACACATGATAATAAGAAAAAAAAAACACATAAGTGGGCAGATTAAGTTTACCCTGCCCTTTTAGGCCTCGTTGAGGTCTCAGCGGGATCCCCCTGCATACAAAAAAAATATAATAATTAAAAATGTCACCATAAAATTTGTGGTGGATTTGCGCTATAATCACACCCTCCCCGGAGGGGAGGGGCAGTGCCCGAGGAGTAGTGCATATTGATAAATGAGGGGAGCCTTGTATAGACCCAGGGCACCCCATACCTGGAGAGAGTTTTTTAATATTGGGGGGATGGGGCAAACTAGCCTCCTTTCTAAGCATTTTACAAGCCCAGGTACCCTACTCCCTCAGGGCCACATTCATTTTTAACAGAGTGTGGCCCGCATCCTGAGCCTTAAACAAGCTCCAGGGACCCGCATCCCCAGGGCCATTAATTTGTAAAATTGGAGGGGGCGTGCAGCCCCCTTACTTTAGCCTTTACAGGCCCCGGGGTCGCAGTCTACTGGAGCTGGTAATTTACAAAATGGGAGGGTGGCATTTGGCTCCTCTCCCAGATGGTATGCTTGGGGACCCCATACGGATGCAGTGTACCAGGGGACCCATCCCCCAGGACACTGCTGTTTTATGCCTGGGAGAGTGCAGGCACATCCTGACCGCACTCTAATGGGAAGAAAACATAATTTTGCTCCCCCTGGTGAAAGCAGTATAAAATGCTGACACGGAGCTGGCTGGGAAGATGTCTGGGCCACAGGGCCCTTGGGTGGTCTCCTCCTGTGGCCCTAACTAAGGCAAGATTGTGGCTGCCCTGGGATGGCACCCACCAAGAATTTTAAAAAATTGCAGTCTACGGCAAAGGGAGCTAGAAGAGGCCACGGGGGCCTTGGCCCCCTCCACAGCCCAAAACAAAATCTAGCTTGTGGGTACAGTCACCTGCCACAATGGTGTCTAGGCAGCTGGTCAAGGCTGCAGGGGTCATGGGCTCCCCCATGCCCCCCCAACAAGGTGTGGGTCCCCATGTGTTTTCTGGGGCACCAAAGAAATATAAATAAAACAGAAAAATTTAATAATAAATGAGCAGCTATTCACTGCTCCACTAAGTAAAACCCCATAAATATATGTAAGTGGCTTCCATAAAAGGGGCAGGGGTACCACCAAGCTCTTTTAATTGTTGTGGGGGGCTGCCCCGCTCCCTCCAGTCATGCAGCTGAAAATACATGTCGAAACCAGATGGCAGAAAAAAACTATCTGAAGTAGAGTCTGTGTACTGCAGGCTTCAAGGGAGGTACCATGAGCCACCCTGAAATCGAAAGTCCCTGCACAAAATAAAACAACCTATAGCATCCGAACCCTACAGTGAGCTGCACAGAATGTGATATACAGCAACACATACTCTGAAGAAACGAATGGAATATAAGAGGAGTCCCCATTTCCTACCTTATGAAAGGTGACAGGTAAGTTTTTCTCTTGTCCCTTCTGAAAAACAGGGAATTCATGACAGTGACAAAGACAGCTTTTGGTTTCAGACTAAATTAAAGCTATGGAGATGGGCAGCAATTAAATCAATGCACTGCAGTCAGGTGGCTGGCAAAGCCAAACAATGGGATAGAACTACACAATCATGCATTGCGCATAGCCAACAAGCACATTGTGCTTTGGGACAAGGCTACAAGTAAGACTACAAGGAAAAAACAAGCATTGGCAAAGCCACAACAGAGTGTAGGGGGTGCTGGTCTGGCACACGAAGAGACGGCTGACGGGTGGGACTGGTGGAGAAACACAAAGGTGGGAGAAGTTCATCAAAAGGCGACAGCTGAAGAAACACACATTTTTTCAGACCTTATACAAAAAAGAAAAAAGGAGCACCTGAAAAGCAAATAGTAGAGGGCCCAGTATGGCGGCCATGTTCCCGGGGATGGCACATCTGAAGAGGATGGAAGCGTACAGAGGTTGACAAACAGGAAGCAAGCAAATGAGTGACAATGAAGCCAACCAATGGAACGCAGTGAGTGACATTTAAGCCCATTGTAAGGTCTTAGGTGAGATCTAACAAGGCAACAAGATAAGACATACACTGGACAGGATTTAATGTTGAGCCATGCAGGGTCATAGGACTAAAAGTTCATCTTATGTACTGGGCACAACTACAAATCAGGTCATGCACTAGTCAGGCCTAAAAGTAATGGCACGCACTAGTGCAGGGCATCCCTTCGGCAGGACTACACGTTAAGCCATACACTGGGACAGATGTGAAACAAGTTCTGTCCAGTTATAGAACACCTCTCTCCAGAAAGGACTACAAGTTAAGCCATGGTCTTGGATTGGACTAGAAGTTAAGACATGCACTGTGCTGGAGTATAAGTAAAGTACTGCAGCAGGACATTGCTTTTTGCAGACCCCTCACGTTTGGCATGGATTACACAGTTGCTTTACCCAAGTGGAGAACTGTTGAGAATATATTGTGCATCTACAGTTCTTTTTTTTATTTTTTTAGAGCAGTTTTGCACCGCAGTTCATTCCAGCCTTCTGCAGAGGGAACAGCCAGTCTATTGTCTTATATTTGCTGAACGCATATTTGTTGATATTTAGGACTCTGCACACTTTACCACTGTTAACCAGCGCTAATGTGCTTGTGCTCTCTCATTCAAACATGGTGAAATTGGCCTAGACCTTATTGCCACATTTAATTTACGTGTAAGTCCAGAGTAAAGTAGTACTCCCTCTGCCCAGGGCCTGGAAGCTAAGTGCTGCTAGCAGGCCTGCATCACTCATTGAGCCAACCACCAAATTAGCCTTTTAAAACCTGCCCCAAGCCTGCCACTGCAGCCTGTAGTGCAGTTTTAAACTGCCATTTCAACCTTGCAAAATAAACCTCTTGTCAGGCCTACACCTTCTATTTAATACACACAAGCGACCCCCAAGATAGACCCAAAAGGCTCCTAGGACAGGGTGCATTGTACTTAAAACGTGGGATTGGTTTGTTTAGGTTTTACCTACTCTGATAGCGAATAACTCCTAAAGTAATTTTCACTACTTTAAGGCCTATCACTCCCGTTAGCTGACACTGGATTACCTTATTACATTTAATAAGTTCCAACTCTGCATTGGGAGCAGATAGAGATATGCTGTTTAGTTCAAATGAATACCAATTTAATGTCCTCTGTAATGGTATTTTTTTTTAATGTATTTAGTAGTTTTTGATTATAACAAACCGTCAACAATAGCAAGCTATTGAGGAATACATCACCAAAGCATGTCATAAGAACATATTAGCAGTAATGAATATCATCACAATAAGCAGAAACAGCAATATTGTATGTAACCATAATGTGTATGAGCGGAATATAGGTGGCAAGGAATCAGTAGTTATAGGGAAAGGGAGTTTAATTCTAATCAGTAGAGCCTTGTTCGGAGGTATTCACGGAAAGGCTGTCAAATATCCCTGGTCAGAACTTAGGGGCTGAAGGGAGGCATAGTCTTCACTAACACTGTCACAATATGTCATGCTTTCAAGACACTCCAAGGAGGTGGCTAGTTTGTTGCTACCCCAATGGACCGCAATCTCACATTTGGCTAGTAGGAAGGCCATTGAGGTAAGTCAGCGAATAGAGCATGAAATGTCCCTCGTATAGCCCAAAGGAGCAAGAAGAGGGTCTGGTGTAAGTTCGATGTCTATCATTGTAATGGTAAATTTTTATTTTAAGTCACAATTGGGAAAAATTCCACTTTTAGAAAGTTGGCATTTTCTTGCCCTAACCATTTGTGACTTTTACCAGTCTCCTAGGTCACATGACTGTGAATGATTATGCTGTTGGGCTTTGCATATTCACTTGAGAAACTGACACAAAAGGGATTAGGTATAGGCAGGATGAACCATCCTGCCAGGATGGCTGGAGGAAGGCGTTCCCTGCCCCACTTACATTTCAAAGGATTTGCCTACAGCACGCACAAAGAGACGTGACACTAGGATTTTTTCACCTCTGACTTCTTGGAGCCTTGGTAAAGGAAGGGAAGAACTTTCTAGGACCAGATGTGCGGTTAGGTCACAGTATTCCCCCACCCCCCCCCCATAAACAAAGGCTGGCACCAGGTATAAATAATGGACTCTCAGAACAACTTTTCAGTACATTCCTAAATCTGTGGACATCACAAAAGGACTGTCTTGTGCCCCAGCGACCAGCCTTGTTGCTAGAGGCCTGCCTTGTTCCCCAGAAGAATGCCTTGCTGCTTGAGGTCACCAAGCTCTCTAAGAAGGAAAACTGGACCGGCTCTCTTCATCCTAGGCTAACCTGACTCCAATGATCAGTTGGCTGATCTCCGGTTTGAGCCACAGGGACACAAAAAGCTCCAGAGCTCTGCCTCCAATTGCCCAGCTGATATGCTGTAACTAGACCTGCAGCTGGACCTGACTGAGCCCTGCTGGCCTCTTCTAGAGAGAGCCCCTAAACCCCAAGAGGTGTCTCCTAGGTCCTACTCCCTTGGCTGGCATCAGAGTGCACTCTTCTTCAACAAAAGGAGAAATCCTGAAGTTTTTGGCTCTTCGCAAAACTGGGAACAGGCCTGTTTGCACCGAGATGCTGCTGCCCTCAACACTCGCCAACAGGAAGGTCATGTGAACCCAACTTTTTGTGCTATAGCTGGAATCAGCAATGCGAGATCTGCACTTTGCGATACAGCAATGACAGCCCACTGTGACAACACTTCAGCCATGGCCATGGCCATCTTGACTGGCTATTTGTGCTACAGCGACGACCATCCACGAAGCGCTCCATGCTACCTTGCTGCATAATACTTTACACTGTGCCTTTAAGTTAAGACTGGCTGCTTTGCTTTTGTGCCACGCTACTGTGGATTAAGCACAGGCTAATTTTGTGACTTTTGTAGTTCACTTTGACAAGGATTGCGGTTGTTGCTTGAGGAGGGTTTTCACCCCCTCAATCAGTAACTTACAATAAGTTTTTTTTTTCCTGCTCATAAGAAGCTGAAGTATGTTAAAAAACCTCAGATAACATTCCAGTGTAAAGTGACATGGATAAACGAGAAACAGTATCCTTCCAAGGAAGGGAACAAAACCATATATGCTCTTAATTTCATACATGGGTATATCGAGTGAGACATTGGAGGAATATTTAAGGATATACCCCTTGTATACCATATATTGGAGACAGGCATTCATTATACCCAACCCACAGGTAAAAGTTAAAATCTCAGAAGACGGTACACTGTTAATACTGGAGGAATGTTGTGAGAACTGTTTGTGTGTCTGAAGGACCTACTACTTAAATAAAATGCATTATGCACAAATGTTCTGTGAATGCACATGTTGCAGGGAAACAGGCAACATGATTAAGATTTGTATGTAATGGATGTATAGAACCCAACATGTTGTAGCACAGTCAAAGTGATTTTTTTCCCATAACTAAGATTGTTAGACCAGTAGTGCACAGTGTTGAGACAGCTAGGTCCTGTCTGTTTTTCTATTATTTGTGTATTTGTGTTTATTCATTAGTAAATGAAAGCAGAATGTGGCGTTAGGCCAGAAAGGGAACATGCATAAGGTTTGGTTTCATCTCTGTTAAAAGTGGAATACAGGAGGCAAAATAAGTATGTTTGTTTTTGAATCCATTTGCTGAATGCACTATACACTAGAAACTGTGGAACTACTGTGACCTGAAGGGTGCTTAGTAAGGATATATGGGTTAAAGTACACCCTGCTGTACATAATAAGAAAACTGCAAGTCACTGAGGAGTTCCATGACCTTACAGAGGAACAATGGGAAATGCAGAGCTCATTGAGAAGGTCTTGGAAAGTCAAGGGGACTTGCAATAGCCTCTACATGTACGAGTAGGGTATTGTAATCCTTGTAATACTTCTCACAAATCGTTTAAAACCACAGGGCCCCTTTCTTTTATTTCAGACATGAAAAATAACAGTAGAACGTGTAGTGCAAAATTAAATACACCAAAAAGCATTTAGCATTTTATTTTTGCAAAAAGATATTAGGATGGGTTTAATGTAACCCAGATTAAAAATGCTGTGGATCAGATTGTGTTGAAACATGAGATTATTTCTTGTAACAACCTATAGAGATAAAAAATAAACATGCTGCCATAAATATCTCTTTGCTGCTGATCACTTTGGATTTTAGAAACACATCCCACAAGAAGGAAAAAGTAGGTTCCAGTTTCCTTGTTTAAATTCCAGGTGTTATTAAATCCATGAGCTGCCTTTCACTGTGGGTGGCTGATGGCTCCGCCAGAAGGCACTGTGACATCAGAACACAACTGTAATAAGTTATTACAGCTGAGCAGCTATGTTGTTCATTATTACAGGTGACTAGTTGCATCACAATCGGTGTGTAGTAAGGAAATTAAAGAAGAGCTTTTATACAGGGATTGTAGGCTCCCATGTATTATATAGCAGTAACTGCAACTTAGGTCTGTTTTTTACTTAGGCTGATGGAATCAACACAAGTTGACACATTACGCCCTGTAAGAAAATTATCAACTTGGAACACTGAGTTTGGAGGACAGACAACACAACACACTCTAATAATGTAAAGTGTATTTCGCTTCATGAATGATCTATTTATCTCAGATTTCAATACTAGTAAATGGTGTGGGTGTACAAATACTTTTAGGAAGTGGTTTTAAATAAGCATTTGAATTATTATTAATGAGTTATTACATCTACATTTGTTGATGTTTTAAATGTGGTCATTGCTGACACAGGTGGTCATTACAACCCTGTTAAAGGTGCGGTAATACCACAAACAGGCCGGCGGACAAAAAAAGGGAATTATGACCGTGGCGGAAACCGCCAACATAGACAGCCACTTTAACACTCCGCCCGCCACGGCGGTACAGACAAGCAGCGCGGCGGTCACCGCCAACAGACAGGCGGAAGACAATGTACTGCCCACAGTATCACAACCCGCCAATCCGCCACCTTTTCCGGGGCGGATTCACCGTGGATAAAAACACGGCTTTTGCAATGAGAAAACGCTCACCTTAACACACTCCACGAGGAAGGAGGACCATGGAGCCCGAAATACAAATACTCCCTGCGCTTGTCTTTCTGCTCCTCTACGATCACCATCTACGTAGGTACCGAAGACAACGGTGAGTACTGCACCTACGACATAGGGGAGGCAAAAGTCAGGGGGACACACACACACGGAACACCCCCACCCCCAACCCGACCCTCACCCACTACAACACACACACCAATGCATGTCCAGACAGCACAGTAACAACCCCCCCCCCCCCTCCCGGAAGAATGCAAAGACAAAAGGAAATCAGTTTTAAAACATTGTAATATATCAAACTACAGTAACCAAATATATACAGATATAAACACAGTCCAGATTTTATACATTACGATAAGTAGTGCAGGTATGCACATATCAATGTCCGTGCACCACTGGGCCCAAAATGCATGGGCGAGGCCCACACTAGATACCTGTCCACAAAAGGAGAGAACACTGCAGGAGCATCAGATAGAAATACAACAGGCACCTCAGGGGGAAGGGAAGGGGGGGGGGGGGCACCTCAGCCGGATTACAGCACCACGCCAGATCCACGACGGGGCTCCATGCCCATTGATGTATCCTGGGGAGTGCAAAGCCACAGTCTCTCAAGTCTCTACAGTGGGTGGCTTGCCCACTGTACCATCCTGGGGAGTGCAAAGCCACAGTCTCTCAAGTCTCTACAGTGGGTGGCTTGCCCACTGTACCATCCTGGGGAGTGCAAAGCCACAGTCTCTCAAGTGGATAACAGTCTCCACTGGTTCTGGAGGGGGACTGGTGCCCAGACTGCATCAGGCTCCCCGTGACGGTTCCTGTTCCGTCACTGTCCCAGCTGCACATGGGCTAACGATGCTTGATTTGGCGTTTTTTTCCCTGTTCAGCGGTGCTTTGCCATGGCGGTCTGTGCCCTGTTCAGCGGTGCTTTGCCATGGCGGTCTGTGCCCTGTTCAGCGGTGCTTGACTTTGCAGTTTCTGACCTGTTCAGCGGTGCTTTGCCCTATTCAGCGATCTTCACCATGGCGGTCTTTTCCCTGTTCAGCGGTGCTTTGCCAGGGCGGTCTGTGCCCTGTTCAGCGGTGCTTGACTTTGCAGTTTCTGACCTGTTCAGCGGTGCTCTGCCCTGTTCAGCGGTCTTCACCATGGCGGTCTTTTCCCTGTTCAGCGGTGCTTTGCCATGGCGGTCTGTGCCCTGTTCAGCGGTGCTTGACTTTGCAGTTTCTGACCTGTTCAGCGGTGCTTTGCCCTGATCAGCGGTCTTCACCATGGCGGTCTTTTCCCTGTTCAGCGGTGCTTTGCCATGGTGGTCTGTGCCCTGTTCAGCGGTGCTTGACTTTGCAGTTTCTGACCTGTTCAGAGGTGCTCTGCCCTGTTCAGCGGTCTTCACCATGGCGGTCTTTTGCCTGTTCAGTGGTGCTTTGCCATGGCGGTCTGTGCCCTGTTCAGCGTTGCTGGACTTTGCTGTCTGACCTGTGCATTGGTGTGTGGCATGACGGTCCCTCATTGCCCAGCGGGGCTGTGGCAGCCGGGGCCCTCCAGGGCACTGACGCTGGTCTCCTGACCAGTGACGATTGTGCTGCCCTCCTGGGCACTGACTCTGGCGATGGTCTCCGGACCAGTGACGATTGTGCTGCCCTCCTGGGCACTGACTCTGGCGGTGGTCTACGGACCAGTGACGACAGTGCTGGCGGTGGCGTCCCGGCCGCCGGGGAGGATGGCGCCCTTCTCCGCCGTGCTGCTCTTCCCAGACTGTGCAGACTTCTTCTGGCCCTTCACCACCTTAGGAGGAGTCACAGCTGACGCGGCACTCCCTCTGGGACCCTTGTGAGCAGTTTTGCCGCCAGGAGTCTTCACCCTGTCCCGTCGGCCACTTTCCAACTTAAGGTGCTTTACAGGGGGTGGACTGGCAGTGCTTTGGCTCAGTGTCACACTGGCTGCCCTGGTGGCCGGTGCACTCAACACACCTTTAACACGCACCACTGGTACTGCACTTTTTTTGGCTGAAGTGTTACTACGGGACATATCAATTGGAGGGGTGAGGGTGGGGGCAAAGAGGTCAACGTTGCTGAGGAAGAGTTGCTGACGAAGACTGGGATGGGTAGCTGGAAGGGGTCTGGGAGTGGAGGAAGAGGAGGTGGTTGTAGGAGGTGTAACGTTAGGTGATTTGGGTGCAGGTGCAGGTGCAGGTACTGGAGGCTGTTGTGAGGTGGATGGATGTTGGGTGTGTGGGTGCCCGCGTTTGTGTACTTTGGGAGGGGGTGTCACAGACACACTGGGAGTGGACACCGGGGACGTGTAAATGGTAGTGGGGGTGGTGAGTGCAGGTGAGCGGGGTGTGGTGCTGGGTGTTCTGGTGCGAGTCCTAGTGCCTGTAGATGTAGTGTATGCGGATGAGCATGTAGACGACACTGGGAGGGAGGAGGGAAACGATGAGGAGGGGGACACAGTGGAGGCAGTGGATGTTGTTGTGTCTGTAGGTGGATGATGCTTGTTTGAGTGCCTGTGGGTTGTGTGGTGCTTATGTTTGCCTGAGCTACTTTTGTGTGGAGGTGTATGCATGCTTGTCTGATGGTGTGCTTGGGATAAGCTGGGGTACAGGGGATTGCGTCTGGGTGGAGGAAGTTGGAGAAGGTAGGCTAGACACAGGTACAATGGCTGCCATCAGTGCTGAGGCCAGAGATTGCAGGGTTCGATGAAGGGCAGCCTGACCAGAATGAATGCCCTCCAGGAATGCATTACCGTGTTGCAACTCCCTTTCTACACCCTGGATGGCATTCACAATGGTAAACTTCCCAACAGTGAGTGACCTGAGGAGGTCAATGGCCTCCTCACTGAGGGCAGCAGGGGTGACAGGAGCAGGGGCTGAGGTGCCTGGGGCGAAGGTGATGCCCACCCTCCTGGGTGAGAGGCACGGGGCGAAGGCTGAGGGGCTGCTGGGAGGGCGGTGCTGGTAGGGGAGGTGGCGGCTGTACCTGTAGAAGTGGGGGGCACCGATGGGAGCTCCCTTGTGGTGGCGGCACCATCAGCGGACGAGTCCGTGTCGCTGTTTGGTGATCCGGTGACCGACGTGAAGCTCCCCTCGCCCTCCGTCCCACTGGTGTATTCAGAGTCTGTGGTGTGGCCCTCCATGGCCATGTGGGATGCAGCTCCCTCGTGCTCCAGTGCCACTGTACCTCCGCCTGATGATGCTGATGTACAAAAGAACAGGGAGAGCACAAAAAGGGGGGGGGGGGGGACAGAAGAAAGACAGGTTGAGTGCATGGCTTACCGCTACCGTTGGCGGACAATACAGACACAGCAGCCCCCTGCACTAAGCCGTGCTCTTGGCCTCTACAGATGCAATTCCTGGGATCTGGCCTACATGGCTATGGTGGACATCTGCACACATAGATGCCACAGGGGCATGCATACCTGTACTTGGCACTCTACTGAGGTGGGGTGGAGTGGCACATGGCCTGCATTCTGGAGTGGCCTAGACTACGGAACTCGCCCTGGCCTAGGGAAACCCACAGCCCTCCTCCCCCACCCGGACCCCTCCACTGCGTGCAAAGTCCGCAGAATAAGAGTGTACTCACCCCCTTGTGTCTGCTGTGATGCCCATAAGCGCCCATCCAACTCCAGGTAGGCCACCGCCAGGATCCGGAACATCAGGGTGGTCATGGTGCGACGGGCACCCCTCCCACGTTGGGAGGCCATCCCCAGCTGAGCCTCCGCCGTCTTCTTGCTCCAGCGGCGAATGTCCTCCCATCTTTTACGGCAGTGGGTGCCCAGTCTCTGGTGGACCCCCAGGGTCCGGACGTACTTGGCGATGGCACGCCAAATGTCCTTCTTCTGGTGGGCGCTGACCTACATGACATGTACAGGGGAAGTAGAGAAGTCATTACCAACTGCACCGTCCATGTGAGTGGCCCCCATCCCTACCCTTGCCATGTGGCACATGCATTCACAGTCCTTCATGTTCCCTGAACTCTGCCCCCTTCCAACTAACATCCAGCCCTCTCCACCCAGGCATAGCCCATACAACGTGCTCCCTGTGTACTTACCTGTTGGTCTGGAGGACCATAGAGTAGCGTGTACTGGGGGAGGACCCCTTCCACAAGCTTCTCCAACTCCTGAGCAGTGAAGGCAGGGGCCCTTTCCCCAGATGCAGCAGCCATTGTCTCTTCCAGACCGAGGTCACAGCACCACTTGCAGTGTAGGTACTCTCCTGTCGAAGATCAGGTATCGAGTGGTTGAAGAGAGAGAAAATGGCAGTCATGTCCGCGGCGGTGACGTCCGCGGCGGGGCTTATCATCACCGCCGCCGCACTTCATCATTGGCTCCTGGGACCCATAGGGTCCAATGTTAACCAATGCAGCATTGCGCCGCAGTCTACGACCGCCTACCACGACGGTGTACAACGCCAGCGCAGATACCTCACATCCCATTGTCCCAGTTTAGACGTCAGGCAGCCGCCATTTCAGGGGCCCACATGGCTTCATTTTTAACTGCGTCACACATACCTAGGTCTGGACTCAACACACTTACAGACAACTTTTTGGATTATGTTTCGTGTACTGTGTAGCTGTGGGTACATACCTCTGAGTTGCTTGACTCTGGTCGCTGTTGTCCTTCCCATGCACCGTCAGCTGGGACATTTGAGAAGATGGCGGAATCCTCCGGTGTACCGACCACTGGTGGACCTGTTGACAATGGAGGAGCGACATTTAATCATCACCTACAGGTTTGACCGTGCCACAATCCAGGAACTATGTACCCAGTTGGAGCCAGACATGATGTCACCAATCCGCCATCCCACAGGAATCCCCCCCTGACGTGCAGGTGCTGTCAGTGCTCCATTTCCTTGCAAGTGGGTCTTTTCAGACAACAGTGGCCATGGTATCAGGGATGTCACAGCCTATGTTTTCCAACGTGTTGTCCAGAGTGTTGTCTGCCCTGCTGAAACACGTAAGGAGCTACATCGTTTTCCCTCAGGTGGAAGATTTGGCTACAGTGAAAGGTGACTTCTATGCCCTTGGACATATCCCCAACATCATAGGTGCTATTGATGGCACCCATGTAGCTCTGGTCCCCCCCGCAGGAGTGAACAGGTGTACAGGAACCGGAAGAGTTATCATTCTATGAATGTACAGATGGTATGTTAGGCAGACCAGTACATCTCCCAGGTAAATGCTATGTTCCCTGGCTCTGTGCATGACGCCTACATCCTGCGGAATAGCAGTATCCCGTATGTGATGGGTCAACTCCAGAGGCACCGTGTGTGGCTATTATGGGACTCTGGTTACCCTAACCTGTCATGGCTATTGACCCCAGTGAGGAATCCCAGGACCAGGGCAGAGGAACGCTACAATGAGGTCCATGGGCGGACTAGGAGGGTGATCGAACGCACCTTCGGCCTCCTGAAGGCCAGGTTCAGGTGCCTCCATATGACAGGTGGTTCCCTATTCTACTCACCAAGGAAGGTGTGCCAGATCATCATCGCCTGCTCGATGCTTCACAATCTTGCTTTGCGACGCCAGGTGCCTTTTCTGCAGGAGGATGGTCCAGATGGCGGTGTTGTGGCAGCTGTGGAGCCTGTGGACAGTGACGAGGAGGAAGCTGAGGAAGAAGACAGACAACAGGGAGTCAGTCATACAGCAATATTTCCAGTGAGACACAGGTGAGATTTTTTTTTTTTACTATTACATTCACTTTCACACTTCTACCTCTATCCTGTCTGTCATTTAGTAGCAGTATTTGCTGACTGAGTTGTACCTTTCCATTACGGTTTCACAGGTGTGGTTACCAACGTGTGTCATCTGCTTGCATCCTTCATGGACTTGTGATGTGTGACATAGGTATGTTGGCATTACAATTGGAAACACATTTTGACACTGTCATTGATAATACAAATTTACCAAATCACAGACAGACCCCAGATTGTTTTGTGCTTCAAGGGTGTTTATTTAAGTGCTCAAAAATGGAGGGGGGTTGTAAAATGGTGATGGGGGATGGTGGAGGAATGTCCATGGCAGAGTCCAGTCTATTGGTCACACAGGTGCACTGCCCATATGGGCATAGGAAGTGGAGCTGGGGCAGTTTAAGTATGGACAGGGTAACAAAGTGGGACAGTGGGAGGACAATCAGGGTGGTCTCATTTCCTGGCGGGGGTCTTGCCATCTTGCTCTGTCCTGTTCTTGGATCTCAGGGACCGCTTGCGGGTGGTTCTCCGACTGCAGGGGGTGGGGTGCCGGTGTGGTGGTCCTGTGGCGGGGCATCCTGTCCACTAGCGCCGGCAGAGGTGGTGGGCAGTTCATCATCCAGGCTAGTGTCAGGGGCCCCTTGGAGTGCCACGGTGTCCCTCATGGTCTTCTGTATGTCCTTCAGCACCCCTACGATGGTGCCCAGGGCGGAGCTGATGGTTCTGAGCTCCTCCCTGAACCCCAAATACTGCTCCTCCTGCAGGCGCTGGGTCTCCTGAAACTTGGCCAGGACCGTCGCCATCGTCTCCTGAGAGTGGTGGTATGCTCCCATGATGGAGGAGAGGGCCTCGTGGAGAGTGGATTCCCTTGGCCTGTCTGCCCCCTGTCGCACAGAAGCCCTCCCAGTTCCCCTGTGTTCCTGTGCCTCCGTCCCCTGGACCGTGTGCCCACTACCACTGACTCCAGGTCCCTGTTGTTGTTGGGATGTGGGTTATCCTGGGTTCCCTGTAGTGGTGGACACACCGATGATTGACGTGTCCTGGGTACGGAGGTATTGGACTGCTGGGTGGGTGCTGTTATTAGTACATTAGTGAGTATTTGGAGTGATAGGGGAGGGGGTGAGGGTGGGGGTGTGTGATAGCATGCAGGTAGGGTGGGGGATATGATTGGTAAGTCAAATCTTAACTGTGTCCATTCCTCCACCGACTCCTCCGAGGCCCTCTGGATGCATGATGGTCAAGACCTGCTTCTCCCATGTTGTTAGTTGTGGGGGAGGAGGTGGGGGTCCGCCGCCAGTCCGCTGTACCGCGATCTTGTGCCTGGAGACCACTGAACGCACCTTCCCCCGTAGGTCATTCCACCTCTTCCTGATGTCCACCTGATTTCTTGGATGCTGTCCCACAGCGTTGACCCTGTCCACGATTCTGCGCCATAGCTCCATCTTCCTGGCTATGGAGGTGTGCTGCACCTGTGAGCCAAATAGCTGTGGCTCTACCCGTAGGATTTCCTCCACCATGACCCTGAGCTCCTCCTCGGAAAACCTGGGGTGTCTTTGGCGTGACATGGGGTAGTGTAGGTGATGTGTGGGGTGGTGTGTGTGGTGATATGTAGTGGTGTGTTGTGTGAGGTGCGTGGAAGTTGTGTGGGTGATGGTGTTGTGTGCCTGTGGATGCTAGTTTGTTGATGGTGGTGTCTCTCTCTGTGCTTCTTTCTGACTTTTTGCTAGTAGGTGTTTGTGGGTGATGTGGGTGTGTGTTTTATATTGTGTTGCGTGTGTGGGAGTGGTTTGTGTATGTGTATCAGGTGTGTGTATTTTGAATTGTCCAATGTGGCGGTGTTTTGGAGATGTGTGTGTATTTTGAGCGCGGCGGTGTGTACCGCCAATGGAATACCGCGGTTGAAAGATCGCTGCGTGGATTCGTGGGTCGTGATAGCATGGGCGTGTTTCTGTTGGCGTGACGGTGGAGGATTTGTTATAGCCAGTTTATCACTGACCTTTGGTGTGGCGGAGTTGTGTGGGTGTCTGAATTTCGGCGGATTCCGAGATGTGGGTCATAATAGCTGTGGCGGAATTCCGCGGTTGCGGCGGTGTATTGGCGGTCTTCTGCACGGCGGTAAGCGGCTTTTACCGCCAATGTTGTAATGACCCCCACAGTGCCTTTTCATATATCATGATTGATTTTATGTGCAAGGTTCTGATGAGGGGGACAGGGAGAGTGAAAATGGGCAAAAACTCCAAAAACCTGGCATAGATCCACAGCTCAACTGTACTGACAGAGCACCTGTTTTTGATTTTGTGCATTAATTAATCCAGTGTTTGGCGGTAAAGCATGCATAGGTGTAGCGGAGCCAGGTTTGTAAACGGAGGAAAAGTTACTTACATTCAGTAAAGATGTTTCTTTTGCATACTCCGCCTGCAGGTTCTTCACCTTAAATATCCCAGATGCCAGTTGGGATCTAAAACCTCTTACATAGCTTTCCAACACTGGTAAGGGGCACATACTCTGACATCTCTGGATCCCTGACAATAATGCATTCTGTTTTAACGCAACTCTTGATGAGGGGACAAGAACAACATCTAATGAAAACGGGTGCAGTGCAACAAACTAAATTGGCATCTTTTATTATAAAGTGTTTACAGAATTGGCGAGGAATATACACGTTGATTAGAGTACCCACCAGAAAGATCACCCATCGGAAAAAAGTAACTTTTTCATCTGATGGATACTTATGCCTGCAGATGCTTAACCGTGGAACAGAATTCCAAAAGATATTTTCCGTAGGTGGGTCTGAAGGAAAATATTAAACAAGGAAATCAGAAGACTGAGCATGTGACGTAACTATCTCTCCTTAGCTTTGAATCCAAACGATAGTGTTTTGCAAACGTGTAGAGGGAAGACCATGTTGCCACTTTACAAATGTCTACACTTGTGGCTAAGGCAACAGTAGAAGATTTTATCCGGGTGCAAAGTGGTACCCACTAACTGATGCAGCTGTTTCGTCACCAAAGCGTAGCAGATCTGTATGCACAGTATAATCCTCGATAAAGACCTAAAGTGCCAAAGTCAATCTGAAATGAAGGGCTGTAAATTGGCGATAGGTAGAACTCTAATATAGTGAAGAAAACACCCCCATCAACCTCAAACATACAATTCATACATACTTGTATTGCTACATCAAGGTGTATGGCCCTGAGAGTGATGCTCTTAATTCTCATATATTTGTTTTATTAATGTAAATCAATAAGCATTGAACATAATAACCTTCCTTTACACTAAACAGTTAATATCCTAAACAACACTATTGCAGGTAAGCAAAATAACAAAAAAATGTTTATTAAAACCACAGTCCTCAATTTCATCACTGTGGCTTGTATTTAATATCTTCTCAACGCACGTTTCGGCGTGAATACCTTCTTCAAGAACACTACATCCTGATCAACACGACCCCCATACTTTTATAAATTGACCAATAGATCTTCATACAGATGCTCAGCCTTGGAAGTAAAAAGGTGCGGAAACCTCAGAACTGTTCCTGTACTTCTTTACAAAAACTAAAAATAAGCTACTGTGGACAACTCTTTTCACCAGAGTCCGGTTAGTTATCTGTGGGACCATACCGTCTCTCAGTGATCTAATATAAGGCGTAACTTACCAGATCTTCAGGCATTTTTCTATCAAGCACAGTATAAACAGTGATCTAACAGAAGAGGAAAGAGTGGGTCTGTTTATGCTGTGCTCTAAAAAGGAATCAAAGGATATACAAAATAAAAAAAGGGATTAAAGGTATGGTAAACTATCCAAAATATTTTGTCACATCCAAGGTGAGATGGGGTTTCCTAATAGAGAAAACTGTATCTGCCATAAAAATGACTTCTGACCTCATTGGTAGACCAAAGAAAAAATAAACACCTCACCTGATGTTTGTTGACCATGATGGCAGTAAAACAAAATAAAACATGTACAATCATCAGTCTAAATGTAGAAAGCAAACACCTAATTACTAGAATTTCATTAACGGGCCAGGAAAGCCCAATCTATCTGCACAAAAACCTAACTTCAAAGAATTTTTGCTTAAAAAGTTGTATTTAAGGGAATCCCATAATAACTTTGATCTTCTGCACACACTGGTCAAGCAGTCCGACACAGTCCTAAAGAAGAATAACCAACTTATTATCTGGAACATTTTTATGGCTGTTTCATCCTTTCACATATTACTCATCTCTGGTTTCACTGGATGTCAGGCTGTTTTTTTTTGTTTTTTTTTTAAACTTTCAGTAGCTCTCTAAGTTAGCGCCTAATGGCTCAGCTATAAAGTCCATGGCATCAAAAGAAGTGACACAGCACAGCATTTAGGCACCATGTGTTTCTGTGACATCCCTTTTACACAAATCCCACCACTCCACTGAATCAAGGACAGAGTGGAACCAAGAATTAGGGGATAAAACAATGTTGCAGTAGTGTTTCTTGAGGAGATGGGACAAAAGGGGCAAGCGAGGAATCTGTAAGATCATGTGTGCATCAGTAAGAATGCTACCATAAACTACAGTAATGTCAGATGTGCTGCAGGTCAGGCTATTAGCAAATGTTTGTTTCATAGTGGTGCGGAAAGTTTTGACCTGTGGGAAGCTTGAAGCTGATGCAGGAAAGCTTACCTGTCTGTCTGATGTACGATATTAAGCACATAAGTGTCTATGTATCTTAAGCTTTTAGTGGTTACATTAATGGTAGGGCCCCTCAACAGGTTGGAGAACGGCACTGCAACAAGGCTGGGTGATCCAAAGGAGGAGTGTGATTTGCAGCCTCCTTCTAGTGGTAAGAAAAAAAACAGTTTAGCCTTTCCCTCCTTAAGGGTTGCATTAATTCATGCATATCAAAAGCCTCTGTTGAGATCCAGCCACAGAACTTGTATGTATGAAAATCTCAGAAGCTTTCTGAGATTCGAACATCTTTCAGACTTCCCAGAGCTTGAACCCAATGAGGTTTTGAAGGCAAGATCTTGTTGTAGTGAAACTTGGCCTACACTCTGCTTATACTGTTACACTTGAGTATAAACAGACAAAAATAACAACACAAAAGGCATGGACTTGTGAACCCTGGTACAAGCCCCACTAACGAGGAATTGTTGAGTCACTTCATCCAATGACATCAACGACTGCTTAGCTGCCTGTGCACCACATTTTGCCCCTGCACTTGCTCTCAGATCTAGACTGACGACTGGATGAAACTTCTAACCAAAGGAATCTGGAGGAATCCATTTTCTTTTTGCACATCCTCAGATCATCATTCAGGACCAAAGGGGAAGGACTTTGTATTGATAGTGTAGGGATCTCATATTGGTGAGGTGGAAGACGTGTGTACAGTTATGGGTATCTCCACAAGTGGGTCACATGGCCTATAGCAAGGGCTCATCATATGCCGTCCACTAGAAGGAATCTATTCTGGCTTACAAACATGAGGCATGGGATGTGAAATGCACAAAAGAAGTTTCCATAATACCCACAAACTCCTATTCAAACAAGTAATCATCTATCATTTGGGATTAGATAATGCCTGTTGGACAAGTTACTTACACCTTCGGTAACATCATATCTTGTGGAGACTAGATCTAGCTGCAGGTTTCTTACCTTTGAATTCTCCCCAGGCGTTAGACTGGATCCAGAAGATTTTTCGTGAACAGTATCCCTGTGCGCCGGTAGAGGACGTTGATCAGCTCTGCGTCTGTCGTCAGTGTCGCCCACGCTGGAAGTGATGTTGCGGTTCCTGCGCAATCTCCATGCACAAAAGAGGACAGTGAACAGGTTCGAGTGACCCCTGCTGCAAAAGAAGCTCCACCCAAAGGGGGAGTCTGGTAGGAGGATCCATGGGCATGCTCAGCAGCTCAGGATACAGGACTCTCCATGCTTAGTCCGGGGCCACAAGGATTACTTGGGCCCTGTCATTCCTGATCTTCTTGAGCACTCTGGGCAGGTGTGGTATGAGCGGAAAGGCATACAGGAGGCCTAAATTCCACTCAGAATGAAAAGCACCTCTAAGAGAGGGCTGCTTTGGAAACTCCAGGAGCAAAACTGCAGACACTGATCGTTCTCACTGAGGTGAAGATATCAACCCAAGGTTCTTTCCACTGCTGAAAAAGACCTTGCGCCACCTCTGGCTGGAGATGTCGTTTGTGATACACTAGGCATTTCCTTCTGTGTTCGTCCGCTCTGGCGTTTAGAGAGCTCACCAGATGCTGACCCAACAGGGAACCCCTGCTGTTCTAGCCATGTCCAGGGGCGTTGAGCCTCTTGACAAAGGGTCTACAACTCCACCCTGCCACATGGTGGTGGTGTTGTTCAGGAGCACCTGCACCATATTTCCCTAGATAGAAAGGCTTTCAATGCCGGTTGAATCACTCAGCACTCCAGCATATTGATGTCGAGTCCCACTTCCGCTGAAGGCCAGATTCCTCTGATCTCCACCACTTCCATGTGGCAGCCCCATCCCAGGAGTGACACACCTGTCCCTACTGTGAGATCTGGTTGGGAAAGGGATCTCCTTCTGGCCCAATTGTGGTTCATTAACCACCACTGCAGATCTTTCGCAGTTCCCTTCGAGATCTCGACCATGTATGAGAGATTCCTCTGATGCTGCACCCACTGGAACTTCATGTTCCACTGCAGAGCCTGCATATGCCATCTGGCATGTATCACCAGTAGCATGCAGGACACTATGAGGCCCAGCAGCCTCAGAGTCAACCTGACCGAAATCCAGGATAGAAGCTGAAATATCGGTATTCTAGCCTGAATATCCTGGTCTTGCTGCTTGGGAGAATAAGCCCCAAACTGCACTGCGACCAGAACAATTCAGATGAAAGGGAGCATCTGAGAGGGAGTCAGGTGTGACTTCGGCACATTTATAGTGAATCCTAGCGAATGCAGGAGACTCGCTGTAGTCTGGAGAAAGGAGATGACAGCCTGAGGAGAGCCCACCTTCAAAAGCCTGTAGTCGAGATAGGGGAAGACTGACATCCCTGATCTTCGCAGATAACCTGCAACCAAGGCCATCACCTTGGCGAACACCCGAGGGGAGCAGGTAAGTTCAAGGGGAAGCACTGTAAACTGAAAGTGCTTGTGGCTGACCATGAACCACCATTAATGTTTATGGGCGAGCAGGCAGGGCAGGGGTTTGAAAATAGGCATCCTGCAAGTCCAACACTACCATCCAGTCTCCTGGATCCAGGGCAGACAGGACCTCAGCCAATATAAGCATTTTGAACTTTTCCTTATTGAGGAAGAGATTGAGTGCTCATAGGTCTAGAATAGGACATGTTCTTTATTAGGCCGATCTGCCTCCAAGGGGGGCAGAATCCACTAGGCACCAGGGATTTCTGTTTTGCGTCAATTTCACGCAAGGGGAGCGACCCCTTAGGCAAGGGTCGCTCCCCTTGGGGGCAAATTTATTTTAGGTCATTTCTCCCCCCCTTGGGGGCAGATCGGACAATTTCTATTAGGCCGATCTGCCCCCAGGGGACAGAAAGCACTTAGGCACCAGGGATTGGTGTGTGTGTTTTGTTTGGGGGGGCAGCCCCTTGGGCAAGGGTCGCTCCCCATGGGGGCACATTACTGTTGGCCATATCTACCCCCTTGGGGGCAGATCGACTTATTTTTGGAAGGCCCATCTGCCCCCAAGGGGGGCAGAAAGCCCACCAGAGACCAGGGAAGATTTGTTTTCAAAATAAGAGGGTGGGGTATGGCCATATCCCCACCGCAAATAAATGGGGCCAAAGTTGTTTTGCCCACCAGTGGGCAGATGGGGCAATTACTCCCGATCCACGCCCCGGGGGGGGGGGGGGGGCAGGAAGTCTACTAAATGCCAGGGAATTAAAAAAAAAAAAAAAAAAAAAAGTGGGGTGGTGGCTACCAACCAGTATGGGCATGGTTATGCCCCCACCCCAACTGAAGGGGGTAACAGTCTTTCAGCTCTCCCCCGCACACTAAAACATCTTATCCCATGGCAAGCAAGTGGACATTTGATTATTTGGGGTTTTGGTTTTACATTTGGACCATGAGAGCTTGGCTAACTCTCAAAATCGTCCCACTTGGAATGGTGAGGGCTGTACTTTTTGGACTTTGGGACGCTGCCATGTAGAAAAATCCACAAGACCTAGACCTATCTGAAAACTAAACATCTGGGTGAGTCCAGGGTGGTGTGCTTCACATTCACCCCGCACCATTTTCTTACCCACAATGCCCTGAAAACCTCCAACTTTGCTGGAAATCACATATCTTTCCCACATTTGTGTGATGGAACCTACCGGAATCTGCAGGAATCCACAAAATTCCTACCACCCAGCATTGTCTCATCTATACCGATAGAAATTCTGCCCCATTTGTCAGTCTAAAAATGTTTTTTTCCAAACTGCCCTTTTGGACCCACTTTGGTTCCCCCTTAATTTTGACATGTTTTTGGCTCTTCCCTGTCACAGGCACTTGGCCCACCTACACAAGTGAGGTATCATTTTTACTGGGAGACTGAGGGGAACGTTGGGTAGTAGGAAATTTGTCCCGGTGCGATGATCCCACACAGAAATGTGGGATTTCTTTTTTTTTTTTTTTTAAGCTAAATTTGAGTTTTGCTGAGGATTCTGGGTAAGAAAACACTGGGGTATCCACGCAACTCACACCTCCCTGGACTCCCTTGGGTGTCTAGTTTTCAGAAATGTCTGGGTTTGGTAGGTTTCCCTGTATGGCTGCTGAGCCCAGGACCAAAAACGCAGGTGCCCCCGCAAAAGCAGGTAATTTTGTATTTGATATTTTTGATTTGTCCAGATAGTGTTTTGGGGCATTTCCTTTCGCGGGCACTGGGCCTACCCACACAAGTGAGGTACCATTTTTATCAGAAGACTTAGGGGAATGCTGGGTGGAAGGAAATTTGTGGCTCCTCACAGATTCCAGAACTCTGTCACCGAAATGTGAGGAAAAATAGTTTTTTAGCCAAATTGTGAGGTTTGCAAAGGATTCTGGGTAACAGAACCTGGTGAGAGCCCCCACAAGTCACCCTGTCTTGGATTCCCCTAGGTCTCTTGTTTGCAAAAATGAGCAGGTTTTGTAGGTTTCCCTAGGTGCTGGCTGAGCTAAAGGCCAAAATTCACAGGTAGGCACTTTGCAAAAAACACTTCTGTTTTCTGTGGAAAAATGTGATGTGTCCACGTTGTGTTTTGGAGCATTTCCTGTCGTGGGGACTAGGCCTACCCACACAAGTGAGGTACCATTTTTATTGGGAGACTTGGGGGAACATAGAATACCAAAATAAGTGTTATTGCCCCTTATCTTTCTCTACATTTTTTCCTTCCAAATATAAGATAGTGTGTTAAAAAAAAAAAAGACATCTACTTGAGAAATTCCCTGTAATTCACATGCTAGTATGGGCACCCCAGAATTCAGAGATGTGCAAATAACCACTGCTCCTCAACACCTTATCTTGTGCCCATTTGGGAAATACAAAGGTTTTCTTGATACCTATTTTTGACTCTTTTTATATTTCAGCAAATGAATTGCTGTATACGTGGTATAGAATGAAAACCCACTGCAAGGTGCAGCTCATTTATTGGCTCTGGGTACCTAGGGTTCTTGATGAACCCACAAGCCCTATATATCCCCACAACCAGAAGAGTCCAGCGGACATAACAGTATATTGCTTTAAAAAATCTGACATTACAGGAAAAAGTTACAGAGTAAAACGTAGAGAAAAATGGCTGTTTTTTTACATCAATTTCAATATTTTTTTTATTTCAGTTATTTTTTGCAGGAAACCCTTGTAGGATCTACACAAATTACCCATTGATGAATTCAGAATTTTGTCTACTTTTCAGAAATGTTTAGGTTTCTAGGATCCAGCATTGGTTTCATACCCATTTCTGTCACTGACTAGAAGGAGGCTGAAAGCACCAAAAATCGTAAAAATGGGGTATGTCCCAGTAAAATGCCAAAATTGGGTTGAAAAATTGTGTTTTCTGATTCAAGTCTGCTTGTTCCTGAAAGCTGGTGATTTTACCACCGCAAACCCTTTGTTGATGCCATTTTCAGGGAAAAAAAATCACAAGGCTTCTTCTGCAGCCCTTTTTCCCATTTAAAAAAAAAAAAAAATCACTGTATTTTGGCTAATTTCTTGGCCTCCTTGAGGGGAACCCACAAAGTCTGGGTACCTCTAGAATCCCTAGGATGTTGGAAAAAAAGACTCATATTTGGCGTGGGTAGCTTATATGGACAAAAAGTTATGAGGGCCTAAGCGAGAACTATTCCATATAGGCAAAGAAAAGGCCTGGCACAGGAGGGGGAAAAGGCCCGGCAGCAAAGGGGTTAATCCGTAGAACGTAAATTAGGGAGGCTGTCAAAGATCTAAGAGCCCTTTGAGGGATGTAGGGCGATGCAATCTGTTTAAGGAAGGCCGGATCCCTATTATGCAGAGCTCTGTGCAGAGGGCCTTGAAGTTGATCTGTTGTTCCACAGGCAGCCAGTGAAAGGAAATTAAAGCAGGTTTGTTGACAGGTGTCTGGGAATCTTCATAATTAGGCGTGCTGCGGTGTTCTGCACCACCTGAAGTCTTTTTTAGTACATAGTGAGGTGAACTATTTCCATATTCCAGGCGTAAATTATGAGAGCCTGAGTAATTAGTCTTTTGGCTTGAAAAGGAATTATTTTAAATACTTTTGTAAGAAGTCTAAATAGACTAAAACTGGTGGCTGCCAGCTTTTTAAATTGATAGTCCATAGTCAGGTTGGAGTCCAGCCAAAAACCCAATGACTTTGTTGTCTCTTGTTGGAGGCAGGCCTTCCAAACCATCAGGGAACAGAGAAGGGGATCTGAGTAGGCCATAATTACCCACCAGCATGACTTAAGCTGAACGAAGAAAAAAACAGAAGTTTACAGCTGGCCATCGATCTAGCTACTGCTTGAAGACACGGTGTCAGGGTGGGCTGACCTTTATTATAGATGGTTGAGAATGAGAAGACCAGCTGTGTATTGTTGGCATACCAAACCAGTGGCAAGCCGTAAGGTTCCACAATCTCAGCTAGAGGGGTCATGTATATATTGAAAAACGTAGGGCTGAGAGAGGAGCCCTGGGGGATACCACAGCTGAGAGGAAGGCTGTTGGAAAAAAGGAGCATTCAAAAACTTGAAAGGTTCTACCCCTCAAAAAGGAGACCACCCATTTCAAAGCACGCCCCTTGATGCCTGCAGTGAAAATTCTATGAAGCAGAATCTTATGATCGACAGTGTCAAAAGCAACACTGAGGTCTAATAAAATGATGGTGGCAGCGCCCCCTAGATCCAGTCGTTGTCAGACATCTACTGCCAGAAGGGCAGTCTCTCTACTATGTTGGGGTCTGAAGCCCATTTGAGTATGATGAAGTGTTCTTCAAGAAAACCTGACAGATGTCTATTGACCTGCTTTTTAAAGAGTTAGCTGCTATAGGCAAGAAAGAAATTGGTCTATAGTTACTCAATAGGGCTGTATCTAGATGAGGCTTTTTAAGTAAAGGTTTAATTATAACATGTTTGCAATGTGACTGAGGAAGGCCTGTTATTAAAGACTTGTTAAAGGCCTTAGTCAGAGCAGGGGCAATCTTTTATGAACTTAATGCCAAAATGTTAGGAGGGGCAGGGTCCAGTGGAAATCCTGGTTTTATAATGTGTAACAAGTTTGTTACTGATTCCTCCATAAGGGGTGGGAAATCTCTGGAGTTTAGAGCCTGGCCTGCAAGGTCGTCTTTCTGGGTGGCCATATCTGGAAAAGCTAAATAGATGTCTAGAATTTTCTTTTGAAAGAAACAGGCCAACTGATTGCCATGCTCCTTGAAGGCTTCAGTGAGATCAGTGTGAGGGGGCACTTGACTGATTTCTTTAAATATTGAGAAGATTTATTTGGGAGAGTTGGAGTACTGATATAGTTTAGATGAATAATATGATCACTGTGTGGTTTTAATTTCTGTATGGAAGTGTCTAATTGCCTTTTTTATGTTTGTTTTTTGCGGACATATCGTAAGTTTTCCTCCACTTTCTTTCAATGAGTTTACACTCCTTTTTTTAGCAGTAATAGCTAAGGAGTGAACCATGGTGATTTTTTTTTTTGTTTTGTAATTTTTTTTTTTTTTAATGGCCTGCACCTTGGGTGATAGTTTTTATTGGTAGTACAGAGTCTTATTGGTAGTACAGAGTCCTAGTGTGTCAAGGATTTCATCACGTAAGACAGGTTTTAAGCTCTACGGATACTGTCATCGGGTGATGTTGGTGAAGGATTGACACCTCATCTGCTTGTGGTGTTTGGAGCTTGACCATGACCAGAAGTCGTGCTCTGACTCCCGGGCCTTACATCTGAAGGCTTTAAGGGAGTGGTCTGTAAAACTAATGGTGGCCCTGGCTCGCAACTCTGCGCGGGTCAAGGTCTCGGTCGAGAGGAAGTCTTCACCACTTCAAGTGCTTGGGCGATCAGGTAAGCTGAGGCACAAGAAATAGAGTAGGAAGTCGAAGCTCTATCAGAATTCTCGGCCACAAGCTGATGTGACAAGGGATCGTTGACATTCTAGGCCTCATTGTTCGGAACCTGGACACCAACTCGTGCATCCCCAAGTTTCTGGGTGTGACCCCTCCCCAATTGAAGGAATTCTATGAGGCCACACTCCTCATTTTTGGGCAGCCCGACCCTGCCGGCGTACCTTTGAGGTTGGATTCATTTGGGAAGATGATGTTTTCCTCCACCAGCCTGGCAATGCGGTCTGTGAACACTGCATGCCTTTTGGGCCGTTATTCCTGCGCTCTGTGGAACTCGTTGCACAAGTGCTGCTGGATGTCCCGGAGGAGGCCTGGGCTGTACTCTTTCAAGCTGTTGACGGGAGAGTCACAGCAAAGTTCACAATCCATTGGAGACTGCATACGACCGACTTGTTGGGCAGAGCGGTTTCAATGACAGTGGCCCTGAGGCACCATGCCTGGCTGAGGATGTCTGGCTTTTCGACGAATGGCCAAGCTTTCCAGATGGACATGCCTTTTAATAAACCAAATTCCCCCCACTCCCCCCCCCCCCCAGGAGAGTGACCCTTGCCTAAGAGGTCGCTCTCCACAAATAAAAAAAAAACACAAAGCAAGATCGGGAGGTCAATCTTTAGCATTTATAGCCTCAAATCTCTGGAATTCCCTTCCCTTGGAGCTCCACCAGGATAGCTGAGAAACGTCCTTTTGTAAGAATTTGAAGACCCTTCTGTTCACACCCTTGTCCCTTCTGTTGACCCTTGTCGTTCTGCTTCCGATCTAGCGCTGGGAGACCTCCGGAAAGGCATGGGCTTTACAAACTCCTAAACTAATCTAAGAAATAATTTGACAAAAAGTCGAAAATGACTGAGGGGTAGCTCTCTTGTGTAGGAGGCTGGCCTGGTTTTTAATAGGAGCCCACTAAACCCCAGATGAAGGTGCCAAAGGGCTGCCTCTGCGTGGAAGAAGCCGAAGATTCTACAACAACGGAATGTGCCAGGAACTTCTCCTTTTGTCAGAAGATGTCCCACGGCGTGCAGGAGGATGCAGAAGTGTTTCCACGCAGAAATACCGCAAACAAGACTTGCTAGCTGCAAGAGTCGTGGTTGAGGATTTTGGGTGCTGCTGGGGCCACGTAAGGACCAGGATGTCGCCCCTTGGAGGAGACAGAGGGGGCGCTCAGCAACTCAGAGAGCCCCCACAGAAGCAGGCAGCACCCACAGAAGTACTGGAACAGGCACTTAGAAGACCTGAGGACAGCGGTCAACTCAGAGTCACAAAGGAGGGTCCCACGACGTTGGAGCCCAACTCAGCGAGTTGGGCAATGCAGGACGGAGTGCTAGGGACCCAGGCTAGGCTGTGCACAAAGTAAGTCTTGGAAAAGTGCACAGTAGCCGTAGCAGCTGCAGATCACGCAGTACACAGGTTTGCTGTCTGCCGTGGGGAGGCAAGGACTTACCTCCACCAAATTTGGACAGAAGGACCACTGGACTGTGGGAGACACTTGGACCCAGCTCCTGTGTTCCAGGGACCACGCTCGTCAGCATGAGAGGGGACCCAGAGGACCGGTGATGCAGAAGTTTGGTGCCTGCGTTGGCAGGGGGAAGATTCCGTCGACCCACTGGAGATTTCTTCTTGGCTTCCAGTGCAGGGTGTAGCCAGACAGCCCTCAGAGCATGCACCACCAGGAAACAGTTGAGAAAGCCGGCAGGATGAGGAGCTACAATGTTGCTGGTAGTCGTCTTGCTACTTTGTTGCAGTCAGCAGTCGATCCTTGGCAGAAGTCGAAGAGGGAAGTGCAGAGAAACTCTGGTGAGCTCTTGCATTCGTTATCTGAGGAATACTCCAGAGGGGAGACCCTAAATAGCCCAGAAAGGAGGATTGGCTACTGAGAAAGGTAAGCACCTATCAGGAGGGGTCTCTGACGTCACCTGCTGGCACTGGCCACATTGTGCCCAAACACCTCTGAATCCAAGATGGCAGAGGTCTGGGACACACTGGAGGAGCTCTGGGCACCTCCCCTGGCTGGTGCTAGTCAGGGGAGTGGTCACTCCCCTTTCCTTTGTCCAGTTTCGCGCCAGAGCAGGGCTGGGGGATCCCTGAACCGGTGTAGACTTGCTTATACAGAGATGGGCACCATCTGTGCCCATCAAAGCATTTCCAGAGGCTAGGGGATGCTACTCCTCCCCAGCCCTTCACACCTATTTCCAAAGGGAGAGGGTGTAACACCCTCTCTCAGAGGAAATTCTTTGTTCTGCCTTTCCGGGACCAGGTTGCCCAGGCCCCAGGGGGTCAGAAACCTGTCTGAGGGATTGGCAGCAGCAGCAGCAGTGGAGACCCCGGAAAGCAAGTTTGCCAGTACCCGGGTTCTGGGCTAGAGACCCGGGGATGCATGGAATTGTTCCCCCAATACAATTCCATGATCCTAGACATGTTACATGGCCATGTTCAGAGTTACCATGGTGACGCTACATATAGGTATTGACCTATATTTAGTGCAAGCGTGTAATGGTGTCCCGGCACTCACAAAGTCCGGGGAAGTTGCCCTGAACAATGTGGGGGCACCTTGGCTGGTGCCACGGTGCCCACACACTAAGTAACTTGGCACCTAACCTTTACCAAGTGAGGGTTAGACATGTAGGTGACTTAGAAGTTACTTATGTGCAGTGAAAAATGGCTGTGTAATAACGTGGACATTATTTCACTCAGGCTGCAGTGGCAGTCCTGTGTAAGAATTGTCTGAGCTCCCTATGGGCGGGAAAAGAAATGTTGCAGCCCATAGGGATCTCCTGGAACCCCAATACCCTGGGTACCATTTACAAGGGAATTATAAGGGTGTTCCAGTGTGCCAATGAGAATTGGTAATATTAGTCGCTAGCCTGCAGTGACAATTTTAAAGCAGAGAGAGTGCATAAACACTGAGGTTCTGGTTAGCAGAGCCTCAGTGATACAGTTAGGCACCACACAGGGAACACATATAGGGCATACATTATGAGCACTGGGGTCCTGCCTAGCAGGATCCCATTGACTCATAGGAAAAAACAAACATACATACAGTGAAAAATGGGGGTAACATGCCAGGCAAGATGGTACTTTTCTACATCTTGGATCCGCAATGGCTAGTACGGAAAGAAAAGATCTGACGGCACGCCTGGGTGGTGCCTCTATAGGAACTGCAACATAATTTCCAGTGTGGATGACACCAATGACGGACACGGAGCCCATGAATGCCACCTTCTGGCACTCAGGGGTACTGCTCACACAAAGTCTTCTGGCTCCAGTCTGATGCCTGGGGAGAATTCCAAATGAAGGAATCTGCAGCTAGAAGTCTCTATCAAAAAGGGCTTTAGTAGGTGGTAGATGGACCATGACAGTATAAAAAAAAAAAAAGTGACACAACAGTCACCTGCCTCATGCAAAGAAAAATATTGGGCCCATCACCATGGGAGGTACATTTAAGGTGTTTGTAAAGACAAATGTTATTCTTCTCTTCCCACAAGCATGCCACTGAAACTGTATCTTCGGTTTGGCAAAACAACATAATTTTTGAAGAGTTTCAGTTTTTATTAATGAGCCGGGCAGTAGTGGGGATGCTTGGAGGGATGTTGGGGCATTGTCTGAACTGGTAGGCAGCCCAAAGAGGTGTGATTTAAAGAGCTGTCACTGTCCTTAATCCATGGGTCTAGGATTGTAAACATCTTTAATGCACACAGTCATTAACTTGTGGGATTTGACTGGTGCTGGACTAGTTCTGGGGTAACTCGGAATTTCAGTACGGAATATGGGGTGAGTCAACTCATGCTGACAATTAAATTAGAGTGAATTTTCCTAGATAATCAATTAGGCATGGTTTGACCTGTGCAGGCAGTTGAAAGACAGCATGTTGTCAGAGTACCACCCAACTCTTTATCAATGATGTACACATATTCTTGTTAAAACAGTGCAATACAAACACTGTAAGTAGTTTTACTAGACCTATTTTGAAACAAACAAACTCCATCTTGAAGAGGTTGTAGCCAAGGAGGCTGGTCTTGTGAGAGCTTGGAGTATAGTCCTTAATGGAGACATGCTAAAAAATAAACTATTTGTTTATGTTAGACCATGTCCCCTCAACAGAGCATGCAAAGAAAACAAGCACAGGCAATGCCAACTGGTCTTACTTTAAAGTGTTACTTCACATAAAAACTGCTTAAATGTGCACTTAAACATACTTGTTCGGATGCAGAAGCACTTTAACCCATGACCTTTTGGCACCTCTTGTTCTTTTTGCCTCGATTTAGTGAAAGTTGAAAGAGGTACTTCAACCTCTAATTAAATAAGCATTGGCATTGCCTACAGGTCTGGCTTTAATGTGCACCATGCAATCATGAAAGTATGCAGCTCACTTTTTTCACATGGGCACACCTCACCCTACAATCACATAGGTACACCACTCACAAAAACCTACCCTGCACTTATACACCTCTCACCCATCACTCACACAGCACTTACCCTCTAGTCATGTACCACAACCTGGACTTACACTGCACAAAATACATGCACACAGCGACCAGTCAGCCACTGCTAACCCTTCATTGACCCACTACTCACCTTGTAACCTCACAGCACCCATTAATCAAACACTACCACCCCTCTTCTCCAACATGGCTTACCCTGCACATGCACACCTCTAAAACCCACTCTGACTTCTCACCCTACACTCATACACTGCTCATCAAAGACTCCGACACTACTCACCACTAAGACACCACTCGCCTTGCCCTTAGACACCCATCATCCTGCACACTCACACTCAACTCAAACAAGGTTCACCTTGCACTTACACCACTCACACTGTACTCACAAAAAGCTCACCATCCTGCTCACATACCTCTCAGCCTAACTCACACTGACCACTCTGCCTACATGCATGCACTCATACACTGCTCACCTCACACACCACTCTCCCAGCACATAGACACATTGCTCACCCTCCGTACTCACACACTGCTTATCCTGCACACACACACTGCTCACCTTAGACACTAACACACTCTTCACGCTGTACACACACTGCTCACCCTGCACTCATTGCCTCTCACCTTGCTCACATACCACTAGAACCCATCACTGATGCTGCTTGCTCACCCTGCATATACATATCCACATTCATTAATAGTTTACCCTGCACACTAACACTACGCTCATCCTGCAACAAGACATGTTTACCCTGTACTCGGACGCCTCTCATCCTGCATGCTCAAACTGTACTCAGGCATCGTTCACCCAGGCACTCATGCAACACTCATCTAGGGTGACCACCTGGCAAGGGTGCAAATTCAGGACGGTTAGTGTAAAAAGTCAGGACTTGGGGTCACAATTCAGGACACAAATTCAGGACAGAAGGTCACAATTCAGGACCAAAATTCGGGACAAGAGAAACATTTTACAGACACATCAGAGGAGGTCGCGCAATAGTATGTAAGTAAGTAAGTAAATAGACATCCAACATTAGTACAAGTGAAATATACTTATGTTAGGTTAAAAAGTAATAAAGCACAGCAAGCTAAACTTGACCACTGATATAAATGAGAGTAACAAACGTTTGATTAACTACTGTGGAATGCTTTACACGTATAGTCAATTGGAAGGCATAACACTACTGGATTAAAAATTTGCTAGATCTGTACACTAGAAAGAACACTGGCAAGTGCAGGCACACTTGGTCAGTTTGTTCTTTAATTATGTGCATGCACTTGATTTATATTTTCAAAAACTACCTCATTCAACCAAAAATGCACCAGCAATTTGAATAAGCACTGCCAATAAAACCTTCCTTTTATAAGCAGAAAACTCAACTGTCTTATATCAGACAGGAGTCCTATTTTTTAACTTACTCTTATGGTTTTGCTATTCTTACTTTTGGGACTATGAGCATCAAAATGCAATGGAGAAATGTGATGAGGGTAGTTACTCGCCGGCTATGATCTTTTGTCCTCATCCCAGGGAAGGGGATGACAGATCATATGCAGCATGTAATTACCCTTTGTGATGCAGCGTTGGTATCAGGGGACCCTATGGGTTTGATACTTTTAGATGCTGAAAAGGCCTTTGACAGGGTGTCTTGGCCATTTAAGTGGGAAGTTATGGGCTGATTGGGTATAGGACCTGGATATATTAAAGCAGTGAGAGCAGTATATCGTAACCCAACTGTTTTGGATTGCAATCTGGCAAGATCCAAATATTTAGAGGTATGAGGCAGGGATGCCCCACACGTTCCTCTGCTTTTTGCACTTTATATTAATTAGCTAATCTGGAGACTAGAGCAGAATTAGTTGATAAAGCCAATGCAAAACCAAGGCTGGGATACTAAAGTGCTTGCATACGCGAATGATGTGGCGATAGTAACACACAACCCAGTCTCAGCTTTAGAGCAAATAGAACAAGAAACACAGGCATTTTGGCAGGTCCCGGGCTATTTGCTTAGTTGCAGTAAGAGTTAAATAGTTGAAAACAGATATTTACCAGTGAGAGACAATAGATTTGTTGAGAGCGTGGTGTATTTGGTTACTACCATAGTAGCAGACTTAGGCCAACTGATCGAGTGTAATCTAGCCCCCCTAGTTGGGAAGGCTAAGAAGGATTTTCAAAGTTTGAACAATTTGCATCTGTCTGTTGTGGGGTGGAGTAATATCATGAAAATGATCTTTTCGCCAAAAGTTTGGTATTTGTTTAAGGTCATCTCTCTGGAATTTAGCAACTACTGGTTCAAAGCCATGAATATGATCATCACACGGTTTATATGGGCATACTCCAAACCCAGAAGGGTGCTCAAATATCCGACCCTTCGTATAGAGAAAGAGGGGGGCTGGGCTGTACCTGATCTGAAACTTATTACTGGGCGGCAGCTCTCCAATTAATGTGTTGACTATTTAGGAATCAGGGTAATGGTATGGTGGGCGGAAACCCTTCTAGCTATGTGATCCTGCTTGGAAACGAAGAATGTGGCTGCCTTCTGCGACAAGGAGAACCTAGCTACTTTAAGAAAACCCAGTTCAAGACTTTGGAGAGTGCCTATAGAATCTGGGCCTCGTTGCGCAAAAAGATTCAGTTGTGACAGCTTCATTAAAATACCCCCATACGTTGAAATCTGTTATTGCCAGACATTTTAGGGGGATGTCGGTGGGATTGTGAGACTTGGAGATTTTTTTTTTTGAGGCAGAAGGCAATATCCTATGAAGTGTTGCGGGAGAAATTTGATGCATCTTGGAAGGAATTTTTCAAAAATTTAGAAATTTGGTATTTTCTATAGAAATGTGGTATTTCTATTTTCTATAGAAAAGGGGTAGGGGCCTTGAGTTTTAAGGAAACAGCCTTATTGGATCAATTGATGGGGGGGAAGGGGGGCTCTGCATGATTAGCCAACTACAGAGGGAGCTGAATGTGTTAACACGTGATGACCTGGAACGACAATCTTAAAAATAGCAGAAAAGGCTAGGGTCGGGCCGGCTGATTGTCCTTTCTTGGAGTCACTGCATCTAGCTAAAATAACGTTACTCAAGGCTAATCTACAAACCCAACATTACAAAACCCTGTATGATCATTATCATATGCTTCAGAAAATCCCCAGATTGGGGGGGTTTAGTAGGCATCACCTGTCTGCACTACTGTTCTAGCGAGGCTGGTTTAGTATACATGTTCAGTGGATGCCCCTCCTTGACCCTTTATTGGAATGAGATCACTAAATGAATTGGTATTTGCCTGGGTAGGAGGGTGGTCATTACTGCTGACCTTGTTCTGTTGGGGGTCCATGGGGATAGGATTCCAAGGCCTGCCCAGAGGTTCATGTTTATAGCCATAGCTGTAGCCTGGCTGTGTACTGACTCATCCTGGGTGGAAAACACCCCCCCTTGTTTAAACAGTGGTTTGCCCGCCTTTTGGCAATTTTCAATTTAGAAATAGCCTTAAATGAAAAAAGCGGTACTAAAGCCAATCGGGCAGGGAAACAGATATGGGAGCTCTTGCTGGATTGGCACAGTCGGGCTTCCTCATGCTCTAATTTAAAATAATATCTTCATAATCAATCACAATTCAGTGTGTGGTAAAGTTAGGAGCAAGCTGGTCGAATGGAATGAAATACATCTGCTCTATTTCTAGTCCTATAGTGGATATTCTTGAATTGGGTAACTGGGCTAACTATGATTTTAATGTTTGGAACACTTTTCAGTTTTTTCTATGCAAGAGCTTCTGTGATGGATTATCCAGTACGCAATTTGGTCAAATTTTAAAAATATATATTTTTGAGCTCCCTTATTAAGTGCTTTGTACGAGGGTTACATCTAACAAATAGGATTGAAATTAAAAAAAGGCGAAATGTGATGTGAATGAACAACATGAGGTCTATGCAAAGATGTTATGAAGAATGTTTTGGGCACTTGAGAGACGTAATAGGTATGTTTACTTTCTCAGTTTGATTGTCTCCAAAGCAAGTATATGCCACAGCACTGTCTAGCTTAGTTTTAGGTTTCCACAATACAATCTCTGTCCTGTATGAGAATGCTGATAATTACACCAGATCAAATCAAGGTACACAGGACTTTCAGAAGGGAGTGGTGCCTTCAGTCGCACAAAGCAGGTTATGGTGGGCAGTGGCTTTGAGCGATATATTGCTGGCAGTGAATTCCTGATGATTATGAGGGGCAACAGTGAAGTCACTTGGGCTTCTGGAAAAAATAATGTTGCGGTTATGCAGGTTCTCTGCTGAAGGTCAATGTCTTTACCTATGGGTGACATTTTACCACTCGTGTGTGATATGTTTCTGATTGGGACAATGATTACATCTGTTTCTAAGTGTCACCAAAGTGTCACACGTGGACTAGGAAATGTCACACATATTATAACACTGCAACATGGAAATGTCACACACAAGCATACCGGAAACTTGGCAGCACTGCAGCAGTGTCTGCACAAATGACACAAATTAATATTTGCGCACGGGCATGACTGAATATACTACAGCAAAGTCCACACACATTGAACAATTTAATATTCTGAGCCATTTTTGCTTAGACTCCATACAACCTCTGCCTCTAAAGCATGGCTCTTGAAAAGCTAGAAGTTTCATTTCTGTGTTAATGATAACAATCTAAACGTTTCCCCATATTGATTACAGATTTCTTTAGTGCTCAAATCTACTTTTGAGTGGGGTTTGCTCAGCACAACACAATAGCTCATACCAACACAATACTGAAACTTCGTCATACTCCTGAAACAGTTGAAAGTAAGTACCCTAATGCATGCATAGTAGCCAGGTTCTGCCATTCCGATTGCCTGGATTATAGTAAAGGGTGGTAAACTCAAGATTTCTTTCCACATGCCATTCTACTAACTATCTCAGCTTACCACAGGATCTAAGGCAAACAACCCTGCCCCATGTGGGACTGGGCTGTAATAAAGCTTTTGCTAGTGGTTTCATCCAAAGAAAACCTAAAATCTAAATGTAATTTTCATAACCCCCTCAACCGCTGCCAAGACTCAGACTTGAAATGTCTCTTCATCCATTCATGCAGAGGCAGGGTGAGTGTTTGGGGTATTAAAGCTCCCTAAAATGAGTTTTCTGATAAGTAGTTGGGTACAGGTGCTTTCAGTCAGGTATGGTGAGATGCCTGACCAGGAATGTTTACATGCACACAGACAAAAACGCACATACACTCTCTCCCTCTCTGTATTGAAAGTCCTCAAAATTGTTGGCTATTTTACAAAATACTGTGTTTTCTCTTTCAATATTCCTACCAATTCGCACTACTCTCCCTTTTCAGTGTCCTTTAGGCCCCTCTCATGAACCCTTCTTGTCAACTGACTAACATTATATGCCAACATAACTGTCGAAAAATCTGAAGCTCACACCCTCCCAATTTTACTGATCAAGCTATGCCCCTACGTAGAGGACTTCATTTCAGGCAGACTTTGTTAGAATGGCTGAGAATATTAAATTGTTTAATGTGTGCAGATGCGGATGTAGTCTGTTCCGCTCATGAGACATGATTGAACAGATTACAGAAGCATCTGAACAGATTAAGCAAAAGTGCAAGGACTTGAGGAAAGGGAGCAGGGCGGGCCTAAGCTCTAATGGCGCTCTGTTTGACAATGTTTGTTGGTGCCCCCCAATGACCACCTCTGCAACAGATTCCCTCATTACCACCATTTAACAGTGCTCATCATGTCTCCATAACCACTCTCTCTCATGCATTTAATTAGTTTTATAGAGCCACTCATACCAGTGTAGGGTGTCAGAGCACACAACATTGCACACACATTACACAGAGACAAACAATCATAGGTGTGTAAATCAGTGTGTAAGAAATGTTACATAAGACAGAAGACTACCAGGTGTAGTAGTCCCATGTCATCCATACTGGTAGGCTGTATAGTTTGAGTGCCTGACCTGGAAAAGCATAAAATCAGACTTTAAAATGTAACCCCATGGTTGGGGGCTCCCTTTAATAATAAGAATCGATTTCTGCCCAAATGAACTCCTTTTGTAACATTATGATAATGTAAGGCTGGGAAAATAATCCATGACACTCTAACCTATACCTTATAGTTTGCATGCAGCACTTTGATGAAAGGTAATAGGTCACGTTGCTATATTATTATTTTAACTTAGAAACTGCAAGTAACAAAATGATCTCTCTGACAAAAGTAGTAACCTGCTAACCTATTTGCAATATATGCACTTTGTGGCAGAGTACACGTTGTTTGCAACAGGCATATTAACCCTCTGCAGTACCTTAAACCTTCCACTAGAGAAAACTCCATCTCTATCCAGGCAGAACATTAATTACTGCCTGAAAATTGCTGGAGGCAAGGGATGCCGCAGCAGGTGCTTCTAAAACCATACTATACCTGCACACACAGCACCCCTTACCCCAGTACCAGGTGTGGTGAGATTGAGAGATAGAGCAAGGGAAAGTGAATGATAGAGCGAACGAAGGAGTACACCGGGGGAAACAAAGAGAGAGAAAACCATCAACAAACTTCAGGAAACTGGAAATGCACATGCAAAACTAAAACACAAATGCACTTTTGTTAATCCTTCCTTCGAAAGTTGATTAAAGGAGGAAATGGTGCTTGTGGCTGACTTGGTTGGAGGCCCAGTTGTTCTGGGGGAGAGCGTCTGCAAGCACATGTCTTCGAGCTACCAAAGGGCATGACGCTGGAAACACGCCAAAAGTGTGCTCTGCACATCCTCAAGTATCTCAAGGCGGAGTAACCTAAAGCTGTTTTTATTGGCCCTGAAGCACCATGAGAACAGTCCTCCAGTGGAGCAGCAAGCACTCGGACTGGCTGATGGTTTTCAGGCCAATCCTTGGCAGCTTTATAGGCTTTTCACATAATGCCTTGCAGACCACTGAAAGGTGAAATACGCCACACCATTGGCTGACACCCACAATCATGAAAATTACAGACAAACGGCATCCGTTAAAGAAATTATTACAGACCATGGACAGAAGTTAAAATTACAGACTTTCTGTGAAAATTACGGATGGGTGGTCACCCTACAATTACCCTGCACAGACTGTGCTCACACTACACTCACACACCACTCACCCTAACTTCACACACCGCTCACCTTTCCCTCACACACCATTGTTACAACTCTCTCCAGCACTCACTCGCACATGTAAATATATTTTTTGTAATAATTATCCGAGTACACTGGACTTAAAGGTACAGGCAACACAACATTACCCATTTAACAATCAAATACATGCATTCATTCTAGTAATAAACAAGAAAAACTATTCTGTCAAAAAGGGACAAGTTAAGAAATGTAAAAACATATGTAGGTTAACGCAGCCCCATTTGTAAAAATGTGTGTCAGTTAACGCAGCCCGTGCACCCTATACAGAGGTCAAATAAACAACTGCGCTCTGAAGTTTATGATGGAAAGGGAAGTTGGAAGGGGACTAGGCTACAATACAGCAACACATTCCTCCTGCCTGTGCTCCTCCCATCTGTGCTGTAGTCAGAGAAGAACCAACAACATAATTATCTAAAAGACTTTGCTTAGTAGCACTGCAGAGGCATATGGATAACCTTACAGGTAAGTAGCATCCCATGCGATATCCCATTGTGTGTGCGCCAACTGGCTAAGCCACTAAAAAAACACTTCATACAACTGATTGGAGGGCAAGTACTCTTTCTTTGGAAGCACACTGCTTTTGCTATACCTTAGCCAGTGTCTCTATCTGAAGAAGTACTCTAAAAATCTTTAAAATAAATAAATAAATAAATAAAATCACAAGCATTCTCCAGCCAGGGAACGACTTAGCCCTTTCACAGCTTTAAAAACTTACGGCCCGATAAACGACTTTTACAAATTACAACTCGCAATTTGGATTTTTTTTTGCAAGTCCCAAATTGCGAGTCCCAATGTACAACAGTCTCTGAGACACTGTTAGCGATTCCCACATCAGCCCCAAAGGACCTGCCTCTTGAATATTCATGAGGCAGGTCGCAATTTGCAACCCGTCTGGGAATGGCCGCACTCTGCAGATGGTGGCCTGCTGGGGTCTGCAAACCACCGCATCGGTGACTGCTTTTTCAATAAAGCAGTTTTTTTTAAATGCAGCCTGTTTTACTTAAAGGAAAATGGGCTGCATTTCAAAAATAAAATGAGAAGTAAAAATTAATTATTTAAATCTGGCATTCCGGGGCACTTTATATGTGGAAGTCAAAACCATCGCCCTTGGCTGTGTCTGTGATCGGTATTATCAAATTTTACAATATGGGTGCGTAGGCCCCGATAGAGGCACGTCACTGCCCAGATACGGCCAGATGCTGTGCAGAGCATCTGACAACGGATGCGGCAGGGGGGCTCAGCCGTGCCAGCTCCCCCAGTGTCTGTGCAGTGTAGCCATCACTGCTCAATGGAGGAGGAAGTGTCCCGCAGGTATCCCAAAGGTCGAAGAGAAGTCTTCAAATGCCTTCCAGGAGTTACTTGACGTCAATACCAAATTTTAATGCAAAGGACTACCCATAATGACAGGGTTCGTTTCTGAATAGACTTCCCTTTTTTTCTGCTCTAGAGAACTTGCATAATGGTCTCTTGTGAGGTCAGTGTAAAAGCTTGATACCGTTTTAAGCATGAGCAGATGGAGTCTCTCCTCTTTTGAATGGAGATTTGGAGCGAAAAATGCTAGGAAAGTTATTGACTTACTTTGGGTAACAAGGCAGTCCAGATCCTCAGCACGCATTGTCTGCAAACAAGGTGGTGTAGACAGATTCCTCAAGAAGTACCTGCAGTTCACACACAGGGCACGCAGAAGTGATGGCTACTAGGGGACAGTAGTCATTGTCAGTAATCTCAATGAGCATCTGTGTATTGGCTTAAAAGGTGTGCACATAAGAAATATCAAAATTAACCTCCAGTCCCAATGCAGCATGATAAAAGGCTTTGTGGGAAACATGCGAGTCAGAAATTTGATACAATGCATCACAACACATGATTTAAATAGAGATCGTTGGTCAGGTAGACACAAAAAGGCCGAAAGAGCAGAGACTAATCTTCAACTGTGCCTACTACTAGACCTTGATCGACCACCAAACAAACCAAATGTCACATCCAAAAGTACGGCCAGCAGAGGGAAATAATGATGAATACCAAGCCCTGCAACAAACCTCACTGAGTGCTGATGGACTTTGCCGAAAGGCGGTTGGCTACAAGGGTAACACACTACTACGGCTGGCAGGTCGAAAGCAAGTCATTGTCAACAATCTCCACACAAGGTGTAGGTGGCAGAGATTCAGGTGCAAGACCCTCCCCTTTGGCTGAGATAAGTGGTCTTCCCCAAGTAGAGGCCAGATCAGAGGGCAAATGCTCATGCACTCTAGGTACCTGTCCTGTCCCCGTCAGCAACTGTTAAGATTACTTGGTCCTGGTCTAGCCTAACTTTCCAAGGCAGGTGAAGGGTAGTGGTGGGAATGCGTTCAGGAGACACATGTACCATCACAGCTGGAATGCAGTTCCTGGTGACTCTCCTGGGGAAAACTCCAGATGACATTGAATTTATACTGCACATCTCTGCCGGTCGTGAACAGTTCTGACCATGGCATGCTACACTGGTCAAAGATGTGCCTTGCCATTTCGGGAAGGAGATGCCACTCGTGATCCACCGGCTGACGTCCACTGAGCTTGTCTGCGCAGTCATTCAAAGATCATGCCAGATGGTTGGCTAGACATGTTTCTCTTTTCCAACACCCTCCAGAGACATAGGGCCCCCTTAGACAGGATCCAGGACCCCATGGTGGTCTTGTTGTATGTTAGGACCTGCAACAGCCACTTGTTATTGATGGCAGGCAGGCAGGCTTTCAGAGGCGTATGGATCACCCAAAGCACCAAAAAGTTGATGTGGAGTAGACTCTATGCCACAGACTGTATGCCACTGATATCCACTTCTCACTGGTGATTCCTGCAACTCAGAAATGCTGCTCTCATGAATGTAAAGTCTGGGTTAAGGAGGGAGAGTACCGTAACCCAAGTCAGAACTAGTCACATCACAAAAGAGCTTGAGCGGTCTCCTGCGCGATCTGGAAGGAGTCTGAGAGGCAGTCCTGCTAGCGGGTTCACTAAAACCTAAGTTTCCACTGCAGGGTCCGCATAGCAGCCAGTCGAGGCAAGGGACAGATGTATTCATGTCATTAGAAGTGACTCTACTCATTGATGTCTGTACCACCAGGTTTCAAGCTTACAGTCCCATTTAAAAAATCAGGGTGAACCGGGTGAGTGGGGTGGGGGGGGGGGTTCTATGTCGCCCCGACAGACCAGAAGGCTGGAGCACGGGCCAAGTGTCCATATGGATGTCTCTATAAGGGCCTTGTACAAGGGTAACAGTAACTCAGGAGAGTTTGGAACTGAATTAAAGATCCCCGCTAACAAATCCTCCTTATTTTCAATAGCAAGCAACTGTAAATCTAGCACCTCTGCTGCATTTTGAACAATTACTGCAAAACAGGCAGCTTCTTCCATTGGTGGCAAGGCTTACTCAGTTTCTGGGGCTCTATCTAACCTACTGGAATTTCTTTTTTAATTGAGAGATAACCCATTATTAGTATAGTGAGGAAAGAGATGTTTGCCTGCTTCCTAGTTATCATCAGTGTCATGAATAACATTCTGCATACCCTGAACTGCACCCTAGTCAGACTCAAATAAGGCCTCTAGCCTCTGATAGTACTGTCATCAAGGTAGAGTTCGACAATTACAGTCTGGCTTCAAACTGAGTGGCTATACATCTGTGATCTCACAGCACAACATATGGCCAGAGCGAGACCCCAATGGTGTGGGTTCAGAGAGAGGCACTGGATTCCGGTGACAGCCAAGTCGGCATTGGCAGAGAGGGGACTGTCAATATGACCCAGCATCCAGAAGGGTAGGGGGTACAACTGCCACGGGGTCAGCTGGAGCAAAGGGATGGCCTGCTGGAAGTCAAACTGGAGCCCCCCTTCCAGCTTTGTGGGGCCAGAAGGCCTGCCAGAGGGAGATGGAAGCCTCTGATAGAGATGCAGCATGACCTCCTTCAAGGCTGCTATTTGCTGTGGGTAGAGGATGGCCTAAGACATTAAGAGAACTCCAAAACAAACTTCTGGACCTGAAAGGAGTTGAAAGATGCGTGGGTGGGGAAGGTCTGATCTTTTGATTGACATACTTGAGCATTCTCACTTGATTTCAAGTGGCAGGATGGAGTTAAGTCTTGCTTGACCTTGCACTGATGACTCATCTTCAACTTACCAGAATGCTTGAAGCAAGAAGGGGATTCATGCAGGTCTGACTCTCCTTAACATGATTGTGAAAAGCCCCATGACTTGAAGTAGGATCCATTTTTTTAACTGTGTCCTTTTGTTATGTTCTGAGATTACAGCTTCACTCCCACTCCCATATCGCCTTCGGGTGCATCAGGGAGGATTTAAAGCACAACTCTGAACTGTGACCGGAGCCCAAGCACCAAAAGCAACACAGCTTGTGGGTCTATGATCGGCATCTGCTTCCTGCAGTCATGGCACAGCTTCAATCCTGTTCTTCTGGGGGAGACGTCGTCCCTGGCACACTGTGTTATTTTTTAAGTTTTGGAAAAACAACAGAGCTGGGAGAAGATGTGCGGAAAGAAAGTAACTGACATCAGCGCACAGGGGTGGCACTTATAAGTGGCTCTGCTTGGACACTTCCAGGACGATGTGGAGTCACCATGTAGCCGACTACTAATTCATGGAAGCACTGCTGAGAAAATTCTCAGACTTCAGTCTGGCACCTTGGAATATTATTTAAGTAAGGAATCTGTGATTATAAGTAGCCTTAAAAACTAGGAGTTATTTTGATGCACAGCAACTAGGCTATTTGGTTAAGATGCACAACAAGTCTGGTTGCACATTTTGGTACTTTTGTTAAATGATTAGAGCGAGTTCAGTGCTAACAGAATCCCAATTGCTAGGTGTGCGATTAAATTGCGTTTCTCAGAGGCAGTCTGCTATAACTGGGATTGGCTAAAGAAATAAAGACGCAACTCAAGGAGTAATAAACACAGCACGCATTCATTTTTTTTTTTAATATAACAAGTTGAAGAAGTTTTAAAAATAAAGGGAAATGTAAGTTTTTTTTAAAGAATGCTGTATTTAAAAATAACTTGATGATCTCTTATAAACCAGAGAACATGTAATTAACAGTAATTAAATGGCAATTTTAGCGAACACTTGGTTTAAAACAAAAGAAATGAAACCGTAAAATGTTAGCATGTGAAAAACAAGGACCATACAACAATGACAACGTTGCAGCTGCCGAACAGTTTGTGGCGAAAATGTCACTGTTCTAATTACATTGTCTTTTGTGGAACCATTCTTAACAATGCACGATTTCCATTTTGTAAGAAGATTTTTCTTTTACAAACCTTCACTTTTTGTACTGTAGTACTGCATGTCCTATTTAATCGGTTTCACAACATTCAGAAAGGTCTTAAAACAGAAGGCGAATTTGACAGGGTAGTACTAATTAATAATTGAATTAAAATAGCCTTCTAAGGGCTAGGTTACACGCAGAACCTTTAAATGCCAAGTTATTTGACAAAAGGAAAATACAGCATGAACGTTTTGAAACTAGAAACAAAAGAGACAGATAACAGTAGTACCATCGCTAGTGCATTTGCTTCCCTATATTTTGTTAACACCCACAACAAATGAATGTGAAACACAACAACAGATTTGTGATAATGCACAGAAGAGGGTCATTACAAATTCAAGTAGTTTGTTTGACGCTCCTATAAAAGCAACTGCACTACTGAGTAAAGAACGTACCCTGCAATACAGCTGCTATCTTCCTTCAATGAAGGTAAAACATTGTCTCGTAAACGCACCTTAAATCTTTTATTCTGTAAACTAATGACATGGCTTGCATAATGTGGTGTAGACTGTACTGCGTTACTGAATGTGCACACCAGTCCATTTCCTATCTTAACATTTACTATTGAGGCGCTGTATGTCGTTTCATAAGATGCTGAAAACAGCTTAAAGCAAGCTTGCTCCAGAACCACTCAAGGGTGCTATCGCCAGTCAAATACCCCAAACTTCTCAAGCTGACACCCACAGGTGGCCATCACGCAGTGGATGGACTAAGTGGTTAAACCGATGCTTCTAGATTAGCAGGAATATCATCAAGCGTGTATTTAATTTATCCATGTATTTTACGCATGTTTGTACTGTTATTTCTTTTTAAATACACATAAATAAAAAAAGATTATATTTGGGATCCTTCTACCACGGTAATATAAAGTTAGTACAGCTCTCACAGCAGCAAGTCTGCAGACGAGGATGTCCAACTCTTTTGACTAATAAAAACACTGGCTAGTTTTCATTTCTGTCAAGCTCTTAAAACCAGGTACTACAAAACTGGACAAAGTTGTGGCAAGATAGTAGTAGACTTCATATCTGCGCACATCATTAATGCTCCATTTAGAACAATGTGTAAATTGTACTTCCAACACACAGTAGAGCACAAAATGAAAACTTTCGCATCCATGTCCTTTAAGTACAAGCTCTACCCAAAACCTTTTTTGCCACTGAACTGCCCACAATACAAAATCATAGAACCATCTGGCAATTTTAGTTTTGGCAACATAATTCCTGTCATTTTTCCAAGTATAAATGGTAAAAGATTTACACTTGCAAAGGACCTTCCTCATTCTCTGACAAATTTTAGGTGGAGTCGATGCACACGAAGCTGGGTTACTCTATCTGAATGCATTAGTATATATGCAAACAACATTTCAAATTAATCATAAGTGGTTTATCTTACACTTCCTCTGACAGACAACCATCAAGTCCAAGTGAAACACGTTAGCTCAGCTTTGAAAATAAACAAAATTCAAACACTTCAAAAAAAGGAATGTTTATGTCACAACAAAGCATCCCAGATCAACTTTCGCAAATTGAGTGCTTATTTTCTGTATTTATATTCTCTCACTCTATCTACAGCCAAGCATCTTGATAGTTGCTGTACTACTTTTCTGTGTTTTTCCTTCTTGTGCTTTATGAAGGAGTTCAAAAACTTTCCCCGTGTTCATCACACTGTTTCCCACATCACTTTATTTTCAATTCACAATTGTTCATTATTACACTATATACACAAATTCATTTTTATAGCCTCTGGTGACCCTGAATCCACCATACAAATTCTGTAGTTTGAATAATGATGAATTGATTTAGTGAGAAAATGCAAGTATCTATTTGTGCTTTTTATAGTACTTTGACGTAGGAAACAACAATTTGTCCAAGCAAACATGTATTGTACAGACTCTTACGTTTAACTTAAATAATCTTCTCTGTTATTACATTTACAGCATACCCTCCAGCATGTGTAGCTCTGTACTCTTTCACTATACTTTTTTCTACACATCATCTACTGCATAAAATATGACTAATTCCACGGTTTTGTGATGCTCCTTTGAAAGACTGACCTTAGCATTGCTTTTGTTTGTAATTCTTATTAACTGCAAATTATCAAGAATCTGTTTTTGCAAGAATGCAGTTTTTTCAATATATCTCAGTTGACACTGACATTACAAAATGAAAATTACAAATTAATTATTTAAAGTCTTCTTTTTATTTACCCTTTACATATCTCCTATAAGTGCGTTTAACATTTCCAAAATATTTCTCTTTGGGTTGTATCTTCGATTTTACCTATTCTGGTGATTATCAATGAATTGGCTTTTTCACCAACCAGTCTTGTAATTATTTAGACCACTAGGAGATGAATGGTGGTGCGAGCAGGGGGTGGGGGTCTAATGTTGTTCAGTCGTTGCAGGCGACAACTGCGACGGATCAAGCGAGGTTTGGAATTGTTTCACTGTGTCTTTGAAAAATTATTATACTCTGACCCAATCCGATTCCCCAGCCAAGCCAACGTTTTCAATATTACTATGAATTAATGCTCTCAATTAATATTGACTATATAATATGACGAAGAAGTTCAAGGACTATAAAATGCATAAGGAGATATCTTGATAATGGAATAATGACTGATTAATTTACTGATGAAACTAATGGAAATTATACATTGGAAAGGTGGATTTGGTCTCTTGGGAGCCTGCAAAACAAACGCATGTAAGTAGTGTAATAATGCACAACTCTTGAATACAAAGAGAAACTTAACGTTGCAACCACAATTTGATAAACATGCAAGGGGAGAGCAGCTGAACCTCTGTAAAATAATGAGCTAAACAAAAACAAAAAGCAGTCTGGTGACACTTTATTTATAAAAATGCACTGAAAATTAAGAAAGGACCTGGCTGTGGAGTACGGTCCAGAAGAGAGAAAGATTAAAAGTATAGAAACTGCAAAAGTACTAGTATGTCCAGTCGTGAGGAAGACTCTATCCAGTGGAAAAGCATATGCTTTATGCATAAAACAAAGCTCTCCACAGTTCAAAGCTCTTGTTTTTAACACAGAAAAGTGACTAACTAAAATAGGAGTAAGTACCTAACTTTGAAAAGCAGACTTCATATGACTACCATTAGCCCTACACAGCCCAAATCTGTCATTCAGATTTCACTTTAATTCTTTATGTACATTTAAAGTAAACACGTTAGGTGGTGCAACTGTAACCAAGGACATACAGTAAAACCACTGTGATTAGAACAACATTCAAAGAACAAAACAAAAATCAACTAGGATGTTGTGACCTCCATGTTAATGTCTACTGAAATGTTAATTTTACTGCACAAAAAGACTTTAAAAAATGTTAAAGCGTTTCAGAGAAAGGAGTACTAATTTGCTCTGGTAAATTATTCATATATTTGTATGTGCTAGTACCATTAGACAGGCTTGTGGAACAATTATAAGACCCCAAAAAATATTTTCCTTGCAGCAGGATCTTTGCAGATCTTGCTATTGGCGAATGTTTGTGAACTTATGTCTTCTGTTCCTAGTAAGGGGGAACAGAAAAAGTAATCACAGCGTCTTTACTGTGATAATTTAAGGGCAGAAATGAGTTCCATCTTCGATGAAAGGGATCTTGTGGGCTTACAAAATATTTGCTGAAAAGCATTATTGCACATCAGTCATGAGACTTTTCCATTTTACAAGTACACTAAAAGTAGTGAGTAGCAAGAATGAGGCAAGCAACAACCCTTTGTTTAGAGTCTATTATAGAACTAGGCTACCCAAAACCCATTAAGTACTGTAGTTTTTCTTCTGGATAAGCCAGCATCGTAACTTTGAAACATATTGCACTTTAGCAACTTGTGACATACAAACCTTCAAACACCCAACCCGTGATGCCTTACAATGGCATTGCTTCTTTTAACGTAAGCCCAAGATACCTTTAGATAATACTCTTCAAAGTCTGCCCGTGCCCTCCTCCCTGAACATAACCTTTTGAACGTAGACACAAAGTTGTTGTTATGAGTAAACATGTACCGTGCACTGAATGTGGTTTATATGTAAAGTGAACTGTAATGCAGCTCAAATAAAACTGCTCTGCAGAGATTTAAAGAGACATTCTTTCTCTATGAAATGTATATTTTCTGATGAACTCTTTAACAAGAAACAAAACGAAATAGGAAAAATAATGGACATGTAACTTTTCTTCAGGAAATTCGAGATTTAAACTGGGTGTGAGTAATGTGGTTTCCAATCCAAAAGCAAGTAATCTGCAATTTACACTCCCATGGTTCGATTTTGCATGTTGCTTTTATATGGCATCTTGGTTTAGGAAATTTAAATCTGCACATAACTGCTACGAATACTGCATGCTGTTCACCAAGCTGCATACTTTGCATCTATAAATATGGACATGAAGCAAGTAACAGAAACAACTAATAACCAAATACATATAAAAATACAATTTGCCATTTTTTTTAAAACTCTGTAGTCCTATTACAGATCACAGTTTGTATGGCATCCGTTAGTTAAGCAACATAAAGGCACAATCATTAAGCTGTTACAGTACCTGCAGCAAGTAGCATTTCTGGTCATACCTTGAACCAAAGCCTGCTTTCTAGATCACAAGTGCAAAGAAATATGAATTTTATAAGTGGACATTACTGCTTGTTCGATCCAGTGCAAAGATTTGCCATGTAAATCGTCTGGAGGAAGTTGGGAACAAAACAAGCAATTGCATAATAGTGGTTTCTTGCCCAGTAACCTGTAATTAATGTGGAGCATGTTAAAAGAAGGCCTCCAAAATCTTCCTTAATTCAAAATGTGCACCAACTTGAGTGGTTATCAGTTCTATCCTTTGGACTGTGCATTTGCCTTTTTACAGACCAATTAGAGTAAAAAAGAAAGGTACTAGAAAAACAACACTAAACCCAACCATTCCATAGGTGATATATCGATAAGGAAGCTCCACCTCCATATGTTGCCTTGCCCTCCGAATATCGTCACATGGTATGTTGAAGATTTTGCAGGCCAGAGGGATTGTAGCCTTTTTCATGATACCTCTTATCAAGAGCAGTAGGATTACTCCAATTATAAACTTAAGTATGACTTTTGCAAAGAGAGTCAGCGTAATAGGAACAGGATTAAAAGGCAGTTGATCTGGTGATGGATCAATCATTAGTCCCAACATGTAATTAACGTGAGATCCACATGCAATTCCAGCCCCGCTGCCCAGAATCTGAGCTGTATCACCACGTGAAGTGCTCCAGGTGTCAAGAGTGAAAGAAAATATACCCATGGCCAAATGCAGACCAATGATAATTATTGGTGCGTACTTATACGTTAGGTTGAAGTTGTCAATCAGTTCTAATGCAGGATGGAAGACAACCATGATGAGAATAGCATACAGAAATCCAGCAATCACGTCCTGTTTAGTGGGGAAATAGAAAAAGAGACTTAACTTAATAACATCTGTGTCACATTTGGAACCCATTTTATAAATATATGTTTATTGTCTGTAGAGGAAATCATAAATCCACTTATAGAATATACATTACATTTACCATTGTCAAAAATAAACACAATAGCAGCTCAATTAAAAAGTGCAGTTACAGTGCCTTTATGTCCTAAAATTACTTAATAAATGCAAAATTTAGAAAATCCCACACATTTGTCTGGATACATTGTCGTAAGATTCCCAAATAGTCTCTAAAACTGAATAAATAGATCTCCCAGCTGATTCTTTCAATGTAACAAATTCATAAATGTATCGACAATTATCCAATGTATTATCCTATTCCCATTCCTTGGTTAGTGATCCTTCCAGTGGCTTACTATTAATGTTTAAACTACTCATGGTCTTGCTCTAAACCAGTATTTTAATCAGTTAGTGTTCAAATTACTCCCACTTGAGCTTACAAACACAGATGTTTATCAGGTTTTATCACTAATTTCCTTAGCATTAAATAATCTTTAAAACTTCCCAGCCAAACCAAAAAGAACTGAGCTATGAGCAAGTCTGCATCTTGTGTTACCATATACCTTTATTTAATCTTCACTGTTTACATTTTCACTCATTCAAGGGCAATGCTAATCACATGGCCATCAGCCCAGAAGAAAAGTCGCCAGCAAGAGGCCCTTCCGCTAAGGGCTTCCATCAGACCCCTTCCCCCACCACACCTACTCCAGTAGTAGCACGGAGTACAATTGTGACACCACTATCCCAGCTCAGCCCAATGAAAGGAGTAGAGTGAGGTTCTGCAACGTAGGAGGTTCAACGTCTCCCATGCCCCACGAGATATGAAGGTGTCTTATAGCGCAGTATGCTAAAAAGTTGCCGACTGGTATCTTTGTGTGGGACAATAGTTCGTCGAATGTTAGTAGTGTTCCCTCAGAGTAAAAGTCTCCAGTCGTGATAAGGCCCGCAGCCTTTCACTGGGAAATATTATGGTGCGCCAGCAAGGACTGTGCTTCAGGTAGAAGTGTCAAGAGGTACATGGGGGAGTATGGTATGCAGGGTCCCCTGCCATGGACATAGCGTAGCCAGCCCGACTTCGCAGTAGTTAATACAATATTGCCGTGCAGAGGAGAGGAGGATTTGTCTGACAGCCAGGTCAGCAATGGTGTTGGAACCAAGGCACTGAGAAGGACCGATTTTTCACCTGAAAAATGATCACCCAGCCAATCTGCTGACCACTGCAGCTGGGCTGCAGCATAATACGTTTCAAAGTTGGGAACACCCAGTCCGCCCCCAATCTGTGGGTGTTGAATCGTAGACGAGGCCGCTCGGCATCTGTCTTTACCCCATACAAAGTCCATCAAAATGCCCTGTAGTGACTTAAAGAATGCGCATGGTAAAACAAGCGGGAGCGCTGCACAGTAGTAGAGTAGACAAAGTAGGATGATCATCTTAGTGATAGAAACCCTGCCCATAGGGGACAGGGGGAGTGCTCCCCAGAAGGGCAGAGAGCCCTTAACGGAGCGAGGGGCTCAGTCCAAATTGTCCTCCCTAAGGTCCTCGAAAGAATGGTACATCTGTATGCCCAAGTATTTAAAGGTGGTATGACACCATGGCAGTTGATAATTCAGCAATGCCGACTGGAGTTCCGAGGGCACTGGAGATAGGGGGAAAATACAGGATTTAATCTTATTTACCTGCAGGCCGGAAAGGTCTGCATAGAAGTCCAAGGTCTCCAGTACCTGACACCTGGACGTTGTGTGATCGCGCAAATAAATCAGAGCGTCATCCGCATACAAGGAGATTATATGAAATGTATGTAGCTCTGGGATACCCAAACATTGTGCTTGTTGTCTAAGGTGAACGGCCAAGGGCTCCATAGCTATGGCAAACAACAAAGGGGACAAGGGGCATCCCTGTCTGGTGCACCTGGAGATGGGGAATGGATCTGAGATAATTTGCCCCATCTTGACGTGGGCCAACGGATTAGAGTGAAGGATCTTGATCCATGTTATAAATCTTGCACCGAGCCCCATTGCAACGAATGATTGAAAAAGAAAGTCCCAACTCAGCGTATCAAACGCTTTTTCTATGTCTAGTGACACGGCAACTTTGTTGCATGTGGGAGTGGATTGGTGCGCTGCAGTATACGGATCAATCTCCTGGTATTCCTGCCAGGTATAAAACCGGATTGATCCTCATGAATTAAATGAGAGATATACGGGAGAAGCCGGTTGGCCAAACTTTTCCCCAGTATTTTGCAGTCTGTATTTAGCAATGAAAGAGGACAATACGAATGGACGTCCAGGGGATCACGGCCAGGTTTCAGGAGTACCGCTATGAGGGCTTCCCGCATTGAGGCAGGTAGTATGCCGCAGGACTGCGCCTCGTTGTAAACCTGAAGTAGGGGTTGCAAGAGGTGGGGTGCTAACGATGCACAATACTCAAGTGGGAGACCATCTGAGCCGGGAGCCCTGCCTCGGGACAGTTGAGATATCGCAAGGCGGATCTCTTCCACCTCGATAGGTCCATTTAGTGTGTCCGCCTGTTCCGGGGACAGGCAGTGGAACTGTAGGGAGTCCAGAAAGTCAGTCACACGTTCCCCTGGAGGGGGAGGAGCGTATAGTGTACAATTGAGGTTTAAAAAGCTTTATTAATCGCCCCTTGAGTGTTCACTATTTCACCAGTATTCAAGCAAATCACTCCAATAGGCTGGAGATTATCGCGGGCCAGCCATGCCACCAATCGGCCTGCTCCATCGCCTTCCGCGTACTGGCATGTAGTGTAATGTCGGTAATCATGTTTGCACAATCTGTCGTCTGCTTCCCTGCGGTCTGCTCGTAAGGATATAAATGTGCTCGACGCTTTCTCGCCTCTAGCCACAGCGACTTCTTCCGTGCGTAGTTTGGTCTCTAGCTCCGACAATTCCCTGGTTGGAGCCCTACAGTGACCCTGTATCACCACTTTATGTGCATCCCACTCCGTTGCCCTATGTGAGGTCGTGTTTTGATTTTGTGAGAAATAAGTGGTCAGGCATTGAGGTAGGTCCGCCCGAAAGGGAGGATCCATCAGGGCATCTGGTTGCAAGCACCATGTGGGCATCTGAGCCCTCGGACGGCCCCAATCCAGAACCACCTGTAGGGGGCAGCGATCCGACACAGTACGTGCCAGGTAAGTGGCGGTGTTAACCTTGGGTATCACTATGGAAGGGACAAAGACCTTCCCCCAGACATGAGTTTCGGAGCAGGAACGCTGGAGGAGCCCCACACCCCTCCCCTGACCACCAGTTGTGACACTGTCAGAACAAACCGATGAGAACACAAAAAAGAAAATCCCCAGCAGAGTGGGGGAGGAAACGAAACACAATGCATAATAACTACACGCAAACAGAAAACTAGGCCCGTAGGCGTGCATAAGAAGAAACTGGTCCATATGGAACGGGGTGCGGTGTGTGAGTTTCAGATTGCAGAGGTCTTGCCCCCGACCACCCAAGCCACAGCTCAGGCCACTACCGCCTCGGATCCCGTACCAGTCATGACAGTTGTATGGCCAATAATCACGAGCAGCAGCACACCAGCCCGGCATATCATACTGCGGATGAGGAGGACCAAAGTGGTGAAAGAGTAACTTGTTTTTTTTTCTCCATGGAGCTAGTGGTAGCACGGAACATGTGGATCAAATGCCGTCCGCCGACAGCGGAGTGAGTGACGGGCCCCGATGAGAGTCCCCAGCGTCCAAGGAGTCAGTCTGGTTAGTTTTGGCATCGGTTTCAGGCAGAGCGTTCAGGGCCAAGTAAGGACTGGAGACAAATTGCGTGGCTTCGCGCAGTAGGCGGGTGCGCTCTTCCTCCGACTGCGCCTTGGTAGGCTTGTCCCCAGAGCAAGCCCGGCGATCGCGTTTCCCTTTAGGGGTGCCCAGGCCCCATCCGGGCTCCCCTGCCAGACGGGCTGGGCAAGCCCCTTAGCATGAAGCCAGGTCCAGACGTCCTCCGAGGAAGTGAAAACATGTACCGCAGAGCCATCCTGTATCCGTAATTTCACAGGGAAGAGGAGGGCATATTTAATGTTGTTTTGCTGAGTAGAAGGAGTTACAACGTCTTTGGACTTCAGCAGTGAAATCCGGATAGGCAGATATTGATGTGTTCTCGAATTTTTGCGGGCCCTCCTTGCGGAAAAGCTGGAGTACTAGATCTCTGTCTCTGTAGTTAAGGAAGCGGGCGATCAATGGGCGGGGATGGGCACCCGGTGGTGAAAGTCTGCCTGGTACTCTGTGAGCCCGTTCGATCGAGAAGAATTTCGGCACGTTGTTCTGTAGAATGGTGTCCGTTAGCCATCCTTTCAAGAATAATTCCACGCTGGGGCCCTCAACTCCCTCAGGAAAATCCAACAGGCGTATATTATTGCGCCTCGATCTTCCTTCCGCATCTTCAGCTCTGCGTCTAAGTTCGTCCACCTCCGTGGATAAGTGTGTCATTTGCTCCTGGAGGGACATCACATCTGGGGACAGCTGTGCTATGTCACTCTCCGCCTCCGCCACTCTCTCCACCAATGCATGGTGATCCCTTCGTAGTAGGTTGACATCTAGAGTGACGGCATCAATCTTCGTTTCAAGAGTGGTTTAGGTGTCCAAGATGGCCTGTAACACCTTCTCAAACTGTGAGGTGTGGCCTAGCAGGGTGGTCTCCAACTGGCGCAATGCCTGGGCGGTCGAGTCCAGACCCCCAGGTGGCATCCCCGACATCTCCACAAGCATCGCGGGTGTCCTGGCGGGTCACGTCTTACCCATCCGGATGTCCAGGTGTCAGGCTAGCACCAGGCAAGAGCGCTCAACCAGGTTTGCGCACGCTCTATTTGTTTCCGTGAGGTATGGCCAGAGAGATAAGGGGGGTAAGGGTGAATATAATGCCAGGTAATGAAAGGGATACTGGCACAGTAGAATGACACCACAAAGTAGTAGAACAAGTTGAGCCAAGAGCGGGTATTGCCCACAGCAGTATAATGTAGAGAAAGATCAGGGCAGCATCAAAAGGGGTGAGTAATCCACTGATTAAGTTGTTAATATGACTGGGCCAAATGGCTGAGCGGAGTGTGCACACAATCCGAGGGGCGCAGGGCCAGGGGGTCCGCGGGCCCAGTAGGTTCCGGTATCGGCAGAGGGATGGCCCAGATGCAGTGAGTTTGACAAGCTGAAGTACCAAAGCAATAGATGTAGGGTGAGGGCCGATAGCTCCGGTACCTGGCCAACACCGTAAGGGGCAAAGGCAGCAGGAGCAAAGAGCAGCAGCGGCACCCACTCCGGCAGAGGCCCGTGCGTGGGCGAAATGGCGGTAGGGATCTCCAGGATGTGTGTAAGATAAGCTGTGGCTCAATGAGTGCCACCGATTCCCTACCTCATCCCTGCCTATGCCCTGATCTCCGATCCATGAGATCAGTTGGCAGTCCCGGTGTTCCCCGTTACAGGGGTTGAGGTAGATGTAAAGGAGGGGGGCGCCTGGGGTCTGACAGCGCCCTCACCCCCAGCGGTGTCCAGAGCAAGAGGTCCCCTCCTCCTGATGAAAGGAATATCTGCAATTTGCCCAGCCAGGCAGCGTGAGGAGAGGCGGAGACGGCAGGGGCATCCCAGGCCGTGCGCACCGACAGATGAGTCCCACAGAGGGTTCATCTCGGCGGTGCCCACACTCCCCCGACCGCCCTGGCCTGCGCGGACCACGGCCTCTCCGGACACGTGGGACCCGGATGCTGGTAAACTCATCTGCGGAGTTCCTGTAGGGTCCTCCCTGAGCCTGACCTTCTTCAGCCCATACATGATCCCTCTAGCCAGCATCATCCGCTCTCACACCAATGTCCTCTCCTACACCAATGACACGCAAGCAACTCTCTCCATCACTGACAAGACGCCCAGTACACAGATCGAGTTCAATGCCAGCATAACTGATATTGCCCACTGGATGAAGACCAACTGCCTAAAGCTGAACACCAACAAGACTGAACTTGTGATCTTCGGGAAGAGCACATCACTATGATACGCATCCTGATGGCCAATAGAGCTAGGACCAACACCCACTCCTACCAGCAACGCCAAGAACCTTAGGATCACCATAGACAACAAACTTGGCATGACCTCCCAAGATAACGCTGTTACTGTCTCATGCGTCCATACCCTGAGATTTCCAAATTGTTCCCGATCAGCACCCAGAAAACCACCACACAAAAATCCTGGCACAAGCAAGCTGGACTATGGGTAACACCCTGTACGACACGACCAACAAAAACTCACCAGAAGGCTGCAGACCATTCAGAACTCTGCTTCCAGAATCACACTTCGCTTCCCACGCTACACTCACATCACAGCACAACTGAAGGCGCTCCACTGGCTCCCTATTCATAAGCAATCACAATTCAAATGCACCACCCAGTTTTGAGGCAATACATACACAACACCGGTCCAGCATACTTCCATTATCCCATCTGCTTTCACAAATCTTCCAACACCTCAGATCATCCGGACTCCTACTTGCAGAAATCCCATGCATATGGAAAACCAGATCAGGCAATCAAGCCTTATTCTGCATCCCTCCTAGAGCGTGGAACAACCTGCCACTAGACATAAGAGACTCCTCCTCACTTCTTGAATTGCACAAGAAGCTGAAGACTGATTTTATTTTTATTTTTTAAATAAATCCCTCTAGGTCCTAAGTGTGGTCATACTCACACTTGTCTAGCGCCAGGATGCCCTGCCAGGTGATAGTGCAGTCTATAAATCTGCATAACATAAAGTAACATAACAGATTTGTACTGGCCTGAATTCCTATAATGAAACAAATGTTCACCATAAATTTACATTTCCCTAATTATCTGGGTTTATGCATATTCAAAATGGTATACACTGGAGAATCCCTTCTAAACGTCCTCCCAGCTTTGTAGTACAGTATAACATCAGAAGACTGAGCAAGGTCCTGGACTCCCTGGGGTGTCTATTTTTCAGAAATGTCTGGGTTTGGTGGGTTTCCCTAGATGGCTGCTGAGCCCAGGACCAAAAAAGCAGGTGCCCCCCACAAAAACAGGTAGTTTTGTATTGATAATTTTGATGTGTCCAGATAGTGTTTTGGGGCATTTCCGTTTTGCGGGGAGTAGGCCTACCCACAAAAGTGAGGGGCCATTTTTATCGGGAGACGTGGGGGGGGGGGGGGGGGGGGGGGGGATCACTGGGTGAAATTTGTGGCTCCTCTCAGATTCTAGAATTTTCTGTCACCGAAATGAGAGGAAAAAGTGTTTTTTTTGGCCAAATTTTGAGGTTTGCAAAGGATTCTGGGTAACAGAACCTGGTCAGAGCCCCACAAGTCACCCCACCTTAGATTCCCCTAGGTGTCTTGTTTTAAAAAGTGAGCAGGTTTGCTAGGTTTCCCTAGGTGCCGGTTGAGCTAGAAGCCAAAATCTACAGCTAGGCACTTTGCAAAGAACATGACAGATTTCAATGTAAAAATGTGATGTGTCCATTTTGTATTTCCTGTCGCGAGCATTAGGCCTACCTAGTGAGGTACCATTTTTATCGGGAGATATAGGGGAACACAGAATAGCAAAACAAGTGTTATTGGCCTTTGTCTTTCTCTACATTTGCTCCTTCCAAATGTAAGACAGTGTGTATGAAAGACGTCTATTTGAGAAATGCTCTGTAATTCACATGCTAGTATGGGCACACCGGAATTCAGAGATGTGCAAATAACCACTGCTTCTCAACACCTTAGCTTGGGGCCATTTTGGAAATATAAAGGTTTCTTGATACCTATTTTTCAATTTTTATATTTCAGCAAATTAATTGCTGTATACCCGGTATAGAATGAAAAACCATTGGAAGGCGCAGCTCATTTATTGGCTCTGGGTACCTAGGGTTCTTGATGAACCTACAAGCCCTATATATCCCCGCAACCAGAAGAGTCCAGCAGACCTAACGGTATATTGCTTTAAAAAAATCTGACGTCGCAGGAGAACGATACAGAGTAAAACGTGGAGAAAAATTGCTGTTTTTTTCACCTCAATTTCAATATTCTTTTATTTCAGCTGTTATTTTCTGTAGAAAACACTTGTAGGATCTACACAAATGTCCCCTTGCTGAATTTAGAATTTTGTCTACGTTTCAGAAATGTTTGGCTTTCTGGGATCCAGCACTGGTTTCTCACGGAGGCTGAAAGCACAAAAAATAGTAAAAATGGGGTATGTCCCAGTAAAATGTCAAAATTGTGTTGAAAAATTGGGTTTTCTAATTCACGTCTGCCTGTTCCTGAAAGCTGGGAAGATGGTGATTTTACCACCGCAAACCCTCTGTTGATGTCACTTTCAGGGGGGAAAAAAAAAAACACAAGCCTTCTTCTGCTGCCCTTCCCACCCCCCCCCTTTTTTTTTTTCTTTTTTTTTTTTTAAACGAACATTTCGCTGCATTTTGGCTAATTTCTTGGTCTCTTTCAGGGGAACCCACAAAGTCTGGGTGCATCTAGAATCCCTAAGATGTTGGAAAAAAAGAACGCAAATTTGGCATGGGTAGCTTATGTGAAGAAAAAGTTATGAGGGCCTACGTGCGAACTCTCCCAAATAGCCAAAAAAAAGGCTCAGCACAGGAGGGGAAATGGCCTGGCAACGAAGGGGTTAAAAAAAAGGTTAGCTTTTCCCTCAATGGCGTACATGCACCTTGAAGTGATTACTAGCACTTTGCCAAATAATATATCAAGCTTCAACCATCTAAATATACTTTAAATATCTGAAGTTGTGACAGTTCGTACCTGTCAGTAGGTAAATACTGCATCGCAGCAGCTCAATAATAATTCTTAACTGACAAAAAAAAAAAAAAAAAACCTCTCATTGTTGAGGGTCTGGCATATTTATTCAACTTCTCCTGTCGTTACTGCACCGCCACTTTTATTATGCGCATTGCCTAATTCAGTCTACAATAAAACGTTCTTTATCACACAGTACATTCGAAAATTATTTTCTCTTTTTTTCCTATATGAACAAATTTTGCAGTATCAGTGTGAGTCAAACTTTTAGTAAATCTCATCACAACAGGTGATTTAAACAAGGACAGTTGTTCCGACAATGTAAAAAGGCCAAAAGAAGGCTGCAGACAAAATAAACAAAAAGACAGACAGCTTCCCCTGGTAGGGGTCATTGTTCCAAGAATCACACAGGGCTACAAACTTTCTTTCCTACGACCCATAGTAGACACATTTTGTGGAAGGGTGTGTGGTTGTGATGATTATGTCAACCACTTCAGCCCTCAATCTCCACGTATGGAGGTGTAAGTTGTGGAGATTCAGCTTGACAGAGGTCCCTGCCCTGCTGCTGAAACAGAAGGTCCTCCCAAGCTTGCAACCTAATAGGAGGACAGATAGTCGTGCTCAAGAGGTCAAGGAACTACACCATTCCAGCCCAATCCGTGACCACTAAGAAGACTTGGGTCCGGTTGCTCTGACTTTCAGGACTCTGGGTAGGAAAGGTGATTCATTCCAGCGGAATGCGGCCGCTATTGAATGTTTTTGTGAAAATACCAATATGCAAGATTGTCAACACTGTGTAATTAGTTGGTGCTGAAAAGATCTAGCCAGGGCTCTCCCTACTGGTCGAAGGTGTCCTGCACGACCTTGGGATGTAGGCCCCACTCAAGATCGGACAGATATCACCTCAGTTTGTCCGCTTTGTCATTTAGGGTCTCTGTTAGGTGGTTGGCAATCAGGAAGATGTCCTGGTGCTCCAGCCACCTCCAGAGACACAATGCCTCTTGGCAGATGACCCAGGATGCCAAACCATCCTGCCATGGCAGTGTTATCCGAGAGAATCTGCTCCAGCCTCCCCAGTGGACAGCAAGGAAGCTTTCAGGGTCGGATGAATGGGTTGTAGCTCCAGTATGCTAATGTGAAGTTGGCACTCCACAGGAGACCAGAGGCCTTTGAGCTTCACCTCCCCCAAGTGATCACAGTAGTAGCATGCCATCAGCATTGTCAGTTTTGGGTGGGGGAAGAGAGAGCGGCCTGCAGCAGGACAGACTGATCTGCCAGTTACCACTGCAGATCATGGGCCATATCCCTCGATACCTGCACAGTGCCAGAAAAGCGTCCTTAATGTATGGCCCACTGGGACTTTAAGTTCTACTAAAGGGCGTTCATCTGCCAGCTGGCATAATTGACAAAGAGAATAAACGAGGCTGTGAGACTAAGAAGCCTTAGAGTCACCTTCAACTGGAGTAAGCCTGAAACATGTGGATCACAGCCTAAATGTCTAAGACCTATTGTGGCAGAAGAAATCCTTGAAATCGCCGTGTCTAGGATCATCTCAATAAATGAAAGCCTCAGTGATGGAATCAAGGGGCACTCTGTCTTGTTTTCTGTAAACCTCAAAGAAATGTAGGAGTTCTGTCATCGTCCATGAGGTGGTCCACAACTGCCTGCGGCAAGCTCTCCTTCAGCAGTCAGTTGCTGAAGTTTGAGAATATAGATATTCCCAATCTCCGGAGATGGACAGTTACCACCTCCATCTCTTTTGTGAAAACCTGAGGGTTGCCAATGAGGTAGAAAAGAAGCACTGCAAAATGAATATACTCCTGGCCTACCTATAATCACACATAATGCCTGTGGAGATGCATCATATATATTATTATTATAGTTGAAGGATGGATCCAGTCTTCCGGGTCCAGAGCAGTAAGGATATGAGCCATGTTGGAAATTGAGTTGTTGGTTGAATAGTGTACGAGCCCTGGTCACGTAGCTGCCATAATCCTAGCCAGGGTAAGGTACAGGCAAACCCTAAATTAACCTCTGCTCTCCCTCGGACTGCTTTGCCCAGAGCAGTCAAGCTTACTTTAGAGGCAGTGCGTAAAGTGAAGTGAAACAGTGAAAATACAAAAAAAGATCTGCACCAGGCCTTTGAAGTGCGGGAGACTTCAAAGACAGACCACTTAAGTGCACAGAAGTCCTGCCCTTTCTGCCCTGGCTCCAAACTCAGTATTATGCAGCCCTTTGTGTGGGAAGAGGACATACCCTATTGAGATGTAAGTGAGGCTGTGGCCAGCACATCCCTCCTATCCTGTCAGGATGGCCAATCAAGTTACACCTAAGCTCCCATTGTGTGAGGTTGTATAGCTGTCACCCACCCCAGACAAGCGATCAGAGACAGGCAGCAGGCACCAAACGACTAAAGTAAGAAAAAGACAACTTTCTAAAAGTAGCATTTTACAATTTAAAATCCAACTTCACCATAAGTTAGGATTTGATATTGTGGCTGCAGGAATATCAAACCTGAGAAGTTTATCCCTCCCGGATTGTGTATTATACTTATAAGATGTAATAAGGTAATCCCAATGTTATCCTATGGGAGGGATAGGCCTTGCAATAGTAAAAAACGATTCTGGGAGTTTTTCACTACCAGGACATATAACACGTAAAAGTACATACCCTGCACTCTGGGTTATCTGTGGCCTACCTTAGGGGTGACATATGTAAAAAAAAGTGAAGGTTTGGTCCTGGCAAAAGGATTATTTCTCCAGGTCGACACTGCAATGTCAAACCGCACATGCATGCCCTGTAGTGGCAAGTCTGACACAAGATTAAAGGGCTACTTAAGTGGTTGGCATAATCAGTGCTGCAGGCCAAAAGTAGCATTTGATTTACAGATCCTGGACACATGTAGTGCACTTTAGTAGAGACTTATAAGTAAATTAAATATACCAATTTGGGATAAGTCAATATCACTATGTTTAGGGGAGAGGTCACAAGCACTGGTTAGTGATGGTAAAGTGCACAGAGTCCTAATATCAGTGAAAACGAGGTCAGAAAAGTGGAGGAGGTTGGCAAGATGTTGAGTAAAAGACAGCCCTGCCAGGTCTAAGAAGCCATCATGAGCAAATTACATTGTTCCATCTGCAGGAAGATATATATTCAAGGGTCTCAGGTCCAAGACAGATGTGATAAAATGTTATTTATTTTATGAATGGTTATGCAACTTCACCATGTAATAAACTCACAAACCTGTCTGGGGTCCAGTCAGATTACTTTGCAAAACCTTGGCTAGACTCCAAGTAGCTGTGGCTTCGAGCAGTCAGGCTTTAACAAAGGAACAAGTGCAAATTATTTAGAAGTATCAAAACAACTGAATAAGAAGAAAAGCATGACAGAAAGGAAATCCAACACTAATTTCTAAATATAGGTCGTATTTTTATGAATTTTTTTACACCAAAATGAACAGAATCAACTGGAGGGTTCCAGAGATATACATTATTAAGCAAATTGTATGTCACTGCTTTTCCCTCAAAATGTAAACAAGCAATGGCAAATACTGTGGTTCGTGATTACTTTGAAAACATTTGTAAAGGTGGTTTTGCTTCTTGGGCGCTTTAAGCAACCAACTCCGGCAGGAAGCAAGTCAAGTCACAGCAGGACAGTTACCTTTCACTAAAGGCAGTCTCCAGTCCAGTTCCAAGCTCCACATTCAAACCGCCATATGCATCAATAGAGCGGTACTGATGCAAGGGATATACGACGGTGAAGATGCTGTGGATTCTGATCCGGTTGACCAATGTCTTCCTGGTGCCATCCACTGGTCCACAAACACAGTGGGACCACTTTCCCACTGAGGTTGATGTCCCTCAAAGTCCTAGTGAAGTCAAGCCAAAAACCAGTTGGCATTGGTCTACTGGTCTCCTGTTACAGCGAAACCAGTGGTTCCCTTTAACTGAGGCTGGTGTCCATCTTGGGTGACCAAACTCCTGCCCAATGGACTCTCCCAGGTCCAGCATACTCAAGTGCAACATCTGATCATCAGGTCTCGGTCTCCCAGGCTGCGTGTCAGCGGTCAGTGGTAATCAAGTGATTGTGGCTACCAACTTATCAAGGTGGATTCTTCAGCTTTTGTGGCCCTAGAGCTGTAACAGGAAATCTGCAACCTCTCTTGTTCAAGGATCAACGAGTGCACTCCAACCTTTGGTGTTAACTCTCTATGCTGGATCCAGGAAGCAGCAGGGAAGTCCTCCTTTTGTCCTCTCTCCAGTGCAGAAGTGATATGGGTGCCACTTTTATGCTCAAACTTTGCCCTCGGGGATTCAGTGAATACTATCCAATGGGCTGCCAGGTCCCCTTCTGCCTGATGACTTCCTGCAAAATGCGGCATCTAATTATCCCAGAATGTAATATTTTTCCCACTTCCACAATGGCAGAACCCGGTGTGTGGAGCTTGGTAGCCCACCCAGGAGGTGTGGCTACCTGAGGGATACACACCCATGGGAGGACTAGTTTGTCAACTGTTGCCCTTTTCTGTCCCCAACACCAGACTGTCTATCAGAACCAATGAGCAGCCCCTCTTGTGTGTGCCCATCATTTCCTCTTTAAAGACGGCTTTTCCTTTGAAGCTTGCATCTTGGGCTCCCACCCTGTGTGGCTTCCTGCCAGTGAGAAGTAACACCTCTTTCAGCAGAAGGCCCCGGCTGTGTCCTTTCCTGGTAATTGTTCCCATCTCTTCCCAAGGAAGGCAGAAGGTCGTCTTGTGACCAGCATATGTGAATGGCCACCGGAAAACTCTGGCAACACAATAGCAACGTTCTAAAGATGTCCTTTTATTCAAAAGCTAAATTACATTCAACTTGGGCATCAAGTCCAGTTTAATATAACTATTTATTTGATACTTTGAGGTACCAACTTCAGTAGTCCCATTCAGAGGTCAGCACAACAGAGTTGGCCGCATTTAACCTTGTACTCGCCATTGGGGCTACTACCCTGTCCACAGTAAAAACAACAATTTGGGGTTTTTACAGTTACAATATATAAAAATACATGCTATACTTTTCAATGTACAGCATTGTGCCGTAGGACTCCAGAGGCCTACATTAGAGGTGACATACATATTAAGAAGGAAGGTCCGGACTTGGGCATTAGTTTAAACAGCAATGTCTAGTTAGCAGTTGCAGTTTAAACTGCTCTACCAGTCTGCAAGAGCAGGCTGGGAGACATGTTTTATTTTGTCACACTAGGGGTGGCGCAATAAGTGCTGCATCCCATGGAGGACACTAACTTACAGACCCGGGCACTCTTTGTACCATATACTAGAGACTTATAAGTAAGTACACTTATGCCAATTGGGTATAAGCCAATTAAACAAATACTTACTTTCAACGGTCAGAGCACTGCCGTCTGTTTAGTAGGCCTCAGTGTACTCTCAGAGTCTAAAAACCAGATGCATCAGTCCAAACTTTTGAGGGTGATAATGCAGAAAGAGCCATTTCCTTATAATAGGCTTGAGGCCCTGTCTTTTTTCAGGCAAAGCAGCAGGAATAACAACTTCTGCATTTATCACAGTTTAGTACCCTCTTCAAGGTACCCATGGAGAGCAATAGGCACACATCGTGTAGCAGGATGAACAAGGGCTCTTCGGAAATTCATTCAGGCATGAGAGCGATGTTGGGTGAGGAGGACAGAAAAGGCAGGGCATAGCCTTTTCTGAACAATTGCAAGACTCATTTGTTTTAAATGATGGATCGTCAACCTGGGTGGAATTGCTGGATCCTGCCCCACACTGGCTAGGCATGTGTTCCTGTGGACAAACTAAAGGGTTTATTGGCTATTTCAGCACCGAAAGGGGATTTGAAGGACTCTCTCTTTGGAGTGAGGGTGGCAGCATGGGGGCGAGTCCCATTGAAGGACTTGGAATTACTGAGGATTTCGAATAGAAAGTCAAGCGGTCACAAGAATGATTTTAAGCCAAGAACCGTGACTTGGGAGCATGATCTACGAGAACACCCCCAAATGTTTGCCGACCTACAACTTTGCCTCCCTGTCTTGAATCGCCTTCGAATGCAATAGGGCACATTTATCATACAACTTTGAGTCGTGCCCGAATTCCAGGCACAAAGCACACTGAGAAAACTACTGAAAAAAAGATGAAGGAACCCTGCAGTGAAAAGATAAAAAGACACTGTGCCCAAAGAATTCATGATTGAAAGAAACTCAGAAAAGACATTCTTGCAAACATTGGGGATAAGACTAAGGGCAAGCAATATGAAATAGCTATAGTATGTTGAACCTTTATGGTTATAAATATTCATTTTGATAGCTATAAGAGTGTCTATCGTTTTGATTCCTATTCTTTTGGATGTCTTGGCATTAAAGAGTCTAACAAGCACAATACACAATGTTATGGTAATGATTCTTATTACCTAAAGTTTTTATTTCTGATCAGGTATTCTATTCATTACTCACTAGAATACACTCCTCTCGTTCCAGATCGTCTTCCCCACAGTAGCAACCCTGTAACCTTTCCCAGCCTTTAGTCACACTGGTCTTTTGCTGGTCACAACAACACAGAATTGAGGTGCTGGAAGGTGGGCCTTGGGAAGTACTGTTGCTACAAACTCAAATTCTGACAAAGAAACACTCTTAGTTAAATACAAAAACAACAAGGTGATGGATGGAATGACTGAATTAATCTCAGCCACTAGCTATCCCAATCCATTGTTTATGCCCACCTTCCCACCTCAGCTTGGAACAAGCCATATGCAAATCAGTCTTGACCCTGCTCCTCACGGGAACAGTACAGCTCGAACAGCTAGGCCAAGGCCTCCCTGAACCAGAATGCAAGCAACCTAAGACCCGTTTCGCCCTAGTCAGGGCTCTTCAGCCAGGTATAGCTCGGTTCCAGTGGCACAGTAAGCCCGTAACCCACCAGACTTGGGCATCAAATGCAAAAACAACAATGTGATGGAAGGAATGCTTGAATTAATCTCAGCCACTGGTAACTGCTCAGGCTGTATCCCAATCCATCGTTTTTCGTCCATTGTGTCACTGGAATCAGGCTGTACCCAACTGATGAGCCCATACCTAGGGCGAAGCTGGTCCTGGTTTGCTTGTGCTCCGGTTCGGGGAGAACCTGGCTTGGCAGGTCGGGCTGGGCAGTTGGATTCTGCCTTCAACCAGATGGCTGTGCTCCAATAAGGGCACACTAAAGGGTTTTGGCAGGTGGGGCCCCAAGGCAGGCAGTGGACAGACTGCCACGCTTGTCTCTGATCACTGGGTGCCACAGCCTCAGTCATGAAATAGTTGACCACGTTCCTGATGCTGATGTGGTTGTCTGTATGGGGTACACCTACCGAGGATGCAAAAAAAAAAAAAAAAAAAGAATGATAGGATTGATGCGGTAAACATGGTGGAGCAGATGGGGTCAAGGTGAACACTGTGCTCCTGCTTTTTTTTTTTAACTGCTCTCCAGAGTTGAATCTGCTTGAAGAACATGTCCATAAGAGACGACTGGACATCGCCCAAAAAGCTTGTTGATCGTAACCAGGCATGGCGATAAACAGCCATTCTAGTGCCAATGGCTCTGCCGATGCTATCTGAGGCACCCACACCACAATGGGTTGTAAACTTGGCACCATCACAGCCATCCTGTATGGTCTGATTAGTTAAGGGTAAAGGTCTTCTGCGACACCTGGGAGGATTTGATCACCAGAATCCCAGAGAGCATGGGAATAGCAGCCCAGCAGGCAACTGGTATTGACTGAACGTGTGGCCAAACTTGGGGAAGAAAATACCCTCTTCCCAAAGGTCTCCACGTTTGTGGACTCCCTATCCCAGGGAGTAGTTGGTTAAGTAATGGGATTTTCCCCACAGGTGGAAGCTTGTGCCGCTAAGCTCTCAAGAGACCCAAGGCAAAAAAGTGGGGTTGCAAGGGGCAGGTTGGTGAAGCCTCATGACTGGCTAATTTACTGAGAGGGCCACAGCAAGAATTAGCAAAGGTCCCAATTGCTGGTTAATGCCGGTGAGTACTTTATTAAAAGGGCAGCAGGGTTCAGCACTGGTTAGCATCAGCTGGATGACTCTGTTCAGGAGATTAGTATTGACCTCTAAGCTGGGGAACTGGAATCGAGGACCTTTGCTGCCCTCTACATGACCACTACAATGGAGGTCAATTTCACCTCCCACATTGTAGTTATTATCTGAATCAGTCCCAAACAAGGAAAGTAGTATATGAGTTCTGCCATGCATTGGTGGGACGCTAAGCATCTTAGATAAATAAAGTTGAGATTCAATACGTACCGAGTGCAGCCTCTTTCAAGGTTGGAGCGGCACCGACTTGGAGAGCACAAGTGGATGCAAATAGTCTACTGGCATTAATGGAGTCAACATCGGTATTCTGGGAACCGTCGTGCTGGCTGAGCCAGAGGTGAGGTCGGCAAAAGAACAGGTGGAGTAGCAATGGTGTCAGAGGCTCCTAATGGCGCAGAGGGCAAAACTGCTGGTGGTTTCCCAGATGGAAAGCTGTGGCTTCGGGGGGACCACATGTGCACCAGAAGGAGTAGGAAGGACTCCAAAGAGACGGAGCATGGCCTCGCAAACACTAGTTGTGCCGGAACAAGTTGCAGGATGGGCTCCCAAGTCGTTTGACGTTGTTAAAAGATAGAGAGACATGGCATTCCCTCATGCCATCTCAGGTGTACGTGAGTGGTGGGATGGGGCAGAGTCTTACTTAGATTTGAATGTCTTTTCTTGATTTACCCAAAGATTTGCAGCAAGACAACGATAAACCTTGGGACTGACTTCTGGATTTGGAAAGGGGCCGACACCAACCCTTGGTCTTGTACCAGCCTTGGCACTGAGTCTTCTAATACTCTGTGACATATAGGTTTACCTCGTGGTCTCGTATGGCATTCAGGTTCTTCAACACACAGTCCCTGCAGGCCTTACAGTTGTGACTCAACCACAGGCAAACATGATGAGGATCGATCACAGACATTTGTTTATAACAGTTCTTACAAAGTTTAAACCATGTTGCCTTGGAAGGTGACATGTTCCTTACACACTGTGTACTTTTGAGATAAACGTGTCTTAAACGGACAAATGGTAGCTCTGCATCTGGTGGTGTGGAAAGAAAGGAACTGAAGTTACCATGTGGAGTGGCATCTATATTGACCGTGCTCGTCATTTCCTGAGCAATATTGTGTCAGTGCAGAGTCACACTGCACCACCTATAGGTGCGCAAATGTACTGATCAAAAATTTCTGGATCCAGTCTGATGCCTGGGAAATTCGTAAAAGGGAGAGGAATCTGCAGTCTGAAGTTTCTATCAGAAACATATTTTCTAGTGGTTTCAGTTTTCAGTAACACCCGATAGAAGCAGACATAAAAGCATCCTTCGGTGCTATAAAATCTCAAGGCATGAAAAATTAAATAGTTTCTCGTACAGTTATTGGATCTTCGCCATCTTGGAATTCTAATGTAATAATAACTGCATTTAAAATGAAACCTCAGACTGACTTTTCTAAGTTAACTGCAGTAAAATGATGTCTGGTGGTTATTATGCTTAGTGACAGGAATGAGGAAGCTGCACACAATCTAGTACAGACATATTCCGAGCTTTTACCCAGGTTCTGTTTGTATCTTTCACCTCTCACCTGATGCCAAAGTACTGACATCAAAAATTAACAATTCTGCACTCACACAGATTTAACAACTTATTATAAAACATTGACTCTAGACAGAATATAAATGCCCAGGATCCCTGTAGTTTTTCTTTAGTAGTCAAATAACAAATAATTTCAGTAAAATAAAGTGAGAATTATGTTTTGTAGGTCTTACCAAAACTGAATGCATTCCCATATAAATGCGACTTGCACAAACCAAAGAACACCACACGATAGTAAGAAATAATCCAAGCGTAAATGGAAACTGTAAGGATAGTAAAAAAAAAAATTGGTTAAATAGACTCAGGAATAATCTTATAAATAGAAGTAGAAAGTGAAAGTTCAACTCAGCAAAACTGAATCTCTAGGTAGAGTGCCTATGAGACTTTCAACTCTATACAATAAATATACATAATTGTGTACCAGCCTTCCATTGAGAATCAAGATGTTTTCACATTAGCTATCCTGAATTCTTTACATGAAAATTCGGTTTTATTCCAGAAACAGTTATTAAAAATGTAATTCCTTAAACTGATCAAATGCATAGCAAAAATCACTCAGCATTCATTGTCCACCAACGACTAACCTGCTCTCATTTTGATTATTTCTTGGTTTTCTCATAAGCTAAAAAAATGTCTTGGAAAAGGCATTGATTGCCAGACCCATTGTCACTAGGAGGCAATTGCCTACTTAAAGGGTTTTACATTTTCTACTGGCCATAGATGAAGCATGGCTTTAGGGCCTGTACATACATTTGCAATTAGGTGGATACTAAACATATTTCCTTATGTAGTTTACATTGGATCACAAAGCAATGTTATGGGTAGCATAGTTTCTAGGAGAGTCTCACTGCACCAACACCTGCGATCTTATGGGATTGCATTTGCTTAGTTAACCATACTACCTTCTATATCTATGTTAAATAACTTCAAATCGCAACTATCTTCAGTGTCGCATTGTCTAGGCCTTAATGAGAAAATAGTTTATACATTCAACAGATTTACGAAAAAGACAGGCGTCATTAAAAGTAAACTCTTTACTACTTAGGCATACTAATTAGAAAACAGCACTATTTGATGGAAATAGGCTTTCAGGTTTACAAAACCACTTTCCCAGGCCCAGCACCACAAGGACCTTCTATGCACTGAGTCAAGCAGGGAAAGCACCTAAATGTATCTTGCCCAAGCAACTTATCTACAAGGTGTAGCTTTTAAGTCTCTCTAGTCTGCAAACAAAACATAACAGGGGGGTTCGTACATAAAGTCCTCAATGACGTATATTCATAACTTCAAAATAGCAGATCAGGTGGGATATCTAGCATTACTTCTGAATCAAAGTGAAGAAACAAAGGGGATAGGTAGAAAAAGGCATAGGTTAGCTTTATTACTTATTCTCTAACTGAAGGAAAGACACCTATAAAGATGTGCAACATTCAATCCCCCAACACATTTGAGGTACAGTCTGGTTTTATGCCCTTGTTTTCCTGCCTGGAGCTCCCAGGTCCACCTCACCATACTGCTCACAGTCTTGAGAAAAAAACCTTGGCTGAATCGTCTGAGTGAAACGAGCAACAGGGCAGACCAGCCCAGAACTGGTCGAAGAACTGAGCTACTGTAATATACAACTCTGTCTGCCACTTTAGTATGATGATAGGCATAGTCTTCGAGCTAGCATGTCAAGAATAGTTTATTAAGAATCTGGGGTCAACACAGAAGTGGTGACTGAGAAATTCTCTGTGCTCTAGGGTTCAGGCTCCACTGCCATCTTTACTGGTCCGGTTCAAAGCCAGAAACCTGGGGACTTTGTTGTAGACTACCGGGAGGACTGACTGTCACTATCCCTTATTTGAAAGGGAAAAAATAGCAGGTTCTCAGGATGGGGTACTGGAGCTGCCCTTGCACAAGAAAGATGCTACTCAAAAGTTGGTGCCCATGAATGGAGTCAGGTGGGACGAGTCGAACATGTACACTGACATAACACAAGAGGACATGCACTATTCTGCAAGAATGGGGCTTAGAGCTCTCATAGTCACTCCCAAAGTGGAAGTGAACACGTTGACCCCTGTGGACATCGGCTATATAGAAACACATGATGATCCAGAACTTCAGTTGTAGACCTAAAGCATCATGAAGCCGCATGACCGGAGGAGAACCACAGTGACCAAGAGGGTTGCATTTAGCACCAAGCACTTACCATGACCACAAGGGGTGGGCATTGCACCTGTTTGGATGGTGGGGATTGTGCCAGAGCCAGAGGTAGAACTAAAGCCACAAAATTCATTGAGCATAGCCACTTCCTCTTCAAGTGATTCAGGCTCTGCTTATCTCATGCTGGCACTGTAGGTGATCGTGCATCAAACAGCAAGTTTGGACATTCGCTGCTGCTCAAGTTCAGTCAACTCTGTACAGCACACTTTGTCAAGTAGTGAGGCCCCTCCAACGACTACAGGTGAGGCATGCACTAGCAGAGAACTGAGTCAATGAGTAAGGTACTGTGCAAATTAAGTAGAGGCAAGGAAAAGTAGGGAAGAGGTTGCTATTACCAGGAAGGAAATCTTGAGACCCACTGACCTTCACCAGGGCAGTATTCCAATCTGGCGATTCTCTGAATACCAAACATCCTGTGAGGGGTCCCCAGTGACTGTTCCAGACTACTGCACACAAATACTTTAGACGATTGATCCCCGGGAGCTGCATAACATGCCTCTATCATAAAGGAGGTATAATAGTAATAGTCACTGCAATTTAACACAGAGATCTTATGGATTCTATTACATTGTGTGTGCTTTGAGTAATAAATGTATTCTTTTCCAAAGAACAAGCATTAGCTGAACATGGAATTACTGACTTTTGTTGATTAACTTGTTGAGGTCTGAGTCGCTAACTCAACACTGTCTCTCTCAGTAAGTGCTGAACTGCTTGACTTTTCTACCTTAATGGTCAAGGGCTAAAGGGGTATACTTGGTGCTTCGTTCTGAGTGCAATAGTGGGCTTACTCATCTTGACACCAGTCATTAACAGCTCTGAATAACACACCATCTTAGTCCAGCAACCTCAGACTGTCCTGGGGCTCAAGAAAAAGTTCCTATATTGTTGTTCCTCCATTTCATGGCACTCAAGTTACTGACTACGGTTGTAAGGGTGGATGTCTTAGCTTGTTAAAGCACCACAAAACTTCTGAACAAAACAAAGCAATGAGGGACGCACATAATTTCGTACAGAAGGGCTGATGACTGAAGGAACAGAACAAGTAATTTTTATAGCTATGCACAGTCCCCCAAGTCTGTTACTCTTCTCTGGCTGAAAAGAATTGACAATTAGTTTCCAGAACATGGTCGCATTTATAACTTGGTGCATGGTCATGATGGGTCTTAGTTTCCATTCTATTGAACCCTCAACTGCAGTTAGTGTCCACCGACTGCAAGTGGCATTTTCCTCCTCAATCAGGGTATCAGTGACCATACTAACAATTTATGTAGGTACAACTCCCAAATAATTTGTGGAGATCTGAGAACACGTAGCTTACACTAAAACAACCAAAAAAAGTGGGAAAGAAAACATAGCCCTAGTTCACAGAACTAGAGTGGACAAAGAAACATGCAAAGCTAGTTGCACTGCCGACTTAGTGGGTGTTCAATCAATGTGCTGACACACCAGTGCAGTCTCAGACGCTCATCGTTCTGAAAGTCCAAAACACAGATTTTGGCTCTCATTTTGAACTTGGCGGTTCGGGCGGCCATGCCGCAAGTGGCGGCTAAAGCAGCCAGCTGGCATGGCGGGCCGAACCGCCATATAATGAACAGGGTGACGGCCGCCAGCGGCAGCCGTCACCCTCCGCCAGGCTCCCGCTGTCAGGCAGCCTGGCGGCGGGATAAAACATGTTTCATTTCCCGCCAGCCTTTTCCTCGCGGGATGTCCCGCCAGCCAGGAAGAGGCTAGCAGAGGGTGCCCCTGCACTGCCCATGCACTTTGCATGGGCAGTGCAGGGCCCCGGTGCAGTGCCCCGTCGCGCAGGTCACTGCCCGATCTGCGCGACGGATGCAACTGCACCTGCCGCACAGAGGCATTGACGGCGGCTCCAGGCCGAGCCTTTCTGAAAGCCGGTGGGCGGAAACAATGTTTCCGCCTGCCGGCTCTCAAAAAGGTTCATAATCTGGCCGGCGGGGTTCTGGAGTTGCTGGCGGTCAGTGTTTTGACCGCCAGCATGAACACGGCGGTTGTTTCCGCCGTGTTCATAATGACCTCCTTAATTTGGCAATGATCACTAATTACTAAAAGTACTGAGACATCTATAGATCAACAGCTATAGTTAGTATTTTGCTATTAGTCAAAGTCCACTAAATGATTAATGGCATTGAGATAAGCTGTGCAGTTGTACCTGTTTAATAATTTGTTTGACGTGCAAACCCGCTTCCTCTGCGAGAGCCCCAGATTTCCTTCTTTACACTTAGATATAAATGCCTCCTCATGTAAGGCTGAATCAGTCTGGTTCCAAACTCTTGGACATTTCTTTGGGATTTTAAACATGCTTGCCACCATTCTGTGACAAAGAAGAGGTTATTCATTTATTTCAACTGTCTTTTCTCTGCAACTATTTTCCTCTGCACTGTTTTCCTTACTTCCAACTCCAACATATCCACACTTTGTTCCAAGACCATACCTCATTAACCAAATCAAATCCGCTCCAACCAAACTTTCCCCTGCCTCTACCACACCATCCTGGAGTCTATGGCAAATAATAACCCCACTCTAACTTGTCATATTCATCTTCATTTTGTGGCCCTTTACCCCATACGTCTTGTCCCTCTTGCCATCATGGTCTGTAGCTCTTACATTTTATTGCGAGATTTAGAAATTTTGAGGATGAGCACATTTTATTTCCGAGAAGTCTGTCTTCCGTTAACTACCTCGTACACTTATACACAGGAAATACTGTGCTCTGCATCGTTCACACATCTTTGGATGCTATTAGTTCCAAATTATTAAAGGCTATGGCGCTTTGTCTATTCACCTCAGCCACCTGTTATTACCCTCTGATCTCCCTTATTTGACAGTTTGTTTAGCTGCCTCTAAAACGAGCACTGGGCCATGAGTAGAAAATGGAGTGTCTAAAATAGTTCTGCTGGGATGGTTCGTGTTACAATGGAGGGTATTCCATGGATTCGTGAACTTTATTCTCAGACTCACTTAAACTAATTGGAGGTTTAACTTCAACACAAAAGATCAAAGGCTGCAGAAAACCAGAAGTATTCGGTACATCTGGTGAAGTACTTTGTTGCAACAGAACATGTACAACTAATTAGGCATGATGGCTGTTTGATCCATTTATAGTACGAAAAAGGAGATGGGACTTTCAGGTCACAAGCATATGAAAACGCATGCAGTGGCAGATGGTGAACTTTCAAATCGATGGGGCTTAAATGCCTACACTGAATGGTCCAGCAAGACCACAGCGAGCGAGCCCAAAGTCTCTGAGGCAAGTTTGGGGTTCACCCCTTCCCCCAAGAAGTTTTAGCAAAAAGTTAGAGATGGCAAAGTGTATTTATGGCACTTTTTAAAATAAATTATCTAATAACCCAAGAGCTTACCAAGTACATCCAAGGAGGAACCACTGAAGTATCATAACATCTGAGACTCTGCAATAGCAGAAACTTTGTATCCGATTGGCTTTGTCTATCAGAAAATACTACCAATAGAGGTAATCCAATTGCAAGGATTGCAAGGAGAGGGTAATGAAGTTTCAGAAATATGCCTGTGCTGTGTTAGTAGTGACTGACAGATCTTTGACAGTGCATAAAGAGGCGAGATGGAGAATATGAGAAACTGCATCCAAAACATGCACTGTGTATACAGGACCATATTTTCCCCATTTACAAAATACAAAAGCATTGTGGAGTAGTAGGGCAACAGTAGCCCTATTGCAAGCAAGACAATCGGGCCTCCCGTGTTTCAGATTCTTTGTGAAAACAGCAACTAGTTTTGGATGAGCAGGGTCCCTTACAGGGCAGGGCTGTGGCGCCACTGCATCTGCTGCAGTATTTGGGAGCTACACCTCTGATGTGATAGAAGAGCGCTCAAATTTCATCTCAAATCCTAACAGCTCTCCTCCGTTCCAGTTTTTTTCTTTGCATTTTGTTATCCGTTGTGGTGATTTCGCACAGAAATAGGCGGAACTGTCACTCAGGCAACAAAAAAAGACAATCAAGCATGGAATTGGAAAACTTTAAAGCTCTGATAATACAGCAATTACGTCATTTTTCCAGTGTAGCAGACCGTTTTTTTCCACAGGTCTTTTTTTATAGGGCCTGGATTATTTTAATCAGTCTACCAGACAGATTCAACAACTAGAGCGTAGTCCATATTTTTTCACTTGCGCAGAAGCAGAGCTATAAGCGGAGTACATTTCAGCAATTGTCTCTTTCTCCACACTACTACCCTCAATACTGTTAAAAGCTGTTTAACAGAAATCAGATGATTTTTCAGTGGAAGTTAGTGGCGTTATAATGAGAATGGTAAGAAATAATATTCGGCCTGAATGTGGTTTTTACGAAAAGTAGGAGGACGGGATTTACATAAATTTAAAAAGTATTACCCCGCCCACTTCGATCTCTGATAAAGACATATACACATACATTCACACACCCCGTCTCCCCCGCCCCCTCCCCAAACAGAAAAATCTTAACCAGGGCAGGCCTCTTCAATGTGATCTGGCATGCTCTTTCAGCAGGACCCAGGATTCCCATATCCCATAACTCCCACAAGCCCTAATGTGTTTTTTTACGAAAAGTAGGATAACGTTTTTTCCATAAATCAAAAAAATATAAGCATGTCGTGCCCTTCCTACCCACTCAGAAGCCAGGATAAAGATAGTGGTAAACTCTTTTTCTCTATTCAGATTTCTGATAGGGCAAAAGAGGGCATGATTGACAAGCCCTGTAGCTCCATTATCCGAAATTCTGGACTGCCTGATGCTATTGCAGGCTATCAAATACTTATTGGTACTATTCTAACAACCACCGACTGACAAATGTGCAATACAACCAGTGGACCCCTCTTCTCCTGCCAAGTGGCTATTACAGCTTTTGCAAGCAAACACATGACACAAGATCATTTGTTTTCATGGTCTAAGACCTCAAGCAATTAATTGCAGACTGATGCAGTGTGTCAACGCCCTGGTGTCCCCTTGAAAGAGCAGCAACTGAACGCTACAGCTAATTTATCACTCATATTGTCAGTGAGCAGAAGGGAACATGATAAATTACATCCCAACAACTGGTCTCATGATGCAAATTGATCTGAAAGGGGGTGGAGGGAGGAGGTGGTTCTATTTATGTCACACTTAATACTTTTTTAAACAATTATCTTTAACCACAAGGGATAAATATCTGGTTAAGATGTTATGATTAGTCACTAGCAACAGCAAGGACAAGAATTTACCTCCCTGAATGTTGGTGTACATCACTGTTCTTCCAAAACCTAAAACCATTGCTGCCGCTCATCTGAAGGGGTCAGTCAATCCATTACTCATTACAAGAGAAGGCTATTTTTACCTTCCAAATCCATTAAAGAAAGAGCCTTACAAGAATGTCACCACTGTCTTTACCAAGGTATGAAGGAATGTAAATATCTTACAGAAGAGTTAATAAAATTATATTTCGATGGCCCCAGATGAGTACAGATATCAATCAATATGTAGCCATTGCTGTTGGAGAGTGGGTTGTTATTAGGTGAATGTTTGTACCTTCAGCTAGTAATAATACCGCAATCACTAATTAGGACCAGTCAAGTCTCAATAAATTAGTCCTTGCTCAATCCTTTGTAGCTTGGCAATGAGCAGTCAGGATTAACTTAGGAGACACGTAAGTGTAAAGCATTTAATACCACCAAAACAGTGAACAACTAAAAGACACAACTCAATAAAAATGCAACACCAACTTAGAAAAATAGAGAAAATGTTTATCTTTCACAGGACTCCAAAATGGCAAAAATATCAATGTAGGGAACAGGTGATAAAAATTTTGAAAGCATAGTCTGTGGTATAGTGCTTAAAAGTGCCAACCGTGCTATCTGGTCGTACTGGACGGAGTCAAATCTAAAATTTCAAGCCGACCACAATGGAGCACCGGTTGGATCCAGTCCAAGGTGAATATTTACCTTCTTAGAGCCTTGCAGCTGCGAGCAGCAATACTTTCTGTGCAAAGAGATGGTCTTGTGCCCACTCGCGCAGATCCTTTGTGCAAGCACCGCAGTTCTGGAGAAAATGGGCCTGTTCACGTTTGCGAAGAGCCCAAAAGCCTAAATTTAAGATTTCACAAAGCACTCCAATGTCCCAGGGCTTGAGAGGCGCCTCTTGGAGTTCAGGAACTCATTGCAGGCAGCTCTAGGAGCTATAGTGAGTTGTTTCTTGCTTCCTTTGGTGAAATAGGTGTCTTCTAGCACTAGCCAGGGGGTTCAGAAGCTCTGGATTGCCATTTTGGGGCTAGGACTCCATCTCATGCAATGCATCTGTGCAGTCCAGGAATTTGCCAGCTGGAGTGATCTTTTCTTTGGGCTTGCAGGTGACTTCTTCAAGCACTTTTCTTCCTGTGCTTATCAGGAAGTCCACTCCTTTCAAGAGAGCGACAGTCCTTTCTTTTTGGAGCCTTGAAAGTGCAGCAGGTGCAGTCCTCCTGTTGTGCAGTCCAAGAGTCCGCAGGGCAGTCCTTCTTCTGATGTTCCACAGGCAGTGATCTGAGGGGCACCTACAGATCTCCCATAGTTATTTCACATTTTGGGCTTGCAAGAGGGAAGCACCTCAACTAATGGGGTTTAAGTTGCCATCCTCTGGTATGACCACTTCCTGGGGAGTGTGGCATATGTTTGGCCCAGAATTTTCAGTTCATTTAAAAATCTAAATGGAGAAATTCTCACCCTGGAGTGCAGGTCCGGCTAACCCAACCCATGGGGTGTGGATAACTTTTCTCTACATTCCCCTTCCAGCCCCTCTCCTAAAATAATTAAGGGGGCAAGGGGCTCCAATCTGGCAGGGAATCAAAGGCATGGGGGCTGGCATGGGTCCAGTGGCATCTGTGCTACATTTTAAGTCCAGCTTATCTCTCCAGCTCCCGTCATATCCTGGCTTCTTCAGGAAACAGCTCACCTCCAACCAAATGACTGTATTCTTTCAGTCTCACGCCTCTTCACTCTTCCTCAGGGAGAAAGCCTGGGTCAGACTGTAAATAGCTGACCAATCAGGAGAGGCTTCCACAGGGCTGCTTTTATGTAACTTCAGTATAGTAAGTTCTAAAAACCACTTTCCTGTAATAGTTATAATAAATCCAACCTTGGCAAGTTGTTTGATGTATTGTTAAGGTGAACTTCCAGAGGATATCAATATAGCATAGAGAGTGGAAATACAACCCTGTGTCATCCCGCCCCAGCATACAAACTGTCCAACAGGGAGCAGCTCTCTAGAAGCTCCATACGCAACTGTAGCTGTTGCATTCAATGTTTCAGTTGAGTGTAGTGGAAAAAGTCTAAAGAGTGTAGATTAAAGTTATGACAGCAGTTCTCAAACATTCGCATGTCATCACTGTGAAATAAGTCAGAAATCTTCAAGTAGCCTCCTTCCCTCCATTTGTCGAAGGGTCCCGAATGTTGTGGTGGGGGAAGACCCCATTATAATGGACAGGTATGTGTGGTGAAGGAAAGACTGTCAGCTCAACGGTTTTCTGACCGCATCCCAAACATTCAAAGTAGTAGTTGTCCGAGTGTTAAAATGGGAGTCTTACGGTGGTCTTGTTTGGGTTTCCAAAGGATATCCCATATTGTGCGACCCACGATCACTCAATCCATATGCAGCCAGAATTTGTACAAGGCCATAAGTGACCACTCTGACATGACTCGCAATTGCGTCACTCTGTAGTATGTAGGGGCGCCTGGCAACGCCAGACCCCCAGATCCTTCGGGAGGGTTAACGTTTTGTAGAAGAGTCGTGTCCTGCGACCCTCTCAAATGAAACGAGTGGTCAGTAAGCAAATTTCTTTTAAAAGTCGCTATGCACCTTGATTGGGAGACCTTGACATAAGTATAATATGCGTGGGAGCACTGTCATTTTAACTGTGTTGATATGCCACACAGAGTAAGATTAAGGTATGGCAGGGCCCAGCGCTTGAAATGCACTCGAGGACATCTAAGTAAGGAAGAGTAGTTTGCTTTAAATAAGCCAGAGAATTTGAGGGTAAGCTTTATGCCTAAATAGGTGGTGATCTTTTTAGCCCATTGCAAGGGGTATGTAAAGGCCAATTCCTACATTTCAGGCAGGGGGATTATCAAATTAACTAGGTAAGATTTTTGTAGGCTGACAGGGAAGCCAGACACTGATTCATAAGCCTGGTGCTCCACCTGGAGAATCGGTAATGAGATTTTAGGGGGGAGAGTAAGGGCCGGCAGGGCATCGGCCGCAGTTAGGGAGACCTTATGTTCGCCGGAACAAAAGTTAATCCCCTGAATATGAAGGTTAGCATGTATCCCGGCCGCTAGGGGCTCTATACTGAGAGCAAAAAGTAAGAGAGAGAGGGACATCCCTGCCTCGTCCCCCTCATCAACTGGAAAAAGTCAGAGGCCGTGCCATTGGGAATCACCGAGAACGGGGACAGGAATAGTTACTCATTATCATGGTGATGAAATGTTCGCTAAAGCCAAACCGACGTAAAGTGGTCACCAAGAAGGACCAATCCACTCAGTCGAAGGTGCTCTCAGAGTCAAGCGCCAACCACACTGCCTGTATACGTTTCTCCATTACCTTTTCTATTAAGTGGACTGTATGGCTCAGGTGTATCATGCATTTGGTGGCCTTTAATAAATATGGACTGGTCTGGATGAATCCGCTCAGGCAAAATATCTTCCACTCTGTTGGCCAGAATTTTTGTATATAATTTTGTGCCTGAATTCAAAAGGGCTATAGGCCTATAAGATGCATATGATTAGGGTTTTTTCCCAGTTTAGGAAAGACTGCGAGTAAAGCCTCGCCCACTGTACGGGATACCATCTACGAGGCCATATGATTGAAGAGGAAGGTTAGGTAAGGGGTTAATTTAGAGCTAAAAGTCCTATAAAAAATGTGAACTTACGCCATCTGGACCGTGGTATTTGTGTAGTTTAGGGGTGTTGATAGCTCTCTGTACCCCCCCCCCTTGTGATGGGGATATTTAGTGTGTCATTAGCTTCCGAAGATACTCTTGGCAGCTCTGCCCTAGACATAGGTAAACTGCTTATTTGCATTTACGTGGTCGGTGGTGTAAAAGTGTTTATATAAGTACCAAAATAATCGGGCTTTCTCAGCCTCTGATCGGTATAATACACCAGCTTCGTCCCACAGTTGCCCAATATAATCCTTCGCTTGTTTCATTCGCAGCTGCCCTGCTAGTAGGAAGTCTATTTTATTCCCATTTCAAAGGAGGTGTGTAGTTTCAGCCCTATTAGTATGATTGCCTGTAGTTTGCCTTTTAAAGACTTTACTTTCCTTTGTAACATAAGGGAGGGTGTTGTCATGTGGGCCTCTCTGCTGTGATGAGTTCCCGCTCTAGTGTATGTCTCTCCCTAGTCTTTTGCCGGTTTAATGTGGTTACTAACGAGATGCATTTGCCTCACATGATTGCCTTATCGGCATCCCAGGTCGTTGAGTAGGAAGACTTTTGCCAGTGACCAAGACTAGCAACCAAGGCCTGCTAGTTTCCAAGCTGGGTGACGGAGCATCACCCAGGAATTCAAGAGCATCTGCCATGGAACACCAGCACCTGCCAAGACCAGTGTGTGCTGTGAAATAAGAGGAGCGCGCTGGAGGGAGCAAAGTCCAATGAGGAATCCTGTTGAGTGGATGCCTTTAGCAAGGTGAATGCTGCGGCACCAATCAGGTCATTGACTGTGTGCATGGAAAATCAGTGACCCTCACATGCAAGAAGAGGCAGCCTGAAAAGACTGTTGTGCTGAATGGGTCTTAGCTCGTGTGCTGTGGTAGCTGGCGACCCTGATTGCCAAGAAGGGCCGCCATGAGGAAATTTGCTTTGCTGATCGTGTTGGAGCCATTGTGCTATGGAGTTGGTGACGCTGTATGCCAGAGTGGGCCACAGGTACCAAGTAGGAAGAGATACCTGGTCAGGATCTTCACCGGTGGAGAGAGGCTGCTTTGAGAACTGCTAAGGACCTGCATTGTGAGAGGGTCAGGGCCTTCACACTTTTCCCTTCCCACTGAACGCACGGTGAGAAGAACCAAAAGAACCTACCCACCTTATAGTAGCCATGAAGAATCTCTTGTGACTGCGGTTGCACAACAGCGTGAGAAACTTGCGGACTGCTGAGCGGAGCCCGTCTGGACCACATGGAGAGAACTGCTGCCACTCCGGTGTCTGCAGAGCGTGTTTGCTCAGGGACTCAGATTGCTTCAATCCTGCTTTAATCCTGCAGGTGGATTCACACTGATTATGGATCAGACACCCCTCCTTGGGAGAACTTGCTTGCTAGTGAGAGCTGGAAACACTTTTGACTTTAGTATGGACTCAGACTACTAGCGGCGCTTCATCTGAATGTCACCTATAGTGAATGAGGAGTAACCAATGACACTAGATAGTGGTTAGTTTAGCAGCCTGCAGCAACTCAGAACTACTCACACACCGGGGGCGGGTGCCACAGCACGGCTGGGTTCAGCTCACTGTATTTATTAACAGCTGAGACCCAGCCACGGCTACCTCAATACGTAGACTGTAGTTCCTTCCATGCTAGTGGACTAAGTGAATTATCTAGGGGTGACACCTTGCCTGTTGCTGCTTTGCCTGCAGCTTGTGCCACCTGTGTGTCACCAACAGCCACCTTTCCTTTTGGAGGCTTCATATTCTGAATGTCATGATGATCACTCACATCCAAGTTTTGAATTGCCTAATGCGTGACGTTTTCTTGTTTAGTGTGTGCTTCTGTGAGCTAGTATAAGCAACGCTTTGTCAGACAATACCCACTTTTATGTAATGTAACATTATGGAGGTGTTCATAAAATAGTCCAGGATGCAAAGTGAACTTGGCTAAAAAGCCAATGCTGCCCAAAGAATTAAATAAAACGCTGAGCTTGTGATCAGCTGATCACTTCACTGATTCTACCCTGTACAGAGAAAGAGAAACTGTCACAATGAGAAGTTCACATGTTGCAAATTGATCTTAGCGCAGTTTTGTGAATGTGTATTCTTCAAACATTAAGATCAGTTAATCTATTTAAATTGGCTAAAGTAAATAGGCCTACTGGTGAAAACCAACACTTCCCAGAATGCATTTGTTAAAAGAATACACAGAGGTGGGACAGCCAACATTTATGGAAACCTACAGGCTATTCACTGGTAATAGTACCAAGCACTATATAATTGCTACAGTACTGTATCAATCGATTTCTTGGACTGAGATTGTTGAAAGGCAGTGTAGTCACTTCCCGGATTTACAACTGTGACCTTCAGCTCACGCACAGATATTGATAGCACTGGCTCAAACTACAGAGCTACCTTCTCAGAAATGACTGCCATGACATTAACTCTCAAAGACGATAAAATCAGCTCAGATATCACCCAAGTGACAAGAAGTATACCCAGTCTCAATGAAACAGAGACTGCGATGGTATGCAGAAATGATCAAGGGGCACAATAATTCTGTTGAAACTCCCTTTTAATATTGAGCGCATAATTAGGTTTGTTTGTGTTAGTCTGAAAGCTTCGCTCTCGGTGACCCCCACTCCTGACTATTTTCACCTAACAGCACTTTGTATTTTCAGACAAGTAGTTTCATTGGTCAGCATTAAAATCTAGCTTTGCCAAGTACCCACCTCTTTGCTATATGCTCATGAGAAAGTGCCACTCATCGGGCCGAAAAGGAGGAACAGACCACACAACACCGTTCTAAGGGGTAAAAGGCCGCTTTAATAGAACAGGTCCAGTATAACAGACAACCTTGGCAACAAGCCTTACAAAACTATGACCTCACTAAACAAAGTTTCCTCCTAGCCCCTCCACCCCCACTAAACTTGCCCCTTCCCAGTAACCCTTAATCAAAACCTTTCCCATCTGTCTTACTGCCCCCTTCTGTATTTCCCTTGCATTTCATCCCTTGTGACCCTTGCTACAACCTACCTGACCTCAAACTTTCGCCTCATCCCATTCCCCCCAGCGGCTTTATGTGCAAATCCCCCCGCCCCAACCAGACCTGTCTACCAGCGGCAGCCTAGCTTAACACATACAACAAACATACAAACCAATTCATGAACAAGTACCTGTCCTCTTAAAGCCTTTTTAAGCCCTAAATGATAAATTTTGCCACTGAACTGAAGGCCCTTCAAACAAAAAACCCGCAAAAAAGGCAAGAAAAACAAGGGAGGGTGGGTGGGCCAAAAACTATCTGAGTACCGCCTCCTGGGTGTGATCACGGCCAAAGAGGCCGCCCAAACCCAACCCACATCTTTTATACCAACCCCCTAGACACCACGCCTTCCTGCCAACTGCCCAATAACATTAGCCCGATCCCTCTGCAGCCAGTTCCACCAGCCCGATAAGCCCAGGGGAGACCAGGCATGCCTGACTCCCCCCAAACCCCCATTGGGCCGAAAAGGAGGAACAGATCACACAACACCGTTCTAAAGGGTAAAAGGCTGCCTTAATAGAACGGTTCTGGTATAACAGACAACCTTGGCAACAAGCCTTACAAAACTATGACCTCACTAAACAAAGTTTCCTCCTAGCCCCTCCCCCCCCACTAAACTTGCCCCTTCCCAGTAACCCTTAATCAAAACCTTTCCCATCTGTCTTACTGCCCCCCTTCTGTATTTCCCTTGCCTTTCATCCCTTGTGACCCTTGCTACAACCTCCCTGACCTCAAATTTTCACCTCATCCCATCCCCCCCAACGGCTTTATGTGTAAATCCCCCCGCCACGCAGGAAAACCGCCCAGTGTTTTCTTGCCCCCACCCACATACCCCTCCAGGCTAACGATCCCACAACTTCTCGCCCAACGAGTCTGCAATGAGCATCCTCAATTCGAGTAAATACATCTCATTCCCCAGGAAAGACAAATGCACCCCATCCTACCTAAATAAACCCACCTCAGAAACCACCAAATTCTCATGCCGCAAAAACGAAAACCCCTTTTCCTGACAAAAATTTTTCATTTCCCTGTTCACCTTCCTCCTCTGCCTTTCTCTACCGGCTATCGAATATGCCCTTCTCCAATTCCTACGAGGTACCAAACAAGTCCACACAATATGTGTGCCAGCCCAACGTTCCTTGATCCGCAACAAATCCATTTTCATTGCCTTTAGCAAACCAATACCTGATAAAGAAACTAAATCATTTTCCCCAAGATGAATCACTAAAAGGTCCGGACAAACCCCTCTCTCCATCCTACGGGACAAAACTGATAAGAGCTCACCCCACCTCATGCCACTCTTACCCACCCAACTAACTTTAATCCTCGTCCCATCCAACCCAAACTGCTTCCCAAAATGCCTGGACGCCGCCTGCTTTTCTGCCCAACGCACAAAGGAGTGCCCAACGATCCAAACAATACAGCATCCCTCAGGACCACCGACGCAACCTACGAAAGAACAGCTAAAAAAGACATAAAATACTTAAACCTCAAAGTACCACATAAAAGTGACCGTGAAACAGGATGGAAAAAAAAAAAAGCAGAACAAGCCCGAAAAGGAATATCACGTAAAAAACCCAAAACCATTGCTCATTGGAATTGCCAGACATAATGCTTAAAACATTGTGATTTCCATCGCCCTAAATCCATTATTGCTATATCCGATTTACCTACCGCTATCGCTTCCGTGGCCGCTCCAATTCTAAAGGAATGTGTCCCATAGTAATGATAATCCATCCCCAGCCAAGCCAAAGCCCGCCTCAAAACAACCAGCAATTGATAAGCCGTCAATAACGAACCATCCTCATGCATGAATACAAACCTCGATGACTCCGATAATCTACCTGCAAAAGACACCCAAAGCCCAACCGGGCAGGTAGACAACCCCGTACCCTTCAAAAATACCTCTTGACCCCTCCCCAACTGATCATTTTTTGATGCCCTCACCCAAACCACCACAGCCCCACTCCTTACCTGCACATCCGACCGCAAAATCCCATCACGACCCTTGACACCCAAAAGCTCCGAAACCCTAAAAGCTCCATGGAAAAGCCAAGACATGCAGAGTGATAACAATTGACATTCCCAAGGCGAAAAACAAACCTCACCCAAAACACCCAGCAACTCTTGCAATAAACCTGTTGTAATAGGTCTCAGACTATCCCTTCTCGCCCCACCCTCCCTAGCCCACCCAGCAAGCAAACGTCTGCAAAGCTCACCTTCCACTGGATCATAACCCCAAAAATACTTACCAAAAAAGGATATCCCCGACAACTTACCTGAAATAGTGACTGCCGATAAACCCAACTCTATTTGCTGCATAATAAACTGAACAGCATCTTCCCTCCTTCTGTTACAAACTTCCAAACCCCCTTCCTGTCTAACTGCGCCTGACCTTAAAAACTCCAACCAAGCCTGCTCATAACTCTTCCGGGTAGATGGGGCTACCGATTGTTGGACCAGCTGCAACATTCTCACTCTCCTAATTCCCATAATTCAATAGGAACCGCCGTCTTCTGTGCATCCGCTCCCGGTGCAAGCCCACGGAACCTCTGCCACTGAAAACGAGACAGGGCATTACCAATATCGTTATTCACACCAGGAACATATTTCGCCTTAAACATCACATTCCATTGCAAACATTTTAACAAGAATACCCTCAAAAGTCTCAACACCTTCTCGTCTTTCGCCCTTTGTGAATTCACTAAATGGACCACTGACTGGTTATCTACATTAAAAACAACATTACAATTCGCCAGATGTGAACCCCAAACCGTCAGAGCCACCACCAATGGGAAAAATTCCAAGAAGGCGATGCTATGTTTAGCTCTTTTCCAACTCAGAGGCCAACTCTCCGCCGCCCAGTGCCCATCCCAAAATAGACCAAAACCATGTGCTCCAGCTGCATCAGAAAATATCTGTATCTGCCACTGCCAATCAAACTCATCCACCAACATGCTAACACCATTAAACTGTTGCAAAAACCCAATCCATATCCTCAAGTCCTCCTTGACACTCGCACGAAGACGAATATGCTGATGCAGCAAAACTGCACCCTTCATTGCAAAACCCAAACGCCGACAGAAGGCTCTGCCAACTCGAACAACTTCACATGCAAAATTCAAATGGCCTAAAATGCTCTGTGCCTGCCGTAACTCCAGTTTTGGCCTCTTAACCGCCTCTTCCAACAAAGAAATCAATTGCTGCACCTTTTCACGTGGCAAACGAACTTCCAACTTGACCGAATCAAAATCAATTCTCAAAAAACTCAAGCAGGTAGATGGCCCTTCAGTTTTGTCAGTAGCCAAGGGGACCCCAAACTCTGCTATGAAACTCTCAAAAGTCTCCAACACCTGACCACATTCACCAGACTGGGGTCTCCCTATGAATAGAAAATCATCCAGGTAATGGGCCACCCTTATGCTGTAAAAACCATTGCAAAAAGGTGCTAAACATTTCAAAAAGAGAACAGGAAACAGAACAGCCCATAGGCAGCATCCTATCCACGAAAATGGCATCCTCACATTGCATGCCCAACAATGAAAAATCCTCCGGGTGCACTGGCAAAAGCCGGAAAGACGACTGAATATCTGATTTGGCCATTTCAGCACCACAACCACACCTCCGCACCAATGAAATGGCATAATCAACCGATGCATAATGAACCACCGAGGCCTCAGGAGCAATGAAATCATTAACCGACGCACCCGCCGGCCAAGACAGATGATGGATAAGGCGAAACTCCCCACTCTGCTTTTTGGGCACAACCCAGAGAGGGGAAATCGTCAAATTCGGCAATGGCCAACTGAAAAAGGGGCCTACGATCCTACCCAGCTCAACTTCCTTCTGCAGCTTAGCCTTAACCACATCAGGGCATTGTCTTGCTGACCTCAAATTGTTGGCCCATCTCCTCACCCTTGGACCTTGGTAGCATAACTTAAAACCTTCCTTAAAACCACGAGTCAAAACTTTTGCATCCTCCAAACGAGGATAAAATTGCAACCAATACGTAACAGCCTCAATATAAATAGGAGTAGGGCCCTTTACCTGCCAACTGTTGACCCTGCCCTCTTCCCCTGTCCACACCTCTACCCTGCACTCCTTGCCCAGCCCAATTGAATCCTCCAAAACATTGGTAAACCGGGTGCCTGCCCCCACAGTTGGAACAGTCATGCCGAAATTTACATTGCTGCCTTGTGCACATGCCGCTGTTGAATGACCAGCAGGCCCCATTATGCGGAAATTGACCTCTTTGTCCAAACCTCATCCCAAAATGGGTGGGACGACCCTGAAAGGGCTTATACTGAACCGGTAAACCACTAGCTGTGTGCGTTGCTGGGGCATTCCGAGCAGTCCTCAACCACTGCATCCATAATTCATTATCAATTTCGCCCCAAGCCTTTTCTGGATAAACCGCTTTTCGGGCTCTAAACTCCTCATCATAACAGAACCAGCCAAAGCCGCCATAATCCATCTGGGCCCTTCTCACCACATCCATATATTTCAAAAGCGCAACAGAGCAATCCGGAAAACGCTTGCACAAAACACTTGCATAAATCAAAAATGCTGACGTCCAATTCTCAATTGTCGTGGGCACTTTCGGTCTGCGAGCCAATTCCCACTCCTCCTCCTTAGAGCCCTCTTTAGCCTGAACTTCTCTATGAAGTAACTTAAAAACATCCAGAAACTCCCCTTTCCATATTTTCTCCTTTAAACTTAGAGTGAGATGCGCCCCCAAAGGCATTGACACTCCCATGTATGGCAATTTCTTTCCTTTTCCCAAAACCTGATTAGTGGCGCCATTCTGCCCCGTACTCACCTGATCTACCCCAGACTTACCTGCGACTTCCTGCACCGTACTCGAAGAACCCACCGCCTTGCTCTCCTTCCCTTCTCCACCCGCCTGAATTGCTACATCCACATTCTTTAGAGCTCGAACCTCAAACCCGGACCCCCCCCACCCCCAATCGCCAATCCCCCATTACCTGTGTCAAACACCTCACCTCTAGATAAATGCGCAGCAACCTCTCGCCGAGATAGCCGTTCGCCCTGGAACGCCTGCCCACTCGTGGACGCTTGAGGAACTGCAACCACCTGATCACCATTGTCGCCATAATCCAACTCTTCTTCCTCATCGCCACCCAAAATAGTGCTCCGGCTATCCAACCGTGGCTCCCATACTCTGGCACTCGAGTCCAAAGATCTGGCCTCCAAAGACGTTACCTCCCTCGCTGTCAGGCGAACCGCTCCGGATTGTGCCCTCTCTTCTAATCGGCGTCCCGGAGGTGCCCTGACCCCCCACCGAAAGTGGACCTCCAGCCGGCCACCCTGACCGCTGATGCTCTACCGACACCCCATGTCCACTCAAAACATGAGGGGCCACACACCCAGGAAGGTACGCCCTCTGTTCCTGCACCAAAACATGTTTTCCCACTTGCGTTGGCCCTGTACCACCATACTGCGAAGTTAAACCACAAATGGTACCCTTCAAAATCACACCCTGTTCATCCCTAACAAACACTTGCCCTCCTGTTCTAAAAACTGACTGATTAGCCACCCCCCATTCTTGCACCCCCTGCACTACCTGAGAAACTGTCTTGGGAATCTGCCTACCCAACGCTCCACTTTGAACCAATAAACACCTATCTAATTGTCCACTGCTGCCACTACTACCCTCACCATGCACCTCCAACACCTCGCTTTCTTCCTCAGAATCTATAATTACATCCTTACCTACCTGTTCTGTAATAATCCTGTGCCTGTCCTCGCCCTTCTCAAAAACTGCATCATCGACAGCTAATTCCCTTAATTCGGAGGGCGCGGCCATATTGGCTGCCCCTCCTAACTGCCTTTCTTCAAAAGGGGCGTTGCCGTGTTCCCCACCGCTTTCTAAATCGAGTGGGGCTTGTTGAACGAGTTCCGTATGCACACGTGCGCTTTTTGAAAAGCTCGCGTGCCCCACACTCTGCCCCATCTGGCCCATCTGGCCGCAGGTACGCATCGCAGCCTGCAGCCGTCTAAATCCTGCCAGAGCGCGCGCTCGAAAGCCGCGCCCCAACATCTGTCCAGCCCCGCCGACATCCGACGCTACCACAGCCCCTCTGCCCGCGCCCGCTACGCGCTGCTGCAAAGAAGACCCTGAACGACGCGATAAACGCGTTGCAACCCTCCGCACCGCCGACACACCCAGCAAGCCGCCCACAGAGCTAACCCTCGATTCTTCTCTCTCGCGCTCCGGTGAAACCGAAACTTTACGCCCAGCCACACTCTTAGCCTTGAATTTCTTACATTTTTTAGGACTCGCAGCAGGGGATTTACATGCCAAAACAGCAGCAGAAACCCTGTCAGATGAAGACCTCTTCGGTCTCTTCAGCCCCACCCACGCTTGTTCTAGAACTCTTTCTTTTATCAAATCCTCCCTCCCTGCTTCCTGCAAAACCTTCAGTGCCTGCACAACCTTGTGAGCTTCCATAGCAACCAAATAACAAGCTTTATCTCACAGCAAAAAACTCCGGCCTAGAAACGCCCCCAAAAAACTCCAAAAACTGAGTACCGCCTCCTGGGTGTGATCACGGCCAAAGAGGCCACCCAAACCCAACCCACATCTTTTATACCAACCCCCTAGACACCACCCCTTCCTGCCAACTGCCCAATAACATTAGCCCGATCCCTCAGCGGCCAGTTCCACCAGCCCGATAAGCCCGGGGGGAGACCAGGCATGCCTGACTTCCCACAAACACCCATAGCTTTTAAAATGTCACTCATAATTACACTGAAGTTATGAAAGTGTCACACACAGCAATCTGAAACCTTGGCAGCTAAGATGCTTGCAAAATGTTTAAACCGTTGTGCGAGACATTTTACAACAGGGCTTACACAAACATACGTATTCTTCTGAGGTTTGTTCCGCGACGATATCTACGTCACTTTCAGCTTTTATACCTCCCTCTCCAATATGCCTGAATACCCTTTACTTTTATTGTTGTGGGCAGACAACAACCCACGTAATGATGGGCTTTCTTAATCTGCCTTCATTATTTTCCCCACCCATATCCCACAGTCGCTGATGTTGTGCCACCTTCGCGTATGTTTAGTCAGTGCAGGTGGTGGAGTGTCCGACAAGGGTTTTACACAGCAGAAGTCCATATACTATCAAACCACTGCTCCGGGTTGAGTTCGTTTTTCTCCCACTGTGCAACTCTAGATAGCAGCCCAGCTTCTGCACATCAGTAGTGACCATCCTCCTCTTCATGGGACTGCTAGGCGAGGACTTCTTTAGAACGGAATGTTACCGAAAGCGACTGCGAGTGGTTTAGACGATTTTTAAGGGTTGGTCTCATCACAGTTGGTGTATTTTATTTATGCAACAACACTTACTTCAAAGCTTAGCTGGATTTAGGTGACGAGTATAAATAATGTAATCTGGTTTGTCGATATTTTTTTTCTAAAATGTGCTGTATGTAAACAGTGCCTCGAATTAGTTGTTGTTCCTCAATTTTCGGCAAAAAAGGGACATCGTGGCATTCACACTTCCCTTTTTTAATACATTTTGGCTCTGTCAGCATGAGCAAAAAATAAATGTCTATTTGGCCCACTTGCAGTGTTTGTGGTATCCCGGAAAATGTAAGAAACAAGGTCACTGACATGACAACATATAAACACAATGCACCTAACTGGAGTAGTTCATGTGGGAAATAACTTGTGTCATTTTATATTTAAACTTGGAGCACATCAAAAAAGTTCGCTGAACATCTCCCCCCCCACTTACAGTAAATTCAAGTACTGAAATAAATGTCAGCGAGTTTCTTTTTCTTTAACTCCCACACTTTGTTTGCTCACATAAGCAAACAAAGGGCAGTTAACATTTTAAAAAGAGCTAGAGATCTGAGGACATCAATGCAACGCAAAAATGCATAATGCATTGCATTTAATTTCTTATGAGTGACATTAAACAAAAGTGTCAATGGGCAACAAAAGGCAGTGCTTTAAATGGAAATATGGAAATGCAGGTACTCTTTATTTATAGCACCTCTTTGCTCTTGAGAAGTGCAGGTACTCAGTGCTTTAAATGGGCCGGTACTGTCTAGTACTGAGTACCAGCACATTATTTTGAGAGGGAGAATACCTGCTCTTCTCAAGAAAAACGTAATACTTTCAATTGCAGAGTACCGGCACGTCTCGGAAACAAGCAGTCTGTTTCTATTTTTCGTTTCAAGTGCTTCCGGTACTCATCCGATGTAATGTATTGCAACCGTGCTGAGAAGTGCAGGTACTCAGTACAGGTCCGTACTAACTTAACTCACCAACGCAGCACAGGTACAATATGGGCAACAGCAGCGCAAAGACGCGGAAGCGGTACACTGATTTGAGGGGGCTGCTTCCGTCAAGTTTAACGGGAGCAAGAAAGCTACAAGCGTCACTCATCACACAGACTAGACCATGGCAAGTAGCTATTGGGATATTAGTTCCCAAATTGACCACTTAAAAAGATATTATCGTCAGGTCAATGGGAGGGCAAAGGGGCCGTGGAGAGAGCAAAGTCCAACCTGGTTGTAAGAATATATTTATTTTTAGCTGAAATTGCTGTGAGCTGCTAAGCCAATTAGAGGATGGCCGAAGCTGTTACATTAAGGTTCAATTTACAAACTTATCAAAGTATAGTTGCCGAAAAGAAACGTGATCTATTTACAACAGTGAAAGTCTGACAGTCAGTCATATATAAGCCATTTGCACACAAAACAGTGCAACGTCTGAGAGAGTAATATACCATGGATAGGAAAACGATGCATGCATTTTAAGACAACGTTCTTCACATGTTGGATCGAAACTTACGGTTGTGCAGCTACATGGTGGGTGTAATTCAATCAGTAGATATATCACCTTTGGCCCATTGAGATAGCTCTAGGTTTTCTGAATAGAGTTCGATTCCCGGATATTGCAAAAAATAAAAATTAACTTTTTAATTTTGGGGCTTTGTACCCTTTTCGATCAGATGGATAAGAAGAATTAGTTAGGATTTACCACGAACTAAACGGATTAATGGTGTGCTTTATGCACCAAGACACAAGTATTTGTTTAATTGGGATGTCAAGCTTAATCTGTAGTCGAGATAGGGCAGCTCAAAAGAACGGGTAATAATATTGCTATCAGACACTTATACATAAGTTTGATTCCCAATGGAAGTATCTTTAAAGATCATGGGCCTGGTTTTTCAGTATTTAGCATCTGACATTAACGATCATTCTATGATAACTGAATGTATTTAGTTTCAGATTACTGTGGATGCAGAAAATATCACAATAATTTGGAACACCGTAAAAAGAAACTGTGATTCTGCTTTTATTGTAAGTTTGAAATTGAGTTTTGTGATGCGTAACAGAAGACCAAGAAGTGATGTCAGAAGCGGTAAGCACCTATTAGATATACAAGTTGCTTCTCACTTGGTGAAAGGTTTCGTTTGTTGTATTGGCTGTCTTTCCAGATTCATAGTGTGCGTGAACCTGTTAAGAGAAAATAGGAGTTTTGTTGATTTGATATTTAGTTAAAGTATAGGGGCTATTGGGATCGTAATGTAAATAAGGGCTGAATTATTTCCCAAAACTTTATGGCAAGTTTGTGACCACTTTTTGGTGAATACAGATATGTGAATAAAGCCACAGCTAAGATAGCTTTATGCTCCTCTATACTAAGTAGGACATGAACGCCGTTTTCCGTACACAATACTAACACATTCAGTTCAGAGATCAAAGGGTACAGGGACGTTATCGTTAGGCTAACATTTTAAAGGTACAAAACCATAGAAATTCACCCGTTATAGTTATATAAAGTAACTATAACTCGTGCCCTACGGTAACTGTAACGCGCCCCCGCCACACAGTTTTTCATCAATAATTTACTGCAAATATTACACTGATATTATCAATGATGTTATCAAAGATGTCATCAGTGCACTAATTTGTGGGGCAATGAGCAGTGCATGGCGAGGGCATGAGTTATAGTTACCGCTTGTTTTTTTCTGTGAAATCGCAACAGCGCTGCAAAATCACAGCTAAATTTTTTTAAAGTGTTTTTTTAGTGGGGGGGCGTTCCCTCAGGGACCCCAGCACCATAAGGGGCCAGGGTGACTCTACCCTTGCCCCCTTGTCCTTTTTTAATTTTTTTTAAAAATCTTTTTTAGTGGGTATATATGTTAATATATGGCTCACTATGGTTATTAGCCCTGGGGGCTGGGGGAAAAGTACAGAAACCTTGCACTTGATATGTTTGTCTTCACTGGGAATCCAGATGTGAAACTTTGCATCATTCTTTACAGAGGCAAACAGGTCTAATTTGGGATACCCTGCAAAAAAAAAAAAAACATCCCTTCTATTTTTTTAAAAACTCATTTCAGACTTGTGAGACTTTTCAAAGCCCCATCTTAATGGACCCAAAAACCTCTCAGACAAATGAGTGACCAATCTAAGTTCTAGATGTGGTTCAGGGTGGCAATCTAATTTTTAAACCTCTTTGCTGAGAATGTCAAGCGCCAGAACCTTCTTCTGACATACAATCATACCTCAGCTCAAACAGATTTTTCAATATATATTAAAAAAAAAAAAAAAAAAAACGCTTTACCAAAACTTTTTAGTTGCAGGAAACATGTTTTATTGGGCTCCTTTCCTGCAGTAACTGCTTTCGGTTACGAGCAACAATTCAGAGCTTAGGATCTAGAGTTCTTGTTTAAATCACTTGTTCATTCCTCTTAAATAGTATCTTGTATCTACGTATTACAGTTTAGGTAGAAGACTCCTCTTATTGTACAGGCAGTAAGGCTTAAAACCTGGGTCTCCTTTGGTTCTGTTGACTTTTCTCCAGGGCTCTAGCACCAGCCTACAGGTTGTGGGCTTCTTCCAGCTGCTTACACATCAAAGCAGGGTCAAGGATAATCTATCTGGAAATACAACCCTAGGTACCTTATACGGTACAAGTCTATTTATATTATGCTCTCTGTGTATTATTGCAAAGCACTCCAGGTTACTCCAAAGTGCACACACTAAACAACAACAGCCAATAAAATACGTTAAGACTTTAAGAACTTGTGTTGTTGGTTGGGGGGGCGGTGAAACTCTTCTCATGCAGCAACCACAGTTCTTTTCAGGGTGAATTCACAAGAAAACTCTTAAAAATTAACCTGTGCTCATCCTTCGGGTAGCTTGGCAAAAAGCTGTCAGGCATAACTCAGAGGCAATGTGTAAAGTATTTGTGCAACAATTCTAACAGTAACACAGTGAACACACCACATAGAGAGCCAACAACAAGGTTAGAAAAAAATAGACTAATTTTTAATAAATAAAGCTAGACTAGAATGACAAAAATCCAATCAGTAGATCCGGAGATATTCAATGTTAAATGCTTTATTAAAAATAGAGCCAAAAGACGTAAAGTGGCAACTGTGGATATCTGGTTGCGCAAACCCAGGTCAAAGACTCAAGTTCAGGCCCTCTGCAGTGGAGCAGGGGTCAGTCACAGGGTCCCCGTTAGGTTTGCAGAAGAAAGTACCCGAGATCCAAGTTTGCGGAGCGTTACATTGATCGTTGACAAATATGCATTGCACAGCTAAACTGATGCAACGGTTCCAAAATGCGGCAAAGCTACAATGCGAGGGCCTGCATCATCACCGAGAAAACCGTTGATGGGGCTTGCAATGCGGAACCCGGATTCGAGAAAGCGCAGTACAGTTGGGACAAAGTATCTGTTTCAAAAAAGGTGCTAAGTTGCGATGCAGAGTACGGCGTCATTGTGAAGGCTGCCATCTACCAGAGCCTGTGTCGGGGATGCGTTGCACAGCTGGGGCAATGCAGCGGTCCTGAAGAGCTGCAATTGAAGGCCGGGCCTTTGTGATGGGTCCAATCCACACCGCAGCGGTGGTGCTTCGGCTCTGATCGGATTCGCACCACACAGATGAGAAGCGGCAGTTCTGCTGGATCCACAGAGGTTGAAAGGCAACTTAGATAAGTTCCAATGGTCCAGGTCTGGGGTGGCATCACCTGGCTGGATAGACTCACAGATGGCAGAGTCCAGGTGCAGATGCAAGGTTGATGGAAGCCTGTTATGTCCCTGAGGCTTTAGATCAGGAGGCCAGCCAACTAGCCCTTGGAGTCACTCTGGGTTCAAAAGATGCATGTTCAGTCTTTCTCACCCATGCAAGAGGTCAGCAGGTCAGCACAACAAAGCAACAGTACAGCAAGTAAGTAGTCCAGGAGTGTGCAGTTCAGCAGAGTGGAGTCATTCAGCAGCACAGCAGTTCTTCCCAGTAGAGTATTTACAGGTCCAGAAGTGTACTCAGGTGGTGGTGTTTGGGGTCCAGTATTTATACGCAGTTGCCCCTTTGAAGTAAAGGAGAAGCTTTAAAATCCCCAGACAACCTGCCTTCCATGTCCTGGTTTCAGACTAATTGCAGGGAATATTCAGTCCTTTCTGTGGAGACCAGAAACAGCCTATTCAGGTGCAAGTGGGGCTGTGCCAAGTTCCTCCCTCTCACCCTGCACACCTAAGCTCTCCAGTGTGCATGGCTGTCTTTGAGGAATACAAAAAGCTCAACTGTCTGCTACACGCAGTCATGAGACCAGACAGGCTACAGGCACTAATTGGATAAGGCAGGAAAATGCCAACTTTCTTAAAGTTAAAACAAGGTGATGGATGGAACGTTTGAATTAATCTCAGTCACTGGCAATCACTTGGGGCCACATCCCAATCCATCGTTTGTTTGCCCACCATGCCACCTAAGATTGGACGAGTCATATGCAAATCAGCCTTTATCCTGCTCCTCATGGGAACAGTCCAGCCCAAACTGCCAGGCCAAGTCCTCCCTGAACCAGAACACAAGCAATCTAGGACCGGTTTTGCCCCTGTTAAGGTTCTTCAGCCAGGTATAGCTGGGTGCCAGTGGCAGAGTGAGCATAGGACCCACGTCTGGGTATACCCAGCGCACTTAGGACAGCAACTGCAAAAAAATAACAAGGTGATGGATGGAAATCTTGAATCAATCTCAGCCACCGAAAATCACCCAGTGCTGCTTTCTAGTCCATGCTTTTTTGCCCACCATATGGGTGGGTCCAAGCATTCTATCCATCACCTTGCTGTTTCTGAACTATCTAAATGTGCCATTTTCAAACTTCCATTTTAAAATCCTACTTCACCATAAGTTAGGATTTAAAACAGTGATTCTCGAGACACCAAACATCAACCAGTTTTATCTTCCCATTTGGAAATTACACTTATACAATGTAATAGGACAACTTCAATGTTATTGTGTGGGAGGGATAGACCTTGCAGCAGTGAAAAACAAATGTATTAGTGTTTCACTACTAGGACATGTAAAAAGTACATGCCCTACTTTTTCAAAGCACACTGCCCTCTGTGCTGTCCAGAGCTTACCCTTGGGGTAGCTTACATGTATTAAAAATGAAGGTAGGGGCAGGACAAAGGATATACTCAGGTTGCAATGGCAAGTCAGAGACATTTTGAAAGGGCTACTTAAGTGGGTGGCACAATCAGTGCCAGAGACCAAGTGGTCACATTTAATTTACAGGCACTGGGCACATGTAGTGCCATATTACTGGGGTCTTATACGTAAATTAAATATGCCAATATTGCAATGTTTAGAGGAGAAAGCACATGCACTTTAGCACTGGTTGGCAGTTGTAAAGTGTGCAAATTCTTAAGGCCAGCAAAACGAGATCAGAAAAATGGAGGAGGAAGGCAAAATGTTGGATTGGGGGGGGGGGGGGGGGGGGGGGGGGGGGGGAACCATCCTATCTATGGCTGACAGGTCAAGCAAAGACATAATCCAGTAAGTCCCAGCTGCCCTCCTAGGTTTGAGGAGTAGGACAAGCTGGGAATATCTACAACTGGGGCTTTTAGCTCTCACAAACCCATGAAATAATTCTCTGGACTAAGGGAAGAATGTGCACTATTTCAGACCCAGCTCTACAGCTTAGAAATGCTCTCTCTCTTATCAGGCCAATACTGATACATCACAAGACTTCAATCTATTAGACTCAGCACCTCCTCACGATCTGAAGGGACAAATATATCCAGGGTACAGAAAGTCACTAAGTAGTTAACACCTTGCTATATTTCAGGTTCCTAGGGAAAACTGGGAGGTGAACCGGGCATGCTCCAAGATGCAGACTGAAAGGGGGCCTTAGTGGCATACAGAAAATGCTGTGGGATACCTTATACGTTTGAATATTTACACTAAATTTGTTACACATGCTTTTGAACATGTACAGGGATTAGTCACCCACTTCCCTTAGGTGCCAAACAGAAGAGCATGATTTCTATTTTAATATATTGTTTGGAGTTCTAGGATTATGAAAACATTATTGAGAGCTGTGGAAAGAGTATTCCTAGAACTACTTCAAAGATAAATCCTCATTTTTCTTAAGCAAGAACTACTGAATATCCTAGAGGAACTGGGGCTCAAATGATATGACGAAAACCTTTGTAGGACTGCCTGTGAGTAGCCCTTGCCAAAAGAGACACTGCACACTGGAGGGAAAAGGCATTGTCCAATGTTAATGGGGCCAGATGAGAATAGACTTTTAGAACTGCAGACCTGAGAAGCAAGAGTTTGTCTCCAAAAACACCACAGGGTGAGGGGAAATAATATTGGGGGACTTGCCTGAGGAGGGGACCCCAGACACAGGGAATAAACCTAATGAAGATATGACACCCCATACTCGAATTCAAAGCCTGTGCTATGTACGTACATTGATTGATTGATTGCACAGAAGTGTTGATCTTTGTTTATTTGCAGCATAGTTAAGACACAAACAAATGCCAATACACACAAAATATGTAAAGAAAAAAAGAACAGCGTTCCCATTTTATTGTGTCGAACAGTGGTAGGAAAGCTCAAAGGCGTTCCCCATTTCTGACATGAGCTAAAAGAGAACCATATTGCTGTGTGTGTATATATATATATATATATATATCTATAAAAATAAAACAAAATTACTACAGGGAAGTTATAGTTAGACTCAAATTTTAAACGTACAAAACAATAGAAATATAGCAGTTTTAGACAGAGTTAGCTCAAGTAACTATAACTCATGCCCCAAGGTAACTATAACTTGCGCCCCCACCATGAAGTTTTTTCTTCAATAATTTGACAGTTAATGTTTCACTTATATTTTTAATGACGTTATAGAAGTTGTCACGAGTGCTGTAATATGTGGGGTAATTAGCAGTGCATAGCGAGGGCACAAGGTATAATTACTGAGATAACTATAACAAATGAATTTCTGTGATTTTGTACGTTTTAAATGTGAGCCTAACTATAACGTCCCTGTAACCTTTGGTTTTTGTGTGAATTTCTATTTTTGTTTTCCAATTCTATTAAATTACCTTTGTTTTTTTTCCAGTGAATGTGTTTTTTTTTTTTTAAACATAGTAATTTTCATGACTATACAATAAACCAACCACCCCTGTGCATAGCCTTTGGCCATGGGAGGCAACGGTTGGCCACAAAGCCTGCAGCCAACATCCTATATCCATCTAACCATAGCAGAAGTTGGCAGCAGTTCCGTGTGGGCCCCCTCCCTTCGGCTGATCTTGGCCCGGGGACCCCATCCCCTGGGGCCCAGCCTTCTAAAATGTTTTTTTGGGGGCAAGGGTTTCACGCAGCCACCCTCCACTGGCCGATTTCAGTCTCGGGGACCTCATCCCGTGGAGTCTGGTGCTAATATTTTTTTGTGTGTGGGGGGTGGGGGGGGCTGTGCAGCCCCTTTCTCGGGCCGATCTCATCCCCGGGTATCCCATCCCCTGGGTGCCCGGGCCTAAACATTTATTTTTTTGGGAAAGGAGGCTGGGAAACAGAGGAAACCTACACTTCCAGCAAGCAAGAGATGTCTTACATCTCTTGCTTGTTGGAACCAGAGTGTTTGCTCTGACTTGGTGGGAGCTGTCAAAGCGCCAGCCAAGTAAGAGCAAACAGCTATGTTCCGGGGTTGGGCACCCCGGGACATAAAAGGAGCCAGCCCTGGGAGGTGGCGGTCCCCAGGTCCATTATTGGCACAAAGAGGGGGGCAATGTGGCCCCCCTCCAACATTTCAAATATCTCTGGGGAGGTGCTGGCCCCCAGTGCAGGGGGCCCGAAACAGACACCTATGTTATTTTAATTTAGCCCTGGGGAGGGTGGTGGTGGTGGTGGTGGTGGTCTCCAGGGCTGTGGGGTGGCCGGATGGGGGTCCCCGGGGCTGCGTGCCCTGGCGGCCTCCCTGCATTGCATTGGATATCAGCCCAAGGGAGGTGGTGGTCCCCGGAGCTGCTTGGGGAGAGTGCAGGTGTTCCCCGCTTTCAAAATGTCAATGCCGTGGTGACCTGGCCCACCTGGGGGCTTCATTTTCATCAGATCTGCAGGGACTCCTGACGGGTGGTTGGGGGGTGGGGGTTCCTTCTGGGACCCATCCCAGCACCAGAGCTAAGGTGACAGGGTGTCCCTATCCTTGCCTCCACCCACCCTTTCCCCCCCCCCCCACTGTTTTTTTCTGGGACTCGGCTGAAACTGAGTCCTAACATGGCTGCCAACACTTCCTTGCTGAAATGTTGGCAGCCAATCAGATCTCAGCATGAGATCAGGAGGGTTCGCTGGTGCCTCTGTGTGTGTGTGTGTGTGTGTGTGTATATATATATAAATATATATATGCAAAATAGTTTTTTCTTTAATTTCTAAAAAAAATACTGAACGGATTTACACCAAAATAACAAAAAGGTTGCTTTCTGAACCAAGAGCTACCTTTCTGACAAATTTGGTGCAATTCCTTCCAGTGGTATGGGAGCAATTCCAGTTTAAATATATATGGAAAAATGCAAGGGGAAAAAGCGTTTCAGGACTGCCCTTTTTCTAGGCCCTCATCTGACAGATTACCACAAAACCTTCCAGACAGACGCTGAAGTAAGTGTCGTATTTTTGGGAAAAATGTTATGAAGATTCATCAAACGGCACCAAAGTTATTAGCAAAACAAAAAACACTTCTTCTATAGAAACTATGTTCTAACTATAACTACTTAGTGCCGACCACCTCTAAGATAGATTAGATAGATAGATAGATAGATAGATAGATAGATAGATAGATAGATAGATAGATAGATAGATAGATAGATAGATAGATAGATAGATAGATAGATAATTTGGTTTTTTTTCTACTTTGTTTTTTGCTCACTTACTTGGACTGATGTGACACTTATGGATGTTTCTATTTTATCAATTGATAAATTAGCATCTGGAATTAAAGAGTAATTAATCAACCAATTGGGATATTCGACACTGGTCAAAACATCCACTGACCAACCGAGAAACCTTGAGACAGTCATTACCTTATTATTTTGTAATTACTTTGTATTTGTTTTGTTTAGTTGAGCTTTACTATGTGCAAATGAATGCTTGCCCACTTTGGTTTGATTTGGGTAGAACTGAACAACTGGAGATGTAATGTGATTTGTTTGTTGCATTTTTCTATACTTCAGTCTCATTAGATATATCACTCTAATTATGTTGTTGGGTAGTGGGTGATCTATATTAATTCTGGGGAGATTTTTGGAGCAACCTTTGCACTCAACGATTTTTGATTGTAAATAGTTATTTGAATATTAATTAACTCTGCCCGCTGGGACTTGATTTGTTAACTGGTGTTTAATCTGAGGGCTCCTGCAATGTGACACTTGCTTTGTACCACAGTTTCATTGTAGGTATCGACTGCTTAGATGGTGTTGAGACTTGAGTGGTTCGCAGACTAGTTTAAGATGTGTTAATCGAGACTATAATGTTAAAAAATTGAATTTGTTGACCAGACAGACTGATAATTATGTTACGTATATGCATATGTAATGAATGTAGACATCCATTACATTAAGAAAAAGCGGGTTCACATAGGAAGAAGGCTTTTCGCTGTTCTTCACTGTTGATTTTCGTGTTTATTGATCGCCGTCCTTGTAAGATGGTGCCCATCTGTAAAAAAAAGGCTTGGGGAGAGCATAAACGCATTGGGGCCACACTGCCGGCGACAACAATAAAGGCACTATTTACACTGGCACCCAGTTGCTGTGACGTATTTCCTACAAATGAATAAGAGTTGATTAATGTATTTATTTATTATATATGTGTGTGTAGGTATATATGAGATGGATATAGATCCATACGCACACATAATGTACGCATGCACACATTTATACAAACACACAGAGGAATTTGTTGGGACATATTAAAGTGATGTGATTAATCCAATTTAACTATCATAGCTGGATCAGAAAGGAAGGTGGATTACAACGTGGTCTTTTAAGCCCTGAAGTGAATTTGCAAAACACACATCAGTTGTGTCTCAGAACTATGAATCCACATAAAAATTTTGAAAAAACATGAGTTGATTTATTAATTATTAAATAAATCCACTGAATTACTATTTGAATGACAAGGGTAAATGTGTTATTTGAATCATTTAACTCATGTTTTTATATTCTAATCAAATTCCAGGCTCCCTGGAAAAGGTAGCGTGTGAAATACTCTTTGAACTAAACATACTGAGGTAGCGGGTGCCCAAAATGGGGACGCCCTAACCGCACTAGGCAATTCCTTTTTCATCTCAAAATGTATCTGTAATATAGTTGACATAACAGACAGCAAACAAAAGACTTTAAAAAAAAAAAAAGTAAGCCCTTTTGAATAGCTTATGTTTTGTAAATTGCTGGTAGGAAAGCTCATTCCTCCTTTCCGTTGCTGCCATTTAGCCTTACACTGTACTTATATATATATTTTTTTATTACTAGAAACCCAATGAAGATCACTAGAAAGTATTAGTCGCACACCACGTAGCCAAAGCTTAGCGCTGATAAGTATTATTATGTTTGTTTAAAGTACTTCACAGTTCTACTTTAGCCTTACAGTCTGGGTATGATTAAATGCTAATTCCAGAGGTAACCATAGACTGTTTCCCTTTGTACCTGACTTTACCTCCCGATTTTGTGTTTTGCTACAGTAAAATAAGGAACTGTCTAAGCACCAATCATTAATGCCTGTAATTGTACACTTTTTTTCACCACCTTACCATGAAGGTAAAAGACACACATGCGCTATTTGAGTCCACTGTGAGAAAAGAGCAAAATTAGATGTAATCATTATTTTACAACCACAACTTTACTAATCTGCTGAAAGACCCAAGAGTAAACAGAACCTTATGTAACTGTCAAATAAGTCAAAGGCACACTATACCTCTTCTCAGCACTGGTCTAATAAAGAAAAATGGGCACTTGGCTGTCACTAACTTGCCAATTCAAGTTGCTCTTTGGAATTTCTGTTATTTAGAACTCAGCACTTAATGCAGTGTCGATCAGCAGCAGACATAATTTGACATCACTGTATTATCATTGGGTCGCAGCCTACCAGACATCTCAAATGTCTGGTTTGCTAAAGCCTCCTTGGGGACTTTCAGAAAAGTGATCTAGGAATGCATTCTGCTCACTGATTACCATTGGTTTTGTGGTTTGTAACTCACACCTTCTAGAATTTCCGTTTGCTGGCTTTGTTTGTTTTAGGCTCTCCAGGTTCAGTTAGTTCGTCCAGTTGCCTAAACAGTGTTTCCTGTAATCTTCTACAAACATGCTTTCTGTTAGCAGGCCTTGAAATCTTGTTATAATTAACTACTTGGCAAAAACCTACTCACTTAATACAAATGTTATTGTCGTCGTCTGCCACAAGTCATTTGCTTGTGCCATGCATCAAAGTACTACCACAAAATGACACAATATTATGGTTAAGCCAAAAACAGCAGAACTAGTAAAAGTTAGTGGTAAACATATTACTGGACATTTCTCCATGTTTCCTCCTTCTACTGTTTAGATCAGTTGATCGAGAATGTCTGCTAAAACTGGTGCTGGGCTGGAGCTTTCCACTGGAAGTAAAGTGGATGGCCAGTTTAAAAAAAAACATGTCATGATTCGTACACAAACTTTCTGCAAGTGCAAAACTCTTTCAACAATGCACTTTCCAAGGGAGTTGTGTAATAACTGTCCGATAATGCCCTTCAGCACTTCATACTAGGGGAGAAACACTATATAAGATGCAAAAACAATAGAACAGAATAAATGATGTACAGTTTTCTCAGTTTTATCTTTTTGTCTCAAAAGGAGCCATGGAACTTCATTTGGTATATGTGAAGAAAAAACATTTTTGTGTGCTTCCCCAAAATGTGTTGATATTCGACCCATTTTTTTAAACAAAAAATGTTGAACATTGTACAGGGAGTGCAGAATTATTAGGCAAATGAGTATTTTGACCACATCATCCTCTTTATGCATGTTGTCTTACTCCAAGCTGTATAGGTTTGAAAGCCTACTACCAATTAAGCATATTAGGTGATGTGCATCTCTGTAATGAGAAGGGGTGTGGTCTAATGACATCAACACCCTATATCAGGTGTGCATAATTATTAGGCAACTTAACAAAAAACAAATATATACCCATTTCAATTATTTATTATTACCAGTGAAACCAATATAACATCTCAACATTCACAAATATACATTTCTGACATTCAAAAACAAAACAAAAACAAATCAGTGACCAATATAGCCACCTTTCTTTGCAAGGACACTCAAAAGCCTGCCATCCATGGATTCTGTCAGTGTTTTGATCTGTTCACCATCAACATTGCGTGCAGCAGCAACCACAGCCTCCCAGACACTGTTCAGAGAGGTGTACTGTTTTCCCTCCTTGTAAATCTCACATTTGATGATGGACCACAGGTTCTCAATGGGGTTCAGATCAGCTGAACAAGGAGGCCATGTCATTAGATTTCCTTCTTTTATACCCTTTCTTGCCAGCCACGCTGTGGAGTACTTGGACGCGTGTGATGGAGCATTGTCCTGCATGAAAATCATGTTTTTCTTGAAGGATGCAGACTTCTTCCTGTACCATTGCTTGAAGAAGGTGTCTTCCAGGAACTGGCAGTAGGACTGGGAGTTGAGCTTGACTCCATCCTCAACCCGAAAAGGCCCCACAAGCTCATCTTTGATGATACCAGCCCAAACCAGTACTCCACCTCCACCTTGCTGGCGTCTGAGTCGGACTGGAGCTCTCTGCCCTTTACCAATCCAGCCACGGGCCCATCCATCTGGCCCACCAAGACTCACTCTCATTTCATCAGTCCATAAAACCTTAGAAAAATCAGTCTTGAGATATTTCTTGGCCCAGTCTTGAGGTTTCAGCTTGTGTGTCTTGTTCAGTGGTGGTCGTCTTTCAGCCTTTCTTACCTTGGCCATGTCTCTGAGTATTGCACACCTTGTGCTTTTGGGCACTCCAGTGATGTTGCAGCTCTGAAATATGGCCAAACTGGTGGCAAGTGGCATCGTGGCAGCTGCACGCTTGACTTTTCTCAGTTCATGGGCAGTTATTTTGCGCCTTGGTTTTTCCACACGCTTCTTGCGACCCTGTTGACTATTTTGAATGAAACGCTTGATTGTTCGATGATCACGCTTCAGAAGCTTTGCAATTTTAAGAGTGCTGCATCCCTCTGCAAGATATCTCACTATTTTTGACTTTTCTGAGCCTGTCAAGTCCTTCTTTTGACCCATTTTGCCAAAGGAAAGGAAGTTGCCTAATAATTATGCACACCTGATATAGGGTGCTGATGTCATTAGACCACACCCCTTCTCATTACAGAGATGCACATCACCTAATATGCTTAATTGGTAGTAGGCTTTCGAGCCTATACAGCTTGGAGTAAGACAACATGCATAAAGAGGATGATGTGGTCAAAATACTCATTTGCCTAATAATTCTGCACTCCCTGTATAGCTGGTATTTGAACACCTGGGCAGTAAAGAACTGCTAAATAGTTTACCACTGTGGGTGCTCTTCACTAAATAATGGAAACATTTTTGCTATCCAATCAAAATATTTGAATCTATAAAAAAGGATGAGGGAGTTCCAAAATTAGCACACATGGCACAAGATGCTTACGTATCACTTTCCAAATGTGTGCCTGAAAGAAGATTTTCCTGTGGACCTTTCTAGCCAATCATGAGCTGTAAGGTCAAAGATAGCCATGTAACCTTTTAGGTGAGGCCTGGATGAGTAAAGTAATAACTATACCAATTGTTAGATTCAACTCTCTAGAACACTTTGTATGTCAGCTGTAGCTATGCCTTGAAAAAGGTAGGGCCAGCAGCACAGTGCGTAAATATGAAATGTAAGCAGCACACACAGTGAAAAATGTAACATGAGCTTGGGTGCTAAGCTACAAAACACCTGGTGCAGATTTATAAAACTGTAATTTACCGAAACCTATTGTTTTTGCTAATTACAGTGAGGGCATGGGCAGGAAAGTAATTATCATGTCATATAAAGAATACAAATAAAAGCACCACTCCCTGACCCTCCACATCTCTTTCCCTGCAAGTCAGTGTACTCAAGAAAAGCAAGAGGAGTAGACATGTTAGCCCCAGCTAGACTACCCACTAAATCCCTTTTCAACTTCTGGACCCCATAGATAAATGTACGAATTGGAGGGAGCCAGCTAGCTATGATCTCAGCGAGATACTACCGGATGGAGAAACGGCATTTGTCTGTTACTCGCCCGCAATTTCATTGTGCCTAACACTGTTTTAACAGACTACCATTAATATTAATCCTCTGATCGGCCCAATTTTTGTCACCAGAGAAAGATCTATACACACCCTAAGCTCCCATCTCTCAACATCAGTTTACCAACCAGAGGAAAAGGATTCCCAGATAAAGCGACATATTCTCTAGATCTGTACGGTAACAGGCTATATATCTATAAATCAAATGCCGCTTTAGTGCTTTGAAGGAAGTGTCTCTCTTATAGACATCGAGGAGCCTCTTTACCTAAAGAGGCATGTAGATGTGCCTAGAAGGAATGGACGATTACACTGAGAATAACTGGGCTAGTGCAGCCCGACTTTGGGATAAGGTAAGACACAGAATCAATTTTAGGTTTATATCAGCCTACTTTTGACACTACTGCATCTCAGGCCTGATGGGCTTGTTTTAGCAGTAACGCAATATGGTAACACAGGAACTGTATCAAATTATGGTAAGTGAAAGGACACTACACTACAGGAATTGTAACTTGATTCACTTAGGGAATATTGCCAATCACAGTTGGGTTTATGATATAATAACTTTTACCAACACTGACTAGGCAGAGGGGGCTGCTAAAGGCAGAGACAAGATAAGACAACCTGCTTGGAAGACTTCCCATCTGTCTGGTGATGGAGTTAGGAATGGGAACTCCTGCCGTACCCTTATGAGGGCAAGGAAAGCTTGCCTCTTGCTGACCCACAAGGTTTGAGGGCTCCAAGCCTGTGCAGAAGGAGTCTGCTTGTGGAATATTTTCCCTGTCCCAGGGAAAATGTGGGTGATCCAAGAGACGCAAAAAAAAACAACAAAAAAAAAAAAAAAAAAACGTATCTGCTTGGAAGAAAATCAGAAAGACCAGTGTTAACTGGTTTTTCGACTGTGGGCCAGGGGAAAGTAGGGGGAATTATTTTCCCAGATCAAACCCCTAGTCAGATGCACAGGTAGCCGTCCCTGAAAGGTTAGAGTTTTTTTGGACCACAAAGGAAGAAGTTATAGCATTTCTGGAAAACGTGGCACATAAAAAGTTTTCTTTCTTTTTTTTCTCTCTCTTCTCTCTTTCTGTCTGGAGAGCAACGGCAAATAATCCAAAATAACATGAAATCTTGTCTGTCACGCTTTCCAATCTTTTTGCATCAGGATTGGAGGTTCCAGCAGATTGCCACCAGCCCTGGGTTCCAGCACTGCCCTGCTAACAGACTTCAACCTCTACAGAACATTCAAAGTCCCAAGGTAAACCTCAGAAGTGGGAAAAGATGCCAAGGTGTACAAAACAAACATGGCACCTCAACAGCTATGATTTTTGGATAAGCAATGCTCAGAGGTTTGTGTGGCTCAGGTAAAGGCACCAGCAGGAACATGAATGGAAGAATACTGTATTTACAGTGCCTAAAAAGCAAACCAAATTCTTCATTCCAACCCAATGTAGATAAGATAGATGGTCAGTAACTGAAGTACAAACCCAAAGGTCCAATGAGTGGTGGCCTGTTATATTTTGAACAATTGGCAACCTGAACAATTTGCAGAGACTCAAACAGTTTGCTTTTCCATAGTTGAGGTGAGGGGAGATGGCAGCGGGTGGAGGCTACGCAATCATCTGAGGAATGAAGAATAGGGTAAGATGAGAGAATTCAATGCATCTTTACCTATGGAGCCCTTCTTAGGCACATTTCTATGCATTGCCCCACTGACGCATTTTGACTTCCAGAAGAGAGAGACTAAGGTCTCCATTCTTAGTATGGGAAAAAGGTTGGCACTATTGGACCCAGTAGGTACTGATAACCATAGGCTTTCCCGGGTGCATTTATTATCAGTGCCAATGGTCGGAATAAGGGCAAACGTGTAGAATTTCTTTTTTCGAGCACCAATTGCCTTATCTTTTCTTGCTTTCAAACACTTTTCATAGGAAAAGTATGACTTCCAAGAATTTTACAGTCCATGCTGGTGAGTGCACCAAACTGCCTATTTATCATCTTTACACCTTCTATGCAGTACCCAAAGTGTGCTAAACACAGGCAGACATCATACAGGCATGTCTGCTTTTCTGCGAGTGTAGGGTGGCACATTATTCAAGAATGTAGGAGTTCCCTAGTGCCAAATGCCTTTAAGCACATTAAATTGATAAGATGCTCACAGTTGTACCTGCAGCACATGATGGTGCTAGAGGCAGGTGTGTAATGCCCATTAGGCTGAAAAGGCTTTAGCCTACCATAAACAACTCATGCCCCCCCCAATACTAACCCCAGCCATCCTCCGCTGTAGCCCGGGCTGTGGAGTGTACAGTCACTTCTTGAACTGTCTTTGGCTACGGCTAGACAGCGGCTGATGACAGACTCTGCTTCATCTTAAGTACTTCACGGGTCTTTGAAAGACCATTTATCAGTTCACAGGTCTTTCTGTATTTTTAATGGTACCAGCCCCCTGCTGGCCCCACTCTTGCTATATATTGTTGCTGACAGAGTGGAAGAAAGGATTTCATTTACAAAACGTGGTCATGTAGCAGATTCAATATGAAGTGCCCAGCCACTGGCCTGGTTTGCCTCCAGGCTTAAAAACAGGAATGGAGCCCTTTACGTGGTATACAATTCGTCATTTAAAAACCTGCCAAAGACTCACATTTCAAAAAGTAGATTTCTTTAACTTGGAAACGGTTTACTTATGCATACTAAAATGAATTTCAGCACTGACTGACATTTAACAGGGTTCACAGTTTCCAAACATAATTTTGAAACATTTATGCATGCGATGACGATGCTATTAGCAGGGCACTGGAATCAGGAGATTCAAGCGTTTTTCGAATAATATTAGATTTGCCACATTTGCCACATAATCCCCTGTCTGCTGCATAATCTGTAGATTCTGATAAAAAACAGTTTCTAGCTCAAACATGGTGATACGTGTTTCTTCATTCTTGAAGGGCCTTCACCAAAGCTAAATGGTCATATTTCAGTTGCTTAATACTGTATTTCGATGTTAAATTGGTATTAACAAGTTGAAATCTTTCAGAGACAGTGTTACTATGTGTACCAATGACAAAGTAATGAGGCAATACTAATACAAAATGTGCCTCATGTCACATAATTTGCCTTTTCTTGACTCAAAATTTACTTATCACTGCTGCATAATTAGTTCCGCCTCTGCTGCATAATTCCAGTGGCCCTGGCTAATGGTGACCCAAAAGGCAAGTCAGTTGTCATCTGAACCCCGCTTAGATTATCTGAACATATGGAGCAACATTAAAGTCTATTAAAACATACAAAAGTGAGGTTTTTGTAGAGGGCACAGGCTAAACGGAGTTTTTTTAAGGTACTCTCAAAAGTGACGATAGAAGACATCGAGGCACTGTGAAATATAGTAAGTGCCTAGGGTAAAACAGATTTTGTATAGCAGAAAAACAATGTTTGAAACCAGGTTTCCTGGTTTTATGGTGCACAATTTTGCCACTAGATGAAAGGGAATTGGCTTTGTGACCGATGTAAGGGGGTGGGTGGCAGAATCCACAAGAAGTCTTGGCCCGATGCCCTAAGAGGACTTTTTCCAGAGCCAGAGCTCAGCATCTGGGCCTGACTTTCAATGACACTTCCACTTCTAAAAAAAGTAACTTTCGGCATGTCCAAAAGGCTGACGTTTTGTTGCAGGGTCAGCTTCGATAAGGACAGTTCAACTTACACCTGAATCCCCACTTGCGAACTGTCAAGTATAAGGTGAATTACTCAGAGTGGCTAAGGATGCATCATTCTGCATTCACACAGCCCACACTACATTCGCACAGCTTCATGAATCATCCTCCACTCACACGTGCTCACCTTTTACTATCCCCATCAACTCACAGGAGCATCCTGGTCACAGAGTTCTAACACGGGCACACCATTCCTCACCCTGCACTCACACCTCTCACCCTGTACTTACACAGGCATTCCTTCAACCCTGCACTAACAATGCTGACCAAGCACTTACAGCACTTCCAGACCATGCCTGTAACACGGCATACATTAAACTACCAAACATTTAAAAACATGCGCAGTCTACAAATGCAGCCACGGAATATCTCTTTCCTGCAGTACTAGATGTTTATTCAGTTGTACCCGTAACTATAGGTGCAATGCAAGAGGGAAGCATGTACTAAGACTGCAGGGTGTCACCCGAAAGAAGATTGTGTTGGGTTTGTGGGGGCTGGTGCGAGAGCCATGATCAGTTTTAGGCTGTGGGAGTCAACCAAGAGGAAGTGGTGAAAGCAGACGAAGGCAGCAGGATGGGGAGCAGCACCACAAGCTAAGGATGAAGCACTTCAACTGTGGCTGTGATCTGAAGTGGGAGTTGACTGGTACTGCAGGCGGCTAAGGGTGTGGTGCAAGTGGGGGAAGAGTTTACAACTCAAGAGGTACTTGTTGGCTCTGCACCAAGTACCACTGGCGTTCATAATGGCCACTGTGAAGAATGATGGGAGGGGTTTACCTGTAGCTAGACATGCTGTTTTTCCTGCTTCTGAAGCCATGATGAAGCCAACATGTGGGCCCTGTTGGCTTGCACAGCAACAGTGCTCTGCAAGCGCTGGCACTGGAGGGGAGAGCGTACTAAGGCTAGAGCTAGTGTGGAGGAGCCAGTGAAGTTGAGGAGAGTGTAGTGAGGTTGTAGAAGGTGTAGGCCAGTGGCTCCCAATGTTTTGACTTCTGTGGACCCCCACCTTTCTCATTACTGGAACCCTGGGACTCCCACTAAATTATTATTGGATTCCAGGGACCCCCCACTGGGTCATTACTGAAAGGTGGGGACTTAGGTCCTCATTATGAACATGGCCATCTGGGCCGGCATGGCGGCCCAGAGCGCCAAATAAAAGATGCGGCAAAACCGCCACTGGCGTAACTCCGCCACAGCCAGGTTTCTGCCGCTAGGTAGCCTGGCAATGGTGGAGTTACATATCTGACAGGGCAGCGCTGCAAGCAGCGCTGGCCGCCGGATAATGTACCTGATTCCACCAGCCTTTACCTGGTAGTTTATCCTGCCAGGTAAAGGCTGGTGAAATGGGTGTCTTGTGGCCCCCTGGGGGCCCTTGCACTGTCCATGAACTTGGCATGGGCAGTACAGGGCCCCCGTGCACAGCCCCGTTGCGCATGTCACTGCCCGATTTTACTGCTGCACCCGCCTCACTGCTACATTTCCGCCGGCTCCATGTGAAGCCGGGCATCAATGTACAGGCCCTGCATTCAGCTGGGCCGGCTGGCGGAAAGAAAGTTTCTGCCCACAGGCCCAGCTGAATGCTCCTAATGTGCCCGGCAGTGGTTCTTCAATGCACAGGTGGTCTTCTGTAGACCGCCAGCGCCGAACCTGCTGAGTTCATAATGAAGGCCTTAATCTGTTAATACTATTTAATTTTCTAAGCAGTCGCGGACCCCCTGAAGAGGCTTCGCGGACCCCCAGGGGTTTCTGGACCACGGGTTGGGAACCACTGGTGTAGGCGGAGGGACCGGGATGAGCCTGTTGCGACACAGGACCGCAGACTAAGGCTGCAGAAAGCAGCACTTCTGGAGTGCAAAGGTTGGGCAAAACAAACTTTTGTTTTGAATGTCACTAATGCAAACGGGGAACAAAAAGCAAACAGGCTCAGATGCTGCTGAGTCATCATGCTGGGCATAGCAACCATTTTGGATGGGGGAAATGCCTTGTTGGAAAGTTCTATTCACCAATACTTCTACCGGTTATACTGCTGCTGGCTCACAAAGTAATATTCTTAGCCAATACAATCACATGATTAATATTCTTAGCCAATACTATCAGATGATTTTTGATGGGGGGAAGGGGGTCTTCTTGCACACTGCCACGTTATTATGTTTTAATGGGGTAGTTATGTTAGGTGAGGGACCACCACTCAGACGTCAATAGAAGTGAAACAAGCACTTAACCCTTTCTCAGCAGCACCACACAAGCTCTGCCCAATCAAGCTAAATATGTGGGAGGAGCCAAAGTATTTCTAACGGTTGAGTTTCTTAAAGCTTTTTTACTGTTAACCACTTAAGGTTTAGTGACAGCCAGAACTAGCAAGCATTGGTAAACCCAAAAGGTCTTGCCTATATAAGAGATATTGGTTGTGCCAATGTGTTAGAGCAAAATATTGTACACCTGCTTGGCTGTTGGTCAGCATGGCTAACAGTTAGTGATGCAGAGGAGAGTTGCATGGAGTGGAGTGCAATGTCATAGATTGGAGAGGAGCGGAGTATCGAAGAGTGGTGTACAGTATTTTAGTGTAGCGTGTTATAGAGTGGAGTAGAGTGTTCTAGACTGGAGTGGCCTATTGTAGAGTGGTGTGGCTTAGAGTCAAATGGAGATACACAGAGTGGCATAGCGTGGAGTGACAAGAAGTGTCAGACTGGATTGGAGTAGAGCAGCAGTTCTTAAACTTTTGAATTCTATGGACCCTCTTTGAATCAATACTGGATTCCAGGGACCACCACTGAGTCGTTATTGGAAGCTAGAGACACCCAGCCTAAGCAATTTCTATGATTTGAACCTCTAAACAATGCACACAAAAATACAAGAACAAGTATACACCAAACAGTTGATCAAATATTGAAATACTTTTTAAATGCACAATCTAATATAGAAAAACTTCTCAGAGTTTCAATTTTGCTTCAATACACTTTCTTAATTTTTATTTACAACTTTAATACTGAATTTTGTAATACAGTTGCAGATCTCCAAAAGCCTCCCTGACTTAGGGAGAGCAGGGCATGCAGTCCTTCAGAGTGAAGAGAAGCCAGACCTAAGGGTGAAACATGGTCCTCTGGGGACCTGTAGGTTAGTGGGTATGAACAGACTGAGCATGGCTTTAGGGCCTAAGAGCAGGTAGAGGAGTCACTGATCTGAGGATGAGCAATGGCGAAGGGCAATTCACGGACATGAAGATGAATCGCACTCGAAAAATAGGTAAGATGTGAAATAATGTAGTTCATAGTCCTGTCCAATGCTGCTGGCCCTACATGCTATAAAAGGCTTTATTTACCACAAACTTCTCCCAAAACTAGCCCTTGGTACAAATCAAGCAATGCTTCATGAAGTGTTGCAATCTACAAATATGGGCAACTTCTTTGAGGCTGCCTGTTCCTATTTTTATCCAAACCCTACTCTCAGGGGGTAGGTGGAGGGAGGTGTGTGTGTGCATGCACACGAGCATCTGGGTGTGTAGATCTGTGTGTGTGTACATTTTGTTGTGTTGATCTGTCTGTATGTTTGCATGTGTGTGCCAGTGTATGTGTTTGATTGCACATCTTGGAATGGAGGCCTGTGTCTGCTGGTGTGTGTGCTTGTGTGTGTTTGTGCACGCATGTGTGTGTGCATATGTGAGTGTATGTGTGCACATGTGTGTTTGCATGTCTACACTTGTGCATCTTGATGTATATGTCTATCTGTGTGTCAGCTTACGAACGTGTGTGTCTGTGCATATGTGTGCATCTGTGCCAGCGCATGGAGATGCCCATCTTTGCTTCTTCCGAACACATACCAACAGGTACATTAACCTGGGGTCCTGCCCGTTTGCCCCTCTACGTTAAGCTGCAATGAACCCCAAGTACGTGAGGCTCTGTACTGCCCCCGATCCTAACCGCGGAGTTGTTGGAATGCGGGAAAATAAATTATAGTTTGTGCAAAGCCTCTCTGAAGCCCCACGTGTATTTATTTGGTGTTCATTGCCTCAGCGTGTTTATTTTCCTGCCTGGCTTGACTACTGTAAATCCGGGAGCCCTGGAGGAAACAAGTCTGCTTATATCCCCTGGCTGCGGACACTGCCAGTCTAGCAGGCAGTACAAAAAGGTGTTGACGATCCGTTTGGTGAAATTGTTGCAAATACAGAATACAAGGACTTTAAAACCCTTCAGAACTATGCATGGAGTTTTGCTATGGTTCTTCGTGGAAAAGTCCAGTAGTTAAGAACAGTTAGTACGATTAATACAAACAAAAAGGGTTATGAGGCTCTAACATAAAAGGCTGGTAGGAGGGACACAAGCAGGCTCTATGGGGAGACTAACCTACATTCCTCTTTTCTAGAAACGCTCTCACTTTGAAGTCAGCCAAAATCAAAGTAAACACCAAGCAAAGCACCCTCCAAGGCACAGCTTGACATTTGACTTTGAATGTGAGGCGATCAGAGGAAGATTTAGAGCCCCGTTTACAGAAAGAGAGCTCTTGGAAGGATACTGACAAATAAGGGTTCAGCATTGGGAGGAACGATGTGGGCCTCGAGAGCCTAAGTCAGCAAATGGAAAGCAAGACAATGTGAATTACAAACCACAAAGCAAATGTCAAGCAAGAAGTAGAATGCATTCGCAGGTCAGCTTTCTGAAACTTCCCAAGATGTCTCTCGCATACCAGAAAGCTGCACTGCCTGGTAGGCTTGAATCTAAAAGGTTAATCTCAGAAGAATTTAAAGACATTCAATATGGTGCTTAAAAACTCACATCATAGCACTATACATTAACTTAAGTACATTAACGCTTCAAGAATAACACAAGGATTTATACCAAGTGTTGTGGAGCACTGGTGATTATCCAAAAGTTGTAAAGTCGGTTTTAAAACAGTATTAGTTTTATTTAAAAAAATCTTTGATTTTGTTATTTTCCTTTAATGCCTTTAGTGCCTCTTGCACCATTCCTAACTAAGCCCATTTTGCCCTTGACTCCCATTGAACACTTAGTATTAACTGAATAATAATAACTATATAGATGTAAGTGGCATACAGTGTATAATGGTCACTCTGAAAACATATCCTTTTTGGCAGAGGGCATGTGTCAAATCCAGTTCAGGGGGCATGGAGCTGTTAGAATCCATTTTGAATTGCTTCGTTTCTTTTACACGTGTAAGTTTGAGTTTTTGTTGTCTCTGAACGCACTGTCTATCACATATGTTATCTTATGTATATTTGTTTAAGTAAAATAAGCCTGGTTCCACACCATAGGCTTGCAGCTGGTTTCTTTCCCTAACTGGGGCACTGTACTCATTATAATTGTGTGTTCAAAATAACTAACTGACCTCGGCTGTGGTATTTTGGGGAGGGAAAGGCTGATATCTATACCTTTGAACCACGTAATCCTTTGAAGGGTCTCAAGAATGTGGGGAGTCAGGCAGCTGCAGAGGGGAGGCAAGTACAAAGATGGGAATGGAACCGGTGTGTGGAAACTGATTAACTCCTTAAAATATCTGTATGACGTATATCATTATTTACACATTTTATGTATCCTTTGATGTATGAGTATAAATATCACTGTTAAACGCTTCATGCTAGCACACTTTACTTCGGGCCTGGGATGCCAGTGGTAAACCTGTCCTCTTTGCTGCAGCAAAAATAAACAGACCTTTGGTCATTGATTTTTCACTCCGGCTCTCCGTGTCAAAAACTCCTTTGTAAATGCATTTGTAAGTATCTGCAAATATGTGCATTTGACAATTTGGCGCCTGAATAGGGACATTCCAGTGGATATCTTCAGTAGCTCTGTCAAGAGACGTGCTGCCAGTGGGGGGACGCCGTTCCGGAGGTGTAGATTCCAGGGGCCCCTGCACAAAGACTTAGTTTCAAAAGCAGCTGCATCTTATCCACCGGGCAGGCCTCTCCCCGCTTTCTCATGATGTCCCAGCGAAGTCCCTGAAAACATCGGTTTTTATCTTGACTGATTAGTCTGACACGGGCGGCCGGAGAGAAATCCAGGAAAAAGCAGATAGTCAGGTAAGACTGTTCCTCGCTGGCTACTTGTCTGCTTTAACTTGCATTTGAGAGAATAATTGTTTTTGGATAACTTATCACTTTTGGGAATGATTAGTTCTTGGTAAATTTGCATTTGTACAAGGTACCGTTTGACAATTTGTATTACACGTGTTTTTCTTGTTTGAGTAATTTGCCCAGGCCTGGAGCAATTTGTAAGTTGGTAAATATTTGAAAAAGGGTTTTTTTTTTTTTCCTCTTTGGTGCACATTTGAAAAAGGTTTTCTTTGGTGCACATTTGAAAAAGGGTTTCTTTGGTGCATGTTGCATTTTGAAATTTGGTGCGTGTTGTCTTTTGAAAATTTAAAAGGTTAGATATGGGAAATAAGAAATGTTGGCAAGGGTTATGTCTTTGTTTTCGCCGAAATCATGTGCCACGTTTAGATAAAAAGCAACCGATCCCAAAAGAGGGAACACCAGGGTGGGACATGTTAAAGGATTATGGTTTAGAGAATAATTTGTATAATAGTATATGGCGCAGGTATACTAGACATTGTCCTGACCTCCAGTGGCCAGAGGATGGGTCTTTTGATTTAAAGAAACTAACCTACCTACAGGAATGTTTGTTTCATAAAAAGGCTAGACAACATATGTTTGAGGTATACAGAAAATGGGAAATGGAGGCCACTAAAAGAAAAATTAAATCAGATAAGCTGATAGAGAGGGAAAACAGGAGAACCATCATGCAGAAGGCCGCCCTGTATCACCATTCCCAAACCCAGAAAGGGATTGAATCTGAAGATAGAGTCCATAGGGCCCAGGTGGAGGGAAGTTATGTATCAAAGCCAACAGAAACCAAACATGCATTAGAGGAAGATGAGGTAATGCTACAGCTATTAGATAATAGCCCTACTGCACCTCCACCTTACACACCCCCTGCAGTAGCCCAACCTATCATGGGGGCACAGCAACAGCAGCAAGGGCAAGGGCACAATTTGGGAAATCCAGGTGCACCACTACAGCAGCATGTGCCACAACCACCACAGCCTCTAGCCCAAGCTACCCCAATAGCCCAAGTCCTAATCCCTCCGCCACCTGCCCCACCACTACCAGCCAGCACTGCAAGGTTACCAATAATGTCCCCTGCCCCTAATACCCCAAATGGACAACGCCGACAGTGCACAGCCACACACTCACTTTCACCCATATGGAGCACACCTATTAAGTCGATTTCGCCCCCTAGTACCCGCTCCACTATTGGGGATGGGGAAAAACGGGTTATCAAGAATCAGTCAGAGAACTGGATGTCACATTCTATTTACACCCACACCGATATTATGGACACAATACAACAGATGTCACATTTTGGACAGCAATTAGCACTACAGTATATGATTGAAAAATTGGAGAGGGATTGGAAGTCTTGTATTACAGATTCTACCCCTCTCCCTTATGAACAAGAATTATACCAATTATGGCGGGACAGTGTGGCTTGTATTCTTGATAGTAACAGCATAAATGAGGGAGTACGCATTTGTGTCATAGCCAGGGAAGATGTTCTCAATATATATGACAAGGGGTACCCAATGAGGGAAGTGCACCCTGATATGCCCACTGCAGCTGCAGTTGCAGCAGCAGCTGCCGCCGGACGACCAGCTCCCGTGCCGGTGGCCCAATTTGTCCATATACCATGGAAAAGGGAGGAGGTAATGGCTATAAAGAAAGACTTGCCAGACCCTCGAAAGAATCCAGCTGGATTCTATCGGGACCTTAGAACTGCCATTTCCACCACAACCATGACACTCAAAGACATTGACTATTTTTTTGGTGTTTTATTGGGTCCTGAAGTTTGGCATAAAATTAGAAGAGTAGATGATGCACCTACTTTGGGAAATACATGGGGGGGTTTAGAAGCACGGGAAGCACAAAGGGCACCAGGAACCCTGCCGCATCAGGATATTTTAAATTTACCTAACCGGATATTGACTAAGTTAGAAACTGTTATACCTCTTCAGACTGTGGATTGGGGAAAACTTGCCACTTATAAACAGAAAATAGGTGAAGATGTCCCAGATTATTTTACTAGAATTGAACAAGCTTTCATAGATTTTAGCGGTCAAGACCTCGCCACCGTAACAGGTGTCACACTATTTGTAGAACGCTTTGTTAATGGCCTTCTACCTGAAATATCACAAAAATTAAAAGCAACAGAGAGTTCGTGGATGACGAAGGGACAGGCAGAGATTTTACAGATGGCACAATACTATGAGAGCAGGTACAAGGAAGAATTAGAAAAGAATGAGAAGTCAGTAAAAGAATTGAAGAAAAAGGTATTATTACAGCAGGCATACCCCCAGCGGGATACAACCCCTCAGCAAAGGGGTGGCCCACCAAGGGGACGGGGAAGGGGTCGAGGCCGAGGTGCATCTGCACCACCCCAAGACCGCCGATTAAATATCAACCAATGTGCCTACTGTAAGCAGGATGGACATTGGCGTGATACTTGCCCATTACTGGAAGGAAGACAAAGTATGTCACTTCATAGAGGGAACGCGGCAGGTAATGCACGAGGAAGAGGTAGAACTGATCAGAATTCGCAGAATGAGAATCAGGTCCCGCGTAACACTAATATTTTTGACAATGCATTTGAACGACAATATTATGCTGATGATTTCTTTTCTGAATCCTACAATTATTAGGACAGCCACAGACAGGGCCAGGGGCGAGTAAGTATTCCTGTAGATCAGAATGGTCCCTACATTGATGTAAAAATCGAAGGAGAGGGCCATAAGTTTCTTCTAGATACTGGTGCCACCAGAACATCTATTGCACATTCTGCAGTCCCCGGGGCTCCCCTGTCTGGGCTTCATACCACATCAATTGGGATTTCTGGGATCCCCGTGGTGAGCCCCATCTCAACACCTATGAGAGTAACTGTAGGCCCATTTACAGTACACACGCCACTCTCTTTAACATCAGGTTGCAATGAAAACTTGTTTGCATTAGATTTGTTAAAGAAATTAAATGCAGTTATTCACTGTTCAATGGATGGTGTCTATGTAACTATGGATAGTGTTTCCCCAACTCAGTGCATGTTCTCACAGGAATACGACTTACCCCCAGAGCTAAAGGAAATAGACCCTCGCTTATGGGCCAAAGGCAAGAATGATGTAGGCATTATGGATATCGACCCTATTGTAATAAAAATCAAACCAGGTGCCCGGTTACCTCGTGTTCCTCAATGCAGATTACCTAAATCAAGCGAAAAAGGGCTCAAGGCAGTCATATCTGATCTTGTGCATGCAGGTGTCATAAAGGAAATAGTGAGCAGCCCATGTAACAGTCCAATCCTTCCTGTTGTAAAGAAACAAAATGATGCAAATGGATTAGATGGTGAGCAATCAGTTACTGATAACACAGTATATCGATTAGTTATTGATCTCCGAGAAATAAATAAAATAGTAATTCCCCAGTTTCCCGTGGTCCCAGACATGAATAGTCTTTTTACCATGATTCCACCCTCTGCGTGTTTTTTTTACCGTAATCGATTTGAAGAATGCTTTCTTCAGCATTCCAATTGCCGAAGAATCTCAATATTTGTTTAGCTTCGCGATTTTTGGTAGATCATTCGCGATGACAAGAATTCCTCAGGGATTTGTTGAGTCCCCGAGCATATATAGTCAATGTCTTAAACGTCAATTAGACCAATTCAATCCACCTTCAGGCTCTGCATTGTTGCAGTACATTGATGATATTTTAATTGCCTCAGATTCCATGACACAATGTAAGACTGATACTGTTGCATTATTACATCATTTAGCGCCTCTGGGCCATAAGGTGTCCCTTCCAAAATTGCAGTATTGTAGAGAGGAGGTCACCTATCTAGGACACCTCCTCTCTAAGGAGGGAAGGAGATTACATCCAGACAGAATTAAACTGGTTCATACAATGACTGCACCACGCACCCCTTCTGAAGTCCGAGCATTTTTGGGATTTACATCCTTTTGCAGACAGTGGATTCCAAATTTTTCACTTATAGCAAAACCATTGACTGCTCTGACACTTTCAGATGTGCCCTCTCCTGTACCTTGGACTGACAAATGTGAGGAGGCTTTTCAAGATTTACAAAAGGCGATGTGCTCTGCTCCTGTATTGGGTAATCCGGATTACAGCAAACCATTTGTTTTATTTGTGCATGAAAAGCATGGCTGTACATTGTCTGTTTTGACACAGGATCAAGGTGGGAGACAACGCCCTTGTGCATACTTCTCTTCCACCTTGGACACTGTGGCGCAAGCTTTGCCTACTTGTCTTAGAGGAGTGGCTTCTGCAGCAGCTGCGGTGAAACAAAGTGAAGGGTTTGTTGGTGGCAATCCGCTCACTGTGATGGTTCCTCATGCCGTTGATATTTTGTTAAACAAGACACAGACGCAGCACCTCACCAGTGCTCGTCTAACGGGTTATGAATTAACATTGTTCAGTCCAAATATTACTTTGAAGCGTTGCAATGTCTTGAACCCAGCTACGTTACTACCCCTCCCTCAGGACAATGTGGAATTTGATCATAATTGCATTTTTGCCACTGAGGAAGAAACCAAGGGACGGGTAGACTTAACAGACACTCCCCTATCTGACCCACAGGGAGAGCTGTTTGTAGATGGGTCTTGTTTCAAGTTACCAGATGGTACGACCACTGCAGCCTATGCCGTCACCACAGTCAAAACAGTGGTTGAATCTCATAGAATCCCGCAAAATTCGGCACAGGCTGCAGAATTAATTGCCCTCACCAGAGCTTGTGAAATAAGTGAACATCTTAGTGTTAACATCTACACTGATAGCCAATATGCGTTTGGATTAGCTCATAATTTTGGGCGACTCTGGGCGAATAGAGGCTTTATCACGTCACATGGCACTACCATTCAGCATGGCAACTTGATTGTGACACTTTTGAATGCTCTCAGCCTGCCCAGTCAGGTCGCAATCATTAAGTGTAGTGCTCACAAAAAAATTACTGATGATATAGGACGAGGAAATGCTTTTGCAGATGCTACAGCGAAAGCAACAGCACGAGCACCATTTGACAATGCATATGTTGAGAGTAGCATCAAGGGAGAGCCCCAGAACGAAGTATTAGAAAATACCATGCAGTGTGTGAGAGATATTCAAGCAGAAGCAACAGCAGAGGAAAGGGAACAGTGGGAGAAGAACGGTAGACTAGACAGTGAGGGTTGTTACACAGATGACACAGACAGAAGAAGATGGATGTTACCTAATTGTTATGTACACGCTATGGTTACTATGGCCCACAGTCCTGCACACATCAGTGCCCAAGGCATCAAGACAACTTTGGACCATGTTTGGAGTAATCCTCTGATATCCAAAGCTGCTAATAATCTGGTTAAAAGTTGTATGGTGTGTGCAGTGCACAATGCAGGAAAAGGGACCCCTACGCCCCCTGGCCATTTTGCCCCTCCTGATCTCCCCTTTGAAGCTATACAGATGGATTTTATCCACATGGAACCGTGTAACAAACTGAAATACGTGTTAGTGGTAGTATGCATGTTTTCAAAATGGATAGAGGCCTATCCATTAAAAGACAATGGTGCCCTCTCTACCGCTAAAATATTACTAAAATAATATTTTCCTAGATACGCATTGCCACGATTAGTCTGGAGTGACAATGGCAGTCATTTTGCTAATGAGGTAATGGAGAAGGTCTGTACCGCCCTTAACATCAAACATCGATTTCATGCTGCAAATCACCCACAATCAGCGGGCCTTGTAGAAAGGTATAATTACACCTTGAAGAGCAAAATAGCTAAGATTTGTGCTGAGACCAACTTAAAATGGCCAGATGCTTTGCCCCTAGCATTAATGTCCATCAGGATGACTGCCAGTAGCAAGTCACGATTATCCCCCTATGAAGTTGTCATGGGGAGGCCAGCTAATATCTGGGGGGTACCACGACCAAAGAAGCTTTCTGAAGTGCAATATCCTTTGTTTGTAGATTACTGTAAACAATTGACTAAAGATTTGCGTTTGATCCACCAACAGGTCAAGGCCAGCCTACCGACTCCTCTAGAAGGCCCTGGTCACCCTTTTAAGCCAGGGGATTGGCTTATGACAAAGAATTTTCAAAGAACCAACAGTCTTCAGCCCAGGTGGCGGGGGCCAGCCCAGGTACTGCTTGCAACACAGACAGCGGTGAAAGTGGAAGGAAGGAAAAACTGGATACATGCTAGCCACTGTAAGCGTGCACCAATTCCACTACAAAGTACTCTAACAGCAGAATTACCATTGTCTCCTGATTACAGAAAAGTAGGGAGACAGGAAACACCTCCACAGGTTTCAAGTGCTACTTCTGCTCCTGAGGTGACACAGCAGCCCAGTGACGAAGAGTTACTGTTTGAAGATCAACAAACTCATCGATACAACCTGCGTCCTCGCCCATCCAAATGAACAGAATTTTGAAGGTGCGTAAGGTGGTGACCCCTACGAAAAGCTACATTTACATCACCCTGATAGCTCCTAGCTTAGAATTGCAAACTGAGGTCTCTTCTGAATGGCCAAGGAATCCTTTGCTCAGCAGAATACGGCACGCCTGCCTTCATGAAATACAGTTCCCCGCTTTCACCGCCACCGGCATTTCCGATGCCATTGATGTACCAGCATTAAAACGTGCTATCCTCACTGTTGTTACGCACACTTTGGGCGACGAGGTTGTAAATGACTGTGATGACTAAATTTTCAGCATGAACAGGAACACGGGTGACTAGCCTGTGCAACGACACCAGAACATTGGTCAGAACAATTGTCTCAACGAGAACACAAGCATAGTGGGATGCAGCTTGTGCAACGCTATTATCTGTGTTAAAAGCAGTGGGTAAATGGAGTTAACAGTTCTGTGACTGGCGAGAAAAACCAAGTACCAGTTCTACGGAAGCGGCCAGCCATTAGGGTTGGTGCGGTTTGTAGTCCCAGCGGTAAAAAAAAAGATGCCCTTTTCTGTTTAATACCCAAGCACATCACTGATCTGGTTGAAAATTGCTGGCCTCCGCCCTCATTTTTGCCGAGACACTGAACGAAACTGACAAACTATACTGAAGACGAACTTTGAAGTATCGCGACTTACTCACTGGGAGTTGAGACTCACCAGGAGTTAAAACTCGAAAAGGAGAAGATAAGGGACCTAGGATCAAGCCAACATCTATTGTCCTATATTTGAAAAACTTGTTCATGGACCAACCAGTGCAGCCTAACTGCTAGAGTGGAAAGCACGGCAGTGCTGAACCCTAGTGGGTGTGAACATTGAAGGAAAACTTACTTATCTGTATCTATACGTATATGATTATTAGTATAGTGATATCAATATTTTGCATTTACATATTTGGTAATTGTGTGGGTATATTTTTGAACACACATAGGCGGTTGAGATGAGTAAAACGGTATCATAGAAAGGTTGTAGGACCAAGGAGGAGAGCACAATAAAATTATGAAAATATATCCATTTGGCAGGACAAATATCCCTCTAGAGAATAGGGAAGAGTGGCCTTATAACTATTTCTACAAAACAACAATGAAGTACCTAGTGACCCTTATGTTAATATGTATAATGTCCAGTGGTGTTGCATCATTGTTGCAAAATCCTACCTTACATCCATTGATAAAGGTTCATGGAAAATTAGCGGAGACATTAAGTCTCACTGACTGCTGGATTTGCCGGCACTTGTCTAGACACCCTGAGGATCCTATAGGCCTTTATGAAGTACTAGTATCACCAAGCGAATATGAAAGAGGGGAAGTGTGTCTTGTACCAAATACCACTTGGAGATGTGACCAACAAGAATATCAATGGTACCCTAGGTGTGCGGTGCTCCCTAATACCCAGGCAGAATACAAGCTCTCCCCGATGCCTGGAGAGAATGCCACACTTAAAATGTTTCCCATATGTTTTGGTACCTATTTTTATGGGCAAAACCCAGAGGCAAAATACATGGGAAAGATCCCTCCTGAACAGTGTGTTTACACTTTGTTATTTGATATAAAAACAGGGAATTGGGATCTTGAAGGAGAGGAGAAAATAGACAGAAATTGGACAGCGTTAATTAATGGGACTCATCAAAATTACACTGTAAATTATTGGAACCTGACTGTGGGAAAAAATGAGATTCTGGTAGATCCAGAAGGATTGTTATATGATCCCTCCAGAGAACAAGATAGAAATGGGAAAAATTCACCTGTAATATTATCCCGGGTTTTCCTTGGCCCCCTCTGGACGGCTAGATGTTCATATGTTGCACCCTGGGCAAATGTATCATTGCTAAATACAATCTGGGAGGATTACAAGTATTGCAATAATTCTGAGCATGACACCCCAGAGGGTGTAGGATTGCCCTGAATAAAATACAGCATTATAAATTCACAAATCCAGGGAGGCATGTACTTCGTATGTGGAAGAACTGCATATAAAGTACTACCTCTAAACTGGGAAGGGATATGTTCACTGGCATATTTGGCACCCAACATTACTGTGATATCAAATATATCATCTTCCCAGCCCCTTAATATGGGGAGTTTTGCACATAGGTACAAACGAGGGACACCCATACTGGAGGAGCGAAAGAACTGGGTATTTCAAGTGTTACATGTTCTTATCCCAGGATTTGGAATTTTCGATTTACAACTGGCAATGATGAATATGTCAGCTGAATTAGCCATTGCATTTAATGCCACCAGGGAGGCCATAGGAAGTGTACAGATAGAGATAAACTCTGCAGCCCAATTGGCGATACAAAATCGGCTTGCCCTAGACTTGATTACAGTACAACAAGGAGGAGTATGTGTTTTAATCCAACATCAGTACCAGCAAAAGTGCTGTTATTTTGTCAACAAGTCATCAGAGATAGAATTGGATATTGGGAAAATAAAAGAAGCAGTACAGGTATTTGAAAAGGGGGGCCAATATGAAGGAGGCGATTTGAGTTTATCATGGTTATGGTCTTGGTTTGGGGGGTGGGGCTGGTTGTTTAAAGACATACTTTTTATAATAATAGCTATTGTATTAAGTTGTTTATTAGTACAGTGCTTACCTGCTCTCTGTTCCTGTTTAAAATTGTGTAAACTTCCGCCAGTGAAAATACTAGAAACCAATCGAGCTATGATGCAGAGAGAAGAGATAAATTCCCTAATGGCTATTGACCCCACTATCCTCACTACAGATACTGGTTGCTCATACCCATCGGTTGTTTATGTCCCCATGAATGCAAATTTCAAGGAAGTAGGAGTAAAATTCAACATATATGAGGAAATTTAGAACTATTCAAACGTTGATTATGTTCAGAAGAAAAAAAAAACTCAAAAAGGGTCGATTGTTAGAATCCATTTTGAATTGCTTCGTTTCTTTTACACGTGTAAGTTTGAGTTTTTGTTGTCTCTGAACGCACTGTCTATCACATATGTTATCTTATGTATATTTGTTTAAGTAAAATAAGCCTGGTTCCACATCATAGGCTTGCAGCTGGTTTCTTTCCCTAACTGGGGCACTGTACTCATTATAATTGTGTGTTCAAAATAACTAACTGACCTCGGCTGTGGTATTTTGGGGAGGGAAAGGCTGATATCTATACCTTTGAACCACGTAATCCTTTGAAGGGTCTCAAGAATGTGGGGAGTCAGGCAGCTGCAGAGGGGAGGCAAGTACAAAGCTGGGAATGGAACCGGTGTGTGGAAACTGATTAACTCCTTAAAATATCTGTATGACGTATATCATTATTTACACATTTTATGTATCCTTTGATGTATGAGTATAAATATCACTGTTAAACGCTTCATGCTAGCACACTTTACTTCGGGCCTGGGATGCCAGTGGTAAACCTGTCCTCTTTGCTGCAGCAAAAATAAACAGACCTTTGGTCATTGATTTTTCACTCCGGCTCTCCGTGTCAAAAACTCCTTTGTAAATGCATTTGTAAGTATCTGCAAATATGTGCATTTGACAGAGCAAGCAGGGGCTACTGGATCTCAGCCTTGGGGGCATGGGTGGTCTACCTTGGATGTCCCAGAGTCTATATTACATTAGCTTTACAAACTTGGCCACGTACAACCCCTTCAGCATTTGACTGTCACTGGTAGCACTTTGGAGCATTCACACACTTCTCAGGGAGAGAGTGTAGGGGCATAAAAACTCTAGATCACCCAGTAGGGAAACATCTGTTTTTCCAACCCAGTGCTTCATTTGGATAAGAAACATACTTTAACCCCTTCGCTGCCAGGCCTTTTCCCCTCCTGTGCCGAGCCTTTTTTTTGGCTATTTGGGGGAGTTCGCGCATAGGCCCTCTTAACTTTTTGTTCACATGAGCTACCCACGCCAAAATTTCCTTTTTTAAAAAACAAATTGGAAAAAAGGGCTGCAGAAGAAGGCTCATGGTTTTGTCCTGAAAATGGCATCAACAAAGGTTTTGCGGTGGTAAAATCACCATCGTCCCAGCTTTCAGAACAGGCAGACTTGAATTAGAAAATCCCATTTTTCAACACAATTTTGACATTTTACTGGGACATATCCCATTTTAACTATTTTTTGTACTTTCAGCATTCTTCCAGTCAGTGACCGAATTGGGTTGGAAACCAATGCTGGATCCCAGAAAGCTAAACATTTCTGAAACGTAGACACAATTCTGAATTCAGCAAGGGGTCACTTGTGTAGATCCTACAAGTTTTTCCTACAGAAAATAACAGCTGAAATAAAAGAATATTGAAATTGAGGTGAAATTAACAGCATTTTTCTCCACCTTTTACTCTGTAACTTTTTCCTGCGATGTCAGATTTTTTAAAGCAATATACCATTATGTCAGCTGGACTCTTCTGGTTGCGGGGAATATATTGGGCTTGTAGGTTCATCAAGAACCCTAGGTACCCAGAGCCAATAAATGAGCTGCACCTTGCAATGGGTTTTCATTTTATACCGGGTAAACAGCAATCCATTTGCTGAAATATAAAAAGGGAAAAATAGGTATCAAGAAAAACTTTGTGTTTCCAAAAAGGCCACAAGATAAGGTGTTGAGAAGCAGTGATTATTTGCACATCTCTGAATTCCGGGGTGCCCATACTAGCATGTCTCAAATAGATGTCTTTTTTACACACTGACTCACATTTGGAAGGAAAAAATGTAGAGAAAGACAAGGGGCAATAACACTTGTTTTGCTATTCTGTGTTCCTCCAAGTCTCCCGATAAAAATGGTACCTCACTTGCGTGGGTAGGCCTAGCACCCGCAACAGGAATTGCCCCAAAACACAACGTGGACACATCACATTTTCACAAAGAAAACAGAGATGTTTTTTGTAAAGTGTCTAGCTGTGCATTTTGGCCTCTAGCTCAGCAGGGACCTAGGGAAACCTAGCAAACCTGCGCAGTTTTGAAAACTAGACACCTAGGGGAATCAAAGATGGGGTGAGTTGTGGGGCTCTGACTAGGTTCTGTTACCCAGAATCCTTTGCAAACCTCAAAATTTGGCCAAAAAAACACTTTTTCCCTCTCATTTCAGTGGCAGAAACTTCTGGAATCAGAGAGGAGCCACAACTTTTCTTCCACCCAGCGTGTCCCCAAGTCTCCTGATGAAAATGGTACCTCACTTGTGTGGGTAGGCCTACTGCCCGTGAAAGGAAATGCCCCAAAACACTATCTGGACACATCAAAATTATCAAATACAAAACTACCTGTTTTTGCGGGGAGGGGGGAGGCACCTGCGTTTTTGGTCCTGGGCTCAGCAGCCATCTAGGGAAACCTACAAAACCCAGACTTTCAGAAAACTAGACACCCAAGGGTGTCCAGGGAGGTGTGACTAGTGTAGATCCCCCAATGTTTTCTTACCCAGAATCCTCAGCAAACCTCAAATTTAGTTAAAACAAATCAAATGTTCCCCACATTTCTGTGTGGGATCACTGCACTGGGACAAATTTCATACCACCCAACATTCCCCTCAGTCTCTCAGTAAAAATGATACCTCGTGTGTAGGTGGGCCAAATGCTTGTGAAAGGGAAGAGCCAAAAACATGTCCAATTGAGGGGGAATCAAAGGGGGTCCAAAAGGACAGTTTGCCCAAAAAACATTTTTAGGCTGACAAGTGTAGCAGAATTTTTATCGGTATAGATGAGAAAATGCTGGGTGGTAGGAATTGTGCGGATTCCTGCAGATTCAGGAAGGTTCCATCACAAAAATGTGGGGAAAATGTGTGATTTCCAGCAAAGTTGGAGGTTTGCAGGGCATAGTCTATACGAAAATGGTGCGGGGTGCATGTGAAACACACCACCCTGAAATCACCCAGATGTTTAGTTTTCAGATGTGTCTAGGTCTTGTGGATTTTTCTAGATGGCAGCATCCCAAAGTCCATAAAGTGCAGCCCTCACCATTTCAAGTGGGACGATTTTGAGAGTTAGCCAAGCTCTCATGGCCCAAATGTAAAACCAAAACCCAAAATAATCAAATGTCTTCTTGCTTGCTGTGGGATAGGATGTTTTAGAGTGAAGGGGAGAGCTGAAAGACTGTTACCCCTTCAGTTGGGGTGGGGGCATAACTAGGCCCATTCTGGTTGGTAGCCAGCACCCCAATATATATATATATATATTTTTTTTCCCCCTGGCATCTAGCAGACTTTCTGCCATCCCACGGTTTGGATCAGGGGTAATTGCCCCATCTGCCCACTGGTGGGCAGAACAACTTTGGCCCCATTTATTTGGGGTGGGGGTATGGCCATACCCCCACCCTCTTATTTTGGAAAAAAAACTTTCCTGATCTCAGATGGACCTTCCAAAAATAGGCCAATCTGCCCCCAAGGGGGGTAGGTATGGCCAACAGTAATGTGCCCCCATGGGGAGCGGCCCTTACCCAAGGGGCTGCCCCCCTAAAGAAAACAAACACACACACACACCAATCCCTGGTGCCTAGGTGGTTTCTCCCCCCGGGGGGCAGATCGGCATAATAGAAATATGCTGATCTGCCCCCCAAGGGGAGCAGAAATGGGCAAAAATAAATTTGCTCCCCACAGGGGACTGACCCTTGCCTAAGGGGTGGCTCCCCACCTCTGAAAAACAAAACAAACCCAAAACAATGATCCCTGGCGCCTAGAGGTTTCTGCCCCTCTTGGGGGGAGATCGGCCTAATAACAATAGGCCTATCTTCCCCAGAGGTGGGCATAAATGGCCTAAAATAAATTTCCCCCTCCTGCCCCTCGGGAGCGACCTGTGCCTAAGGGGTCGCTCCCCTTGCGTGAAATTGGCACAAAAAAAAAAAAAATGCCTGGTGCCTAGTGGTTTCTGCCTGCCTGCCTAACACCCCCCCGCCGGGACAGATCAGACGATTTTTGTTACAAAAAATAGTGCCAAGGGATCGCTCCCCTTCTGCCAATTTCCTTTTTATGATACATCCCTGGTGTCTAGTGGGCATTTCAGAAGCCGGATCGCTTGACAATCTGGCTTCTGAAATGCTCTGAGAGACTTCAAAGGGAAGGAAATTCCTTTCCTTCCCTTTGAAGCCTCTCAGGCCCCCATCACATGATCGGATCAAAGCATGTCTCTTCCGATCGCACTGGAAGGTGGGCTACCAGCGCAACGGGGAAGTGGCCTCTGATGAGGTCACAGTGCGAATGCGTTCTGATGCCATCAGACGTCACTGGGGCGGTTGGGGGGTCGGGTGGAAGGGGAAGGGCTTCCCCTTCCATCCCTGCCTTTTAAGCCCACAGAGGGAGCGCTAGCGCTAGCGCTCCCTCTGAGCTCAGTGCCGAGGACGTAATGGTTACGTCCTCGGCACATGAGAACTGTGTTGTTAAACGTAACCATTACGTCCACAGTACAGAAGGGGTTAAGAGACACATTTAAAATTGTATACTGCCACAAGTACAATAATTTTCACTACCACTTAGGCTACTGAACCTTGTGATACTGCCTTTACTGTCTTCCTTTTCTCTCTTCCTCCCCGACCCGTTTAGACATTAATCATGGCTTAGGTGCAAGTACCTCAGTTCAATTATGGTTGTGCACAGTTCAGTACAGTCTCCTAGATACAGCATAACCACAATGCAGGCCTCTATGCGTTTCAGCATCCTGTGTTTCCGATATCACCTGCTTTTAGAATGAGATGACATGGTTGCAAGAGTGGCCTTCAGCTTGGGTAGGCTGCAGCATGATGGGGCAGGCAGAGCTGCAGCCGTGAGTCCTTCGGTGAATGCAGGTAATGGAAGTCAGTGAGGGCTCATGGCAGGCATCAGATCTGCTGCTTCAGGGTCAGTGGGCAGCAGATGGGCCACCACTTACATGTGTCACAACGGAACGCTATTAGAAACAGGATGCACTTTTGTAAATAAGGCTGTGGTGACCATCTGAACCCTACCGAACAGACAGGTAATTGAAAATGCCATTTTAAGGAGTAGTTTATTGACTGCTGAGATCTAGATTATCAAAGCTACGGTCTTGCTCAGGGCAAAAAAGGAACAGTAGACTTGCCATAGTTGGTTTACCCATGAGAAATTTGTGCTGCAAAGTCTTAAAGATTAGTTTCTTATCTCATTAGGAAAGATAGAGACTATTCGTACTATTATGGGTGAAGGAAATAAATGCAAGGCACCTTCAATATACACAATATAAAATCCTTAGAGAATATCAATGGTTTAAATTCAGTTATAGATCCTGAAGATAGTGGGATACTGGTCAGGGTGCCACCGAAACGCTGCAGCGACACAATAACTTTTTTAGTATTTTGACAGTGTACAGTTGTTTTCTATTATATTTATAGACCAAATGTTTTTGACTATGTATCTGGTCCAGTGGATGATGAAATATACTAACAAATGTCGATAGAATTTTAGGTTTATTTTATTAAATATTTATGAGATTCTAAATATTGTGGGTGGAGCACAATTGGTTATTGTTTGAGATCGAAGTTTTAATTGTTGTTCTTGTATTGATAATTAAGTATCCACATAGTGAAATCTGGGATTTTAACATGTAGTCCAGGGGAAAGACTCCTGTATTGGTTTGGCTGAACACTATCCCCTGTCCCTTTATAAAAGGGGTTGATCTCTAAATTGTTGATGATACATTCACCATGGGCACAGTCCTTGATTTAAGCAGCGAGGTCAACTGTGATTGTTCCTATTGCAGGGTCAGCTGCTTGCCCGTGATTCCCTCATGGAACTGCACTTCTGGAGAGACTGCACCTACCCTCTTCTGTCTTGCAGATCGCTTTCGGCAGTCTTCTTTCTCCTGGTAGATCCCTCACACTAGAATCTGGCAGTTTCTGGCACTACCTAGACAGTCCCACCTCCTGCGGCTTGACAGGCTCTTTCACTCCCTAAGCAGGCAGGCTGGCTTTCATGTGCTTCAGGTCAGGGGTATAGCTAGACTGCAGTTGATGCACCCTCTCCTCTGGGAAACTTGCTGTCACACAGACACCAGTTCTGGTTGTTGTACAGCAGTCCTCAATATATGCCATTTAATACTCCCTTTATTGGTGAAAGGACTTGGAAATGGAGTGATAAAGATATAAGCAGCTCCCACTTTTATGAAGTAAAAGCAGATAATGAATGTGGATTCACTGTCTGCAATCTAAAAACAGGTTTGAGGAGGGCCTTCTGTCAAGTGTCCTTTCTAGGCTATTCTACAAACAGAGACTTTGGGGAGAGAGATGCTCTTCACAGCAGGGTAGTCTCCAGCCTGGAATACTCACAACAAAGGCCCAAAGTGGATGAAGTTACTGCAAATGGCTTTTCACAAGCCACACTGAACAGTGATCAGGTTGAGGACAGAAGGCTGGCTTCACCGAAAACCTTTCTCACCCTGAACAACAAAGATACTGCATGTACTACACAAGCCACATACACACACTCTACTTGGATGTTAGTACTAGGATCTAGGTTATAGATTGATGCAGAACTTTAAAACAAGTGGGGCCAGCTACACAGATAGAAGGTCTGAACTAGACTGGATTTACAAAACCTGATATGCCCCCACCACCGCTGTACATGCTAACCCCATGACAGGGACAGTAGTCCACTGTCAGCAAAATGAGAGCCCAACTGGTGTACCCCTCAAGGTCCCAGAACAGTTGCAGGAGTTAATTTCTGTCAGAGACAGGGGAAGACTTCTGCATGTTACATTACTGTGAGCTTTGAGCCAAAATCAAAAACTGGGATATAAGTGAGACACAGTCAAGCACTCAGAAAATGGCACTATGACTGTACACTACACAAGGAATAGAGCCCAACAACATTTTCTCCTAAATTACTAAGGATTCTTTTATGGTCTTTTTGCTACAGATATGTTCACTTGCCTCCTAGCAAATGATATTTTGTGGATACAAAACAAGTGCATATTTCTGTCTCACTGCATTGATGTAAATAAATGTTATTTCCAATCATTGTCCATCTCTACACAGTGCACACATGGTGGAATAGCTGCTCCTCAGCCTCTAAATGGTGAGTAGCTTGGATGTTTTGTTTTGTTTTCTTCACAAGAACAATCAGTTGGTAGCAAGGAAAGCTGACAGGAGCCGGCACAGTTAACACTCATTAGAACATTGGAATGCTGGGGGCTCCATTGAAAACAATGGAGTGCTGCGGGCTTTTACAGGCCAGTAAAAGCCCGCAACGCCAACATTCCAATGTTCGCTTTGTTCACAGCAACAGCTGTGAACAAAGCCTCACGGAGCCCGAGGGGATTTTAATCCCCTCGGGCTCCGTGAACATTTTTTTTTTTAATAGAACATTCTGCCCTGTGTGGCAAAATGTTCTAAGTCCCTCTCCCTTGTTAAATGCCCTCGCCTTCGGCTCGGGCATTTAACGTGGGGAGCGGGCCTTTAATAGCCGGTAGAGCCCGCTACAGCGGGTTCTAAGGCTATATTGTGACCTAGTAGCTGCCTTGCTCAAGGAAACCCCGCTTATGTCCTGGAAAGCTTATCTACAGGCTGTAGAACTGAGAGTAACCACAAACCCTCAACACGGGGCAGAATATTTGAATAGACAAAGCTGGTGAGTGCTCTTCAGACCTGATTAGAGGCCTCAGGGTAACAAATGACAGCTCTGCTAGATTTCAGAAGAAAAAGGGTTCACCAGCCATAATACCTGAAGTGGTAGCACCTTAGAACATCCAGATTCCTTGGCAGTACAGCTGAAAGTTCCTCACCACTGGCCCTTGCTGTCTGAAGGGCAAACCTGCATTGTGTCTCACCCACCAATTTCACTCTTCTTGCATCCCTTTCCCCTGAGCAACCACAATGCCAGAAGCTCAATAGTTTGCCAGATAACAAAAAAGAAATAAATCTACGATCACTCACCTTTAATCTCATCAAGGCTTTGTCAAACATTCATCAATGTTGCAAATGGCTGTGGGCCAGCAGAATTGCCTGCAGTCCCATATCAATGACTAGCTCTGCAGCCAATCCATCCAGAACAGTCAACAGCTCATTGAAAATAGGTATTTTCCCAAAATAAAACCCTCCCTAAACCAAACAGGCTTTGAGCCAAAAGATCCTTCTAACTGCTGGCCTGTAACAGACAACAAGATCTGCCTCATTACATATACCTACATTCAAAGACAATAACCTGATTTAAGACTACCAAACAAATTCTAGTATGGCTGAAGGCACAGAAGCAGCAGTGATTTCCACATAGGATCATTTTAAAACAACAGTGGATTAAAACTGGAGTACTGGCACGCCTATTACTTGAACTCTCCCTTGCCTTTGACACTGTTTACCATCCCAAGTTTCTAAAGAGACATGACAATACTAGAACTCAAGGTGCATAAACTGAAGCAGTTTGGCACTTATTCCCCTCATATTGGCTATAAAGATATCTCCATCTACACTGCTTCAAATGCTTGTCTCGCCCAATTGATTTAAGAGTTACCCCCCTCCCCTCAAAAGTCGGGTCTAGTTGCCCTCCCCCCGCTAGTTATTTTTGTTCACGATGGGGAGGGGTAGAAGCAAGCCGTTTTTCCCATGGAAGTAAATACTAAGCTGTGCTCTCCTTTCACTCCTATGCATGTTAGAGGCAACTGCATTTTTTTTTAAAAAACATGAACGGCTGTAGCATACAAAATGACCCCGTTTTAAAGAATTGCTAATTTGTCCAATTAACCAACAGTAGCAATATTCACAGCTTAAACAAGATGAGGTTGGGTAAGTGGGGTCCAATAAGATACCATCAGTTACCTGACTGTCCAATTCACTGTCAGAAACTCCAAGTAAGGAGCCAGTATATCGATCTTCAAACCGTTTTTTTGTTGTTGTTTTTTTTTGGTGCATCACATGTCACTCAGTTCCTCTTCAGCAGAAATGTCAGGAACACCCCAACCCCCTCAACCGACCAAATACCATATCCTCCGCTCCTCTTAAAAGCGACACCTCTGACAGCAACCCTCTTTAAGGGCACCAGTCACACTCGCCATCAAACTAAGGGGCAGAACTGCCACCCCGAGAAGAAGGTACACTACACCCATGGGCACTCACCTGCCAGCGGCCGTAGGATAACAGCAGGACTGAGAGGGGAATAGCGGTGCCGGACATGGCGTGCGTGGAGGGCAGGCTGTACTCGGAGTTATACAAAACCTCAAGCTTCAGCACGGGCGGAGAAGAAGGTCGAGGACGCCGCACTAAGTCTTTGGTGCACTGGCCCAGGTACATCACCCACACCCAGACGATGATCAGCCGCCGGCCCACGAAGGCGTCCACGTTCCAGATCCAGAAGGGAAAAAAGGAGATACAGAAGAGCTCGTTCCCCAGCTCCGTGCCCAGGGTGAACAAGTAGTACAGCGCCCGGTTCCTGATCACGAAAGGCTGGCCTTCCTCCCCGGTTAGAGAGTTCCTGCGCTGTCCCGACCCCCGACTCCTGTCCTGGGATGGCCTGTGCCGCAGCCCCTGATGTTCTCCCCCATTGGCTACGATTTCTTCCGCCCCGGAGTGCTTCTTCGCGGCCTCCTCTACCCCACATAGTCGCTGAAAGCGCGCCACCTGGTCGGGGTCCTGCAAGTCCTCGAACAGCTGCCGCAGCGTCTTCAGCGTCCCCATGTTCAAAATCACGGGGCCCGTACTCGGCGCCGCAGCTGATAACGGCTATCTCCCCTCCCAGACTGAGCCTGTATCCGGCTGCAGGGAAAGCTCGGCCGGGGCCGCCCAGCGCCTGGAGGCCGTCAGTGTCAGCGCCGCTTGGCATCCGCCCCTGGGAGGAGGAGCCACATGCTGACAGGATACAGCAGACCCGAGGGCAGCGGCGCGCGGCCAGCGTTACAATTGCGGACTGCTTCGGAAGCACGTGAGCCTGGCAAGCCACCGTCTGGGGCCGAGTCAGCAGCGAGTCACACCCCTCCCTCCTGGCCCTGAGGGGCAGCGCTCTCCTGTGAGTGCGAGAAGACGCCCTACTTCCAGAGGCGAGACTGACAGCGCCCGCGAGAGACCGTCGAGCGTTTCTTCCCGGTCAGCAAGAAGGTGTCTGCTGTCGCCTACTAGAGGATATCTCTGTTTCTGAAAGGGGTTTCCCCTGCAACCGACTTTTAAATAAATAACAGGTTTAGGCTCAGCTTCGGTCCCGGAGTTTGTAAGATGACCCTTTCTGAGTGGAGAGTCACGCGGCCTCGGGCAGAGAGACCTTCTCCAACTTTACCGGAAACCGCGCTCAGGTTACCTGCTTCGAGTGCTGCTATTGTGTAGGCCACGTGTGTAAGTGGTGGCATTATTAACCGCCCAGTCGACATCTGCCCTTTTTTGTACTCGTTCACTGAACGCTTTCTGCGTTTTACTGATCGTGACTCATACATGGCACACACTTGAGAACTACAAGAGAGATTTAAAGAGAAAACGACAGAAGTGAATTAACCCATTAACTTGCATTAGAGAAGGCGCCGTTTTCAGCAGCTAATAACTAAAACACAATTTTTTTCAATTTAACAATTTGGAGTCTTCAGCCTAAATCGTGAACGTTGGGCCATGTGACTGTTGTTTTTTTCGAACGTTTGTAGTGACGGTTAAGAGCCAATTCATTAGGAGTTGAGGTAGATTTGCCATAGGGTTTCATGTCTATTTTAATAATTTAATTTCAGATTCCGTGTCAGAAACGGAGACTTCAGATTACGCATTCCCCTCTTCAGGGGTGGTTCCTTCACTATGGCGAAGGAACAGCGCTCCCCTAGCCAAGAGCCAGGAGATGAAAAATTAAACAATAATTTTCAATTGTTAAATTTTTCATCGTTGGCTTAGCCTGCAGTGCAGGGGAGGGGTGAAGCTGGACCACAGGAGGGGGGAGGAGGGGGAGAGTGCACTAAGTGCGCATGTGTGTTTAGCCAGACGTCTGAGGCCAACCAAGCACACATGCGCACTTAGGTTTCTTCAACCCAGCTGTATACACAGCCAGGCTGGAGGAACAGCACAGACCCCAGGCGTATGTACGAGCAGCAGTGACTGCCGGTCAGACCAAGTGTTGAGAATGATCCGGCCGCAACAACAGGAGAACAAGAATGGTAGGATTAACTTCTTTATTCTTCAAGCTGGTGAAAATTTACAGGTACATTCCAAATAGTAAAAAGCCCCGGCCGCATACAGAGCCGCCGTCTCTTGTCCTGTCACCTCCTTCTCAACCGTCCCGAATCTCCACATTCATCTTCAAACAGTCACACACAACATTCCACCATTTGCCGGCTCGCGCTTATCGCACAAGCCCATTGCATTCACGATGCAACACATTCTTCCCCTTTACACAAATTTTCTTTCCTATAACAATGTGATAAGAAACATACACTATAAATCTATTGCTTTGTGATATTATACATATACTACATACCTATCGCTATAAGAGACTTAAATCTATAATGTCAGAAATATCTACTTAATAAATCCTACACACATTTCATAAATTAGTTCCAGAATCTTTACGGAGACTCAGTTACATACATAGTCATTGAATTTTCCTGGTCTCATGATCCTCCTGCCACATCTGCTAATATTATTCTTCACACTTGTTATGTCACCATTCCGTGCATTGTCTCCTTAAGCCTTCATTTCGGTTCTGTGTTCCTCTTCCGTAGGGCTAACACTGCTTCTACCGACCTGTGCAGTCTGTGCAACATTGGCACTTTGCAAACCCATTTTATTCCCAGTATTGTCATACATAAACCAGTCAGTTCCAATCAACCCTCCCCCACCTGAACCTTTGTATGGGGAGACTCTGCTTAGATGCCATACTTTTCCGTTTTCAAGTTGTACAGTGTTACACAACATTTTTGTGACCTTCAAAGGAGGATAGAATTTTCCCTTCTCACACTTTTTAAAACCTGGAACCTTCACCCTAACTAAATCACCCACCTGTATACTTACACTTTTGCATTTATGTTTGGCATCATAAAACTCCTTCGAACGGATTTGCGCCCTCTTAATATTTTTCCTAACACTCTCACTAGTCCAACTGCTTTCCCTACCATCAATCATCCAACCTACATTATCTTTCCTCAATGGAACCCTTCCTCTCATTATCTCAAATGGGCTGTGACCAGTAGAGCTACATGGTGTAGTTCTGTATGACCAAATTGACCAGTAGAGCTACATGGTGTAGTTCTGTATGACCAAACCGTTTTCCAAACTTCCTTTTCCCAATCTAATTTTGCGCACTCAGCCAATTGTATACTATTTTTCAACACTCTGTTGAAACGTTCCACAGCACCATTACCTGCTGGATGATAGTTGGAAGTTGTAATGTGTTTAATACCACACCTCATTAAGAAAGCCTTGAATTTGTCAGATGTGAATTGCACCCAGTTATCAGTAATAATGGTCTTAGGTAGGCCCTCCCTCAAAAAAACATTATCCAAAAATTCTACAATGGACCAGGAATCCACCTTACTCACCATTCCAATTTTAGGCCATTTAGAGAAATGATCAAACATCACCACAATAGATCTGTAACCATCTTTCACCTGTATTGGTCCAGTAATGTCCAGACCAATCTTCTCCCAGGGCATGTTTGGACGTGGTAACGTTTTTTCAGACTCATTACATAGGACACAATCTCTTACTGTCCTTCCCACAGCTAAATCAATCCCTGGCCACCAATTCAATTGTTTAACTTTACTTTTCGTTTTCGATATGCCCAAATGTCCATCATGGCATAAATTAAGAATTTTCCATCTGAGTATCTCAGGAGGAACTACCCTACCATTGCGCAATAATCTATTGTGTTCCACAGACAACTCTTCCTTGACCTCCCAAAATCCCTTCACACCTTCATCTAGATTTTTTTTATGGGGCCAACCTTCTCTTAACAAACTTTGAACTTTACTTAATGTTTCATCTTCACCAATGGCCCTCTCCCACTCGCCTTCGGAGATGCCCTGAAAGGCTGAGGGTATAACATCAGCTACAGAACAGTCCTCCAACTCCTTCACCCCTTCTTCGGTATTCACCAACGGCATTCTACTTAAGAAATCAGCAATCTTATTCTTAATCCCGGGTACGTAACGTACTTCATACTTATAGTCTAACAGTCTTATGGATAACCGGGCAATGCGTGGCGAGGCTTTGAATAATCCTTTTGTTGGAAGCACTTTAGTAAGCGGTTTGTGATCACTACGCAAGATGACATTCATACCCCAAACAAATGATCTGAAATGTTCCAAACCCCACACGCATGCAATGGCCTCCCTTTCAATAACTGAGTATTTCGCTTCAGTATTGGTTATAGAACGAGAAGCAAATGCAATTACACACTCCTTACCATTCGTATCCATTTGTGTAAGGACAGTTCCTAAACCCTTATTACTGGCATCTGTAGTAACTATACATTGTAGATTAGGGTCAAAACCTTGTAAGGCAGGTGCACTAATAATGTCATTTTTAATCAATTTAAACGCTGCTTCACACTCTTCACACCACTTAAATATGCACTTCCCTTTTAAAAATTGTCTAATAGGAAACGTTTTGTGGGAAAAGTTATGCACAAACTTAGCATAATACTCCGCTAGACCTAAAAAAGCTCTAACTTCGTCCTTGTTAGTAGGAGCTGGTGAATTCTTTATGGCTTCAACAAGACTAGCTTTTGGTTCAACACCCTTGCCACTAATCTTGTGTCCTAAATAAGTGACACTTTTCCCGGCTATCTTACACTTGCTATGCTCAGCCGTAAGTCCATTATCTTGTAATACTTGAAGAACATTCTTGACTCTAGCGTCATGGTCATCTTTCGAATCCCCCATAATTAAAATATCATCTTGGAAAAACAACACGTCCCGCATTTTACTAAAAAGCTTATACATTAGCCTTTGAAACATAGCCGCTGCAGAAGCCAAACCAAATGGAACTCTGACAAATTGATAACATCCAAAGGGCGTAATAAATGCGGTTCATCTATGGCTGTCAGGATGTAACTGAACCTGATTATATGCAGAAGTAAGGTCTATCGTGGTAAACCATTCCTTGCCTTTGGTTAGCGCTACGACCTCATTGATCTTCGGCAATGGAAACTGATCAACCAAAATATTCTTATTAAGGTCCCTCAGATCTACACATAACCTCAATTTGCCATTAGAACGTCTAGCTACCACCAGTGGGGAAATCCAATCAGATGATTCAACCTGTTCAATGATACCTGTCTGTAGTAATTTGTCCAACTCGTTGGAAACCTCATTCCTGATGCTAACAGGAATATTTCTCGCCTTATGAATAACAGGAACGGCATCCTTTTTAAGTATTATCTTGCAACAGTGCGTTTCAACTTTTTCAACCAAACTTGTTCATTAACAATTGTATAAGGTGACCCAGAATCAGCGGTAATCGTAATGGTAACACCCTCTATAGCTATGTCACACTTTGGTCTTTTCCGTAGTCCATCCGGCGTTCTTGTTCCGGCATTCCTTATATTAAGCACCCACATATTCTTGTCTTCACTATCTGAGGAGGAAGCTGTTTCAGTAGCATCCTCTAACAACTTTATTGCAGTTCCTTTTTTTTTCTTGCAAACCTTGATAAAATGGCCAATAGTACCACAACCAGAACATTTCTGATTGCATGCTGGACAGCCTTTATCATTCGCATAGTGGCCCAGTAATCCACATCTGAAACAAGTAACCTCTGCCTTTGAAGTGTCTCTTTTTAACTTCCTGTTCCTATAAGAATTGGTCTTCCTCGAAAATCCATCTGGTGGACATTTCTTTGACTCTATGAATCTATTCACCAACTTATGTGACTCTCCTATCGAATCATCCACTTTAGTATTCCCCTGTAGGACAACTTTTGCACATCTTCCAGTAAGTTCTGCTTTTTTGACTACTTCAATTACTTTTGTAAGGGCGATTCCCCTTTAGTCCATAAGCAGTCCTGTATATTCTGGTTGGCAGCGTGCATTACTATCTGGTCCCTAATGAACTCGTCATGTAAAGTGCCAAATCTACACGTTAAGGCTACATTTTTTAAGGCTGAAACATATTCCTCAATGGTTTCCTCTTTATTTTGTTTCCTGTGAAAAAACTTGTAGCGATCAATTCCCACACACACCGTGGGAGAATAGTATATGTCTAAATCCTCTAATGCATGAACAAAAACATCTCCTTGCTCTCTGTGTTTCTTTTCAATTCTATTGTAAATTTTAAGACCATGCAGCCCTAAACAATGCAATAAAATTTTCTTCTTTTTTTCTCCTGAAAAATCATTATCTTCATCGCATGCAGAAATGTAGTTTATAAAATACTCTCACCATTCTTGCCATTTAATGGAGACATCACTACTACCAGGAATAAAAGGTTGAGGAGGTGGAAGATTCAAATTACCAGAAGCCATAAGTACGTGCGAACAAGAGGGAAAAAAATATATATTAAATACTCCACAACTTCAAAAATATATAACATTAATGTCTTAATATTCGGAATGAAGTGTAAGTTCACTTGAATTAATATAAATGCTTGGTTTATCCCTTAAACCTCAGAGAATTAGGTTGCCGGTATATGTCCTGAGTTCCAAAAGGTAATGTAGGCCGTATGAAGGTTAGCGGTCTAGTTGTTCAGTAACAAGCTAAACGTTGCCAGGAGACACGCGCACGTAACGTGGAGCACTGCGTGCGCGTGTATAGTCTCTGTTTCAGCACTTTACTCTGGAAAAAAAACCAGTAGTAACTCACAGGCATCCACTGGGTCGAGTTGCGTGGGCTCGTAGAAGTTCGAAATTACGATGGTGATTGTAAGGATCACAAATCAGATGCAGACGGGGCTAACTCGTCGCCAATTTTGTTGAGAATGATCTGGCCGCAACAACAGGAGAACAAGAATGGTAGGATTAACTTCTTTATTCTTCAAGCTGGTGACAATTTACAGGTACATTCCAAATAGTAAAAAGCCCCGGCCGCATACAGAGCCGCCGTCTCTTGTCCTGTCACCTCCTTCTGAACCTTCCCGATTCTCCACATTGATCTCCAAACATTCACACACAACATTCCACCATTCGCCGGCTCGCGCTTATCGCACGAGCCCATTGCATTCACGATACAACACCAAGCCTGACGCTGCTGTGTTTAGCATGTAAGCAGTGCCAGGATTACGAAGGCGTCTGTGCTGGTCTCCCAGTGAATGCTGGGATACAACATGGAAGAAAGAGGAGCGCAAGGCAGCAGGAGACAGATGTTTAAAAAAAAAAAAAAAATCCCTCCCTTCGTCTCCTTCCTCTTTCCTCCGCCTGACCCCCACCACTCCCCTTGCGATTTTCTTGTTGTTTCTAAGCAACTTGTTCCTTGTAAACAAAAAAGACAGGATCCTTTTTTTTTTATAATAAACCTCAACCACTTTAATTCTTGAATCCTTTACTGCCATTTCAAATTGGAAGGGATTCATTTGTAACCAGATCTGCTGAGAGAGGGTGACTACATGGGGCATTTGGACCTGAAGGACACCTACTTGACAGTCTCCATTTTTCCCCTGCATCGTCACTTCTCACAGTTTCAATGAAAGAATCTTACCTACAAATTTTTGGCAGTGCCCTTTGGGCTGCCTTTAGCCCCTTGGTGCTTTACCAAACTTCTCAACCCGGTGGTGGAATTCTTGAGAGCGAGGGTTATCCGATTGATTGTATACTTAGATGACTTCCTATTGATGTTGCATGATTCCTGTCTGCTCCTGAACCAATTGGACCTCACAGCGATCCTGTTAGAATCTTTATGGTTTGTCATCAACCACAATAGGTCTGACCTTCTTTCAGTGCAACTGTTTACCTTTCTAGACTTTGCTATCGAACCTGTCTCAGCAACTTTGGCTCCTTCAGCCCAAAAGATAAGAGCAATAATAAAGGAGATTCACAAGACTCTGGCAAAAGCAACAATAAAATTTCACTGGTTAGCGAGATTAGTGGGCCTATTGGCATCATCTATCCAAGCCATTGTTCGGGGTCCTCTGCGCAGTCGTGCTCTGCTGTGTATGGCGATCGGTTCATTTATGCAGAGGCCTCTCTTATTCAGATCAGATTGCCCAAAAGATAAGAGCAATAATAAAGGAGATTCACAAGACTCTGGCAAAAGCAACAATAACATTTCACTGGTTAGTGAGATTAGTGGGCCTATTGGCATCATCTATCCATGCTATTGTTCTGGGTCCTCTGCGCAGTTGTGCTCTGCTGCGTATGATGATCGCTCATTTATGCAGAGGCCTCACTTATTCAGATCAGGTTGCCCTCACCTAGGAGGTACGTCACAAACTGCAACTGTGGCTCAACCACATGGGCGCCAGGAATGGGAAAACCATTTATGATCTCGTTATGGGCATGGTTGTGGAATCCAATGCCAGCTTTTTGGGTTGGGGAGCACAATGCTGCAACATAACAGGTGGTTGTTGGTCCACTGCAGAACTCTCCTTGCACATCATCTGTATAGAGCTGTTAGCCAGTTGGTACGCCCTATTCCCCCTCTACAAGCTCATTGTTGTATTCTGTTAAAGGTGGACAGCGTGTCGACAGTCCAATACGTCAGTCACTTGCAGGCACACAATTGCATCTCCTTGCAGTAATTGTAAAAGACTTCTGGCACTATTGCCCCCAAAATCAGATTTCAGTCATAGTCCTTAACCTTCCAGGCACTAAGAATTCAATGGCAGATTGGAACTTGCATCACATGAGGGATACCAGCAAGTGGAAACTAGAAACAAACCTGTTCTCCAGGATCATGCAGGAGTGGGGCCAATGTAAAAAGAGTAAGGTGGTGGATGGAATTAATCTCAGCCATTGGCAATCGCTGCCTGCATCCCAATCCATTGTTTTGTTTTTTTTTGCCTACCAAGCCATCTCAGTTTGGACCCAGCCATGTGCAAATCATTCTTGACCCTGCTTCTCATGGGAGCAGTCCAACCCAAACTGCTAAGCTAGGTCCTCTCCGAACCGGAACACAAGCAACCTAGGACCAGTCACATCCTGGTTAGGGCTCTTCAGCCAGGTTCTAGTGGCAGTGTGAGCCCGGGACCAATGTCTGGCATTTAAGGCGGCAAATGCAAAAAGAACAAGGTGATAGATGGAATGCTGGAATTAATCTCAGCCACTGACAATCGCTTAGGCAGCATCAGAAACCATCCTTTTTTTCCCCACCATGCCATCTCAGTTTGGACCCAACCATATGCAAATCAGTCTTGACCTGCTCCTCATGGGAGCAGTCCTGCCCGAACTGCCAGGCCAGGTCTTACCTCAGCTGGAATTAATATTATGGATACTAATTTAATTTCAAATACACCGTGCGTCACTCTTACACTATGAGAATATTAAGTATTAATGGTGCCTGTGTGGTCTTGTGCTAAATACATATTTAGTGGAAAAGGGCTTGGGGGCAAGGAAGGAACTTTTCATTTGACTACTATTTCCAGAATGCTTCTGAGATGGATAAATACTGTGCAGGAACAACAGTTAATGAGAACCGACGGAGCCACGTGGAAGAAGACTATCAGTCAAAATATGTTGTGAAGTCTGAGACAATATTTCTGGTGAAATAAATTAAAATTGCTAATCACAGCCTCCCAGAGTGCAGCGTTTTGTGTCATGATATGCAAGTGTCATACATTACTGTATAACGTTATGTATATTGTTGATCATCAATGACCTGTACAATTAATTGGAACAAGAGACCTGCGATAAGTAAGTAGTAGTAGTCCATTGTAAGTAGCTAATACATTCATAGCTTGATATTAAGAATCAGGAGGAGGTGTCTGGAATTGATTGTGGTGGTTTGTAATCTTATTTTATGGTTACTCTGGACTAGGATGATGTCCCAATCGGTCTACTCTTCTGGTTTCTTCTGGCTTAATTGTAGAATGTGGATTGTGGCATCCACAGCCTGTGCGATTTATAGAGTTTGGTCCTGTATTAAATTTCAGGTGCATGTATTGACTTTCAATGAATGACTGTCGTAGGCTTAGCTATCGTAAATGCTAGATCAAGAAACTTTAATCTCATTTTGTCACATTTGGGTTGCAGCATACCTCCTGGACATCATATATTTCTTGGTTTACCCAGCATCCTCCTGTTTTGTTTTTCCTGTCTTTGACTATTACTGGGAGTGCAGAATTATTAGGCAAGTTGTATTTTTGAGGATTAATTTTATTATTGAACAACAACCATGTTCTCAATGAACCCAAAAAACTCATTAATATCAAAGCTGAATATTTTTGGAAGTAGTTTTTAGTTTGTTTTTAGTTTTAGCTATGTTAGGGGGATATCTGTGTGTGCAGGTGACTATTACTGTGCATAATTATTAGGCAACTTAAAAAAAAAAATATATACCCATTTCAAATATTTATTATTACCAGTGAAACCAATATAACATCTCAACATTCACAAATATACATCTCTGACATTCAAAAACAAAACAAAAACAAATCAGTGACCAATATAGCCACCTTTCTTTGCAAGGACACTCAAAAGCCTGCCATCCATGGATTCTGTCAGTGTTTTGATCTGTTCACCATCAACATTGCGTGCAGCAGCAACCACAACCTCCCAGACACTGTTCAGAGAGGTGTACTGTTTTCCCTCCTTGTAAATCTCACATTTGATGATGGACCACAGGTTCTCAATGGGGTTCAGATCAGGTGAACAAGGAGGCCATGTCATTAGATTTCCTTCTTTTATACCCTTTCTTGCCAGCCACGCTGTGGAGTACTTGGACGCGTGTGATGGAGCATTGTCCTGCATGAAAATCATGTTTTTCTTGAAGGATGCAGACTTCTTCCTGTACCACTGCTTGAAGAAGGTGTCTTCCAGGAACTGGCAGTAGGACTGGGAGTTGAGCTTGACTCCATCCTCAACCCGAAAAGGCCCCACAAGCTCATCTTTGATGATACCAGCCCAAACCAGTACTCCACCTCCACCTTGCTGGCGTCTGAGTCGGACTGGAGCTCTCTGCCCTTTACCAATCCAGCCACGGGCCCATCCATCTGGCCCATCAAGACTCACTCTCATTTCATCAGTCCATAAAACCTTAGAAAAATCAGTCTTGAGATATTTCTTGGCCCAGTCTTGACGTTTCAGCTTGTGTGTCTTGTTCAGTGGTGGTCGTCTTTCAGCCTTTCTTACCTTGGCCATGTCTCTGAGTATTGCACACCTTGTGCTTTTGGGCACTCCAGTGATGTTGCAGCTCTGAAATATGGCCAAACTGGTTGCAAGTGGCATCGTGGCAGCTGCACGCTTGACTTTTCTCAGTTCATGGGCAGTTATTTTGCGCCTTGGTTTTTCCACACGCTTCTTGCGACCCTGTTGACTATTTTGAATGAAACGCTTGATTGTTCGATGATCACGCTTCAGGAGCTTTGCAATTTTAAGAGTGCTGCATCCCTCTGCAAGATATCTCACTATTTTTGACTTTTCTGAGCCTGTCAAGTCCTTCTTTTGACCCATTTTGCCAAAGGAAAGGAAGTTGCCTAATAATTATGCACACCTGATATAGGGTGTTGATGTCATTAGACCACACCCCTTCTCATTACAGAGATGCACATCACCTAATATGCTTAATTGGTAGTAGGCTTTCGAGCCTATACAGCTTGGAGTAAGACAACATGCATAAAGAGGATGATGTGGTCAAAATACTCATTTGCCTAATAATTCTGCACTCCCTGTAGTGGAAACCAAGAGCAAATGTTGGTAAAAGGCTTTGGCCGGACTTATTTTTTAGTTTCAAAGCAGTTTACAGATTGTTCCTGCCAGGCTTCACCGTCTGTAAAGCAACTCTTTAAGCCCCTGGTGGGGATGGATTTATGGGGTTGAGAAGGCAATTTATTCGCTTCTTCTTAGGCTTTAAGTGAATATAATCAATGGAGAGCAGGGAATTATTATTATATTTTATATTTTCGTACCTGAATATCTGACAAAGACGAGCAGGGGGAGAGCATCAGATTCAGTCAAGAAAGAGTTTGCTCAGTGTAGACAGATGAATCTGTTCAAGTCTGTACTTTCATTTCAGATTTGGGAGTGGAAAAAGGAGATCCGGTGGCAGGTAAGGGATGCAGCTTGAAGCAAGTGGCTTTTTTTGATTTCCCACATTTTTCGGTAGCATGGGGAAACAAGATAGAAAACATACTTATGTGGAGCCTGATTTCACTTCTTCAGCATCTTGTAATGCCTCCTCCTGCCAGGAAAAGGAGCAGCGAAACAGAGAATCAGATGATTAGAAGGCTGATGGTAGAGACTTTAAAAGCATTGAGAAAAAAGCCACACAAATGAAAAATAAAAATGAGGAGGCCCTTACTGTTGGTGTCGTATATTTGTCCCTTCTATCTGATTTTGGTACTAAGGTAGAGGTAAGACAGGATGAACAAGAAGGTAAATATAGTGGTAAAGACATTTTGCCTGCAATAGTGAACTGTGTAGGGAAGCATATGGGGTTTCCCTGTCATCCGCCTGATACTTCATCAATGTGCTAAGGCGATTTCCGAAAAAACAATTGAATAATCACATTCATTCACATGTCATGGATGTTGTGTTTCATGAGTGGCAGGAAACAAAATCATGGTGCATAGGTTTATGTTTAAGGCATATCCGCAAACAAAAGTGAAGCTTCCAAATTCAGTGACAGTGGATTCCTTTGCTGGGATCCTATAAGTGAGGAAGAAATTATAAATGACACAACAGATAAAAAGGTTTATTCCCTTAAAAAGGCATATTCTGTCATTAAGAGCAGTATTTTTGGTGCTTACACGGCACAGTCATTGATCTCAACATTAAAGCATTATTTAAGGCTATTGAAGGATGAGCTAAATGCTAAGCCTTGTTAGAGGACAAGGACAAACAATTTGAGGTCATGTCAGATAAGGAATTTGTTGTAGCAAGAGCATTCACTTTAACTGCAAGTGCAGCGGTTTCAGCACAAAGGAATGTGTCATTTGGCTTTTGAATTAGGACTCCACAGATAATATGCTTTTGATTGGTATTTATTCTAGTAGTGTTCTTATAGGTTTAGAGTTCCAGTTCTCTTCTGTAACAGCTGGTTCTTCTCCTCTCTTTAGGTTGCCTGGGAATCCTGTCCGCCAGCACCATCGAAAGAAAGGATAGCTCAGGTACATTCTTATGCATGGATTCTTTAGTTAGGTGAGGTCAGTATGAGTGGTCCACCATTCCACTTTCTTAGGGCATGCAGCTAATAAGGGCTGTTGTGCAGGAAGGATATAGGCAGTGATCCAAAAAGTAACCCAAACAAAATCAAGAATACCTACTGGTTCTCTCATCCACCATTTTGGTGGTAAATCGCCAAAAGCAGTACTAAAAAGAAACAAAGGGGGGTATTCTACACACCAAAATAAAAAAGCCTTCTGAGTAAGTCTCTTCTTACTTTGAGAGCTCAAAATGTATACCCTGTGTGGTATTTCCTTATGTATGGCCCGTCTTTATAGTAAGTTTTCTTTTCAGTGTTACTCCCACCATCTTTCTCTGTGGTGTTCCCTCCAGTTTCCCGGCCCGAGTCACAATCTGTGTACACGCCTGACAGAGCCACGCTCCTGCCGGCGGCCCTTTGGCTGCTGGGGCTCCCTTGCTTCCTCACTCCTCTTTTCCACAGAGTCCACAAGCTCTTCTTGGTCTCCCATGCCGTCCAGCTGGAAACTGAGATGCTGCTTCTCTGTTGTTTTGTTGCAAGTCGTCACGTCAGCTGGGTCCTCCTGACCCCACTTGATGGGCACGTCCGTTGCCGTTAGTGTCACTCTTCTTGCTGTTTGACATCCTGCTTGCACAGCATCTGGATCAAAGGCCTGGAGGGACATAAGGACTCTTCTGTTGGTGTCTTCGGCCCTGGGGAAACAATGCAGTAAGTCACCTTCCCCCATCTCGTGACACAATGCTATACGTAAGGGTTAATACACAGGCTTCTCAGAAATCAGCAACACTCAGGATGTCCTTTCAGGGTGTGGAAAGTGTTTGGGCCTGAGTTAGGAGATAAGCTGCATAAACTGTTCAAGGAGAACAACATTAAAATCAGTTATCCTCTTCTGTCAATTTGGGAAGTCTTTTAGGTAACCTTTAAAGAAACACATAATTCTCAGTATCTGAAACAGGAGAGGTTTTGGGAGGAAAACCAACAGTCTACTCCAGATGTCTGGGTGAGACACATAGTGGAGAAGATTTACCACATAGAATTTCTGTATTCCCCTACAGATTCTAGGATAAAGTTGACACCATGGCCAAAGTGTCTAGAAAAGAGGGCTTCATTAAAGAAATCAATTTAGTAAAAGAAAACTGTGGCACCAGTCCCAGAGAAAGAGAAGGGGAAAGGAGTATACTCTTATTTTCCAATTCCCAAGATGTCGGGGGGATTCAGGATGGATGGTAATAGACATAAAGGACTCAAATGTGTGCGTAAAGTCAGTTTGATTCAAGATGGCAATTTTACTAAAGATCAACCCTCTGATTCCCAAAGGAAGTTTTCAAATAATGATTAACTTACGTGCTCCAGTGGATAAAAAAGCATTGACGGGTTGGAAGCTGTGAAGGGATGTCTGAAGCAACATGGTTTCCTTATGAATATGATAAAATGCTATCTAATTACAACACAGAAACTAGTTTTAATTGGAACAGAGTTTAAAATTGAAGGGAATGGTGTTCTTTCCTGAACAGATGGGATTGGTCATTCAAGAAATAGTAAAAAAAAATATTTTAGAATATTGAACTTTTGGCTGATGCATCCGGTTAATGGCATCATGCATCTTTCTAGTGCCTTAGGCTCATCTCTATTTGTACCCTATCAGCCTTCATCCAAACTTTCAGAGATGAGCATCCCTGGACTTAATTATGTTAATTCCAATTTTTCCTCATGTCAAGCGGGTTCTGAGGTGATAGTTGAATTCGGAAACCTTGTCAGAGAGAATGCCTCCTTAGTCTGGTGTTCTTTCCATCATTACAATGGACACAAGTTCCTTAGGCTGGGGAGCAACATTGAAGGTCGGATCAAGTCAAGGCCAGTGGTCCCCACTTCAGAGCCTTCAGTGCTCCACCTCAATGGAATTGAACATGGTGGAGAACTCATTAGTGCGTTTCCAAAAGGTAATACAAGGGGAACTTGTAAACACAATCAGTTAATCCAGTGACAGTATCTTTGAGGAATTACCAGGGTGGAACAAGAACGAGGACTTTGGGTGAACTTGCATGGGGCAGTCGGCAGAAAATCATGTACCGTCATTGATTGAAAGCTCCATAAGGCAGGTGGACAATGTGAGAGACATTGTTACCTGCATTCTTTCAGAAAAAATGCAAGAGGTTTGGGGGTTCCATACCTAGATCTCTTTGCAACCACGAAGAACAAAAGAGTGCAGAAGCTTTACTCCAGGTTTCAAGAGAAGAGAGTTTGTGGGGAGCAGGGAGATGAGTAGATACTTCTGTATGTAGTTCACCTGTTTTCTTAATTCCAAAAGTGTTTCAGAAGATAAAGATCAACCTGAGGAGGTGGTTCTATTTGTGCTATTCTGGATGAGAGGGTCATTGTTCCAAATGTTGAATTCAATAGCAGAATATCAGAGTGGATTCTGCCCCAGTTTCCATTATCAGTGAAGAACATTACTTATCAGTTTCCAGACATCTTCGTCCTTCAGTTAGAAAATTGAAAGGCGGTGGTTACAGAGGATAGGAATCCCATCTTCTTTGTCAACCGTAATGCAGAGATCACAAAAACCTTCCACTTTAAAATTTGATACAAGACATTGGAAGAGTTTTCAGATCTGTTGTTACATTGTTTCAGCTCTTTACAGTCAACATCTTGTGTAATGCAGTCTTTGTGGGAAGGTTTCAATAAAAATATTTTGCTTTCAAATATGAGAGCTCTATAGGCATCCATTAACACCTTTAGAAACCACTGGAAGAATTCAGTTGAAGAGGGAAGTCTGATTCCTCGGCTACCTTGAAGAGTTTTTTTTAGAGCACTCAATGATGGAGTTAGAACTTTTCCTTGGGATGTGCCTCTAGTGTTAAAAGCCTTGCAAAAACACCCATTGAGCCACTAGAAGCAGTTAATAATAAACTTTAAATAAATGATAAAGGTTGTATTTCTGGTGACTAACCTCTGCACAAAGAGTGTGTGAATTAGGCATCTTGTTGTGCTGTCCTTCTTTTTTGTCGATTTTGGAAGCCAGATTAGTGTTGAGAATAGTTTTTTTCTTCTCTCCCTAAAGTGACTTTAGCTGTTAACAGAGATCTGGAAGTTTTTGAAATTGGGTTAGTGGTTGAGGGGGTGAAACCCTACTCAAGCTGCAACCACAATTCTTGTCAGTGTGAAACATAAGCAACCCCGAATTAACCTGTGCTTAACCTTCTGGTAGCTTGGCATAAAGCTGTCAGACTTAACTTAGAGGCAATGTGTAAAGTATTTAAGCAGCACTTCAAAAAGTAAAATACAAGAAAAATTCCCGCACCTATTTAGAAAAACAAAGTCAAATTCAATAAATTATTTGAGACCAAAACAATAAAAACAATAAAAATCCAACTAGTAGAACCAGAGACATGCAATTTAAAGATTTAAGTAAAAATAGTGCCTAAAGCACAAAGCTCCAACTGTGGTTATTTGGTCACGCTGGACCTGTACAAAGTCACAAGTATAGATCGACTGCAATGGAGGGCAGGACAGAGAGAGTGACCAGGTTAGGCCAGCTGAACAAAGTACCTTTTGTTCTTGGTGCATGATATGTGTGGCATTGTTTTGTGAGACTTCTCCTCATCCGGCATCATTTCTGATGAAGCTGCGCAGTAAGGCTTTGTGTCGCTCTACATCACTGCTGGTGAACTGTACTGCGAAGCTTGGCAAGGCTTTGCGTTGCTGTTTGTCGGTTCCAGTTAAGCTGGCAGCTGTGTGGTGAGGCTTTACACAGCTCAGCATCTATTCTGATGAGGCTGGCAGCTGTGCAGTGAGGCTTTACATTGGTTCCGATGGGGACCACAGCTGGGCTTGCAGAACACCTTTAGAGATCTCTCAGGGTCCAGAACTGGAGTGGCACCACTTTAGGTCAGGACTCACAGGAGGTGGAGTCAAGGTGCAGGATTCAGGGTGGTTGGAGCCTTTTCTGTCCGAGGCTCTGATAAGGAGGCCAGGCAACTAGCCCTTGGAGTCATTGTGATGGTCCTGGATTCAAGATGCAGGCCCACTCCTTCTCATTTAGGCAGCAGGACCGCAGAGTAGAAGTCCTTTTTGCAGCACAGCAGCACTACAGTCCATCTGAGTCTTCCACAGGTCCAGAGGTATACTGTAGAGTTGGGTCTGAGGGTCCAATATTTATACTTTGTGCCAGCTTTGAAGTGGGAAAAATGTCTGAAGACTTCCACCCCCAAAGGTGTTTGGAATTCCCTGCCTCTGTGCTCTGGCCCCAGCTTTTATGAGGTCACGAAAGAATAGTGTGAAGCCCTTTGTGAGTGTGCTGAGACTTTGTGATGTCTAAATGTGATAGGTGACAGCTCCTTCCCCCTATAAAGTCTGAGATGGCATATCCTGCCAACACCTGTCCCCCCTTTGTCTCACTGTCTAAAAATAATACACAAAACTCAACTGCAGCTACACCTAGTCATGTGACCCAGGATACAGGGGCCAAATAGTGGGACAAGAAAATGGCAGATTTCTAAAAGTGGAGTTTTCAGAATTGTGACTTAAAATCCAACCTTACCATCAAAGGAGATTTTAAATTGCAATTCTTTATTAACCAAACTTGATATTTCAACCTACTCCCAATTGAAACATATCAGTTTTTAAATGTAATGAGGTAACCCAATCAGGGATGTGAAATTCCTATCGCCAGACACCCAGCGCATATTGTTTGGGGTCAAAGGCAGCACAAACCCTCTGGCTGCCAGTTTACAGAGAAGGGATCTGTCTGCAGTTGAGGTAATATGTTTGTATGTTAATGTGGTTTGAACTTGTATTTATGGTTCAATAATTAAAAGCCTTCATAATTAGGGTGAGCGTTGTAAATAAAACGTTTTAAGGTCAAATTGCACTACTGACAGTGGTTCCAGTGAAAAACAAAATGTACACATGTTTGAAAAGTTTAACAATATGAGGCTAAGTATATTACTCCCAGAATGCTCTCTGATTAGATGCATATCTCTGCAGAAGCTTGTAAGCAAGAATGATAATTCTTTGATTTCAAAATAAAATGTTCAGCAAAAAATGCAAGTAGGAAAAAAAAGTTTTGCTACTGTGAAATTTTAGGTGCTATTTATTTGAAGCGTCATTTAGTAAAATGTGTTGAAGCATGCTAGTATTTCCAAAAACTATTCCTAATGGAAAATCAGTGTAACCATTTTCAAAAAGACTATAAGAAGAATGAAAATAAACAAGCACTGGCAAAGCCAACTGATCCAACATTTTTTGTGAGTCTTTTGGGTTTGTCAATGCGTGTCTTATTTTGACATAGCTTTTGTAACACATTGTTGTTGTGGGAGCTGCCAGACCCTCCCCATTGTAACAACACTGACAACAAGAAAATAATGTTTTTGGTCTCAAAAAGCACACGTTGCCACCAGTGGTGCAACAAAAGCCCTGCAGCCCCCTCCAGGGGAACTCCTCAGCACAGTGCCTGTCCTGAGTGAGTCTGGAGGGAGGCCCTCCATGTTCTTTGCAGGGGGGCTCTCCAGTTTCGGTACACCACTGATTGCCACACTAGTTCCTGGCACTGAACAAAACGACTTTGTGTGCCAATATGCTCTTTGTGGAATCGCAGAATGCGATCACTCACAGTAAAGCCAGCCGATAGATATAGAGAGAAATAGAAGTTTAATAAAGACAAAATGTTAACACCAGACCTAATTCGGGATCCAGTTCTTAAAGAAAATCACAAATGTGCACCCATGGTATATGTCTTTGAATTAGTGGCTTCATGAATTCGCAAGAACTTACAGAAGTAGACCAGGAAATCGTACTCCTCGAAAATATTTATTAACTGTATTTTAGCACGAGCAAATATGCATGTGTAGATTTGCTCATGTGAAATATATTGAGAGTTCACAAGTTTACTTTCCCTCTAACCACTTTTTTCCCAACCCTGAAAGAACATCTACTTCTGCCCTTATCAGGAGTAAATTGCCAGCCTTTCTCCTTATGGGAAAAGGTTAGAGAAGAGCTGGTAAAAACCCTTAAAACATGCAAGTTAGTAGGTTTGCAGACTCAAAGGTATTTCAGCCCTTGAACTATTGCTTACTGCTTCCTCCAGCTCCAGTATGTAGATCTGTGGAAAGGTGACAAAATAGGAAATTGCTATAGTACGGATTGAAATTGCATGTATTCAAGCCCTTCTATAATAGTAGCCCTGGCATAATCAGAGAGGCTATTAACAAAGCTCTTACATAATGAGATTGCTGCCATAATTTGTCAGCGCACTACATGGCACCAAAGGGACAAGTAATTTATTTTAGCGGGTAAGTAGATTTAAGTAGCAACCCGTCCCATGGACAAGTAGATTTTTAATTAAATTCCACACCCCTGCCCAGTGTTATCCAATAGGAGAGGCAGGCCTTGCAGTAGTGATGAAAGGATATGTAAAAGTTAAAAGTACATGTCCAACATTTTAAATACACTGCACCTGGCCCTATACGCTGTTTAGAGCCTACCATAGGGGTGACTCACATGCATTAATAAGGAAGGTTTAGGCCTGGCAAAAGTGGTGAACTTTGGTGTAGAGGGTCTAAAATCAGTTTTGTTGTAATTGGTCAAGGACTACATCAAAGCACTGGGTGTAGCAGTAACTCCTTGATTTAACAAAGACGTAATATTACTTTGGTATTACTCAAAAGTAATTACTGAGATGAGGGCCCAAGATGTAGAGGTAATGTTTAGGCTTACCTACTGGTAGTCTTCATTAGTGTTAGTCCTGGCATCCTTGTACCAGTCATTACGACCCACCCTTCCAACCCATTCTCTTTTCCGGTCTTCATTAAGCTCGAAAGAACAGGAGGATGCTGGGTAAACCAAATACAATATGGTGACCGAGGATATGGGCAAGGCTTGGTTTTACAGCCTTTCCTTGTTTGTTATTCTTTTTTTGGAGGATGTTACAATGTCATACGTAATGCCTTGTACAAGGATACAGAACTTAGGGCCTGATTTAGAAAACAGTGATGGATATCCTGTCCACCGAAACCTAAATCCCATTATATCAAATGGGACTTAGATTTCGTTGGACAGGATGTCTGTCATCGCTGTGACGTAGTAACCCATTCGCCGACTTCTAAAGCAGGCCGTTAGTAAGTAATCTTGAACATTACCACCATTCTAATGACGGAGTAGGCCAAAGCTTTTCAAGAGAGGCCTAAACCCTCTCAACATGTCTACAGCCTACAAATAGATCAACATGGCCAAGAATAGATGTAAAGGGACCCATAAATGGGGGTGGGGGTTAGTGAACCACACCAAGTCCTTGCTTAACACAAAAAAAGCGAGGGTAAAAGGAGATATTTTGGGGGGAATTCCACAGCCACTGGCAAAGCTAATTGTTTTTGCCTTGCAAATGTGTTAACCAACTTTTTGGCTTTTTGCTGATGCTGAACAGTAAGTAAGGAGAGTGAAGAACAGAGGGAGTAGTTCTGTTATGATCTTGGTTGCATTCTAACGGTTGTGCTCTAGCAAACTCTGCAACTTCAGGCTCTTCAAAACAGATATGTTTGGAGAGCTAATCTCATTGCTATCTGTACTTGTGCAAGTTGTTCAGTGAGGTCCAGCGTAACACCATGTCCCTACCAAATGTGTTGGCTGGAATCCCTGACAGCTGCTGTTGTATCTCAAGATGCACATATAGGCAATGTCCACCTTTGTCTGGTACAGTGTTTGCCATTGTGCAATCCCGATGGCTTAACTCTTCTGTATTTAGTGCCGCAGTGCAGACATTGCCCCCTGAGGCTGTACTTAATCTGTGTCACGGATGTTGGAACGGATGTTTGGCAGTGCCTCCAAGACAGCAGCATACCCACAGAGTTTTCTGGCAAAATACGATAAGTAGAATATCCATACTACCCACAATGCATTCAATGATGGAGGCCACCCTTCTTGCAGAATGAACAATGCAGGTACAGATGCTGGCTAATCTTCCTATTCACTCACAAAGCACAAATCAAAAGCTGAACAGTGTCTCCTATTAGAGAGCGTGTACCCCTTAGTAGTGGTCAGTCTTTAGTTCTTCAAGGTAAAGTGAATTCAGTGGACTTACATTTTGTTCAGAAACCATTTTGTTTATTCAAAAAGCTTATAAACAGCTGAAGTGTCTTTTTAATCCAGAACTGATTCCTGAAAAATGTACCTCCATAAACAATTGTGCAAGTGTCCTACAGTGATTACATTGAAACCCCTACATCAGGGGCTTTAAAATTAATTCATACTCAGTTTATGTTTGAGTGTTTTCATTTAAGTGATCTAGTCAAGCAAGGTAAAGGTTTAACCACTTTACTTTATTCCCAGCATAACCCCATGAGGGAGACATATAAAGAGACATCCTCGCCCATCAGCTGGACTCACTTCTTAACATTGGTTGCCTTAGCAGAAAGGTATGTAGACATTGCCAAAGATTCATAAGGCACAGTGATGGGACCTAGCATAATGGTATTTGTTAGATTGGTACTAGAAGCACGAGTGATGAAGTAGCAGATGCAGCATTTATTGTTGAGGCCAAAGGGCCACTGCCTACAGCAGGTGTGCTTGAAAAGCTGTGCAAGTAGCAGTATTGCTTGAGGTGGTCAGTGACCTGACAGAAAGTGTGAAAGTAGAGGTGGTGGTGATGGTAGCTGCATTTGTGGCAGGTGGATGTAGTGGTTGCAGGTTTGGCAGCTAAAGAGATGGAAGTTGTGCGTGCAGACGTGGCAGCTGAAATGGTGGCTGTTGTGCATGATGTATGACCATTTACTTCTCATTATCACATCATATATGATGTTAACTGCAACATGAAGTACAAAAATTTGTGGTAAGGTGTGAGGGTGGGTAAGTATTGTATGGGAACTTTTTTTGGAGTAGTAGGGCAGCCAGGAGATACTGAGCTCAAATTGTTCCACAGGTATCATGGGGCTTAACCTCAATAACGAGCCCAGAACTGAGCACCAAGTGCACCCCTTTAGCACTTGACTGTCAGTGAAGCTAAGTCGACTAGTCCAAGGTTTACTCCAGGAGGTAGTGTGGGTAGACGCTGAAAACTGAAGCAAATACTCCCATTCAATAAATCATTGTCCAGACGCTGTTTTTCATTAAAAAAAGTGTGTTAATTCTACACACAACTCAATCAGAAAGTTTAGAAGGCAATTAGAATGGACAGCTATTTCTGGGAAATAATCACAGTGTTGGAGAACAAACTGATATGGTCTCGGAAGTCGTTTTGGGTACTAGACTGTTTATGGAGCATAAGTTGTCCTTAGGGAACTAGGACAACTAAGAACACTTCCTTCACTTTCAGTAACCCCCTACATCTCCCAAACCCTCGTCTTGGGAAGACGTTGTTAGCCCACTGCAGGGTGTTCTGGTTGCCAACTAGTTGCCCATTCCCTTGTTTAAAGTAGAGACTTTAAAGTTCTTGTGTCCTGGGCTGCGCTCGTCAGGTAAGGTAAAAGTTACTCTGCTTCTTCTCAGTTGGATTATGCAAGGAGAGGTCAAGTTGACTTCACCCTACCCTGGCTGGTGTGGCTGGTGTCTATCCTCCGGCTCCAGCTCCAGTCCCTATTGCACAGATGTGAACACTCCACGTGGGAGGGAAAGTGCAACCCTGTCCGAATGAAGACTGATTGCACTTTCAGTCATCGAAAAACGTGGGTCCTCTTTCAAGGTTCCTTTCTTTGGCCCATCTTCAAACACACCACCCAGTCAAAGTTGAAAGGCTATCCAGGGTCTCAGTGGTGATCTATTTGGAGTTTGAAGGCTCCTTTGTTTGAAGATGCAATGTTTGCACAACATTCAGCCCATCAAAGGTGTCTAAGTCCATTGGCCTGATTTTACTCGATAACCTGTTATGCCAAAGGTGAGGCCTTTTGGAAATATCATCATTTGATAGTTTGGAAGAGGATGTGGGTCCCAAGGTTTAAGGTGCTTACTTGAGCAGCAACAGTGGAAGGCTGAAAATGCAAGTGAGTGCAAGTGAGAATTGTGGCCAGGGAAATGAGCAACTCCTCATCCGTGGCCACTTCAAACCAGTTCTGGGGGCAGCTCCCTTCCCAATGGGATTGGTGCCTGTCTGACCAGGGAAACAAGGAAGGGAACTGTGGAGGTGTCACCTGACATCGGCCAGTGATAGAGGATGCCCAGTTGAAGTTAATCAAGTTCCTGTGCACTGCCCATATGGTCTTTCTGCCAGAGAAACAGAAACATCTGCGCACACTCAGGCTTTTGTCTCTGCTCTGGGTACAGCTGTCACAACTTATTGAAGTCTTGAGCATCCAAGGCTCAAGACTAATGCAAATTAGCCCCCTGGACCCTAGATACAAAAAAAATTTAACTTTCTAAAAGTACATTTTTGTTAATATTTATACAACTTCAGCATTACATTGGGCTTTCAATAAATATTCTAAAAAGTCCCAGAATGGCTTTTCAAGATGTCTTTCCATCATTAAATGTGATAGTGCATCCCATTGTTTCTCTATGGAACAGTCAGCCTTCCTCACAGTAAAAATAGCTTTTAGGTGCTAGTCACTATAAGGACATGTTTAACATTACATTTCTACATGCTCTACTTTTAAATATCATGGACCTTGCCTTTTGGCTTTTAAAATGGTGACTCAAGAATTGATAACTTCCAGACTTGACGATGGAAATGCACTATACTTGGGTCTTCCTTGATATCTTCCTAATAGACTTCAGGTGGTGCAGAATGCAGCAGCTGAAATTCTTCTTAACCTTTTCTCAAGAACCTATATGACCCCACATCTGAAAGCGCTTCATTCTCTTCCCATCAAAAAGAGGATTCTTTTTAAAACCACAGTCGTTCTGCTCTGCTTTAAACTAAGAGGAAATGATGCCAAGGAATGCAGCACTGTTAGTTTGATTGATTAATTTATTAAGGCACTTACCAAATATCACATAAAAGCACACAAATCCATGAAAATAAGCATTTAAATCAAATGGAATAGAGCATGTGTATATACAAGAATAATTGCAGCGAAAGAACTGTGCAGTGCATCAACAAAGCATAAACATATATATAAGTGAAATAATTAAAAGTTAGAATGCATCACCATGGGAGTCGAATCCATCATCATCCTTGTCAACATCAAGCCAGGGTATCCTGAATGGCTGAGAGAGGACAACTTCCCCAATGGGATCCTATTGGGCAGTGTGTCCACTTCCAAAACAAGCTCCTCTGTGTCAGTGCTAAGTTTTCCCTGCTTTGGATACCTTAAATTAACTAAAGAGGAAGATGCTAGCAATCAACCCCTCCCTTCAGCTATTGACTTCAAATGCTGGCTGTACTTGGTCTGTGTCTAAAATATTCAAAAGAACTGGCCAGGCCCCAATGCACATTCCCGATCAGAGCAGTACCTTTCGCTGCTGAAAACCTTCTCACCCTGGTACATTCTTATCACATCCGCATTCCCCACAATATGTTTCCCTGCTCTGGTGAGAAGAGCGAAAACAGGTTCAGTGTAGAAAACAAGCTTTGTGGAAAAATACCTGCACCACCACTGTGACTGTGAAGCTGAGCACAAATTGGAGCCAGTCGTCAAGATGGAGTCGGTGGTAAAATACAAATAGCATAACACTGCTTCATAAAGCACGACATAATAAAGGAGCGTGCCACTTGAGGAGGAGGATTAGTGACTATGCCCCCCTTCCTTTACAGTCAGCCTATGGTCATTTTGTCAGAATCACAAACATCCGTCAGGCCAAGACCAGAGGCAGATCCTTCTTTTACTTTGAGCTGGTTGCCTGGAATATTTGTCTCCTCGAACCAGTAGCCTTTACCAGCATTTTAAAACAAATGAAACGTATGTGTGAGACTGGCTTTTAGAGAGATGATGGGCACTTTTGCCGGTTGTAAGCATGACAATCGGAGGAGGAGGAGGTCATGGGAGGTGCCCAAAAAGATTGTCGCACCAGGCGCCACCTGCGCTAAAGTCGGCCCTGCTTGGAACTTCATACCACAATCCATATTGAAGAAAAACTAAAAACCTGACTCTTCCAAAAAGCCTTAACATGATGATCAACAATTCTGCAAGTAGCCTTGCAGCTAGCACCTGGACACTCTTTGGAGCATGAGTGCTCTTTATAAATCTCATATCATCAGCAACTCATATTTAGGAACAATGTATTCATATTTAAAAGGAGGTTTAGAGCGGACCAAAGGGTTTATTGTGGATGGCCAAATTACAGTTTAAAAACTGCTTGTCTGACTACAATGGTAGGCCTGAAGCCATGTTCACACTGCCACTGCAGTGGATGGAACAAGAGGTGCTGAAGTCCACTGATGGTATTTAACTTACAGGCCCTGGGTACAATGTGTACCATATATTAGGATTTGAGCTGGACTTACCTGTGCGCTGGCAAATGTCCACTTGCTGCCCCATCTGTCCTCTCGCAGAGCCACATGGTGAGAAAACAGGAAGGGAAGAAACAAAGACAGTCACCAGGCTGTGCAATTGATATGGAAACAGGATTGTAGAGCATGCATAGCTGTGTGGTGAAACGTGGCAGACTGACTCAAGCGTCCTCTCAGAAAATTAGGTTGCCAGCAGACATGGCAGGACAAACTTGGAAGAGGAACCTCATTGCAGTGGAGCTGACGCCACGAGGAATACATGAGGGACCCAACCAGATGAACCTAAGAGTCCGAATCATCAGGTTCTAGGACAGAATCTCTAGGACAGATACTACAAGGAAAGAGCTTATTGCCTGGGGTGGAAAGCACTACTGGAGCTAGGGAGAAAACTCCAAGGACACGCCTCTTCTCTACTCAGACATGCCCCAGCTCACGGAGGGGTTGTGGAGCCTCTGTTTTGCCCTTCCTGCTCCAAAATTGGTCCTCAACCCACCACAGGCCTAGAAGGGGATGACTGAGTCATTCTAAGAGGTATTGTGTTCACCCCATTTTCTACCGCTCCTTGCCCATCCTACCTACTATGTTTATCTTGAACCTTGCTAAAGGGATGCAATAGTGGAAACCCCAGAATCTTTGCATGGAGAGGGGCAGCAAATCGTTTGACTTATCGTTGTGATTTATAACCAGGCCACAGGTTTACTGTTTCTTTAAGGGAATGTCATACTCCACGAGGCACCATCAACGTTTGGTGATTGGAATCACAAAGTTACACAGGGGATCCCCCCATCCCAAGTACACAAATAATTTCCAATACAGGTTTATTGATCGTGTGAGCTACTGTGGTAGAGCCTTATTGTGTCTATTTATATGAATATTTTTCAGGTGGTTTCTTCTCCTTGCCTACCTTCCCCACCCTTACCTCTGCGTGGTACACACCCATTTCAGCACCCCAAAGAAGGTGCATGGCTCCATTTTGGTCGGGGACTGAAACGTGTCAGCATCAACATTATGGGGATTTGAACATTGGAATTTACATAATGAGATGAAATTATCATTATCATCTAGGTGTAAAAGTCATATTTATTGTATGTTATAAACAGAAAAGAAATGAAACATCAAAATATTGAATTTATATGGGAGAGGCTGTGTAACTAAATATACTAACCCATCACTATGTATTCATGTACAAATTGTGTATAAGAAAATACTTGAGTTATGATGTGTAGCTCTCCCATTGTGGTCTCTTATGGGTTTTCATGTGGTGTGATGTATGATATGAAAGTGGTATGGTGTATGAATGTTTTGTGATATCAGTGAATGATGTATGATTCTATTATTGTAGTGGAACCTTGTCGGGTGAATGGTGATGACTGCAATATACATGGTAGGAGTATCACTTATGGAAAGTGTACAAATTAAGTGTCCAGCTTTTCTCCTGCATCTCACAAAACACTTCCACGCCTTCCAAGAATAGCATTTGCTCATGGTAGCACAAAGTCTGAAGATTGTGATTGAAGGAAAATCCACGCGTAGGGGGTCATTATGAACCTCAGCGGTTCAGCCCGCCATGCCGGCGGCGGGTGAAAAGCCTGCCACTGGCATGGAGGGCTGAACCACCATATAATGTACACATCTACCAGCAGGCTGCCTCCGACAGGCAGCATGACGGTGGAAGGAATCATCATCCGACAGGGCAGCGCTGCTGCCCCTCGGATAATGATCCCTACAGCCACCAGCCTTTCCCTGGCGGGTTCCCCCATCTGAGATAGGCTGGTGTAATGGGTGCTCTGGGGCCCCCCTGCTCCCCCAGGGGCCCCTACACTGCCCATGCACTTGGCATGGGCAGTGCAGGGGCCCCTGTGCAGTGCCCCATCGCGCAGGTCGGGCAGTGATCTGTACGACGGGTGCAGCTGCACCCACCGCACAGAAGCATTGACGGCGGCTCCATGTGAAGTCATTGGGGGCTTACATCTGTTTTTAGGTTTGCATTACTGGTCCACTGTTTTGCTTCTAACTTTTAATTGCATGGTCAGTTTATAATTTACCCTTTACTGTGCCCCTGGAAAAGTCCTGTGGGGTATACATCTGTTTTGGATTTGCAATGCCTGTCATCCTCTGAGTCCAGTCCTGGGGGCATACATCTGTTTTAGATTTGCAATGCCTGTCATCCTTTGAGTCCAGTCCAGGGATGTCCTGGGGGCATACATCTGTTTTAGATGTGCAACGCCTGTCATCCTTTTAAGTCCTGTCCTGGGAACTCTTGGGGCATACATCTGTTTTACATTTGCATTACTGGTCCATTGTTTTGTTTCAAACTTTTAATTGCTTTGTCAGTTTATAATTTAACCTCTACTGAGCCCCCTTTGATGGCTGTTCTGGAAAGTCCTTGGGTATATATCTGTTTTAGATTTGCAATGCCTGTCACCCTTAAGTCCTGTCCTCTGCACACTAGGGGCTACATCTGTTTTAGATATGCCTTTCTAAATTGATAGACTGGCTCTAACAAAAGCAACATTTGACCAGCCCCTCTTTTTGGATTAGCCAACAGTGAGGAGGTTTGGCCTGTTCGCCCATTTCTCCGTCCTGTGAGGGGACCCCCAAGCAGCCACTTGGTCCTGAATGTCTGACATGTCCAGACCTGTCCTTTTAGGCTCTGAAACTGGTTGCACAACAACAAGGCCTTCATTTTACACAGCCCATATACCAATACCCAACGGCTAGTACCCTGGCACATGGCAACCACGTGATACCATGAGGTCACAAACCACATGACACCTCTACACCTACGTCAGTTCTGGGGCGGGCTCTCAGGGGCACCGAAAGTCCCAGTAACGGAAGTGCCGTCATTTCCGGGGCGGGACAACTGTCACTTTCCAGTTGATGAGGGAAGGTATCCCTTCCTACTACTGTAGTATGTTTGTATTTCCCATTGCTTATTTATCTAAAGTTTACTTGGATTGGCCATCAGAAATGTATAACATCTGGGTAACTTATCTTTGTAGATGCCATATTTTCTTCTCTACCGTAACCCCATTACAACCAGAAGGTCAACAGTCCTGCTGCTTGGAATGCTGATTATTTGCGAGCGCCAGGACCATGTTTAGGCACGACTGTATGTATGTAGCACGCTAACGCCAAAGATAAATCTGTCTGGTCTGCACAACCACATATCCAGCAGCCGCAATGCTGTTTCTTCCTCAGAAAATGCCACGTCTTATCCTACCATGAATCTATGATAAGCACCTGTTCTGTCTTCTCATTGAATTTTAGTCTTCAGTAATTTGAGAGTGGAAGAGAGACTTTGTCAAGTAAATCTATATAATTCATTTTCACTGACCTCGTTGACTCTTGTTCAAAATCAGGGCCGTACGACATGCCACTGGGATGTATAAGATTAAAAGCAGGCTTATGTAATGCAAAATCAGCTGATAAACAAATCTCACTGTAATAAATGCAATAACCACTAATGAGAAGTATCAAGTACTATTTATAACTTAAAATTGGTTGAAAGTAATTTGTGTCCTGTTGATGGAGGTCTGGACCCCTCTGCAACATAATATTCTGAAATGGATCCTAAAGAGAAGTGGGGGTTGGGAGCTTTTTTATAATTCACTTAAAGTTAATAATGAAAAGCTGTAACTAATATGAACCGGCAGAAATGTTGTTCTTTGAGCTAAGAAACAGACATAACATGATAGGTCTATTTTATGTTCCAGGTTCACTACTATGTGGGAATTGTGGAAGAGGAACATGCAAGATTTCACCCAGATCTTGGGCTAGACCGGGTTGTGAGCTCTGTAGAGAACAACTTGAAGATATTTTAATCGGTTCTGTGCCCTGGACGAGGTGACCTCGTCCAGGGCTACAGTTCCCGTGTGCCTTGGACGAGGTCACCTCGTCCAAGGCACACGGGAAATTAAGGGAGCGCTAGCGCGCCCCTCCCTGTGCACCCCCTTCCCCCCCAAGGCGGGGATGGAAGGGGAAGACCTTCCCCTTCCACCCCAAATCCCACCCCACCCCCCTGCGAAGCTCTGCTTCCAGCGCGATTGAAAGAGAAATGCTTTTGCATTTCTCTTTCAATCACTGGGGTAGGCCCGGAGGGGCTTCAAAGGGAAGGAAATGTATTTCCTTTCCTTTGAAGTGTCTCCCAGGGTTTGCAATCCGGCTTTTGAAACCCCACTAGACACCAGGGATTTTTTTTTTCTTTTAGAAACTGGCATAAGGGAGCGACCCCTTGGGCAAGGGTCGCTCCCAGGGGGGGGGGCATTTTTCAGGAAGGCCTTTTCTGCCCCCCCTGGGGGCAGATCGGCCTAATAGGGGGTGCAGAAACCTCTAGGCACCAGGGATCATTATTTTTATTTATTTTTTTTAATGTTTTTTTTTTTTTTTTTTTTAGGTGGGGAGCGACCCCTTAGGCAAGGGTCGCTCCCCTAGGGGGCAAATTATAATTAGGCCATTTCTTCCCCCCTTGGGGGCAGATTGGCCTATTTTGATGAGGCCAATCTGCCCCCAAGGGGGGCAGAAACCACTAGACACCAGGGAGTTTTTTCTTTGCGTGAATTTCACGCAAGGGGAGCGACCCCTTAGGCAAGGGTTGCTCCCTGGGGGGGGGGGGGAATTATTTTAGGCCATTTCTGCCCCCCTGGGGGGGGCAGAAACCTCTAGGCGCCAGGGCAAATTCTTTTTTTTTTTGTTTGTTTTTTTAGAGATGGGGAGCGACCCATCAGGCAAGGGTCGCTCCCCTGGGGGGCAAATTGTATTTAGACCATTTCCGCCCCCCTTGGGGGCAGATTGGTCGATTTTAGGTCAATCTGCCCTGGGGGGGGTGTTGGGGGGCAAATTTATTTTAGGCCATTTCTGCCCCCCCTGGGGCCGGCTGAGCTAGAGGCCAAAATCCACAGGTAGGCACTTTGTAAAAAACACCTCTGTTTTCTGTGAAAAAATATGTTGTGTCCACGTTGTGTTTTGGGCCATTTCCTTTTGTGGGCGCTAGGGCTACCCACAGAGGTGAGGTACCATTTTTATCGAGAGACTTAGGGGAACGCTGGGTGGAAGGAAATTTGTGGCTCCTCTCAGATTCCAGAACTTTCTGTCACAGAAATGAGAGGAAAAAGTGTTTTTTTGGCCAAATTTTGATGTTTGCAAAGGATTCTGGGTAACATAACCTGGTCAGAGCCCCGCAAGTCACCCCATCTTGGATTCCCCTGGGTTTCTAGTTTTCAAAAATGCACTGGTTTGCTAGGTTTCTCCAGGTGCCGGCTGAGCTACAGGCCAAAATCCACAGGTAGGCACTGTTTTCTATGAAAAAATGTGATGTGTCCACGTTGTGTTTTGGGCCATTTCCTTTCGTGGGCGCTAGTCCTACCCACACAAGTGAGGTATCATTTTTATAGGGAGACTTGGGGGAACGCTGGGTGGAAGGAAATTTGTGGCTCCTCTCAGATTCCAGAACTTTCTGCCACAGAAATGTGAGGAACGTGTTTTTTTAGCCAAATTTTGAGGTTTGCAAAGGATTCTGGGTAACAGAACCTGGTCAGAGCCCCACAAGTCACCCCATCTTGGATTCCCCTAGGTCTCTAGTTTTCAGAAATGCACAGTTTGGTAGGTTTCCCTAGGTGCCGGCTGAGCTAGAGGCCAAAATCTACAGGTAGGCACTTTGCAAAAAAACACCACTGTTTTCTATGAAAAAATGTGATGTGTCCACGTTGTGTTTTGGGCCATTTCCTTTCGTGGGCGCTAGTCCTACCCACACAAGTGAGGTATCATTTTTATAGGGAGACTTGGGGGAACGCTGGGTGGAAGGAAATTTGTGGCTCCTCTCAGATTCCAGAACTTTCTGCCACAGAAATGTGAGGAACGTGTTTTTTTAGCCAAATTTTGAGGTTTGCAAAGGATTCTGGGTAACAGAACCTGGTCAGAGCCCCACAAGTCACCCCATCTTGGATTCCCATGGTCTCTAGTTTTCAGAAATGCACAAGTTTGGTAGGTTTCCCTAGGTGCCGGCTGAGCTAGAGGCCAAAATCTACAGGTAGGCACTTTGCAAAAAACACCTCTGTTTTCTTTCAAAAAATTGGATGTGTCCACGTTGCGCTTTGGGGCATTTCCTGTCGCGGGCGCTAGGCCTACCCACACAAGTGAGGTATCATTTTTATCAGGAGAATTGGGGGAACGCTGGGTGGAAGGAAATTTGTGGCTCCTCTCAGATTTCAGAACTTTCTGCCACAGAAATGTGAGGAACATGTGTTTTTTTAGCCAAATTTTGAGGTTTGCAAAGGATTCTGGGTAACAGAACCTGTTCCGAGCCCCACAAGTCACCCCATCTTGGATTCCCCTAGGTCTCTAGTTTTCAGAAATGCACAGGTTTGGTAGGTTTCCCTAGGTGCCGGCTGAGCTAGAGGCCAAGATCTACAGGTAGGCACTTTGCAAAAAACACCTCTGTTTTCTTTCAAAAAATTGGATGTGTCCACGTTGCGCTTTGGGGCATTTCCTGTCGCGGGCGCTAGGCCTACCCACACAAGTGAAGTATCATTTTTATCGGGAGACTTGGGGGAACGCTGGGTGGAAGGAAATTTGTGGCTCCTCCCAGCTCCAGAACTTTCTGCCACAGAAATGTGAGGAAAATGTGTTTTTTTAGCCAAATTTTGAGGTTTGCAAAGAATTCTGGGTAACAGAACCTGGTCAGAGCCCCACAAGTCACCCAATCTTGGATTCCTCTAGGTCTCTAGTTTTAAAAAATGCACAGGTTTGGTAGGTTTCCCTAGGTGCCGGCTGAGCTAGAGGCCAAAATCTACAGGTAGGCACTTTGCAAAAAACACCTCTGTTTTCTTTCAAAAAAATGGGATGTGTCCACGTTGCTTTTTGGGGCGTTTCCTGTCGCGGGCGCTAGGCCTACCCACACAAGTGAGGTATCATTTTTATCGGGAGACTTGGGGGAACATAGATTAGCAAAACAAGTGTTATTGCCCCTTGTCATTCTCTACATTTTTTCCTTCCAAATACAGGAGAGTGTGTAAAAAAGACATCTATTTGAGAAATGCCCTGTAATTCACATGCTAGTATGGTCACCCCGGAATTCAGAGATGTGCAAATAACCACTGCTCCTCAACACCTTATCTTGTGCCCTTTTTGGAAATACAAAGGTTTTCTTGATAGCTATTTTTTACTCTTTATATTTCAGCAAATGAATTGCTGTATACCCGGTATAGAATGAAAACGCACTGCAGGGTGCAGCTCATTTATTGGCTCTGGGTACCTAGGGTTCTTGATGAACCTACAAGCCCTATATATCCCCGCAACCAGAGGAGTCCAGCAGACGTAACGGTATATTGCTTTCGATAATCTGACATTGCAGGGAAAAGTTACAGAGTAAAACGTAGAGAAAAATGTATGTTTTTTTCACCTCAATTTCAGTATTTCTCTTTTTCAGTTGTTATTTTCTGTAGGAAACCCTTGTAGGATCTACACAAATGACCCCTTGCTGAATTCAGAATTGTGTCTACTTTTTTGGAAATGTTTAGGTTTCTGGGATCCAGCATTGGTTTCATGCCCATTTCTGTCACTGACTGGAAGGAGGCTGAAAGCACAAAAAATTGCAAAAATGGGGTATGTCCCAGTAAAATGCCAAAATTGTGTTGAAAAATTGGGTTTTCTGATTCAAGTCTGCCTGTTCCTGAAAGCTGGGAAGCTGCTGAGTTTAGCACCGCAAACCCTTTGTTGATGCCATTTTCAGGGGAAAAACCACAAACCTTCTTCTGCAGCCACTTTTTCCCATTTTTTTGAAAAAAACGAAATTTTCACTGTATTTTGGCTAATTTCTTGGCCTCCTTCAGGGGAACCCACAAAGTCTGGGTACCTCTAGAATCCCTAGGATGTTGGGAAAAAAGGACGCAAATTTGGCTTGGTTAGCTTATGTGGACAAAAAGTTATGAGGGCCTAAGCGCGAACTGCCCCAAATAGGCAAAAAAAGGCCTGGCACAGGAGGGGGAAAAGGCCTGGCAGTGAAGGGGTTAAGATAAAGATGATTCAGGCACTGTTGCCTCATTATAGCTATCAGACACTTTTAATAAAGCTAACCACCTTATACTGGTGCAAATATTAGCAGAGATAGGAATGAGAGACTTAGGCTTTAACTGTTTTTCGTCTTTTCTCGAGGACTGGTTGGACATAAGTAATACAGCTAGGGCCCTAGGTACATAAATTAGAGAATTCCTCATGGATCTTCCCGATCACCCTGCTCTTTAGTCTTTATCTTAGGCCACTGGCAGCAAGCAGTACTGCATGATTTTCAGCTGACCCCCTATAATTATAGCAATAGCTCTCAGTTGGTGATCAACCTTACCACTAATCGGACAACTTTAAGCCATGGTTTATTTGGAACACTGGAATCTATGAAAGAATGGATATGCATTTCCTAAAATTGAACCCATCTAAATCTCCTAGCAGGTGAAATTCAGTAATTATAATCAAAGAAGGTCCATTGCCAGCCAGATAACTTTTGGTGCCTTTACCCTTTGAAGAATTCTACTTTTGGTCTTAGGTCCTGATTTAGATCTTGGTGGTGTTACCGTCAAGCCGTGTCAATGGTGGACCCAAAAAGTCCATCATGCCAACTGTGTTTTGCCTGCCGTAGTTAGATGTTACAGTTCTTCAAGCGGATTGAATGGCGATGGATTGCTGACAGAGGGAGACAGCGGCGGATCGGACTTCGTACAAAGGCCGGGGCTATGGACTAAAGGTAAGTGACACACACACAGTCCCCTAGCCATCTGTGTACCCCTACACTTCCCAATACACAATACACAACATACACACAATAACCCATTGCCATTCCAACACAACCTGTACATGCCGAAAACACACATTGACATACATCCATTCCACAACATGTGCACACCATTGACACTGCACCCACACACAACACAACCACAACAAACAACACAATTAAACACTCAGCTACACAAACACACTCACACCCAAGCACAACTAGACACATCACGGCAATGACCGCCACACAACAACAACACTCACCTGAATGTGTCACATTGCAGCACAACATACACAACAACATTGGTGTCACATGCAAGTGACACTTATACAGACACAACCACACCACCCACTCCAGCTCCCTCCATTGTTGTCCAGTGTGAGTGTACCGTCATTGTGATGTCAGCAATCATTATGCAATGAATGATGACACCACAATGAAAGTTGTGTATGTGGGCGATATATGTGTTGTGCAAGTGTGTCCGCAGCCATGTATGACACCATTTGGTACCTCACATATCCATGTCACAGTAATTTTAGAAAATTACTGTGACATGTATATGCCTGCAGTGGTCCTGACCTCCCGTGCAGTGCCCACCCAACATAAGCTGGTAATACGGCATCCCTACCTTCGAGTCCGGCGACAAGGGGGGGGGTGTTTTCTCTCTCGGTCGGTGGCCGCAGTGACGGGAGGTGTTGTCCAGTTGAAGACAGAGTGGAATGGGAGGAAAAGGTGAGTTTTCACCCCTATTCCCTCCAAACCACCAATCCAGACATGAAGGTCAGACTGCCACTTTTTTCATGGCGGTAAGGCACATCCAAATCTCCATGGTTGGAAGGTTGTCTGGGGGTTCCGCCGTCAGACACCGTTCCCTCTTCCACCGGCGATGCGGGTCGTGTTTCTTGGTAGAGATGGCAGTTCGAATGCGGGCTTTCATATATGGGACCGCCAACATCAAAATACAGCTGGTGGACCATTGCGGCAGTGGATGGGTTTTCAGTCAAAAAGTCAACAGCAGGACCGTTACCTCCAATATCTAAATCAGGTTAGTCACTTTTTTGGAGCGTGGATTCTTCCAGCAGAACAAGTCTGCAAGATGTAGCCAAACTGGATTCCATAAGCCCGGATACCCACTCTGCAACATCGTGCTGAAACAAATTTGCTGCTGCGGACAAGCTTAAGGCAAGAGTGATCTGAATCCTCTGCCCAGCAGCAATATACCTTTGTCGGATTGACTTTGCAGGTTTGTCCGAGTAATCCAGAGTCCTTTGGAACCAAAACGTTTCTACATCACCGGGGTTCTCAGGATGTTATGAGGAGTGCACTTTGACACAACCAAGGATCCCATGACCTCAGGGACCGCTTTTTTTGGGGGGGGGGGGAAGACTCACTCTGACTGAGTGCACATAGAAAAGCCCTGCCTTGGTGTCAACTAGCATTTGCCTGTGACGGCACAGGCCAATTTGAAGTTAATCAAGTTCCTGGGCACAGCTCAGATTGTCACACTAAGGGCATATAAGTAGCTTAAAATTTCCAATTTGGATTATATCCACTTTCAACATTGTTTTGGGGGTCACAGCACATTCACTGGGACGTGATTAGCCAAGTTCAGGTGGAGAGAGTCAAAAAAACAGTAGCATCAGTCAAAAAAATAGTGGTCATCATACAAAATGAGGCATTTTCCTGCACTCACATTTTCCGCTAGCGGTATTGTCTTCAATGTAGCTGACTGCAGAGGAATACTTATATATGCCTTATGCTGTAAACTGTAAATATATTCTGTAGGGCACCATAAGTGTTCCACACACCCCAATTTCTGAGCTCATCGACTACCAGTGATGGAGAGATTTGGACTGTTAAGACATTTCACAAGCACTGATCTCAAGGAGCTCATTTCCTTTCACAATATGTATCTAAATTGGCACATCACAAATGTCTGCTATTATGAGGCACTGACATTATCTTTCATAAACGTTCTAAGCAAAAGGATGGCTGACTTGGCATAGGAAGGACTGTAGTATAGTGGGCACAAAATGAATGTGAAGTATAGTTTCCCTTTTAGGATCAGATGGTTGAAAAGCTAGACCACCAGAGCAAATGTTAATATTGCCTTTGCCTGAAAGGGTTTGGAAAAAAGTGGCCACTGACTTATACAGGTCTGTTGCTTAGGATCAGCATCTTCTGAGTGTAAGGGATGAATATTCTAGAATTGTGGAAATTGTAATTGTTCCTGGAATGGCTACTGATCTGATTATGAATCTTCTCAACCTAAAGCATACAGTGAGTCATCAAATCTGACAATGGTCCTCCATTCAATGGCAAGGACTTCACTAACAATACAGAATAAGTGGGGAACATTGCAAAATGGCCCAAAGCTAATGACATGCTTGAGCCACACTGAAGAATCACCAGGCTGCATAACGAAGGCTGTAATTTCCGAAGTATTCTGTCAGGCTCTGATAGATTACTGAGGCACTCCACAGGGCACCACTGGAAAGAACCCTTCACAAAGCTACTTTTTTATGGAAAACTAAGCACCTGTTCCTCCAGAGCCAGCCTGTCAAGATCCGGGATTCGAAAAATGTCTGACATAATGAGAATAAAAAATGACCCAGGAAGAAATATACCGAGTAGAAGAGGAGAGCAAAACCAACCTATGTCTGCCTCGGGGACAGTGTGCCTACCAAGTCGAAATGCTTGCATAAGGATGACTCTGTTCAACATCCTAATGGACATTAGGGGGTACATGCTGACAATGAATAATGAAGGTCGCACTATGACAAGGAACACCTCTTACGTTTGTGCTTTCAAATGTGACTGGCCTACTATATCAACGTAAAAGAACGGAAAAAAATGAAGGAGACACTGAACTAGATAACCTGCCTAAATACATCTACTTGAAAACCATTTTTCCAGGGACGATCTTAGACTTAACTCTGCCTTTCGATAAATGGCCCTCCAGAATCCCCATTCTCTTTTTGTCCTCTGCAATTGTCTCTTTATCTTATCTGTCTTAAACACACCTCAGGCTTGGCATATCAGCCTCCCAGAGAGATTCACCACAGGCATTGACCCAATATAAATATAGTAAGTGGGGGCACAGTGTTGTCTTAGTGACATGTTGTGGGCTGACACCAAACTTGTCCCCTCTGCTGGCCATTGGGGTGGTGGGCATGACTCCTGTCTTCTATAAGACAGGAGTCATGTGGTATGGATGGTTTTGCGTCAGGAAATGACGCTAGGCTGGTTAGAGGCATTTTTTTGCCTCTAACCAGCCTAACATTTTTGGGTGCAGTAAGTACAGTAAGAAGTTCTTCAGGGGGTTCCAGTCCAGATGTCTCTGGGTCGCAACATGAACAAAGTTAATCTGCCCATGATAGTAGATTAAAGAATCAATCATTGCCTGTGCGTGGGGGATCTCTCTGTGCCCCAGAAGCTTGCAACAAGCCTTTAGCAACAAGCCTTTAGTGTCTGTAAGGTGCTGGTACTTCCAATACCCACTCAAGCATTGCCAACGGAGGGTCAGAAGACAAATCATATCTATTCATCTCTGATAAGGCAGCAATGACCTCGTGCCAGTAAGACTTACATTGGCACACTCCTATGCCAGATGCAGGAAATCGGCCCCCGGTTGCCCACACCTAGTGCAATCCGAGTTTTGTCACGGGCGACATCCGTGTAATACATATGGGGTGTGTTATGCCCTATACAGAAACTTGACTGATGCTCAGGCTGCTACTAGGGATAGCATACCCCTTTGCTTACAGCTAAATTTCCACATTTCCTCATTTATGTCTTCTCCCAGTTCTTTCTCCATGTCTGTGTCCTGAGGTTTCTTCCCGAACCGTGTGGTATAATTTGGTGTTGTTTTGTGTTGGGTGCTATAAGTAGTTTTTCCAGCGTAAAACAGGTTGTGGACTCAGTTAGGAAGCTAGTGGTGACTTCTCCCAACGCCCTCCAAAACAGAGAATGCAGAAAGATATCTAAGCGGGTGCATGGTATCATCCCCTTAAACGTGCCTAATGAGAGACATTTTTAGTTTTCATTAAGGTTCTCCCAAGAGGTCGAACCCCATTGAACGAGCTGGGAGATTGTCTTCGACTCATGGGTGACAGCCAGACACGAATGGTGATATAGTCGTAGCGAGGGTGAGTAGAAGACATGGCTCTGGAGGTGCATGCTATTGTTAACACTTTTAGTGAGCAGTACGGGCGGGGTAGGGTACGGATAAGGGCTTTCAGCAGAGTGGGACGGGACTGCATCCATTTCCACTGGAAGGTGTGGTAGATATTGAGGAATGTGAAACCAATATTGTGCAAAGTGTGCTCGGGCGCATAGAAAGTAGTGCCCTGGGCCCAGCACCTTAAAACTCATAGATGGAGTGGTAATATAAAGGTGTCCCATTTAATTCTGGGATGTTTTCCTGCCCACGTTAACCTGACGAACTGGGTACAGATCTGACAGAAGTTGTTTTGGTTAGTTGTAGCGGAATATTAAGAACTGTGAATTAATTTTTGTCTTTGGGAGTATAGAAATGTGATTTATTCTATAAATGTACTTGGTACCCCCATTATGGGCAGTAAGCGAAAGAAATAGTCCCATTTTAGGAAGGTAAAAGCGAAGCATTCAGAGATACCGTAACTGCGTCAAGGTCGGGATTTATATCTTGCAAAATGGTAAAGAGGGGTGCAGATCAGTGCTTAATTTGTAAATAAAAACGTGCCAGTGCTCAAAGCCCTCCTCTTAAACACGCGGCTGCTGCAATTCAATGTGCCAACACGGAATACTGAGGCAGCGTAATCCCGAAACCATATCGGGCCTCTTCAATCCATTTAAAGCCCCTCCCCCTCCCTTCAGCTCACTCTTGCAGCTTTCTGCTTTCTCCCATTGTGAAGCTTTTTCGTGTTTCTCTTCCTCCGTCTTTCCCCAAAGGCTCTTCTGCTCCCTGTAAATGCTTGAGGCAGAACGATAAGCGCCGGCCATCAAAAATAAGAGCCGGTGCTTAGCCCCGGTTACAACAAGCACAAATTAAGCGCTGTCGCAGATGTTATGGGCTGTGGAACGGCCGGAAATAAATCCTGATTGACACAGTCATGCCAGATCCAGCAGCAGCATGTTCATTTGATTAGCGATTAATTTGCTAAGAATTTTAGCGTTGCAATTTAAAAGAGACAGAGGTCAATATTATTTGAAGAGGCACATTGGCTTGCCTGGTGATAATGATTGCAGCTCCTAATGAGGGGGAACTATGCCCTGCTGAATAGGATCCTCATACAGCGCTAGGATGTGTGGCGCCAATAAACTGGAGTAACGTTTACAAAGTTCGGTGGTAACCCATCTGAACCTGGGGCATTGAATACGGGGAGGCCACATATCACGTCTTTGTTTTAGTGGAGGGTAAAAGGTTCTGCTAGAAACTGACTCCAGCAGTAACGAACTGGTGCATTCCCCATAGAACTATATAACTGGGAAAAGTAAAAATGGAATGTCTGCACAATCAGAGGTTGAGTTGGCTTGCTCCACTCTCATCTACAATCTGAACGATGTTGTTAGCTGTCCAAGGCAGTGCTTAATTTGTAAACGTGCCACAAGCGCTGCTGCTGCAATTAAATGTACGAGCACGGAATACTGAGGCAGTCTAACCTAGGGTGACCAGATTTAACAAGCATTTACAATGCAACGGGTCTCGCGTTTGCTCATGTTAGAGCTGATCGCGTTGTAAACTCCTAACCCGACTTTTCACCTATCGGGCAAAAGTGCATTTATGTACATAACCCGAAAAAGTGAAATCAAGTATGTAAAGCGCTCGACTTCTGCCAAGCAAGATCGGGCTCGTAAATTAGAGAAAAAAAAGTCCACGAGCCCGATGGAAAACAGCGAGCCGCGCATGTTTTCTGTACTTGGTCGCTGCGTTGGAGGAGGGCTAGCCACCGGAAAAGGCATGACATATGCGTGCCTTCAACTAATGAAAGCAAGCAGATTTTATTAGGGAAGCCCACGAACCAATAAAAAACACTGATGTGAAGTTGACAGGGCTCCGAGCCCTTTTCTAAATACAAAAGAGTCTCGCTGCGAAACGCATGCGCGAGGGCATGCAACGCAGGCTCGACCCGAAAAAGGAAAAAAAAACGGGACAGGTTTGACATAAAAGTAGGACTAAAGCCTTTAGTCTCACTTTTATATCTGGCCTGTCCTATAATAGAGTGTGGCGCACACACACGCAATCACGTGCGAGCAGGCAGCAGAAGTGATTAAGACTCTAGAAGTGCATGTGAACGGAGAGCATACCTTTAATTTCTGATGGCAGGTTGCCTGACCTTTGTCCCAAAAACTGGGACATTATTTCAAATTAACAAAAGGATTCGCAGGGTGACCTGACCTTTGCCCCCAAAACCGGGACATTTATTTAAAATGAACAAAAGCATGGGGACAGTCCTCTGAAAACCGGGACTGTCCGGGTAAATCCAGGACGTCTGGTCACCCTAAGCGTAACCCTGAAGCCATCTTGGGCCTCTTTAATCAATTTAAAGCCACTCCCTGCCACTTCTGCTCACTCTTGCAGCTTTCTGCTTTCTCCCCTTGTGACTTTTTTCGTTTTTCTCTTCCTCCGTGTTTCCCATATGTGTATTTTGCTCGCAGTAAATGCTTGAGGCAGAAAAATAGGTGCCGGCCCTCAAAAATAAGTGCCGGCCAAAAATAAGTGCTGGTGCTCTGCACCGGGAACAACAAGCACAAATTAAGCACTGGTCCAGGGGCATGGATGATGGCAGCCAGTGACCTTATGGACATTCTCCCTCCCCATACGCCCTCGCAGTGGCATAGCTCCTACGAAATCTGCATTCCCTTTCCGCCACCTCAGAATAGTCAGTGATCCTATCTCTGATCTGCGATTGTATATGATAATGATACTCTGCTCCTAATGACTCTTCTAGTACCCTTATTTCACTCCCTGTTGTGGCCATAAAGGTTTCCCACACCACACCCATACTGCTCACTAATCCAATGTTAATCTTTAATATGTGTGTGTAATTCATCCGAAAGAACCTTATCCAGGAGTGTCTCCTTATTCAGTCTTCAGCAGCCACCATTCGTCCCCAACCCCGGAGAATGGTCAGAGAGAGTGCAGGCTAGGTGTCACATGTCTGTCACCCGTAAGCGCAAGTCTTGTGTGGTCAGCCAGAAATGCGGCCATGTATTATGGACCGCAGATTAGAATGTATCCTATCTCTGCAGAGACAATACTGTTGCCACACATCCAGTAGCCTATGTTCACTTAAAATCTCATAGAGGTGTTGATACCTCCCTAGACCTATCCAAAGGGTTCAAAGCAGGGGTCCAATTTTGAAGGACACGTTCTCCCTCATAAAGTATCAAAAAACAGGCACATCTATGTTTGGTCCATGACAACCAACTATTGTTATCTGCACATTCCCCATTCTACATCAAAGTATTGAATATCGACCCTGAGGGTTAGCAGAAGAGTCTGCCCCAGTGAAAGGTCCACCCTTTTCCACCTGTAGAGCCACCCCATAGACTCCAGGATGCCCAAGAGGCAGTATTATTCCTTTGGAATCTTGCTTCCAGGCAGTTATTACTGCAGATGTTTTTCATTATGATGGACGGTCTCTCCATTTGATGTGAGGATATCTTTCGCAGCTGATATTAGATGCTCCACATCCACCAAATGACTGTCATGTTTTTTGAACTTTCAGGCTATAGAGTCCACAGTCAGCACATGACAAACAGCAGGTTGGTTCAATATGAACGTGGGGTTTGGCCACACAAAATGTTTCTTTCAGGAGGTGTAACTTCTTAAATCCTGTTATTGTTTTGCTCTCTCTCTGAGTGATACAGACAGTAATGATGTTGACCGTTGACTGCCTCTATGTTACTGTGTTGTCCACCAAGGCAAGACCTGACAATCAGGATGTGCCCTTGGAAGAGCCTGATCTTACCTTATTTGTGGATTTCTCCTGTTTAAGATACAGATGAGGAATTTTGAGAGCAGGATATGCTGTTTGCACCATAGATGGCATTGTGAAAGCATCCTATTTGTGCAGTGTAACTTGAGAATAGGCGGCTCAGCTAATTGCTTTGACCAGACGAGGCCATGTTTTCAATAATTTGAATGTCACCATTTACACTGATAGTCAATATAGTATTAACGTGGTCCACTATTTTGAACTGTTGAGGGCAGAGAGAGGTTTCTAAACTCCTCTGGTTCTCCAGTCTGGAATGGATGGATTTGTTATTGACATCGGCTAAAGAGGTATGTATCAGTCATAAAATGTGCACCACACAAGGATGAATGTAATTATGTCACCTAAAGGAACCGCTGTGCAGATGAAGTGGTCAGGTATTGCGCTTTTGAGTCCTGTACATTCAATCAAGATGAAAAATGTGACCTTGAAAACAACTCCATTTCAAACACTACATCGGCGGCTCCTCTGCTATGGGGGCGGAGCACCCCCTCCCCAACCAGCAGCAGCAGCAGCGGCAGCAGCAGCAGCAGCAGCAAAACTTGAAAAATAAAACAATAATAAACCATGTACATTACCATTTTATTTTTCAAGGGGGGTGAGGCAATGGGGGGTGACTGGCAGAAAGGGGGAGTGGTGTTTACTCCCCTTAGTGTGCATGTCAATCAATCAATCAAATATTTGTAGAGCGCAGCTTATCACCCAGGGAGGAATCTCAGGTCAAACGAAGAGCCACACCTTGAGGTCTTTCCTGAGCTTAGCCACCTATCAGGACAGCAAAACCCATATGTGCACTGAGCTCTCTCCAACTCGAGCTGTGTTGCCAGGTTGGAGAGAGCAGGCACAGGCTCCCAGTCTGCCTGGGAGTGCAAATCGAGGGCGCTCAGGCCGCAGGGCAGACTGGTAGCCTGTGCCTTAAGAGCGGGGATGTGAAAATTCAGCGATGTGGCAATGGATAGGTAATTTTTTTCTCTGTTTCTGTTGTGTGTCTCCCCTGCCATGTCAGTTTGCCCCTACACCATCCGAGATTGAAACACTAATGAAGAAATCAGAGAGTTACCGAATGAAGTGCTTGAAATCGAGAAGGAAAAGTGGCTGAGGGCTAAGTGTGTAAAGAATCAGAGTGAGATTTGGGTTTCAAGGAATGGGAGACCTGTTTTACCATGCATTCTGCTATGGCCAGACATTTCCATATATAGACATGCAGGATGGGATCCCATTGTCTGCAACTTTAAAAATGTTTGGTACAGTCCTCATTTCCATGCCATTGCTGAGATTTTGTGTCAAGGGTCCATTACCTGACAGCATTTAAATGTTGAGCAGAAAAACAGTTGTGACCATGAGTCACATAGAGAAGTTTGATGAGTCTTTTTAATCAAATGCAATTGGATTTTAATGAAATGCCCGTATGCACTGGCTTCATTATATTCGAGTGTTAGTGTGCCTTTTCTCCGGTTGGGCTGAAGAATACCCAACTAAAAGGTGGGATTGTCTTACTTTTACCATATTATTGTTGAAGGAATTAATCCCTCTTTTCAGCCTGCAGATACCAGTTAGTCTGATCATAGCGCTCATTTTGAAAATTAGATCATGAAGTTACTGTGTATGGCTGTAAGTATTGACCAGAGGTTCCACTAAAGTTAGAGGCCAGTAGCTTTAGGTACTGTGGAACACATTAATGCAACGCTGATTCCAGGATGGAAAAGTTGTGTAGCTCTCTCTCTTTGAAATTGCCAGATGCTCTTCCCCTTGTTGTAATGAGCCTACAAAACACTCCCAATCGAAAGAATGGACTTTCCTCACACTAAGGCCCTGATTTATACTTTTTCACACAAAACTGCGCTAACGCAGTTTTGCGTGAAAAGGTATACCACCGGCTGGCACCATTCCAAGACGCTGGCCGGGCATCATATTTATGGAATGACAGTGGCTGGCAGTGAGTCCCGGCTAGTGTCATGAAAAAGGACGCAAGCCAGGTAGGGGAGGTGTAAGGGGAACAGGAGGTTGTGCGTCAAAGGATGATGCTAGTCTGGTTAGAGGCATAAAAATGCCTCTAACCAGACTAGCGTCATCCTTTGACGCACGACCCCCATGGACATGACTCCTGCCTTAGTAAAGACAGGAGTCATGCCCACCACCCCAATGGCCATGCCCAGGAGACAGATGTCCCCTGTGCATGGCCATTGGGCCCAGTGCCATGTAGAGGGGACCAAGTTAGGCCCCCCTATGGCACTTTAAAAATATAATAAAATACTCACCTGTACTTACCTTATTTACCTGGGATGGGTCCCCCATCCTCTGGCTTCCCTCTGGTGTGGGTGGGGGTGTCCCTGGTGCTAGGGAAGGACACCAGTGGGCCTATTCCATGGTCTCTGACCATGGAAATAGGCCCACAGGTCCCCTAACTCCTGGCCTGACTCAGGCGCTAAATAATGGAACTAAGCAAGCTAAGTGCCATTATTTAAGGCTCCCTTCCCTCGTGCTTTATTTTAGCACAGGAGGATAAATATGGCGCAAAGGCTATATCGTCATTTTTTGCACAGGGACACCTACCTTGCGTCTCATTGAACCAAGGTAATTTTCCGCAAGCAAAAAATGACCTTAAATCCAAAACTTTGGCGCTAGAAGGGTCTAGCGCCAAAGTATAAATATGGAGTTAGGTTTGCACTGAATTTGCGTTAAAAAAATGATGCAAGTTCGGCACAAACAGGGTAAGATTCTGGGCCTAAGTGTTATTAGGGAGAGAGATGAGAATCCTTTCCATGCTTGCAACTGCCTATTTCAATTGCTATTTGACTAGTTTGACGTAAAGTCATTTGGCAGCAGCGCTGCTTTAAATATTTTACATGACACATTAACATACGAGTGCCTATTTTGATTACACTTTTTGGATTTAAAAATAAATACATCTCTCTTCTGCCCTTCTGGGTAAGTTGGCTGTACATCAGTTCATATAAGCACGAGAAAAACTCAAAGACTCTGCCCCCAAGCAGTAATGAATGCTACATTATTGATGGTAGCAACTCAGGAAACAGCCTTTATCCCGAAAGCCGAACAATGAGAGGCCTTTACAACGAAGGCCTTTTAACAATCATGCCTTTACAAAGGATGCCTTTTATAACGAAAATGGTGGTAAGTGTAAGTGTATTGCAGGTAAGTAACTAGCTTTGAAATATATATATGTGTTTTTAGGATTTAGCGTGGGTATGTGTTTTTGGGTTGTAAAGGAAATTTTAGGTTTTAGGTTGGTAATGTGTATCTGGGTAGCAAGGAAATTTCGAGGGTTTAGGGTGAGCATGGGTTTTTGGCTGACAAGAATTTTTAGAGTTTAGGGTAGGTTTAGGTTTTTAGGTGGTAAGGGGATTATTAGTGTTTAGGTTGGGTATGAGTTTTTGGGTGATAAGGAAAGGTTTTACGGTGGGTATAGGTTTTTGGGTGGTAAAGGAATTTCTAGTGAAGTTGATGTTCAAATGCTGTTGAAAAGAATGCCCTTTTTCTTTTCCTTGTGAATAAATGTTTTCTTTTTTTGTAATTATCATGGAATGTTGTTTTAATGAATAGCGCATTCAAGGGCACCTGCATGCTGCAGACTAGTTCATTTATTTTATCGTGTTACAGATATTGTAAGTTTGAAGGATGCAGAGTGATGCTTGTACTGTGAGAACCCTTGGGAACCTATCAAGTATGTAATTGTATCTTTAACCTGACTATACAGTCTTTTGAGAACTGTGTATAGTTGTGTGAAATGTTAGATTTTATGTGTTTTAGATTGGAATTGAACTGAACAGAACCGAAGATTTTAGAGTGCTCCCTCAGAGAGAGTAACATGTCCTTTGTCCTTCGCTTTGAGGTAACCCCATGCTGGTTTGTCCTCTGCTTAGTAGGATCTGATATATTTTGATAGCCTATTGACTGAAGTATGCACATTCTCATTATAAATTGCTGCTAACTTGATTTTTTGCCTTGTCAAAACTATTAACATTTAATACGCCTTCATGGTTTAATACTAAAATATTTTCTGTCCTTTTTGTGGAGTCTAATGTGCTTAACATAGCATTGAATGCATTGATTGGTTGATCAGGCCCAGGTACAAAACCCAAAATTCTTAGGGGATTAACAAAGCTCCACGTCCATCCACAAAAGTGCTTTTTGGTTCTCAGATTTGCAAAAAGAAAGGTACTCACACAGACTTGCCACAGAACGCATTAGTTGCACCACCATGTATTTATACAACATGTGACAGGTTTGCTTTAGAGATAGCTGGAATTGTGCTCACAGCAGCAGCACTTCCAACAATCACACGTCACAGATTTTAAAAAAACTTTATTTATCATTTTCTAATTTTTCATGACATACAACAATGCAAACACGTCATGAAATGCCATGTAAAGAGGTGTGCTCAGTGCATTTAGGTAAGGTACTAAGTTCAGAAGTTATCAAGCATTTATACCAATAAGGGACAGTCATAGCAGCTCTGTCGGTTGTACATGAATGCGTTGTGATTGAGGATGTAGGTATGTATTCCATCATGCGTCTGTGTGGTGCTGAGAGCCTGAAGTGTCTAGAGTATGCAAGTAGTCCCTCAGTGGCTGCAAAATGTCTTTTGGTATAGACATAGGGGGTTGGGGAGACGCATAGACTTCACTGGTGTTATCACAAAAAATGAGGCTTCTCAGCCACTGCTTAGTTGTGGGTGGGTGCTTGGTGTCCCAGAGTGGATTTATCTCCCTTTTCGCCAATAGGAGCGCAATGGCTGCACAGCGCCTAATACTCTTAGGTAGATCTCTCATGTATCCCAGTAGGGCCATCAGTGGGTTGGGGCTGGAGAGTCGTGTTCACCATCTGTGAGCACCGATCAAATACATCAGTCCAGTGAGGCTAATGCAGCTTCATGTCCATGTGAGAAATCGGCCAGGTGTACACAGCATTTAGGGCAGGCAGAGGGCCTGGAGGGGTCCATATGGGCTATGGTACTTGGTGTAATGTAGGCCATACATAGGAATCTGAAATGTATGACTTTGTTCTGGTGATTAAAGGACACTAATCGCATTTGGGCACAACACATATTTTCTCAGATAGGGGCCTCCCCAAGTCCGACTCCCAGTTTCCCCTGAGTTTCGCATCTGAAATGGGTAAGGTGGCAAAGCACATGTGGTAAAGTTTGGAAGTGAGTCATGCCTCAGAGGCTGCTGCGATGACCAGAGTGAGGGGAGTGAAATCAGCTGGGGCCAGTGGGTTCGAGGGGAACTGGGCACGGAGAGCGCCTTCTAGGGGACAGAGCACAAAGTGTTCTAAATTGGTAGCTTTAACAAATCGTTCATCCTCGGAATGCACAAAGACTTGGCTGTCCGGGAATACATCTCTGAAGGTGTGTATGTTTAGTGCTAGCAGGGTGCGTTAAACTAGTACCTCCTGCATAATAGGGAGGAAGGGGTTATTGGCCAGAGTTCATGCGGGAGAATAAAGTAGCTCACCCTGACGTAGACGTGCAAACTTACACCATGCCCAGCTGGTGGTGGACATTGTCTGTATGTCCCTGGGTCCAGAGGGACTCCCAAAGGCAGAAGTGCTCGCAGTGGAACCGGGGCAGCGAGGTCACGCTCTGTAATTGCATTAGGTATGCATGCATCAGGGTGAAACCAGTGGTATGAGAATTGGCATTGCGCTGCGTAATGTTACGTGTATTTAACCACTAACTCCATCTTGACCATTGACTTCATTTTGTGCTTAGCTTCAGTCGCAGTCACAGTGGGGGCACAGGTATTTACCACACAGAGCTTGTTTTTCACACAGAACTTGTTTTTCCTTTTCTCACCAGAACAGGGTCATACCATGTTCGCACAGGAGGGGAAAAGGCCTGGCAGCGAAGGTGTTAATGGTTAGAATATAAATAATACATCTACCGTGTTGGAACATATTATGGGGGATGCAGACATGATATGAGTGTACCATGCTGGGAATGTTTTCATCAGAGAAAGGTACAGCTCTGTCTCTGGAATGCACATTGGGGCCCGGCCAGTTCTTTTGCGTGTGTTCGACACAGACCAAGTACAGCCAGCGCTTGATTTTGTAACTAAGGGGAGGGTGTTCTACAATGCTCTTTTAGCTTGGTTAAGGTATAAAAGATGGGGGGACTTGGCTCTAAGACAGGAATTTACCTGTGGATGTTGCCCGGAGAATTTTGATCCCATGTGTAGTCTCCTGCCTTGACCATCACCGGGTTTACCCCTCATGGTGATGCATTATAACTTTTGATTATTTAGCATATATATATATATATATATATATATATATATATATATATATATATATATATATTCACTGTTGATGCATTGCACATCTCTGTGATTGTTTAACTGCTCTGATTTTTCTTGTGTATACACATTTTACTTCATTTGAGTTAAATACTTATTTTCATAAATTCGTGTGATTTTATTTGGTATCTGGGAAGGTCCTTAATAAATTAATTGCTCAGACTAAGAGTGCTGTATTCTTTGGCATTGTTTTCTCTTAGTTTAAACAAGTGCAGCACAAATTGGCATCTCAAAACAGGATTAGAAGAAAAACATTAAAAAGTGAAAAATGTGTGGCAAAAAAACAAAGACAATTTCCCAGATGCCAAATGAAATACCCAGTTAGGAAAAAGCTCCTTATGATGTACTTGTGAATGAGTGGGCTTGTGGTGCTGCATTAAGTGAGAATTGGGACTCATGTATGACAGTCGCTGAACAAGCAAAGGTATTAGCTTGTTTGCAAAAAGTTCCAATAGAAAAAGGAAGAGAATTATCTATCTTAGGACGTAGGGGCTGGAACCTTTTATGTGCCTATCGGAAAATGTGTTCAGTTAGAGCAGGAACGTGAACAATTAGAAAGGCAGCTAGTGGAAGCCAAAAATACCTCGACAGTGTTGTCATTTTAAAAGATGAAGTTGATACTTACCAGACCATGGCAGAGGGGGTTGCAGTGTGTGTAGCTCGATATAAATACAAAAAGCGCCAGGGAAAAGTTAACCAAAAGTCGGTTCATTTAGCCATTGCTAAAGCAGGGCTAGACTGGAATCCGGATAATTGGGATGCTAATATTTGAGATTCCTCTGACATTTTTGTGACTCTGGTGAAGAGCCCTTTCAAAAGAGTGGTGGTCAGGGTCAGGCAGACGAACAGAAAGTGGTTCACACACAGCATATATTTAAATGGAAAATACAAGGTACCCCACGGGGGTGGGTTGAGATGCATCCCCTAGAAGATTATTCTCAACAGGAGATTAATGACATAAACTGGGGGAAGCGTTGCTTTCATCGATGGTGCAATTGTTTGACACAGGAACTTCTGGAGTGGTGCTGGTTGTGGGTGACTCACTGAACTTCTGTACACTTAGCACTGACCCCATTATCCAGGACCGATTTCAAGGTTATGGTGATGAAGGAACGACTAACCTGTTACAATTGGCAGATATGGGGTGTAGTCAAAAATATCGTACAGAGTCGGACTGGTCATCAAATGACAAGCCCTAGTACATATTGAGAGAGGCAATGCAGAGAATGAAGGAAGAAAGTATGAAAACTGCTATTCTCTTGGATGAGGCTCACAATTTGTTAGATGCCAGTATGAAACAAAATTATTTGGTTATCTCCCCCCCTTACAAGCAGGTGATAATGACTCTCTTAATTAACCAAACAGGGCAAGCATTGAAGGATGTACTTGAGGCAGTGTGTGAGTTGTGAGAGCTGGAAGACTGGGTAAACCCAGAGAGAGCCTTGAGGTCTGAGGGCCATACAGAAAATAACAGAGTATCTAGAAGAGATATGTTTATGGCATTACTGAAGGATGGTGTCAACAAAGAACAGATAGATGGGATAGATACCAGGAGTCTGTGGGAGATGTATCGCAAGCGAGGGCTGGACAGAAAGGAGGGGAGCAGGAAAGTGAATAAGCTGGAAAACAAACGAGTGTGTCAGGGCAAGTCAGAAATGCATGAGGAAGGAAAAGAGAGGGAGAAAATATTTCTCCAAGGGGGAAGGAGGAGGAGGATTTGGATACTGACTGGTGTAATGAGGAAAACAGAGAAGGAGAGGAATCTCCTGGCAGGTATGAGACCATAACTCCCAGACTTGATTTGGGCAGAAGTCGACAGGTTTAAATCAGATTAGGAAATAGGCCAAACGCCGGTACAGGGATGGGCTCTGAAAGATAATAGACCTCATGCTGAGTTAGAAATTCACTGGAATAATAGAAATTTTCAAAGGGTTCAGGCCTTGGTACACAACAGAGGAGAGGCTCTTTAATATAAGGAAATTCAAAAAAGTTCACAGGTCAGCACTACACCATCACAGGGTTGGGTGGAAAGAAAACCGCCTCTGTGCAGACTAATGTTCAATTGAAAATGGGGAGAATGCCAAAAAGAAAATACACTGTCTTGATAGTGCCCCTTTAAGAGTATATTCTTAGAATTGACACTCTGAAGAGAATTACTTTATATTTGGAGGTGGGTGTTATCATTTTGGATCAAAGAGATACATTTTAGTGGCAGCAGTGAGGGTGGGTCATCTGAAGTTACCCCCAGTGAAGGTGCCCCCAGCCACCAAGGCTGGGGGCAGAGTACCGAATCCTGGGAGGGCATGAGTAGATAAGTAAGACCATACATGACTTGATAGAGGCAGATGTGGTGGCCCCAGTCACCACTGCGTGGAACAGTCCTTTGTGGCATAATCGCAAACTGGATGAGAGCTCTAGAATGACCATTGATTATCGAGAATTGAATAAATATACACCACTTTGACTGCTGCGGTCCCCGACACGATCAATTTGATTGAAAGCATACAAAAATATAAAGGAACCTGGGGTGCAACAATTCATAATGCTAATACTTTCTTTTCTATACCATTGGCCCCGGAGAGCTAGGAGCAATTTGCTCTCTCATACCTTGGAAGACAACTTAAGCCGTTAAGATTACCTATGGGGTATGTACATAGTCCCACCATCTCTCACCAGCTGGTGGCGGAACACCTGAATGAAGTACCTGTCATTCCAGGGGTCCAGCTGTCTCATCTTGACGATGATGTGATGATTCAGGGAGAAACACAAGAACAGGTGCAGACTCAGTTAGACACAGTGGTGGAACATTTGCAAAGGGTGGATGATGAATCCAGATAAAAGGCAAGAACCCTCTCAAGATGCAAAGTTTCTAGGAATTCAGTGGAGCCAGGGACATAAGGAGGTGTTGTAATTTATCATAAGTAATGTTTTGTATAAAATGTACATTATCTATTTCCCCCTTCCTTTCATTGTGTACCCACCTGCCCATAGGGATTCAAGTGTAACATTCCATTCCTCCCCATTTTCCCCTTGTCTTCCCAGTTGGTTCCTACCAGCATTCTATAACTGTTGCTGTGACAGTTGACAGCTGTGAGGAGAAATGCTCGCTAATGGTTGTGGCTGGAGGCTGTTGTTAATTCATCTTGCCAATAAATTATTTCTCAAAGAACATCATCGGAGTTAAGGAACATTTATAATACTGGCGACGAATTGCTGGTGGGGGACAGCAGTCTCAGCCTCCTCCCCTACAACTTATAGCCACTTGTGTCACAGACGGATGCTGGAAATAAACAAACAGGAGATCGAGAATAATTCCCTGAGCTGAGCAGAACTTTCAGTCTGGAAATAATTTGAGAAAGTAATGTCTGTTTCTACATTTAACACAGGTTATTATTATAAAATATACTCTCAGCATAAACACTTGAACAACCAAACTGAACCATTCAAGGGGTTTAGCTAAGTATTTCCAGTACAACATGACAATTAAGGGCAAGTTTATATTTAACTTTAGAATTTCCTCTGTACTTTTTTCAAATTCAACCTGTCAGAGCAACAATTAAGAATAATTTATAGCCCTTTGCTGGCAACAACCTGAAACCTTATTAACCTTGCACTATCTTCAGATCTGACAGGCTCAGCTGATAAATGTGTCTTTCAAGGCTGAAATAAACTACTGACACACACTGCATTTCTCAACCATTTTCAAGATTATAAACAGAATTGTATTCAGCTCAACTCTGGGAGCGTAGACATAAGAAACTATGGATTTGAATTGTTGCCACTCAACATTTAATTAAAGGAGAAAGGCTCTTTTAAACCTTGTAAACCGATCCAAGAATCTTTCCATCTGCATGCTGACAGGCACAGCTTTAAAATAGCCTGTCAATGTTATCACCAATTGCATTTCTAGAAAGAAATCCTTCTTTTACCTCACCTTCTGACTGGAATCCCTTCAGTTTTTGGAATCTTACATCGCAACTGAAGTCTTTTTCTTCATAAGTCTGATTGGAGGGATGGGACAAAGAAAGCCAGCCCCTCCTGCAGGAAACTAGAGAGTGAAGACTAGAGCGCACACCTTAAGGAAACACTAACAAAATATAGCGCCATCTTTGATTTAGTACTATCGACAGCCAGCACATAATCTTCACGCTGATGGGCACAGCTGTTAAACCTTCCTGAGCAAATCTGAATCTCATGTACATTCACTGGCAGACACAGGTTTTTTTTTTTGCATATTTGCTCTGTTGCGCAGTGAGGCTAATGACACAGCCTCAATATCTTATATTAGAGCTGGCTTGATATTCTGTGTCCACACGCTGATTAGAAAAGCTCCTTCATTAGCATCTTCTACCGACTTTACAAGAAGCCTGTCACGCTGATGGACACAGCTTATTTTAACAAGTTATAGTAGTTATTAATTGCATTTGTTTATGCATAAGTTTACTCTGTTTATTCCTTCCCATTTAAAAAGAGTATATGTCAGTTGAGGGCACAGATCAACAATTAACCCCTCCATTGTTATAGTAACATATTATAGATGATTTTATATGTCTTTCTATTGCTGAGGTAAACAGTGAACTTTAAACATTTACGAATATATGGCAGTTATACTTATTCTTTTCTGTGAGTATATTGTTATCTGTTTACTTTATACATTGCGGCGACAAATATGTCTCAACCCCCACCCTTTTTGGATGAAGCAGGAGAACCAACCATAACCTGGAAGAAATGGGAGAAAATATTCATCTCATATCTGATTGCAATAGGAGGAGAAAAATTCTCTCCCTTAAGGAAACAACACATATTACTTCACAACTTAGGTATTCAAGGGAGAAAGGTTTATGAGAATCTGCCAGATCCTGAAAGTGAGGATGAAGATGCAGATAGCGAAGCAGATGTTTACTGTAAAACGTTCAACAAATTAGAGAAACATTTTGGTCAAAGAATAAACATTGTATTAGAAAGGCACAAGTTCTTTTATAGAATACAAGGAAAAACAGAGAAAATTTCTAGTTACATTGCTGTGTTAAGAGGTTTGGCTAGTATGTGTGACCTTGGCCCATTGTGTGATTCCTTAATTAGAGACCAGCTAGTTCGTTGCACGAACAACCACAAGATTCAAGAAAAACTATTAGCAGGAAATCCAGACTTAAAAAAAGCAATAGAAATAGCTAAAAGTATAAAACACACGGAAGAGTGCATTAGAGAAATGAAACAAAACAACAATTCAGACACTATTCACTTAGTGAAAGATCACCCAGGCAAAGAAGTACAAGACACAGGAAAAAGGAAGAAAATTCCAGACTCTCTCAATAAAAAGACATTTGAAGAATAGAGAAAAGACAAATTAAAATGTTTTCTATGTGGAAATTTTAACCATTTAGCCAACAATATCAATTGTCCTGCACGTTCCGTAGTCTGTAGGAAAAGCAATAAGAGAGGGCATTATGCTAGACTATGTAAAAACCTAAAAGATGAAAGAAAAAGTGTACATGTTGTGGGAGATGTGGGGGAATGTAATAACAAATATGTTTTCCAAGTGGTAAGTGAAGTATCTACTACTAGGAGTAGTTATCCCACTTGTGACGTAGTGTTGGATGGAGTATTGTTCAAAATATATGCTGATTCATGCTCTCCCTACACGTTGATCGATTTCAACAATTTTCAAGAAACATTTAAGGACAAAACGTATGTTATCCTACAACCTGATGTAGAACCTAGGGGGTACAACAAGGATCCCATACCATTAGTAGGAATGGTGAATATGAATATAAACTTTAAGGACCGTTCCACTGCTGGAAAGATCTACCTAACAAAAAAGGGATCTAATTTATTAGGTTGAGCTCACCAAAAAGCTTTAGGAATCAAACTTGATCCTAACAGCCAAGAACCTGTGTTATCAATTTTGGAAGAAAGAGAGAACTCAAGACGGTATGAGAAATTATGTGAAGAGTTCTCTGAAGTATTTAATGATGATTTAGGCCATCTTAACAATTTCCAACATAAAATCAAACTAAAAAACAATGCAGTACCAGTAATACATAAGGTAAGACCAATTCCCCATTTAATGCGTGACCCTTTACAAGAGGAATTGGATAAACTGGTCAAGCAGAAAATGATAGAACCTATAGAAAGTTCTTTATGGCTCGCTCCAATTGTAGTCACCCAAAAGTCTGGAGGGAGGGGTCTTCATCTCTGTGTCGACTTAAGAGATCTCAATGCAAATATTTGGGTGGATAGATTTCCTCTGCCCAGAATAAATGAAATGATCAGCGTAATTGGAGAGGCAAACCATTTTAGTGTAATTGATCTCTCCTCAGCATACCACCAAATAGAATTACACGAAGATTCCAAATCCTTAACCTCCTTTATAACTCTATTCAGAGCATACAGGTACTGCAGAATGCCATTCAGTCTTGCTTCAGCAGCTGCAGTGTTCCAGAGAGTCATGCAATTTTTTTTGCAGGGGATAAAGAATGTTTTATGCTTCCAAGATGACATACTTATATATGGCAATTCTACAACTAATCATGACAACTCATTAAGGGAAGTTCTGTCAGCACTCAAAAAAGCAGGTCTAACCATAAGAAAAGACAAATGCCAGTTGGGTGTCCAATCAGTAGATTACCTAGGAAATACGATTTCCAAACATCGAATTAAACCTAAAATTGATTTAGTCAACGCTGTAAAAGATGCTCCTCCTCCAACAAATAAGGAGGTATTAAAATCCTTTTTAGGGTTAGTTGAATACATGACTAAATTTATCAAGAATTTTGCAGATTTGGCTGCACCATTAAGAGCCCTCTTAAAAAAAGGTACTCATTTCAAATGGGTCGGGGAATGCCATGAAGCCTTTGAGTCTATCAAAAAAGCCATTGTTAGTGCCCCTTCTTTGGGAAATTTTGACACCAGACGTAAAACCATCCTAACTACTGATGCCAGTGGGAAAGGAATTGGAGCATCCCTAACTCAAATGGTGGAAGGCGAGGAAAAAATCATAGCGTTTGCTTTCAGAGCATTAAAAGATACGGAATGTAATTACTCCACAGTAGAGCATGAAGCACTTGCATGTACTTGGGCTATTTCACACTTTAAATACTTCCTTTGGGAATTACCATTTACTGTACGCACTGACCATAAGCCTCTGATTTATATATTTTCAACGAAGAGGAGGGAGACGACCACTCCTCGAATAGCTAAATGGCTCATAGGTATGGAAGGTTACAATTTCAAAATCGAATATGTTCCTGGTAAAAAAATCTCTGTAGCGGATTGTCTATCCAGGCTACCATGTGTACAGAAGGAGGAAAATGCAAATAATTCTGAAGAGCCTGTATTAATGATTGATATCCCTAGTATTACAAGGGAGGAATGGAACACTTGCATGGAAAACGACCATACTCTATTAAATGTGAAGGTAAGGATAGTCCAAGGATGGCCCCCAAAGTCTAATGGCCTAGATCAGGATCTAAAACATTTTTGGGCTGTGAGACAAGAATGAAGTATTGTTGACGACAAAGTCGTGAGAGGGGAAAGGATAGTACCACCTAAGGGCTTGTGGGATAGGATTACGGATTTGGCCCATGAAGGTCACTTAGGTAGAAGCTTAACCAAGGCTAAAGTCAGGGCCACGCACTGGTTCACGAGCATGGACCGCATTGTGGAAAATAAAGTCAGGGAATGTTTGACTTGCGCCATGAGCGACAAAAGCAAGAATACCAGGTGTGCACCACTATCCCCCGTGAGTGTGCCATCCAAACCTTGGGATAAACTGGGTCTCGACATTATTGGTCCTTTAAAACTTTCCATGTGGGCTAGTGTACTGCCATTTGTTAAATTTTGTTTTGACCAATGACTTTGTGTTTCACCACTGCGCATATTAGTTGCTCAATGTTCACCAGTAGCACATGGTATGTTTTGTTCAGTTGAGCCGCCTATTGGCTTTGACATGGCATTAGCCATTACTTTCAGTTTACCCGCCTATGGGCTTTGACATGGCATTAGCCATTACTTTCTGTATTCATTTTAGCCGCCTATGGGCTTTGACATGGCATTAGCCATTACTTTCTGTATTCAGTTGAGCCGCCTATGGGCTTTGACATTGCATTAGCCATTACATTCTGTATTCTGCCTATTGGCTTTGACATACTGTATCCAGTCTAGCCGCCTATTGGCTTTGACATTGCATTCCTATTGGCTTTGACATGATGTATTCAATTTAGCTGCCTATTGACTTTGACATGCTATTAGATATTCTGCCTATGGGCTTTGACATGATATCATATATTACATTTTGTATTCAGCTTAACTGCCTATTGGCTTTGACATGATATTATACATTACATTTTGTATTCAGCTCAGCTGCCTATGGGCTTTGACATGATATTATACATTGCATTTTGTATTCAGCTCAGCTGCCTATGGGCTTTGACATGATATAAGACATTGCATTTTATATTCAGCTCAGCTGCCTATTTGCTTTGACATGACACTAGACATTGCATTTGATATTTAGGTTAGCTGCCTATTGCCTTTAACATGACAGTGCATTTGACACTTAGGTTAGCTGCCTATTGCCTTTAACGTGGAGTTAGACATTGCAGTTGAGAATCCAAGCTGTATTTTTCCAAGCTGTGTTTTTGCACCAGATGAACCAAGATGTTTTGCTCTCACAGTAGACTAGACCTGATAAGAGAGGGTACATGGGTGTTGTTTTTCTCTCTGCTTGAGCTTGGGAACAGGAGTAGTCTTGGAGACCTGGCCAGTCTCCAAAAGGCTTGCTCAGTTTCCCAGGTCTGAGAGGAGGGGGCACACCTTTGTAACGAATGTAACAGGCTGCAGAGAGTGAGATTCGAATCTGCCGGACCTCGTGCTGGAGCTTGGCGCCAGCTGCCAGCATCCCGTGTGGGTAGATGAAACTCTTTCTCGCGGCTGACAGGGGTCATCAGCTTGCAGACCTTAGAAAGATGTAGCTGTAAATAGTTCCTACACGGTGAAGTATTTGTTTTGCTTTGCATTCAATATCTTATAAATATAACCTGCTGTGTATATTGCAAACTGATATATTTTGTTTGATTAACGCGGACTGGAAAGCTACTAATTCGTCATTCATATAACAACAATAAAAGTCTTCTTTGACCTCAGAAGTGCATTTCTGTTGTGTTATGTTAGTGCTTAGAAACTAAATAATAGGAAAGCACTACAGCTAGTACATTTATGTTAGTACTGGTGGACTATCACTCTCATTGGATCACCATCAGAGTAGTTAGCAGCATCACAACCCAATCTCTAGTGAATTTCTTAACCAATACATTCATGACGGAAGGTGTGCCTAGCACTATAGTAACAGATAACGGGGTCCAATTCACTTCTGAGGAAATGCGTGAGTTTTTACAAAGGTTGTCTATCATACATCACAAAACAGCATTGTATTGCCCTAGAGCAAACGGTTTGGTGGAACGCGTTAACCGTATGATCAAAGAGTGTATACAAACTGCACACATATCAAGGAGTCCTCCTGATAAAGCACTTCAAAAAATGATTTGGTCCTATCACACAACCCCTAATTCAGTTACCAAGGTATCACCCTTCTTAGTGTTCAAAGGGAGGTTACGAGGCACCAAATTGACCCCCAACTGGCTGGGTGGAGGAGAGCCTAAATGGGTTCATAGAGATAAAATGAAGAATCACGTCAAAACACATCTGGAAGGGTAGAAGAAAAGATATGACCAAAAGCATGGTTCCAAGTTAGGAAGATGGAATGTTGGCGATCGGGTAATGGTTAAACTACCAGACAATCGCCAAGGGTGTGAATCTAAATTCTCCAAACCTATAAAAATAACAGAGGTGAAGAAAAATGTAGTAACATTAGAGGATGGCAGAACGTGGAGCATGGATAGATTAACACCCCAGTGTCCATCTCAGAAGTATTCAGGTATGGATGGAAATCCAAAGGATGTATTGAAATATGATGGGAACAATCGCAGAGCTAGGGCTCGTGCAGTTCCTGTCTGGCACAAAGATTACATGCTCACTTGATTTCCCAACAGGGTATTACTTTCAAACATTCTATGAAAGTCTTTTATGGGAAGGAGAAGTGTTGTAATTTTTCATAAGTATTGTTTTGTATAAAATGTACATTATCTATTTCCCCCTTCCTTTTATTGTGTACCCACCTGCCCATAGGGATCCAAGTGTAACATTCCATTCCTCCCCATTTTCCCCTTGTCTTCCCAGTTGGTTCCTACCAGCATTCTATAACTGTTGCTGTGACAGTTGACAGCTGTGAGGAGAAATGCTCGCTACCGGTTGTGGCTGGAGGCTGTTGTTAATTCATCTTGCCAATAAATTATTTCTCAAAGAACATCATCGGAGTTAAGGAACATTTATAATAGGAGGTATGGCCGCAGGCAAGACAAACGATACTAGAATTTGCCGCACCCCGTAATAAGCAGGAAACTCAGCGATACATTGGATTGTTTGGCTTTTAGAGACCACATATCCCTCAATTGAGTCAGATTTGGGCCCCTTTGTACAAGGTGACTCGAAAGAAACATGAGTTTGAAAGGGGGTAGCAGGAGCAGTGTGCATTTGAATTGGCAAACAAGGTGATTCAACATGCTTTAGACTTATGACCAGTACATGAAGGAGACATTGAGTCACATATAACGTTCAGGGGCAATATGCAAATAGGAGTATGTTGTAAAAACAGTGAAGAAAGAGGGTGGCCTTGGGTTCCTGGACCAAAACGTTACAAGATGCTGGTGAGCGATATACTTTCTTTGAAAAGCAGTTACTAGTATGTAACTGGGCTCTAGTTTATACTGAGCAAATTGCAATAGGGCATAATGTGATTCTGAGACCCGAGATCCAGATAAAGCAGAGGGTGATGAGTTCACCTAAACCTCACTGAATAGGACATACATAGGAAGAAAGTGTCATTAAGTGGAAATGGTAAATACAGGACCGGGCCCAAGTCGGACCAGCAGGAACTGCATCCCTGCATGAACAGGTGGCACAGGCCCCTGTGCAGGATGAAGGGGTGTTACAGGAGGTGCCAGAAGTAAAAGTGTCACCTGTGAGGTGGGGTGAGCCATTTGAGTCCTTGTCCCCTGAGGATAGTAGGCATGTATTGTTCACGAAGGGTTCAGCCAAGTATGTGGGGGCCAAGAGACATTGGAAGGCAGTGTCATATAATCCTATAACCAAAAAGCTGCTTTCCACCTGGGAGAAGGGAAGAGTAGTCAATACGCAGGATTGTACGCTGTATATCAAGCTCTTAAACAAGAATTACCTGGGAAATGTCACTTTTCTATTGATTCTTGGTCTGCTGCCAATGGGCTAGCTACCTGGCTTCCCATGCGGCATGCACATAACTGGCAAATACATTCTAAGGTGGTGCGGGGCAAAGAATTGTGGCAAGAAATTTGGGAAATGCTAGAGCAAAGTACCGTCACTATGGGGGTCATTCTGACCCCCGGGGGGCGGCGGAAGCCGCCAGAAGACCGTACCGCGGTCAAAAGACCGCGGCGGTCATTCTGACTTTCCCGCTGGGCTGGCGGGCGACTGCCAATAGACCGCCCGCCCGCCCAGCGGGAAAGCACCAGCAACGAGGAAGCCGGCTCCGAATGGAGCCGGCGGAGTTGCTGGTGTGCGACGGGTGCAGTTGCACCCGTCGCGATTTTCAGTGTCTGCCAAGCAGACACTGAAAATCTCAATGGGGCCCTGTTAGGGGGCCCCATGACACCCGTTCCCGCCATCCTGTTTCTGGCGGTGAAAACCGCCAGAAACAGGATGGCGGGAAGGGGGTCGGAATCCCCATGGCGGCGCTGCTTGCAGCGCCGCCGTGGAGGATTCCCTGGGGCCGCGGGAAACCGGCGGGAAACTGCCGGTTTCCCTGTTCTGACCGGGGCTGTACCGCCGCGGTCAGAATGGCCCCAGAAGCACCGCCAGCCTGTTGGCGGTGCTTCCGCGGTCGGGGTCAGAATGACCCCTTATATATCATGTAGATGCCCACTGTTCCACCGACTCACTGGAAGGATGGTTTAATTCCTTTGCAGACGACAAAGCCAAAATCTCAGAGGCAGAAGTGGCGACACAGGATTCTGACTTGGTTGGGATGGCTAAGTGGACTCACCAAAAATGTGGACACCTAGGAGAGAAGAGCACTAACAGGTGGGCAGAGATTAGAGGGATGCACATTCCACAAGATGTGACTAAAACAGTTATTATTCAATGTCCTATTTGTTGACACACACAACAAAGATCTGTTCTGCAGACTGTCAGAGGTCAGTTATGAACAGGAAAGTTGCCAGGGCTGGTATGGCAGATTCATTACGTCAGGCCACTACCAAATAGTCGCGGGTGTCAATACGCCTGCACTGTAGTGGATACTTATTCTGAATATCTGATTGCGTTCCCATGTAAACGTGCTACTCAGTTTAACACCATCAAAATGCTAGACTTGGTATGACATTCCACTTCAGGTCCAGAGTGACAATTGGTCTGCAGTACTAATTGAGAGAATGAATGGCTTACGGGTAGCCCACAAACACAGTACGATCAGGGACCTGGGGTCAGTGGGCACACGGTTCAGGGGGACAGAGGCACAGGATAACAGGGAAGCTAGGAGGACTGATTTGCAACAGGGGAAGGCCAGGCCCAGGGAACCGACTCTCTATAGGCACTCACCAACATCCTGGGAGCATACCACCAGTCCCAGGAGACGATGGGCCAGATACTGGCCAAGTTGCAGGAGACCCAGCGGTTGCAGGAGGGGCAGTACCTGGGGATCAGGGAGGACCTGAGGGACATCCACACCACCCTGGTCACCATTGCAGGGGTGCTGGCAGACATGGCCAACACCATGAGGGAGGCAGTGGCACACCATCGGGCCCCTGACACTAGCCACACCGATGAACAGCCCTCCACCTCCGCTGGCGCTAGTGGACAGGAGGCCCCGCCACAGGAACAACAGGCCACCAGCACCCTTTCCCTGCAGAAGGAGACCCACCCCGCAAACGGTACCTGCGATCCAGGCAGAAGCCAGAGAACATTGCCAAGACCCCGCCAGGAAATAAGACTCACCTGATTGTCACCCTTGTGTCCCCCTCTGTCACCCTGTCCACCTTGAACTGCCAGTGCTCCACTTCCTATGCCCCCTTGGACAATGCACCTGTGATACAAACATCACCCAAGCCCACTGCACATCCCCATTACATTTTCAGCAATTAAATAAACACCCTTTAGTAGTAAGTCAAATGATTTAAGTATGTATTCCTTTAACAATCTGTAGACATTGCAAGTACACTGTACAGTAATGTGTACATAGGTATGACCTGTATTGTGCTGCAGTCAATACACCAGGAGCCAGAGTAGGGCACAAATATCTGTGAATAGACATGTCAAAGGGTACAGTAAGTGGCCCTAGTAGTGGGAATAGCAGCCTTCCATTGAAAATTTACAACACAAAACTGCAATGGAAGGTGAAGTTACAGTGTCTTACCTGTGTGTCACTGGAAGTACTGTCAAATAATAGATGTTCTGTTGTCCACATCCTCATCCTCTGCCTCCTCTTCGTCACTGTCCACAGGCTCCAACGCTGCCACATGCCCATCTGCATCCTCATCCTCCTGCGGAAAAGGCACCTGGCGTCTCAAGGCAAGGTTGTGCAACATGCCACGATGATCTGGCGCACCTTCTTGTGTGAGTAGCACAGTGAACTAGATGGAGGCACTGAAACCTGGCCTTCAGGAGGCCAAAGGTTCGCTCTATAATTTGTCTTGTTCGCCCATGTGTCTCATTGTAACGTTCCTGTGCCCTTGTCCTGGGATTCCTCATTGGGGTCAGTAGCCATGAGAGGTTGGGGTAACCAGAGTCACCTGTAAATATTGAGGGATACCAGTTAGCCAGACACTCAACTTTAGGGCCAACCCCGCACCTATATACTAACATACACTGGGTGGGGGCCTTAGGCTCACCTATTAGCCACACCCTGTGCTTCTGGAGTTGAGCCATCACATATGGGATGCTGCTATTCCTCAGGATATAGGCATCATGCACAGACCCAGGATACTTTGCATTCACATGGGAGATGTACTGGCCCGCCAGGCACACTATCTCAACATTCATCGAGGGAAAGCTCTTTTGATTTCTGAACACCTGTTTATTTCTCCGGGGGGGGGGCAAAGGCAATATGTGTGGCATCAATTGCCCCAACAATGTTGGGGAAATGTCCCATTGCATAGAAGTCAGCTTTCACTGTGGCCAAATCCTCCACCTGGGGGAATACGATGTAGCTGTGCATGTGTTTCATCAGGGCAGACAACACTCTGGTCAGCACTATTGAGAACATTGGCTGGGACATTTCTGCTGCCATGGCCACTGACACTTGGAAGGAGCCACTTGCCAAGAAATGCAGCATAGATAGGACTTGCACAAGAGGTGAGATCCCAGTGGGCTGGCGGATAGCTGAGATCAGGTCTGGCTCCAATTGGGCACACAGCTCTTGGATGGTGGCCCTATCACGTCTGTAGGTGAGGATAATGTGCCTGTACTCCATTGTTTCCAAGTCCACCAGGGACCTGTACACGGGGGATGTCTCCATCTCCTAATCATCCTCAACGGTTGTAATCTAGGGGGCAAAACGCTGAGCATCTGGTCAGTTTTCAACATTTCCTCAATGTACAATGCATTGCATGTTGTGGCAGAAACAGTATGTTGATGTTTAGTCCCAAAATGTGCTTATGTCTGCTGTGACGCAGTTAGGTGCCATGGCCTGCCCCCCCTGAAATGGCGGATGCTTGTCCTGTGTGGAGGGACAGGTGGAAATGAGGTAATGAGGCTGACGTTGTGCGCCGTTGCGGGAGGCGGTCGCGGACTGCCGTGCAACTCCTCATTGGTTATCATTGGGCCCTATGGGTTACAGTAGCCAATGGTGTTGTACGATGGGGGTGACGGTATGCACCGCCGTGGACGTGACTGCCATTTTCTATCTGTTCACTCACTTGCTACCTGACCTTCAACAGGAGAGGACCTACACTTCAAGTGCTGCTGTGACCTGTGTCTAGAACTGACCATGGCTCGAGACACTGGGGAAAGGGCCCTTGCCTTCACCACTGGAGAGTTGGAGAGGCTGGTGGATGGGGTACTATCCCAGTACCGATTTCTTTGTAGGCATCCAGAACAACAGGTGAGTACACTGTGTGCACGATGCATGGGGCATGAATGCATGGAGTGCTGTGTGTGAAGGCCTGGTGTAAGGAGGGGAGTGGTTGAGGGGTCCTGGGCAGCGTGCTGCATGTATGGTGGGCAATGTATGTGCCTAAGGGGATGGGAGGAATATGGTGGGCCATGGGTGTAACAGGCCGGATAGTATGACTGATCCCTTTTTCTATTTTCATTTTTCTACAGGTCAGCGCCCATCAGAAAAAGGGTACATAGCATGCCATCGCCAGGGACATGCAGACCCTGGGGGTCTACGGCAGGCTGAGCACCCACTGTCGCAAACGGTGGGAGGACCTGAGATGCTGGGTAAGGAAGACGGCGGAGGCCCAGCTGGGGATGGCCTCCCAACGAGGAAGGGGTGCCTGTTGAATCCTGACCGCTGTGATGTTCCGCATACTGTTGGTGGCCTAGCCCCAGGACATCACATCAGCCACAAGGGGGTGAAAACAGTTTCCAGATCTGCAAACTGCACGTGGTGGGGTGGTCTCTGAGTGGGGGATGTGCGCCTGTGGGTGCCCAAAGGCCAGGCCGGACATTGCAGGGTAGGTTCCATGTTTGGCAGGGGCTGATGCACTCCACCCCCAAACATGCTAGTGGGCATCTACTAATGGGCAGGGATCTGTGGGTCTCAGGTATGCTGCAACTGGTGTTAGGTATTACTGTCCATGGCCTGGTGACTAGCATTGTGACTGGTAGTGCATCGCTTAGAGCGTAGGGCTGTTCCCTGTGTGTTGTGTACGCCAAAGGTGGTGGTGTTGTTGGCATTGACCAAGTGTATCCTCTGTCTCTTCCCCCCCTTTTTGTTTTGTCACCATTTCCTTCTGTGCATTAGCATAATCTGGCAGAGAAGCAGAGGCACCGGGGACGGAGGAAGCTGCATTCCACATGGCCCTGGAGGCCAAATCCACCGACCGCGAGGATACCAGTGGGACGGAGGGTGAGGGGAGCACCACGGCAGAGTCTGAAGGGGACAGTTCTGAAAGTGATACCTCCTCTGATGGAAGCTCCCTGGTGGTGGCGGACACCTCTGGGACCACCCCAACTACAGGTACAGCCGCCACCTCCGTACCAGCACCGCCCTCCCAGAAACCCCTCAGCGTGTTTCCCGTGCCCTTGTAAGAATCCATTTTGTATTGCTCCTATTCTTTAAACACGTGTAGTTTGAGCTCTCTCTCTCTCTGAACGCACTGCCTATCACATATGTTATCTTATGTATATTTGTTTAAGTAAAATAAGCATGGCTCCACACCACAGGGTTGCAGCTGGTTGCTTTCCCTAGCTGGGGCACGTTACTCATTATAATCATGTGGTAAAAATAACTAACCGACCTCAGCTGTTGTATTTTGGGGAGGGAAAGGCTGATATCTATACCTTTGAACCACGCAATCCTTTGAAGGGTCTCAAGAATGTGGGAAGTCAGGCAGCTGTAGAAGGAAGTCGAGGACAAAGCAGGGAATGGAACCGGTGTGTGGAAACTGATTACCTCCTTAAAATATCTGTATGACGTATATCATTATTTACATACTTTATGTATCCTTTGATGTATGAGTATAAATATCACTGTTAAACTCTCCATGCTAGCACACTTTACTTCGGGCCAGGGATTCCAGTTGTAAATCCTTCCTCTTTTGCTGCAGCAAAAATAAATAGACCTTTGGTCATTGATTTTTCACTCCGGCTTTCTGTGTCAAAACTCTTTTGTAAATGCATTTGTAAGTATCTTGAAAAACGTGCCTTACAATTTGGTGCACGAACAGGGACCTTCCAGTGGATGTCTTCAGTAGTGCTGTCACGAGATGTGCTGCCAGTGGGGGGCCGCCGTTCCGGAGGTGTAGATTCTAGGGGCCCCTGCACAAAGACTTAGTTTCAAAGCAGCAGCATCTTATCCACCGGGCAGGCCTCTCCCCGCTTTTCATGACGTTCCAGCAAAGACCCTGAACATTGGTTTTTAACTTGACTGATTAGTCTGACACGGACGGCCGGAGAGAAATCCAGGAAAAGCAGATAGACAGGTAAGACTGTTCCTCGCTGGCTGTTTGTCTGTTTTAAATTGCATTTGAGAGAATAATTGTTTTTGGATAACCGTTAGCAATTTTGGGAATGATTAGTTCTTGGTAAATTTGCATTTGTACAAGGTACCATTTGACAATTTGTATTACACGTGTTTTGCTAATTTTGAATATTTTGTCCAGGCCTGGACCAATTTGTAAGCTGGTAAACAATTGGTAAAAGGGGTTTAAAAAAAAAAAGTTTATTTGTTGCATGTTACATTTTGAGATTTAAAAAGGTTAGATATGGGAAATAAAAAATGCTGGCAAGGGCTATGTCGTTGTTTTCGCCGAAATCATGTTCCACGTTTAGATAAAAAACAACTGATCCCAAAAGAGGAAACACCAGGGTGGGACATGTTAAAGGATTATGGTTTAGAGAATAATTTGTATAACAGTATATGGCGCAGATATACTAGACATTGTCCTGACCTCCAGTGGCCAGAGGATGGTTCTTTTGATTTAAAGAGAATAACCTACCTACAGGAATGTTTGTTTCATAAAAAGGCTAGACAACACATGTTTGAGGTATACAGAAAATGGGAAACTGAGGCCACCAAAAAAAAAAAATTAAGACAGATAAACTGATAGAGAAAGAACAAAGGAAAACCATAATGCAGAAAGCAGCACAATACCACCATTCCCAAACCCAGAAAAGAATTGAGTCTGAAGATAGAGTCCATAGAGCCCAGGTGGAGGGAAGTTATGTATCAAAGCAGACGGACTCCAAACATGCATTAGAGGAAGATGAGGTATTGCTACAGACATTAGATAATAGCCCCACTGCACCTCCACCTTACACCCCCCCTGCAGTAGCCCAACCTATCATGGGGGCACAGCAACAGCAACAAGGGCAAGGGCAAAATTTGCGAAATCCAGGTGCACCACCACATCAGCACGTGCCACAGCAATCACAGACCCCAGTCCAAGTCCAAATTTCTCCACCCTCTTCTCCACCATTACCATCTAGCACTGCAAGTTTACCAATAAGGTCCTCTGCCACTAATACCCCAAGTAGACAACGCCAACAAGATACAACCATTCATACACTATCGCCCATGTGGAGCACACCTATGAAGCCGATTTCGGCCCCTAGTACACACTCCACTATTGGTGAGGATGAAAAACAGGTTATCAAAAATCAGTCAGGGACTTGGATGGCAAATCCTATTTACACTCATACCGATAATATGCACACAGTACAACATATGCCACATTTTGAACAGCAATTAGCAATTAAATACATGACTGAAAAATTGGAAGCAGATTGTTGCTGTGGTAATAGGGACTCTACCCCCGTCCCTTATCAAAAAGAATTATACCAACTTTGGCGGGATAGCGAAGCCTGTAGACTTGAGGGTGAGGACCTAATAGAGGGAGTACGCATTTGCATTTTAGCTAGAGAACAAGTCCTAAAAATATATGAAAAGGGATTCCCAATGAGGGAAGTACATCCTGGTCCTCCAACTGCTGCTGTACTCGCAGCTGCCGCCAATCAACCGCCTCCGGTATCTATGGCTCAGTTTGTCCATGTCCCCTGGAAAAGGGAAGAGGTGATGGCTATAAAAAAGGATTTGCTGGATCCTCAAAAGAATCCAGATGGGTTCTATCATGACCTTAGAACTGCAATTTCCACCACCACCATGACCCTCAAAGACATTGATTATTTTTTTGGGGTCTTATTGGGCCCAGAAGTCTGGCATAAAATTAGAAGAGTAGAAGATGCACCTACTTTGGGAGCTACATGTTTTTTTTTAGAAGAACATGAAGCACGCAGAGAACCAGGAGCCTTGCCTCATCAGGATATTTTAAATTTACCTAACCGAATATTGACTAAATCAGAAACAGTTATTCCCCTTCAAACTGTGGACTGGGGAAAACTTGCCACTTATAAACAGAAAACAGGTGAAGATGTCCCAGATTATTTTACTAGAATTGGACAAGCATTCATAGATTTTAGCGGTCAAGACCTCGCCACCGTAACAGGTGTCACGCTATTTGTGGAACGCTTTGTTAATGGCCTTCTACCTGAAATATCACAAAAATTAAAAGCAACAGAGAGTTTGTGGATGACGAAGGGACAGGCAGAGATTTTACAGATGGCACAATCTTATGAGAGCAGGTATAAGGAAGAATTAAAAAAGAATGAGAAGTCAGTAAAAGAATTGAAGAAAAAGGTACTATTACAGCAGGCATATCCCCAGCGGGACACAACCCATCAGCCAAGGGGTGGCCACCCAAGGGAACGGGGAAGGGGTCGAGGGCTAGGTGCATCTGCACCACCCCAAGACCGCCGATTGAATATCAACCAATGTGCCTACTGTAAACAAGATGGCCATTGGCATGATACTTGCCCATTTCTGGAAGGAAGGCAAAGTATGTCACTTGATAGAGGGAACGCGTCAGGTAATACACGAGGGCGAGGAAGAGGTAGAAATAGTCAGAATTTGCAGAATGGAAACCAGGTCCCGCATAACACTAATATTTTTGAAAATGCATTTGAACGACAATATTGTGCTGATGATTCCTTTTCTGAATCCTACAATTATTAGGACAGCCACAGACAGGGCCAGGGGTGAGTAAGTATTCCTGTAGATCAGAGTGGTCCCTATATCGATGTAAAAATCAAAGGAGAGGGCCATAAGTTTCTCCTAGATACTGGTGCCACCAGAACATTTATTGCACATTCTGCAGTCCCCGGGGCTCCCCTGTCTGGGCTTCATACCACGTCAATTAGGATTTCTGGGACCCCCGTGGTGAGCCCCATCTCAGCACCTATGAGAGTAACTGTAGGAACATTTACAGTACACACGCCACTCTCTTTAACCTCAGGTTGCAATGAAAACGTGTTTGCATTAGATATGTTAAAGAAATTAAATTCAGTTATTCATTGTTCAATGGATGGTGTCTATGTAACTATGGATAGCATTGCCCCTACCAGGTGCATGTTTTCACAGGAATACCTCTTACCCCCAGAGCTAGCAGAAATAGACCCTCGCTTATGGGCCAAAGGCAAAAATGATGTAGGCATTATGGATATCGACCCAATTGTAATAAAAATCAAACCAGGTGCCCGGTTACCTCGTGTTCCTCAATACAAATTACCTAAAGCAAGCGAAAAAGGGCTCAAGGCAGTCATTTCTGATCTTGTGCATGCAGGTGTAATAAAGGAAATAGTGAGCAGCCTCTGTAACAGTCCAATTCTTCCTGTTGTCAAGAAAGAAAATGATGCTAATAGATCAGATGATGAGCAATCAGTTACTGATAACACGGTATATCGATTAGTTATTGATCTCCGAGAAATAAATAAAATAGTCAATCCCCAGTTTCCTGTGGTCCCAGACATGAATAGTATTTTCATCATGGTCCCACCCTCTGCGTGTTATTTCTCCGTCATCGATTTGAAGAATGCGTTCTTCAGTATTCCAGTTGCCGAAGAAAGCCAATATTTATTCAGCTTCGCAATATTTGGTAGATCATTTTCACTGACAAGAGCTCCACAAGGGTTTGTGCAGAGTCCCAGTATATATAATCAGTGTCTTAAACGTCATCTGGACCAATTCAATCCACCTTCAGGCTCTGCACTGTTGCAGCACATTGACGATATTTTAATTGCCTCAGATTCCATGACACAATGTAAGGCTGATACTGTTGCATTATTACATCATTTAGCATCCCTGGGCCATAAGGTGTTCCTCCCAAAATTGCAGTATTGTAGAGAGGAGGTCACCTATCTAGGACACCTCCTCTCTAAGGAGGGAAGGAGATTACATACAGACAGAATTAAACTGGTTCATACAATGACTGCACCACACATCTGAAGTCCGAGCATTTTTGGGATTCACATCCTTTTGCAGACAGTGGATTCCAAATTTTTCACTTATAGCAAAACCATTGATTGCTCTGACACTTTCAGATGTGCGCTCTCCTGTACCTTGGACTGACAGATGTGAGGAGGCTTTTCAGGAATTAAAAAAGGCGATGTGCTCTGCTCCTGTATTGGGTAATCCGGATTACAGAAAAACATTTGTTTTATTTGTGCATGAAAAGCATGGCTGTACATTGTCTGTTTTGACACAGGATCAAGGTGGGAGACAACGCCCTTGTGCATACTTCTCCTCCACCTTGGACACTATGGCGCAAGCTTTGCCTACTTGTCTTAGAGGAGTGGCTTTTGCAGCTGCTGCGGTGAAACAAAGTGAAGGGTTTGTTTGTGGCAATCCGCTCACTATGATGGTTCCTCATGCAGTTGATATTTTGTTAAACAAGACACAGACGCAGCACCTCACCAGTGCTCGTCTAACGGGTTATGAATTAACATTGTTCAGTCCAAATATTACTTTGAAGTGGTGCAATGTCTTGAACCCAGCTACGTTACTACCCCTCCCTCAGGACAATGTGGAATTCGATCATAATTGCATTTTTGCAACTGAGGAAGAAACCAAGGGACGGGTAGACTTAACAGATACTCCCCTATCTGACCCACAGGGAGAGCTGTTTGTAGATGGCTCGTGCTTCAAGTTACCAGACGGTACAGCCTATGGCGTCACCACATTAAAAACAGTTGTTGAATCTCATAGAATCACGCAAAATTTGGCACAGGCTGCAGAATTAATTGCCCTCACCAGAGCTTGTGAAATAAGTGAACATCTTAGTGTTAATATCTACACTGATAGCCAGTATGCGTTTGGAGTAGCTCATAATTTTGGGCGACTCTGGGCGAATAGAGGCTTTATCACGTCACATGGCACTACCATTCAGCATGGCAACTTGATTGTGGCACTTTTGAATGCTCTCAGCTTGCCCCGTCAGGTCACAATCATTAAGTGTAGTGCCCACAAGAAAATTACTGATGATATAGGACGAGGAAATGCTTTTGCAGATTCTACTGCGAAAGAAACAGCACGAGCACCATTTGACAATGCACACGTTGAGAGTAGTATCAGGGGGGAGCCCAAGAACGAAGTATTAAAAAATACCTTGCAGTGTGTGAGAGATATTCAAGCAGAAGCAACAGCAGAGGAAAGGGAACAGTGGGAGAAGAACAGTAGATTAGACAGTGAGGGTTGTTACACAGATGACACAGACAGAAGAAGATGGATGTTACCTAATTGTTATGTACACGCTAGGGTTACTATGGCCCACAGTCCTGCACACATCAGTGCCCAAGGCATCAAGACAACTTTGGACCACGTTTGGAGTAATCCCATGATATCCAAAGCTGCTAATAAACTGGTCAAAAGTTGTATGGTGTGTTCAGTACACAATGCAGGAAAAGGGACCCCTACGCCCCCTGGCCATTTTGCCCCTCCTGACCTCCCCTTTGAGGCTATACAGATGAATTTTATCCACATGGAACCATGTAACAAACTGAAATACGTGTTAGTGGTAGTATGTATGTTTTCAAAATGGATAGAGGCCTACCCATTAAAAGACAATGGTGCCCTCTCTACCGCCAAGATATTACTCAAAGAGTACTTTCCTAGATACAGATTACCAAGATTAGTCTGGAGTGACAATGGCTGTCATTTTGCTAATGAGGTAATGGGAAGAGTCTGTACCGCCCTTAACATCAAACAGCGATTTCATGCTGCAAATCACCCACAATCAGCGGGCCTTGTAGAAAGGTATAATTACACTTTGAAGAGCAAAATAACTAAGATTTGTGCGGGGACCAATTTAAAATGGCCAGATGCTTTGCCCCTGGCATTAACGTCCACTAGAACGACTGCCAGTAGCAAGTCATGATTATCCCCCTACGAAATAGTCATGGGGAGGCCAGCCAATATCTGGGGGTGTACCACGACCAAAGAAGTTTTCTGAAGTACAATATCCTTTGTTTGTAGACTATTGTAAACAATTGACTAAAGATTTGCGTTTGATCCACCAACAGGTCAAGGCCAGCCTACCGACTCCTCTCGAAGGCCCTGGTCACCCTTTCAAAGAACCAACAATCTTCAGCCCAGGTGACGGGGTCCAGCCCAGGTACTGCTTGCAACACAGACGGCAGTGAAAGTGGAAGGAAGAAAAAACTGGATACATGCTAATCATTGAAGCGTGCACCAATTCCACTGCAATCTACTCCAGCAGCAGAATTACCGTTGTCTCCTGATTACAGAGAAGTAGGGAGACAGGAAACACCTCCACATGATTCAAGTACTACCATGTCTGCTCCTCAGGTGACACAGCAGCCCAGTGACGAAGGTTTGCTGTTTGAAGATCAACAAACTCATCGATACAATCTGCGTCCTCACCCACCCAAATTAACAGAATTCTGAAGGTGCGTAAAGTGGTGACCCCTACGAAAAGCTACATTTACATCACCATGATAGTTCCCAGCTTGGAACTGCAAACTGAAGTCTCTTCTGAATGGCCAAGGAATCCTTTGCTCAGCAGAATACGGCATGTTTGCCTTCATGAAATACAGTTCCCCGCTTTCACCGCCACAGGCATTTCTTATGGCCCTGATGTACCAGCATTAAAACGAGCTATCCTCACTGTTGTTACGCACACCTTGGGTGACAAGGTTGTAAATGATTGTGATGACTAAACCCTCAGCATGAACATGAACACGGGTGACTAGCCTGTGCTACGACACCAGAACATTGGTCAGAAGAACTGTCTCAACGAGAACACAAGCATAGTGGGATGCAGCTTGTGCAACAATATTATCTGTGATAAGAAAGTGTGTAAGTGGGGTTAACAGTTCTGTGACTGGCGAGAAAAACCAAGTACCAGTTCTACAGAAGCGGCCAGTCAATAGGGATGGTGCGGTTTGTAGTCCCAGCGGGAAAGATCGTGCCTTTTCCTGTTAAGTACCCGGCACACCACCGATCTGATTTCAATTGCTGGCCTCTGCCCTCATTTTGCGGAAACACTGAACAAAACTGACGAACTATACTGAAGACGAACTTTGAAGTATTGCGACGTACTCACTGGGAGTTGAGTTCTCATCAGGAGTAATAACTCGACAAGGAGTGGTCAAGGGACCTAGGATCAAGCCAACATCTATTGTCCAGTATTCGAAAAACTAGTTCATGGACCAACTAGTGCAGCCGAACTGCTAGAGTGGGAAGCACGGCGTTGCTGAACTCTAGTGGGTTGTGAACATTGAAGGAAACTCACTTATTTGTATATATACATATATGATTAATAGTATAGTGGTCTCAATATTTAGCATTTGCATATTTGGTAATTGTGTGGGTATATTTTTGAACACACATAGGTGGTTGAGACGAGTAAAACGGCACTATAGAAAGGTTGTAGGAACAAGGAGGAGAATAGAATAAATTTATGAAAATATATCCATTTGGCAGGACAAATATCCCTCGAGAGAATAGAGAAGAGTGGTCTTATAACTATTTTTACAAAACAACAATGAAGTACCTAGTGACCCTCATGTTAATATGTATAAAGTCCAGCGGTGTTGCATCATTGTTGCAAAATCCCACTTTACATCCATTGATAAAGATTCATGGAAAGTTGGCTGAGACATTAAGGGGGTCATTTCAACCCTGGCGGTACAGGACCGCCAGGGCTGAAATGACGGAAGCACCGCCAACAGGCTGGCGGTGCTTCCAAGGTCATTACGACTGCAGCGGAAGCGCCGCAGTTGCACCGCCGGAGCCGGCGGTTTCCCGCCACAATGGCCCCAGCGGTAGTAATCTGCCAGGGATTACGAGTCCCCCTACCGCCAGCCTTTTCCTGGTGGTTTGAACCGCCAGGAAAAGGCTGGCGGTACGGGGAGTCGCTTGGCCCCTGGGGGCCCTTGCACTGCCCATGCCACTGCCACAGCGGGGATGTCATAATGGGCACCGCAGGAGTGCGGCTGCATTGGCGGCCGCACGGCGGTTACAACTTGGCAGGCGGTAATGAGGGCCTAAGTCTCACTGACTGCTGGATTTGCCAGCACTTGTCTAGACACCCTGAGGACCCTATAGGCCTTTATGAAATATCAGTATCACCAGGCGAATATGCAAGAGGGGAAGTGTGTCTTGTACCAAATACCACTTGGAGATGTGACCAACGAGAATATCAGTGATACCCTAGGTGTGTTTTGCTCCCTAATACCCAGGCAGAATACAAGCTTTCCCCGATTCCTGGAGAGAATGCCACATTTAAAATGTTTCCCATATGTTTTGGTACTTATTTTTACGGCAAAACCCGGAGGCAAAATACGTGGGGAAGATCTCACCTGAACAATGTGTTTACACTTTGTTATTTGATAATAGAACAGGGAATTGGGATCTTGAAGGAGAGGAGAAAATAGACAGAAATTGGACTGCATTAATTAATGGGACTCAGCAAAATTACACTGTAAATTATTGGAACCTGACGGTGGGAGGAAATGAGGTTCTGGTAGATCCAGAAGGATTGTTATATGATCCCTCCAGAGAACGAGATAGAAATGGGAGGAATTCACCTGTATTATTGTCCCGGGTTTTCCTTGGCCCCCTCTGGACGGCTAGATGTTCTTATGTTGCACCCTGGGCAAATGTATCATTGCTAAATGAAATTTAGGCGGATACAAGTATTGTAATAATTCTGAACATGACACACCCGAGGGTGTGGGTTTGCCCCGAATAAAATACAGCATTATAAATTCACAAATCCAGTGAGGCATGCATTTTGTATGTGGAAGAACTGCATATAAAGTACTCCCTCTAAACTGGGAAGGGATATGTACACTGGCATACTTCGCACCCAACATTACTGTGACATCAAATATATCATCTTCCCAGCCCCTTAACATGGGGAGTTTTGCTCATAGGTACAAACGAGGGACACCCATATTGGAGGAACGAAAGAACTGGGTATTTCAAGTACTACATGTTCTTATTCCAGGATTTGGAATTTTCGACTTACAGCTGGCAATGATAAACATGTCTGCTGAATTAGCCACTGCATTTAATGCCACCAGGGAGGCCATAGGAAGTGTGCAGTTAGAAATAAACTCTGCAGCCTAATTGGCGATACAAAATTGGCTTGCTTTAGATTTGATTACGGTACAACAAGGAGGAGTATGTGTTTTAATCCAACATCAGTACCAGCAAAAATGCTGCTACTTTGTCAACAAATCATCAGAGATAGAATTGGATATTGGGAAAATAAAAGTACAGTACAGGTATTTGAAAGGGGGGACAAATATGAAGGAGGCAATTTAAGTTTATCATGGTTATGGTCTTGGCTTGGCGGGTGGGGCTGGTTGTTTAAAGACATACTTTTTATAATAATAGCTATTATATTAAGCTGTCTGTTAGTACAGTGCTTACCTGCTTTCTGTTCCTGTCGAACTATGATGCAGAGAGAAGAGATAAATTCCCAAATGGCTATTGATCCCACTATTCTCACTACAGATACTGGTTGCTCATACCCATCGGTTGTCTATGTACCCATGACTGTCAAATCCAAGGAAGTAGGAGTAAAATTCAACATATATGAGGACATTTAGAACTCCTTTCAAAACGTTGATTATGTTCAGGGAGAAAAACTAAAAAAGGGTTGATTGTAAGAATCCATTTTGTATTGCTCCTTTTCTTTAAACACGTGTAGTTTGAGCTCTCTCTCTCTGAACGCAGTACCTATCACATATGTTATCTTATGTATATTTGTTTAAGTAAAATAAGCCTGGCTCCACACCACAGGCTTGCAGCTGGTTGCTTTCCCTAGCTGGGGCACGTTACTCATTATAATCATGTGGTAAAAATAACTAACCAACCTCGGCTGTTGTATTTTGGGGAGGGAAAGGCTGATGTCTATACCTTTGAACCACGCAATCCTTTGAAGGGTCTCAAGAATGTGGGAAGTCAGGCAGCTGCAGAAGGAAGTCGAGGACAAAGCAGGAAATGGAACCGGTGTATGGAAACTGATTACCTCCTTAAAATATCTGTATGACGTATATCATTATTTCCATACTTTGTGTATCCTTTGATGTATGAGTCCAAATATCACTGTTAAACGCTCCATGCTAGCACACTTTACTTCGGGCCAGGGATGCCAGTTGTAAATCTGTCCTCTTTTGCTGCAGCAAAAATAAATAGACCTTTGGTCATTGATTTTTCACTCCGGCTCTCCGTGTCAAAACTCGTTTGAAAATGCATTTGTAAGTATCTTTAAAAACGTGCCTTACACCCGCTCACCCAGGAGAGTGGGTATCTCTTTCGCCCCAGGCACCTCAGGCCCTGCCCAGGTAGCCCTGCTGCCCTGAGTGAGGAGGTTATTGACCTCCTGACATCCATCTCTTTTGGGTAGTCAACTATTGTGAATGCCATCCAGGGGCTGGCAGGGCATTTGCAACATACAAATGCATTCCTGGAGGGCATTCACTCTGGCATGGCGGCCCAACAGAGATCAATCCAGGCTCTGGCCTCCTCCCTGATGGCAGCCATTGTACCCGTCTCTAGCCTTTCCCCTCCAACTTCCTCTACCCAGTCCCATTCCCCTCAACCCCAGCCTACCCCAAGCACACATTCAGACCAGCATGCACCAAGACAACACACAGGAGTGGCTCAGGCAAACACAAGCGCCACACATCATCCCACAGGCACTCACACAAACACCATCCAGAAGCATACATACCAACATCCACTGCCTCCACTGTATCCCCCTCCTCCTGGTCCTCCACCTCCCTCCCAGGTGCGTCTACACTCACACCTGCATGCACTACATCCTCATTCACTATCATCATCACGCCTATCAGTACACGCCCCTCACTGGCAGTCACCACCCCCACATCTATGCACACGTCCCCTGTGTCCTCTCCCACTGTGTCTGTGCCCCCTCCTCCCAAAGTACACAAACACAAGCACTCAGACACCCAACAGCCATCCACCTCACAACAGCATCCAGCCCATGCACCCAAGCACAGCAGACATACACCTCTTACAACCACTCCCTCTTCCTTCACTCCCAAACCTTCACCCTCTTTCCTGCCCCAGTGTCCCTAAGTAGCTTTTCCTCTCCACCCTTGACCTCTTCCCTCCCCCTCCCCCGTCCTTCAGTTCGGGCCAGGGTGGGCTGACCCCAGGCCATTACCTCAGCTACCCAGTCCACGGCCACTGTAGTTTCCGCAGCTACTCCAGGTGTGAGAGGCTCCAAGGAGAAACCCATCAGCACTGGCCGTGTGCCTGCACCAGCTGCCAAGTGCAAGGGCAAGGAACAACCACCAGCTGCCAAGGGCAAGGAGGCACCACTAGCTGCCAAGGGCAAGGAGGCACCACCACCAGCCGCCAAGGGCAGGGGCAAAGGGTCTGTCCTGCAGGCAGGAGAGATAGGAGGCCTGGTGCTGTGACAGGATCTGAGCCCCCACCACCAACCATGGCGCTTCAGCCGACCAAGGCTGCAGGGAAAGAGCTGGAGCCTCCCCCCACTGCTGGCAGCACCGCCACCAGCACCACTGGCTGCAGCAGCAGCCCCAGGGGCCAGCCGTCCGAGGCTGCCTGGGAAGGGCTTAATCTCCCCCCCAATGCCACCAACAGCAGCAGCCCCAGTGGGCAGCCGTCCAAGGCTGCAGGGGAAGGGCTGGGTCCTCCCCCCACCACTGGCAGCACCGGCACTGCCACCACTATGTAGCCGTCGCCGCCGGCGCATGGACTGTAGTCCTGCCTCCATGGAGTGTCATGCATCCTGCCCACTGCAAATCCCGTGAGTATAACTCCCGATGTGCTGCATCACAGGGCACAAAGCCCCCTCAGGAACCAGTGGAAGAAGGCATCCACTCACCCCCTCCTTGCCAGGATGAAGCACACTGGGCACAAGGCCCTCTCCAGAACCAGTGTAAGAAGGCATCCACTCACCCCCTCCTTGCCAGGATGAAGCACACTGGGCACAAGGCCTCCTCCCGAACCAGTGAAGAAGGCATCCACTCACCCCCTCCTTGTCAGGATGAAGCACACTGGGCACAAGGCCCCCCTCCAGAACCAGTGGAGGAGCCACCCACTGTAGAGACTGTGGCCTTGCACTCCCCAGGACCAAGCAGTGGGCCAACCACCCACTAGAGAAACTGTGGCTTGTACTCCCCAGGACCAAGCAGTGGGCAAACCACCCACTTGAGAGACTGTGGCCTTGCACTCCCCAGGACCAAGCAGTGGTCAAACCACCCACTCGAGAGACTGTGGCTTTGCACTCTCCAGGACCTCGCAGTGGGCATGTATCCCCCTCCAGGAGCATGTGTATTATCCAGCCTGATGTCCCAGCAGTGTTCTCTCCATGTTGAGGCAGGAGTCGAGTGGGGCCTTGGCCTATGTGATATGTCCCTGTGGCCCACAGACATTATGGACTGGGCAGTGTCCCTACATTTGTATATCTGTAAATACTGTTTTGAGGACGTATTTCTAGTATTTTATCTTTTTGCGCTCACTTTCTTCAAATCATTTTGCCCTTGCATTAATCCTGAGAGGTACGGGGTGAATATGTAATATTACTGCATCTGTTTGTGTGTATGGTGTTGGGGGTGTTGCATGTTGCTGTGTGTGTCACTCTCTTTTTCATCCCCCCTCCCCTGTGTGCTAGGCGGCAGTACTCACCGTGGTCGTCGTCACTGGCATTGGTATTCAAGGTGTAGGAGGAGGTAGACCAGCATGGGAAACACCTGCAGTTTGGGCTCCATAGCGTTGTGGTGGCGGATAGGCCAGTTGTAATATTGTGGACGGTACATTGTCTTCCGCCTGGCTGTTGGCGGTTACTGCCACAGTGCTTGTTGCTACCGCCATGGCGGTCGGTGTGTTAAAGTGGCTGACTGTGTTGGCGGTTTCCGCCGTGGTCACAATTCCATTTTTTTCCCGACGGCCTGTTGGCGGTACTACCACCGTTTTATCACCGACCTCCAGGGTTGTAATGAGAGCCATAGTGTCTGCTGCTATTCACGTTAAGCATGTAAAGTTATCTGTTGGATGGTTATTTTCTTGTGGAATTATCACATATCCTTACATTCCTGCAAATATATCTGGAGGACCATGTGCTTTTACGTGGCTAGGACTCATGATGTTTCTATTTCACTCCATATTACATACTTAAAACACAAGGGAAATAGTTCAATTAAGCGAGGACTGTGACTCTGAAGTGCAACTATTATCTGGATCAAAATGGCAGAGTCACCAGATCCTCGGGGTCTGTACATGTTCCCAACACTTCAACCACAAGACAGCCCAAATACTCTGATTAGATTTGTCACAGAGTCTAAGAGAGTCCAAGTGGGGAAAATGGGATTAGGAAGGGAACAGCTGGGAAGGAGACATGTAGGAAGCAAAAGGTTAAAACACACAACATCAAAATTATGGGGGTCATTCCAACCCTGGCGGTCGGTGTTAAAGCTGCGGCCAAACCGCAAACAGGCTGGCGGGAAAAAAAATGGAATTCCGACCCTGGCGGAAACCGCCAACAGCGACCGCCGCATCAACACACCGCCCGCCACGGCGGTACAAACAAACAGCGCGGCGGTCACCGCCAACAGACAGGCGGGAGACAATGTACCGCCCACCGTATCACAACCTACCAATCCGCCATCTTTTCCGGGGCGGTAGCCCCGCCGATAAAAACACGGCGGAAACAGCCATTTCGAAGGGAAAACGCTCACCTCCATACAGCCCACGAGGAATCAGGACAGCATGGAACCCGAACTCCACATACTCCCAGAGATAGTGTTCCTGCTCCTCTACCAGGAGCACGAACGCCGGCGCAGAAGACAACGTGAGTACTGCACCTACGACACAGGGGAGGGGGGAGTGGAAATTATTACGGGTACACACACATACGCGACACACCCACCCTCACCCACTACAACACACACATCAATGCATAGCAACACATCAGAGTGACACCTCCCAAACGCCCCGGAAGAATACAAATACAAAAGGAAATGATTCTAAACATTGGAATATATTGTATTATTGCCAAAAAAATATATATACACATCAAAAACTCTGATATACATAAATGTTCAAGTCCGAGCATTGTAGCAGGCATTGTTCGTGGACCACTGGGCCCAAATCACATGGGCAAAGCCCACATAGGATACCTGACTCCAATGGAGAGAACACTGCAGGGGCATCAGATAGCAAAACTACAGGCACCTCAGGGGGAAGGGAAGGGGGGGCACCTCAGCCAGATGAGTGCACGACGCCAGATCCACGAGGGGCCTCCATGGCCACTGTTCAATCCTGGGGAGTGCAAAGCCACAGTCTCACAAGTCCAGACAGTGGGTGGGCTGCCCACTGTTCAATCCTGGGGAGTGCAAAGCCACAGTCTCACAAGTCCAGACAGTGGGTGGGCTGCCCACTGTTCAATCCTGGGGAGTGCAAAGCCACAGTCTCACAAGTCCAGACAGTGGGTGGGCTGCCCACTGTTATATCCTGGGGAGTGCAAAGCCACAGTCTCACAAGTGGATAACAGTCTCCACTGGTTCTGGAGGGGTCCTGATGCCCAGAGTGCTTCGTGCAGCCCTGCCCGACACAGATGCGGGCCAGCCCCTGCCGCTCATGGGCCAGCGGTGCTTGAGATGAAGGGCCCAGTGCAGCGGTGCTTGAGACGGCGGTGCCCAGTTCAGCGGTACTTGAGATGAAGGGCCCAGTGCAGCGGTGCTTGAGACGGCGGTGCCCAGTTCAGTGGTACTTGAGATGAAGGGCCCAGTGCAGCGGTGCTTGAGACGGCGGTGCCCAGTTCAGCGGTACTTGAGACGGCGGTGCCCAGTTCAGCGGTCCTTGAGATGAAGGGCCCAGTGCAGCGGTGCTTGAGACGGCGGTGCCCAGTGCAGCGGTGCTTGAGACGGCGGTGCCCAGTTCAGCGGTACTTGAGATGAAGGGCCCAGTGCAGCGGTGCTTGAGATGAAGGGCCCAGTTCACCGGTGCTTGAGATGAAGGGCCCAGTGCAGCGGTGCTTGAGACGGCGGTGCCCAGTTCAGCGGTACTTGAGATGAAGGGCCCAGTTCAGCGGTGCTTGAGATGAAGGGCCCAGTGCAGCGGTGCTTGAGATGAAGGGCCCAGTGCAGCGGTGCTTGAGATGAAGGGCCCAGTTCAGCGGTGCTTGAGATGAAGGGCCCAGTGCAGCGGTGCTTGAGACGGCGGTGCCCAGTTCAGCGGTGCTTGAGATGAAGGGCCCAGTTCAGCGGTGCTTGAGATGAAGGGCCCAGTGCATCGGTGCTTGAGACAGCGGTGCCCAGTTCAGCGGTACTTGAGATGAAGGGCCCAGTTCAGCGGTGCTTGAGATGAAGGGCCCAGTTCAGCGGTGCTTGAGATGAAGGGCCCAGTGCAGCGGTGCTTGAGACGGCGGTGCCCAGTGCAGCGGTGCTTGAGACGGCGGTGCCCAGTGCAGCGGTGCTTGAGACGGCGGTGCCCAGTTCAGCGGTACTTGAGATGAAGGGCCCAGTGCAGCGGTGCTTGAGATGAAGGGCCCAGTGCAGCGGTGCTTGAGACGGCGGTACCCAGTTCAGCGGTACTTGAGATGAAGGGCCCAGTTCAGCGGTGCTTGAGATGAAGGGCCCAGTTCAGCGGTGCTTGAGAAGGGCCCAGTGCAGCGGTGCTTGAGATGAAGGGCCCCGTCCAGCGGATCCGGCCATGGCGGGGAGGTCATTTGCCACCTGTCCTGTGGCTGGCGGGGCCCTCCTGCCCATCTCTCCTGTGGCTGGCGGGGCCCTCCTGCCGATCTGTCCTGTGGCTGGCGGGCCCTCCTGGGCTGCCGTGCAGGGCCTGTTGGTGGCCTCCTGCCCACCTGGGATGGGGCTGGCGGGGTCCTCCTGGCCAGCTGGGCTGATAGCGGTGTTGTCGGGCGTGCTGCCCTTCCCAGCCTTCCCTGATCGCCTGTGGCCCTTCCCCACCTTGGGCGGTGTGCCAGCTGTCTCCACACTTCCTGCCGGAGCCATGGTAGGGGTTTTAGTCCCTGGTGTTTTCACCCTCTCGCACCGGCCACTGCCTATCTTGGGATGTTTCTCCGGGGGTGGGCTGCCCGTGCCTTGGCTTCGTACCGAACTGGCTGCCCTGGAGGGTGGGGCACTCCACAGTCCATGGCAGACTGTGATGACAGGGGCCGGTTTTGTCGTGGCTGAGGTGCTGACTGTAGTCCTATGACATGGACGGGGTGGGGGAGTTGGTGGAAAGAGGTTGAGTTTGGACAGGAAAAGCTTTTTAGGAGCAGTGGGACGGGTAGGTGTAGTGGGTATGGGAGTGGAGGAAGAGGTTGTGGTTGTAGGAGTTTTAAGTCTGGTGTCTTTGGGTGCAGGTGCTTGGGCTGGAGGCTGTCGTGAGGTGGATGGCTGTTGGGTGGGTGGCTGCCTGCGTTTGTGTATCTTGGAAGAGGGGGTCACAGACACACTGGGAGAGGACACAGGGGACGTGTAAATGGCAGGGGGGTGGTGACTGCACATGTGCGGGGGGTTCTGGTGTGTGTGCTGCTGAGGGACGTAGTGGCTGAAGATGTTGTGAATGCAGGTGTGAGTGGAGACGTGACAGGGAGGGAGGAGGGAGACGAGGAGGAGGGGGACACACTGGAGGCAGTGGGTGTTGGTATGTCTGTATGTGGATGTTGCTTGTGTGAATGCCTGTGTGATGTGTGGTGCTTATGTCTGGCTGAGCTTCCCTTGGGTGTTGAGGTGTGTGCAGGCTGGTCTGATGCTGTGTCTGGGATAGGCAGAGGTACAGGTGATAGGGTATGGGTGGAGGAAGTTGGAGGGGGGAGGCTAGAGACAGGGACAATGGCTGCCATCAGTGCTGAGGCCAGAGTCTGGAACGATCGCTGAAGGGCAGCCTGACCAGAATGAATGCCCTCCAGGTATGCATTACTCTGGTGCACCTCTCTTTCGACACCCTGGATGGCATTCAAAATGGTAGACTGCCCAACAGTGAGCGTCCTCAGGAGGTCAATGACCTCCTCACTGAGGGCAGCAGGGGTGACTGGGGCAGGGCCTGAGGTGCCTGGGGCGAAGGAGATGCCCACTTTCCTGGGTGAGCGGGCAAGGGGCAAACGCTGAGGGGCTGCTGGGAGGGCGGTGCTGGTGCGGTGGGTGGCGGCTGTACCTGTTGTTGCGGGGGCACAGATGTTGCCGCCACCACAAGGGAGCTCCCTTCAGAGGACGAGTCGGTGTCACTGATGTCTGCCCGAGTCCCCGCTGTGGAGCTCCCCTCGCCCTCTGTCCCACTGGTGAACTCAGAGTCCGTTGCATGGCCCTCCATGGCCATGTGGGATGCAGCTCCCTCGTGCTCCGATGCCACTTCTCCTCCGCCTGATGATGCTAATGCACACATGAACAGGAAGACCACAAAAAAGGGGAGGGGATGAAAATAAAGACATGTTGAGTGCATGCATTGGCGACACCGTTGGCGGACAGGACAGACACAGAAGCCCCCTGCACTACGCCGCGCACTTGGGGTCGACTAAATCCGTGGGACATGGCCTACATGCCTATGGACGACATCTGCACACATAGATGACACAGGGCCATGAATAGCTGTACTTGGCACCCTACAGAGGTGGGGGGCGGGGGCACAGGGCCATGCCTTATGGAGGGGCCTAGCCTACAGAAATCGCCCTGGCCTAGGGATACCCACAGCCCTCCTCCCCCACCCAGACACCTCCACTGTGCTCAAAGTCACCAGAATGAGAGTGTACTCACCCCCTTGTGTCTGCTGTGATGTCCTCACGCGCCCATCCAAATCGGGGTAGACCACCGCCAGGATCCGGGACATCAGGAGGGTCAAAGTCCGACTGGCACCCCTCCCACGTTGGGAGGCCATCCCCAGCTGAGCCTCCGCCGTCTTCCTGCTCCAGCGGCGGATGTCCTCCCATCTCTTCCGGCAGTCGGTGCCCCGTCTGTGGTGGACCCCCAGGGTCCGGACGTCCTTGGCGATGGCACGCCAAATATCGATCTTCTGGTGGGCGCTGACCTATGTGAAATGTACATGGGGAGAAAAATAGTCATCACCTTCTGCATGCTCAATGTGAGTGGCCCCCCCATCCCTACCCTTGCCATGTGGCACATGCTCTCACCGTCGTTTGATGCATGCCTCAATCGCTCCCCTCCCCACCATCTTTCATCCACCCCACTCAACACAGGCATTGCCCACAAAGCATGGTCCCAGTGTACTTACCTGTTGGTCTGGAGGACCGTAGAGTAGCGCGTACTGGGGGAGGACCCCATCCACAAGTTTCTCCAACTCCTGAGCAGTGAAGGCAGGGGCCCTTTCCCCAGTCGCATGAGCCATTGTCTCTTCCAGACCGAGGTCACAGCAGCACTTGCAGTGTAGGTCCTCTCCTGTCGAAGATCAGGTATCGAGTGATTAAGCAGATAGAAAATGGCGGTCACGGCCGCGGCGGTGCGTACTGCGACCGCCGGCGCACATCGTCATTGGCTCCTGAGACCCATAGGGTTCAATGTTTACCAATGCTGCTTTGCGCCGCGGTCTTCGACCGCCTACCGCCACGGTGTGCCACGCCAGCGCATTTACCTCACATCCCATTGTTGCACTTCACAGGTCAGGCAGCCGCCATTTCAGGGGCCCACATGGCTTACTTTTTACTGCGTCACACATACCTAGGCCTTGCATCAACACTCATACAAACCATTCAATGGATAGAGAATCGTGTTATGTGCAAGCTGTGGTTACGTACCTGTGGGTTGATTGACTCTGTGCTCGCTGTTGTCCTTCATAGGCACCGTCCGCTGGGACATGCGAGGAGATGGCGGAATCTTCCCGTGTACAGACCGCTGGTGGACCTGTCGACAATGGAGGAAAGACATGTCATACTGACATACAGGCTTGACCGAGCCACTATTCATGAACTGTGTGCCCAGCTGGAGCCAGACCTGATGTCACCAATCCGCCAACCCACAGGGAACCCCCCTCTAGTGCAGGTGCTGTCAGTGCTCCATTTCCTTGCAAGTGGGTCATTTCAAACAACAGTGGCCATATCATCAGGGATGTCCCAGCCTATGTTTTCCAAGGTGTTGTCCAGAGTGTTGTCTGCCCTGCTGAAACACATGCGCAGCTACATCGTTTTCCCTGAGGTGGGGGATTTGCCTACAGTGAAGGGTGATTTCTATGCCCTTGGACATATCCCCAACATCATAGGTGCCATTGATGAGACCCATGTGGCTTTGGTTCCCCCCCACAGGAGTGAACAGGTGTACAGAAACAGGAAGAGTTATCATTCGATGAATGTGCAGATGGTGTGTTTGGCAGACCAGTACATCTCCCATGTTAACGCCAAGTTCCCTGGCTCAGTGCATGACGCGTACATCATGCGGAATAGCAGCATCCCTTACGTGATGGGTCAACTCCAGAGGCAACGTGTGTGGCTAATTGGTGACTCTGGTTACCCCAACCTGTCATTACTACTGACCCCAGTGAGGAATCCCAGGACAAGGGCAGAGGAACGGTACAATGAGGCCCATGGGAGAACTAGGAGGGTGATCGAGCTGACCTTCGGCCTCCTGATGGCCAGGTTCCGCTTCCTCCATATGACAGGTGGATCCCTATTGTACTCACCAAAGAAGGTGTGCCAGATCATCGTGGCCTGCTGTATGCTTCACAACCTGGCTTTGCGACGACAGGTGCCTTTTCTGCAGGAGGATGGTCCAGATGGTGGTGTTGTAGCAGCTGTGGAGCCTGTGGAGAGTGAAGACGAGGAAGCCGAAGAAGACGACATAGACAACTAGAACACAGTAATACAGCAGTATTTTCAATGACACACAGGTAAGAATCCACACCGGCATATTACATATACTTAAACACTACTACCTCTCTACTGTCTGTCCTTTTCCCCCAGTGTATGGTAACTGAGTTGTGACTTTCCCTTCCGATTTCAGAGATGTGGGCCCCACTGCGTGACATCTGCTTTGTTTCCCCATGGACTACAGCTGTGTGACAGTGGTATGTTGGCATCACAATGTAAATAAGCATTTTGGCACAGTAATGTCTAATACATTTGTACAAAATCACAGCCAGACTCCTGATTGTTTTGTGCAATAACTGTGTTTATTACAGTGCTCTATATTGGTGGGTGGTTGCAAATCGGTGAGGGGTGATGGTGGAGGATTGTCCATGGCAGAGTCCAGACTATTTGTATTACAGGTGCATTGTCCAAATGCCTGTGGAAAGTGGAGCAGGGGCAGTTTAAGGATGGACAGGGTGACAATGTGGGACAGTGGGATGACAATCAGGGAGGTATCCTTTCCTGGCGGGGTCTTGGCATCTTACTCTGTCTTCTTCCTGGATCTCAGGGCCCGCTTGCGGGGTGGTTCTCCTTCTGCAGGGGGTGGGGTGCTGGTGGCCTGTTGGTCCGGTGGCGGGGCCTCCTGTCCACTAGCGCCGTCAGAGGTGGTAGGCAGTTCTTGGTCCATGCTAGTGTCAGGGGCCCTTTGTGGTGCCACAGTGTCCCGCAATGTGGTGACTACCTGATTCAGAGCCCCTACAATGGTGCCCAGGGCGGAACTGATGGTTCGTAGTTCCTCCCTGAACCCCAAATACTGTTCCTCCTGCAGGAGCTGGATCTTCTGAAACCTGGCCAGGACCGTCGCCATCGTCTCCTGGGAATGATGGTAGGCTCCCATGATGGAGGAGAGGGCCTCGTGGAGAGTGGGTTCCCTGGGCCTGTCCCCCCCCTGTCGCACAGCAGCCTGCCCAGTTCCCCTGTTTCCCTGGGCCTCTGTCCCCTGGACCGTGTGCCCACTACCACTGCCCCCAGGTCCCTGTTGTTGTTGGGGTGGTGGGTTAACCTGGGTGCCCTGTAGTGGTGGACACACCGCTGATTGACGTGTCCTGGGGACAGAGGGATGGGCCAGCTGGGTGGGTGCTGTGCTGGTGTTCCCAGAGGGGGGAAGGTCTGCTGTGGCCTGTGGCTATCTGAGGGGAACCGACTGTCCCGAGGTCCCCGATGGGCCGGGCTAGTCATCTAGATCCAGGTCGACAGAGGTGCTGTCATCACTGTGGGCCTCTTCTGGGGGTGGAGTGGACATTTGTGGACCCTCCTGCGCGGTGACGTGGCGTTCGGGTCCTGCAGGGGTATAAAAGGATGGTTATTGCATCTGGGTGTGCCATAGCGTGCAATGGGTGGGTGCCCGTGTACCCCAGTACTTGCATTCCTGTGTGGGGGCTTTTGTGACGGTGGTTTGGGGGGGGGGATGGGTATGTGCAGTGGGCATGCTTTGGTGCTGGGTGTCCATGCTTTGTGGTCGCATGCAGGGCTTGGGGTTGGGATGGGTGGGTTGTGATGGTGAGACATTTGCAAGGAGTAGGTGTGATGGGGGTGAGGGTGAGGGTGGGGGTATGAGTTGGCATGCTGGTGGGGTGGGGGGGATGAAGTAGTGAAGATGAGACTTACCAGAGTCCATTCCTCCAGATACTCCTGCGAGGCCCTCAGGATGCAGGATCGCCAAGACCTGCTCCTCCCATGTTGTAAATTCTGGGGGAGGAGGTGGGGGTCCGCCGCCAGTCCGCTGAACCGCGATGTTGTGCCTGGATACCATTGAACGCACCTTCCCCGTAGGTCGTTCCACCGCTTCCTGATGTTGTCCCTATTTCTTGGGTGCTGTCCCACAGCGTTGACCCTGTCGACTATTCTGCTCCATAGCTCCATCTTCCTGGCAATGGTGGTGTGCTGCACCTGTGTCCCGAAGAGCTGTGGCTCTACCCGTACGATTTCCTCCACCATGACCCTGAGTTCATCCTCAGAAAACCTGGCGTGTCTTTGCGGTGCCATGGGGTGGTGTGGGTGATGTGTGGGGTGGATTGTGTGGTGCTAAGTGTGGTGATGTGTATTGGTGTGTTGTGTGAAGTGCGTGGTAATATTGCTGGGTGAATGTAATATGCGCGCCTGGGTGCTCGGATATCTATTTCTCTGTGTGTGGTCCCGATTCTCTAGAAGTGGAGGTTTGTGGGTGATGTGGGTGTGTGTTTTATATGTAATTGGGTGTGTGGGAGTGGTGTGTGTATATGTATCAGGTGTGTGTATTTTGAATTGTCCAATGTGGCTGTGTTTTGTAAGTGTGTGTGTATTTTGAGCGCAGCGGTGTGTACCGCCAATAGAATACCGCGGTTGAAAGACCGCCACGTGGATTCGTGTGTCGTGATAGTGTGGGCGTATTTCTGTTGGCATGACGGTGGAGGTTTGGTCATCGCCAGTTTCTCACTGGCCTTTGGTGTGGCGGACTTTTGAGGATGTCTGTATTTTGGCGGTTTGCCTGTTGTGGGTCAGAATGACCGTGGCGGTTTATCGCGGCCGCTGCGGTATGTTGGCGGTCTTCTGACAGCGGTAAGCGGCTTTTACCGCCAAGGTTGGAATGACCACCTATATCTCATGAAATCAATACTAGGCTATGACTCTAAGCATTGTCATTCTGAAAACATGAACAACCTAAGAATAGACTTAAAATGACTAGGCTTCAAGATGACTGGATACCTGTGAGGGAATCAAGCGAGGTTAAATGAAACATTCAAATTCAAGTACTTTCCTCTGTATGAAAATCAGGACAACAATCTGAATAAGTACTGAACCATCATATGAATCCTTTTTGAGAACACATATTAGGAACACACCACATTACATCTCAAAACTCTAGCCTTTTGTTTCTCTCAAAATGTTGGAACATGAATTGCTCACATTACAGATTTTCACATAGGTAGTAAACACCATAGAAGGATTGTGCACCATGAATAATACAAAGTAGATTCAAGGAATAAATCATGCACCTTGTCAACTCGAGTACTACCAAGTAAATGTCTTAGAATGGTAGCGCACAATGAATAACATGAATTAAGTACGAGGAATGAAACGCGCGTCTTGCTGATTCGAATGCCACCATGTAACTGCCAAGGAATGGTAGCGCACAATGATTAACATGAATTAAGCACGAGGGAAGAATTGCGCGTCTTGCCGATTCGAATGCCACTATGTAACTGCCAAGGAATGGTAGCGCACAATGATTAACATGAATTAACCACGAGGAAAGTATTGCGCGTGTTGCCGATTCGAATGCCACCAGGTAACTGCCAAGAAATGGTAGCGCACAATGATTAACATGAATTAAGCACGAGGAAAGAATCGCGCGTCTTGCCGATTCGAATGCCACCATGTAACTGCCAAGGAATGGTAGCGCACAATGAATATCAAGGATTAAACTCTAGAAAACGAATCGCGCGTCTTGCCGATTCGAAGGTCACCATGTAACTGTCAAGGAATGGTAGCGCACAATGAATATCAAGGGTTAATCACGAGAAAACAAATCGCGCGTCTTGCTGATTCGAAGGCCACCATGTAACTGTCAAGAAATGGTAGCGCACAATGAATATGAAGGGTTAAACACGAGAAAATGAATCGTGCGTCTTGCCGATTCGAAGGCCACAATGTAATTGTCAAGAAATGGTAGCACACAATGATTAACATGAATTAAACACGGAGAAAGAATCGCGCGAATTGCCGATTCGAATGCCACTATGTAACTGCCAAGGAATGGTAGCGCACAATGATTAACATGAATTAACCAAGAGGAAAGAATTGCGCGTGTTGCCGATTCGAATGCCACCATGTAACTGCCAAGGAATGGTAGCGCACAATGATTAACATGAATTAAGCACGAGGAAAGTATCGCGCGTCTTGCCGATTCAAATGCCACCATGTAACTGCTAAGGAATGGTAGCACACAATGAATACCAAGGGTTAAATCACTAGAAAACGAATTGCGCGTCTTGCCGATTCGAATGCCACCATGTAACTGCCAAGGAATGGTAGCGCACAATGAATATCAAGGATTAAACTCGAGAAAACGAATCGCACGTCTTGCCGATTCGAAGGCCACCATGTAACTGTCAAGAAATGGTAGCGCACAATGAAAATCAAGGGTTAATCACAAGAAAACAAATCACGCGTCTTGCCGATTCGAAGGCCACCATGTAACTGTCAAGAAATGGTAGCGCCCAGTGAATATCCATGGTTAAACACGAGAAAATTAATTGCGCGTCTTGCCGATTCGAAGGCCACCATTTATTTGTCAAGAAATGGTAGCACACAATGATTAACATGAATTAAACACGGAGAAAGAATTGCACGTCTTGCCGATTCAAATGCCACTATGTAACTGCCAAGGAATGGTAGCGCACAATGATTAACATGAATTAACCAAGAGGAAAGAATTGTGCGTGTTGCCGATTCGAATGCCACCATGTAACTGCCAAGGAATGGTAGCGCACAATGATTAACATGAATTAACCACGAGGAAAGAATTGCGCGTGTTGCCGATTTGAATGCCACCAGGTAACTGCCAAGGAATGGTAGCGCACAATGATTAACGTGAATTAAGCACGAGGAAAGAATCGTGCGTCTTGCCGATTCGAATGCCACCATGTAACTGCCAAGGAATGGTAGCACACAATGAATACCAAGGGTTAAATTACTAGAAAACGAATTGCGAGTCTTGCCGATTAGAATGCCACCATGTAACTGCCAAGGAATGGTAGCGCACAATTAATATAAAGGATTAAACTCGAGAAAACGAATCGCGCGTCTTGCCGATTCGAAGGCCACCATGTAACTGTCAAGAAATGGTAGCGCACAATGAATATCAAGGGTTAAACACGAGAAAATGAATTGCGTGTCTTGCCGATTCGAAGGCCACAATGTAATTGTCAAGAAATGGTAGCACACAATGATTAACATGAATTAAACACGGAGAAAGAATCGCGCGTCTTGCCGATTCGAATGCCACCATGTAACTGCCAAGGAATGGTAGCGCACAATGAATATCAAGGGTTAATCAAGAGAAAACAAATTGCGCGTCTTGCCGATTCGAAGGCCACCATGTAACTGTCAAGAAATGGTAGCGCCCAGTGAATATCCAGGGTTAAACACGAGAAAATGAATCGCGCGTCTTGCCGATTCGAATGCCACTATGTAACTGCCAAGGAATGGTAGAGCACAATGATTAACATGAATTAACCAAGAGGAAAGAATTGCGCGTGTTGCCGATTTGAATGCCACCATGTAACTGCCAAGGAATGGTAGCGCACAATGATTAACATGAATTAAGCATGAGGAAAGAATCGCGCGTCTTAACGATTCGAATGCCACCATGTAATTGCCAAGGAATGGTAGCACACAATGAATACCAAGGGTTAAATCACCAGAAAACAAATTGCGCGTCTTTTCCAATTCGAATGCCACCATGTAACTGCCAAGGAATGGTAGTGCACAATGAATATCAAGGATTAAACTTGAGAAAACGAATTGCGTGTCTTGCCGATTCGAAGGCCACGATGTAACTGTCAAGAAATGGTAGCGCACAATGAATATCAAGGGTTAATCACGAGAAAACAAATAGCGCGTCTTGCTGATTCGAAGGCCACTAGGTAACTGTCAAGAAATGGTAGCGCACAATGAATATCAAGGGTTAATCACGAGAAAACAAATTGCGCGTCTTGCCGATTCGAAGGCCACCACGTAACTGTCAAGAAATGGTAGCGCACAATGAATATCAAGGGTTAAACACGAGAAAATGAATTGCGCGTCTTCGAAGGCCACCATGTAATTGTCAAGAAATGGTAGCACACAATGATTAACATGAATTAAACACGGAGAAAGAATCGCGTGTCTTGCCGATTCGAATGCCACTATGTAACTGCCAAGGAATGGTAGCGCACAATGATTAACATGAATTAACCACGAGGAAAGAATTGCGCGTGTTGCCTATTCGAATGCCACCATGTAACTGCCAAGGAATGGTAGCGCACAATGATTAACATGAATTAAGCACGAAGAAAGAATTGCGCGTCTTGCCGATTCAAATGCCACCATGTAACTGCCAAGGAATGGTAGCGCACAATGAATATCAAGGATTAAACTCGAGAAAACGAATCGCACGTCTTGCCGATTCGAAGGCCACCATGTAACTGTCAAGAAATGGTAGCGCACAATGAATATCAAGGGTTAATCACGAGAAAACAAATCGCGCGTCTTGCCGATTCGAAGGCCACCATGTAACTGTCAAGAAATGGTAGCGCACAATGAATATCAAGGGTTAATCACGAGAAAACAAATAGCGCGTCTTGCTGATTCGAAGGCCACTAGGTAACTGTCAAGAAATGGTAGCGCACAATGAATATCAACGGTTAATCACGAGAAAACAAATTGCGCGTCTTGCCGATTCGAAGGCCACCATGTAACTGTCAAGAAATGGTAGCGCACAATGAATAGCAAGGGTTAAACACGAGAAAATGAATTGCGCCTCTTGCGGATTCGAAGGCCATCATGTAATTGTCAAGAAATGGTAGCACACAATGATTAACATGAATTAAACATGGAGAAAGAATCGCGCGTCTTGCCGATTCGAATGCCACTATGTAACTGCCAAGGAATGGTAGCGCACAATGATTAACATGAATTAACCACGAGGAAAGAATTGCGCGTGTTGCCTATTCGAATGCCACCATGTAACTGCCAAGGAATGGTAGCGCACAATGATTAACATGAATTAAGCACGAAGAAAGAATTGCGCGTCTTGCCGATTCGAATGCAACCATGTAACTGCCAAGGAATGTTAGCACACAATAAATACCAAGGGTTAAATCACTAGAAAACGAATTGCGCGTCTTGCCGATTCGAATGCCACCATGTAACTGCCAAGGAATGGTAGCGCACAATGAATATCAAGGATTAAACTCGAGAAAACGAATCGCGCGTCTTGCCGATTCGAAGGCCACCATGTAACTGTCAAGAAATGGTAGCGCACAATGAATATCAAGGGTTAAACACGAGAAAATGAATCACGCTTCTTGCTGATTCGAAGGCTACCATGTAATTGTCAAGAAATGGTAGCACACGATGATTAACATGAATTAAACACGGAGAAAGAATCGTGCGTCTTGCTGATTCGAGTAACAGCATGCAAATGCCACAAAACGCCCAAGCGCACATTCACACGCACAAGAGTAATTTGTTAATCATGCAAGAATTAGGCCCAATAATTTGTGCGTCCTCGATAATGGAGTCGGGGGCCCAGCCCAACCTCCGTCTTACCGCGCTGAACAAGGATCACCAATGAAGAATGAAGGGCAGAGGCCTGGAAGATCAAAATAGGCCACCGGAACAGGAGCTCAGGAAGTTGCTGCTGCTCTGCACCGGGACCTCTGAAAAGTGAGCACGTGGAGCTGGGCTGGCTCCCTTTTATAGAGTCTTGCCCCAGCCCACAACCACACCCCGGCATGCTGCAGGGAAAGCTTCTAGAAGGCCCTGGAAAGGGAGCACACCCTGACACATGCTGAAAGCCTTCAGCAATACATTCCAAATGAACAGTGTTTATAAGCACCTTAAAAATAAGTCTTCAGGATTGAACTCTGCAATGCAAAAGGTTAATCAACAACATATCAGCACAATGCATAAATTACGTTGCCTTGAGAGTGCTGGGTTTTTGCATTCTAGTCGCCCGTAGAGCGCGCACTGCCCTGGTGTTGACACAATATATGTAACCTTAGATCTTTCTATGGTAGGAGTTCCAGGATTAGCTGTTTATAATACTAGAGTTATTAACAAGCTAGCATGCTTAACCTGTTCTGTGCCACTGACGTAATGTTTACGTCCCAGGGCACAGTGCTCCTGTGCCGAGGGCGTAACCATTACGTCCTCGTACTTGAGCATGGGGGAGTGCTAGCGCTCCCTGTGAGCCTTAACCCCACTTGCCCCCCAGGGCAGGGATTGAAGGGGAATTGCATCCCCTTCCACCCCTGACCACCCTCCTCATACACGCGCTGACGTCATTAGAGGGTGCCGGTCACACTAGAAGCCATTTTATTCCAGCGCGCGTTAGGAGAAACAGGTGAGTTTCTCCAGTGGCTGGGCGCGGGGTAGATTCCTAACAAAGAGGCATTGGGGAAAGGAAAGGGTTTTCCTTTCACTCAATGTCTCTTTTAGCATTCCCGCTGCCTGATCGCGAGGCGATCGGGCAGCACGAATGCTCACTAGACACCAGGGATTGTCTTTTGTGGTGTATTTGTTTACCGGGAGCGGCCTGTTAGGCAAGGGTAGCTTCCCTTGGAGGGCATATTATCTATGGCCATTTCTGTCCTATTATTTTTAGGCTGACCTGCCCCCAAGGGGAGTAGACACCACTGGAGCCCCAGGGATTTTTTTTCTTGTGTTTTTCTGTGTGTGCGCGGGGGGTCACACCCCCCAAGGGGGCCATAGAACTGTTGGCCATTTCTATCCCCGTGGGGGCAGATCAGCCTATTTTCTTTAGACCCATCTGCCCCAAGGGGGGGGGCAGAGGCCACTTAAACACCAGAAATAGTGTATGTGTGTTTTGTTTGGGGGGGGGCGGCCCGTTCAGCAAGGGTCACTCCCCTTAGGGGGGCATAACCACTGGAACGCCAGGGATTTCTTTCTTTGTTTTTTTTCTGTGGGGGGTGCGGCCCCTTGGCGAAGGGTCACCCCCCAAGGGGGGCATAGAACTGTTGCCCATTTCAGCCTATGTTTTTTAGGCCCATCTGCCTCCAAGTGGGGCAGAAGCCACTTAGGAACCAGAGATAGTGTGTGTGTTTTGTTTGGAGGGTGGCCCCTTGGGCAAGCGTCACTCCCCTTAGGGGGGCATAATATCTATGGCCATTTCTGCCCCCCTTGGGGGCAGATCAGCCTATTATTGTTAGGCTGATCTGCCAAGGGGGCAGAGCCACAAAGACACCAGGGATTATTTTAGTTTTGTTTTTTGTGTGGGGGGGGGGCAGCCGCTTGGGCAAGGGTTGCCCCCCCCAAAGGGGGCACAGAACTGGTGGACATTCATGCCCCCCCCCCCTTGGGGGCAGATCGGCCTATTTTTTTAGGCCCATCTGCCCCCAAGGGGGAGAGAATCCACTTAGGCACCAGGGAACATTTCTAAATGCTTGGTGGCGGGGTGTTTGTCAACTGGCGAAGTATTTGAATTTGTGATTATAACAGTTTATTTCTCCTTTTTGTTCTAATTCTTTACAGTGGCTCATTGCAGTTTTGGCAGTAGTTGACCTGCGGTTTGCGTAGTCCCATGTTTTAAGTAAATAAAAACAATTTACTCTTAAGGAGTATTGTTGCCCTGCATGAATGACATGTTTGTAGGTGGTATACTAAATGCAGGATTGTGTGTGAAATTGTCCTAAGATTTGTGCACAATGATATTTGTGTTATCTTATGCCTAAGTTGCTTTTATTTTCTATTTCTAGTGGGATATCATTGGTGATTGCTGTGTCTGTGTAGAGTAGTTGTTGGTGAGTCTACCTTTTTCAGGTAAGTGAGTGGTATAGTTTTTAGGTACATAACTCTTTTGATAAAGCCACTTTGTTTATTACTTATGTTAGACAGTGCTGGTTGTTGTTGGAGCATTTGTCAAGTTACACTTCTTAGAAAGGATCACGGCTAGCCGCAGAGTGACCGCTCAGCAGGTTGTTGGCATGATTTTTGAGTCGTCTTCTGACCATGATTATGAGACTTACTCTGCATCTGAGGCAGAGGAGCAAGTGAAAGATTCTGGCAGTGAATTTTCTGTCTGAGAGGAATCTTCTGATGATGAAGCCACTCTCAGTGCAGATGAAGGGCCTGGCACTCGTGCCAATAGTGCAGCAGCCTGGAGCTGAATGTTTTCCCATTGGAAGACCTGAACTCTGAGTTGCCCCAAACATGGAGCACTCAGATTTGCCTGACTTTACTGGTCTCCTGGGGTGTAGAGTCAATAAGGAAAACTTTTTGCCTGTCAGTTTCTTTTAGTTGTTTATGGACGATCTATTTTTGGAAGAGATTGTTGAGCAGACTAATTTGTATGAGGAGCAGTATTTAAGGGATAACACTGCCAGACGTAGGCCACACTCTAGAGCTACCAGTGGATTCCCACAAATTTGGAGGAGATGAAAAAGTTATTGGGTTTGATTTTTTTGATGGGGTTGATAAGGAAGCCATCACTGGCTTCTTATTGGTCTACTAGTCTCTTGATGGCAACGTCATATATTTCCTGCAACCATGAGTCGTAATCCGTATTTCCTTCTTCTTCGGATGTTGCATTTTGTTGACAGTGCTTTAGCCTTGTCACGAGATCACCCTGATTCTGACCGTCTTTTTAAGATTAGGCCTGTCCTAGATCATTTTGTATATCAGTTTACAGAGGTCTATGTTCCAGGCAAAGAAATAGCTGTGGATGAGTCTTTGGTCCTGTTTAATTGTCATTTGGTTTTTAGGCAGTACATTCCTAGCAAGAGGGCATGGTATGGACTTTAAATGTATATGGTGTCTGACATTAGTATATGATATGTGTATAATTTCTGGGTCTACACTGGTAGGGATTCCAGTATTGACCCCCCTGGTTGTCCTCCCACTTTTGGAGTTAGTGAGAAAATTGTGTGAGAACTTGGTAGACAACTCTTTATCAAAGGTCACCATTTGTACGTAGATAACTTCTACACTGGAGTGCAGTTGTTCAAGGAATTGTTCAGAATGGACACTGCTGCTTGTGGCACAATCCGTACTAACTGAAAAGACTAGCCAAGAGAGCTTGTCTGTAAAAAACTTGCGAGGGGACAATGCAGTGCCTTGTGGAATGATGAGCTGCTAGCTCTGAAATTTGCTGACAGGAGGGATGTCTACATGCTAACTATTATCCATGATGAGAGTACTTCCCATGTGACTACTTGGGGTCAGTTTGCCGAAGTGTGCAAACCTGTGCGCATTTTAGATTATAATAAGCACTTGGGAGGTGTAGATAGAGTTGATCAGAGGTTGGAACCTCATACTGCTATCCGTAAGTTTTACGTTTGGTATAAGAAGTTAACAATTCACCTCTTCCACTTGGCAACTTTTAATCCTTTTATTGTGTTCAAGGATAGTTCTCCAGAGTCAAAGATGACATTTGTGAAATTTCATGAGCCAGTTATAGAGAGCCTTATTGTGGTGGAACAGGCAAGGGTTCCTAGAGAAGCAGTGGTGGAAGATGTGGCTAGATTGAAAGATTGCCACTTTGCTGAGCACATTCCTCCCATGCCCAAAAATGACTTTCCAGCTAAGAAATGTAGAGTCTGTGCTCGAAGAGGTATCCGGAGGGAGACTCGAATGTACTGCCCAGATTGTCCTTCAAAGTCTGGGCTGTGTGTGGGTTGCTGTTCTGGGAAATACTGTGAGCGTAAACTGCCTGTTACATATGTTCAGTTTCTTTGTTGTGATTACTGTCATGTATTTAGTTAGAGCTTTTGTGTTTGTAGTTTTGTACTTACTTATAATTAGTTAGTGGTTTCTTTGTTGATTAAAACAAAAAGTGATGGTGGTGTGCGTGGAGTGGAGCTTGGCTGTTGGTGTAAATAGTGACTTGCTGTTGGGCACTGCAACACACTGCCAGCCAACCACCAGTCTACACCCTCCCATCAGCTGGTGTGATTGCTGTATCAGGCATGTGGGAGTATGTAATTGGTGGGCTCTTGAGTGGCGCTGTCTGTCGATGCGAGTGTTGCAATGTGCTGGGCCCGTGGCTGGTGGCGTCAATGGTCTTGTGCATGTCATGTATGAAAGGTGTGTGAATGGACTGTAAAGTGGTTGGTGTCTTGTCGTGGCTAGACAGCTCACAAGCTGTGAGTCTTTGGTTACATTTTTTGGCCTTTCAGTTATTAACAGTGCATTTAATTTTTGTGAAATCTCTTGTTAATAAAATTTGATCTACTGAACCATCACTCACACTCGTGCCAAATCCATCCAACATGTGTGGTAAAAATGACAAAACCTGCTCTGCTGTAATCAGGCGTCACAGCACACCTGTGACATGCTAGGTGTCTCAGGTGGGCCCCCGATGATGAAGCATACCACCAACTTGGTGGGTGGGTGAGGGGTCTTTTTAAAATAACCTAAGTGCGTTTCTATTTAACAATTTTAGTGTTTGGAACATCATAGAAGTACATAGACACATCAAAATGACCAATTACAAAACTACCTCTGTTTGGGGGGAGGGGGCACCTATATTTTTGGTCCTGGGTGCGGCCTTCATTTAGGGAAACCTCCCAAACCCAGGCATTTTTTTAAACTAGACTGGCACAAGGTGTCCAGGTAGGTGTGGCTTGCGTGGATCCCCCAACATTTTCTTACCCAGACTCCTCTGCAAACCTCAAAAGTTGCTTAAAAAAGCATATTTTCCTCACTTTTCTTTGTAGGATCACTGCTCCGGCACACATTTCCTACCACCCAGAAGTCGCCTCAGCCTCCCAAGTAAAATTATATCTCACTTGTGTGGGTCCCCAAAGCAGAGTCAGCCTAAAGATGTATAAAATAAAAATATGTGCTTATCAACTCGCTGTGCTATCCCCTCAATCTCTACAGGTTTTTGGCCGCTGGGTGGAAGGAAGTTTGTGGCTCCTCTCAGATTGCAGAACTTTCTGTCACCGTAATGTGAGGAAAAAGTGCTTTTTTTGCCAAATTTTGGGGTTTGCAAATTAATCTAGGTAACAGAACCTGGCGAGAGTCCCACAAGTCACCCCATCTTGGATTCCCCTAAGGGTCTAGTTTTAAAAAATGCACAGATTTGGGAGGTTTCCCTAGGTGCTGACTGAGCTACAGGCCAAAATCCACAGTTAGGCATCTTGCAAAAACAGTTCTGTTTTCTTTAGGAAAATGTGATGTGTTCACATTGTGTTTTGGGGCATTTCCTGTCGCGGGCACTACGCCTACCCACACAAGTGAGGTACCATTTTTATTGGGAGACTTAGGGGAACGCTGGCTGGAAGGAAATTTGTGGTTCCTCTCAGATTCCAGGACTTTCTATCACCGAAATGTGAGGAAAAAGTGTTTTTCTGGCCAGATGATGGGGTTTGCAAAGGATTCTGGGTAGCAGAACCTTGTGAGAGCCCCACAAGTCTCCCCATCTTGGATTCCCCTACATGTCTAGTTATAAAAAATGCACAGGTTTGGTAGCTTTATCTAAGTGCCGGCTGAGCTAAAGGCCAAAATCCACAACTAGGCACTTTGCAAAAAACAGCTGTTTTCTATGGGAAAATGTGATGTGTCCATGCAGTGTTTTGGGGCATTTCCTGTCGCGGGCACTAGGCCTACCCACACAAGTGAGGTACCTTTTTATCGGGAGACTTAGGGGAATGCTGGGTGGAAGGAAATTTGTGGCTCCTCTCCGATTCCAGAACTTTCTGTCACCGAAATGTCAGGAAAAAGTGGGGTTTTTTTTAGCCAAATTTTGAGGTTTGCAAAGGATTCTGGGTAACAGAACCTGGTGAGAACCCCACAAGTCACCCCATATTATATTCCCCTAGGTGTCTAGTTTTCAAAAATGTGCAGGTTTGGTAGGTTTCCCAGGTGCCGGCTGAGCTAAAGGTCATAATCCACAGCTAGCACTTTGCAAAAAACTGCTCTGTTTTCTGTGGGTAAATGTGATGTGTCCAAGTTGTGTTTTTGGGGAATTTCCTGTTGCGTGCACTAGGTCTGCCCACTCAAGTGAGGTACCATTTTCATATGGAGACTTGGGGGAACGCTGGGTGGAAGGACATTTGTGGCTCCTCTCAGATTCCAGAACTTTCAGTCACGGAAATGTGAGGAAAAGGTGTTTTTTTAGCCAAATTATGAGGTTTGCAAAGGATTCTGGGTAACAGAGCCTGGTGAGAGCCCCACAAGTCCCCCCATCTTCATTTCCCCTAGGTGTCGAGTTTTCAAAAATGCACAGGTTTGGTAGGTTTCCCTAGGTGCCGGCTGAACTAGAGGCCAAAATCCACATGTGGGCATTTTGCAAAAACAGCACTGTTTTCTTTGGGAAAATGTGATGTGTCCACATTGTGTTTTGGGGCGTTTCCTGTCTCGGGCACTAGGCCTACCCACACAAGTGAGGTACCAGTTTTATCAGTAGACTCGGGGGAGTGCTGGGTGGAAGGAAATTTGTGGCTCCTCGCAGAATCCAGAACTTCCTGTCACCGAAATGTGAGGAAAAGGTGTTTTTTTGTTTGCCAAATTTTGAGGTTTGCAAAGGATTCTGGGTGACAGAACCTGGTGAGAGTCCCACAAGTCACCCCATCTTGGATTCCCCTAGGTCTCTAGTTTTAAAAAATGCACAGATTTGGGAGGTTTCCCTAGGTGCTGACTGAGCTACAGGCCAAAATCCACAGTTAGGCATCTTGCAAAAAACACGTCAGTTTTCAATGTACAAAATGTGATGTGTCCATGTTGCGTTTCCTGTCGCAGGCATTAGGCCTACCCACGCAAGCGAGATACCATTTTTATCAGGAGACTTGGGGGAACACAGAATAGCAGAACAAGTGTTATTGCCCCTGGTGCTTCTCTGCATTTTTTCCTTCCAAATGTAAGACAGTGTGTAAAAAAGACGTCTATTTGAGAAATGTCCTGTAATTCACATGGTAGCATGGGGATGCCGGAATTCAGAGATGTGCAAATAGCCACTGCTTCTCAACACCTTATCTTGTGCCCATTTTGGAAACAGAAAGGTTTCCGTGATACCTATTTTTCAGTCTTTATATTTCACCAAATGAATTGCTGTATACCTGGTATAGAATGAAAACCCATTGCAAGGTGCAGCTTGTTTACTGGCTCTGGGCACCTAAGGTTCTTGATGAACCTACAAGCCCTATATATCCCCACAACCAGAAGAGTCCAGCAGACATACCAGTATATTGCCTTCAAAAATCTGACATTGCAGGAAAAGATTACAGAGTAAAACGTGGAGAAAAATGGCTGTTTTCTTTCACCTCAATTTCAATATTTTTTTATTTCAGCTATTATTTTCTGTAGGAAAACCTTGTAGGATCTACACAGATGACCCCTTGGTGAATTGAGAATTTTGTCTACTTTTCAGAAATGTTTAGCTTTCTGGGATCCGGCATTGGTTTCACACCCATTTCTGTCACTAACTGGAAGAAGGCTAAAAGCGCAAAAAATAGAAAAAATGGGGTATGTCCCAATAAAATGCCAAAATTGTGTTGAAAAATGTGGTTTTCTGATTCAAGTCTGCCTGTTCCTGAATGCTGGGAAGATGGTGATTTTAGCCCCTTAAACCTTTTGTTGATGCCATTCTCAGGAAAAAGACCAGAAGCCTTCTTCTGCAGCCCTTTTTTCCCATTCAAAAAAAAAAAAAAATGTACGCTGTATTTTGGCTAATTTCTTTGTCTCCTTTAGGGGAACCCACAAACTCTGGGTAGCTCTAGAATCCCTAGGATGTTTGAAATAAAGGACGCATGTTTGGTGTCGGTAGGTTATGTGGACAAAAAGTTATGAGAGCCTAAGTGCGAACTGCCCCAAATAGCCAAAAAAAGGCTCGGCACAGGAGTGGAAAAGGCCTGGCAGCGAAGGGGTTAATGGTTAAGAATATAAATAATACATTTACTGTGTTGGAACATATTATGGGGGATGTGAACATGATAAGAGAGTACCAGGCTTGGAATGTTTTCATCAGAGAAAGGTACAGCTCTGTCTCAAGCCAGCGCTTGATTTTGTAACCGAGGCGAGGGCATTGAAGTATGCTCTTCTACCTTGTTTACTGTATAAAAGATGGGGGTACTTGGCACTAAGACAGAAACTCACCCATGGAACGGAATTTACCCCTCATGGTGATGCATTTTAACTTTTAATTATTTAAAAATCTGTAAGGTGATTTTTTTTAGAAATACCTTTTCCATTGGCAGTATACCCCCTATGCTTGAGTTTACATTTCATGAAGGTATTTTACAATTGAAGTAATATGAACAAACAGCACGACTTTACTGTATAATGAAAAGACTTTAGTAAATGTTTAGTATGTGAATAGACATATACACATATATATTGTATTGACCGGTTAATGCGGTTATGATGAACCAATATTGATTAGCTATTCATGTTGTTATGTATTATTTGGGACCAAAAACGTGTGCATATTGTGCGAAAAATCTAAAATGTGACTCATTTTTAGAAATAATAAGAAATGTGGCGCATTAGGAAGCATAACAGAAACTTGTTTAAAATGATAAGTTTTGTTGCCTGATCATGTTATATAAATACGGGCTTTAAGATGGCGGCCGCCAGGTTGACAAAGGCAGCAATTCTGAAACGCGTTCCTGCGCGTGCCGAATAAAAGAAAATATTTTTAATTCTGTTGTTTGTGGAGTGCCGATTCCTTGGATATTGATGAAGGAAAGTGAATATATATATTTACTGTTGATGCATTGCACATCTCTTTCTGTGATTGTTTAACCACTCCGATTTTTCTTGTGTATACACATATTTTATTACATTTGAGTTAAATGCTTATTTTCATATATTTGTGTGCTTTTATTTCATATCTGGGAAGTGCCTCAATAAATTCATTACTCAGACTAAGACTGCTGCATTCTTTGGCATAGTTTCCTCTTAGATTAAACAAGAGCAACACATGCTGCCAGATAGTAGAGGAGGTGGGGTACCCCAAGACCACTGCGCTCATATGGGAGGGTTAGAATTTCCCATGAGACGCGGGAGTGCTTATGTGCCCACACAAGCCGTATCAACAAGCCGTGAAGGGTGTCAAAGAAGGAATTTGTGAGTGGGAGGGGGATATTTAAAAAATAGATATAGAAACTGGGGCAGCATCACCATTTTGTTGAGAGAGATGTGGCCTGCCATTAACAATTGTAGTGCTATCCAGTGATCTACCTGTGTGGTTAACCTCTCGATGGCGGGTCCATAGTTGAGCTGTATATTTTGCTCTTTGTCTTGATGAATGTGGGTGGCGAGTTTTTTCTTTAAACATCGCACCACTTCAGGTGGTAATCAGTGTATCGTTGGGAGGTGATGCCCATGAGTGGCAAAAGTTCTGATTTTCCCTAATTTATATGCAGTCCTGAAAATGGGCCGAACCGGACTATTTAATCTAGTACTGGCTTAAGGTTGTCATCAGGTCGGTGTATGAATAATAATATATCATCTGCAAATAGCTATATCAGGAGTGGTCCACTACTGAATTGCAGGCCCCCTGAATGTGTCTCTTCTGCAGACGGCGCACCAGAGGGTCCATTGCTTTAATGAAGAGTAGGGGCGATAGTGGACATCCTTGGCGGGTGCCCCATTCGATGAGAAGAGGAGGGGATAGTGTTTCGTTAATTCATATAGTAGCTGCTAGTGTGTATATAAGAGAGGGTTGTGTATCCCTGTGGAAACCTGAGCTTGCGAAGAGTGGCATGGAGGAATGGCCAGTCAAGAGAACCAAAAGCTTTCTCCGCATCCAGCAGCACAATCGCTGCCTGTATTGCAGGGGATACTCTGTTCAGTACATAAAAAAAGTACAGATTCTAGGGATGTGCAGCGATGAGGAATAAAGCCAGATTCAGCTGAGTACATGATTTGATCTAGGAGAAGGAAGAGGAGTGTAGCTAGCAGATTGGCAAGTATCTTATTATCCAAATTGAGCAGGGATAGGGATCATTAGGGGCTGCACTGGAGTAGGTCCTTGCCAGGTTTGAGTAAGAGGGTGATAATTACCTCTTACAGCATTGGGGGGAGTACAACGGTTTTGGTAACCTCTGCGTACACTGACAAGATCCCGGTCCCAGCAGTTGATTGCGTTTTATGTAAAACGCCCTGTGAACCCACCCAGTCCGGGGGCTTGTGACTCTTATAGGGCCTCTATGGCTTGTACTATTTCCTTAGTGGTGAAGGGCTCGCTGAGGAATTTTTGTTGAGAAGTGGTCAACCCGACCAGCGCCACTTCTGCAAGGTATTGTTGTAAAGCTGGATGGAATGAGGTGGGTTGTGCTGTTTAGAGATGAGAGTAGAAGTTGAAAAATTCAGACTGTACTGCTGAGGAGTCCACGGCTTGCATGCCGTCCTCCCTCTTCAGCTCTAATATATACGCAGCTGAGTAAGGCTGGTGTAGTAATATGGCGAGTGTGTGTCCTGGCCACTCCCCCTGTCCATATTTGTGGATTTTGGCATATTTCGCCATGTAATTTGCCTCATGTTCCACAAGCTTGCTGAAGTTTAAGAGTGTTTTGCGTTTGTGTAGTTTGCGTTTGATGTCGGAGTCTGTTAGCTGTGCCTTGACTCATGGCAAACTACCTTTGATGTCACACAGCACATCGGAATGGTTTACTATACAGATGCCCCTGATAAATACTTGAAATGACTCCCATAGGGTTACCTGGGTGTTCACGGAGACATCATTTAATGTGAAGTATTCGGTGATGGCTTCACCAAGCTTGGACTGAAAAACACATCTTGCAATGCCATATCGGGAAATGCCATGGTCTTACAATACCCCCTCATAAGGGAAGGCCGTGTGTTTTCTATACTGCCGAATGGTCAGGGAGGTGTTTGATGGAGGTGAGCTGACATTTGGGGCACAAACATTTACAAGTAATACTTTAAATCCCACGAGCACCACCATAACCAGTATATACCTTCCCTCACCGTCAGCTTAGGAAGAGTCAAGTGTAATGGATGGTGCTTGTACAGCAGGAGGCAGATGCCCTGGGAATAGTGCTGTAGCTAGCATGATATCAATGTGCCCCCCATGCAGATGCTAAGGTGTGTGGGGTGCCTGCAGGGAGGTGCGTCTCCTGCAGGAAGGCTATCTGCACATTGTGTCTGGTCAAGTACTGGAGTACCTGCTTACTTTTGGTATCAACCATGCCGGAGTGACGATGCAGTGGCAATGTACTCCAGTTTAATTTGGATTGGGATATGGTGGTCGGGAATAAGCATGGGCAAAGTTAGTGGTTGGAAACAATAATCACAGTACACAGAACAGTGGTTCCAGCTGCTGCTGCTTTATCGTAGTACAAAAGCTCTGGTGGATATAAGTGTACTCTTTCACTAGCAGAGGCAATGGCGTCAGTCTGGAGGAAAGATGTCGGAGGGGTCCGCAACCAGGGTAGCGCGTTCCAGGTTTGTTCTCCCGGTGGACAAGCCATTCTTGGTTTGCTATTTAAAATAGGTCATGTCATCAATGGGGTTGACAAAGTAGCGAGGTTTGCCATTCACATCAACTCGCAGCCTAGCCTGGTATAACATGCCACGATAAAGGCCTAACTTTCGAAGAGCGTTTTTAGTGTAATTTCCTACTGGCTTCCTGGACAGTGGGTTTAAAGTCGAGGAATAAGGAAACAAATATGCAGTGATAGTATAGTGGTCCTTTTTCTCTGGCGAGGCAAAGTGCTGTATTATGGTCCCTATAATTAAGCGATCTGGCAATGGTGAGGCGGGTCAGGGCCCCAATGTGCAGTGTGCCCTCTCCACCACGAAAGTAGAAATAACGTTTTTGACAACCCAATAGATCCACAAGTAGCCCCTCCACAAACAGGACCATACGGCTGGTATTCGTAGACTGTGCAATTCCAGAAATGCTTAAGTTACTGTGGTGGCCTCTTGCCTCCAGGTCTTCATTCTTAATAGCCACTATCCAGAGCCCAGTCTCTAATTTCTCCAGTCTTTTCCCCATTTTCGTAGTTCCGTCTTCTAATCTTGAGATGCGCTCCTCTGTACCTCCAGGCGAGTCTGTTGTCTGTTGAAACGCTTCCCCATGCTGTCAATTCTGGTAGTTAAGGTGTTAAATTGGGCATCAATGGCTCGGAAGCCAGCCTGGAGCGCTGCCATGACAGCCTCTGTGCCCACCATTTGTTCCGGCGCTGGGCCCCGGTAGCACCCCTTTCGATGCTGGCGTCGTGACATTCACATTGATTTTTGCGTTCTCCTCTAAGGGGAGTTTGTGTTGCTGCGGGTCCCCTCACACCATTTTTGTAGCAGAGCGTTGAGTGTTGCTCTACCTCGGAACTGCACGTAGGAACGATTCCCTATGGGCTATGGCCGTGGATCAGTAGAACATCCCTGTATCTGGAGGTGGAGATGCGTGGCACTGTGGTGGTGTGGTGGTGTGGTGGTGTGGTGGTGGATAGTGGTCACCCCTCCCAATGTGGCATGAGGCGAGGTGTTGAGTAGGTCTTGAGACCAGGAAAAAGTGGAGTTAGGCAAAATACGCTCTTCTTGTTCACACAGGATTGCCGCTCTGGTGGAACCGTGCCTGCCTGTCCCAAGGGGGCCTCGGCCGTGAGTCTTCGCATGTCACAGAATTATGTCGCAGTCCATCCCCAGGCAATGACAATATCGGGAGCAGAAGGGGAGTGCGTGTCCTTCAGTAATCACTGTTAGCAATATGGCTTTTTAGGGTTGAGCATGCGTAGCATGCGCTCGCGCATGAGTATCGAAGCGAGACACTTCAGGTATTAGAAAAGGGCTCGGAGCCCTGTCGACGTCATGTCAGTGTTTTTCATTGGTTCGTGGGCTTGCCTATTAAAATCTGCTTGCTTCCATTAGTCGAAGGCATGCATACGTCATGCCTTTTCCGGTGGCTAGCCCTCCTCGAGCGCATCAACCAAATACAGAAAACATGCGAGGCTCGCAGTTTTCTGTCCGGCTCGTGGACTACTTTTTCTCTATTTTCCTAGCGCGATTTCGCTTGGCAGAAGTCGAGCGCTTTACACACTTAATTACACTTTTTCGGGTTACGTACATAAATGCACTTTTGCCGATAGGTGAAAAGTCGAGTTAGGAGTTTACAACGCTATCAGCTCTAACATGAGTAAACACGAGACCCGTTGCATTGCAAATACTTGTTAAGAAGTTGACAGTGCTTGTTTGTATATGCTCCCCGGTGGGCTAATTGTAGTGCTGCGGGGTAGGGAAGGGTAACCTACCTTGATGGAGCTCAATTAACTGTCTGTTTCATCACTTTTTGCTGCAGCCACAGTCCTGTTTTTTTAGGCTGTCTGCAGGCCCTCGGCATGGCAAAATAGGCCTCGTTGGACTTCGTGATGCGACGTTAATCTGCCGTCATTTCTTGCAGGTTCCCTGGGATCTGGCAATTGTTGGGCAGATGGGTGGGGGAGAGGCAGGGGGGTCACCAGAAGTCTCCACAGGTAGCACCACACTGCCTGATCAGCCGCATGCCTAAGGATCATCCGAGGCCCTTGTCAGCTCAGGGCCTCTGAGGCGCTCTCGCTGAGTGAGGGTGGAGGGCTGAGAGATTGCAGTTCCTGCACAAGCCTTGAGAGATGTTGCGGTTCTCCCCAACCTCCCTACCTTCAGGTTTCACAGCCCTGCATGCTCCGCTGGGGTTGGACCCAAAAACAGCTCATTCAATCAGTTACTCGGGGAGCCGCCATCGCAGCTTCAGTGACAAGCAGCCATCACTGTAGTTTGCGTGGCCACGACCCCACATGTCACACATTACCATCCAGCAGCACATATGGGACGGAACTTTCAACATCCAATATAGCCCAGTTGTTCCATGTAGTCAGCTGTCACAGTGCCCAAGGGCACTCTACCCCTTAACCCAACCATACGTAATAGACAAAATCTTTGTAAATACACTTATACAGAAGCCGCAAGAAAGCTACCCATCCAAATGCAATTGCGAGTCAGTTAGATTTTATTAGGGCAATCTACTGTATTTTGAGAGCCTACTAGCCCATAGTGGCAAGATGACAAAGAACAGGTGAATGAGCAATAAAAATATGTGAGGGTTTGAGTGTATTATATGATGGGGCCTTATCGTGGAATACACTTGTAAAACCTGTCTTGGGTCCAGTCAGGCTTGTTTGGACTACCTTAAGCTCAATCCTGGGTAGCTATGGTTTTCTAGCAGCAAGGTCTGCACAAAAGATCTTAGTGTTACGCATTTAACAATACCCAACTAAGGAATAAGAGTCACACAACAGGAAGGGACCAGGAGACCAATTTATAAAATTAGATTATATGTTTATGAATTTGTAGAGACCTTGATAAGCAAAATCCACCAGAAAGTTCTGGAGATATTGATTTTTAAAAATATAAATACTTTTATATCCAAATACAAACAAGCATTGGTCAACAAAAAGTTTGGAAACTTTTCAAAAGTTTGTAAAAGTTAGTTTGGTTACTCTGGGCCGGTTTGGGTGATCACATCTGAGAGGATGAAGGTCTGGGGTGCCAATGGGGTAGATTTGGACAGTTACCTAGCCACCAGAGCATTTTCCAGTCCAGTTCCAAACTTTATAGCATGGCCGCTCTAGACTATAATGGAGTGGTCCTGATGCTGGTGATGCAGGGTGAAAGAATTGCTCAAGGATGCTCCGGTTGCTGTGTGGTCAGTGGGGGTGCCTTTATGGTGATTCCTCAGTCCACAGGTAATCTGGGGCAACTTTGACCACAGAGGTTGGGGTACACAAAGTCCTGTTTGGGCTAGTAGAAGTACAGCTGCGGCTGGGCTACCGGTCTCCAAGCACAGCACTGGGAACGAAAACCTATGGTGAAGGCTGATGTCCCTCTTGGGTGACCAGACTGGACTCTGACAGCACTCCTGAGTCCGGTGACTCAGGTGAAAGTTTTGGAATTCGAGGATCAGTCTCTTGGAGAGGCTGGTAGCTGCAAATCTTGTGCAGTGGTTACCAACTTGCCAGTTTGGGCTTCTTCAGCTCTTGTGTCTCTGGAGCTGGTTCTAGGGGATCAGCCAACTGATTCTTGGGGTTACTGCTTTGGTCTGGGACTGAGGCATGACTTTTCTCTACACCAGGAGCCATAAGCACAGTCCCACCTACACTAGCCAAAAGTGCAGTAGGTGCAGTCTTGCAGGTGGTGCAGTCTTTCTTTGTGCAGGTCCAAGGGCAGCAGGTCAGTCCTTCTTTGGTTCTTTGTTCCAGGCCCGGTGTGATCTGAGGTCAGGGTGCCAGGGGTGCCATATTTATCGCAGGAAATTGCTCTGAAGGACCACATGGTCACTAGCCAATGGGCTACCAGGTCCCCTCCCTTTGGGTGACCGATTTCCAGTGAAGTGTGGCATGTGGCAATACCAGAGTGCACTGTCCTAGTCACCCCCAAAATGTCTGAGCCTTCCCTCAACTGTGAGGAGCTTGGTATCCCAACCACGCTAGAGGTGAAGCAACCCGGGGGCAACATGCCCATAGGCAAACTGGTTTGAGCACTGGTCTTCCGTTTATGGCCCGGTCTCCAGCCTGTCTACCTAAAGAAAGGGGAGCTTTTCAGGAGTGTTATCACCTTTTTCCCACCAAAGCTGGTTTTCACTTTGAAGCTCACCTTTTGGGCTAACACCTGAGTGGCTTCCTGCTTAGGGGAAGTAACACCTTGCTGTTTCGCAGGTGTCTATTGTCCCTAAGTCCGAGAGTCATTCATACAACTCCCCAGGCGGCTAGAAAGCTGTCCGTTGGCCAGTGCCTGTGTGAGGCCACTGGACCAGCTGGGTCACAGAGTGGCAATGTTTTAAAAGTTGCATTAATGTAATAGTAACAATAAATTTGACATGGGCATCAGGTCGGGTTTAATGTCACGATTAATTTGACACCTTACAGTACCCAGTTAGGTAGTCCCATTCAGAAGTTAGCCAGGCAGTTGTGCCAACCGGTAACTCTGTACTAGCGAACGATGCTACTAACTTTTCCACCACAAAACAACAATTTTGGAAGTATTGCTGCTGAGACATTTGAACAATGTATGTCTCACTTAATAATATACAGCTCCCTTCCATAGGGCTCTAAAGGCCTTCCCTAAGGGGACGCTCACAAATATTGTAAAGGGAAGCATTGGTTTTGCAATTGGTTTAAATGGCAAATTCGAACTGGCAGTGTAAACACTGACCTTCCAGTCTGCAGTGGCAGACCAGGAGCCATTTTGCACCTTGTCACACAGGGTGGCACAATCAGTGCTGTTGCCCTGGGTGAACACTCAGGCTTACATGCTCTTGGAACCCTGTGTACCATGTACTAGGGACTTATAAATAAGTCAGTACTTGCCAATTCGGTATAGCCAATTAGACATACACTTTGAAAGGGATTAGAACCCTGGCACTTAGGTCCCTTAGAAGGCCCCAGAGCCCTCTCAGAGTGGTAAAACCAGCAGAATCAGTCCAAACATGTGGAGGTGAACATGCAAAAAGAGACATTTCTTTATAGGATGCCTTTAAATTTAGTTTTTATCCTGTCACTTTTGCTTTGCATTCAGAGAGAGGTCAAATGTTAGCTTATGTCTTTTTATAATTTGCTGCTTATTTTATTCTGGAGGTTGGTGTTTGCTGTTATTTCTCTGCCTGCAAAGTTAGAAGATGTTCTAGTGGTGTTCACAGAGTATGAAATGAAAGGCTGTAGGATGTCAGGTGTTTTTTCTGACACTGAACACCTAAATAGCTTTTTAATAAACTGTTCACACATTTCAAAGTATATTTTGTTATTTATGAAAGCACATTTTTTGTAACTGTGATCAAAAAAGATTTAATAGGACAAGAACAAATCAGAACACTTTACTTGGCAATGTTCAAATTATATATTTTTTTGCTGAAACCCAATTTCTACAGATATTGTTTTATCAGTAAAACGCAAGTTAGTGGGAAGGGTTGTGGCCATTTCAATGGAAAATGTGGTGTTTAACAATCATAGTGTGCTATCACCTCATGTTTTAGTTTTATATTTATTACAAGTGAGTTTTTACACAAGAACTGAGAAACTTTTTTGCCCTTCCCTGATGTCAATGATAGTAGTGACCCAAGAGGCAAGTCAGGGGTCCTGTGTATCCTATATGTGGGCTAGATTATTGTTATACATGGAGCTAAAATTTAGTCAGTTAAATTAAACAAAATAGGTTTTTTGTACATCAGAAATGCTGAACTTCAATATTCGAAGGCACTCTCATATGGAATAATCAAGAAAAAGGCAGCTTTGTAAAATATTTGCCTAGGATCACACTATTTGAGACCGGTTTACGGGTCAGGTACACTGGACTCATTCAGAAGCTCTCAGGCAAGGGTACTGTGCTCAGGGTGTCCCCTGGAGCTCGCCCACCCCCCTGCAGCCCCAGGGATGCAGGGACCTATGTCACGCCACTTGGCTTGGCAAGGGACAGCCAACTATCAAGCTCAATTAAATTTTAGAGGTCTTTCAGCCGAAGTGCCAACAACAAGCCTCTTCACTTATTCTCCCCCATCCCAGCCAACTATAGCCTCAAGGCTATGGCCTGGCAGGGGAGGAGTGAAATGCATAGAGCTGCTGCTGCTCAGGGGGCTGTGGTAATGATGGCCCAATGGCCACATCATATGCCCCTAGCCGGGCTGCTGCAATCTCAACCCCCAAAGATCCTGCCTGTCCATGATGCTGGCCCCACATTACAATGGCTTTGCGGAGAAGGCAGTAAGGCTCTCTGGGACGGTTTACAGAGCTCATAACGAAAACTGGCCCACAGGTGTCACTTAGGCACCCACCCATCACCCAATGCCCGCCTGCCTAACTTCCCAAACTGATGCTGGGCAGCAGTGACGCTGTTTGATATATTTGCCACTCAGATTTTGAAAGAGTCGTACACTCACTATATAAAATCAGCCATTAAAGTTTTAGAATCCGTTTATTGTTTACAAAACTTAGACAGTTTATACGAGAATAAAGGAATCATCTTGTGCACCTGCTGATGTCTCAACTAGAAATTATTAATGAGTGTTTATGTAGTTTGAATAATGAATCTTGTAGAAAATGAATAACGTAGAGAAAGAATAATGGGCAAGTTTGAAAGTGTGACCTCGAAGAATGGCCACCAATGTTCACGATATGTACTAATTAATGATTAATACTTATGAAATATTGAAAATGTATTAGATTAATGTAGTAATATGTCATATTAAGGGCTATGAAGTATGTTTCAGCTTTATTAATTATAGGCCTTAACTTAGCGAGTGTCTTGGCCTAGTTTTTGCCAGGCCTCATGCAGAAGCTGCATTTCTTAGCGGTTAATAAAATGCTGACGGAGTGAACTAAACTGTGAAATGTCCATTGTCTTGTTAAAGGTGCTTAACCGACACTTCCCGTGAGAACCGACTAACAGGAGACGACGTTTCTAACAGTGTAACAAATCGTGTGTAATGTGTGTGAGATGTACTTTCCCAGGACGAGAACAATTAAGACACTGACTGGAGTTGAAGATGCAACAAAATTGTTACCTGACGAGCCGGATGATGAGGACATCGTAAAGTGAACCAACCAACTTCATGTGAAAAGTGAAATATTAGAATTCATAGATTTGGTATAGAAATATTATTGGGTAGTGTATAAACGAATGATTAACTGACCAGTATGGAATTAGGGAATAGTTTAGGTGACTTTGATATAACAGAGCGACAGAGGAGAATTATTCAGACTTAGGCAGACTTTACCCCAATTTGAGATGCAATATATGAGAGAAGAAGAGACACGAGATTCTGTCATTGGGCTCATACTCTTTGACTGAGAGCCTGATGCTTTGCTGATCGATTGATGACCTGAGGACGAAGACTGATTCTGCTTGCTGACCCATGCCGTGGATGGGTAGATATGAAGAAATGCGACTGTTATGCATTTTATGCCTTTTCTTTCTAGGTACCAACTGCGCTGTTTTTGACAAGATCCATAGCTAGATGTTTTTCTAAATTTGTGTCCTCAATTGTTTTGCATGAAGCCCAACATGCTGATGCTAATCTGAAGTTAGTTGAGGGAATTCATATAATGACTTACGAATTACAGGGACTAATGTTTGACGAGTTATCTTGCTGAATTCTATGTATGTAATTACATCATTGCAGCTGACTCTGCTACTGATATGTACTGTAACTTTAGAATGCTTTGTGATTCAAGCTTTGATTAGATTGCGTTTCTTCCGTCGTTTTGGACAACCAGTTATGTTCTTATATGTGTTTCATTTGATTTTGAGATGAATTTACATGACTTTAGCATTCTTATTATAAGGGAAATAAACTTAATAAACTTTACTAAAGTTGTGGTTATTCATGACTGAAAGGTCATTGTGAGTGATATTCACTGACTCCATTCATTATTGATTATATTGATCACTAATGATTGTTGATTACTGCTTATTGAGTTAAATGATTTCTGCTCTAGAGCTATGGCGAGAATGTTTTAAACAAGTCAAAAGGTTCATCGACCTATTCGCGTCCCCTTGTAAGTTTACTTATTAAGGTCTGAAAGAGCCATTAGTGAAAATCCGTAAGGTTTCTGAAGAGATTGTGTTACCTTCGTGTAGTAAACCAGCAGCTTTGTTTTGGGTTTTTGATTTTTGATCAATGCTCGCAATATTTTGCATTAGTTTCGTGTGGATTGAAGTTTAGGAGGACGAGCCGCAAGACTTTGTCAGCCGTAGTATGTGTGAGTGTGACATCATTGGAGCCGCGCTGGGCTAGGTTGGTTAGTGAAAAGGGTCGCGCGCGGATTGGCAGCCGTCCGTGAGAGGCAATTGTTTGAGAACGTGGGTGAAAGGAATCTTGGGATTAAAAGTAATTTCTTGAGTTGATTTTGAATAAACAAAAGTAGAAAAGTTCAATTTGACGATTTTGGAGCAAATGCGGGTGGCGCTATATGAATCGAAGCCCCTTCCGAGACCAGCACAGTTTGAGGCATTAGCAGTTTGGGAACTGGTAGATAGACAGCAACAGCAATAAAAATGTGAGAAAAGAATCAGAAGGGTAGAAATATTTTAGCAGAAGCTAAATGGGATTGGGAACAGAAGAGATGGAGATCAGAGACTTTGCAGGGAGTTAAGTTTTTTCCAGCTATTACACAGGAGGATGAGACAGAAGGAAAGAAGGCAACTAGAAAAACTAATAGGAGCCCATCCCAGAGCAAAGAAGCTACAAGGTCTTCCATAGCAGAGGAGGAATCAGATGCTGAAGATTTTGTTACACAGACACTGAGAGACAGACCACTACCGTTTACGGTGCATGAGAGTGGTCCGAGTACTAGTGCTGATCCAACAGCCACGGCACAGGCAATGGGGACAGTGAGTCCGGTACAGGTTAATGCTAGCCTGACACCGAATGTGGTGCAAAGTAGTTCTAAGGTGTGGACTACTCCTTTAGTTCAGACACAGATGCAGCCGCCACAGATACAGAGAATTTATCCTGATGTGCTTATTTTAGAGATGACTTTGAACTTAGTGGTGCCTACTGAGCAGGTGGTTCCGAGACCAATGCTGGTCCAGACTGAGCCAACTCTGATTTTCTTGCCCCAAGTGCAGCCACAGGTAATGCTAAGATTTACACCAATAACAGGGACACAGGCAGACTTGATTCTGGTAATGAATCAGAGTATGGGAGTTACTCTCCCACAGAGTGTATGTGCCAGAACAGCCCCAGATGCAATATCGCTACCGATTACTGTTAGTCCAGTGGTACCATTATTTGCGCAAAAGAAGCCAATTATAAGTGAACAGGGAGCAATGTCTCAGAGTTTAGTGAGGAGGGGACCAAGTGAATAGGTTCAGGTAGTCTCTTCCATTGGTCAGACTTTTGATGTATCAAGATCATTGTTAGATCTTAGTCCACTTGTTGCACTACCAGAAGCTGTGACTGGACCTAATGCAGGTCAGAGCCTGAAATTATTGACACCGCAAACTCCGAGTGCAGTGGTACAGCAGGTGCCACTGGTTCAAGCAAGTAACATTTCGTTACAGGGACTGACAGCAGAGCAGTTAACTGAATGGTTAGACAAGCTGAATTCTCCACAGAATGCTTCTAAAGGCAAGGAGCAATTGAATTGTGTCAGACTAAGCATGGAAGTGGGTGAGCTAGTTGGAGGAACAATGGGGGTGAATAGATTTGAGTCCTACACCAAAGCAGAGTTGAGATACTTATGCCCAAGGATTACAAGAGAGATGGGCAATGTACATCAGAGATTGGCAGATTTGGCAGAGAAACATGGCATTAAAATTGAGAAAACTAAACATTTGAAGAGGAGCTGCAGGTTAGATTTTGAGGCAAAGGATTTTGAACAGATGAGGTCAGCCGGAATGAAAGTGCATTTTAAAGAACTATTGCAGAGTGCTCAGGTTGGGGGAACATTAGAGAAGTGGGAAGGCAGATGGGTAAAGAAAAGAGACAAAAGGAAAAGAGATTCCTTGGAGGTGACTGAGAATGTACAACAGGACAAGGATCCGGTGAAAATTGTGCAGATGAGGGAAATCCCAAGGGGAATTTTTTTTCATGTTCCTTGGAGTAGGAGTGACATTCTATAATTTACGAATGATTATCCAAAATTGAGAGAGAAGCCAGTAGAGTGGTATCAGCAGACAGACAGGTTCGTGAAACTTGCGAAGTGTTTGTGGGAGGACTTGAACACATTATTGGAGATAGTGGTTCCAGCTGACTTATGGGTCGAGTGTAAGAGGACTATAGACTGGCCAACAAGTGAACCGGAGAGAGATAAGAATACAGGTGCCCCGTATCCTGAAGCAATGAAATATTACTATAAGGTGATTGAGTTTCTGAAAACAAGGATTTTGTCCAAACATATTGGTTGGCAGAGAATTGACAAGACAGTGCAGGAAACAAAGGAGTCAATACACGCATACTATGAGAGATTGTTGAAGGCGTTTAAGGAGTATAGTGGCAAGGAAGCAATTGAGACAAAAGGCAAGCTGCTTTTTGTGTTCAGATTTGTGGAAGGACTGAGACCTGAAATAGCTAGCAAGCAAAGCCGATCGATGAGGTGTTGCAGTATGCGAAATACTGTAGTGATGAGATTGAGTTGAAGCAGAAGAAGTTGAAAGAGAAGGCGATGCAAATTGAGGCAGCTCAAACCGGAGTGCAGGAGAATTGTGTGCAGCAGATGCCACAGCAGCAGGGAAATGTCATGTTTCAGTCTCAGATGAGAGGTAGAGGTTGTGGCGGCAATATGAATTGTGGTCCAGATTTGAATGTAGTGTTTCAGAACGATGTGCGGGAATGAAGAAGCTATTGCTGTGTCACATTTGTGGAGCAGTGGGACATTGGAAGCGGGAGTGTGCAGGAAGCTGTTGTTCAGCAAGGTAATGACATTAATACATTTCAGAATGTGAGAGGACCGAGACTAGGGGGTCCCAATCCGAATTCTCAGAATAATGTGAATCAAGTGTAGAATTTTCAGCCCATGCAACAGGTGCAAATGCCTTGTGCACAAGTGTCACAATTGCACCCGATGCAGCAGCATGTTCCATGGTACCTAGACAGCAAATGCAGATACCTCAAGCCCCGATGGAGCAGCAACAGATGATGCTTTTTCAACAGGTCACAGGTCAGAGACAAGACAGAAGTAGTAACACAGTGCACCAATTCCCATTACACAGTGAGCATTAAATAAATGGTGAATGGATGAGTGACAGTTCAGATGAGGAGCAATGTATGCTTATAACTTCTTTAGAAGTAGATCAGAGAGGACCCTATGTGAGGGAAAAGGTTATAGTTTACAGAGTTTCATTTTTGGTGGACACTGGAGCTACATCCTCTACAGTGAGAAGTGCGGAAGTTCCGAATTTGCCCCTTTCAGGTTGAACAGTTCAGGTTGTGGGGGTGCGAATCAGTATTTGACAAACCTGATTACAGATCCAGTGCAAGTTGAGATTGGCAATTTCTAGGGACTGCATAAGTTTGCAGTCTGTGATTCGAGTCTGGTATCCCTACTGGGAAGTGACTTGTTGTGTAAGACAAAATGTTTGATTACTTGCTCAAATGATGGAATTGAGATTCAGACAAATAGTGATGATGAGGAAGACCAAGCCCCAGAAACTGAGTGTGAAACTACAAATGAGGAGTACCCCTTGATTTTTTCCCAATGTTCATAGTGAAAGACCTTCATTCTGATATGCAGGGAAGAGTGCAAGAGAATGTGTGGAATTTGACAGGGAAAGAAGTAGGGTTGATCAAAGGAGTGGAACCAATTAAGGTTACTTTAAAGCCGAATGTAGTTTTTCCCCAACTTCCACAGAACAACATGACACAAGACATACTGATGAAAGTAGCTCAGATAATTGCAGATTTTGTGAAGCATGGAGTCCTGAAATAAGTATTGAGCAGTCCATGTAATTCACCAATAATGGGATTGAAGAAGCCATGTGGGAAGGTTCGAATTGTTCAGGATTTGAGAAAAATAAACGAGATTGCGGTCAAGTGTTCCCCCATAGTGTCAAATCCAGCTGTGATAATGTTTCAGATTCCATGTGATGCAGAATGGTTTACAGTTGTTGATTTGTCACAAGCATTCTTTTCTGTGCCCCTTCATGAGGACAGCCAATTTCTCTTTTGTTTCAAATTTCTGGATAAGGCCTATTGCTGGTGTAGGCTTCCTTAAGGGTGCACAGAATCACCTTCCTTGTTCAAGCAGATCTTGAAATAGAATTTGGAGTCATTAGAATAGCCTTTACAAGCAACTTTGGTGCAGTACATTGATGACTTATTGATTGCATCCAAGACAAGGGACAAGTGTAAGTTTGACTCAATTGCCCTATTGAATCATTTGGGAAAATATGGTCATAAAGTGTCACCACTGAAATTGCATTACTGTCAGAGTGTAGTGAAGTATTTGGGTCACCAAACTGAGAAAGGGTCAAGGAAAATATCCAGAGAAAGGATTATGATGATACTGCAGATAAGTCCCCCAACCACACAGAGTGATGTCAGGATGTTTCTGGGAATGGTGGGCTATTGCCGCCAATGGATCCCGAATTTTTCAGAAATTTCAAGACCACTGCAGAAGTTGACTCATAAGGATGTCACAGATCCCATAGTGCTAGATCACGATGAAATGAGAGCGTTCACTGAGATTAAAGAGATTTTGTGTAGAGCTCCAGAGTTGGGTATGCCTGACTACACAAAGTCTTTCACATTGTTTTGTCATAAACGTGATGCATGTTCATTGTCTGTATTGACTCTGGTCCATGGAGGTGCTCATCACCCAGTAGCATATTTTTCAGCTACTTTGGACCCAGTTGCAGCAGCCTTACCAGGTTGTTTGCGTGCAGTTGCCACAGTTGGTCAGAGTGTTTCACAGTGTGAATGCGTGGTGATGGTATATCCCCTGTCTGTAATGGTCCCTCACTCAATTGAGATTTTACTGACAAGGACGAAAACCCAATACTTGACTGGTGCTAGGTTGACCTGGTATGAGATGAGTATTTTTGGAGCACAAACGTGACACTGAAAAGATGTACAGTGCTGAACCTGGCAACTTTACTTCGAGTGATACTGCTGAAATTCAAAAAGAGGAAGATGTTGAACATGATTGTCTTGAAGTAACTGAGCTGTGTACAAAACCGAGACCTGACATTGGAGAAACCTGATTGGACGAAAATGACCAAATTATTTTTGTTGAAGGTTCTTGTCTGAGAGACAACACATGGTCACTGAGAGCAAGATATGCTGTGTGCACAATTACAGGTACCTTAGAAGCTTCCTGGTTTCGAGGAGTGTATTCTGCTCTGGTAGTGGAATTGGTCACTCTTACTAGAGCGTGCCATGTTTCTGCTCCATTAAGAGTCACTATCTACACGGATAGCCAATATGGATTCGGAATAGTTCATGATTTTGGTCATTTGTGGTTGCCGAAAGGGTTCCTCACCTCTTCTGGATCACCAGTGAGAAATGGTGAAAGAATAAAGGAGCTGTTATATGCAATTCAATTGCCTGAAGAAATTGCCGTGGTAAAATGCAGTGCACATTTAAAGTCGCAGGACTATGTGTCATTGAGAAATAGATATGCAGATCAAGTCACAAGGTTTTGCACCTTGAACTGTATATCATTCAAGGACAAGTGAAAATTGTTACCTGAAGAAGACACCACACGTACGAGTTATGCATTAAAAGTGATTGACACTTTGGAAGAGTTAAAATCTTTGCAGAGTAATCTTGACAAAGAACAGAAACGTTCATGGAGTAAAATGAAATGTGTTCAAAGACAGGATGAATTGTGGGTTTTTGAGGAGGGTCAATTGGTTTTGCCAAATAGCCTGTTGTCTCAGATGGCAAGGTACTGTCATGGTCAGGCACACGTTGGGAGGGAAGACATGGTTCGTCTGTTCAAAATTGATTGGTTTAACCCTAAGTTTAGACAAGCTGCTGACGCAGTTTGCCATTGTTGTGTCATTTGTCAGCAATTAAATGCGGGGAAAGGGACAGTGGTTAATTTGAGCCACATTATAAGAGCAGGAGGTCCATTCAGCAGAATGCAGATGGATTTTATTGAGATGCCTGCGTGTGGAGGATTCAGATATGTGTTGGTGATTTTGTGCATCTTTAGTCACTGGATTGAAGCATACCCTACACAAAGGGATGATAGTCTCACAGTAGCGAAACTGCTCCGTAGAGAACTGATACCGCGCTCAGGGTTTCCGATCTTTTTAGAATCAGATAGGGGAAGTCACTTTAACAATGAAGTGATTAAACTACTGTGTGCAGCATTGAACATTGAGCAGAAGATGCATTGTAGTTAACGCCCTGAAGCATCACGACTAGTGGAACAGATGACTGGTACCTTGAAGTCAAAAATTGCAAAAATGTGTGCAGCCACTAATTTTAAATGTCCCGATGCATTGCCTTTGGTGCTGATGTCAATGAGAAACACCCCTGATAGGAAGACAGGACTGTCACCTCATGAGATTGCCAGCCATACCAGCAAATGCACTTGTCAACATTACAGATGATATGGTGTTGGATTACTGCAAGGGTCTGGCTGATGTAGTCCACTCTTTTTCTCAGCAGGTGGAGCCTACCACACTGCCACCGATCCATGATCCAGGGCACAACCTGAGAGCTGGAGACTGGGTTGTTGTCCGAAAGCATGTGAAAAAGACCTGTTTAGAACCTCGTCGGAAGGGACTGTACGAGGTGATCCTGACAACTATGACAGCTGTGAAGTCTGCTGAGATCCCTAACTGGATTCACGCAAGTCACACGAAGAAAGTGGCATGTCCACTGTGTGAGAAAACAGGGCTGATTGCAGAGGCCCCCTAACTTTTTGCCCCCATTTTTCACTTTTTGCTGGTGTTTTACTGACTCTTGGCGGTGCCCTGGGTACTGCTTACCAGTCCCAGGGCCAGTGCTCTGTGTAAAATGGATATGCAAATTAGGCTAATTATAATTGGCTAAGTGAACCTACCTATAAGTCCCTAGTATATGGTAGGGCATGTAGGTTTAGGGACCACAGCATAGGTAGTGCACCCATAGGTGCACTGCTGAGGTGCCCAGTGTCATTTTAAAGGCAGGCCTGCCTTGCTGGCTGCTTTTAAATTAAAGTTATATGCAAATTCGACTTTGGAATTAAAAGTAGTTCCAAAGTCTTAAACTACCTTATTTTTACATATAAGTCATCCCTAAGGTGTGCCCTATGTGCCCCTAGGGCTGGGTGCCATGTAACTATAAGCAGGGACTTTATAAAAATAGTTTTATAAGCCCTGGTGAGGTAAAAACAGCCAAATTCGTTTTTCCCTCATTGTAGTAAATGGCCTTCATAGGCTAGAATGGGAAGAGTTTATTTTAATTTTTAAAGTCTCCTTAAATGATGCATACCAAGAATTTGGTATCAAATTAATTGTTGTAATAAATACCACAACTTCCAGTTGTTGGATTTAATATAACTTGTTCAGGTAAAGAGTTTTAAACTTTACCTGAAAAATTGCCCATTTCAGCCCTGCATTGTTTTTGCTGCTGTGCTCTGATTGGCCAGCCTCTAGTAGCTTGGCCAAGCTGCCTTGATGAGGTGTGAAGTGGCCTGGCTTCACACAAAGGAATGTGCCTGTGGGAGGGAATCTCCCCTCAGCAGATGGTGAGGCAGGAAGAGGGAGGGCTGCCAAACTGGTCTTTAAAGGCAGAGAAGGACATTTGGAGCAACCAGCAACACCCCCACATCCTGCAACCCCAGACAACTAGGTGCCCCCTTGATTAGATTAGGAGAGGGCAGGAGAGGGGTGTGTTTATGATTTTTAGCCACACCAGTGGGTGGGCTCAGCCAGATGTAACCTCCAAAAATCAGATTCAGCCATGATGGATTTTTAGAGAATGTTGGCTCCTGGGATTGATTTTTGCCACACTTCCCAGGAAGTGGTCATCACAGGGGGAAGGACCCTGCACCTGATTGGAGAACCAGGACCCCCCTGCTTTTCACCCAGGAGCAAGGATAAAACTGGCAGACCTGCACCCACACCTGAGTTCCCTACCACATCCAACAAGGAAGAACAACAGAAGAAGAAGGACTGCCCTGCTGGACCCCTGGCCTGCACCTGGAACCTGCACTCAGAAGGACTGCACCAGCTGCACACTTGGGCTTCACCACAAGAAGGACTTTGCCTGGCTTCAACTGGTTCAAGGAGGGACTCCCTGTTTGCTACAGGTGAAAAATTGCTAACCAGAGTCCCCTGCACCAACTCCTGAAGAAAGCGACCAGCTGACCGCTGTCCAGTGGCCAAAAAGGAGTTTGTGCCAGGTGCATTCTGGGAGTTGTAGTCCGCACCCCCCAAGGACCATCTCAGAACTTCTGGACCCTTGGGGTGAACTGTGGACCCCAAAAGAACCTTAAAAGGACATCTGGGAGAAGCCCCAGAAGTTTGGAGAAGTTTGGACAACTTTTGTAAAAAAGCTCCATAGAGGGACCGACCCGCTGCGGCAACTCTAGCCGGCTTGCCTCAACCGCGACCCGGCCTGATTTGCTGGTTCGTCCCGGTAAAGAAAATCTCAGAAAAAGAGACTAAGTCCGAAGGTAAAAAGTTGACCGGGACCTCCCAGCCAGCGTATACGAGGAGGGCTCCATGGACGTCGGATCAAGATCCAGGCTTACCCCGGTCAAAGGATTTTCACCTCGAAAAAACGACTAAGTCCGAAGGTAAAAATCTCCACCGAGGATTCCAGCATCGCGTATCCGGAGAAGGGCTCCAGGAGGGCGGATTGGACTGGCAGGTTCGTCCCGCTGAAGAAAATCTTCGAAAAAAAGACTAAGGGCCTCATTCTGACCCTGGCGGACGGCGGAGGCCGTCCGCCAGGGTACCACCGCTGAATGACCGCACCGCGGTCAAAAGACCGCGGCGGCCATTCAGACATTTCCTCTGGGCCGGCGGGCGCTCTCCAAAAGAGCGCCTGCCGGCCCAGAGGAAATGCCCCTGCAACGAGGACGCCGGTTCAGAATTGAGTCGGCGTAGTTGCAGGGGTGCGACGGGTGCAGTTGCACCCGTCGCGTATTTCAGTGTCTGCTTAGCAGACACTGAAATACTTTTCGGGGCCCCCAGGGGCCCCGCGGCACCCCCTACCGCCATCCTGTTCCTGGCGGGCGAACCGCCAGGAACAGGATTGCGGTAGGGGGTGTCAGAATCCCCCATGGCGGCGCAGCAAGCTGCGCCGCCATGGGGGATTCTAAGGGCAGCGGTAAACCGGCGGGAGACCGCCGGTTTGCCTCTTCTGACCTCGGCCGAACCGCCGCGGTCAGAATGCCCTGCGGGGCACCGCCGGCCTGTCGGCGGTGCTCCCGCCGACCCTGGCCCCGGCGGTCTTAGACCGCCGGGGTCAGAATGACCCCCTAAGTGTGAAGGTAAACTTTTAACCGAGGCCTCCCGCCGCCTGTAGCCGAGCAGGGCTCCATCGCGGTCGGCCTTAAACTTTGACTTTGCCCCGGTCGAGGTGCAACCAGATGACCCGATTGGCGCTTTCTGTTTCTAGGCGCTAAAAAAATAATAATTCATTAAAAATTCATATATCCGGTTCCCCTTATCCGATTTTATTCGTTTTGGTGTCATTTTAAAGATAAAAATATAATCTATTTTTATAAATTGGTTTTGGATTTTTAAACTGTTTCCTGTGTTTTATTAAATTACTGTTTTGTGATATTTGAATGCTTTACACTCTGTCTCCTAAGTTAAGCCTTGACGCTCGTTGCCAAGCTACCAAGGGTTGAGCTGGGTTTAATTTACTGAGACCTAACTGGACCTTAGTGGAGGTTAGTGGCCTATTGCTAAGTGTAGGTACCTACCTGCCCTTACCAATAACCCATTTTCCAACACACTGGATCATGAAGAAGCGTTGTTGAGAGTACCAACAACAGTAAGACAAATCACAGCACCGCAAAAAGAACAAAGAGGAACTGAGGCTGAATCTGAGCTCGTTGAGGACGGTTCAGTTACTCCTGTGAGTGACGAGGGTGGGTTTCCTCCAGGAAAGCATCGGAGAACCTATCTCAACTGAAGCAACAGGAGAACCAAATCAAGAGGGGGTTCTTCCAGAAGCAGCCGGTTCTGAGAGACAAATAGAGCAATTGCCAGACCGAGAAGGGGAATGAGTTGAGGTGGATCAAAGTCAAAGTGATCTGACTCCTCCTGAACCGGTTGCAGGTCCACCAAGAGAAAACACCACAGAGAAAGAAAAGAGTTTGAGTTCAATCTTGAAGAGAATACTGACAGAAAGTTCACTGAAAGGAAGGAGATAAGTGCCCGAAATCGCAAGTGGAGAAAAGGAAAGAGGTGGTTGTTGAACCAACCATAGAAGAAGAAGTGGATACTACAAGAAAAGAGGAACTAAGTGAAGGAGAGCTGAATGGCGATTGAAAGTTGAAGAGAAAGAGAATAGCAAGTCGGATATACGCAGGTCCTGAATGGGCATATGCAACTACAAACAAATGGCAGCAAGAGTTTATGTCTTTTTATTTTGATAGAGAGGTTCCAAGTCAATATTTTGAGGTAACGTGAAGAAGATTGAGGAACTGAACTGTTGAAAAAATTTGAGAATTATTTTTGAGAAAGAGACTGTTGAAAGTAACCGGAAAAGACATTGATAACCTGATTTGACTTTTGAAACCTGATTTGGCAAGCTGCTAACTGATTTTAACAAGGAAAAAGGGTTCCTGGAGCAAAACTGAGCTGCTGAAAGAAGAGTTGTTTATTTTTGAGTTTTGATTTTGCTGCAAGTTTTCCTAAAAGTTACTTCTGCTTTCTGGTTCTTTACGGATCATGGCTGACTTTGATAAGCAGGTTAGATATGCTAGGTGCTGTAAATATATGAACATTGGTTTGGTAATTATGTGTGGGATATTGTTTATGGTGTTTATTGTGTGTATGTCTGTTCTTGACGCGAAAGGAGCCAACCGTACTTCCGCTTTTGAGACTTCTACTACACTAACGGCTTTAGAGAGGTTTAAGTTAGATGAGAAGTATTTGCATGATTATACTAATGTGCCGGGAGAACTTTCTTCTAATGTTTTCTATTGCTTATTGAGTGAGTACGTTGAGACGATGGATGCAAAGAATTATCTTGTGTGTACGCAGATTCCTTCATCAGTGGAGGAAGACGTCACATATCATGGCTTACCTTTAACCTACGGGATAAGTTGTAGTCTGTTACTAACAAGGTTCTGTAACCAGGAGTACATTCAGTACTTCCATTCTAACCATGATCTAGTGTTTTTGTTTGTTCCTGTCATTAGGTACTTGAGTAGAGTAGCTAAGGAAAATGAGATGATATTAGTTAGAGGATTCTTTGAACCTACATTAACCTTTGGCACAGTTTATGCGCACAAGAATAATCTGACATGCTTGCTTACACCTTTAGAGAAGAGCTTCTTAGATCATACTGATGACAGGAGAAAGGTGCTAAAAGAGAAATTAGAAAAAGGCTTAGAGAAACGGACTTACAAGAATGATTATGCTTATAGTGCAATTAAAACGCAAGAGAAATTAGCTTTAGATGCACTACACATAGGGAAGCTTTGTATATATAGCGCAGGGACACTTTATTTGTGGGTACGAGTGAATGCAGGTATGTGTTTTTGTTTCAGAGTAAGTGGACATTTATGTTGAATGGGCAGGACCCTGCGATTCCAGGGATTTATTATGTTTGTGGACTTAGGGGATCATTACAACATTGGCTGTATAAGGCGCTTACCGCTGTGCAGAAGATCGCCAATACACCGCCGCGGCCGCGGAAGACCGCCACAGCTATTATGACACACATCTCGGAATCTGCCGAAATTCAGACACCCACACAACACCGCCACACCAAAGGTCAGCGATAAACATGCGGAAACAAATCCTCCACCTCCACGCCAATAGAAACACGCCCATGCTATTACGACCCACGAATCCACGCAGCGGTCTTTCAACTGCGGTATTCCATTGGCGGTACACACCGGCGCACTCAAAATACACACACAGCTCCAAAACACCGCCACATTGGACAATTCAAAATACACACACCTGATACACATACACACACCACTCCCACACACCCAACACAATATAAAATACATACCCACATCACCCACAAACCCCTACAACCAAAAATTCTGAGAGAAGGCGAGAGATAGAGCACAGCTATTGACAACCCCATCACACCGAGGCACACAACACCATCACCCACACAACATCCAACCACAAAACACCACATACCACTACACTCACCACACTCATCACCACCATACACCACCCCACACATCACCCACACCACCCCATGTCACGCCAAAGACACCCCGCTTCTCCGAGGAGGAGCTCAGGGTCATGGTGGAGGAAATCCTCCGGGTAGAGCCACAGCTATTTGGCTCACAGGTACAGCACACATCAATAGCCAGGAAAATGGAGCTATGGCGCAGAATAGTGGACAGGGTGAACGCCGTGGGACAGCACCCAAGAAATAGGGAGGACATCAGGAAGAGGTGGAACGACCTACGGGGGAAGGTGCGTTCCACGGTCTCCAGGCACAACATCACGGTGCAGCGGACTGGCGGCGGACCCCCACCTCCTCCCCCACAACTAACAACATGGGAGGAGCAAGTCTTGACCATCTTGCATCCTGAGGGCCTCGGAGGAGTCGTTGGAGGAACGGACACTGGTAAGTCAAATCTTAACTATCACATCCCCCACCCTACCTGCATGCTATCACACACCCCCACCCTTACTCCCTCCCCAGCACTCCAAATCCTCACTAAGGTACCCATGACACCAACCACCCATCCCAACCCCAAGCCCTGCATGACACAACTAAGCATGGACACCCATCACTAAAGCATGGCCACTGCACATTCCCAGAACACCCCCCCCCAACCATCAGCACACAAGCCCCCACACAGGAATGCCTGCACTGGGGTTCACGCACACCCAACCATTGCACACCATGAAACACACACATGCAATAATCATGTTCTTATACCCCTGCAAGAACCCGAAAGGAACGTCACCACACCAGAGGGTCCAGACAACACCACTCCACCCCCAGAAGAGGCCCACAGTGATGACAGCAGCTCTGCCCCACTGGATCTTGATGACCAGCCCGGACCATCGTGGGCCTCAGGACAGTCGGTTCCCCGTGCCCAGACACAGCCCAACACCGAGCTTCCACCCTCTGGTAACACCAGCACAGCACCCACCCAGCGGGCCCAAACCTCCCTACCCAGGACAGGTCAATCAGCGGTGTGTCCACCACTACAGGGCACCCAGGGTAACCCACCACCCCAACAACAACAGGGACCTGGGGGCAGTGGTAGTGGGCACACGGTCCAGGGGACGGAGGCCCAGGAACACCGGGGAACTGGGAGGGCTGCTGTGCGACAGAGGGAGGACAGGCCAAGGGAACCTACTCTCCACGAGGCCCTCTCCTCCATCATGGGAGCCTACCACCACTCCCAGGAGACGATGGCAACGGTCCTGGACAAGTTGCAGGAGACCCTGCGTCTGCAGGAGGAGCAGTATTTGGGGTTCAGGGAGGAGCTCAGCACCATCGGCTCCGCCCTGGGCACCATCGTAGGGGTGCTGACGGACATTCAAAATACCTTGAGGGACACCATGGCACTCCAAGGGGCCCCTGACACTAGCCAGGACGACGAACTGCCCACTACCTCCGCCGGCGCTAGTGGACAGGACGCCCCGCCACAGGACCACCACACCAGCACCCCACCCCCTGCAGACGGCGAACCACCCAGCAAGCGGTCCCTGAGATCCAGGAACAGGAGAGAGCACGATGGCAAGACCCCGCCAGGAAATAAGACCACCCTGATTGTCCCCCCACTGTCCCACTTTGTCACCCTGTCCAAATCGGAACTGCCCCAGCTCCACTTCCAAAGCCCAGATGTCCAGTGTACCTGTGAGACTAATAGACTGGACTCTGCTATGGACATTCCTCCACCATCCCCCATCACCAGTTTACAACCCCACTTCATTTTTTGAGCACTTAAATAAACACCCTTGAAACACAAAAACATCTGGAGTCAGTCTATGATTTGGAACTTTGTATTATCTATTACAGTTTCATAATGGGTTACCCATTGGAAGGCCAACATACCAATGTCACTCATCACAAGCCCTTCAAGGATGCAAGCAGTTGACACGTAGGTTACCACACTTGTGAAACTGAAATGGAAGGGTACAACTCAATTAACAAATAGTGAGTGAAATGGAGGTACAGGATAGAGGTAGACGTGTGAAAGTTAATGTAATGTAAAACCAGAAAATGTCCTCACCTGTGTGTCACTGGAAATATTGCTGTATGACTGAATCCCTGTTGTTGTTTTCTTCTTCCTCAGCTTCATCCTCATCACTGTCCACAGGCTCCCAAGGATCCACAGCTGCCACAACACCGTCATCTGGATCATCCTCCTGCAGAAAAGGCACCTGGCGTCGCAATGCCAAATTATAGAGCATGGAGCAGGCCACGATGATGTCGCACACCTTCTTCGGTGAGTAGAATAGGGATCCACCTGTCATATGGAGGCACCTGAACCTGGCCTTAAGGAGGCCGAAGGTGCCTTCGATCACCCTCCTAGTCCGCCCATGGGCATCATTGTACCGTTCCTCTGCCCTGGTCCTGCGATTCCTCACTGGGGTCAATAGCCAGGAAAGGTTGGGGTAACCAGAGTCCCCCAATAGCCATAAACGGTGCCTCTGGAGTTGACCCATCATATCAGGGATGCTGCTATTCCACAGGATGTAGGCGTCATGCACAGAGCCTGGGAACATTGCATTAACCTGCGAGATGTACTGGCCTGCCAAACAGACCATGTGGACATTCATTGAATGATAACTCTTCCTGTTCCTGTACACCTGTTCACTCCTGTGGGGGGGGACCAGAGCTACATGGGTCCCATCAATGGCACCTATGACGTTGGGGATATGTCCAAGGGCATAGAAGTCACCTTTCACTGTAGGCAAATCCTCCACCTGAGGGAAAATGATGTATCTCCTTACGTGTTTCAGCAGGGCAGACAACACTCTGGACAACACGTTGGAAAACATAGGCTGGGACATCCCTGATGCCATGGCCACAGTTGTCTGAAAAGACCCACTTGCAAGGAAATGGAGCACTGACAGCACCTGCACGTCAGGGGCGATTCCAGTCGGATGGCGGATTGGTGACAACAGGTCTGGCTCCAACTGGGTACATAGTTCCTGGATTGTGGCACGGGCAAACCTGTAGGTGACGATGACATGTCTTTCTTCCATTGTCAACAGGTCCACCAGCGGTCGGTACACCGGAGGATTCCGCCATCTTCTCATATGTCCCAGCTGACGGTACCTAAGAAGGACAACAGCGAAGAACCAGTCACTATTCCTCCAGGTATGTACCCACAGTTACACACAAGACTACACCAGACAATAAACCCTTCCTGTATGTGTGTTGAGTATAGGCCTAGCTATGTGTGACGCAGTAGTAAATGAAGCCATGTGGGCCCCTGAAATGGCGGCTGCCTGACCTCTAAACTGGGACAATGGGATTGTGGGGTAACTGCGCTGGCGTTGCACACCGTCGCGGTAGGTGGTCGTAGACCGCGGCGCAATGCTGCATTGGTTAACATTGGACCCTATAGGTCCCAGGAGCCAATGAACAGGTGCACCGGTGGTGATGATGCGCACCGGCGCGGACGTCACAGCCGTGGACGTCACTGCCATTTTCTATCTGTTCAATCACTAGATACCTGACCTTCGACAGGAGAGGACCTACACTGCTAGTGCTGCTGTGACCTCGGTCTGGAAGCGACGATGGCTGTTGCGTCTGGGGAAAGGGCCCCTGCCTTCAATGCACAGGAGTTGGAGAAACTTGTGGATGGGGTCCTCCCCCAGTACACGCTACTCTAAGGTCCTCCAGACCAACAGGTTAGTACAGAGGGAGCACGTTGTATGGGCTAGACCTGGGTGGAGAGGGCTGGGTGGAAGAGGGAAGGGGCCAGAGTTCATAGTACATTAATGCATGGGAATGAATGGGCCACATGGTCAGAGTAGGGAGGAGGCCACTCACATTGACGGTGCAGTTGGTAATGACTGTTCCTCTTCCCTTGTGCATGTCATGTAGGTCAGCGCCCACCAGAAGAGGGACATTTGGCGTGCCATCGCCAAGGAGGTCCGGACCCTGGGGGCCCACCAGAGACGGGGCACCTACTGCCGGAAGAGATGGGAGGACATTCGCCGCTGCAGCAAGAAGACGGCGGAGGCTCAGCTGGGGATGGCCTCCCAACGTGGGAGGGGTGCCCGTCGCACCATGACCCCCCTGATGTTCCGGATCCTGGCGGTGGCCTACCCGGAGTTGGATGGACGCTTGAGGACATCACAGCAGACACAAGGGGGTGAGTACAACCTCATTCTGCGGACTTTGCGTGCAGTGGAGGGGTCTGGGTGGGGGTGGTGGGCTGTGGGTGTCCCTAGGCCAGGGCGAGTTAGGTTGGCAAGGCCCCTCCGTTATGTAGGCCATGTGGCACTCAACCCCACCTCAGCAGAGTGCCAAGTTGAGGTATATTTGCCCCTGTGGCATCCGTGTACGCAGATTTCCACCATTGCCATGTAGGCCATATCCCAGAAATTGCATGTGCAGAGGGCAGGAGCACGGCGTAATGCATGGGGCTGCTGCGTCTGTCTTGTCCGCCAATGGTAGCGGTATGCCATGCACTAAAACTCTCTTTGTTCTGTCTCCCCCCCTTTTCCTGCTCTCCCTGTCCTTTTGTACATCAGCATCATCAGGCGGAGGTACAGTGGCATCGGAGCACGAGGGAGCTGCATCCCACATGGCCATGGAGGGCCACACCACAGACTCTGAATGCACCAGTGGGACGGAGGGCGAGGGGAGCTTCACGTTGGCCACCGGATCACCAACCAGCGACACGGACTCGTCTGCCGATGGGAGCTCCCCTGTGATGGCGGCACCATCTGTGCGCCCCACTTCTACAGGTACAGCCGCCACCTCCCCTACCAGCACCGCCCTCCCAGCAGCCCCTCAGCGTTCGCCCCGTGCCCAATCACCCAGGAGGGTGGGCATCACCTTCGCCCCAGGCACCTCAGGCCCTGCCCCAGTCACCCCTGCTGCCCTCAGTGAGGAGGCCATTGACCTCCTCAGGTCACTCACTGTTGGGCAGTCTACCATTGTGAATGCCATCCAGGGTGTAGAACGAGAGTTGCAACACGGTAATGCATTCCTGGAGGGCATTCATTCTGGTCAGGCTGCCCTTCAGCGAACCCTGCAATCCCTGGCCTCAGCACTGATGGCAGCCATTGTCCCTGTGTCCAGCCTCCCCCCTCCAACTTCCTCCACCCAGACCCAATCCCCTGTACCCCAGCCCATCCCAAACACACCTACAGACCAGCATGCACACAAGTCAACACACACAAGTAGATCAAGCAAACATAGGCACCACACACACCACAGGCACTCACGCAAGCCTCATCCACATACAGACACAGCAACATCCACTGTCTCCACTGTGTCCCCCTCCTCCTCTTCTCCCTTCTCCCTCCCAGTCTCGTCTACACACACACCTGCTTGCACCACATCTACAGGCATTGGGACTCGCACCAGGACACCCAGCACCACAAGCCGCTCACCTGCACTCACCACCTCCACTGTCATTTACACGTACCCTGTGTCCTCTCCCAGTGTGTCTGTGACGCCCCCTCCCAAAGTACACAAACGCCGGCAATCACTCACCCAACATCCATCCACCTCACGACAGCCTCCAGTACCTGCACCTGCACTCAAAACACCTAAAGTGACACCTCCTACAACCACCTCCTCTTCCTCCACTCCCAGACCCCCTCCAGCTACCCATCCCAGTGTCCGTCAGAAACTATCCCTATGTCAAATTGACCTTTTTGCCCCCACCCCCCCCTCCAATTCATCAGTCCCGTCGTAGTGCCTCAGCCAAAAAGCTTCCAGTACCAGTGGTGCGTGTTCCAGGGCAGGCAGTAGGACCCAGAGCCAAGGCACTGGCAGCCCACCCCCTGTAAAGGCTCTGAAAATGGAGAGTGGACGACGGGACCGTCTTAAGACTCCTGGTGGGACAACAAGTGACATGGGATCGAAGGTGATTGGTGAGTCAGCTGTAACGCCAAAAAAGGTGGGGAAGGTCCAGAGGAAGTCTGCCCAGCCTGTTGTGAGTGTCACGGCGGAGAAGTGCGCCATCATTTCCGGCGGTCCAGACACAACCGCCAGCACCGTCGTCACTGGTCCAGAGACCACCGCCAGAGTCACAGCCCAGGAGGGCCCAAGTATCGTCACTGGTCAGGTGGCCACCGCCGGAGTCACAGCCCAGGAGGGCCCAAGTATCGTTACTGGTCCAGAAACCACCGCCGGAGGCACAGCCCAGGAGGGCCCAAGTATCGTTACTGGTCCAGAAACCACCGCCGGAGTCACAGCCCAGGAGGGCCCAAGTATCGTTACTGGTCAGGAGACCTCCGCCAGAGTCACAGCCCAGGAGGGCCCAAGTATCGTTACTGGTCCAGAAACCACCGCCGGAGTCACAGCCCAGGAGGGGCCAGGATGCCACAGCCCCGGTGAGCAATGATGTAACGTCATGCCACACACCAATGCCCATTCTAGGGATCGTCATATCACACACCAATGCCCATTGTAGGGATCGTCATGCCGCACACCAATGCCCATTGTCGAGATCGTCATGCCACACACCAATGTCCAGTGTGGAGATCGTCATGTCACACACCAATGTCCGTATCAGAACCGCCATGTAAAAGCACCGCTGAACAGGGCAAAGACCGCCATGGCAAAGCACCGCTGAACAGGGCAAGAACCGCCATGGCAATGCACCACTGAACAGGGCAAAGACCGCCATGGCAAAGCACCGCTGAACAGGGCAAAGACCGCCATGGCAAAGCACCGCTGAACAGTCCAGAACCGCCATGGCAAAGCACCGCTGAACAGGGCAAAGGCCGCCATGTCAAAGCACCGCTGAACAGGGCAAAGACCGCCATGGCAAAGCACCGCTGAACAGTCCAGAACCGCCATGGCAAAGCACTGCTGAACAGTCCAGAACCGCCATGGCAAAGCACCGCTGAATAGTGCATGCACCGTGTAGGAATGAATGGACCGCCACATCAGGCATCCTTATCCCATGTGCAGCTGGGACAGTCACAGAACAGGAACTTTCACAGGGAGACTCATCCAGTCTGGGCACCAGTCCCCCTCCAGAACCAGTAGTTACCTGCATCTACTTGAGAGACTGTGGCTTTGCACTCCCCAGGATTGAACAGTGGGCAACCCACCCACTATAGAGACTTGAGAGACTGTGGCTTTGCACTCCCCAGGATATGGCAGTGGGCAACCCACCCACTGTAGAGACTTGAGAGACTGTGGCTTTGCACTCCCCAGGATGGCACAGTGGGCAACCCATCCACTGTAGAGACTTGAGAGACTGTGGCTTTGCACTCCCCAGGATAATACAGTGGGCAACCCACCCACTGTAGATACTTGAGAGACTCTGGCTTTGCACTCCCCAGGATGGCACAGTGGGCAACCCACCCACTGTAGAGACTTAAGAGACTGTGGCTTTGCACTCCCCAGGATACATCAATGGGCATGGAGCCCCGTCGTGGATCTGGCTTCGCATTCATGTGGCTGAGTTGCCCCCCCTTCCCTTCCCCCTGAGGTGCCTGTAGTGTTTCTATCTGATGCCCCGGCAGTGTTCTCTTGGATTTTGGTCAGGTATCTATTGTGGGCCTCGCCCATGCATTTGTGGACTGTTGGTGCACGGACATTGTTGTGTACATATCTGCACTACTTCTCGAATTGTATGTGTAAATAAGAGTGATTTTGAAATATATATCTGTATATTTGTGTATGACATGTATATTGGCACATTACAATGTTTGCCCGAATTTCGCGTTGTCTTTGCATTCTTCCCGGGGGATTGTGGGTTGTTACTGTGATTTTTGTGACTCCATTGGTGTGTATGTTGTATAATGCGAGGGTGGGGGTGGGGGTGTTTGGTGGGTGTCCCCCTGACTTTTGCCTCCCCTATGTCGTAGGTGCAGTACTCACTGTTGTCTTCGCCCACGCTGGCGTTGATCTTCGTAGATGAGTAGGAATACAAGGGCCGGTAGAATGTGTAATTCCGGGTCCATGGAGTCCTCCTTCCTCGTGGGATGTGTTCAGGTGAGCGTTTTCCCATTGCAGTAACTGTTTCTGCCGTGTTTTTATCCACGGTGAATCCGACCCGGAAAAGGTGGCAGATTGGCGGGTTGTAATAGTGTGGGCGGTACATTGTCTCCCGCCTGTCTGTTGGCGGTAACCGCCGCGCTGCTTGTCTGTACCGCTGTGGCGGGCGGTGTGTTAAAGTGGCTGTCTTTGTTGGCGGTTTTTGCCAGGGTCGTAATTCCATTTTTTTGTCCGCCGGCCTCTTTGCGGTATTACCGCCGCTTTAACACCGTCCGCCAGGGTTGTAATGACCACCTTAATGCTTATTACCGTCTTCAAAGAGGATGGTTTGGGACATGTTATTTGGGAATAGTTTTCCCAAAGATTTACCAGATGGAGGATTTGAAAAAGTTTCCAAAATTGACTGAATTACAACATAAGAGGCAGAGGAGGGATTCCTCTTCTGCGATAGTGGGAGATATATTTGGTGCGGTGATTCCTTCAGTGGGAGTCATTCAGAATTTGATCAAGATTCAAAAGTTGTCTACTATTGTGGATAACATGCTGGCAAACTTTTCAGGGGCTATACTCCTGATAGATACTGAATTAGTTGCAGAGAGAGCTATGACTCTTCAAAATCGTCTTGCTTTAGACATTCTTTTAGCAAAGGATGGTGGAGTCTGTAAAATGATTAACTCTTGGCATTGTTGCTTGTACATTCCTGATAGTAGTAAAGAGATAAGAGACTTACTTACTAATCTGAGTAATGCAAGTGCTGATTAGAAGGAATTGAAAGAACCAGGTGTTTGGGAAAAGTTTGGAAAGGGGTTTGCCCACGTGGACCCTCGCCCTCCCAATCAACCAACCTGGAAGAGGGATCAGCGGAGTCTCCCCCCCCCTTTTCTTGTTGGGGATCCTAGGTACGCCATGACTTCTAGGTGGGGGAGGATCATCACCGGTGTCCACACTGGGGTCCTCTCGCGCCCCCACATCTCTAGCCAACCGTGCTGACCTCCTCCCTTCCTTGGAGGAGCGGAAGATTGCCTGAGGCAGCATTTGTGCCTAGACCCACGCGCAGCCCGGGAGACTGGAGGCCTGCTCTCCGAGATCCTGTTGTGAGTCAGCAAAAAACGCACCTGAAACTGTCGACCACCTGTCTCCCCTTCCACCCGCCCCCTCCCTTTTTTCTAGATTCTTCGCATCTGCAGCGCTAAAGATAGATACCCCTTGGATCCCTACCTGCACGGGAGAATGTGCAATGCCCAGGGGCAAGTCGGCGGGCAAAACACCAGGTAAGCCAGCCCGCCAACTACTTTTCTCCGAAGCCCTGCGCCAACAGAAGCATCCCTCCATGGAGGACCCTCCACCTTTCCCTCGTAGCCGCATGGCAGATGACACACAAGGTGCGACAATGGACCGTATACTACAGGAGATATTGGCGGTGAGTCGCAAACTGGAGGGCATGGACAGTGCCATGGAGGCGCTGACAGCGGAGACAAGATCTATGCGCCTGGACATAGCAGGCTTCCAGTCGCAAATCTCCGGGCTCGATCAACGAGTGGCAACAGTAGAAACACAGGTAGCCTCCTGGACCGATAGAGATCAAGAACTCCTGCACCTTCGTAGTAAACTGATAGACTTTGAGGACAGGAGCTGCAGGAACAACGTCCGCCTCCTTGGGTTTCAGGAAGGCATTGAGGGCGCAGACATGTTCTCCTACTTGCGGGAAACGCTACCCAAACTAACGGAGATAACGTTTGATCCCCCTCTGGAATTTCAAAGGGCGCACAGACTGGGTCCCAAGAGACAAAACGGTAACGGCCGCCCCCGTCCAATCATAGTCTGTTTTCTGTGTCACATGCAGGCTCATCAACTGCTACAGGCAGCCAGAATGCAAAGACCATTCAGATCGGCACCCTGGAAATCCGACTCTCAGCTAATTTCTCCAAAGAGACTGCCGAACGAAGGAAAGCCTTCCTATCCCTTCATCCTCGCTTCCCTCACCTAGACGTGAAATTCGGCCTGTTTGAGCCAGCCAGGATGTGGATCACCAAGAACGGGGAATTACGGAACTTTCACGACCCGGATGATCTGAGAGCATTCTTAGAGGGGCTGCATGACCAGTCCCAAACCATGGAAATGATAGCCCAGACCCTCCTGGACATACGGGACCTACCCTCAGGAGCCGGCCACCTGGTAACAAAATCTGAAACTGAAGGAAGATTCACTATAGATCCCCAAACCAGGGGAAGAGACTTAGACAGACTCACAAAAATCTATGACGACAGGGCCCAAGTGCTCCAGGCGGTGGTGATGCATACACAGACATTGGACAGAAACAAATCCCAATCCCCTTTGAAGCCCACGCCAGCCCCCACCTGAGGAAAAGAAAACACCGGGTCCTTAGTGGCACTCGCTACTGCTGACCACGGGCTGTCACGGATACGCCAAAGGGACCCAGCAGCGGAGAGGACGAACCGGAGTGATGAGTACCTAATTTTGTGAACTAACAGACATACTGTTATGGGGGGCTATCACTCCTGACTGTCTTTGATTGTTTTTGCTTGCCCCTGCCTGTTATTATCACGTATGCCCGTACATTTTTCGCTTTTATTTTTCTTTCTAGAAACCCAGAAATATGTTTGCCTTCAGCAGCCTGAGCCCCGCTCTATTTGTTTACCTGCTTAAAAACAAAAGAAAAACATCAGGCACTTCCTTAGAACTGTTACATTGTTTCCACTTGTTAATAATTTGTTCTGTCTTTGATCGCTTTTCATGATTGTTGTTAATTGCCCACTATCGGCGGTAATGTATAATTGCAACAGGCTAACACATAGCAGAAGCGCAGCACCTCCCTCTCCCCCACTGCGTTCCACCCACCCCTCCTTACCCTTCCCTCCGCTCCCCCTCTCCCCCCCTTTTCTTTTTCGGATTTAGGAAAAATTAAAAAACCACAATACGCTGAAACTATTTCTATACTCTCCTAGACGCGACCTAGGCACTGATCTTATTTTCCAACATCCTTGCAGGTTCACACAACACCTTTCCCCTGTCCTTCGCTCTCCCCCCCCCTTTCCCCCTCTCCCCCCTTCTTGCGGTACAGTGCCGCCCGCTTTCGGACCTTTGGACTTTTGGACATGGGTCGCCACAAGAGCCACATATAATCTGAACACAGTCCTCTCCTCATACCCCCGCCTCCCTCTTAAGTCACCTAGACTTGCACACAAATGGGAGAACCAGATCAGGGGGGGCCGGGGCGCCACGTGTGCATCGCCTCCCTCGGCCTGGGATCCGCTGGTCGGGCACCGGAGCTCAATAGACCTGGGTTCTACACCCGCAGGTTACAGTTGGTGAACGCCGGGACCTTTGTCCCGATTTTCTTATCTTTCTTCTCTCTTTCAGCCTTGTTCATTTGTTTCTCCCCCACACACTTACCCCTCTCTCTTCCCTCTCCTTTTCTTCCACTTATCTACGCCTACCTTCTCCTTTTCCCACTCTCCCTTCCCGCCTCTAGAGTTCGCACCAAGTTCCTATTCTCCCCTCCCCCTCTTGCCCCTCATCCCCCCATTTCATTTTTCTCTGTCCTATCCCAGGTGTCCCCACACCTAGGTAGGTGTCCATAAGGCGCAGGGATGTCTGACACGAACTCAGCACCAACAGTGCCTCTACGGATCATATCATGGAATGTAAATGGCCTTACCCACTTCATAAAGCGAAAAAAATCCTATCCTATCTCAACTCCAAACGCGCTGATATCGCCCTATTGCAAGAGACGCACTTAGATAAACCAGAATCCGATAAATTGCGTGGAGATTGGGTGGGCACTGCCCTGTTTAGCTGTAAGCCAACCTCACCCAATACAGACAAACACCCAAAGAAAATGCGTGGTGGCGCTACTGCTTTGAAAAAGCCTGCTCCACACAGTTATTAAATCATGGACGGACCCTGAGGGTCGCTAAGTATTTGCTAAATTAAAGATAGGCGGCTCCTCACTGTGTGTGGGCTCTGTCTATGCACCAACCGGCCCAAAATGCCTCTTTTTCCTACAACTCAATCGTCTCCTGACTGAGATAGGGGCATCTTGCTATGTAATAGGGGGTGACTGGAACCTAGTCAGAGATGCAGTACTATACAGAACGGGACCCTTGGACGTAAGCAATAATGCAGACAGAGCCCTACAGACCGACATACTATCGGACAACGGCCTAGTGGACCACTGGAGGCTCATACACCCGACAGAAATGGAATTTACATTTCTCTCACGGTACCCAATCCCGCCTCGACTATTTTCTCTTATCCCATAACCTGGTGGCCCACACTCAAGACGATTGTATACTGGAAGGTTGCCTCTTGGACCACTCCCCAATCAGCATAGCCATCCGACTTGGTCTTGTATCCCCAGGTCGCAAACCCTGGAGATTTGCAGTCCATCGCTATCGTTCCCCCCAGGGAAAGCTACAGTTACAGGATCATGCAGCCACGTACGCCCAAGACAACTGAGGTACTGTTGACTCTAGTTGAATCATGTGGGCTGCAGCCAAGGCAGTGATACAGGGACAGCTAATGAAAGACGCTGCGCTGGTGAACAGGGACAGAAAGGAGAAACAGGCGACACTAGAACTCGACATTCGTCGGCTTACTAGACAATACACCGCTCACCCCTCTTTCTCAGGGCACCACAACTTAGAACGTGCCCAAATGACCCTCAATGAGCTATACACCTCCCAGGTTGAGTATGCCCTACAGAGGCTACAAGGCAGACATTACAAACAGGGCGAGAAGGCAGGATGCCTGCTGGCAGCCCAGCTTCGCCAGAGGACAGCTGCTCTCGCTATCCCGGCCATCCGTGCCTCCTCCGGAGAAATACTAACACACCCGCAAGCAATCGCAAACAAATTTGCATCCTTCTATAGGCACCTTTATACTCCAGAGACAACATCCAGTTCCGCCCAGATCACAGCTTTCCTGGAGGGCCTTGACCTACCCTCCTTGTCAGAAGAGGGGCGTGGCCTTCTAGAAGGGGAAATAAGCAGTCAGGAAATAGAAAGAGTTATCTCAGACCTTCCATACCACAAATCACCCGGGGAGGACAGGTTCCCGGCGGAATTCTATAAATGGGTAGGGAAAGAGGCGATTGACATCCTACATGCGGCCGTGAATGAAGCCTGCTCGGTGCAGGCCCTGGGGGCCATCTCCAACAATGCCACGATAGCCATCATACTAAACCCGGGCGGGATACCTTGCTGTGTGGCAGTTACCAACCCATATCTCTCCTAAACGGTGATATCAAAATACTAGCAAGCATCCTAGCAAATAGACTAAGCAAAGTTATACCGTCCCTGATCCATCACACGCAAGTGGGGTTCGTACCGGGCCGCACCTCTAGGAACCACTTGCGCACCCTATGCCACACCCTATGGACCTCGAGGGACCTACCGGAGGCGGAGCTGGCTCTGTCCTTGGACGCCGAAAAGGCGTTCGATTGCATAGAGTGGCCCTATTTGTTTACGACACTGGAGAGATTTGTTCTGGGAAACAGATTCATCTCAATGGTGCGGTTATTATATGATCAACCTGCGGTGAGAGTTAACTGCGGAGGCTTCCTCTCAGACCCTTTCCCTATCTGTAGAGGCACACGACATGGTTGCCCCCTTTCACCCTTCTTGCTCCTGCTAGCAATGGAGCCCCTTGCTGCAGCTATCTGATCTTCCCCTTCCATAATAGGCCTTACACTGCCTGAAGGCATTTCTAAAATCTATTTATATGACAATGACGTCCTACTAACTCTCACGGATCTAGAACAATCCATCCCAGCGTTGCTGGAGGTCATAGATGGGTTTGCAACCCTCTCCGGCTACCGCATCAACTGGGATAAGAGTGAGGCGCTCCCCCTCTCGCGGATGACTACAAGAGCAGCCCTCCTAGGCTTCCCATTTCGCTGGACACTGAAACGCCTCAAATTCTTGGGGGTGCTACTCAATCTGGGACTGGTGCACATGGTGGAGGACAACATTGATCCCCTCATCGCATAAACGAAACTTGACTTTTCAAAATGGAACCAACTGGGCCTCTCTATGTGGGGCCGAGTACAGGCGGTCAGGATGGTCACGATGCCCCACTTCACTTATATTCTGGGACTCCTCCCGCTGCAGGTGCCCCTACATACGCTACGAAATATAGATGCACTCATCAGATCATTTGTATGGGGCTCAATGCGACCACGCTTATTGCCTGCCAAGCTCATAACCCTTCGCTACCATGGGGGCATGGGGCTACCGTCGTTAGAGCATTATTCACTAGCACTACACCTGTCCCAACGGTCCCACGTCTTGTCCAAAGTGCACGATCCGCCTCAGTGGGTTGCTGTGGAAAGGTTGCTGTTATTCGCGAATGAGGGACTCGGAGGGCTCTACCACGACGACCTCCCATCCGCCAAATCGGTGAATCCTATTTTGAAGGCATCCCGGGCAGCCTGGCGAAGGGCTCATCGCCTGCTTGGGGTTCATCCTCTCCTCCACGCTCAAGCACCTCTGTGGTGCAACAGTGGACTCCGAATAGGCGGTGAAGTGCTCAATTAGCCACAGTGGAAGAGGGCTGGCATCCACACCCTCTCCCAGATCCTGGAAAATGATACAATCAAATCTTTTCTTAGACTACGGGAATAATTCAATCTCCAGCCAAGCCAAGAGTGGAGATACCTGCAACTCAAACACTGCATTAGCCAGGGGACCGACATTGCCCGACGGGGGTCCCAGTCTTCACCTGTGGTGGCCTACCTTCAACAATGGGGGCAACACAGGGGAGTTATGGCGGGTCTCTATGACCTACTCACGAGGTCAAACCCGATTACAAAAGACATTTGACCCAGATAACTGGAAGGACATTCTAGAGGCCCTGGACATAGGTACCCGGAAGGTGCGTTTAAAGTTTTGCCTCTTTAAGGTCCTGCACGATTGGTATTGGTCCCCAGCGAAACTGCATAGAACAGGACTGCTTCCACATGCGAAATGTTGGTGATGCTCAGAGATATGCTGTGACCTAAAACATATCTTAACTGACTGCCCAATGATACGACCACTATGGGATGCGGTGGGCTCCACTTTGGCCGACTCCATGCTACTTCCGTCACCACTTCCTCCCTCTCTCCTACTTTTACAAGACACAACTTCCCTCCCGGATCTCTCTAGACCACGCAAAAGGTTGCCACACACAGCATTAGCCACCGCAAAAATCTGTATCCTCCGTCACTGGCGATCAACGACCTCCCCAACCCCATAACGTTTTGTCCACATAAGCTACCCACGCCAAATTTGCGTCCTTTTTTCCAACATCTTAGGGATTCTAGAGGTACCCAGACTTTGTGGGTTCCCCTTAAGGAGACCAAGAAATTAGCCAAAATACAACAAAAATGTTGTTTTGAAAAAAAATGGGTATAAAGGGCTGCAGAAGAAGGCTTGTGGTTTTTCCCCTGAAAATGGCATCAACAAAGGGTTTGTGGTGCTAAAATCACTATCTTCCCAGCTTTCAGAAACAGGCAGACATGAATCAGAAAACCCCATTTTCCAACACAATTTTGGCATTTTACTGGGACATACCCCATTTTTACTATGTCATGTGCTTTCAGCCTCCTTCCAGTTAGTGACAGAAATAGGTGTGAAACCAATGCTGGACCCCCGAAAGCTAAACATTTCTGAACCCTAGACAAAATTCTGAGATCAGCAAGGGGTCATTTGTGTAGATCCTACAAGGGTTTCCTGCTGAAAATAACAGTTGAAATAAACAAATATTGAAATTGAGGTGAAAAAACAGCCATTTTTCTACACGTTTTACTCTCTAACTTTTTCCTGCAATGTCAGATTTTTTAAAGCAATATACCGTTACGTCTGCTGAACTCTTCTGGTTGCGGGGATATATAGAGCTTGTAGGTTCATCAAGAACCCTAGGTACCCAGAGCCAATAAATGAGCTCACCTTGCAATGGGTTTTCATTGTATACTGAGTATACAGCAATTCATTTGCTGAGATATAAAGAGTTAAAAATAGGTATCAAGAAAACCTTTGTATTTCCAAAATGAGCAGAAGATAAGGTGTTGAGAAGCAGTGGTTATTTGCACATCTCTGAATTCCGGGGTGCCCATACTAGCATGTGAATTACAGGGCATTTCTCAAATAGACGTCTTTCTTACACACTGTCTTACATTTGGAAGGAAAAAATGTAGAGAAAGACAAGGGGCAATAACACTTGTTTTGCTATTCTGTGTTCTCCCAAGTCTCCCGATAAAAATGGTACCTCACTTGCGTGGGTTGGCCTAACTCTCGCAACAGGAAATACAACATGAACACATCACATTTTTACTTTGAAATCTGACATGTTTTTTGCAAAGGCCCTAGCTGTAGATTTTGGCCTCCAGCTCAGCAGACACCTAGGGAAACCTACCAAACCTGTGCACTTTTTAAAACTAGACACCAAGGGGAATCCAAGAGGGGGTGACTTGTGGGGCTCTCACCTGGTTCTGTTACCCAGAATCATTTGCAAATCTCAAAATGTGGCCAAAAAACCCACTTTTTCCTCCCATTTTGGTGACAGAATGTTCTGGAATCTGAGAGGAGCCACAAATTTCCTTCCACCGAGCGTTCCCCCAAGTCTCCCAATAAAAATGATACCTCACTTGTGTGGGTAGGCCTAGCGCCCGCGACTGGAAATTCCCAAAAACACAACGTGGATACATCAGATTTTGTAAAGTGGCTAGCAGTGGATTTGGCCTCTAGCTCAGTAGGCACCTAGGGAAACCTACCAAACCTGTGCATATTTGAAAACTTGACACCTAGGGGAATCCAAGATGGAGTGACTTGTGGAGCTCTCACCAGATTCTATTACTCAGAATCCTTTGCAAACCTAAAAATTTGGCCAGAAAAATACTTTTTCCTCTCATTTCGGTGACAGAAAGTTCTGGAATCTGAGAAGAGCCACAAATTTACTTCTACCCAGCGTTCCCTGAAGTCTCCCAATAAAAATGGTACCTCACTTGTGTAGGTAGGCCTAGCGCCTGCGACAGGAAATGTCCCAAAACACAATGTGGACACATCACATTTTCCCTAAGAAAACAGAGCTGTTTTTTGCAAAGTGCCTAGCTGAGGATTTTGGCCTCTAGCTCAGCCGGCACCTAGGGAAACCTACCAAACATGTGCATTTTTGAAAACTAGACACCTAGAGAAATCTAAGATGGGGTGACTTGTGGGGCTCTCACCAGGTTCTGTTACCCAGAATCCTTTGCGAGCCTCACAATTTAGCCAAACAAACACTTTTTCCTCACATTTTGGTGACAGAAAGTTCTGGAATCTGCGAGGAGCCACTAATTGTCTTCCACCCAGTGTTCCCCCAAGTCTCTCAATAAAAATGGTACCCTACTTGTGGGGGGTAGGGCTAGTGTCCGCGAAATGAAATGCCCCAAAACACTATCTAGACACATCAAAATTATCAAATACAAAACTATCTGTTTTTGCGGGGAGGGTACCTGCGTTTTTGGTCCTGGGCTCAGCAGATAGCTAGAGAAACCTACCAAACCCAGACATTTCTGAAAACTAGACACTCGAAGGAGTCCAGGGGAATTTGACTTGCGTGGATCCCCCAATGTTTTCTTACCCAGAACCATCAGCGAAACTCAAATTTAGCTAAAAAATCTATTTTTTCCCACATTTCTGTGTAGGATCACCACACCGGGACAAATTTCCTACCACCTAACATTCCCCTCAGTCTCCCGATAAAAATGATACTGCCCTTGGGTAGGTGGGCGAAGTGCCTGTGATAGGGAAGAGCCAAAAAACACGTAGAAATTGAGGGGGAACCAAAGCGGTTCCTAAAGGGCAGTTTGGAAAAAAAAAAATTTAGGCTGACAAGTGCAGCAGAATTTTTATCAGTATAGATGGGACAATGCTGGGTGGTAGAAATTTTGTGGATTCCTTCAGATTCCGGAAGGTTCCATCAAAACAATGTGGGAAAAATGTGTGATTTCCAGCAAAGTTTGTGGTTTGCAGGGCCTTGTGGGTGAGAAAATGGTGCGGGGTTTATGTGAAGCACACCACCCTGGAATCTCCCAGATGTTTAGTTTTCAGATGTGTCTAGGTCTTTTGGATGTTTCTACATGGCAACATCCCAAAGTACAAAAAGTGCAGCCCTCACTATTCCAAGTGGGACGATTTTGAGAGTTAGCCAAGCTCTCATGGCCCAAATGTAAAACCAAAACCCAAAATAATCAACTGTCCTCTTGCTTACCGTGGGATAAGATATTTTAGTGTGCGGGGGGAGAGCTGAAACACTGTTACCCCCTTCAGCTAGGGTGGGGGCATAACCAGGCTCATACTGGTTGGTAGCCACCAACCCACTATTTTTGTATTTTTTTTTTTAATTCCCTGGCATCTAGTGGACTTTCTGCCACCCGGGGTGTGGATCTAAGGTAATTGCCCCATCTGCCCACTGGTGGGCAAAACAACCTTAGCCCCATTTATTTGGAATGGGGGGATGGCCATACCCCCACCCTCATAGATTGAAAAAAAATCTTCCCTGGTCTCTGGTGGGCTTTCTGCCCCCCTTGGGGGCAGATGAGCCTTACAAAAATAGGCCATATCTGCTCCCAAGGGGGGCAGATATGGGCAACAGTAATGTGCCCCCATGAGGAGCGACCCTTGCCCAAGTGGCTGCCCCCCCAAACAAAACACACACATACATACACACCAGTCCCTGGTGCCTAAGTGGTTTCTGCCTCCAATGGGGGGCAGAAATGGCCTAAAATAAATTCTCCGCCCGGGGGAGCAACCCTTGCCTAAGGGGTTGTTCCTCTTGTATGAAATTGGCCCAAAAAGAAATCCCTGGTGCCTAGTGGTCTCTGACCTCCCTTGGGGGCAGATCGGCCTAATACAAATAGGCGGAAAAAAATGGGCCCCCCAGGGGAACAACCGTTGCCTAAGGGGTCGCTCCGCTTGCATGAAATTGACGCAAAAATTAAAATCCCTGGTGTCTAGTGGTTTCTGCCCCCCTTGCGAACAGATTGACCTTACAAAAAATAGGCCGATCTGCCCCCAAGAGAGGCAGAAATGGCCTAAATACAATTTGCCCCCCAGGGGAGCGACTCTTGCCTAAGGGGTCGCTCCCCATATCTAAAAAACAAAAGTAAACATAAACAAAAATATATCCCTGGTGTCTAGGGGTTTCTGCCCCCCGGGGGCAGATCAGCCTAATTATAATAGGCCGATCTGCCCCCGGGGGGGCAGAAAAGGCCTAAAAATATTTTGCCCCCCAGGGGAGCGACCCTTGCCCTAGGGGCCGCTCCGCTTATGCTCAAGTATTAAAAAAAAATCCTTGGTGTCTAGTAGTTTCTGCCCCACCCTTGCATATTGGCCTAATAAAAATGGGACGTCACTGGGGGGTCGGGGTGGAAGGGGAAGCGATTCCCCTTTCAGCCCTGCCCTGGGGGTAGGGGGGGAGACCCTCAGGGGGAGCGCCAATGCTTCCCCGAGGGCCTTTACCAGGATGTAGTGGTTACGTCTGTGGCGCCTCAGTGCCTTGCCACCAGACGTATCTACTATGTCCTTGGCGGGGAAGGGGTTAAGCATGCGGCTGCTGCAATTAAATGTGCGAGCACAGAATACTGAGGCAGCATAATCCTGAAGACATCTCGGTCCTCTTCAGTCCATTTAGATCCCCTCCAGTCCATTTACAGCCCCTCCCTGCCCCTTCAGCTGACTCCTGCAGCTTTCTGCTTTCTTCCTTTGTGACGCGTTTTTGTTTTTCTCTTCCTCCGTCATTCCCATATATGTCTTTTGCTTGCAATAAATGCTTGAGGTAGAAAATTAAGTGCCAGCCCTTAAAAATAAGTGCTGGTGCTCTGCACCGAAAACAAGAAGCACAAATTAAGCACTGTCCCACCCAACCTTGCCACATGCTGACCCTTTGCTCCTCCCTCTTTCTGTTGTTCTGTGCTATTCTATTGCCCCACCCTCTCTCCGTCTCCATGTACTGCCTGATTGACCCAGCCACCCTCTTGCCATTGTTCCTGCTGCAACATTGCCCCTCCTACCCTCCTCTTTCCATTTTCATGTGGTGCCTCATTGCTGCACCTTCTCTCCGTTGCTGTTTGATGACTCATTATCTGCTCACCCTGCCTCCATTGTCATCTGCTGTCCCATTGCTTGCCCACCCTCCCAGCATTGCCATCTGCTGCCCTCCTTGTGCTGCCCCATTGGCGACCCCCCCTTTATTACCATGTGCAGTCCAATTGATACATTGTCAGCATGCTGCCACCAACCCCTCCCCCCACCCTCCATGGTCTATGTCCTGCCCAAGCCCTTCCCAACCACCCTCCATTGACCAGGTGGGACCCAAAGGCAAGACATATTTGCTTTGCCAATGCTTGTGCCAGTATGCAAGTAGGGTGATTTTTACTGCCCTAAGCAGCTTATTTTCAGTAAGTGATCTACTTTAGTTTGATGTTCCAACATGGGGGAGCAAAGAACTAGTAGGGCAAAAATGGTGTCCTTTTGCTTGATTATGCCCAGACATTTTGCTTCTGACCTCCTGTTTTTGATCCTGGACTGACTATCGTTTTTGCTGGCTTTAGGACTCTGGACACTTTACCACTGCTGACCAGTGCTAAAGTGCAGGTGCTCTCTATCTAAATTGTATTGGTGACTGGTTTATCCATGATTGGCATATTTGATTTACTAGTAAGTCCCTAGTATAGTGCAACATGGGTGCCCAGGGCCGGTATATCAAATGCTACTAGTGGGCCTGCAGCACTGGTTGTGCCACCCACATGAGTAGCCATGTAAACAGTTCTCAGGCCTGCCATTGCAGTGTCTGAGTGTCCAGTTTTAAACTGCCATTTGACCTGGCAAGTGCAACAATTTGCCAGGCCCAAACCTTCCCTTTTACTACATGTATCACCCCTAAGGTTGGCCCAAGGCAGTCCCCTGGGCATGGTGCAGTGTATTTAAAAGATAGACCATGTACTGGTGTGTTTTACATGCCCTGATAGGAAAATACTGCTAAATTTGTTTTTCACTATCACAAGACCTATCTCTACTATAGGGTAACAAGGGGATTGCCTTGAAATATCTTTAAAGTGCAATTTCCCTTTGGGAGCAGATGCAGATTTGGAGTTTGGGGTCTCTGAACTCACAATTTAAAAATACATCTTTTGATGAAGATTGTTTATAAAGTGTAAGTTTGAAAAACTGCACTTTTAAAAAGTGGGCATTTTCTGGCTTTATCATTCTGTGCCTATGCCTGTCTGTGGAATACACATCTGGGTCAGGGTGACAGTTGGGCTATTTGTGAATTCACTCTAGACAGTCACACAAAGGGTGCTGAGGTGTGTCCTGCATATCCTGATGGGTCATCCTCAGCTAGAGTGGTGGAAAGAGCTGACACTTGCACCTGAAAAGGGCTGTGCCTGTCCCTACACAAAGCAGCCTGCAAACTCCCTGGAGTGTATCTGTGGCCAGGGCAGGAAAGGCAGAGTTGTGTGCACTACAAAGGGGGTTATTACAACTTTGTTCCATAGGATATAATGGACTCGTAATACGGCTGGTGGTATATCCGTCACTTTACCATCACTTTTGGGACGGATTAACACCTCCTCCAAAGTTGTAATAACCCCCAAAGTCTTCACTTTGAAAATTGCCTACTTAGAAGACAGAAATGGGTATAAATACTGTCAGTCAGTCAGTCAAAGTACTTTATTTCGATAAATAAATATCATAAAAAGGCATAAAAAAAGAAAAAAAAAAGTTCAATCAAATATTACAGGCAATCAACAATTTATATTATCTACAATGTTCAAAAAAGGGGGGTCAGTAAAGTAAAACATCCTAAAAACATAATTTAACGTAAAACATTAATATTCTCCCAGATTCGCAGAAATTACATTTCCTATAAAAAGTTAATTAATCACTCAATTCATTACAATAAAATAATCGGATTGATGGCGAACTTCTTTTTCTTAACCCTAACAGCTCCCACTAAAAAACTAGCAACATGGAACATAATCCTAGGGGTCTGTAATAACTGTAAGAACAAGAGGGCAGGTTTGACCTGTATAAACCCCTCCTCCTTTAAAATTGGGAACAAATATTTCTTTCTTAAGGCCGCGTAATGGTCACAGAATAACAGAAAATGCATTGTATTCTGGACCTCTGACCGCACAAAGTTAGAATCCTTCTGGACTGAGTACATTCTACCAGGAAGTAGAGCTAGATGCTGTAGGAGGAACTGCCACTCTGCCTGTTGACTTGCTGTGTTGGCCTGCTGCTTGCTGCTTCTGTCCTGGGAGTGAAAGGACTAGACTTTGCTTTCTACATCCTGCTTCCAAAGGTTCTATAAGGGCTTAGACTGAGCTTGCCTCCTGTTAAGAAGTCTCACAGACATCAAAGACTTCACCAGCCAGCACCCGGACTCTCTTGCTGAGTGTCCTGACTTGCCAAGTGGTGCCAAGCCCATTTCCTGGGGCCTTTGGAGAGAGTTCTGGTGTAACGAAGAAGAAACAAGCACATCGACTCCACAGCAACTTCGGAACTGGTGCTGCCTGCACCAGCACCGTGGTCCTTGCTGAGGGCAACAACCATGACTGACGCTGCAGGCCTGACGCCACTGCAGCACCTCTGAAGTCCCACCACAGTGTGAATCCCGATTACGGTGTCACCAAAGTTCATGACACCCGACTCCGCTGCAGCACCTGTGGCCCCATGGTGTGATTGCGACACCACGAAGTTGACACCTTGCATCTTGACCTGCCGGATATATCGACCCTGCTGGGTCGTAAGTAACCGACGCCTCGCCACCGAACGTATCACCTCCACTGCAACCGTAAGGGACTGAAGCCTCACCTCCCCTGCCTAGCAGTAAGGAACCGGCACCTTACCTCCCCAGTAGCAGGAAGGAACCAATGCCGCACCGGCTCCAGCAATGCATCACCTCCCCAACTCTGTGCAACGTCTTCGTTTCCTCATTGTTTTCCAAGGTACTGTACCTGGGGTCCGTGCGTCTCCGTGAGTGTCCCGCACTCCCTCGCGAGTGGCGTCAGACTGTTGGGAACGACACAGTTAAGATGATGTGATAGCCCCAGTTGGAGCTATTGTGTTTCTAAGCGCTTTACTAAGATTTATCTTTAGAAATGTGTCTCTTTACTTGTATATGTTGGATTTTTGTTGTAATGGTCTTGTTTTATTCAGATAAATATTTGCTATTTTTCTAAACTGATATGGAGTACTTTTCTGGCGTCTGCACTTTGTTACTGTGTGTGTATACAAACACTTTACACATTGCTTCTGAGATAAGCCTGACTGCTTGTGCCAAGCTACCAAGGGGGTGAGCAGGGGTTATCATAGGTGCATGACTCTCTTACCCTGACTAGAGTGAGGGTCTCTACTTGGACAGGGTGCAAACCACTGCCAACTGGAGACCTCATTTTTAACAGTTTTTGTAGAGGCTAGAATTTCCATCTGTAAATTTAACCTATGAACAGTCCCACCATATGTGTATGGAGTCTTGAACTAGATCACATCCCTCCAGCACATCAGATCAGTGTGAAAATAATATTTTCATTCTGCTGGATGGGTACAAATTTAAAATGACTCTGCAAAGTGAGCTTCCACTCTGGGTATATTACTAGAGTTTCTAGTGATGTCCTGCCATAGAATTCTCCATTGCTTTTCTTCCACCTCCCCCAACATGTCCCCACTCCCAGAATATTATTTCAGTTCGCTTACAGGGATGGGATACAGGGGGTAGATCACTCAGGGGCATACTGTGTATGCCAATAATGAGTCCCTTGGTACTTCTCGATCTAGTCACAAATTTCTCATTGGAGCTAGGCCTTGACTAGCAGCTTCCTCAATGGTTGGGTCCCCCCCCAGTGCTTCAATTGAACATAGTGGTTGTGTCACTTTTGCAGGGGCAAGTGCAATGATGACCTTGCCCCACTGCTTTTCCCATTAGTGCTATCTGCAGAACATAGTAAGTAGTGGGGACCGCAAGATAAATGATAGTGGGAAGCCTTTGAATTGGAAAAAGTCTGAGATTCCCATGTTGACTTTTACATGCTTTGACTCCCTATGCAGTGGAACTATGGTGAGAAATATGTGCTTATCTGTTTCTCACATAAGTTCCATTTAAATTCTAAGTGAACATTGCCTGAGACAGTTGGTTAAAAATTGGAGCTTTACATGTTGATGTTTCATCTTCTTTGAAAACCTTTACGACATGTGCATGACACAAAAACTTCCAAATGTTCCCACCTCTGTAATCCCAGAAAAGGGCTGAGTCAGTAAGTTTCTCATAAAACAATGCTGGCATGGCAAGGATACCTACATATATCTTAAAATGAACAGGGTTTTAATAATGAGCAAAATATTTTAATATGCAATTTTGTTTTTTTAAATGGTGCTAAAAGTATAAACAGATGCTTAAGACTCAAACTTTTCAGAGCTCTCAAGCTTCACAGCTCCACACTTGAGTATCTGTAGGAACCTGGCCTGCTGTGTGGGGAGCACCTATGGTGTTATCACCTTATACCAGGTCCAGGTATTCCCTATTAGTGAAGTGTAGGCAGTGTCTAGGAAGCTAGGGCTCTCTAGAGGTAGCTGTGGATGAGCAGCCAAGACTTATCTAGGAGATATGCAAAGCTTATGGAATACCACTGTAGTCACAAAGCACTCACAAACATGAAAGAACCACACAGTGTTACAAAAATAAAGGCACTTTATTATGGTACTACAAATACTGAAGCACTGTATAGGCAATACCCCAACTGGAGCTAAGTGAACCCACTATTATATACACATTAGAAATCAGGAAATAGCATAGAAAACAATAGACATTGCTAAAGGCAATAGCAAATAGTGAGGCCCTATTGGAGGGCCAAACCATATACGAGAAAAGTGGAATATGAAACGCAGTCCCCCATCCAAAGAAGTGGATTCAGTAGAGGGGAGCTGGAGGAACAAGGAACGCCAAGGGGTAAGTACCAGGGTGCCCCCCAGCGACAAGGAGAGAAGAGGTAAGTACCTGGTTTTCCCCCAAAACCAACAGGTGGACTTTGGAAAAGGATTGTGCAAGACCCAGACAAGACTGGAAGGAACCAAAGATGGATCCAGACAGAAGAGGACCTGCAAAAAAAGGAGACCAAGTCCAGTTTGAGTTGGAGTGTCCGGCTGTGGCTTAGAGCCACTACCCACCCTTCTGTGGATGCAGGACCAGGTCGACGGTGGATGAAGAAAGTCAGCAGTGCAGCACAAGAGCAGAAGAGGAGTTCCAGAAGTGATGCAAGTGATGTCCCATATCGGCAGTCATGAAGCAGTTGGTCAGTGGTGCTGGAAAACCACCAACAAGCATTGGCAAATGCAAGAGTCGGAGAGGAGGGTTTGCAAGGCGGAAGAGGACCAGCAAGGTCCAGGAGACTTGACCCAAAGAAGGGAGTCTGAGGTGACCCTCAGCAGCTGGGAGAATCACAAGAAGAGGAGGCAGCCCTCACAGGTGACCCACGGGCAGCAGGCACAGGAGTTGCAGTGAGGCCCACTCAGCACACCTGGAGAAGTGTCCCACGTTACTGAACCAGCAGGTAAGAGACTGTGCATTGCAGGAAGTAGTGCTGGGGGCCGGGGCTGCATGGAGCCAGAAGATCTGTTGAAGGAGTTCAAAACAAGCCTTGGTAGCTGCAAGAGTTGCAGTGCACAGGGGTACTGTCCTGCAAGGAGAGGTAACGGCTCACCGTCTAACAAGTTGGACAGCTGGTAGGAAGGCTGAGGGGACCACTCTAGACCACCACCTGTGATGCAGGATCATGCAGTTCTGGAGGAGAGAGGATCCAGGCAGCTGGTCGTCGTTGCAGATGGTGCCTGCGGATGCAGGGGAGTGACTCCAACACTCCAAGGGAGATTCCATCAAATTTCTTCTGCAAGCTGAAGATTCATCACCCTCAGGGGATGCACAGCCAGGGAAATGTTGCAGTTACTGGAAGGAGCTGGAGAAACAATGTTGCAAAGCGGAGTTGCAGATTGTCGGTTCCTGGAGGTTCATTTGCAATCCTGGTAACCAGAAGATGAAGTAATCAATGCAGATGTGCCCTGCTGGAATCTTGCAAGTCGAATCTGAGGACCCACCCAAATCCTAAATAGTCCAAGAAGGGGGATTGGTCACCTAGAAGGATGACCACATATCAGGAGGGGGCTGTGGTGTTACCTGCCTGATCTGGCCACTCAGATGCTCCCATGGGCTTCTGGCCACTTCAATTCACGATGGCAGAATCAAGTGGCCACCTGGAGGAGCTCTGGGCATCAACCCTGGGGTGGTGATGGACAGGGGAGTGGGCAATTCCCTTTCCATTGTCCAGTTTTGAACCAGAGCAGGAACCAGGGGTCCCTGGACTGGTGCAAACTGGTTTATGCAAGGATGAAGCCAAATGTGCCCTTCAAAGCATACCAGTGGCTTGGAGAGCCTACCCCTCCCAAGCCATGTAACACCTTATTTCCAAGGGAGAGCGTGTTTCCTCCCTCTCCCACAGGAAATCCTTTGTTCTGCCTTCCCCTGCCTGAGCTTGTCAAGACGCAGGAGGGCAAAAACCTGTCTGAGGGGTAGCAGCAGCACGGGCTGCCCAGAAAACCCCAGAAGATTAGTAGGAGCAATGCTATTGGTCCCCTAAGGAGCCCCCCAGACTGCATGGAATCATACATCCAATACTGGCAACAGTATTGGGGTATGATTACAACATGTTTGATACCAAACATGCCCAGGTTCGGAGTTACCATTATGTAGCTTGACACAGGCACCCATGTACAGTACACAGGTAAAATGGCTTCCCCGCACTTACGAAGCCCAGTGTAATGGGGCTGGAGTTCAAAGGGACACCTCTGCTCATGCAGGGGTGCCCTCACACACAGTTACCTGCACCCTGCCTTCCGGGCTAGGATAGCCTACCATAGAGGTGACTTATAGTGACCTGGTTCAGTGACCTTTAGTGAAAGGGTGCATGCATCTTTTCACGCAGGCTGCAATGGCAGGCCTGCAGACACATTTTGCATTGACTCCCATAGGTGGCAAAATCCATGCTGCAGCCCATGAGGAACCCCTGCTGCCTCAATGCCCTGGGTACCTAATTACCATATACTAAGGACTTATATGAGGGCACCAGTATGCCTATTGTAGGGTGTGCTAAGTCAAAAGCAACCACATCTAAAGGGAGAGACCACGGTCACTGGGGTCCTGGTTAGCGGGATCCCAGTGAACACTGACAAAACACACTGACAGCAGCCATAAAGTCAGGGTAACCATGCCAAAAAGAGGGTACTTTGACCGCAGTATCTTCTCCAGTCCAGATTCTGCAGCTTTGCGGCCTGGGACTTGTAGTCCTGATTTTTTTTAAATGGGATAAACAGGACTGCCAGCTGTAGAATGCAAACCAAAGACATGGAGTGGGTGAACTCCTGAGTGGATCTGGTAAACTTGAGGCCTTTGACTTTGGTGGCCATTTGTACAATTGTGTACCTACCTATTCACACATAGAATTCTTGTGCATATCTTAATTCCTGGTAGGGCGTAGCTGGCTCTTATGTTAGGCTTGGGAGTTTTTCTCAAGCCATCAAGGGAATTCCAAACTGGCAAATTACATATTATTTCCATCCTGTATTTTACCAGGAAAACCTGAGCAAATTCCTGCAGAGCATTTTTTAAAATACAAAATCCGAGGCAGGCCATTCATTTCCACGATGTTAATTTTAATGATTAAAGAGAAGTACACGCTGTTCCATTTTGTCATATCTCGTTTCAGGTGTTTTCAGGGCTGGACTGTCTTTATCGGAGCACCGAGGGGTTATGGTTCAAAATGTGCAGCAGAATAGTTCTTCTAAGATACTTAGGTTAACGTTGAAAGCAGCCTACCTGGACATTGTTCCCCTTCGTCTTAATTAATCTTTAAACCAAAAATCTAAGAGAACAACTGTAGCTTTCATTAGCTATAAGCATTATCTCCCAGCGAGGCAGAGAAGGTCACAGTGCAAATCGTCATATGAATAACATGAGAAACAAAAAAACTATTGATTTATGACAAAATGACTCAACACGGTGCTGCGCCAAAAAATAGCAGCGCTGCGCTGCACCACTTTTGAAATGTATGGATGCATCATATTTATAGGAATACAGCATACCCCTGCGTTTCCCCCTGCACTGGCGCTGAATTAAGCTGCCTGAGCCATCACAGGCATTCTTGCGCCATAGTGCAAGGGTGTCTGTGTTGAGGGGATTGATTGTTTATGTGCAGGAAGGGATACCTTCTTGCACATAAACAATCATCCATGGCATTTTGATTCTTCTATGTGTGCTGCAGCATGCACATAGAAAAAGCAAAAAACAAGGAGGAATAAAAGCATTCCTCCTCATTTTGCCATGCTAACGCCAACCCTGTTGTGGCGTTAGTTTTTGGCACTGCCACAGATATATGACTGCATGTAAATCTGGGGCAGCGTCAAAAGGAATGGATTTTGTGATGGAACGCCCCCTGCAACACCCATTGCATGACCCTCTGACGCAGAAAACTGCATTGGAGTGGCCCATATTTACAAGAAGACGATAAGCCACAAAAAGTGGCATTACACCTCCTTGTAGATATGGAGCAGTGGTTAGTGCTACTGGAGTGTCATGAAAAGTAACACTCCGGTGGTGCTAGGGGCTCTTAAATCTGCCCCTGAGGCTGTGGCAGTCAACATGTGTTGCGTCTTCAGCTCTCTCAGGTAAGCTGCTTCTCTTTCACATATGCTTGCATTTAAAGTAAGTTGTAACACTAAGGGGAAGATTTAACAGTTTTCTACCTTAGAGGGGCATGCAATGTGTGTTGCAGTGGGCATTCCACTGCAACACCCATTGCTTTTGATGCTGCAGCAGATTTACGAGTTGTCATAAACCTGAGGCAGCGGCAAAAACTAATGCCACCCCAGGGGTGGCGTTAGCAAGGCAAAACGAGGAGGAATGCATTTATTCCTCCTTGTTTTTTGTCTGTGTGTGCTGCTGAAGCAAAATGCCATGAATGATTGTTTGTCTGCCAGAAGGGAATTCTTTCCACAACATAAACAATCACTCCGAAATGACACTTTGGTACTTCTGTGTGTGCTGCATATTCCAGCACACATGGAAGTGCCAAATTGCTGTAATAGATTGTTTATGTGTAGAAAGGGACACCTTCCTGCACATAAATAATCTATCCCTGCAACGCAGACACCCTTGCACTATGGTGCAAGGATGCCGGTGTTGAAACAGACAGCTTAATTTAGCGCTAGCGCAGGGGGAAACACAGGGCTGCGCTGTATTCCTGTAAATACGGCGCATCCCTGCATTTCAGAAGTGGCACAGCACAGCTTTTTTTGGTACAGCACTGCACTGCACCACTTTGGCTTAAATCAGGGTATACGGGGCAGATTTAGGAGCCCCTAGCACCAGCGGAACATCACTTTTTGTGACGCTCCATTGGCGCTAACCACTGCTCCATATTTACAAGGAGGTGTAGCGCCACTTTTTGTGGCATTATGCCTCCTTGTAAGTATGGGGCCTTCCGATGCAGTTTTCTGTGTCAGAGGGGCGTGCAATGGGTGTTGCAGTGGGCATTCCACCGCAACACCCATTGCTTTTTACGCTGCCCCAGATTTACGCAAAATCGTTAATCTGTGGCAGCACCAAAAACTAATGCCACCCCGGGGGTGGCGTTAGCATGGCAAAACGGGGAGGAATGCTTTTATTCCTCCTCGATTTTAGGTTGAGCCTAGACAGTGTGCATGTGATCTCTGCAAAGACCTGCTGTATTCAGCAAAAGGACTTTGATCCCACCTGCTTCTTACAATTGGTTGACGGCAGTGTCACTCTTCCTTGCTACCTCCTAACTGGTTCAGGCTTCCGATACCTCACTTCCGTTCTCGACTCAGGAGCACCAGCCAAGTACAGTTTCCTTTTGCATTAATAGTTTATCTGTTTTTAGGGGGAACTCTTTTTTTACTTATTTCCTGCCTCGTCTGGTATGCGTTTAGCAGAGGATAATATCCTGCATGGCTTGTGTTCTGGTTTTGAAAAGTTGTTTTACACTCCTGCTTCGCCTTGTGTTCCAATTTCGGAATGTTATTTTACTTCCTCTATGCGTTTACCGGACCGGAGTCATTGTATTTATATAAAAAAAATGTAAGCACCAGTGAACCTGGTTATATTTATTTATTTTAAGCACATGATAACCAATGCCGAGGTTCGACCCTTGTTCCCCTGGTCCAAAGTCGGCTCCTCTGGCCCTTACGCCACAAGTGTACATTTTTGTTAAGAGGTCGATGGAAATGGTAATAGCTAGGTTTTGACCCACCGCTGAACCGCCTGATTTCTTAAAATGTATTTCAAATGTATTGATGATTAACAGCTAGGCATTTCTTTCCTATGCAATTATGAGGGAAGGAGCATGTCCCATTCACATTTTAATGGACCTGACATAAGGGACTGCTGTATATATATTTTTAATTGATGGTTCAATCGCTTTCTGTAAAATGTCTTCCAGACCCATTTTAGACTTGCAAGTTCTTTTTGGGTGATTTTATATAGCGTGAAAACGACTGGACATTATTGGAGCACTTTGCATGAGCACCAGTTACTTCACTTTACTTCTGTGCCTGTTTGATCCCCTGTCCTATGTGTTTCAAGGCACATATGTGATTTTGTGCGCAAGCTCCTATGGATATGCTCACCTCTTTGTATACACATGAACCTTTTTTTTTTGCCCATGCACCTCTCTGTGTGTGTCTCCGATAATATATGAGGTGTCTGGGAGGGGGCAGGGTCATTAGATGAGAACAGTCCCTCATTCATGCTTTTTGACTCCAGGCCCGTTAGCCGCTCCATGGCACAGACAGGCCACCACAGCTGATGCTCAGGGAGGCACGTGAATTGTAACTTCACTTCAAGATCAATGGTGATGGTTCCTGGAGCTGCAAAAGACCAGTAGAGGGAAGTGTGAATGAAGGGTACAACTCCCCATACACATACATTTACATAGGTAAAAGACATTGGTGGTCATTACAACCCTGATGGATGGTGTTAAAACGGCAGGAAGACCACCAACAGGCCGGCGGTAAAAAATTCGCAATTACGACCGTGGCGGTAACCGGCAACAAAGACAGCCACTTTAACACTCCGACCGCCACGGTGGTACAAACAAACAGCGCAGCGGTCACCGCCAACAGACAGGCAGGAGACAATGTACCGTCCACACTATTACAACCCACCAATCTGCCACCTTTTCCGGGGCGGATTCACCGTGGATAAAAACACGGCGGAAACAGGGATTCCGAAGGGAAAACGCTCATCTCCACATACCCCACGAGGAACGAGGACACCATGGACCCGGAACACCAAATTCTCCCTGCGATAGTCTTCCTGCTCCTCTACCAGGAGCACGAATGCCGGTGGTGAAGACCACAGTGAGTACTGCACCTACAACATAGGGGAGGGGGGAGGGAAAAAACAGGGACACACACACCCAACACCCCCACCCCCACCCTCACCCTCACCCACTACAACACACGCACTAATGCATATTGATACATCACAGTTATACCCCCCAACTCCCCTGGAAGAATGCAAAGACAATAGAAAATGAGTGTAACCATTGTAATATATTAAAATCAAGTAGGCAAAAATATATATATACACCATGTACAAAACATATACCAAGCATAGTAGTCCAGGTAGTGCTCCAATTAAGTCCGTGGAACACTGGGCCCACACGGTATGGGCGAGGCCCACACAAGATCCCCGACCATGATGGAGAGAACACTGCAGGGGCATCAGAGAGCAATAAAATAGGCACCTCAGGGGGAGGGAAAGGCGGGGCACCTTGAGTGCACGACGCCAAATCCACGAGGGGGCCACATGCCCACTGTACAATCCTGGGGAGTGCAAAGCCACAGTCTCTCAAGTCTCTACAGTTGATGGGTTGCCCACTGTTCCATCCTGGGGAGTGCAAAGCCACAGTCTCTCAAGTCTCTACAGTGGGTGGCTTGCCCACTGTTCCATCCTGGGGAGTGCAAAGCCACAGTCTCTCAAGTCCATACAGTGGCTGGCTTGCCAACTGTTCCATCCTGGGGAGTGCAAAGCCACAGTCTCTCAAGTCTATACAGTGAGTGGTTTACCCACTGTTCCATCCTGGGGAGTGCAAAGCCACAGTCTCTCAAGTCTATACAGTGGGTGATTTGCCCACTGTTCCATCCTGGGGAGTGAAAAGCCACAGTCTCTCAAGTGGATAACAGTCTCAACTGGTTCTGGAGGGGGCATTGTGCCCAGAGTGCTTCATCCTGCCAAGGACAGAGGTAGTGGATGTCATTCTCCACTGGTTCTGGAGGGGGCATGGTGCCCAGAGTGCTTCATCCTGCTAAGGACAGAGGTACTGGATGGATCTCTCCACTGGTTCTGGAGGGGGCATGGTTCCCAGAGTGCTTCATCCTGCTAAGGACAGAGGTAGTGGATGGATCTCTAAACTGGTTCTGGAGGGGGCATGGTGCCCAGAGTGCTTCATTCTGCCCATGACGGACTCAGTAGCATCAGTGCCCTTGGAGCTCATGAGCCAGCGGTGCATGAGACGGCGGTGCCCTGTTCAGCGGTGCTTGAGACGGCGGGGCCCTATTCAGCGGTTCTTGAGGTGGCAGTGCCCTGTTCAGCTGTGCTTGAGACGGTGGTGCCCTGTTCAGCGGTGCTTGAGGCGGCTGTGCCCTGTTCAGCGGTGCTTGAGGCGGCGGTGCCCTGTTCAGCAGGGCTTGAGGCAGCGGTGCCCTGTTCAGCGGTGCTTGAGACGGCAGGCTCCATTGTAGTGACTCAGCTGCTGGCGGACCTTCATGGCCAAGCGGGGCTTTTGCTGGCGGTCCTTCATGGCCCAGCGGGGCTTTTGCTGGCGGTCCTTCATTGCCCAGCGGGGCTTTTGCTGGCGGTCCTTCATGGCCCAGCGGGGCTTTTGCTGGTGGTCCTTCATTGCCCAGCGGGGCTTGTGCTGGCGGTCCTTCATGGCCCAGCGGGGCTTTTGCTGGCGGTCCTTCATGGCCCAGCGGGGCTTGTGCTGGCGGTGGCCTCCTGGGCAGCTGGGCTTGTGCTGGCGGTGGCCTCCTGGGCAGCTGGGCTAGTGCTGGCGGTGGCCTCCTGGGCAGCTGGGCTGGTGTTGGCGGTGGCCTCCTGGGCAGCTGGGATGATGGCGGTCTTCTCCGCCGTGCTGCTCTTCCCAGACTTTCTGACCTTCTTGTGCCCCTTCCCCACCTTGGAAGGTGTCGCAGCTGACTCCACACTCCCACCTGTACCCCTGGGAGTGGCTTTGGTGACTGGAGTCTTCCCCCTCTCCCGCCAGGCACTGGCCAACTTCTGATGCTTCACGGGTGGGGGACTGTCTGTGCTGTGGCTCCGTGCCACACTGGCTTCCCTGTGGCCGGTGTACTCCATATTCCGGTGACTACAGGCACCACTGGTCCTGGAGATGTTGTGGCTGAGGTGCTAGTTCGGGACCTATGAGATGGACGGGGTGGGGAAGGTGTGGGAAAGAGGTCAAGGTTGGACAGGAAACGTTTTTTGGACAAACTGGGACGGGTAGCTGGAGGGGGTTTGGGAGTGGAGGAAGAGGTTGTGGTTGTAGGAGGTGTTCGTTTGGTGACTTTGGGTGAAGGTGCATGCGCTGGAGGCCGTCGTGAGGTGGATGGCTGTTGGGTGGGTGTGTGCCTGCGTTTGTGTTTCTTCGGAGGGGGCATCACAGACACACTCGGAGAGGACACAGGGGACGAGTGAATGGTAGTAGGGGTGGTGACTGCACGTGAGCGGGGTGTGGTGGTGGTGGGTGTGCTGGATAGGGACGCAGTGGCTGTAGAGGTAGTGCATGCAGGTGTGAGTGTAGAGGAGACAGGGAGGGAGGAGGGAGACGAGGAGGAGGGGGACACAGTGGAGGCAGTGGATGTTGCTATGTCTGCATGTGGGTGATGCTTGCGTGAGTGCCTGTGGTGCTTATGTTTGCCTGAGCTTCCCTTGTGTGTTGACGTGTGTGCATGGTGGTCTGTAGGTGTGCTTGGGATAGGCTGAGGTACAGGGGATTGGGTCGGGGTGGAGGAAGTTGGAGGGGGGAGGCTAGATACAGCGACAATGGCTGCCATCAGTGCTGAGGCCAGAGTCTGAAAAGCTCGCTGAAGGGCCGTCTGACCAGAATGAATAACCCCCAGGAATGCATTTGTTTGTTGCAACTGCCTTTCTACACCCAGGATGGCATTCAAAATGGTAGACTGCCCAACAGTGAGGGACCTGAGGAGGTCAATGGGCTTCCTCACTGAGGGCTGCAGGGGTGATTGGGGCAGGACTTGAGGTGCCTGGGGCGAAGGTGATGCCCACCCTCCCGGGTGAGCGGGCATGGGGCGACGGCTGAGGGGCTGCTGGGAGGGCGGTGCTGGAAGGGGGATGGCGGCTGTACCTGTGATGGGGGTGGCACAGATTTTGCCGCCACCACAAGGGAGCTCCCATCAGAGGACGAGTCCATGTCCTAGTCTCAGCTCTTGTCCCTGCCGTGGAGCTCCCCTCGCTCTCCTTCCCACTGGTGAAGTCCGATTCCGCAGTGTGGCCCTCCATGGCCATGTGGGATGCAGCCCCCTGGTGCTCCGGTGCCACTGCTCCTCCGCCTGATGATGCTAATGCACACAAGAACAGGGAGACCACAAAAAGGGGGGGGACGACAGAAGAAAGACATGTTGAGTGCATGCATTACCGCTACCGTTGGCGGACATGACAGACACAGAAGACCCCTGCACTACGCCACGCTCTTGGGCTCCACTGTTCAATTCCTGGGAAATGGCCTACAAGGCTATGAACGACATCTGCACACATGGATGACACAGGGGCATGACTAGGTGTACTTGGCACTCTACAGAGGTGGGGTGGGGTGCCACATGGCCTGCCTTGCGAAGGGACCTTGCCTACGGAACTCGCCCTGGCCTAGGGAAACCCACAGCCCACCTCCCCCACCCAGACACCTCCACTGCGCGCAAAATCAGCAGAATGCGAGTGTACTCACCCCCTTGTGGCTGCTGTGATGCCCTCAAGCGCCCATCCAACTCCGGGTACGCCACCGCCAGGATCCTGAACATCAGGGGAGTCATGGTGCGACGGGCACCCCTCCCACATTGGGAGGCCATCCCCAGCTGAGCCTTCGCTGTCTTCTTGCTCCAGAGGCGAATGTCCTCCCATCTTTTCCGGCAGTGGGTGCTCTGTCTGTGGTAGACCCCCAGGGTCCGGACGTCCTTGGCGAGGGCACGCCAAATATGTTTTTTCTGGTGGGCGCTGACCTACATGATTTGTACAGGGGGAAGAGAAAGTTATTACCAACTGCACCGTCAAAGTGATTGGCCCCCATCCCTACCCTTGCCATGTGGCACATGCACTTGTTTCATGCACGCCGCACTCTCCCCCCTTCCTTCTTACATCCACCCCTCTCCACACAGGCATAGCCCATACAGCATGCTCCCAGGTTACTTACCTGTTTGTCTGGAGGACCGTAGAGTAGCGTGTACTGGGGGAGGACCCCGTCCACGGGTTTCTCCAACTCCTCCGATGTGAAGGCAGGGGCCCTTTCCCCAGACACTCGAGCCATTGTCTCTTCCAGACCGAGGTCACAGCAGCACTTGCAGTGTAGGTCCTCTCCTGTCGAAGATCAGGTATCGAGTGATTGTACAGATAGAAAATGGCGGTCACGTCCGCGGTGGTGCGTACTGTAACTGCCGGCGTACATCGTCATTGGCTCCTGGGACCCATAGGGTCCAATGTTAACCAATGCAGCATTGCGCATCTTCGACTGCCTACCGCGACGGTGTACAACGCCAGCGCAGGCACCTCACATCCCATTGCCCCACTTTAGAGGTCAGGCAGCCGCCATTTCAGGGGCCCACATGGCTTCATTTTCAACTGCGTCACACATACCTAGGCCTAGACTCAACACACATACAGGCCACTTTTTGATTATGAATGGTGTTCTGTGTAAGCTGTGGGTACGTACCTCTGAGTTGTTTGACTCTGTGCTCGCTGTTGTCCTTCATAGGCACCGTCCGCTGGGACATGTGAGGAGATGGCGGTATCCTCCGGTGTACCGACCGTTGGTGGACCTGTCGACAATGGAGGAAAGACATGTGATAATCACATACAGGCTTGACCGTGCCACAATCCAGGAACTGTGTACCCAGTTGGAGCCAGACCTGATGTCAGCTATCCGCCATCCCACAGGAATCCCCCTTCAAGTGCAGGTCCTGTCAGTTCTCCATTTCCTTGCAAGTGGATCATTTCAAACAACAGTGGCCATAGCATCAGGGATATCCCAGCCTATGTTCTCCAAAGTGTTGTCCAGAGTGTTGTCTGCCCTGCTGAAACACATGCGGAGCTACATCGTTTTCCCTCAGGTGGAGGATTTGCCTACAGTGAAAGGTGATTTCTATGCCCTGGGACATATCCCCAACATCATAGGTGCCATTGATGGGACACATGTGGCTTTGGTACCCCCCCACAGGAGTGAACAGGTGTACAGAAACCGGAAGAGTTATCATTCGATGAATGTACAGATGGTATGTTTGGCAGACCAGTACATCTCCCATGTGAATGCCATGTTCCCTGGCTCAGTGCATGACGCTTGCATCTTGCGGAATAGCAGCATCCCTTATGTGATGGGTCAACTCCAGAGGCACCGTGTGTGGCTATTAGGTGAGCACCTGGAAGCTAATCAGTGGGAATGGTTGTGTGGGTCTGGGGATATCCCTCCAGGTTAGTGTGTGTCTAACAGTTGTCCCTCGCCATTTGCAGGTGACTTTGGTTACCCCAACCTGTCATGGCTACTGACCCCAGTGAGGAATCCCAGGACAAGGGCAGAGGAACGCTACAATGAGGCCCATGGGCGAACTAGGAGGGTGATCGAGCGGACCTTCGGCCTCCTGAAGGCCAGGTTCAGGTGCCTCCATATGACAGGTGGTTCCCTATTCTACTCACCAAAGAAGGTGTGCCAGATCATCGTGGCCTGCTGTATGCTTCACAACTTGGCTTTGCGACGACAGGTGCCTTTTCTGCAGGAGGATGGTCCAGATGGCGGTGTTGTTGCAGCTGTGGAGCCTGTGGACAGTGAAGACCAGGAAGCAGAGGAAGAAGACATGGACAACAGGGACTCAGTGATCCAGCAATATTTCCAGTGAGACACAGGTAAGAATACAAACCTGCCTACTACATGGACTTAAACACTACTACCTCTCTACTGTCTGTCGTTTTCACCCAGGGTATGGTCACTGAGTTGTCACTTTCCCTTACAGTTTCACAGACGTGGGTCCCACTGTGTGATATCTGCTTTGATTCCTCATGGACTAGAGCTGTGTGACATAGGTATGTTGCCATTACCAATGAAAAAGCTTTTTGCCACAGTTATTGCTAATACAGTATTCCGAAATCACAGACAGACTCCAGATTGTTTTGTGCTTTAAGGGTGTTTATTTGAGTGCTCAATATTGGAGGGGGTTGTAAAATGGTGAGGGGTGATGGCGGCAGAATGTCCATGGCAGAGTCCAGTCTATTAGTCTCACAGGTGCATTGCCCAATTAGGCATAGGAAGTGGAGCTGGGGCAGTTTAAGGATGGACCGGGTGACAAAGTGGGACAGTAGGATGACAATCAGGGTGGTCTCATTTCTTGGCAGGGGTCTTGGCATCGTTCTCTGTCTTTGTCCTGGATCTCAGGGACCGTTTGCAAGGTGGTTCTCCCTCTGCAGGGGGTGGGGTGCTGGTGTCGTGGTCCTGTGGCTGTGCCTTCATGTCCACTAGCGACGGTGGAGGTGGTGGGCAGTTCATCGTCCAGGCTAGTGTCAGGGGCCCCTTGTAGTGCCAACATCTGGGCATTGGAAGTGGAGCTGGGGCAGTTCCGATTTGGACAGGGTGACAAAGTGGGACAGTGGGGGGACAATCAGGGTGGTCTTATTTCCTGGTGGGGGTCTTGCCATCGTGCTCTCTCCTGTTCCTAGATCTCAGGGACCGCTTGCTGGGTGGTTCGCCGTCTGCAGGGGGTGGGGTGCTGGTGTGGTGGTCCTGTGGCGGGGCATCCTGTCCACTAGCGCCGGCGGAGGTAGTGGGCAGTTCGTCGTCCTGGCTAGTGTCAGGGGCCCCTTGGAGTGCCACGGTGTCCCTCAAGGTCTTTTGAATGTCCGCCAGCACCCCTACGATGGTGCCCAGGGCGGAGCCGATGGTCCTGAGCTCCTCCCTGAACCCCAAATACTGCTCCTCCTGCAGACGCAGGGTCTCCTGCAACTTGTCCAGGACCGTTGCCATCGTCTCCTGGGAGTGGTGGTAGGCTCCCATGATGGAGGAGAGGGCCTCGTGGAGAGTAGGTTCCCTTGGCCTGTCCTCCCTCTGTCGCACAGCAGCCCTCCCAGTTCCCCGGTGTTCCTGGGCCTCCGTCCCCTGGACCGTGTGCCCACTACCACTGCCCCCAGGTCCCTGTTGTTGTTGGGGTGGTGGGTTAGCCTGGGTTCCCTGTAGTGGTGGACACACAGCTGATTGACGTGTCCTGGGGACGGAGGTATGGGCCCGCTGGGTGGGTGCTGTGCTGGTGTTTCCAGAGGGGGGAAGCTCTGTAGTGGCCTGTGACTGGGTGTGGGGAACCGACTGTCCCGAGGTCCCCGATGGGCCGGGCTGGTCATCTAGATCCAGTTGGACAGAGGTGCTGTCATCATTGTGGGCCTCTCCTGTTGGTGGTGTGGACATGTGTGGACCCTCCTGTCCGGTGACGTTGGGTAGAGGTCCTGCAGGGGTATAAAAGCATGATTATTGCATCTGTGTGTGTCATGGTGTGCAATGGGTGGGTGACCGTGTACCCCAGTGCTAGCATTCCTGTGTGGGACCTTGTGTGATGATGGTTTAGGGGGGTGTATGGGTATGTGCAGTGGGCATGCTTTAGTGATGGGTGTCCATGCTTTGTTGTTGCATGCAGGGATTGGTGTTAGGATGTGTGGTTTGTGATGTTGGGACATTTGTGAGGAATTAGAGTGATGGGGGTGAGGGTGGGGGTATGTGGTGGAAAGCAGGTAGGGTGGAGGATGTGATAGTTAAGATTTTACTTACCAAAGTCCATTCCTCCACTAACTCCACCGAGGCCCTCAGGATGCAGACTCGCCAAGACCTGCTCCTCCCATGTTGTTAGTTGTGGGGGAGGAGGCGGAGGTCCTCTGCCAGTCCGCTGAACCCCCAGGTGGTGTCTGGAGACCACGGAACGCACCTTCCCCCGGAGGTCGTTCCAACTCTTCCTGATGTCCTCCCAATTTCTTGGGTGCTGTCCCACTGCGTTGACCCTGTCCACTATTCTTCGCCATAACTCCATCTTCCTTGCAATTGAGGTGTGCTGCACCTGTGATCCGAATAGCTGTGGCTCTACCCGGACGATTTCCTCCACCATTACCCTGAGCTCCTCCTCCGAGAACCTGGGGTGTCTTTGCCGTGCCATGGGGTGGTGTAAGTGATGTGTGGGGTGGTGTGTGGGGTGATAAGTGTGCTGATATGTAGTGGGGTGTTGTGTGAGGAGCGTGGAAGTTATGTGGGTGATGGTGTTGTGTGCCTGTGGATGCTAGTGTTGTTGATGGTGGTGTCTCTCTCTGGCTTTCGTTCGGAATTTGTGGTCGTAAGGGTTAATGGTGATGTGGATGGGTGTTTTATATTGTATTGGGTGTGTGGGAGTGGTGTGTGTATGTGTATCAGGTGTGTGTATTTCGAATTGTCCAATGTGGTAGTGTTTTGTATATGTGTGTGTATTTTAAGCGCAACGGTGTGTACCACCAATGGAATACCGCGGTTGATAGACCGCCGCATGGATTCATGTGTTGTGATAGTGTGGGCGTATTTCTGTTGGCTTGACGGTGGAGGTTTTGTTTTCACCAGTTTATCACTGACCTTTCGTGTGGTGGACTTGTGTGGGTGTCTGAATTTTGGCGGATTCCGAGCTGTGGGTCATAATAGCTGTGGCGGAATTCCACGGCCGCAGCGGTGTGTTGGCAGTCTTCTGCACGGCGGCACGCAGCTTTTACCGCCAATGTTGTAATGACCCCCATTGCTAATAGCTCTAACTCTCGTTTTAATTGAAACTAATAGCTTAAAGTGTCTGAAGTGAAAATATAGCAAGGTCAAAGGTTCAAACCCAAATAAGCATTAGCTTCTAAGGGTACACGCTCATGTGCATTTTCTCCTTAGCCTGGACACCATCTGCCTCTGTCGTTGTGGCCTTCTCCTGGTTACTGGGTCTTTCATCAACTAAGGGCTGATATCCTGCTGGTGACCACACACAGTTATCTTTGATGCTTCATGTGGCTTGTTAAAAATGGAGTTGCTGAAGAATGTTTCAAATGAAGCAAATTGCCTGGCTGTAGTGTAAAAAACACCCACTCAATAGCGTATTTGGCATGCATCTGCTAGTAGTCCTTGTAAATGCTTAATCCACCTATTCATACCAGAGGTTGAACACATCAAATCTTTAAATGATTTCCTTGTAAGATGAAAAGTGCATATATTGCATTTATTAGGCTGGTCTTTTTCAAATAGCGTTACTGCCCACACTTCCCATTCAATATCATATTATAACTGTAACCCACTATCGGCCAATTCCTGTCTGTTGTTCCTTTTGAAGCTTTTTTGTATTTTTCAACAGAGCATCATCCCCAAATTGTTAGTTTCTCTCCTGTGCTTTGAAAGAAACTACTTGTTCTACAAACGTGAATAGATAATATTGGGATGTGAGGATGTAGATGCTGTATATCACTCTTAAAAAAAACACACACACACACACAACCAGAAGGCTAAGCAGCATCAGAAGGTAAACACCAGCTTCTTTCTGACATGAACAGTGAGGCTGGATTGTTTACATGCAGTCTACCTCTCAATGAAGGCGCTAAGTTTCTCTTGGCATTCTGGGAGGCCATGTTTTCCTCAAAGCAGCACCCTGTAATAAGTCTCCTACCTCCTCTCACAAAAGAAACACGCCTTCAAAAGTCGATCTATAAGACCAAATGTTCGCATTTAATGTCCCAAACAGATAGCCGTTTCTCCATGTCAGGGATATGTGTAGCAAGGTTCCATTTGCTATGGCACTAACATGTGCAAAAGCTGAGCTGCTCCCATCTACCTTGACATTGTGCAAACATCATGTTAATGTTTTGAGATTACATTTAAATGTGGCTAGTTTAACATTGCGAATCATGGATTTACACACAGGTTATTTAACCACTCTCATGGAAATCGGGTAAATTGCTCTGCTGACAACATGCATTCTACATAAAACAAAATGTGAATTTATATACGAAATCAAGACAAGGGATTATGCTATGGTTATATTCCTGCCCCTATTACCACTGCAAAGCGAATGAATGTGAAAGCATCGGAATTGTTCTGCCTTTGCAAGTGTTAATAGCCTTCTTTTTGGGGGGAATAATAATATAAATAAATATAATAAAAGAGGGTAATTTTTTCATTTTTTGCTGCAGATAGATGAAGAAGGTAAATGGAAGTCTTTAGTTATATGCAGGGCCACTGGAATTGTGTGGCAGAGAGGACCAAATTATGCGACAGGGTTGACCAATTTATGCTGCAGGAAAAGTCCAGCTATGCATTTCCAAAACCAATAGCTCTAACTCAAGCCAGTGCGAGACCTATTGCATTGCAAATGCTTGTTTGTTTTTTCCATGTGTGCTGCATTCTGCAGCACACATAGAAAGAGCAAAATGCTATGGATGATTGTTTATGTGCAAGAAGGTCTCCCTTCCTGCACATAAACAATCATTCCAAAATGACGCTTTGTTATTTCGATGTGTGCTGCATTTTGCATGAAGTGCCAAATCACCATTATAGATTGTTTAACCTGTAGTGGGATGATACTCGCCTCCATGTCTTTAATAAAACCTAGCCGTTCAGACACCAACGCTAGGATAATCTAAATTTTATTACAAGACCAGAGGCTCATATTATGCTTGTTTAAATCAAAGATATCACTGATTCAGATGGATGATCAACCAGTTTACAATAAAAAGTTCTAAACGTGTTAACGTTTGACCAATCTGCAGATCTGAGAATGTCCTGTAAATTAACATCTGCCCAAAAAACCCTAGAGGCCATAGCTCCTCTAACTTAATGGGCCCCAAAGGAAGATATAGAAATGCTATCTAGGGTCATGACCTATCTAACCCAATGGGCTAAGGTAGGGGCAGACACTGGTCTGTGAGATTTCTGAAAGGAGATGAGAAGTTGAGAAGAGGAACAACTTTGGAGATCTTCAGTTCGAGAAATGTAACATTTTAAACAATTGCCAATACATTGGCCAGTCTGTGCTTTGTTACGGTTGTTTTTTGTATGCAGCTGCCTGTCTTGCATTATTGAGTTTGTTACAGTTACTTTATGTAAGCAGGAGTAAGTCTGTTTTGGGGAGGAATGGAGGGTAAATGCACAAGACGTGACAAAGTCACAGCACCACTGTGGCTGATCTTCCTCTTCCTTCCATTAAGGTCTTGTGCTCATGTTTGTTTTGCAGGTTTGTAGCTTTTAGGGGCCCCATGTCAAGTGTGACATCTTCAGACAGGCAAGACTTTTTGCCCACAAGAAAGGGCACTGTAATTTGAAAGAACAGATACAATATTAAAAATCATTAAGGTATTAGAACTGCCAAAGATTAACAAAATTGCAGCGAATCTTCTCAATGCTTCTGCTTCTCAGAGCATGCGTCGGTTCTGACTGGAGCATGCACCTGGATCCTCTTCTAATAGATCAGGAGCAGGTTTAAAGACTTTGATGCCCCTGGGTCTTTGAAGAACAGGAGGCTAGTCAGCTAGCCATTGGAGTCCCTCTGGGGCAGATGATGGAGGTCCAATCAGAGGGAGCAGCAGACAGCATAGAGCACAGCAAGGCTGCAGTCTTCCAGAGTGTGGTCCATCAACGGAGCAATCCTTTGCACAGCAGTTCTTCTTCTTGGCAAGTTGGTTACAGGTCCAGAAGTGTACTGAGTTGTTGGTGTCAGAAGTCTAGTACTTATACCCTGTTGTGCCTTTGAAGTGTGGGAAACTTCAAAGAGAGTCCTCGGAAGTGCACAAAGTCCCTGCCCTTCCTGCTTTCCTGTTTAAAACTGCACACAGAGGCTCTGCAATGGCAGTCCTGAGACATGTTTAAAGTGCTACTTAAGTTGGTGGCACAATCAGTGCTGCAGGCACACTAGTAGCATTTAATATACAAGCCCTTGGCACAGGTAGTGCACTTTACTAGGGACTTATAAGTAAATTAAATATGCCACGTCTGGATAAGCCAATGTTATCATGTTTTAAGGAGAGAACACATGCACTTTAGCTCTGGTTAGCAGTGGTAAGGTGCTCAGAATCCTAAACCAAACAAAAACAAGGTCAGAAAAAGAGGAGGAGGAAGGAAATAAGTGTGGGGTAACCCCTACTGAAAGGGCCATTTCCACCACTCCCATTTAATACTGTAGCCAGTATCAAGGGAGTTATAAGCTAATGCCATTGTGAGGAGAATTCCCCCCTCACTTGCAGCAGGAGTTCCCAAACCCATAAAATGTTTTCAAAACAATGGCAAATCCAAAGTTTGCTTTCATTTTCAGAGTAAAATGTTCTCACCTTTAGATGCATCTAGATTCAGGAATAAGTGGTTGTGTGCAGATTTAACTGCCCTGCCTCAGGCATCAGCGGAGAATACCATGACAGAGATACTAAGCTAGCCATATTAAAAGAGCTAAGACATACAGGGGGTGATTCTAACTTTGGCGGGCGGCGGAGGCCGCCCGCCAAAGTTCCCCCAACAGAATACCGCTACGCGGTCAGAAGACCGCCGCGGTTATTCTGTGTTTCCCGCTGGGCTGGCGGGCGACCGCCAGAAGGCCGCCCGCCAGCCCAGCGGGAAACCCCTTCTCACGAGGAAGCCGGCTCCGAATGGAGCCGGCGGAGTGGGAAGGGTGCGACGGGTGCAGTAGCACCCGTCGCGATTTTCAGTGTCTGCAATGCAGACACTGAAAATCTTTTAGGGGCCCTCTTACGGGGGCCCCTGCAGTGCCCATGCCATTGGCATGGGCACTGCAGGGGCCCCCAGGGGCCCCAGGACACCCCTCACCGCCATCCTGTTCCTGGCGGTCGGGATGGCGGTGAGGGGGTCGGAATCCCCATGGCGGCGCAGCAAGCTGCGCCGCCATGGAGGATTCCTCAGGGCAGCGGAAAACCGGCGGGAGACCGCCGGTTTTCCGTTTCTGACCGCAGCTGTACCGCCGTGGTCAGAATGCCCTTGGGAGCACCGCCAGCCTGTTGGCGGTGCTCCCGCGGTCCCCGGCCCTGGCGGTCAATGACCGCCAGGGTCGGAATGACCGCCACAGTGGTTAGTGGAATTCTTACACACCTTGCAAGCAAAACTTCCCCTCTCAGGCTTAGCTTCTCTTCATATATACCTTGCTTGGTTAACACCTTTTGTGCATAACCCAGCACTTTAAAACAAGTCAGTGGACTGATCTTTTTCATGTCTGGGAGTCAGTGTTCAAGAACAGGTATGTGGTCGAAAGGCTGAAGGGTCACCAACCCATCTGACCTTCAGTCCCTGGGAGTAAAAAATGCTCATGATCACGCACCTGTTTTGTCAGAGGTCAGGGAGGGAACTTCAGGTAAGCTGAATATACCTTGACATACAAATAATTTAATCCAATAGAGTTAGAGGAGTGTGCTCAGTAATACATTGCAGGACTTCAGTATGTACCAAAAATTATTGTAATTAGTGTTTTGAAGAGTTCTGAGAACTTCACCGTGGGACAACAAATGAGAACTATCCTGCTGGCAGCAGCAACATTCTAATCTAATAATTTTGAATATACATTTGTTGTCTAGTTCTGACACAGATGTGAAATCCACAGGGCCATTTTTCAGTATTCAAATACGTAGACCAACATGAAAGGGTGAATAATGTGTTGATTTATTTTTGACCTCGTGGCAGCCATAAACTATCTCTCAATAATTCTAAATAAGTAGAAGCTTGTTTTATATAGCAATTCGGACCAAACTGTACTTCTCAGCAAGGGGTCTCTTGTCAACATTTTCTTTAGTGAGAGCTACTTCTGCTCAACAAAAGTCCTTCCGAGCTCCCCGCAAATTTTAATCACTGTAAGATAGTGACCACAAATGTTAACATTGCGCTATGATTACCCGTACCAAGGTTATCAGTAGTGACCAACAAAGCATTTCTGGCACGTTTACAAGCAGAAATGCCATTAAAAATTTATCAATATTAAATATTTCCAACAGACTAATGAAGTAACATCCAAAGAGTTGCGCTCCCTCTGGCAAAGAACATAACCAAAGCAGTAAGTCACCCCAACTCAGCTTGAGTTATTATTCAACTACCAATCTTTAAATGTGTTATGGAATTGAAGACTTTTGTCTTCATCAGCATATAAGTTTCTGAAAAAACATATTTTTCTATCAATTACCAATTTCCATTAAAAAAAAATATGTATGCCTTTAAAATATCCGTTCTCATTTTTAGGAAATACACAATCCCCAAACATCAGTTTGTAATTTTCATTCAGTGCTCACATTTACAAATGTCTCACATGGAGAGATTTTGATTCAAATGCCCAATTATTGCAATCATCGTAGCAGCAAGGTTGCTTGTAATATGTCAACAATGCCCATTATTTTACAAGGTCCACCATTGTGCAAAGGTTACACACCCTAACTGCCAGCATGCCCACCACATATCAGTCATGGATATTAGTATGCAAAGGCAGCCACCTTTTTGTCAGCAATTTCTAAAAGTAGGTCAGTAATGCTTTTAAATATGTCACTGATGGCTGCCATTACACCAGAACTAGACAAAGAATGCCCAAAATAGTCACAGATGACCATTATTGTGCCATTGGCACTGTTAAGCCATAAACAGACACAATTGTGCCCCTTATGATAGGGGATTGCATTTACTGTTGGTGGTCCTTGACACAAGGCATAGCTTCCAAGTAGCCGCACTGTTTATCATGGAGGGGGACAATGTCAAACACACTAACAAATGTGCAAATATCCATACACATATACAAAGATGTGTGCACATGAGGCTTTTAATTGTCTCAGCTGTGGATCCATACACTGCTGTACTCAGCTCCTGGGCTGATCCTGCAACCAGCTAACATATTTTCACTATTACTGCATAGGCGACTGCTGGCATTCTTCTTTCACTGTCCATTTTTAATACATATGGTGGGGCTGATAGAGCAGGGCCTACAAGATTGCCAGTATCTTTGTGATTTCCTAGATCAAGAGAGACAACAGACTTTCATGTGCAAACCCCATGGGCAGACACAGTGTGTGTTTGAGTGTTCCTATGACACCCTGCATTTAGTTAGGTTGCCTAACACTTTACGTGTCTTGGGATGAGCAGTTCTTCCTTCTTTAATATACACAGACCCTCCAAAGGGGGTACTTGTCTTGGCTTTAGCTCTGATAGTTAGTTTGAGGGTGCTTGTGAGCTACCAGTAGCTTCTGAGCTACTTGTTGCTGTTCTAAGCTCTCTAATTAGCAGCCATTATTATTATTATGTTTGTGGACCTCAGAAGGATGAAAGACTGAGTTGGTCTTGCAAGTATCTGAAACCAGAATTGTTACTCTGTTCATTGTGCTAAGTAGGTGATGAGTGTAGGAAGCTGGCCTGGTGTGTGGTGAGTACCTATGGTGTTATCACCTTATACCAGGTCCACGTATCCCCTATTAGTAAGGTGTAGGCAATCTTTAGGAAGCCAGGGCTCTCTAGAGATAGCTGTGGATGACCAGCCAAGACTTATCTAGGAGACATGCAAAGCTTATGCAATACCACTGTAGTCACACAGCACTTACACACATGAAAGAACAACACAGTGTTTCAAAATAAAGGTACTTTGTTATGGTAACACGAATACTAAAAATACTGTATAGGCAATACTCCACTAGCAGGTGAATAAACACACTATTATAGACACATTAGAAGTCAGGAATTAGCATAAAAGGCAAAAGAAGACAGTGAAAACAATAGTAGGTACCGAGGACCCTGGGGGGGAGCAAACCATATACTAAGAAAGGGGAATGCGAAGGTCGGGCTCCAACCCAAGGAAGTGGAATCAGTAGAGGGGAGCTGGAGGAACTAGGAACCCCAAAAGGTACGTACCAGAGAGTCCCCCCCAGTGTTCAGGAGAAGAGAGGCAAGTACCTGGTTCTCCCCAAACCCACCAAAAGGACTTCAGAAAAGGAATATACAAGACCCAGACAAGACTGCAAGAAACCAAAGGTGGATCCTGGTAGAAGAAGACCTGTAAAGGAAGGGGATCAAGCCCAGTTCACATTGGAGTGTCCGGTCATGACAGGAGCCACTACCCACCCGTTTGTGGATGCAGGACCAGGTCGACTTGTGAACAAAGACAGTCAGCACTGCAGCACTGGAGCAGCTGAAGAGTTCCTGAAGTGATGCAGTCGATGTCCCATGCCAGAAGAAGGATTGCAGTCAGGCAGTGGTGTGGAAAAACCATCAACAAGCCTTGGCAATGGCAAATGTTCTGGAAGAAGAAATGCGGAGCTGCCAGGACCAGCAAGGTCCAGGGGGACTCACCCAATGGAGGGGAGTTTCGGGTGACCCTCAGCAGTAAGAAGAGTCACAGGAAGAGAAGGCAATCCCCACAGGCAACAAGCACAGGAGTTGAGGTGAGGCCCAGGCAGCACACCTAGAAAGGAGTCCCACATTGCTGGAGAAGCATGCACAGGGCTGTGCATTGCAGGGAGGAGTGCTGGGGACTGGGGCTACACAGAGCCTGGAGACTCCTTGGAAGAGATGCCAACAATCCTTGGTAGTTGCAAGAGACGCGGTGCACGAGAGTACTGTCCTGCGTGGAGAGGCAAGGGCTTACCATCTCCCAAATTGGAAAGCTGGTAAAGAGGACCAAGTGGACCACTCCAGACTACCACCCATGATGCAGGATCCAGGCAGCTCTGGAGGAGAGGAGATCCACGCAGCCGGTTGTCATTGCAGTTGGTGCCTGCGGATGCAGGGGAGTGACTCTTTCACTCCATGAGAAATTCCTTCTTGCTTCTTGTGCAGACTGAAGACTTGTCACCCTCAGAGGATGCACAGCCGGGGAAATGTTGTAGTTGATTTTCTGCTATATCATCAGTATCCATTGGTCACCAGCTCAAAGGCAGTTGTCTTGGCAATGGAGAATAGGTTTGACTGGTTTCTGAGTTTCAAGACCATCTCGGTGTTCCATGCCTGCCAAGTCAAGGACCTGATGTGTTCAAGTAGTGGGCTGCGGTATGAATTGTAGAGGAGTGGAGAGATGATAGAACAGAGTGGGACTTGGTGCAAAAAATTGTTAAAGTGTACAGTGGGTGCGAGATGCATTAACTATTGCAGAGTGAGAATACGATTCAATCTAGAATAGTTCTTTGAATTCTGATATTTACTAGCCTAAATTGTGGTGTGGGACAATGGTTGGGTATATCACCTTTGTTTTCAAGTTGCATTATGTTAATGCTTGATGAATGTGCTTTAAAGGCAACACTTTGCACTCATTTCACCAAAATATCTCCAGGGGATAATAATATGAAACTTAAAATAAACAATAGTGTTAATACAATGTAGTAAAATACTGTTAATAAGTGTTACAATAACCCCAACAGCCAGTAGACTAAACAGTTTCTACAGGAAAAATATAACAATTGAAAATAAAAAAAAAACTGTTTTGTGCTTTATTATAGAACCTCTCTTAGCAACTTATTTTCAAAAGCACCCCTGCATGTAGAAGACCCTAACCCACGCCCTGATCAACACTTGCTTGTGAACCTTCAGTTTACTTATGTTACATTGTAATCATCACTGGGGCCATGCCCCCCCAAACCCTCGGGTTCTGGCTACAACCCTCCACTTTGACAGCCGTTGTCCGTATTCCAGGCTGTATCATCCAGTATCTAATCTGCTATTGCTGCAATCTGTCCCCTCGACCAGATGTAAATCCTGCTTGCATATGCGAAGGCTGATAATGACAGTAATTCCTGAAAACGTGTCACAATTTTGCAGCCTTCCCTGTACAGTTGTGTTGCAATTGTGTGATGGGCCTTAATACAAGCAATGAATATGGGCTTCTAACCGAATATAGACAATAAGATTCAGCCATAGTTGTGGTGTAAAGGCCCCCACCCCTGGGCTCCAATACCATTGCACCTGCTGCACCATTGATATCTACATTTCTTCACCTACTCCATTTGTCAAAAAAGCCTGAACTCAGTCTTCCTGTAAAGTCTGGATTAAAATGTATGTGAGTTAAAGGAGATTGGAAAGAGGCTTACTCTGGAATGACTCTGATCAGTCACTACCCTACCCCACACTGTGAAAAGTGTTTTTTTGGTGGCACGCTGAGATTGAAATGAGGGGGCACTAATGCTTAAGGAGCCACGCCAGGCCCCACAATAATTTGCTCATGCCTGCCATCTTCTTCAGCACCTAGAGCTTGTTCCTTTCAATCAGTGACTAGTCACACGTTTGTAATTGGGCTGATGTATAGTACAATTTGGTAGGCTATATGTGTCACCTGGTTTAGGACAATGCAAGAGTGTGGTAGCTGAGGCATAGTATTCCCATAGAGAAACTGTAGCACCTTCGGTAATGTTTCAAAAAAGTCTAGGTCAACCTAAACCTGGAAAGACTGGAATGCAAACAGGACCCTCTGAAGAATAGTGATTTTTACTGCACCTATTCTACCAAACAAGGTGATGGAGAGGGAGGAATACTGCATCAGATCTCTACATTTATCCGATAGTAAAGAAGGGCAGTTGTATTATAAGTCATCAACTAATGGCAATAAATTAATATGTAACTCTTGCACATTGGGTGTGGCCCATCAAATTGATAGCTATTTCAGTCCCATCTCTTCCTCCTGATTCTGGGTTATGGTGAAGATCTACAATTTGCTCATCTTAAAGTTGCAACCAACTACATCCACACAAAACTGTAACTGTCCTACAAGTGCAGGGAGAGAGGACAACCTGGGACCCCAAAGTTGGAAGCACATGCCCCCCAAAAAATCCTGGGTTCCTCAGCACTAAGTATAGCCCATTATATCCTCAACCTATCTATTGTGACAATGTGTTCTGTACTAACGATGAATAACATGGGATAGGGAACAGCCCTGCCTGACTCCTCTTTGCAAATTGAACACATTCAAATATCAGCCATTAAGACTTATTTGTGCCATACGATTTACTTAGACATATGCTAATGTCTGTCAATACTTGCTTAAAGAAGAACTAATCAATGCACTCAAAATCCTTCTTAGCATCCAAAGACACCGAAATAGCAGCAACATCCTTCTCTCTTTGTCTTCTCTATCATGTATATAACTTTGCTAAAGTTGTATTTTCTAACAAAACCTGATGGAGCTACCGCCCCTGGCACTAGATGATCAATTCTGGAAGCCAGAGTCTTTGTATAAAATTTCTTTTCAATATTGCAGTGAGTATTGATCTGTATGAGGAGACGTGTTTGGCACTCTTCACTGGGTTGAGGATCAGCGAGGAATCAGCCACTGACACTTAGGTCATCAACTTTTGTGTGTCAGTGATATGATTCAATAACTTAATCAGCCTGGGTGCCAGTTAATCAGCATACATTGTAAAAGTCACCAGAATACCCATATTGGCCCTGCACCTCAATTATATTGATGGATGTGATAGCTGTGGAAGCTCCCAGTGCATCAGAGTGGTCCTGGACAAGAGCTGCAGATTGGGCACATTGATACTCATCCTTTTCATTCTTAAAGTACATGCATGCATAGGGTCTCGTGAATGTATCTGAATTCCTCAAACGTTTGCCTTTCACTTGTCACGAGGACACCATCCTTCGATATAATCACTCTGACATATGTTGTTTCCACATTTTCATGGAATCGGTTTACAGAATGTATCCCCACTTTGTTGCTAGATTCTTGTGAGTGTCTCCTGAGGTGAAGGAGTGATCTCTAGTTTGTTCATGAATATTGCTTTCAATCGCCCTCTAAGTTCCATCGCCTTTCAGTGGAGCCTGAGTGAGGGTGCTTCTGCACAGTCCTTCCCTGCCTCCTTAAGTTCTGTTTGTAATCTCTGTTTTTCCAGTTTCCTAATTCTCCGAAGATCTAACATAGATCTAACATAGATGCTATGAACTTTTCCGCCACAACTGCCTAGAAGGCATACTATAGACCCGTGGGGAAACCTCACCATTGTCATTAAGTTCAAAATTACTTGGTACCAGATAATCAAGGCCTAAATAACGTCTGACAAAAACATTTTGCAGCAAATATAATTTGAAAGAATATTGCCCATATTACAAAATTGGCACCCAAAGGAGCAAATTTCTTCTAAATGATATTTTGGCCACACTATTTATGTCTGACAGCATTTTTGTTATTAATAGTCTAACACACCACCCTTCAAAATTGTTCACAATGTGGTACTCAGCTTCCTTTCCAATAACAGGCGAACAATCACCAGCGAAGGGTCACTTTAAGTTCTGTCGCTTAGCTTCAACATATATATTCAGCATTACATATGATACAGGCCTGATTGTGTGCTAACATGTTGCGACTGTGCTTTTAAAACACCGGAATGTGTGATTTAAGTGTAGGAGAGTCTGAGGAGCTCTCATTGCGTTCTGCAGGAAGGGCCCATCAGTTTGTTATGCTACTGGTCCACAGTTTAGTTTGTTGACGCGGGGCGAAAGAAAGATAATTTAAACTACTTGGCTGTGTGCGAAGACCCAGCTTCAAATGCCTTCGGGCACAGAGGCAGAAGTAGGTTCTTGGCTCCAATAAGCGAAAGGGAAAGAAGGAGAAGTGCGGGGCAGTGGGGAACTGGTTTTAGGCGTGGGGACTGACCCGTCTGCCTCCTGGAGAGGTAAGGCAAGCGGGATCGAAGCATCCTTGACAGTGCACAGCGAGCTGTTCCTTACATACGCACACACCCACAACTAGGGTGTGTGCATGCCATCAAGACGACTTTTGCCACCTCACCCTTACTACAGTGGAGCAGGAAACACCTAATTGTCACCAATCTGGGCAGTGGCGGCCGGCAGCTTTAGGAGGGAGGGGAGCGGGCGGGATTCACACACACACACACACACACACGCACACACACAGACACGCACGCACGCACATCCATGAACAACACTCAAACATGCACTCGCGCACCAAACATTCAATTTAAAACATCACACATGTGCACACACACACACACACTTACCTTCAGCCTCCAGGTCCCAGGAGGGTTGGGACTGCTGCCTTCCCTCAGCCAATGAGGGAAGGCAGAAGTCCCAGCCTCGTCACAGAGTGGGATGGGGTCAGTGAGACTTCTGACCCCACCCCACTCTGTGACGAAGTGTAACTGATTGACACTCACCCTGGGCACTTCAGGGCTTAAACCTGAAGCGCCCAGGGAGAGTGTCAATTGGTGACACTTTCCTCATCACCCAGGGGAGGGCCTCGAGGCACCTTTGCTGAGCCGAGGAGGTCACGCTCATAGGAGCTGTGACCTCCTCAGCCCAGCAAAGTTTAGCTCAGGCAGCCAGGAGTGTGTGCAAATCGTGCATGTCTGCTCCTGGCTGCCTGAGCTGAACATGGAGAGTGCCTGTCAGGCTGACCTTTGTTCAGCCTGACAGACACTCTTCATGGGGGGCAAAAGGTGGGGGTGGTGGCCCCTCCGCCCTAAAGCATGAGCCACCACTGATTGTGGGTCACATAACTACCACCATAATACTCACACTGTAATAACATCAATATGCCCCGTACAGGGTTTCATATAACCCTCAACATACCTTTTCAAAACTCTCAGCAAATCCTGAAATCTTAGCAGACCCTCCGAAAACCTGAACACTGCTTCCTCTAGCCCCTAAATGACCATCTCATAACCTCAAATGATGCTCCGTGGGCTTACTGTAGACTGTACAAGCAGGATTTCAGGAGACCTTAACAGACCCTCCTAAGATCCTAAAAGGCTTTCCTATGGCCCAAGTAGACTATCTAATAGCCTTAACACAGATTGCCTCATAGCCCCAGGAGATCCTAACATATTCCAAAGCGATGGTCACACTGTGGTTATCTCCTAACTCACACATGTACAGTCCTCAACAGACCAACATACTGCTTAACATACATATACATCTTCCAAACAGACCCTTTGATGGCTACGGTAGATCAAAACATAGCCACAGACTCTCATGTAGCTCCCAACAACCTGCATAGATTTCATAACATAACATATAACATATAACCATAAACTCAAACACTTATGGGAACCTTTTCAGCAGCCCGCGGGCAGACAGAGGTTACTGAGCTAAGACTGTGACAATTAGAGCACATTACCACTAGTGCCTTGAGGCTATTGAGTCCAGAACTTAGCACCAAGTACACTCCTTTAGCACTTCACCTTCAGTGTAGTAAAGTCGAGCAGTCCAATGTGTACTCTTGGAGGTGGTGTAGGGTGGAGACTCATAGCTCAATAAACAGTGTAATAGAAATTAATAACAGCTTTGAGACTGCGTATGGCAGGTTACTGCCTTTTGGATTCTCTCCTCTGACTAGTCTAGTCTAATGTTTTGTTGTCAGGTGTTTTGCAGGAAGTAGAGTGGAGCTATGAGCCTCTGATTGGGAGATCCGAAACAAGGGCACGAAGGAAAGATGGGCTGTCCCAGTTAGCTAATTGTTAACATGTAGGGTGGAAGGAGCCCTTAAAGTGAACAAAGGGTCAGGAAAGGGCAGGGGAAACTTCTCCACACCCAAAAGTCTGAGCCATACAAAGGATCTCTGGAATTCTTACAGATTACGTTGCTGTCTGGGGATCTCCCCACCCTACATCTTAGGTACCACTTAGATTAAGGAGAACAAAATGGAATCACACATGCTCCACATACATCCTCTATGCACAGAAATAATATATACGCTTTTGAAATCCATGTCCTTCTGGAGGTGTGAGGGAGCTGGTTGCAGGGGCCTAGCAGACCATTTAAAAATGCTTGAGAGGCCAACAAGTGACTCGTCTGGAAAAAACAGTTACAAAGGTTAGTCCTACCACTGCAATCTTATAGCTTCTACAACTGTCAGTCCTCAACAGCTCAGTGATCTGATGCTGTCTAGAGCCATGCGGAGGACCTTTCTCTGTCCCAACAGACGACTGCTCCAGGCTTGTCATCAGATTGAGAAAACTAGCAGGAAAGTTTGTTTTCATCCTGACTTTTGCTGCAAGGTGAAGTACAAACCTTGCAAAGAGGCTGGTCCCCAGAACGACTTGCAATTTTCTCCCTTCTTAGCCATCAGCCACCTAAAACACTCCTGATTATTCTGGACTAGAAACGTGGTACCAGAACGTAAAGTCTGAGTTTGCAAATGACTCTTTCTAAAGCATCCCAGATCTGCTCCCAAAGCAGAAACCTGCGGATGATTAAGGCAACCATTTGCTCCCTGTTCTTCTCATAGAGCAGGTCGAGAACTGCCCTAATTCCCTAATCTGAAGTATTAATCTGTACAACGATGAGCTGATTACACAGTGTGCCCTTCAGATCATCAAAGGCCTTCTGGTGCTCTTCACTCCAGATCACCTGTATGCATTGGTTTCTGGGAGTTGGAACTGTTAAAAGGGGCAACCACAATGGTCCTATAATATCCAGTGAGGCCTTGAAAAGCCCTCACCAGAGTTTATGTGGTGGAAACCTCCCAGTCCAGAACTGCTTGTATCTTCATCTCCAAATGATGAATTCTTTAATCCTTTAATTGGTGACCAAGGTAAACCACAGAGGACTCATACAACTGGCATTTCTTAACCTTTACGGTTAGTTTGACCTACTTCATTCTCACCAATTCCTGCTTGATCTGCTCTTTCCATGAATTGCTAAAGATAGCAGTATTATCCAAGCAACCATACTGAACAGAACCCCGTAAGGCTGGATAACAGGTACAGAAAAGTGGAGGGAGCATTCCTTAACCCAAAATGTGCCAGTGCAATCTCCCAGTAGTAAGTATTGAGGTACTTTGATATGCTCAATCTATCTTCCAGCTTGTCAGCACTGCAGATAGGATGACCATCAGTCTGGGCATCCCTCTTTGTGACAGTATTGAGAGTTTAATAGTCCACTCAAAATCACTGGTCGGTTGACTCTTGCTTACCAACTAGCATTACAGGACTACCACGGAATACAGGAGTCCTCAATCTATCCATTGTCCAACATTTTGGCCATGTCTTTGTTGATACACTCCTGGACTTGGTGTGCCATGCTGTATAGATTGATTTTCAAGAATAAGCTATATCCTGTGCCGATGGCATGTGCACAGACTGCACTTAACCTGAGAAAAGGGAGAAGAAGTGGACAAACCACCACAACATCTCTCTACACTCCAACTGTTGTTCAGTAGTCAGTTTAGTGTAAAGCCTCACTGTCTCTGAGCTGGCTGGTATCAAATCATGTGTTGCCTGTCACAGGTAGATGTCTGTGACAGATCAACACTTTGGCCCTCATTACAACCCTGGCGGTTGGTGTTAAAGCGGCGGTAATACCGCCAACAGGCCGGCGGAAAAAAAAATTGGAATCACGACCATGGTGGAAACCGCCAACATAGACAGCCACTTTAACACTCCGACCGCCACGGCGGTACAAACAAACACCACGGCTATAACCGGCAACAGACAGGCGGAAGACAATGTACCGCCCACCCTATCACAACCCGGCAATCCGCCACCTTTTCCGGGGCAGAACCAACGTGAATAAAAACACGGCGGAAACAGTACACAGAAGGGAAAATCACTCACCTCTCCACACCCCACGAGGAACCAGGACGCCATGGAGCCAGAACTGGAGATCCTTCCGGCGATGGTCTTCCTGCTCCTCTATCAGGAGCTCCAAAGACGGCGGCGACTACCACAGTGAGTACTACACCTACAACACGGGGGGAGAGAAAAGAGAGTGAAACACACACGCAACATGCAACACCCCCACCCTCACCCACAACACCATACACACAAATACATGCTGCAACATTACATTTACACCCTCCCACCCCCCTTGAATAACGCAAGGACAAAAGGAAATGATTTGAACAATTGTAATCAATAAAAATCCAGTAGTCAAAACTCCAAATCCAGTATATACAATTATGTACACCAACTACATAAGTCCGGATAGTGCACCAATCATTGTCCGTGGACCACAGGGCCCAAAATGCATGGACGAGGTCCACACTAGATACCCGACTGGAAACAGACAGAACACTGCAGGGGCATCAGATCGAAATGAAACAGGCACCTCAGGGGGAGGGGGGGAGGGGATGCCTCAGCCTGATGAACGCACAACGCCACTGCTCCACGAGGGGGCTCCCTGCCCATTGATGTATTCTGGGGAGTGCAAAGCCACAGTCTCTCAAGTCTCTCCAGTGGGTGGGTTGCCCACTGCTTTATCCTGGGAAGTGCAAAGCCACAGTCTCACAAGTCTTTTCAGTGGGTGGGTTGCCCACTGCTTTATCCTGGGGAGTGCAAAGCCACAGTCTCACAAGTCTTTTCAGTGGGTGGTGTGCCCACTGCTTTATCCCGGGGAGTGCAAAGCCACAGTCTCTCAAGTGGATAACAGTCTCCACTGGTTCTGGAGGGGGCTTTGTGCCCAGAGTGCTTCATCCTGCCAAGGACTGAGGTAGTGGATGTGATACTCCACTGGTTCTGGAGGGGGCTTTGTGCCCAAAGTGCTTCATCCTGCCAAGGACTGAGGTAGTGGATGCCTTTCTCAACTGAAAGAGATGCTTCATGGAAGCTGCCCAGGCTCCTGGAGCTCACCACCAGCCTCGGATGACTGACCACTGGGGATGGCAGCCGTGTCTGCAGTGGTGCCACTGGCTCAGGATGTCGCGGGGCCGCTGGCGGTGCTTGCGGCGGTGTCAGTCGCGGCGGTGCTTGCGGCTCCGTGGCGGCGGTGCTGGCGGCAGGCTCTGTGGCAGCGGTGCTGGTAGCGGGCTCTGTGGCGGTGGTGCTGGTTGCGGGCTCTGTGGCAGCAGTGCTGGCGGCGGGCTCTGTGGCAGCAGTGCTTGCGGCAGGCTCTGTGGCGGCAATGCTTGCGGCGGGCTCTGTGGCAGCGGTACTGGTTGAGGGCTCTGTGGCGGCAGTGCTGGTTGCGGGCTCGGTGGCGGCGGTGCTGGTTGCGGGCTTTGTGGCGGCGGTGCTGGTTGTGGGCTCTGTGGCGGCGGTGCTGGCGGCGGGCTCTGTGGTGGCAGTGCTGGCAGCAGGCTCTGTGGCGGCCGTGCTGGCGGTGGGCTCTGTGACAGCGGTGCTGGCGGCGGGCTCTGTGGCGGCGGTGCTGGCGACGGTGCAGGTGGCGGTCTTCTCCGCTGTACAGGTTGGCGTCGACGTGGAAAGAAGGTGTGACACTGGTCCCTCAGTCAGTGCCACCATGCCCTCTCCTGACCTGCCCTTCAGTTTCTGGCCCTTCCCCACCTTTGATGATGGCGCAGCTGACTTGCCACTATCCCCTTTCGTTTTCCCTGACCCCGTGGTGGCAGGTGTTTTCTGCTTCTCCCTCCGGGATGTGGGCAACTTTTTTAGCTTGGCAGGTGGCGGAATGTCCTTGCCCACGCTCCGTGGCACACTGGCAGCCCTGATGGTTGGTGCACTCCAATAGCCCGCAGTTGCTGGCACCACTGTGCCTGGAGATATGGTGGCTGAGGTGCTGGATTGGGACCTGAAAAGCCTGGCCCTAGGGGACGGACGGGGGGAGGGAGGTGTAGGGAAGAGGTCAATATTAGCCAGGAAAAGTTTTTTAGACACACTGGATGGGTAGATGGAGGGGGTTTGGGAGTGGAGGAAGAGGTAGTGGTTGTAGGAGGTGTACGTCTGCTGAATTTGGGTGAAGGTACATGGGCTGGAGGCTGTTGTGAGGTGGATGGCTGTTGGATAGGTGTGTGCCTGCGTTTGTGTACTTTGGGAGGAGGGCTCACTGACATACTGGGAGAGGACACAGGGGATGTGTGAATGGTAGTGGGGATGGTGAGTGCATGTGAGCGGGGTGTGGTGATGGGCGTGCTGGTGATGGAGGTAGTGGCTGAAGATGTAGTGCATGCAGGTGTGAGTGGAGACGAGACAGGGAGGGAGGAGAGAGACATGGAGGAGGGGGACACAGTGGAGGCAGTGGATGTTGGTATGTCTGCATGGGTATGATGCTTGTGTGAGTGCCTGTGGGATGTGTGGTGCTTATGTTTGCCTGAGCCACTTTTGTGTGTTGAGGTGTGTGCATGCTGGTCTGATGGTGTGCTTGGGATAGGTTGAGGTACAGGGGATTGGGTCTGGGTGGAGTAAGTTGGAGGGGGGAGGCTGGACACAGGGACAATGGCTGCCATCAGTGTTGAGGCCAGAGCCTGAAATGCTCTCTGTTGGGCCGACTGGCCAGAATGAATGCCTTCCAGGTATGTATATGTTTGTTGCAAATGCCTCTCAACACCCTGGATGGCATTCAGAATGGTAGACTGCCCAACAGTGAGGGATCTCAGGAGGTCAATAGCCTCCTCACTGAGGGCAGCAGGGCTGACTGGGGCAGGGCCTGAGGTGCCTGGGGCGAAGGAGATGCCCACCCTCCTGGGTGAGCGGGCACGGGACACACGCTGAGCGGCTGCTGGGAGGGGGTGCTGGTAGGGGGGATGGCGGCTGTACCTGTTGATGGGGTGGGCACAGAGGGGCCCGCCACCGCAAGGGAGCTTCCATCAGAGGAGGAGTCGCTGTCACTGCTGTCACCTCGTGTCCCCGCCGTGGAGCTCCCCTCGCCCTCCGTCCCACTGGTGGCTTCTGACTCCGTTGTTTCACCCTCCAGGACCAAGTGGGATGCAGCTCCCTCCTGCTCCGGTGCCACTGCTCCTCACCCTGATGATGCTATTGCACACAAGAACAGGTAGACCATAAAAAGGGGGGGGGAAACAGAAGAAAGACATGTTCAGTGCATGCAACACCACTACCGTTGGCGGACACTACAGACACAGCAGCCCTCTGCACTACACCATGCACTTATTGTTCCTAGATTATTCACATGCCCATGGGGTACAAGGCCTAAGCCTGATTGCTGCACACATGGAAGTCACAGGAGCCTGACTAGGTGTAGATTGCTCTAATCACTAGTGGGGTTGGGGTTCCACTGAACCTGCCTGCCAAGGGACCTTGCCTACCAAGCTCGCCCTGTCCTAGGGGAACCCACTGCCCACCTCCCCCACCCAGACACCTCGTAATGCGCGCAGAGTCAGATGAATGTGACTGTACTCACCCCCTTGTGGCTGCTGTGATGCCCTCAAGTGCCCATCCAACTCCGGATACGCCACCGCCAGGATCCGGAATATCAGGGGGGTCATGGTGCGATGGGCACCCCTCCCACGTTGAGGGGCCATCCCCAGCTGGGCCTCCGCCGTCTTCTTGCTCCAGCGCGAATGTCCTCCCATCTTTTCCGGCAGTGTGTGCTCCGTCTGTGGCGGACCCCCAGGGTCCGGACATCCTTGGCGATGGCACGCCAAATATCCTTCTTCTGGTGGGCGCTGACCTAGAGGAATAGCACAGGGGAAAAGGAAGATCTTTACCCGTCCGGACCGTCATACTCATTGGCCCACATTCCCACCCTTGCCCTGACGCACATACACTCACAGTCCGCTCATGCAGGCCTTAGTCCCCCCCCATGTATCTTCCATCCACACCACTCCAAACAGGCATTGCCCATGCAGCATGGTCACAGTGTACTCACCTGTTTGTCTGGAGGACCGTACAGTTGTGTGTACTGGGGGAGGACCCCATCCACTAATTTCTCCAACTCCTCCGAAGTGAAGGCAGGGGCCCTTTCCCCAGACACGAGCCATCGTCGCTTCCAGACTGAGGTCACAGCAGCACTTGTCCAATGTTAACCAATGCAGGATTGCGATGCGGTCTTCGACCGCCTACCGCGACGGTGTAGAACGCCAGCGCAGTTACCTCATATCCCCTTGTCCCACCTTTCAGGTCAGGCAGCCGCCATTTCAGGGGGCCACATGGCATTAATAATAACTGCGTCACACCTATCTAGGCCTTGCATAGACACATACCAGGCAAATTGCGGATTATTAAATATGTGAAAATTACATTTTGTGATACCTCAGTGTAGGCTGACTCTCTGCTCACTGTTCTCCTCCATAGTGCACGTCCGCTGGGGCAGGTGATGAGATGGCGGTATACTCCGGTGTACAGACCGCTGGTGGACCTGTCGACAATGGAAGAGAGTCACGTAATAGTCACCTACAGACTTGATCGTGCAACAGTCCATGAACTTTGTGCCCAGTTGGAACCAGACCTGATGTCAGCTATCCGCCATCCCACAAGGATACCCCCTCTAGTGCAGGTCCTGTCAGTACTCCATTTCCTGGCAAGTGGGTCTTTTCAAACAACAGTGGCCATTGTATCAGGGATGTCCCAGCCAATGTTCTCTAACGTGCTGTCCAGAGTGTTGTCTGCCCTGCTGAAACACATGCGCAGCTACATCGTTTTCCCTCAGGTGGAGGATTTGCCTACAGTGAAAGGTGACTTCTATGCCCTGGGACATATCCCCAACATCATAGGTGCCATTGATGGGACATATGTGGCATTGGTACCCCCACGCAGGAGTGAACAGGTGTACAGAAACCGGAAAAGCTATCATTCGATGATTGTGCAGATGGTGTGTTTGGCTGACCAGCACATCTCCCATGTGAATGCCAAATTTCCTGGCTCAGTGCATGACGCTTACATTCTGAGGAATAGCAGCATCCATTATGTGATGGGGCAACACCAGAGGCACCGTGTGTGGCTAATAGGTGAGGACAAGGACCCTATACAGTGTGAATAGGCGTCTGGGTGTGGGGTTGTCCCTACGGGTTAGTGTGTGTCTAACAGTTGTCCCTCGAAATTTGCAGGTGACTCTGGGTACCCCAACCTGTCATGGCTACCGACCCCAGTGACAAATCCCAGGACAAGGGCAGAGGAAAGCTACAATGAGGCACATGGGCGAACTAGGAGGGTGATCGAAAGGACCTTCGGCCTCCTGAAGGCCAGGTTCCGGTGCCTCCATATGACAGGTGGTTCTCTCTACTTCTCACCAAAGAAGGTGTGCCAGATCATCGTGGCCTGCTGTATGCTGCACAACCTGGCTTTGCGATGACAGGTGCCTTTTCTGCAGGAGGATGGTCCAGCTGGAGGTCTTGTGGCAGCTGTGGAGCCTGTGGACAGTGAAGAAGAGGAGGAAGAAGAAGAGGATATCGACAACAGAAACAACGTTATCCAGCAATACTTCCAGTGAGACACAGGTAAGAAGATGTCACTGCCTCACACATCTCATACTATTGTTTGAGCTATCATAAGTCTGTCATTTTCACCCAGTGTATGGACCCTGACTTGTCACTTTGCCTTTCCATTTAACAGATGTGGGTCCCACTTTGTGCCCACTGCTATATTTCCTCCAGACCTACAGCTGTGTTTCATCGGTATGTGGACAATTAAATTGACATTGCTATATTCCATAGTTATTACAATTACACATTAGTGAAAGCACAGACTGACTCCAGATTGTTTTGTGATTGATGTGTGTTTATTTCTGTGCAAATAAGTGGAGGGGGGTGTAAAATGGGCAGGGGTGATGGTGGAGGAATGTCCATGGCAGAGTGCAGTCTATTTGTTTCACAGGTGCATTGTCCAAAGGGGCATAGGAAGTGGAGCAAGGGCAGTTGATGGATAGACAGGGTGACAAAGTGGGACAGAAGGGTGACATTCAGGGGGGTCTCATTTCCTGGCGGGGGTCTTGGCAATGTTCTCTGTCTTGTTCCTAGATCTCAGGGACCGTTTGCGGGGGTGGCTCTCCATCTGCAGGGGGTGGGGTGCTGGTGTGGTGGTCCTGCGGCTGTGCCTCCTGTCCACTAGCGCCGGCGGAGGTGGTGGGCTGTTCATCATCCAGGCTAGTGTCAGGGGCCCCTTGTTGTGCCACAGTGTCCCTCCTGGTGTTGACAAGGTCCTTCAGCACCCCTACAATGGTGACCAGGATGGTGTTAATGGACTTCAGTTCCTCCCTGACCCCCAGATAGTGTTCCTCCTGCAGCCTCTGGGTCTCCTGAAAGTTGGCCAGAACCGTTGCCATCGTCTCCTGGGAATTATGGTACGCTCCCATGAAGTTGGAGAGTGCCTCGTGGAGAGTGGGTTCCCTGGGCCTGTCCTCCCCCTGTCGCACAGCTGTCCTCCCAGTTCCCCTGTTTTCCTGCTCCTCTGTCCCCTGAACCGTGTGCCCACTGCCACTGCCCCCAGGTCCCTGATTTTCTTGGGGTGGTGAGTTTGCCTGGGTTCCCTGTAGTGGTGGACACACTGCTGCTTGACGTGTCCTGGGGACAGAGGGAGGGGCCCGCTGGGTGGGTGCTGTGCTGGTGTTTCCTGAGGGGGGAGGCTCTGTGGTGGCTTGTGCCAGTGTCAGGGGAACCGACTGTCCTGAGGTCCAAGATGGCCCGGTCTGGTCATCTTGATCCAGTTGTGCAGAGATGCTGTCATCACTGTGGGTCTCTTCTGTGGAGGGACTGGATATGTCTGGAACCTTCTGTCCGTTGACGTTGGGTAGGGGTCCTGCAGGGGTGTAAAGGCATGAGTATTGCATCTGTGTGGGCCGTTGTGTGCAATGGGTGAGTGACCCTGTACTCCAGTGCTTGCATTCTTGTCAAGGTCCTTGTGTGATATTTGCTTTGGGGTCTGTGTGGGTATCTGTAGTGGACATGCTTTGGTGATGGGTGCCCCTGCTTTGGTGTTGCATGCAGGGCTAGGTGTTGAGATGGGTGGGTTGTGATAGTGGGACATATGTGAGGTATTGGAGTGCTGGGGGTGAGGGTGAGGGTGGGGGTTTGTGATGGCATGCAGGTAGGGTGGGGGATATAATAGTTAAGAGTTGATTTACCAGAGTCCATTCCTCCTGCTACTCCTGCGAGGCCCTCAGGATGCATTATTGCCAAGACTTGCTCCTCCCATGTTGTTAGTTGTGGGGGAGGAGGTGGGGGCTCACCGCCAGTCCTCTGTACTGCAATCTGGTGTCTTGAGAACACGGAACACACCTTCCCCCGTAGGTCGTTCCACCTCTTCCTGATGTCATCCCTAATTCTTGGAAGCTGTCCCACTGCGTTGACCCTGTCGACGATTCTGCGCCACAGCTCCATCTTCCTAGCAATGGAGGCGTGCTGCACCTGTGATCCAAATAGCTGTGGCTCTACCCGGACGATTTCCTCCACATGACCCTGAGCTCCTCCTCAGAGAAACTGGGGTGTCGTTGTGGGTGATGTGTGAGGTTGTGTGTGTTGTGATGTGTGAGGGGATGTGTTGTTGTGTGTTGCTTGAGGTGCGTGATGTTGTGTGAGTGATGATGTGTGTCTGTGGATGCTCGTGTTGTTTCTGGTGGTGTCTCTCTCTGGCCTTCTTTCGGAATTTTTGGTATTAAGGGTTTGTGGGTGATGGGGGTGTGTGTTTTATATTGGATTGGGTGTGTGGGAGTGGTGTGTGTATGTGTATCAGGTGTGTGTATTTCGAATTGTCCAATGTGGTTGTGTTTTGTAAATGTGTGTGTATTTTGAGCGCGGCGGTTTGTACCGCCAATGGAATACCGCGGTTGAAAGACCGCCGTGTGGATTCGTGGGTCGTGATAGTGTGGGCGTATTCCTGTTGGAGTGACTTTGGAGGTTTTGTTATCGCCAGTTTATCACTGACCTTTGGTGTGGCGGACTTGTGTGGGTGTCAGTATTATGGTGGATTCCGAGCTGTGGGTCATGATAGCTGTAGCGGAATTCCACCGCCGCAGCGGTGTGTTGGCGGTCTTCTGCACGACGGTAAGCGGCATTTACCGCCAATGTTGTAATGAGGGCCTTTGTCTGTGGGGTTTGGAGGGGGATCTGTGAGGACTGTTGCACCATGCACCTGAAGGCACTGAGAGAGTGGTTCCTCAAGCTCCTCACAGCCCAACGTCGGACACCCCCGAGACACTCAAACTGCTGGTTGCACGGACGGTCCTGAGACCGTTCTCGAAGCTGCACTCGGTGATTGTCATCCTGCTCGAAGCCGCCAGGTAAATCCCAGAAGCAAAAGAAGTCAAAGAGGTCCTCAATTTCACCATACCCATCTAAGTCTTCTTGAGAGGCAAAGAAGCAATGGCACTCCATGCCTTGTGCTTTAGTCGAGCCTGAGTCCACTCCATGCTTCCCTGGATTTCCTGGAGCGACCGCGTGCCAAGTTCAAAGACTTTTATAATTCCATGCACCTCATTTTTGAGTGGCCCAACCCCTCTGGAGCACTTTTGGGCCCTACGGGCTTCTGAAGGATCCACTGGATTCTCGCTGGTGGGTTCACTGTCGGTGCCATTTAGGCCCAATTGATTGAGTATTAGATCCAGAACGGAGCCACCAGTGAGACTGAGACCTCCCACAGCACCTGCTCTAGTGCAGACACCCCTGTCATCATCAACACCATCACAGTGGGGCCATCTCTGTCATGGAGCTGGACGGGCGATGCCTAATGGAGGTTCTGGTGCCTACTGGGGCCATGCCCTCTGGATCAGAGCAAACGCCTTTTGCCTTTGACAGGCCTGGAGAGGGAGATGAATGGGAGGAGTCTGTGGACCCTTATGGATATAGGCATTCCCTAAATGAGACCGATGGCAACTGGTATGAGGGACTAGTGGAGGCCAGTGGATTAGACACCTCACTGGACACTGGCTTGATCTCTCCTCCTACCATGTCTACAGAGGAGGGAGCCTCTTTCCCTGTGGTGGGACATAGGATGGCTGAGGTCTTGGACCTTCAGTTGCCCTCAGTGGCAGTCAAGACAAACGTCTTGACAGAGGTGCTTCACCCGGGAGTTGCCCCTTCTGAACCTTTGATCCCTTTTAACACCTGACTCCCTTTCAGATGCTCCCTTTCATCAGAGCTGTTCTGGACAGTGTACTTTTGCACTTACCCTCCCAAGCAGCTAGTCCAGGATATTCAGGCTTTGATTCTGATGTTTCAGCCTCTGTCCTGGATTTTAGTGAAAATTACCCTCACTTCCTACATTCTGCTTGTAACCCATGCTAATTGACATATGCATGCTCTGCAGTCAGATTGGAAGTCCCACTGGGCACCGCATCAGGGGAATCTCTTTGATATGTTCCAGGTCTCGGAGGAAACTGCAAAAGATCTGCAGTGGTGGGTCAGTGTCTGACTTCTCTCCATTTCCCAACCAGAGCTGAATATTGTAACAGATGCGTCACTTCTGGGATGGTGCGGCCCTCTGGGGGAGGTGGATCAGAGGACTCTGGTGCCCGACGGAGTCTGGGCTGCACATCAACCTGTTGGAGCTCCAGGCAATTTGCTTGGCATTTAACGCTTTTCTTCCTTTGATGAAGGGAACAGTGGTGCAGGTGTTCACGGACAACACCACTGCCATGTGGTACTACAGCAAACAGGGCGGGGTGGAGTTGTGGATGCTTCCACAAGAGGCTCTGCATTTCTTGACCTGGCTGGAATGCCCAGACATCTCCCTGGTGATTCAACACATCAGGATTTCTGAATGCTAGGGTGGACAAACTCAGCTGAAGATGCGTAGGGGATCTGGAATGGCATCTCCATTCGGAAGTGGTGCAACATGACTTACAACAGTGGGGAGTGCCTTGGTTAGATGTGTTCTACATGGCTGAAATTGCACAATGTCAGCAGCTTTTCATGCTGGAGTTTCCAAGGCGACTCTTGTCAGAGATGCTTTTCATCTCAAGTGGAACTCTGACCTCTTGTTCACCTTTCCACCTATACCACTTCTACCCTGAGTTCTCACGATCAGAAATGACTGGTCCTAAGTTATTCTTGTGGCTCTGGAATGGGCATGGAGAGTCTGGTACCTTGAGATGCTGAGTATGAAAAACATTTCCCGATCAGGATGCCCCTTCAGGAGGATCTTCTATCACAGCAATTTGGAGGGTCCTGCATCAGAACCTGCACACCCTTCATCTTCATGCATGGTGATTGAGCAGTGACAGTTGACAGCTTTCAACCTTCCTCCTGGAGTCTTTTATGTTATTCTGGAAGCCAGGTGTCCCTCCACCAAGTTGGTATACGCCTGTCATTGGGATAAATTTGTGGCATGGTGTGCTTCTGGCAACATCAACTCTGCTCTGGGCACTGTTAAATGTTATTTCACATTTCTGTTGCTGCCGGACCAACTTGCTTTATTCAAGTCACCTATTGTGGCTAGGTTCCTCAAAGGCTTGCAACACGTTTCCCCCGAGGCCGCTCATCATGCTCCAATGGGATTTAAATCTTGTTCTGACTTTCTTAATGTGTGCATCTTTTGAACCTCTGCACAATTGCCCTCTTAAGCTATTGAACATTAAAACAGCCTTCCTAGTGGCCATTACTTCGGCCACAAGGGTCATCAAACTGCAAGCACTCTCTGTCCACCCTCCCTATGCCACCTTCTATCCAGACAAGCTGGTACTCCGGACACATGCCTTCTTCCTTCCATAGGTTGTGACTCCTTTCCACGTAGGCCGGAACATCACTCTGCCTTTCTTGTTTGCTCTGCGTTACCTTTCCAAAGCAAAGAAGAGACTTCACCCTCTGGACACCAAAAAATGCATTATTGTTCTACCATGATCACACAAAAGAGTTCCAGGTAGACGATCAACACTGTTGCGGGGTATGTAGGAGCCAAGAGAAGGTAAGGCTGTGCAGAAATGGACCATTTCAAGATGGATAGTACTCTGCATCAAGATATGCTACACATTGACCAGTAAGCAACCCGCTGAGGACGAGTGTGCTCATTCCACCAGATCCAAGGCTATTACCACTGCTTTAGCCACGGAGTCACTATCCTGAATAACTGACAGATAGCAACATGGAAATATTTGCACACGTCCACCAAGCACTGGTGCCTGGACGGTCAGGTCCGTTGTGACGGAAACGTTGTCTGTTCAGTCCTACAGGACTTTCTGGTTTAAATTAGCTGTTCAGACCCACCTCCCAGGTGGCATTGCTTCTGTATCTATTCTAATGTAAGGAATCTGCTGCTAGAAGACCCTATCAGATGAACAAGTCACTTACCTTTGATAATGCAGGGGTACTGATCAAAAATATACAGATCCAGTCTTCCATCTGTGAAATATTCTAAGGCAGGGGTCTCCAACCTTTTCTGTAGTGAGAGCTACTTCTGATCTGTGAAAATCATTGTGAGCTACTACAGGCTAAGTAAATCGCGCATTGCTCCCAGAGACCTGGCACAGCCAGTTTCATTGACTTTAAGGCTAATTTCCATATGTACAGTTCATTACAATACATTTCCCTCAGAAAATGTAAACAGAATTATTATGTACCTTATAACAGGCATTTGGAATGTTTCTGAGAGACCCAACTGTGGCAGCATCTCTTATCTTGGGACACATTACAGCTCTCATCAGCAGGGAAGAAGACATTTCTATGTGAGCTGTGTACTATGCACATGCCCAGAGGGAAAAAAAGGTCATGTCATGCTCCTCAAAGAAGTGCAAAGCTTATGGATGTAGACTCTCAAAATGGGGAATGCTGAGGGTTCACATGTGTCCATGGTTGGTGATTCCGGCAATATCAGCCTCTTTTCTAGTACGAACAGGAACCCAGACTGTAACATGTATAGTGAAAATGAAGGACGTTTCAAGTGGACATTTGAAGTTAGTAAATAAAAGTGTTTCCATCTAAGTGTCTTCCAGTGATTTAAAAAAGGAACCACTTGCTTGCAGTTTTATGTTAAAAGACCTTGACCCAAAGTTATTGGGACATTTTCCATGAGCACCAGTTACATTGGACAAGGTGGCAGATTTGGGGCAACATTAAGACTTGAACCTGGTTGCTAAGTTTAAAATTCGGCAGCTCTGACCATTAGGTGACATCCCCTTTTCAAACTCACTCATCTCTACTTACAGGACAATAATTAACACATACAATGGAAATAAGCACAAATCAATTTAACTGCCAGTTTGAAAAACAAGCTGACTGAACACAGAAAAGTCAGGCTGTGTTGATAGAGCTAGTACAACTCAAACCATAAACTATATGATAAGCTCTGAAGTTGAAGAGGGAGTTCATTCCGACATAATGTAATAAAAAAGGGCAAACCACTAATTGGCGAAGAGCAAATACATGAGCAAGATGATGAGTTGAGTGAAGGCTGTAGTGACGCTGCTTTCATTTAATCATTATGACTAGGCCCTAGTAGACAGTGATTAAATTAAAGAAGCATTTCAGATTAAAATAAAACAGCATTTCACCTTTTTTAATAAAGAAAATTCCTCTCCCATTTGAAATTTCTCACAGTGTTTGATGAGGAACTTTTTTTTATAGTGAACCCTCACTTTACAGTTTTCTAAGGCTTAAACTGGTTGAACTCTTGTGCCGAATACCTCACCACCTGCGTGGTATGCAAATTAGAGTCCTGGGCCTTATCATGAGACTTCGGTGTCTAAGCTACCCGTCGCACCTCTGCTGGTCGAGTCACATAGGTTATGCAGGAAGAAAGTTTTGTGCCGAGGTGCAGAAGGTAGGCAGTGTGGTTTCCAATGGGCAGTCTAAAACTGCTGTGCCAGGCTTTTTTCAATGATGTCAACTGCTTCACCACTCAACCTCTTCACCTCTCCTCCCCCCAGCTAGGCTCAATACAGCCAGTCTGAGAAGCTGGTTTGGGAGAGAGAGGGCAAGCACGGCAGAGAGACCTTAAATTAAGCAAAACAATAAAGAAGGGGTAAAACAGGGCTAAAGGAGATGTTGGACTTCATACTACTCATAAGATGTTGCAAGCTACCAGTAGCTTGTGATACAACTGGTTGGAGACCCCTGTTCTAAGGTAAGGAATCTGCAGCTAGATAGTCTCTACCAGAGAAGGTGTTACCAAAGGTAATTAACTTGTTTATCATTGCCAGGATGCTAAAAGTGCAGTCTCTCCTGAGGTATGACTTAAGTCGTTCATGTAGAACGCCCTCTGTGGTTCCTGAGTGGCAAACAAATAACTGACATCTGTGAGGCTTCTTCCCACCTTATAGGGACATTCCATGTGGCATCTAGTCACCTAGTGCTCAAAGGTAAACTGGCTTTAACATTAACACTTCCTGACCCTCTTAGTACAGATTAAAATTGCCTTCTAGTTATACAATTCCTTCATGAGCTGGCAAGACTCTTTTTTTGCCTTGCTCGTCAGCATAGCCATCAGTGTTCTGAGGACCAGAACAATGTACTCTAAATCATGACTTGGAGACTCAGCAGTACCTTGCCAACCTTCCTTGACCAAAGTCAGTGGACTACAGACAAGATGCCCAAACAGATAAAGTAGATAAATCCTGTTCCCCAAACACTGTAGGATTTCCCTGAAGGCGAATAAGAGACGTGTGAGAAGGATATCCTAATTTCTTCGTAGGTTGTATTTTAGAGTTCACTTCATGCTCTTCAGCGGGGAAACATCCTGAACAACTAGGTCTAAACCACTACTTGCCTGAACCACTACTGCTAAACAACTAAAAAGTCTCTACAACTAAGTACTGAACAACTACTGTCTAAACAACAATTGTGCCTGAATAACAATTGCCTGAACAACTAATTTTAAGGTAAGGTTTTCTTTTTGGTTTTTATGGTTAATAGGTGTTTAAAATATATATATACATATTAGTTGTTCAGGCAATTGTTATTTAGGCACAATTGTTGTTTACACAGTAGTTGTTCAGTACTTAGTTGTAGAGACTTTTTAGTTGTTTAGCAGTAGTGGTTTAGGCTATAGTTGTTTAGGACCGAGTTGTTCTGTCACATATTCTCTTCAGCGTCTTATTAAAGGGATAGATGTGTGGGTGGTGTGCTGTGGATCAACACTTTATGAAACTAGCTTGGTTCCACATTGCTCTCATATCTAAAGAGATTAAATTTGTTCTTCAGTTGGATATCACAGTCGTGTAATCAGACCTTGGACAAGATCTAAAGGGGAAACACTACTGTGGAAGTCATTCTCTTCTGGGTTACTGCCTTGGCATACCTCGAAGCATGGGCCACCTAAAATCAAGACATATTTGTTGCCTCAAACAAAAGGGGAGGGGTCGGGGGGGGTCAAATGGGCCAACTATATCTGTGCCCATTCTCTCAAATCGCACAGCAATTACAGGTAGAGGCATTAATGGTGTCTTGATGCCTTGATTTGGCCTCCAGATCTGCCACTCATTTTACAAGTTGGGCAGGTCAAGCAAAACCTTTTTACAACTTGGCTCACACCTGGCCAGTAGGACAAAGGTCCTTATCATCTTGATGCTAAGGTTCCTGGCTACCTGTACCTCATGGACTTGTGTGAGAACCCATTTGAGGGGTTTGAGCCACAGGGTAATCAGGGACATGTCAGCCTCGACTGTGGTGGTTAGAGTAATTTCCCACTGGTATCATGGGGTCAGTTCTACAATGACCCTGCGAACTGGGCCAGGTGCACCACTACTTCAATTGGATGTCAGGTCAGCAAGGGCAAGCAGTTCACGGTGTCCCAGAGAGATACTGGTGGAGGTAGTGACTCAGAACGCAAACAGTCCGATAGTAAGCACAATAATGAAGGTTTATCCAATTGCCTTTCTTTTAAGATAAGATAGTACTTTGCACACGCCAAAACTTGTATGCTACAGAAAGAAGTAGTAGAACTACAGGAAGCACGTGTCACATCCTATGTTTCCTGCACCCAGTTATTGGCCAATCTCCTTGGAAGAAAACCTTTTTTACCCAGCCTGCCAGAAGTATTCCTGGCCCTGCTCCTATCACCTTGACCTTGTCAGAAGAATCCCTGTTCCTGGTTCACCCAGCTTGATCAGGTTGCTTTTCCAATCATTAAAATATTGCTTACTCCATTGAGATAAGCTGTCGACTTAGAACCTCAGACCTTTCCTCCATAATACTTTCAGAAGTTAGTATGACTTTGAGATCTCTCGTGAAAATGCAAGAACGCAAATAGGCGCACAGTGTGTGGCAGCCATCTTTGAGTGCCGCCCCAAAGCAAATGTTAGTGCTTCGCTTCAATCCTGTAGCACGAGAAGAGATCTTGTTCGCTTCTGCTCATTCGACTTACAGTAAGAAATCTTAGTTGTTCCTGCCGAATTCACCCCCTGTTTATCCACCGGACAAAATCCATTGAAAAGAAAAAGGACAAAAGATTACTTCAGGATTTAAAAAAAAGATCATTGTAAGAGATTAATGTAGCTACAATAGTCTCACATATTACATAGTTACAAGAATGAGTAATACGTTTTCTCTATTGAACAGATGAGAGTTGCTAGCTAATGAGGGGAACAGCATTTTTAAAGTTAGACAATGTTCGTATCCTAGAAAAGACCAAACAGTTATATAAAGCATTACAAAGAGAAACTTAACATTTAACAATTATTTCTAGCACTGCAAAAATTGAGAAAAGACTGAATAATTATTACAAGCATTGCAAATATTGAGGAGTTACTAAACTGCAACGTGCCTACTAACGCTAGTCTAGAAATGCAAACTTTGTTAATCAAGATAATCTAATGCAGGAGTCGCTGTCCGAGTGAGAAACAGAAGAATCACGATTTGATTTGCACGATCCTTCGAAAGACTCGATGCCTGGTATGCGTCACAGTTAAGAGTGCTTTATGTTTTGGTTTGAAAAGTAATTATAAGACCAGAATTACATAGTAATGTTGTTGTCAGGTGTTGTCTGAACTAGGAGTTTTTTGTTTCGAGTGAAGGAGCATTCGCTGACAGGACCCATTTGGTGATTGAAGTGACACCATCTATCTGGTCTCTGCTATCTCCCAACGTCCTTTCCTCTTGCCTGAGCTGCAATCCTCATTAGCTTGGTAGACGTTTGATACTGGCAGGCCAAAAAGACAGTTGTAGGATTCAAATCGCTCCAGCAGCAATCATTAACAAGCATTTGCAATGCAATGGGTCTCGCATTTGCTCGAGTTAGAGCTATTAGCGTTGTAAACTCCTAACCGGACTTTTCTTGCCACATAAACTGAAAATTAAAAGTAAAACAGTTTCACATAAGCGAGCCGATGGACACCGTGAGCATAAAGGAGGCACACAAAAGGAAACAAAAGTTTGCTCGTAGTCAGACGTATTGACAAAAGTGCAATTATCCGTGTAACCGTCAAAAGTGCAATTATCCATGTATCAGGGTCGATGGCATGAAAAGCGCTTGACTACTGCCTAGCGAAATCACGCTGCATAGGAAATAAAAAGAAAAAGTAGTCCAGAAGCCATGCAGAAAACACGGAGCCTTGTATGTTTTCAGTAAATTACTGGTGCGCTTGAGGAGGGCTTAATACCAGAAAAGGCAGGATGTATGCATGCCTTTCACTAATTAAATCAAGCAACTTTTAAAAGGCAAGCCCACAAACCAACCAAACTGATGGGCGTGACATGGGCGTGGTTAAAAGCCCACAGAGAGATTACAACAGGGGCTAAAGCGCCTGCGTGCTCAACCCTAAAAAGTCCCACAGCTGTAGATGTTGACAGCACACAACAGTGTCCTTAGGATTCTATTGAGAAACAGAAAGTCTTAGAATTAAGCACAGGTTCGGGATCACTGTAGCACAGAGGATGAGCTTTCCTCAAATCTATGACCCAAATGTCAGCCTGTAGCATTTGACTAGGCTATTTGGGTTGCAGTTATCTCTCAAAATCCCTCCAACCAATCTTTCTAGCCTTTTCTCAAATAATGTCTTTCAGGCATTGGTGTTACCTGATTATGCAATGCACTCAGATCTTCCAGTCGTGAGTGTGCAGTCAGTTTGCAAACTGAATGAGCAGTTGCACTCACTGGGGCTTGTTTCGGAGGCCCTGTCTCCTTCTCACCATTTTGGCCATTGAAAACTTCATCAGCTCAGCAAAGGCACTCTGGCCATGCATCTCCTACACTCGAAGGAGGAATCCCTTTGGTTTGGTATGACAAAGGCATAGTCAGCACAGGTCTTCTGTATTCCTCTCCAGAAGCTGAAATAGAGGGTGCTCAGGTGAAATGTTGGTTTAGAACTTAGGGACTAATTTAGATCTTCACAGTATTACTGCCAATCCGCAGCGGCGGACGACCTGAGTACGCCATCAAGTAGATGGTGTTCCGCGGGCTGTATTTAGATGTATTGCGGCTGAGTCGCTAACCGACGCAATGGAGTGCTCTTCCAAGCCATCAGACTAGCAGTCTGCCGCCGACCATATTTAGATGTTACTGTCCTGCAGGCGTGTACTGGCGGCTGATTGCTGACAGAGGGAAGCTATCGCGGGACCCAATGGGCATTGTACACCGGCAGTGGCTATGGAAGACAGGTAAGCCACACACACACACACACACTGTACCATAGCCGTATGTGTACCCCTGCACTACACACTACATAACAAACCACATACACACTGTTATTCACTGCCATTCCACCACACAAAACACTCACATGCCGAAAACACACACTGCCATATATCCATGACACATCATACACCCACTATTGACACTATACCAACACATGACTTAACCAAGAAAAACAAAACAACTACACACTCATCTACACAAACACAGGCACATGAAAGCACAACTTAACACATTATGATGACTACAACATAACAATGACACTCACATGAATGTTACACACAGCAGCCCACCTCACAACCAAACATACACAACATCAGACCCATATGCAAGTGGCACGAAATCTGACACTACCACATCACCCACTCCAGCTCCTTCCACCTCAACCAGCCCATCCAGTCGCACACACACATACACGTACTAACTCACATACACAACTGGAAGCACAACATCACAGGCACAAGTTCCCCTTGCCATGTGCACACATAGACATTGTTGACAAGTGTGAATGTTACATCATTGTAGTGTCAGCATTCATTTGGCAAAGAATACTGACACCAAAATGACATATGTGTAGGTGTGCGTTATGTGGCTTGTGCCAGTGTGTTCCTGTCCATGCTCAACACAATGGTGTCTCCGACATATGCATGTCACAGGATTTTTTTCAAAAATTCCTGTGACATGTATAATACTGCAGTGGTCCAGAGCTCATGTGCGGTGACCTTATAACATAGACTGGAAATGCAAATTCCCTACCTTCGATTCCAAAGAAAGGGGGTGGGTTACTTTCTCCGTGGTCCAGTGGCAACAGCGATGGAAGGTCTTGTCCAGTTGTGTGCAGTCAAAAACGGAAGTGAAATCGGAAAAAAAGGTAGGTGTGCACCTCATTTCCCCACCAATCTGCCAAGTCAGTCGTGTATGTAGCACCTCCACAGTTGGCTTGGCAGAAAGGCACATCCAAATCTGCTCAGCGGGATGGAGTCCCGACATCAGCTGGTTTCTCCTATGGCCCTGTCAAAGCAGTTGGGAACTTCTGGTGGTGTCTGCTGAACTAAGGCAGGTTATCGGCTATGGGACCGCAAACATCTAAATTGGGTGGGCGGACCTCCTAGTAGACGGAACGGTTTTCTATCAAAAAGTCGACGGCGGGACTGTTACTGCCAAAATCAAAATCAGGCCTTTAGTCTTTAGCTTTGCATTGGGGTCTGAAGATCTTGAGGTTCATGCAGATCACACTCTGTTGGCAAATCGTTTCTTTGGGCTGCTTCTCTCTCAGACTGTGGTAGACAGCTTCTGCTTGACAAGTCATTCTTTTACTTCCGTCTTAGCTTGCAGGCTGGTTCCCAGGTATCCAGCAGACCTACTGCTTTGCCAGCACGACTTTCAGATGATGTCACTTCACTTCTGGGAGATTGGCTATCAGTGACACCAGCATGGATCACAGCAGCTCTTTAGCTACTCCGCCGAGTATCCCATTCATAGTGTGACATAGTTTGGAACTGAACACAAGTTGGCAGGTTTGGGCCCCACCTTTATAAATAGTTTCCAGACAGAATATGTGTATTCAATATCTACAGTTCAGGACCAGGTTTGCGATGGCTCCTTTTCATAACTTCTTATTTCTTCAGTGCAGATAATTCTTTGTGCAAGTCGATGGATTTCACAACTGGTAATGATGATCATGGTTCCAAGCATACCCATCACATGAGCAGAATGAGTGTGAATCACTGCACCTTATCGTCATTAGCCATCCTGGTTTCATCACTCAAGACAAAAGGCCCATGTTTTTTGCTTCACTAATGACCAAGCTGAAACACTCATGCACTGACAAAAATCTCGGGAATGCGCTTCTTAGTCCAAAGAATACATTTATTATTTCACTACGCAAGGTTCCTTAAGGGAGATTAGTGTGCTGAAAGCACACATGCAAAAATGGTCACAGAAATGAAATGAAAGAATGTGCAAATGATTCTCCACTGGAATATACAGAGCAAAAATATGTATCTATATTATAATGCAAAGCAAATAATGAATTAAAAGACATGCATCACCATGAGAAAAGGGCATCACTGCTTCATCTCCCTCCTATTCAGCATCAGATCGGCAGATCCCAAAATCGATTGAGGAGAGAGAGATCAATTATCCTCACGGGAAGGATGGCACACTCCAGTGTCCTGGATGTGCCTGAGATCTGCAAACACTCTCTGTCCCTGGTCCATCTGGTCTCGGCCTCTTATACTTTGAACAAACAAGAGAGGAAAAGTCTAGAACATCCCACTTCCTGCAGAAGTTTATTTATTCAAAAAATGCTGATTGTTTTAGGCCTGCTTTGAAAATAACACATCGGGACTTGGCCACAATACCAAGGTGCCAGTTCAAAACAAGTCCATTCCCTGCCGTCTAAGTACATTCTTATCAGCCTAAGCCCTTGTTGGGAAAAACATGAGGAATAAAAACATGTGCACATTGTACAAGGTGGAAAACTAGTTGCAGCTTTTAACGTGGCAGTGCCTAATGCTAAAATAAAGTCAATAGGCAAAATTAAGTTGGTGGTCACTAATGTGACAGTGTACTACTAGGCTAACTGCAACGTGGAGTCAGTGGTCAAAACTCACATATTTTTCCATCTAAATACAAAATCTGCTGACTCACCAACATTCCCCTATCATCACTCTACTGGTATTACTGAGGAAAGACAAACCAGAAATCTCCTGCTGAATATGTCACATAGACTTTTCAAGGGCAGCCTTGTTTCCTTCTTCCCTCACCTCAGTCTACACCCTCTAGCTCAGGACTGTAGTCAGTATTCCTCCACTCTCGGAGGAGGCTGTATCAACATCTTTATTTTGTGCAGTGTCATAACCAGAGGCAATGAAAAATTGACCCTGCTAGCTGTTGTGCATACACTCATAACCATCAAGGAATCTTGCTAGCAGGCACCATACATTAAATATGCATTGAAAATACACACAAGGATATGAGCCGGAGGGTCTGGGCATGAGACATGAGCAGAACTTTACACAAGTGGGACAAAATGCATCACACTTTGGTTTAGCAAATGGGAAAAGACCTGTCCCAATACCAAGGGTTCAGAAATGGTATGGTGCCACCATCCCTCAATGCACATTTCCCTGGGGCACAGACGGTAGTCTCATGTTGCTCAAGAAGTGTGCTTCTGATACTCCCCACATAACCTCAGAGTAAGACTCTGGGTCCCAGGGCCAATATCTGGCCTACGCTTCAGCACAAATGCAGGATTTCATGGGTGGTGGTCCAAAAGAAAGTCAGGATACCAGATACACTTGCAATTAGGTAGCAGTGGACAGGGGCACATGTCTATTTATAATGCAGGGGACTTTTCCATCCCAACATCTAGTGACAACAGAAGGTTTGTGCTGGGTGTGCATACAGAATTACCAGCCTCTTGCCGGCACTGGGTTCTGGGTTCATGAGTTTGCTAAAGAGCAACATGTCCTCCCAGATCACACTGCGTCTGCTAGTCATTCTGATGACAACTTGTTCCTAGGCCAATTTGTGTTGGCCCCCTACGTAAGGCACTCTATGTGCCTGGCTGAATTCTTCCAGAAACAGTCCTGCAGTAGCTATCAACTCCTGTACCTATGTAGTGACACGGACTATAAGACACATATGAAGCAAGGGAGATAGACCTCACATCGGGCGTCTTTTCAGAACCCGCACTGTTCCGTAATATACTACTATGGGTTGTAGTGGATAGCTTTGGTTTGTTCCACCTTGGCACCTTCAAAGCCACATTTCTTCTGAACAGGGCACCTCCAATGCCCCTTTTGAAAAGTCGGTCAGCTCTCTCTCTTGAGAGTCAAATGCAGCCTTTCCTGGCAAGCTGGTAGAGTTTCCCAGAGTTCTTGTCCCAAAACTAATAAGGGAAGTTTGTGATAGTTACATCCACCCTGGAACACATAAAGCTTCTTGGTTTTGATTGGTGATTCAACAGATTCTAGAAGAGAAATCTTGGCACACTGGCTGGAAGTTTCTGTCCCATCCTCATACCAAAGTTGCAGGCTCTGACTGTGTATTCCAGCAGTGTGCTCTGACACATGTTCTGGACAGTTCCTGCCTTTACGTGTTCTAGTCAGACTGGTCCAGCCATAGTCTTTGCTGCCAAGTGTTGGCAGGAAGGCAAGGTATAGCTGGGAGTTTCCTGTCAAGAGAGACCTTAAACAAGGGCATAGAAGAAAGGTAGACTCCTCCTCTTAAATACCTACTTACCTGTGAGAGGTAGCCATTAAAGTGAACAATGTGGCATGAAGGAGCAGGGAAAACTCCCAAGAATATGTTTGCATGTGGACAAGAGTGTGTATGTGTGAGATACTGTGTGTATGTGTGAGTGACTGTCTGTATGTGTAGGCATCTGTATTTTATTGAAAATGAGTGAGTGAGAGTTAACAGGCAGTGAATGAAAATGAGTACAACAGTGTCAATGAGAAGCATGAGTGAGTGAGAATAAATGAGTGAGAGTAAGAATGCCTGGAAGTGAGTCAGAATGAATGTGGATGAATTTTAGGGAGCGTGCGAATGAGAATGAAATGAATGAGTAACTGTAAGTGTAACTGTGAGTCAGTGAGTGATCATAAGTGAGATTGAATAAGAGTAAAAGTGAGTACAAATGAGTGTGAAAGTGAATGAATGAGTAAAAATGGGTGAGTCGGATTACACAAGATTAAGTGAGAGTAACAGTGAGGACATATGAGTGAGTTAAAATAAGAGTGAGTGAAGTGAGAGTGAATCGGTGAGAGTAAGAGTGAGTATTAATGAATGAATGAGTGCAAGTCAGTGAAAATGACTGAGAATGAAAGTGAGTGAGTTAGTGAATATAAGAAATCATGAATGAGAATGTGTTGTTATGCTTGTAAGCCTGCGGTTTACCTTAGCATACTTAAGGCAATTATTGGTTAATAGAGGCACCAGTTGTTAAATGCTGGCACATTTGAGGGAATTCCGACCATGAGAGGCATGGGTGGTCACATAAATGGTACTTGCATATTGGAGGTAATACTTTGCAAAGAGAACATCCATGGCAATGTGCATGCTCTGGCATATTGTAATTCTTGGTATTGGGGCACCTGTGAAAGAATCTTGGTATTGGCACATTGGAGATAATTCTTGGCACAAGGAAGAACACCCATGACATATAGGAAGGTGGCATCCATGACAAAATGCTGTCCCTGCCATAGTAAAGGTCGTTTTTGATATAAGGAAAACCTATAAGTTTGGATAATAAGAATGACAACATTCTAGCATTGTCATATAAAATGTAATTTGTGGCTTAAGGGACACCAAAGGTACATGATAGCATCCATGGCAAAGTGAAAGCCCTAGCACACTGGAGGTAATTTTTGACATATTGAGGCACTAATTTGTTTATCAAGTTCATTGGCTTAGCACGCCATGAAAGAAGTTGAATATTTAACAAGTGCCCTTTAAGTCTATGACATTTGAGAGAATATGTGTGAAATCTGTGCTTTAAAATGCACTACTTGGCCACATTTTCTAGAATGGTCTTGTGGGAGAACCCTCCCCCACCCCCTCACCAAAGCCACATAGAAAAGTTGGTCTTGCTCTCTTTGCTTGGTCACTACAATTCATGGTAAGTGTTACCCTACAAGTTAAGCAGTACCTGCTTACATTCTGCAGTTTCAACTGAAACCTGGACGTTACGCTGCTTGGATACATTAAAAATGATGTATTTGAATAAAATATTCAGCTCTGTGCTTCAAACAAGTGATAGTGCCTCGGAGATAATCATAAATCAAAATGTGCTAACAGCAAGGAATACTGTAAGCCAGTGACATAGTTCATATTAAATATATCACTTACATCAGTTAATACAAGTGACCATAGCTACAATTTTTTTCGATCTATTTTTTCCTCTCACTAGTATTTATCAATATATTTTTCATTGGGGTACACACTAGATGGACTGTTAAATCATACCATATGTGGTATTAATAATTCAGGTTTCCAGTGCTGTCCTATGTTCTGTGGCATTATATCCGCTTCAGATGAAGACAAATGTTTTCATGTAAAACAAAGAGAAATGGATCTTGTTCACCTGCCTTATCGTGTCCGCACCCTAATAAGGGTGTTATCTGAAATAGACGTGTCTCTGTTAGTGTTATTTTAATCATGATGTTATTATGAAAATTCAACAATGTCAATTATTGTGATGTCATGAGGATTCAGGTCATGTGCATGGTACATCACTTCTGTGGAAGATTCTGGGTTAATATTCATACTATGTCTCATCCTGCGATTTCTTTAAAGTTAAAGGGTGTGTGATATCACTTTTGAAGGGTGACCAGATTCCTGGAAGCCCTGGAGCCTAGACTGCTCAACACCCTCAACCTATGCCTGAGTACAGAACTGAACAATATGCACTTCAGGTAATGTCTGAAAAGTGATCTGTTTAAATTAGCCTTTAAATGGAATCTATGCAGAATGGGATACCTACACACACACACTTGATGGTACTCTAACTCCACAGGCCTTATACAGACAAAAAACGACTAGACACAGTCTAAAAAACTACGAGACAGATAAGGAGGTGACTGTTTTTCTGGCCTCCTACTAAAGAGCACATTTTCTTAGGTATTTACCTCCTATGTTGGCATTGTGGCTATAAAGGCGGCCGCTACCGCTCTGACATAATTTTTTTTCTTTCGCAACTCAAAAGAGAGCTACCTTGTCCATTTTTTAAATAATGTTTTCAATGTTGTATCAAAGGTTTTTGAGCTTTTCTCTCAGTATGTATAGGAATGTCCCATACAAAAACATGTGGTATTTAAACCCTGTGGTTCCTGTCACAGACAGATGTCTGTATAGACTCTCCACCTGGTTAGGTCTTGACTCCAAGGCCTGTGAAGACTGAACCATGAACCTCAAGGCACTTTTGAGAGCAGTCCCTGAAGCTACTGGCCGCACAACACCAGTTGTATCCAGGTCCTGCTCATGCAGAAAGTTCTGGGCCTGCCTTGCGGAGCCATTCCTGCTGCTCGTCATTGCGCTTAAAGTCATTGTCGGGTAAGTCCCACAAAAAAAATTGAAGAACTTGAAGAAGTCAAAGTGCTCTTCGACTTCAACTGGCCAGTAGAAGTATTCTGATGGGGCGTGGGAATGACATCAGAAATCATACTATAGGCTTGGTGGGTGTCCCCACTGGATTTCTGTTGGCAGGCCTGCCCTCAGTGCCTGCTAGTGCCTTGAATCCAGTTCTGGATCCAGATTGGTTCCAGTTGCCAACCCTAACCTCCTCTGGAGCAAATCCAGTGATGTTGTTCTCAGCGCTGCCGACTCCCCACAGCGGTGCTGCCACAATCGAAATACACAACTCCAATACAGAGCCAAATTGGTGTTACCTGACGTTGTCTTTTTCACTGGCCGAAACGCAACCTTCCAAGTCTGAGCCAGGGTCATCTTTTTTTGACAGGCCCTGTAAGGAGTATGATTGGGGAGGATCTAAGGATACTTATGGCTACCCTAATCCCTTGGAAGGGCCTAAAGACAACTGGTATGAGGAACAAATGGAAGCCAGTGGTGTGGTTGGATACCTCTCCAGACACTGGCTTAGTTTCTCCTCCTAGTGTGGCTTCAGAGGAATGGGCTTCCTCTGCCATGGTGGGGAGGAGGGCTGCTAAGGTCTTCGACCATACACTGCCATTGGTTGTCAGTGACAAAACATTTTTTGACAGAGGTGCTTCAGCTGGGAGTCACCCCATTGAACCTATCCTTCCTTTTAATGAGGCCCTCATGAATGTCTTGCTGGGGCATGGGCTAAACCCTGCACAGGGGCTCTTGTGCACAGGACAGTTGTCTGCCACCACTGCCCCACTCCTGGGTCCCCAGTTTTCCTCACTCAAAACCCCACCACAGAGAACCTGGTCATCCAGGCCTCTACCTCCAAAGTCAAACCTAGCGAGTTCCCTACCACACCACTGGATTGAGAATCCAAGAGGCTGGATACATTTGGCAAGAGGATGTTCTCCTCCGCCAGCCCTGCACTGTGAGCAGTGAACACTGTGTGTCTCTTGAGCTGATATATCCACAGAGTTTGAGATTCTGTTGCGCCAGTGCTGCCCATGATCTCGGAAAGGCCCAAGCCATCCTAATCTAGGCTATTGCCAAAGCAGGGATGGATCTAAGTTCACCATTCACTGCAGACATGATATGACTAACTTGCTAGGAAAAACGATTGTGTCGTCAGTGGCACTCAGACGTCACGCCTAGGTGAGATCTACTGCCTATCTGGGGGATGTCCAGGTAAACTTTACAGACGTGCCTTTCGATAGCACCTGCGTCTTTGACGAGAAGGCAGAGTTGGAGCTTGAGCACTTTAAGGACAGCAGGGCCACTCTACTGTTGTTAGGTCACTCCATGGCACCACACCAGCCAATTCTGCCTTTCACCACTTTAGTGTCTATGGTAAGGGATATCAGCAGAATCCAAGTCTGCCCAGCCACCAAGGCCGACAGTCTCCCCCAGTTCTTCTGGGGCCACTGACTCCTCTCCCACAAGCCTTGTGGGCCCACCAGCCAGAGGTCAGCCCAGTCTGCCACCCCCAGCAGCCACAGCCTCCCCACCCCTTTAGTTTGCCCTCTCGTCATCAGAGGCAACAGTTGACGGCAGGATCCAGAACCACCTGCTTGTGTGGCAGCCCATAACATCAGACAAATGGATGCTCAACATTGTGCAGCATGGTTACACCTTCCAACTTTTAGGAACCCATGCCACCATCCTCAGATCCCAGGTCCTGTCTGCCCTGGACCCAGGAGACTGGATGATAGCATTGGACTTGCAGGACACCTATTTTCACATACCCATCCTTCCTGTCCACAGGCATTACTTTGCCACCAAGAATGCAGAAAATTTGATTTGAGGTTGTCCTCAAGAATCTCAAAAGATTTTGAGAAAACACCTCACCCACAACTTTTCAAGGCATGTTTAATCATCGGCATCACCCAGTGAGTCATTAAACATCATCCTCCATCCAAATTTGGTTAGTTATTATTTATAATATTGCATCTTGTAGAGTGCTCAGCTACCCCAAAGGGTTTCCCGGCATTGGACCGAGGTAGGATGAATTGGCCCCCATGTTAGAACAATCCAAATCTTCAAGTGACGAAGGTACAGCTTCCCAAAGCTTCTGGGAGGTCATTCCATCATTTCAGGCCTAGGTACGCAAAGGAAGGACCTCCCATGTGCACTAGGTGTATTCTAAGCATTTTGCAGAGAGATTGGTTGCATGATGGAAGTGTGTGTGCAGGCTGATTGGGCACCACCATATCTTGAATGTATTGTGGACCTGTCCTATATTATTTGCTTATCCACAGTCGACAAGTGAAGCTCGCAGAGAAGATTCAACAATGAAGTACACTTTGGCAGGCAGCAGTGTAGCCTGGCCACCACATTCTGGACTACTTGTGAGCACTGGATGGCCGCCTTATCTGCTCTCAGACCTAAGATGTTCCTGTGATCAACTCTTGAGAGAATCAATGCTTGAACCACTGTTTTTGGGCTGGAATCATGCTGATGATCTTTTTTACTCACCTTAGCACCGTGAAGTACGTGGAGGCCAACTTGGATACCTGTGGCTTCATTGATAACCTCTCATCCAACCAGAAGCCAAGGTCCTTTACCTTGGTTAACAATTCCAGGAGGGTTCTTTGAGCTTCCGGTCAATGCTGAGGGCCCCATAACTGTTTTTATTTAACCTAGCATCATGACCTCGGTCTTCTCGCCATTAAGCTTGAGTGTGTTTTTCTCCATCTAGGTAGAAATCCTGCTCAATCGCTGGGTCCTTGAGCAGATGACAAATAGAAGATAAATTGTGTGTATCTGCATACGAGAACAGAGTTAGTTTGTAGCTTTCTACCACACCTGCTAGGGGGCATACATACATGTTGAAGAGCTTTAGGCTCACGGCTGAGCCCTTGGGAACACCAGAGGTGAGTGAGGGCACTGGCTTAGAAGACCTGAAATGAACGGTCTTCCAGGAATTAGGTCATCCAGGCTAAAGCTGTAACCTGGAGCACCCAATGTCATTAGCCTTTCCAGGAAGATGGAATGAGACACAGTTTCGAAAGCTGCACTGAGATCTAGTAAAATCATCCAGGAGTCGTCTCAGATGTTCAGGGACTCCTGTAGGAAAGTACCATCTTGCCTGGCATGTTACCCCCATATTTCACTGTATATATGTTGTTTTAGTCTATGTGTCACTGGGACCCTGCCAGGCAGGGCCCCAATGCTCATAAGTATGTGCCCTGTATGTGTTCCCTGTGTGATGCCTAACTGTCTTACTGAGGCTCTGCTAACCAGAACCTCAGTGGTTATGCTCTTTCTGCTTTCCAAATTTGTCACTAACAAATTTACTAATTCACATTGACTAAATTTACCAATTCACATTGGCATACTGGTGCACCCATATAATACCCTAGTATATGGTACTGAGGTACCCAGGGTATTGGGGTTCCAGGAGAGCCCTATGGGCTGCAGCATTTCTTTTGCCACCCATAGGGAGCTCTGACAATTCTTACACAGGCCTGCCAGTGCAGCCTGAGTGAAATAACATCCACGTTATTTCACAGCCATTTACCACTGCAGTTAAGTAACTTATAAGTCACCTATATGTCTAACCTTCACCTGGTGAAGGTTGGGTGCAAAGTTACTTAGTGTGTGGGCACCCTGGCACTAGCCAAGGTGCTCCCACATCGTTAAGGGCGAATTCCCCGGACTTTGTGAGTGCGGGGACACCATTACACGCGTGCACTGTACATAGGTCACTACCTATGTACAGCGTCACAATGGTAACTCCGAACATGGCCATGTAACATGTCTAAGATCATGGAATTGTCACCCCAATGCCACAATTCCATGATCCCCTGGGTCTCTAGCACAGAATCCGGGTACTGCCAAACTGCCTTTCCGGGGTCTCCACTGCAGCTGCTGCCAACCCCTCAGACAGGTTTCTGCCCTCCTGGGGTCCAGGCAGCCCTGGCCCAGGAAGGCAGAACAAAGGACTTCCTCTGAGAGAGGGTGTAACACCCTCTCCCTTTGGAAATAGGTGTGAGGGCTGGGGAGGAGTAGCCTTCCCCAGCCTCTGGAAATGCTTTGATGGGCACAGATTGTGCCCATCTCTGCATAAGCCAGTCTACACCGGTTCAGGGATCCCCCAGCCCTGCTCTGGCGCGAAACTGGACAAAGGAAAGGGGAGTGACCACTCCCCTGACCTGCACCTCCCAGGGGAGGTGCCCAGAGCTCCTCCAGTGTGTCCCAGACCTCTGCCATCTTGGCAACAGAGGTGTCTGTGGCACACTGGACTGCTCTGAGTGGCCAGTGCCAGCAGGTGACGTCAGAGGCTCCTACTGATAAGGCTCTTACCTCTCTTGGTAGCCAATCCTCCTTCCTTGGTAGTCAAGCCTTCTTTTCTGGCTATTTAGGGTCTCTGCTTTGGGGAATTCTTCAGATAACGAATGCACGAGCTCATCAGAGTTCCTCTGCATCTCCCTCTTCACCTTCTGCCAAAGGATCGACCGCTGACTGCTCAGGACACCTGCAAAACCGCAACAAAGTAGTAAGACGACTACTAGCAACCTTGTATCGCTTCATCCTAACAGCTTTCTCTACTGTTTCCTCGTGGTGCATGCTCTGGGGGTAGCCTGCCTCCTCTCTGCACCAGGAGCTCTGTAGAACTCTCCTGTGGGTTGACGGAATCTTCCCCCTGCAACCGCAGGCACCAAAAGACTGCCTCACTGGTCCTTTGGGTCCCCTCTCAGCACGACAAGCGTGGTCCCTGGAACTCAGCAACTCTGTCCAAGTGACTCCCACAGTCCAGTGACTCTTCAGTCCAAGTCTGGTGGAGGTAAGTCCTTGCCTTCCCACGCTAGACTGCTTTGCTGGGTACCGCGTGATGTGCAGCTGCTCCGGCTCCTGTGCACTCTTCCAGGATTTCCTTCGTGCACAGCCAAGCCTGGGTCCCCGACACTCTAACCTGCAGTGCACAACCTTCTGAGTTGTCCTCCGGCGTCGTGGGACTCCCTTTTGGGACTTTGCGTGGACTCCGGTTCAAACTTCTTCCAAGTGCCTATTCAGGTACTTCTGCGGGTGCTGCCTGCTTCTGTGAGGGCTCCCTAACTTGCTGGGCACCCCCTCTGTCTCCTCCTCCAAGTGGCGACATCCTGGTCCCTCCTGGGCCACAGCAGCACCCAAAAACCTCTACTGCGACTCTTGCAGCTAGCAAGGCTTGTTTGCGGTCTTTCTGCATGGGAACACCTCTGCAAGCTTCATCGCGACGTGGGACATTCATCCTCCAAAGGGGAAGTTCCTAGTCCTCTTCTTTCTTGCAGAACTCCAAGCTTCTTCCATCCGGTGGCAGCTTCCTTGCACCCTCAGCTGGCATTTCCTGGGCTCCTGCCCACTCTCGACACTGTTGCGACTATTGGACTTGGTCCCCTTGTATTACAGGTACGGAAATCCACTGTTGTTGCATTGCTGGTGTTTGTTCTTCCTGCAGAATCCCCCTATCATGACTTCTGTTCTCTCTGGGGGTAGTAGGTGCACTTTACACCTACCTTTCAGGGTCTTGGGGTGGGCTATTTTTCTAACCCTCACTGTTTTCTTACAGTCCCAGCGACCCTCTACAAGCTCACATAGGTTTGGGGTCCATTTGTAGTTCGCATTCCACTTTTGGAGTATATGGTTTGTGTTGCCCCTATACCTATGTGCTCCTATTGCAATCTACTGTAACTTTACATTGCTTGCATTACTTTTCTTGCTACTACCTGCATAATTTTGGTTTGTGTACATATATCTTGTGTATATAACTTATCCTCATACTGAGGGTACTCACTGAAATACTTTTGGCATATTGTCATAAAAATAAAGTACCTTTATTTTTAGTACTTCTGTATATTGTGTTTTCTTATGATATTGTGCATATGACACCAGTGGTATAGTAGGAGTTTTACATATCTCTTAGTTCAGCCTAAGATGCTTTGCCATAGCTACCTTCTATCAGCCTAAGCTGCTAGAAACACCTCTTCTACACTAATAAGGGATAACTGGACCTGGCACAGGGTGTAAGTACCTCTGGTACCCACTACAAGCCAGGCCAGCCTCCTACAACTCCTAGGAGGGCAGATTTGATGCTGTGTCCTGCCCTAAAGCCCGACTACGATAGATGGATAAAGTTTTGAGCTTCACAAAGGAGGTAAGCTATAGGTTCTTTCTCCAAAATTTTAGAGAAGATGGGCAGCATAGAAACTGACCTAAAATTAGACCATTTTGTGGAATCGAGGTTGGCCGTTTTTTAAAAGCAGTAGGGCCATGGTATGTTTCCAAGCCAGCGGGATGAATCTCTCATGTAGTGAGGAGTTGTGCAGTCTGACTGCTATTTGAAGTAGGTCTGAGACCAGGAGATTGAGTGTAGATGGTGGAAGTGGATCGAATGGTGAGCCCGATTTAATTGACTGAAGTAGGCTCAGAAACTGAGGGATGTTCAACTGGGACAGTGACTCCTTTTTAGGAGCAACAACAGGCATATATGATGAATTATCTTCCCTTCTTGGAAAGTAATCCCAAGTGCTAATGCTAGGGGGATATTAGCATTCTGCTCATCAGCCGTATGAGCCTTCACGAGGTGGAACTGAATACTAGCTACCTTTTTAACGAAGAAGTGTGCCAATTCTTCACATTGGTTTTGAGACAGTGAAGGCAGCCAGAGATGTTTTTCTTGGGTCCGAGAGTTCCTTGACCACATTTAAAAGTGTCTTCGGACTGTTTTGTGCATCAACAATTTCATCCAAATATAATGTGGTGCTGGCTGCCTTACAGCAGCAATGGTAATATTTCAGAGCTAATTTGCACTCTGTTGGTTGGTTTTCATCATAGGACTTTCTTCACTCTTTTAATAAGCCCTTGCAGCGTTTTTTTCTCTAAACGAATGGCCTTATTGAACCGTACAGCAGGGAGATGGATTCTCACTGAAGACCACAAGATTAGTAGCAGAACTGCCTCCAGGGAGTTCATCAGCCAATGATTGACCAGAGGTTGATCTTGGTCCACTGTCTGTATCAAATCTGGTACCGTGCAGCACAGCTGTGCATTTGAAAGGGGGGGTGTCTAATATCGACCAGTTCCTGAATTTGCCCACGGCAGTAGCTGGTCTTATCGAATGGGTAGCTTGGTTCCTGAAGGAAAATGGCACTGTCAGATGGTCCAACCAAGATAGCGGCAAGGGTAGGTCCTTAATATTGGATAAAATGGGATCAAGGAGGTGGCCTGCCTCATGTGTGTGTACTGAGTTAATAAGACCTAAATGCATCACACTCAAATCCTTGATGAGCTATGTCTCCAGGTTACATCTGGGAACTTCAAGGTGGATGTTAAAATCCTCTAAGAGTGTACAATTAGCACATTTATAAATATAAGGGGCCAGTAGTTCGGGAACTGCTGAACACCAGCTGCCCGCATATTCTGGAGGCTGGTAAATCACACCTCCAGATACTGTGAGTTTGTGGCTGAGACATAGTGAAAACAACTGAACTTCACAGTAATGGATGGATAGTTCCTGGACTTTGTATTGGTATTTACTCTTAAAAATATTGCTGATCCTGCCTCTGCAAGTGCTGCGATAACATCTGGTAGAGATGCTTTATGCAGCCATGTTTCGATTAGAAACAAGGCGTCCAGATCGGTAGCCCACTGAAAGTGAAGTATATGCTGTTGGTGCTTAGAGAGGGATACACGGCGAATTGTGAATGCAAGCAACAATTCCTGGGTTGAAAATATGGCTGCTCTGACAAAGCTCAGCTAACAATTTACAATAAGAACAGCTTAGTGGGCATACCTGTTGGTCCAGGGAGGCCGTGCAAACCTTAAGACAGACTGGCTGAAGTGCTAAAAGTTGCTGAGAGGTGATCACCAGGCTTTCTTACTGGTGAGATGCAGGGTTCCTGGCACCAGGGTCCGGTCTGCATGGACAAGCACAGACGAGCTTGCCTTAGGCACGGCTTCGGCACACCAGCAGTGCATCCGTACCACAGCTGCTGTATGTAGGGCCGAGTGCATGAAAGCTATACTACTAACTAGAGCGGACGTGTGGCACATAAAAAATGGCCACAAGTGTAAACCACTTAACACATGCTCTATGCTTCAAGAATTAGCTTTTTTTTTTTTTAAATCAAAAGGCCCCAGGTCCACCCCAACTTAACCATACAAGTGCACAAACACAGAATACATTTTAAAAAGTGGGGTTCCCACATACTGTGAAGCAGTGCCTCAGGGCGACGCCCTACCTGGAACTAGGTGGTCTGTGCTACGGCCGCTGTATGCAGGGCCGATCGTGTGAAAGCAACACTGCTAGCTCGAGCGGATGCATGACACATACAAGATGGCCGCAAGTGTAAACCGAAGTGTGCACTTAACACGTGCTCTACGCTTCAAGAATGAGTTTAAAAAAAAATCAAACTTAACCACACAAGTGCACAAACACAGAATTAATTCTAAAATGTAGCTCTCCCTCATACCGTGTAGCAGTGCCTCAGGGTGTCACCTACTTGGGAATCATATCTGGGATACCCACTATTAAAGGTAGACTCTAGGGTATATCTCAAGATATTTTTAACTTTGTTTTGGATCTCTGTGACATCAATCAATTACTTATCTAAGCAATGGCAGTAATAGTCGTGTCTGTCATGGTGGTATTTACCTACCATGGTGTGGAAAATCGCAGACGGAAAAGCATGTGTGGAAAATCGCAGTTATGAAAAGTTGTGGGTGAAGCGATTTTTCAAAATCTTTTGAAATTCTTTTGGGCAACCCCAAAATATTTTTTCTGGTTACCAGACATTATTGGTCCTATTATGTTGGGACATGGAGGACATGACCAGGTTTTATTCTTCTTTCTCTCCAGGTTTGTACATATGCCCATAGGCATTACCTGTGGTTCATGGTGGGCCACAAGCGCCTTCAGGTTGCTGTGCTCTCTTTTGACCTTACCAGTGCCCCTTGGTTGCTCACCAAGGTGTGATGGCATTGGATGTGGTTGATCTGTGGATGTCAGGGGTTCCAGTTTTCAGTGAGACTGACTCTGAGGCGGCGGCCTCATGGCCTCCTGCATCTTGTTGGCAGCACATGCGCAGCACATGCCTGCTGTCATATGTGGGCTCTGCAGTGGGATCTGAAGTCTCAGTAGCTGCAGTATTAGGGGAATCTCTCTGACCTGGTCCAGATATCGAAGAGAACTGAAAAGACCTGCAGTGGTCGCATTTGGGTCAGTGGCAGACCCCTCTCCCTTCCCCGCCCAGAGCTGACCGTGGTGACAGATGCATCACTTCTGGATTGGTGTGGCCGTCAGTGAGAGGTGGAGATCAGATGATTCTGGTCTCTAGTTGAGACTCAGCTTCACATAAACCTGTTGGAATTGAGAGCAATCCCCCTGGCACTGAAAGCCTTGCTTCCTTCCATGAAGAGAAGGTTGGTTCTGTCAAGAGACTCTGCACCTCCTGAATGCCAGAGTGGATAAACTCAGCCATCAATGCCTCTCGGATAATGAGTGGCATCTCCATTTGGAGATAGTGCAATGTTTCTTCAACAATTGAGGAGAACCTTGGTTACATCAATTTGCCACAGCCAAGAACGTGCAATGTCTGTACTTCTGCATGCTGGAGTTTCCAAGGAAGCTCACGCTCAGAAGCACATTTCATCTCAAGTGTAACGCACGCCACCGGAACAAATGAACTCAAGTCATTCATGTGGCTCCAGATCGGGCACAGTGAGTATGGTATCGGTCCTCTGATCAGGCTGCCCTTTTAGGAGGATCTCCTGTCACAAGGCAGGGTCTTCCACTCAAACTTGCGCACACTCTGCCTTCATGCATGGAGATTGAGCTTCGGAAATTGACAATTGTTGATCTTTCTTCAGGAGTCAAAAGTCTATGATGTCATTCTGGTAGTCAGGCATCCCTCAGCCAAGGCAGTATACGCCTGCAGTTGGGACAAATCTGTGGCTTAGTGTGCTACTAAAAATGTTTATCCCCTCTCTGAACCTTTGTCCGAGGTGTTGTTTGCTCTTTCTATAGCCATGCAAGGCTTTGCACTGGGCACAGCCAAAGGGTATCTTTCAGACAAATCAACTTTCTTGCGGTTGCCAGATCAACTCTCCCTGTTCAGGTCACCTGTTGTGACTTGTTTTCTCATAGGCCTTCAACACATGTTCACTCCAACACCCTTTAAAATGCCACAATGGGACCTGAACTTGGTTCTGACCTTTCTGATGTGCTCCCCGTTTGAGCCTATGCTATGCATTTGCATAGCTGCCCTATGGGTCTCTCGACCATCAAAACAGCCTTGCTAGTGGCAATTACATCAGCCAGGAGAGTTCCCAAACTGCAGGCACTCTCTGCGCCCTCCACACACTATGTTTTGTCCAGACAAACTAGTTTGGAGGACACGTGTCTCTTTCTGGCTGAAATTGGTGACACTCTTCCACGTTGGCCAGACCATCACACTGCTCACCTGAATGCTCCTCCTCACTCTTCCAAAGAAGAGAGACTCCATCTAATGGTCCAAAAAAGCATAATCATTCTACATTGATTGCAACAAACAGCACCAGGTGGATAGGTCAACTCTTCATTGGGTTCCTCGGGGCAAAGAAAGGAAAAGCTGTGCAGAAACAGACCACCTCCAGATGAATTGTACACTGCATTAAAATCTGCTACGCACTTGCCGAGAAGCAACCCTCTGAACTTGCAGGCTTATTTCACCAGAACCAAGGCTGAGACCACTGCATTAGCTCGCAAAGTCCCTGTACTCGATATCTGTCAGGCTGCAACATGGGCACACATTTACCAAGCTCTACTGTCGAGGCAGTCAGATCACTTGTGACAGGCACTTTGCCTTTCAGTCCTCCAAGACTTCTGTTGACAGGCCCTCCTCAGAGGCAGTATTGCTTTGCTATCTATTTTAAGGTAAGGAATCTACGGCTAGAAATCTCTATCAGATGAACAAGTTATATACCTTTGGTAACGCCTTATCTTGTAGAGATACTTGGGGAACACCTTCTCTTGTAGAGACTCTTATTTTGCTGCACATTCTGTACTAACCCTATCATCCTCCCAACTTCCCCATCTATGGTGACCCTTGAAAGGCCTTAATGTCCGCACAGTAATCCATCAGCATTCTGTCGTGGCTCTGTGCTTGTGGTGTGTAAATGTCACAGGAAGAAACAGTTGCCAGTGCACTCAGCTGACGCCTAAATAAGTACCATGTACGTCACTTCCAGCAGGGACGTCACTGACGTGGGGCTAACCAGTACCACCTACAGGCGTGCAGAGGTACTGTTCAAGATTTTCCGGATTTAGTCTGACACCTGAGGAATATTCTAAGGAAAGGAATCTGCACAGATATAGTCTCCACCAGATAAGGTGTTACTCAAGGAAAATAACTTGTTCTGTTTTGGCAAAGCCTGGGAAAATAGCAAAGAAATTTACCAATCCATTGGCTAAATAGTAGAGATTATGCTTTCTTGTGCTAGCTGCCGGGAAAATAGTAAAGAGACTTCACTATTTACTTCGCTGCTTGTCAGATAGCAGAGTTTATACCCTGTTTGGCTAGTGGTTGTTCAAATAGCAAAAAAGACTTCACTATTTGCCCAGCTGTTGGCTAAATGGCAGAGATTGTGCTTTCTTGTGCCAGCTTCCGGGAAAATAGCAAAGAAGCTTCTCTATTTACTTCACTGCTTGTCAAATAGCAGCGTTTATACCCTGTTTGGCTTGTGGTTGTTCAAATGGCAAAAAAACTTCACTATTTGCCCAGCTGTTGGCTAAATAGCAAAAAGTCTTTACTTCTTGTCCAGCTACATTCAAACAGCAAACACACTTCACAATTTACTCTCCTGCTGGCTATATAACAGAGATTGTATACAATTTGGCCAGTTGCCTTGCAGATAACAATAAAACGATTTACCCAACTGCTTGCTAAATATAGTAGATGCAGTTTTTGGCTGGCTATCATGCGAACAGCAAAGCAATGTAAGTCTTTACCCGGCTACTGGCTAAACAGCAGCAAATACGTATTATTTGGCAGACTGCCTTCAAATAACACAGAAAATGTCACTATTTACCCAACTATAATAATGTTAGCTGATAGTTTCTCACCATTAGTTTGGAATGAACTGAGATGAAAGGCACTTCTCAGGCAATCTGTCAGCTTTGCGAGCATCATCTCCCATGCTTACAGGACTCAAGTCTTTTTTTGCTACTTATTGGATCGTCATCAAAACTATTGAACATAGTAATCTATGTGCCTCAAGAATAGCTGAATAAAACAAAAATGTGATGGGTGAAAAGCTTAAATTAATCTCTCCCACTGATAAATAATAGGGGACGACTGCCACACCATTGTTTGTTGTCTTCCATGCCACCTAAGACTGCAACCAGCCATATTCAAATCAAACTTAGATCTGATCTACCTGGAACAGTCCTTCCAGAACTGCCAGGTCAGATCCTTTCTGAATGCAAACAAAAACAACTCTGGACTGATTTTGGCATATTTAGGCCCAGTTAGTGGTATGCAGTGGTATGCAGTTTGAGTCCTTTAGCACATTGAGCACTGGACATACTTGTCGCAGAGTGTCACACTGAAGAAACAATAATGTCATAGGTGGAATACTTGAAGGAATCTAAGTCACTAATAACTCCTTATGCCGCAGAAAATATCAAACTAAATGGCCTGTATACCAGTGCTAGCAATTACTTGCAACAACGTTTCACCGCAAAAATATTTCCAACAGAAATGGAAAATTAAACTAAAATCTATGTTTACAAAAATTGTATGCATGAAAAACATTCTCTGAACATTGTCTGCTAAGCATCAGAGAGATATTAAACCCAGTGGCCCAGATTATTAAAGAATGTCACATCATATTACCAAATTCCTCATAATAAAAGGGCAACGAAATCAGAAAAATTAAAATTGATAATTGTCATTAAGCACATTAACCCACACATATCTCAAAAAGGAAAAACATTAAACAAACATACAAAACAAAAAATAGAAACAAAAATCCAAAGATTCATCATAGAGCTGAGACATGTCATAACCATCATCATCAAATATGAAAAAAGGGGAGAGAATCCCAGGGGTTCACATCAGTGGAGAGCACATCCTGAAAGCTCAAGGAGCTTTACCCCAAATGTACATAAAGCGCCTCATCCAGATTGAGTCCTCCAGGGTACATGCTCTCAAGCTTAATTATAAATTCTGACTCCAGTCTACTCAGAGTCTTTTCCCTGTCTCCTTCTCTGGCATTTAAAGGGTTCCTGTCAATACCGAAAAAATTAATCTTTTCAGTGCTTGGTTCATGTGTCCTGTGCCAGTGCCTCGGTACCGGATAGGAAGGATCATTGTACGTAATGGCTCCATAATGCTCCAGAATTCTTTTTATAACAGGGAAATTCATACTTCCAGCATAGTTCAAACCACAAGGCCAATACAAAACATGAACCACATAATCACTGTTACAGTGAATAAACTTGTTTATCTTTTCAATTCTACCAGTGGGTAATAGATATGCTTTTCTGTTCGTACTGTACCTACAAGCTTTACATTTTCCACGTTTGAAGAAGCCCTTTTGTTCCTGTTCCTGTAGCCAATTACTGTTGCTCCTACTCTTGAAATGGCTATGTAACAAAATATCCTCTAAGGATCTACTCTTCCTATACATGACTATGCGACGTGGTGTTGCCAAATATCTAGTCACTTGATCTGATCTCACCAAATGCCAATGTTTGTTTAAAATCTGTCTAACTTTTTCAGATTCATTGTTATAAGTAGTAATCAACCGAATCACATTAGTGTTTTTGTCCTACTTGGTCTTATTATCTCTAGTCATCGGAAGGCTCTCTCTAGGAATAACATCGACTTTCTTAATTGCCCCCTTGATAACATTCCTAGGATACCCCCTAATTCTGAATCTCTTGACCATAGCAGCTTGTTCCAATTTATAGGCTGCTACAGTACTACAATACCTTTTAGCGTGGAGCAATTCCCCATAGGGGATACACCACTTGAGTCTAGTCAGGTGATGGCTCTGCGCATGTAAAATGCTATTGCCTGCTGTTTTCTTCCTGAAAAGGTTGGTCTGTGCCACCCCATTCTCTAATTTAATCAACACATCAAAGAAGTCAGTCTCAGATTCATGTATTCTGCTGGTAAATTTCAAATTCAAATTATTGTTGGAAATAAAAGTCAAAAGGGCATATAACTTGTCACGTGGACCCTCCCAAATGGCAAATATGTAGTCTATAAAGTGTGTCCATAACACCAAATGCCTAGTCTAATCCTCATTCTCTTCTGTCAATATAATCTGTGACTCTCACCATCCCATAAAGATGCAGGCATAGCTTGGCGCAAAGCAACTTCCCATTGCAGTTCCGGTAAGTTGCCTGTACCACTGCTCACCAAACACCAAAACATTATTCTCAAGACAGAACCTTTTTATTTTAATTTTTTGTGTTTATTTGTGATTTATTGTACATAGAACAAGACAACAGATGACAAAACAAAACAAGACTGCCCGAATATCTAGGGCGCAAAAACATGTCTAAGTTCCACACAATTCCTGGGCGCCACCCATTAAAGGAAATAGCAAATTCGTCATAAGTTCATGAGCCATAGCAAGGCTCACCACAGATCACTAATGGCCCCAGTCTCCGCAGAATAGGCAGATCTGCCACTGAACAGTCTCAAGGCGGAACACCACGCATCTATCAGGCTATAGCCACTACCAAACTCGCAAATAAAACGAAAAAGAAAGAAACAGGAAAGAAGGCAGTCAGAAGAAGAGCACAGAAGAGACTATAACAAATCAATGTCACATTTCCCACAGCCCCGAGAGAGAGCGAAGGCACACCAAACTCCTAGCTGTGCAATTCAGTCACAAAATACCACCTCAGCAATCCTTCAAGGCATCTAGATGAGCACGCAGCGGAGCCCAAATATCCCTAGGTCGAGAACCCTCCGGGGTCAGCTCCCAAAAAATCATCAGCTGCTTTTGACAAAAGGAGGCGTCGCGCAGCCAATCAGAGCCCCAAGGGGCACGACCCCAGCACATCGCAACTCTGCGCTTTGCTAGCAACAAAAGAAGGCTCACCAACTGTCTATGAGGCCGCCGCACCTCGTCCACACATCCCAGCAACGCAAGTCTAGGGGAAAAGGGCAACTCCAGTCTGGTTATCTCCTCAATTATCCTCATGACCTCCATCCAGAAGACATGCACCTTGGGGCACTCCCATGCTAGATGCAAGAAACCAGCCTCAGGCACCCGACACCGCTCACAACTGGCATCAACACGCAAGCCCATCGAACAAAGGTCTTTAGGGGTATAATATAAGCGGTGCAGGAATTTAAAGTGCCTGTAATTAGGGGACAGTGTTCTCACATCCCCTAATTAGCTCTGATATAGGCTCGCCCAGATCCACCTCTCATCGCACTCTAGCAGTCAAACCAAGATCACCACGCTGCTTCTACATACAATTGTACAACTTAGTAATAAGTTTACACAGTGACTGAGCTCCGCACAGGGCCTCCAAGGCCTGACACTTCAATGGAGGGTCCGTAAGTCCAGAAAATCACGCCCGCAACATTGCCCGGACACGCAGCACATACAGCCACTGCAGCGCAGTAGAGCATCGACTCTCTAACACATTACCAATGGAGATCAATTGCCCATTCTCAAAGGAATCCCCCAAGGTAACCAACCCCGAATCCGAAGGAAGTCGCACAGCGGCCTATCTCGGAACATCTCAAGATCCGCGACTGAAAGAACTGACAATGAAGAGGCAAAGGCAGAGCTCGCCCCGAAGCGACGCAGCAGTGCCGTCCATGCCTGAGCGGTGCACACCACCAAATCAATACCTCGCGAACCAGGTTGTGAAGAACCACCCAGGAATCAAGTCAAATCGTCTGGCCACTCTGAGTCGCTCTCAGGCGCAAGATGCAGCAAGTATCGGATGGGCCGCAGCCAGTAGTACGTGAAGTGCGCCTGGGCACAAAAATAGTAAAGCTGTAGATCCGGGGCAGCAAGGCCACCCAGCTTAAAAGGCAGCGTCAGCTTCTCCCAGGAAATACGAGGTTGCCCCCGACCCAAACCAGTCGTATCAGAGCCGAACGAAGCCGACGGAGAAGGCTGGCCGGGTGCGGGAGGTTAACAAACAGATATAGAAATTTTGGCAGGATTTTCGCAATGAGCCCATTCAGCGAAAGCAGTAAGGTGCGCCATGCCTCAACTTTCTCCTCAAGCCATGACAGCGCCTTGCCATAATTGGCCAACCAGAGGGTATCTACATCACAGCTCAGCCAAATTCCCAAATATCGAACTGGCCCATCTGCCCAATCAATTGGGTACTGCGAGGGGAATCTCAGCACCCCCGTGGACAGCGGCAGCACCATCGACTTGGACCAATTAATCTTGATACCTGAAAAGGAACCGAAACGCACTATTTCATCTAAAAAAACATCCAGATTTTCACGCGGCGCCCGAACATACAGCGCAATATCGTCCACATACATGGATATCACAATCGACCGCTGACTGTAAGGCAAACCCTTATTCCCATGATGCTGCCGTAACCACGCCGCAATAGGCTCCATTGCCACAGCGAAGAGCAACGGGGACAAAGGACACCTCTGGCAAGTTCCGCGGGCCACCGGAAAGGAGTCAGAAATAGACCCGTTTAGTCGCAGTCTAGCAGTGGGAGAAGAATATAATAGTCTGATCAATATAACAAAACGAGCACTCTAGCCAGCAGCGCGAACATATAATCCCAAGTCGAAAGCCTTGGTAGCATCCCAAAACACCTCAGCTGCTTCCTCCCCGATCCCCCACGTGCCGACCACAGCAAAGAACGTGTGCAGATTATGATCTACCCGGCACAAACCCAAATTGATCCGGAAGCACCAACTTCGGAAGCAGCGGCTGCAACCATGCCGCAATCATTTTAGCCAGGATTTTAGTATCGATATTGATCACGGAAAGTGGACAATACGAATCATAGCTATGCGGGTCCTTGCCAGGTTGGGGTATCGTGACAATGAGAGCCTCACGGAGAGAGGCAGGAAGGATCCCGTCCTCCATGGACTCCGCATACACCTCCAAGAGGTAAGGTGCGAGGATATCCGAGTATTCCTTGTAGAACGCAGGAGTCAAACCGTCCAGCCCAGGTGACTTGTCAAAGTAAGCACGATGAGCGTCATCTAACCAAAGAAGAGCAATGTCAGAATAATAAGCCTGAGCAGCAGCAGCGTCTAAATCCACTGGTTCGGCATACAAAAATTGGGTGAAAACCTGCATCACAGCCTGCGTCCCAACCACACGCTCACGCCCAGGGCCATCAATCTCAGTAACATAACAACTGGCCCATGGTCTGCGCAGCATGTTCGCCAATGTCCGACCAGCCCTCTCCCCCTCACCATATCACCGCACCCAGGCATCCCGCCCCAAAAAGCAAAGCTCCCGAAGCGTGGTCTCTTCATATTTGGACATTTCAGTCCGCAGTTCCGCAAGGACCATGCCTGACCAGTTCGTCACCAACCTGCGCTCCAGATCCGCTATCTGCACCTCAAGATCCGTCAGCTCACGACGCAGCGCCCTCAGCACCCCATGCTGTTTAGAGAGGCACACCCCACGTATAACCACCTTAAATGTCTCCCATTAGGTGCCAGCCGAGTCTACAGACCCACAGTTGTCAGCAAAGAAATGAAGTATGGCCTCACAAATTTCTTCCAAGAATGCACAATCCCGAAGCGCCCGTGCGGCAATCGACGCAGAAAAGCTCGCCCCAGTCCACAAGGCACCTCCAGCACCAGCCGGACTGGTGAGTGATCCGATAAAGTGCGAGGCAGGTGGTCCACCGAACAAGTCCAAAGCTCCACGTCTTTCGTGCCCAACCAGCGGTCAATACGCGACCAGCTACTATGTGCATAGTTCACACACGTGCCTTCTCTATCATTACCATACCTCGCCCTCCACAAGTCCACCAAGGCCCCACCATCCATCATAGACTGTAGCGCTCTGGCGGCCGCAACATGCTGCACCCTGGCCACACTCTCGCGGTCCACTGCGGGGTCCAGAATCACATTAAAATCGCCGCCCGAGATCACCACACCCCCGCCCACTGACTCCACCAAGCACCACAGCTCGTGAAAGAACACAGGATCATCCGTGTCAGACCCACAGCGCATCCACTAGGCCGCCCGAGGTGCCCCAGAACACCCCTAGACTACCAGCAATCGCTACCAGTTAGCGGCCAGCAATCCGAACACTCCAGCAGCACGGGCCGACCCAGGACCACTGCCCGATGTATTCCAGGCAGCCGGCCCCGCAAAAAACTAGGCCCCAGCTACCTCCAGCTACCTGACCGGCACCCCAGCTCCAGGACCGCTCCTCCGCTGCGGCCTGATACGGCCGCCGATAAAACCCAGTCAGAAGTAAGGCAATCCCCCTACTAGCCACTCCGCACCACCAGCCAGATCTGCGACCGCCGGACCCCCCAGTAGGTGCCCAAACCAAAAGGAATGACGCCCGCCAGCAGGCCGCGTCGCGTCATGCGGCCGCGCTTCAACAGGCGGGGAAGACTCTCATCAAGCCCACCCCAGGCCCGCCACCAGCACCGATGTCCTCACCAGGGCGATAGCACCCCAGCAGCGCCACACTAGCGCTCAATATGCTCCTCCGCCAGGAGAAATGTCGAGATTAGGCCCTAAGCCCGGCAGAGCCTCACACAGTGACGGCCATCTTGCCAGCATGCCAGGCCACACCCCCAACCAAGACAGAACCTTAACATATTCAATAACATTATTGAATCATCATAGAAGTACAAAGGTATGTCTCGAAAAAAGGTCTGAATGCCTTTACCTCCAGATCATGACCAATGCAGGAGTAGAGGGATACCACATTTATTGTAACCAAGATATATTCAGGCTTCCATGAGATATGTTGTATCTTGGTGATAAAGTCAGTACGGTCCCTACAATATGAAGGCATATTCAGTACTTAAGGGCATAAAAAGAAATCCATATCAATCAAAGTGTTTTCCAAAAGACTATTATTTGCTGCTATAATAGGCCTGCCAGGAGGGATCTTACTGTCCTTATGAATTTTAGGCAACATGTAAAAGGTAGGAGCAGTCAGCTTCTCTACTGTCAGGAACTGATATTCCTCGGTCCCCAAAATGCCATTGTCATGTCAATCAGATAAAATAGCATGAACTATATCACAATGCACCTATAGGCTTACCTGGATGATTTCTTATAACAACCCGACACATCAGCTGTCTCCTTGCTTCTTCCTGATACTTTGTCACATCCCATAATACCACATTGCCACCCTTATTATCTGGTTTCATAACAAATGATGCATTGCTAGTAAGGGAATCAAGTGCTTTCCTCTGTCTTAGACTCAAATTGCAGGCATATGTGTTCTCACTGTTCTTCCAAAGTTTCATAAGTTCCAAAATGACAACCTCCCGGAAACAGTGAAGAGAATCATGAGGAGTTACAGGATTACATTTTGACTTTGCTCTAAATTGATTCAAACTAGGCCTATCAATTTCCATCCCTAAATTCGAAAGTAACTTCTTCTCCGATACCGAGTCCTTCTCTCCAACTTCCAGTTCCCTCAACAAGGCCAGACCCTCAATATTTTCCATACATAAGTTATCAAAGGTATGATCACATTCAATCACATTATTAGAGTTTTTCTGTTTCTCTTCCTGCAAAGTGAATACCTTCAACAATTTAAGTTTTCTAACAAAGTGAAACAGGTCAATGCAGGTTCTGGAATAACTGAAGTTAGCAGTCGGACAAAAAGATAAACCACAGCTCGTGAAAGAACACAGGATCATCCGTGTTAGGGCCATATACAGAAACAACTCTACAGGATCTGTCGAGCAACGTACCACTCAGCACCACATAGCGACCATTCGGATCCAGAACCACTTTCTGCGTGCACCACTGCAATCCCTTACGCAGCAAGATCGCCACCCCACGTGCATAGCGCGAAAACACAGAGCAGTGGAATTCCCCGACCCAGCTAGCCCTCAGCCGGTCCCTAGTGGCAGCAACCAAATGCGTCTCCTGAAGCATGCAAATATCTATTTCGTGGTGCTTAACATAGGCAGACATGAGGCACGCCTTATGCCGATCATTCAACCCACGCACATTCAAGGTTAGACAGCGAACAGCTGCCACCTTACTGAAGCCCATCGCAATCTCTCAGCAACTGCAAGTCACCTCCATATCGCCCCAATCCGCCCGCCAGCCTTACACATAGAAGATAAGAAAAAAAGGGAAAAAAGTAGACAGAACCATCACAGATAGCAAACTGGCCAACCTCCCACCCACACAGACCCCACAAACGGGCTGAAGCATAATCCCACCCCCCCATTATCCAAAAATCCTTTTACAATACAAATACTGAAATCAGGACTCATCCCACGGGCGTGAACCGGCCATCCAACCCACCATCCCATCAGAAATGAGGAGGAAGGGCAAAAGGGCAGAACAGCAAAGCAAAATCAGAAGATCAGTCATAACAGGAAAATAGCTTATCATGCAGAACCCCAGTGGTCACATCATGGAAACCCCAGCCACCAATCTCGCACAAATCAGTCATTGTCACTCAAGGCGGCTCTCTCAGCCCGAGGGCCCTCTGGGCTCGAATCCTCCGACTGCCTTGGCACCGATGTAGCAAATTTAGCTGCTTGCTTCGGGTCGGTGAAGAACAGCTGTTTCCCATCATGCTGCACCCTGAGTTTAGCAGGGTATAATAGCGAAAACTTCGCCTTGGTTTGGCTCAGGGTGCACTTGACTGATAGAAAGCCACAGCACGCAGCCTGCACACCCGGAGTGTAGTCGGGGAAGAAAGTGAGTTTAGAGTTCTTATAAATCAAAGGTCGTCGCTCCCGAGCTAGCCGAAGAATGACATCTCTATCTCGATAGTTCATCAAGCGAGCAATGGTAGGGCGCAGAGGAGTCCCAGGTGGAGGCCAAGGTCCCAGGGACCTATGCGCCCTCTCAACCACCAGCAGCCGAGAAAGCTCACCCAGGAAGAGATCAGAAAGCATACCTTCCACAAAGTCCTCCATCCGGCCCATACTAGTGGACTCCGGCAGGCCTATTATGCGAATGTTGTTGTGGCGCGCGCCTCCACATCCTCATTCTTGTTACGAATTACCTCTAAGACTCTCTCCATCTGTAGCAACTGTTCACAATCACCTTGCCGACCATCCTCCAAATCCGACGCCCGCGCTTCCAGCTGTTCAAACCTGGAGTCATGATCATCCACCCGGGCCCCGATGCGGTTAAGCTGCTACGTCGTGTGATCAAGTTTAGCGTCTATGCCTGCAAGGCTGTTTTTAAGATCAAGAAATATCACCTTGACTGAGGCATCTGAGCTCCCAGCCTCAGAGTTCTCACCGCCAGGCAGAGAGGAGGAGGAACCCCCTCTCTTCTTTCCACCATCAAAGGTGAGTCTGGACTGTTTTTGCTCGGACTTGCCCATTCTTCGTCTACGCCAGCCACCAATGATTCACCACCAACAGAGCGACGAAGCAGCAATCCGATGTGCCCTCGCCACCCAATGCTGCAGCAGAGGGACCAGAGGGCCCGTCCTCACCTTCCAGACACAGCAAAAACAAGGCACCAAATCACTACACCAACACTCACGAGACGCCAGTCAAAAGAGTCCAAACGTGGCGCAGGACCCCCCTGCAAGGGCGTATACCGAAGTCCCAAATGTAGCGTCAAAAAGGGAGAGTGGAAGTCCAGGGCAGGCCCAGACCCACCTTCCACTGGTCCGGCCACCCCTTCCATGGGCGTATCTACCTCTTGAGCAATCAGGGCCAACGCGCACTGCACAGCTGGAGAAAATTGGCGGTCCCTCCTCACCTCCTCCTCCTCTGGCCCGACCCAGCCGGCGACTAACTCCAGAAAGCTCCAGAAAGCTAGGGGCCAAAACTGGCCCCAGGGACCCACAGCGCATCCACTAGCCCGCCCAAGGTGCCCCAGAACACCCCTAGACTACCAGCAATCGCTACCAGTTAGCGGCCAGCAATCCGAACACTCCAGCAGCACTCCAGCAGCACGGGCCGACCCAGGACCACTGCCCGATGTATTCCAGGCAGCCGGCCCCGCAAAAAACTAGGCCCCAGCTACCTCCAGCTACCTGACCGGCACCCCAGCTCCAGGACCGCTCCTCCGCTGCGGCCTGATACGGCCGCCGATAAAACCCAGTCAGAAGTAAGGCAATCCCCCTACTAGCCACTCCGCACCACCAGCCAGCTCTGCGACCGCCGGACCCCCCAGTAGGTGCCCAAACCAAAAGGAAGGATGCCCGCCAGCAGGCCGCGTCGCGTCATGCGGCCGCGCTTCAACAGGCGGGGAAGACTCTCATCAAGCTGCCCACCCCAGGCCCGCCACCAGCACCGATGTCCTCACCAGGGCGATAGCACCCCAGCAGCGCCACACTAGCACTCAATATGCTCCTCCGCCAGGAGAAATGTCGAGATTAGGCCCTAAGCCCAGCAGAGCCTCACACAGTGACGGCCATCTTGCCAGCATGCCAGGCCACACCCCCAACCAAGACAGAACCTTAACATATTCAATAACATCATTGAATCATCATAGAAGTACAAAGGTATGTCTCGAAAAAAGGTCTGAATGCCTTTACCTCCAGATCATGACCAATGCAGGAGTAGAGGGATACCACATTTATTGTAACCAAGATATATTCAGGCTTCCATGAGATATGTTGTATCTTGGTGATAAAGTCAGTACGGTCCCTACAATATGAAGGCATATTCAGTACTTAAGGGCATAAAAAGAAATCCATATCAATCAAAGTGTTTTCCAAAAGACTATTATTTGCTGCTATAATAGGCCTGCCAGGAGGGATCTTACTGTCCTTATGAATTTTAGGCAACATGTAAAAGGTAGGAGCAGTCAGCTTCTCTACTGTCAGGAACTGATATTCCTTGGTTCCCTAAATGCCATTGTCATGCCAATCAGATAAAATAGCATGAACTATATCACAATGCACCTATAGGCTTACCTGGATGATTTCTTATAACAACCCGACACATCAGCTGTCTCCTTGCTTCTTCCTGATACTTTGTCACATCCCATAATACCACATTGCCACCCTTATTATCTGGTTTCATAACAAATGATGCATTGCTAGTAACGGAATCAAGTGCTTTCCTCTGTCTTAGACTCAAATTGCAGGCATATGTGTTCTCACTGTTCTTCCAAAGTTTCATAAGTTCCAAAATGACAACCTCCCGGAAACAGTGAAGAGAATCATGAGGAGTTACAGGATTACATTTTGACTTTGCTCTAAATTGATTCAAACTAGGCCTATCAATTTCCATCCCTAAATTCGAAAGTAACTTCTTCTCCGATACCGAGTCCTTCTCTCCAACTTCCAGTTCCCTCAACAAGGCCAGACCCTCAATATTTTCCATACATAAGTTATCAAAGGTATGATCACATTCAATCACATTATTAGAGTTTTTCTGTTTCCCTTCCTGCAAAGTGAATACCTTCAACAATTTAAGTTTTCTAACAAAGTGAAACAGGTCAATGCAGGTTCTGGAATAACTGAAGTTAGCAGTCGGACAAAAAGATAAACCCAGTTGCAACAAAGAATGTTCATCCTTACTTAGTTCATGATCCGAAAGATTCAAAACAGTTAAAGTGCCCTCACCCATCATTTGTTTCCCTTGTTTTGCCGAGTGTTCCTTCCATGCAGCATATTTTGGATGTGTCCGCCCCTCCTAGTTCTCTTTCTGCTTTGCTGCCTCCTCCTTTTCCTTTTTGAGGCTTGCGACGGGGGGGCTTGATTCATTTGTAAAAAATGATATTCCTCAACTGTAGTGAAGGGTGATATCCTAATATTTCCGGTATCATCTATCTCCGAAAGGTTATCAGAACTAGGATCACTAGTCACCAATTCTTGCTTCCACAAGGAATCCATCAGCCTGAATTCTTGCCGTGCTGTATCATATTTCTTCGGAAAGGTTAAAATTCTACCTATCACATAAGTAATTTAACTCATTTTCTTTTTGATTTTTATCTCCTCCTCATACTTTGAAAGTCTATTTTCCAAACCTACCATAAACTGCTTGATTTCTTCTTTGGAGCTGTGTTCATCCAAAAAAAAACTAAAGCTGATTCATTGATAAAAAACAACCATATAAAATATTTCATAAACCTTTATTTAAAATGAAAAGGAAAGAGGATGTGAGACATTATTAGCCAATAGGCTGACATTCAAAGAACAACAAAAACAACTGGCACTGTCCGTTTAAGAACCTCATCGTTTGACATCGGAGCACATGCAACACTCGACGTTGGGGCTTGCATCACTGTCACCATTGACGGGCAGAAAACATCATTCAACGACATAGAGATTTGCATTGCCATCTCATCATCGCTGATGGCCAGGAGACATTCTTTGATGTTGAAGTAGAAGGGATCAATGTCATAGCTGGCAAAAAAAGTGTGTACAATGTTGAAAGAGAAGCAGTCAATGTTGCGTATCCTATTGATGTTGAAAGACAAGCATACACCACCTTATGCTGTAGAAAGAACACAATCAACATCGACAGTGTTTCATAATTTGCCAATGGATTCGGCTGAATCAAGACATCATTCTCCATCCAGACCTACTTCACAATCACCGTTGAACATCTCACCACCTTGGTTAGAGAGTTTACAGAGAGAACTGTACCTCATACTTCTGATTCTAAGTATTCATGAAAATACTCCCCTCAAGAGTCAAGCCCCATACACCATCACCTTAAGGGACACCTTCTCCTAGGTTCTTTCCAGGCACACCATCAGTATCTCTTACAATTCCTTCAGGGTTTTTAAGGAGCCTGCGCAACCTCTAACACAAAAGTCTCCTCACAGATTAAGAAGTCAACTGTGTCATTGCTCTAGATCGAAGGTCACATCGAGAACTAGATCCTCTTCAAGATCCAGGAGATCTCATGGTTCTAGGTCCAGACATAGCAGAAGAAGATCACGCCCTGGTCCACCACTGCTTGCTCCTAAGTGCCGGACTACTCTCCTGCCTTAACAGACAAACCTCCTGCAGAGTGTTCCCAGTAGATGATCTCTTGACTTTTAATGATGTTCTTATCAAGGATGCAGAAAAACTGAACACTGAGATTCCAACTACTACTGCTGCTTCATCTGTCATTTCTGAGACCCTGATTCAATGAGCAGTAGCAAGGCCACTCCTTTAACTGGTTCCACGACTCTTGGAGCCTGTGATGCAACTCTTTTAACTCCAGCATCCTTGAAATCCGCTCTATCACGGCTCCTTAAAAATGATAAAGTTCCTGAACAGAACCCTTTATTTCTCAGGGCAGACCATCCTCTAGGCTCAGTGATAGTGGCTGCCACACATAAATTTCATTGTATGACTCCTTCATCTTCGGTGCCACCAGACAAGGAAAGTAAGCAGATGCTCTCCATTGGAAATAGGATGTATGCGGAACATCTCCATCTTACATGAAGGCCATGAGTGGTTCTGCCTTAATGGGGAGATACAACAGATCTCTGTGGGGCTCACTCAGCAGATTTAGGAAAAAACTGCCTAAAAAGGACAGAATAAAGGTGCCTGGTATCCAGCCAGATCTTAAGTGTAGAAACAGGTGCATCACACGTAGCTGCTCATGGTTACTCTATGGCATCTGTGCAAGGAGGGCTTCTTGGCTACGACTCACTGGCTTAAGACCAGAGGCATAACATAGAATCATGATCTTACTGTTCTTGGGTAACACCCTGTTTGGTACTCATGCAGATGAGGAGATGTGGAGAATGAAGACTGAAACAGACACACTCAAAGCTGTTGGTTTGGAAAAAAAGAATTTTGCAAGAGATACAGACCTTATGACAAATGATTTTTTCAGCAGAGGGTTCAAACCCCTCACTAGACTCAACAGCATCAGCAGCAGGCAAGATCGCCCTATCATTCTCGCAAGTCATCTAGAGGGAGAGGATCAGAAAAACAGCCTGTATCCGTAGGAAAACCTCCTGACAAGCAATGGGTTTTTGCTTCTCCCTTCTCCGTTACCCGCTCCAGTGGGGAGAAGTATCACCAATCACCTGTAAGAGTGGCATTCAAAAACAAAAGAGAAATGGGTCTTGAATATTGTTCCGAATGGATATTTTCTATGACTCAAGTCCCCTCATCCTTCTATCCCACTGATAAAAGAATCACAGTTTCAACAAGACCTCTTCCAGAAGGAAGTCAACATTCTTTTACAAAAACAAGCTCTAGAGGAGGTTCCACATCACCAGAAAGGACTGGGGATTTATTCCTGTTACTTTCCAGTAAGAAAGAAAGAACCAAAACAAAAGTTCTGACCCATTTTAGATCTGCGAGTGCTGAACAAATACATGTGAAAAGAAAAGTTCAGAATGCTGGTGCTTCACCAGACCTACCCACAGCTGCATCAAGGAGGCTAGATGTGTTTGATAGATCTTCACGATGCATATTTTCACATCCCAATTTCCACAAATCATCAGAAGTTTCTCCGTTTCACAGTAGGATCTCAACACTAACAGTACAAACTCCTGCAGTTCGGCCAAAAAAGCAGCTCCACATACGTTCTCCAAATAAATGGCCATTGTCGCAGCACACTAAAGGAAACAGAAGATCTTTGTTTATCCTTATCTAGATGATTGGCTGATAAAAAGTCTTTCATCACCGCAGACAAAGGAGCATTATCAAATCTGTGTCAAAACCCTAAACAATCTGGGTCTCCAGTTAACTTCAAAAATTCTACAGTATGTCCATTTCAGAGGCCTGGTGGCTACAATAGATACACAGTCTGCAAAAGTGTATCCTTCGGATGAGAGACTATTATCAATTGATCTGAAGTGTTGCAATCTTCTACAGACTCACCATCCTTCAGCAAGACAGACTGCTTCTCTACTAGTGTTGATAGCCTCTTGCTTCTTCGTAGTCCGTCATGCAATATTACACACGAGGCCTGTCGACCAATGTCTGGAATACTAGTGGAATCAAATTTCCAATTCCTGGGAAGACGAACTGATTCTATTGCAAGTGCAAGTCAATCTCTTCCATGGTGAATCACCAGAAGAACCTATGGCATGGTTAGCCATTACATCAGGAGGAGGCAAGTCAGACACTAATAACAGATGCTTCTCTCCAGGGATAGGGAGTGCATATGGGCCCTCTGCACACCCAAATAATTTGGTCGAACAATGAAAAGGCTTATCACATCAATATGCTAGAACTGAGAGATGTTCATCTGGCTCTAAAATCCTTCTTTCCATTGATAACAACAAACTCTCTCCAACAACCAACAACATAACTACTATGCAGTACCTGAACAAGCAAGGAGGAACTCACTTTTGTCAGTTAAAAAACCATAGAAATTCACTTTAAAAATGAAAGTTTACAGGGACATTATAGTAAGATTAATCTTTTATTCGTGCAAAAACATAGACATTCAGCAATTATAGTTATGGTTACCTTTAATAACTATAACTTGTGCCCTAAGCTAACTATAACTCACTCACATGCCATACACAGTTTTCTCATCAATACTTTTACTGCAAATGTTGCAGTGATATTATAAATGAGGTCATAGAAGATGTTAGGAGTGATGTAATATATAGGGTAATTAGCAGTGCATGACAAGGGTGCAAGTTATAGTTACCTTAGGACACGAGTTAAACTTTATTGATGTAACCACAACTATAACTTCTGAATTTCTGTAGTTTTATGTGGGTAAAATATGAACCTAACTATAATGTCCCTGAAACCTTTGCTTTTTATGGAATTTCTATGTTTTTTCTAAAATTCTGATTCCTAACTATAGCATCCCTGTAACCTTTGTTTTTGAGTGACTTTCTATGTTTTTTTTAAGCGTTAAGTAATATTAAATTACTTTACGTTAATCAAACCACTGCTGTGCACATTCCCCCAAAAAATGCAACAGTTAAGAAAAGGGGACAGGGTATGAATACCCTAACCCCCCCAGCCTTGGCCCTGGGGTCCACCTGGGACCTGGCCAGGGAAAAAAAGCAGTTTTTTAAAAATGTACTTCAAAATTTGCAATTATTTGCAAATTTTGCCTTGAATAAAAAAAAAAGAAAACAAGTGCGGTCTCTCATGCTTGTTTTCAATCAATCAATCAATCAATTAATCATTAGATTTATAAAGCGCGCTATGTACCCGTTAGGGTTTCGGGGCGCTAGGGGGAGGGGGGGGGTAGCTGCTATCGTTCGAAGAGCCATGTCTTGAGGAGTCTCCTGAAGGTGAGGAGGTCCTGGGTCTGGCGTAGTGAGGTCGGGAGTGAGTTCCAGGTCTTGGCGGTGAGGTAGGAGAAGGATCTGCCGCCAGAGGTCTTGCACTGGATTCGGGGGACGATGGCGAGGGCAAGGTTGGCAGAGCGTAGTTGGCGTGAGGGAACGTAGAAGTTGAGTCTGGTGTTCAGGTAGGTGGGTCCGGTGTCGTGTAGTGCCTTGTGTGCGTGGGTGAGGAGTTTAAAGGTGATCCTCTTGTCCACGGGGAGCCAGTGGAGGTCCTTCAGGTGGTGGGAGATGTGACGTTGGCGGGGTATGTCGAGGATCAGGCAGCGGATGCGTTCTGGATGCGTTGGAGTCGTTGGATGTCTTTAGTTGGGATGCCTGTGTAGAGTGCGTTGCTGTAGTCGAGTCTGCTACTGACGAGGGCTTGGGTCACCGTCTTTCTGGTTCCTGTTGGAATCCACTTGAAGATTCTGCGGAGCATGCGGAGGGTGTTGAAACAGGAGGAGGAGACTGCGTTGACCTGTTTGGACATGGTGAGAGCGGAGTCAAGGATGAAGCCGAGGTTTCGTGCGTGGCTGGCTGGGGTGGGTGGGGGGCCCAGGGCGGTGGGCCACCAAGAGTCGTTCCAGGCCGAGGGGGAGCGGCCGAGGATGAGGACTTCCGTCTTGTCGGAGTTTAGTTTCAGGCGGCTGTTGCTCATCCACTCGGCGATGGATTTCAGTCCCTCGTGGAGGTTGGCTTTGGCGGTGTGAGGATCTTTGGTCAGGGAGAGGACGAGCTGGGTGTCGTCAGCGTAGGAGAGGATGCTGAGGTCGTGCTGACGGGCCAGTTGTGCGAGGGGGGCCATGTAGACGTTGAACAGCGTTGGGCTTAGCGAGGAGCCTTGGTGGACGCCGCAGATGAGGTTGGTGGCTTCGGAGCGGAAGGGTGAGAGTCGGACTCTCTGGGTTCTGCCGGAGAGAAAGGAGGAGATCCAGTTGAGGGCTTTGTCTTGGATACCGGCTTCATGGAGGCGATTTAGTAGGGTGCGGTGGCAGACCGTGTCGAAGGCAGCGGAGAGGTCTAGGAGGATGAGGGCTGAAGTTTAGCCGTTGTCCATTTGTTGTCTGATGTCATCTGTGGCGGCGAGGAGTGCAGTCTCTGTGCTGTGGTTTCGTCTGAAACCGGATTGGGAGGGGTCTAGGATGGAGTTGTCTTTGAGGTAGTGGGAGAGCTGTGCGTTGACGATCTTCTCGATGACTTTCGCTAGGAAAGGGAGGAGGGAGATCGGTCGGAAGTTTTTGAGATCGTTGAGGTCAGCCTTAGGTTTCTTGAGGAGGGGTTGGATTTCTGCGTGCTTCCAGCTGTCCGGGAAGGTAGCGGTGTTGAAGGAAAGGTTGATGATCTTGCGGAGTTTGGGGGCGATGGTGACGTCGGCTTTGTTGAAGACGTGATGTGGGCAGGAGTCAGAGGGAGATCCTGAGTGGATGGAGTTCATGGTCTTTAGTGTTTCGGCGTCGTCTACGTGGGTCCAGGTGGTGAGGCAGTCGGTGTGGGAGGAGTTGTTGGGGGTGGGATCAGGCGGAGGTGCGGTGTTGAAGCTGTCGTGGATGGCTGCGATTTTCTGGTAGAAGAAGGTGGAGAGATCGTCGCAGAGTTTCTGGGATGGTGGGACGTCGTTGACGTTGGCGTTGGGGTTGGAGAGCTCCATCACGATACAGAAGAGTTCCTTGCAGTCGTATGCGTTGTTGTTAAGGCGTTCTGTGAAGTGGGAGCGTTTGGCGAGTTGGATCAGTTGGTGGTTTTCGCGGTTGGCTTCCTTGAGGGTAGCAAGGTTGTCTGGTGTGCGCTCGAGGATCCATTTTTTCTTGAGTTTCTGGCAGGTGCGTTTGGAGGTGGTCAGTTCGTCTGTGAACCAGGCTGGTTTTTTCTTTTCTTGGTTGACGGTGGGTCTCTTGAGTGGTGCTAGGATGTTGGCGCAGTTGAGGATCCATTGTTGGAGGTTGATGGCGGCGGAGTCCGGGTCGGTGGGGTCGGGTGGTGGGTTTTTGTCGAGGGTGCTGGTTAGTTGGTCTTCGGTGACTTTTCCCCAGCGGCGGTGAGGCGGTAGTGGGGTGCGGTGGTGTTCGGTGTTTTTCTTGAAGGTGAAATGGACGCAGTGGTGGTCGGTCCAGTGGAGTTCGGAGGTGTGGCTGAATGAGATGTGGTTGCTTGCAGTGAAGAGTGGGTCAAGGGTGTGGCCGGCGATGTGGGTGGGTGTGTTGACCAGTTGACGGAGTCCGAGGTTCGAGAGGTTGGTGGTCAGTGATGCGGTGTTGGCATCATTGTTGTTCTCCAGGTGGAAGTTGAGGTCTCCCAGGAGGATGTAGTCTGAAGAGGCGAGGGCGTGGGTGCTTGCGAGGTCGGAGATGGTGTCGCTGAAGGGGGCTCTTGGTCCTGGAGGACGGTATATGAGGGTTCCTCTGAGGGTAGTGTTAGGGTCCGTGTGGATCTGGAAGTGGAGGTGTTCGGCTGTCTTGAGGGTGTCGTCCGTGTGGGTGTGGATCTTGAGGGTGGATTTGTGGGCGATGGCTATTCCTCCGCCGATTCCGTTGGTGCGATCTCTTCTTGTGATCTTGTAGCCGTCAGGGATGGCGATGGCGATGTTTGGGGCCGAGGAGTCGTTCCACCAGGTTTCGGTTAGGAAGGCTACATCTGGGGCGGTGGTGTCGAGCAGGTCCCAGAGCTCGATGGTGTGCTTTCGTGCGGAGCGTGTGTTAAGGAGGATGCAGTGCAGGTGGTTTGTGTTGGTTGTTGCAGACTTCGTTGTTCTGTTGCAGGTGAAGTTGCAGGTGCGGCAGGAAAAAGGTCCTTTGGTGTGCTTCGGGGTGGCCTGGAAGCATTCTGTGGAGGGGCAAGGGTTGAGGGCGAGGAGTTCGCTGGCCGAGTAGCGAAAGGTGGGGATGCGGGGGGCGTGAGGACCAGGAGGGGTGGCGCTGGGCGCGGTCCAGGCGCGGACGGGCGCAGACGGGCTTGCCACTGGCGTGCCTCTGGCGCGCCAGCGGTGTGCCCGCTGTGTGCGGACGCGCAGTGCCAGCCATTAAGAAGGGAGGGGGGAGGGAGGAGCAGCTGGGAGGCGGGAGGTGGGAGGGAGCGGCGAATGGGGGCGCGAGGGGGGCGGGGCCGCGGGGAGGCAGCGGCAGTGAGAGAAGGCAGGGGGGGAGCGCACAAGGGGCAAAATACCAGGAAACAAGGCACTATAAAGAATACGGCACAGTTTACAACAGTCACAAAACTAGGCAAAAATGGCACAAATACAAATGGAATACAGCAATCAGAGGGGCACAAATGGGGGCTAGAGCGCCAGGAGGCAGGCGCTAAAAAGTGGAAAAACACTTACAGGAGCGGCGAAAAAGCGGCAGAAGCCACAGGACTCGAACACGCTAGCAGCAGCGTGGGCGGGGGCCAGGGGCACGAGACAGCAGGGTGGTGCTGCGGACGTGGGGGGCGAGCTCTGGACCAAACCAATGAGGCCCCCGGGTCGGCCATGTCCCAGAACCACGCACATTTTATTAAGTAAATGGAGGGAGCACACGGCCCCCCCTCCAAGGGATTTTGTTCTTTCCCCAGGGACCACAACCTCCTCGGGGCTACATATAAAATAAATTTATAGACGGGACACGCGGAACCCCTGGGCCCCGGGGACAATCACCTCCTGGGGCTGTATGAAGCCAGAGGGACCACAACCTCCCTGGGGAAAAAAGCAAAATAAGTGTGGGTGCTGGACAGACCCCCAACACCCAGAGGACCACCACCCCTCTGGTGCCAATTTACATTTTTTTTTAAAAGATGTGTGTGTGCGGCTCCCCCAAGACATATACATCAAAAGAGAGGAGGTGGGATGTGCGGCCCCCCTACTGGAGCCATAAGTGGCCCTGGGGACCTCCACCCCCTAGGGCCAGCTCCTACTATCTCCCGGGGTCCTCACCCTCGGGGGATAGCTGTTTGCTTTTACTTGGCGGGAGGTGTGACAGCTCTCGCCACGAAAAGCAAACACTAACTTTGCTTACAGCAAGGGGGAGCTGTCAAAATGCTCTGCTTGCTGGAAACTGAGTTTTCATTTCTTTACCTGACTGAGGACATGCGGGCAGGGAGAGAGATGAAAGTACTGCTCCCACACGCAGGGAACTGCATTTCCAGCAGCTCCCTGTGTGCCAGAGCAATGCTGGCTCCCGAATTCCTGAATGAGGTGGGGAGCCGACATTGAGGCTCCTCCCACAGTCCTGTGTTCTTCATGCCTAGGAATACAAACACATTTCCACCAAGCACTCACTTCTGTAAAGTACAAATCATCCAAGTGTGTTTTCTCTGCAGTTTCACCTTGAAACGTTATCTGATGAAGACGCTTGAGGAACAATCACATTGGCAATGTTACAGACGCACATGGTCACTGGAGACATTATCTTGCCGTCCTTTATGCAACTGTAGTGTAGGAGGTGCACTATACATTTACCCAACAAGGCCACACTTATCAATTAGCCAGTAGAAAGTACTCCAGTTAGGTAGACATTCTACACAAAATGCTGGTCTCTTCTTGGATAAATACGCAGGGCAGAATTCATTCTGGTGTGATGCTCATTTCACAGAAATTAAACCTCAATGGGAAGCATTTACAGATATATACAAAGCAAGTGCCCAAATTGATGCTCCACTTCTGTACAGTACTAATCATCCTAATCTCTTGTGCATGGGCAGGCAAAGCAAGTGTTTTTTCTCTGCATTTCCAACTTGAAAAGTTATCTTAAAATATTGATGGAGGTGTTTGCATCCATGCTTTTTTGGAGAACAATATTGCATGTTGTGACTGTTGCAAGTGGGTTCTTTCTTGTCATTTGCTGCTGTGACGAGAGATAATGTTCTCCCTTTTAAAAACTACAAGTATGTAAAATGGGCCATGCCCTTTGGCACTACTCCATATACATTAGTGGTATGCAACTTCTTGACGCCATTTTCTAGAAGATGGGTTCCCCCCCAAGCCCGTTTCCCGCTGATTTTGAAGACACGTTCTTGACGCACAGGAATGTGAGTGCATCTCCACTAAACAAAGAAGCACTTCATGAGGGGCATGGGGTTAGGTGTTTATAGGGGGTTGGGTGCAGGGCCTGTCCTGTGGCCAGGCACTGCGGCCAACCCGGTGGCCAACCCCCACTAAGGTGGTTATAGAGGGAAGACAGCAGGACTTGGCCACAAGCCAGGTCCTGTGATCAATCTCCTCAACCGTGCGTGGCACGGAGTTGGTTGGTTATAGGGGAGTTGGCTGCAGGGCCTGTCCCGGGCCAGTGTGCAGAGGTGGTTGGATTAACGTAAAGTCATTAAAATTACTTAATGTTAAAAAAATTTAGAAGTTCAATGAAAAAAACAAAGGTTACAGAGGCGTTACACTTAGGTTCTGAATTTACTCACACAAAACCATAGACATTCACCAGTTATGGTTAGCTGAATTAACTATAACTCGTGGATCAAGGTAACTATAACTCACGCCCTCACCATGCACTGCTAATTACCCTACATATTACATCACTTATGACATCTTTGATAACATTATTGATAATATCAATATAACATTGGCTGTAAAATTATTGAGGACAAAACTGCATGGCGAGAGGTGCACGAGGTATATTTACCTTAGGGCATGAGTTATAGGCGGTCATTACAACATTGGCGGCAAAAGCCGCTTACCGCCGTGCAGAAGACCGCCAAAACACCGCTGCGGCCGCGGAATTCCGCCACAGCTATTATGACCCACATTTCGGAATCCGACAAAATTCAGACACCCATACAAGTCCACCACACCGAGGGTCAGTGATAAACTGGTGAAAACAAAACCTCCACCATCACGCCAACAGAAATACGCCCATACTATCATGACACACGAATCCACGAGCGGTCTTTCAACCGCGGTATTCCATTGGCGGTACACACCGCCGCGCTCAAAATACACACACTCTTAGAAAATACAGCCACATTGGACAATTCCAAATACACACACCTGATACACATACACACACCACTCCCAAACACCCATTACAATATAAAACACACACCCACATCACCCACAAACCCCCACGACAAAAAAATCCGAAAGAAGGCCAGAGAGAGATAGCACCAGCAAGAACAACAGCATCCACAGGCACACAACACCATCACCCACAGAACTTCCACGCACCTCACACAACACACCACTACATATCAGCACACTTAACACCACACACTCCACCCCACACATCACCTACACCACCCCATGGCATGGCAAAGACACCCCAGGTTCTCGGAGGAGGAGCTCAGGGTCATGGTGGAGGAAATCATCCGGGTAGAGCCACAGCTATTCGGAGCACAGGTGCAGGACACCTCAATTGCAAGGAAGATGAAGCTATGGTGAAGAATAGTGGACAGGGTCAACGTAGCAGGACAGCACCCAAGAAATCGGGAGGACATCAGGAAGAGGTGGAATGACCTACGGGGGAAGGTGCGTTCTGTGGTCTCAAGACACCACCTGGCGGTTCAGAGGACAGTGTCGGCGGACCCCCACCTCCTCCTCCACAACTAACAACGTGGGAGGAGCAGGTCTTGCCGATTCTGCATCCTGAGGGCCTCGCAGGAGTAGGTGGAGGAATGGACTCTGGTAAGACAAATCTTAATTATTACATCCCCCACCCTACCTGCATGCCAGCACATACCCTCACCCTCACCCCCAGCACCCCAACTCCTAACATATGTCCCAACATCACAAACCACCCATCCCAACACCAAGCCCTGCATGCAACAACAAAGCATGGACACCCATCACTAAAGCATGGCCACTGCACATACCCATACAACTCCCTAAACCATCCTCACACAAGGTCCCACACAGGAAGCAAGCACTGGGGTACACGGTCACCCACCCATTGCACACCATGACACACACAAATGTAATAACCATCCTTTTATACCCCTGCAGGACCTCTACCCAACGTCACCAGACAGGAGGGTCCACACAATTCCACACCACCAACAGAAGAGGCCCACAGTGATGACAGCAGCTCTGTCCAACTGGATCTAGATTACCAGCCCGGCCCATCGGGGATCTCGGGACAGTGGGTTCCCCTCACCCAGTCACAGGCCACCACAGACCTTCCCCCCTCTGGAAACACCAGCACAGCACCCACCCAGCGGGCCCATACCTCCGTCCCCAGGACACGTCAATCAGCAGTGTGTCCACCACTACAGGAAACCCAGGATAACCCACCACCCCAACAACAACAGGGACCTGGGGGCAGTGGTAGTGGGCACACGGTCCAGGGGACGGAGGCCCGGGAACACAGGGGAACTGGGAGGGCTGCTGTGCGACAGGGGGCAGACAGGCCAAGGGAACCCACTTTCCACGAGGCCCTCTCCAACATCATGGGAGCATACCACCACTCCCAGGAGACGATGGCAACGGTACTGGCCAAGTTTCAGGAGACACAGCGGCTGCAGGAGGAACAGTATATGGGTTTCAGGGAGGAACTCAGAACCATCAGCTCCACCCTGGGCACCATCGTAGGGGTGCTGAAGGAAGTACTCAACACCAGTAGGGACACTGTGGCACTACAAGGGGCCCCTGACACTAGCATGGACGATGAACTGCCCACCACCTCCACCGGCGCTAGTGGACAGGATGCCCTGCCACAGGACCACCACACCAGCACCCCACCCCCTGCAGAGGGAGAACCACCCCGCAAACGGTCCCTGAGATCCAGGACAAAGACAGAGCACGATGCCAAGACCCCGCCAAGAAATGAGACCACCCTGATTGTCATCCTACTGTCCCACTTTGTCACCCTGTCCATACTTTAACTGCCCCAGCTCCACTTCCTATGCCCATTTGGGCAATGCACCTGTGAGACTAATAGACTGGACTCTGCCATGGACATTCCTCCGCCATCACCCCTCACCATTTCACTACCCCCTCCAATATTGAGCCCTTAAATAAACACACTTAAAGCACAAAACAATCTGGAGTCTGTCTGTGATTACAAAATAATGTATTAGCAATTACAGTGACAAAATGCTCTTTCAATTGTAATGTCAACATACCTATGTCACACAGCTCTAGTTCATGAGAAATCTAAGCAGATGTCACACAGTGGGACCCACATCTGTGACATCGTAAGGGAAAGTGACAACTCAGTGACCATACACTGGGTGAAAACAACACACAGTAGAGAGGTAGTAGTGTTAAAGTACATGTAGTAGGCAGGTCTGTACTCTTACCTGTGTCTCACTGGAAATATTGCTGGATCACTGAGTCCCTGTTGTTCATGTCTTCTTCCTCTGCTTCCTGCTTATCACTGTCCACAGGCTCCACAGCTGCAACAACACCGCCATCTGGACCATCCTCCTGCAGAAAAGGCACCTGTCGTCGCAAAGCCAAGTTATGAAGCATACAGCAGGCCACGATGATCTGGCACACCTTCTTTGGTGAGTAGAATAGGGATCCACCTGTCATCTGGAGGCACCTGAACCTGGCCTTCAGGAGGCCGAAGGTCCGCTCGATCACCCTCCTAGTTCGCCCATGTGCCTCATTGTAGCATTCCTCTGCCCTTGTCCTGGGATTCCTCACTGGGGTCAGTATCCATGACAGGTTGGGGTAACCAGAGTTACCTGCAAATGTCGAGGGACAACTGTTAGACACGCACTAACCTGTAGGGATATCCCCAGACCCAGACAACCATTCCCACTGTCTTGCTTCCAGGTGCTCACCTAATAGCCACACACGGTGCCTCTGGAGTTGACCCATCACATAAGGGATGCTGCTATTCCGCAGGATGTAGGTGTCATGCACTGAGCCAGGGAACTTGGCATTCACATGGGAGATGCACTGGTCTGCCAAATATACCATCTGTACATTCATAGAATGATAACTCTTCCGGTTTCTGTACACCTGTTCACTCCTGTGGGGGGGACCAAAGCCACATGGGTCCCATAAATGGCACCTATGATGTTGGGGATGTGTCCCAGGGTATAGAAATTTCACTGTAGGCAAATCCTCCACCTGAGGGAAAACGATGTAGCTCCGCATGTGTTTCAGAAGGGCAGACAACACTCTGGACTATGCGTTGGAAAACATAGGCTGGGACATCCCTGATGCGGTAGCCACTGTTGTTTGAAATTACCCACTTGCAAGGAAATGGAGCACTGACAGCACCTGCACGTGAGGGGGGATTCCTGTGGGATGGCTGATTGCTGACATCAGGTCTGGCTCCAGCTGGGTACACCGTTCCTGGATTGTGGCACGGTCAAGCCTGTATGTGATAATCAAATGTCGCTCCTCCATTGTCGACAGGTCCACCAACGTCGGTGCACCGGAGGATGCCGCCATCTCCTCACATGTCCCAGCGGACGGTGCCTATGAAGGACAACAGCGAGCACAGAGTCAAACAACTCAGAGGTACGTACCCACAGTTTACCCAGAACACCAATCATACACAAAAGGTGGCCTGTATGTGTGTTGAGTCTAGGCCTAGGTATGTGTGACGCAGTTGGAAATGAAGCCATGTGGGGCCCTGAAATGGCGGCTGCCTGACCTGTAAAGTGGGACAATGGGATGTGAGGTAACTGCACTCGCGTTGTACACCGTCGCGGTAGGCGGTCGAAGACCACGGCGCAATGCTGCATTGGTTAACATTGGACCCTATGGGTGCCAGGAGCCAATGACGATGTACGGCGGCGGTGACCGCTGCGGACGTGACTGCTATTTTCTATCTGTTCAATCACTCGATACCTGATCTTCGACAGGAGAGAACCTACACTGCAAGTGCTGCTGTGACCTCGGTCTGGAAGAGACAATGGCTCGAGTGTCTGGGGAAAGGGCCCCTGCCTTCACATCGGAGGAGTTGGAGAAGCTCGTGAATGGGGTCCTCCCCCAGTACACCCTACTCTACGGTCCTCCAGACAAACAGGTAAGTACACAGGGAGCATGTTGTATGGGCTATGCCTGTGTGGAGAGGGCTGGATGTAAGAAGGAAGGGGGGAGAGTGCTGCGTGCATGAAAGACGGTGAATGCATGTGCCACATGGCAAGGGTAGGGATGGAGGCCAATCACTTTGACGGTGGAGTTGGTAATAAAATCTCTTTTTCCCCTGTACATTTCATGTAGGTCAGCGCCCACCAGAAAAAAGATATTTGGCGTGCCATCGCCAAGGACGTCCGGACCCTGGGGGTCTACCACAGACGGAGCACCCACTGCCGGAAAAGATGGGAGGACATTTGCCGCTGGAGCAAGAAGACGGTGGAGGCTCAGCTGGGGATGGCCTCCCAACATGGGAGGGGTGCCCGTCGCACCATGACCCCCCTGATGTTCAGGATCCTGGCGGTGGCCTACACGGGTTGGATGGGCGTTTGAGGGCATCACAGCAGCCACAAGGGGGTGAGTGCACTCTCATTCTGCTGACTTTGCGTGCAGTGGAGGGGTCTGGGTGGGGGAGGTGCGCTGTGGGTTTCCCTCGGCCAGGGCGAGTTCCGTAGGCAAGGCCCCTCCGTAAGGCAGGCCATGTGGCACCCCAGCCCACCTCTGTAGAGTGCCAAGTACACCTAGTCTTGCCCCTGTGTCATCTATGTGTGCAGATGTTGTCCATAGCCTTGTAGGCCATTTCCCAGGAATTGAACAGTGGAGCCCAAGAGCGCGGCATAGTGTAGGGGGCTTCTGTGTCTGTCGTGTCCGCCAACGGTAGTGGTAATGCATGAACTCAACATGTCTTTCTTCTGTCTCCCTCCCCCCCCCCCCTTTTTGTGGTCTCCCTGTTCTTGTGTGCATTAGCATCATCAGGCGGAGGAGCAGTGGCACCGGAGCACGAGGGAGCTGGATCCCACATGGCCCTGGAGGGCGACACTACGGAGTCTGAATTCACCAGTGGGACGGAGGGCGAGGGGAGCTCCACGGCGGGGACAGGAGCTGACACCAGCGACACGGACTCGTCCTCTGATGGGAGCTCCCTTGTGGTGGCGGCAACATCTGTGCCCCCCGCATCTACAGGTACAGCCGCCACCCCCCCTACCAGCACCGCCCTCCCAGCAGCCCCTCAGCCTTTGCCCCGTGCCCGCTCACCCAGGAGGGTGGGCATCACCTTTGCTCCAGGCACCTCAGGCTCTGCCCCAGTCACGCCTGCTGCCCTCAGTGAGGAGGCCATTGACCTCCTCAGGTCCCTCACTGTTGGGCAGTCTACCATTTTGAATGCCATCCAGGGTGTAGAGAGGAAGTTGCAACAAACCAATGCATTCCTGGAGGGCATTCGTTCTGGTCAGGCGGCTCTTCAGCGAGCTTTTCAGACTCTGGCCTCAGCAGTGATGGCAGCCATTGTCCCCGTTTCTAGCCTCCCCCCTCCAACTTCCTCCACCCCGACCCAATCCCCTGTACCTCAGCCTATCCCAAGCACACCTATAGACCAACATGCACACACCTCAACACCCAAGGGAAGCTCAGGCAAACATAAGCACCACACATCCCACAGGCACTCATGCAAGCATCACACACATGCAGACACACCAACATCCACTGCCTCCACTGTGTTCCCCTCCTCCTCGTCTCCATCCTTCCTCCCACTCACTCACACCTGCATGCACTACTTCTACAGCCACTACGTCCCTCTCCAGCACACCCACCACCACAACCCGCTCACGTGCAGTCACCACCCCCACTACCATTCACACGTCCCCTGTGTCCTCTGTGTGTCTATGATGCCCCCTCCCAAGATACACAAACGCAGGCACACACCCACCCAACAGTCATCCACCTCACGACATCCTCCAGCGCATGCACCTTCACCCAAAGTCACCAAATGTACACCTCCTACAACCACCACCTCTTTCTCCACTCCCAAACCCCCTCCAGCTACCCGTCCCAGTGTGTCCCAAAAACTTTTCCTGTCCAACCTTAACCTCTTTCCCACACTTCCCCCACCCCGTCTGTCTCATAGGTCCCGAACTAGCACCTCAGCCACAACATCTCCGGGACTAGTGGTGCCTGTAGTCACCGGAATCTGGAGCGCACCGGCCACCAGGGCAGCCAGTGTGGCACGGAGCCACAGCACAGACAGTCCCCCACCTGTGAAGCATCAGAAGTTGGCCAGTGCCCAGCGGGAGAGGGGGATGACTCCAGCCACCAAAGCTGCTCCCAGGGGTCCCGCTGACGCAACTGAGTCCGTCACGGGGTGAATGATGCACTCTGGACACCATGCCCCCTCCAGAACCAGTGGAGAGATCCATCCACTATCTCTGTCCTTAGCAGGATGAAGCACTCTGGGCACCATGCCCTCTCCAGAACCAGTGGAGAGATCCATCCACTACCTCTGTCCTTAGCAGGATGAAGCACTCTGGGAACCATGCCCCCTCCAGACCCAGTGGAGACTGTCATCCACTTGTGAGACTGTGGCTTTGCACTCCCCAGGATTGAACAGTGGGCAAGCCACCCACTGTGGAGACTTGTGAGACTGTGGCTGTGCACTCCCCAGGATGGAACAGTGGGCAACCCACCCACTGTAGAGACTTGTTAGACTGTGGCTTTGCACTCCCCAGTATTGAGCAGTGGGCAACCCACCCACTGTAGAGACTTGAGAGACTGTGGCTTTGCACTCCCCAGGATTGGACAGTGGGCAACCCACCCACTGTAGAGACTTGTGAGACTGTGGCTTTGCACTCCCCAGGATTGAACAGTGGGCAACCCACCCACTGTAGAGACTTGAGAGACTGTGGCTTTGCACTCCCCAGGATGTAACAGTGGGCATGTGGCCCCCATGTGGATTTAGCGTCGTGCACTCAAGCGGCTGAGGTGCCCCCCCTTTTCCCTCCCCCTGAGGTGCCTGTTTAGTTGCTCTCTGATGCCCCTGCAGTGTTCTCTCCGTCATGGTAGGGGATCTTGTGTGGCCCTCGCCCATACCGTGTGGTCCCAGTGTTCCACTGACTTTCTTAGTGCACTACCTGGACTACTATGCTTGGTATATATTTTGTACATGGTGTATATATATATTTCTGCCTACTTGCTTTTAATATATTCCAATGGTTACCCTCATTTTCTATTGTCTTTGCATTCTTCCGGGGGGTTTAGGGGGTGTAACTGTGATGTATTGATATGCATTAGTGTGTGTGTTGTAGTGGGTGAGGGTGGGGGTGGGGGTGTTGCGTGTGTGTGTCCCTGTTTTTTGCCTCCCCCTCCCCTGTGTCGTAGGTGCAGTACTCACCGTGGTCTTTGCCGCCGGCGTTCGTGCTCCTGGTAGAGGAGCAGGAAGACTATTGCAGGGAGAATTTGGAGTTCCAGGTCCATGGCGTCCTTGTTCCTCGTGGGGTGTGTAGAGGTGAGCGTTTTCCCTTCGGGATTCCTGTTTCCGCCGTGTTTTTTTCCGTGGTGAATCCGCCCCGGAAAAGGTGGCGGATTGGCCTGTCATAATAGTGTGGGTGGTACATTGTCTCCCGCCTGTCTGTTGGCGGTGACCGCCTCGCTGTTTGCTTGTACCGCCGCGGTTGGAGTGTTAAAGTGGCTGTCTTTGTTGGCGGTTTCCGCCACGGTCATCATTGTAAATTTTTTACCGCCGGCCTGTTGGCGGTATTACCGCCGCTTAAACACCGAGCGCCATGGTTGTAATGACCACCATAGTGTCTTGCGATAAGTATAACGATAACATTTGAATTTCTAAGGTTTTATGCACCTAAAATCTTAACCTAACTATAATGACCCTCTAACCTTGTTTTTTCAATGGATTTCTAAGGTTTTTTTTTATTCTACTGTGGCAGGCTGTGTTACGAGCGGATCAAGTAGAGTCAAAAGAATGGGGTTCTTTATGTTTGAAATTTTATTCTCTGTTTATTCACAGGTTATTCTCTTAATCATTGTTCGAGGGCTTTTTGGTAAGTCTTGGGGTTTCTGCTTTCCTCAATTCCTTTATTTTCTCTCCTAGGTTTCCTCTTTCTCTGGTCTCCTCCGGTCTGTGAAAGGATGTGGGCGTCTCCCTCGGACCCCGGCAGAAATGAAAAAATAACAGAAAAGGAACAGGTAAGTATTTCTGAGGTACTGGGTGGGGTATTGTGCTCGTGAGGGAAAAGGCAGCAAGCGGGCAAGTTCGTGAGGGGTTGATCAGTGGTGGGGTTTAGGGTTCCTGGGGTCCACAACGTGCCTGGTTCCCTTCGTGCCCCTTCCCTTGTCTCTTGTTCACCCTCCCCGTCCTTCCTCCCACTTCCCTAGTGCCTTTCCCCGTGCCCGAGACTCCCCGTGACCCTTCCTGTCCCTAGGAGGGACCGTACCTTGTCAAGCCACGACCCTCCTGGGTCGTGGCGGCTTTCTCGTCTCTCCGGCGTCTCTCGCTTCTCCGGTTCCCGCGTTTCGGCACTTCCTCTGTGGACCTCCTCCTGGTTTCTCGCCGGGGCTGCCAAAGATTCTGTCCTCATCTCTCCGTCCTGGTTTCTCGTCGTGCTCCTCTCTGGTTTTCCGTCGCGCGCCTCTCTTCTGGATCAGCGTCCTTCTTCAATCCCCTTGACCGGAAGTCGTCGATGCTGTAACGACGTGGCGTCTCCCCGTTGCCAGGGGAACGCCGTGCCGTTTCCGTGGAACCAGCCGAAAGATGGCGGATTCGAGGTGAGTCAGACGCGGCCTCCGGGACCCGTCTACATCTACTTTCTAACTATAACATCCCTGTAACCTTTCAGCAAATGTCAACGTTTTTTTAACGTGAAGTAATGTGAAATTACCTTACATTAACTCCACCCACTCCATGCGTGGTGCTTGTTAACCCCAGGGCAAGGCCTGTGGCCAACACCCCCCACCCACTGTAGGTCATCCAACCCCGTGCCATGCCCAGCCTTTGGCCATGCTTGGCTTGAGCTGGGCACAGGGCCTGTCCTGGGCCTGGCCCTGTGGCCACCCCTGTAGGCACTCAACCTCACGCTACACATGCCTTTTGGTCATGCATGGCAGGGGTTGCCCACGGGCATTTTTCCACATGGAATTGAAGAGAAAACACCCTGGCCTTGGATAAGTTCAAGAAGTTGGTACAATTTGTCCTTTACAGGAGCGGAGCTTCAACTGGGGCACCTGCTTTGTTTATTTTTGTAAGTGCTTCCTGTTTAGGTTTAATTTCTGTGTAATGAGCATCAATGACAGAACAAATCCTCACTTGCCTATTTATCCATGAAGTGTCCACAGTTTGGCGCAAAATGTCGACCCAACTGGAATAGTTTCTACTGGGTAATTAGTAACTGCTAACCGGTTTGTTAAATGTATAGTGCACATTCTACCCTACCGCTGTATAAAGGACCATGGGGTAATATCTCCAGTGATCATGTATGGTGTAATTTTGGCTAACATGAATCCTCTTGTAGAGAACACAGTGAGAATCTCCGCCAAACAAGGGTACTTCCTCTTATATTAAGTAAGTGCTTCTTTGTTTGGTGAAGATGTGCTCAAATTCCTCTTCATCAGGATCACTCGGGAGGCTTTTTGGTAAGCTGTTCATCAAGCTTGAAAAAGGTGGGAAGAGCAATGCTTTTACTAATGTATAGGGACTGGGACCAAACAGACGGGTCTTCAAGGTCATTTTGGGTATTTGCATACTCGTAGTAATGAAAAGGATGAACGATGGATTCTGATCTCACCAGGATAGGAGAGGAGGAAAGATCACACTCGTCATAGTCACTACAGAAGGGATTGTGCTTAAATGGAGCCAGAATACATTTCTGTGTACTGAACATTGGTTCCAGAATGGATCCTCACCTTCTTCTTTTTCCAAAAAAAGTACTCACTTTGTGCTAAACTGTGGACTCTTCTAGACCTCAGGGGAGCCTCAGTGCCATCCGTGGACCGTTGCTCCTGCACGCAGGGAACATGTGTGCGGGAGCAATCATTTTATCTGTTCAAGCAGACAGGAAAACAAATTAATAGTCCACTGCAAGCAGGTGGAAGCAGATTTCGTGCTTCGCCTGCTGGCAGCTGACTTACAGTTTGCTCTCGCTTGGTTGGGAGCTGTCATAGTTCATGCCAAGCAACAGCAAATTAGTATGTCCCGAAGGTGGGCCCCTTGGGACACAGGGAGCTGGCCCTGGGGGTGGAGTCCCCAGGGCAATTAACGGCTCCAGGAGGGGGGCCGCTCGGCCCCCTCCTTTCTTTTTAGTGCCAATGTTGGTGGCGGCCCTCAGGCCGAAAACGACCCGGGAGGAGGGCTGCGTGGCCCCCTTCCTTTTTGAAAGTTGTCCATGCCCCAGGGAGGTGGTATTCCCTGGGTCCGAATATGGCCTGGTGGGGACTGCGCAGCCTACACCACCTTTAAATTGTACTCCTGGCCCTGGGGATGTGGTGGTGGTTCCTGGGGCCCTACAGGACAATGGAGGGGGTCTTCACAACCCCCCTCACATTCATTAATAAAGCCCCAGGGAGGTGGTGGCCCTGCGGGCTCTTAAGAGCCTAAGGAGAGGGACCTTGCGGCCCCACTCCAATGAAATCTATCAGCCTGCACTGGGAAGGTTGCGGTCCCTGGGACCAAGATATGCCATAGGGAGGGGAGGCGCGTGCACCCCCTCCTCACAATATTTAATATTATGTGTCCCCCGGAGCTGGCCCACCTGGGGGCTAAACCTTGAACACACATGGAAGACCTTGCTTATTTTTTGTTATTTTTATTTTGCCTGGATGTGTGGATCGTCCAGCATTTCAGTGCAAAAATGTTTTTTTTAAAATGCTTTTCAGTGCAGGCAGGGTTCCTAGGGGACCCCAGCACCAGATCTAAGATGTCAGGTTACTCCTACACTGCCCCTTTTTGTTATTTTTAACTTTTTGGGGGGGGACTCGGCGGAGTCCAAGTCGCAAAATCGGTGTCAACACTTTCCTGTTGAAGTGTTGGCAGTCAATCAGATATGAGCATGGCACTGTCGGATCCGAAGAGGATCTGCATCCCTAGATATCTATATTCCTCTTTACTTTAATAACTACAAAGCTACTGAACAGATGTACACCAAATCACAAAAGGGCTCTTTTTGGACCAAGAGCTGCCTTTCTGCCAAATTTGGTGTAATTCCGTCCAGCGGTTCAGGCTGTAGTTGTATTCAAAATCCCTACGGGAAATTGCAAGGGGAAAACACGTTTTGGGCCCCACATTTTTCTTGGGCACCACTTGATGGATCACCCTGAAATGTTCAAGACAGAATCTGAAGTGAGTGGCAAACTAGTTTTGAAATTTCGGGAGGATTCGTCCAACAGAGCCAAAGTTATTGTCAAAACAAAAAATTATTTTGCTATGGAAATTAGGTACTAACTATAACTACCTACTGGCGACTGCCAGTAGGTTTTATATACAAATATATATAATATTTCTCTACAAGATGCCATTACGCCGCTGTGCACCAGACCACGGGGTAGCGTCTGCAATACAAGAAGCCGACCTTCTTAGTAAGTAACACCAGGTAATACAGTTTGAAAAACAGGCGTCGACACTTCAAGCTGCTCAAAGAATTCACTTTTAATCCACAAAGAAACAGCTTCATGCGTTTAGACCATACACAGCGTGCTTGTTCAAAACAAAGTGACACCATTTCCTGTATAGTTATATACGTTCACACAACTTGTTGCATCATCACAGACATAGAAGTTAGTCATCATTGCGGCCTCCCTACAAGATATGATACTTTGGGTGGGACTATTTAGTGTTTATGACTTTGATGAGGATTCCCCTGGAGGAGAATTAGGATTACAGGTAAGCAATCTTTCCTTCATTACAATGACATATCTCCACTCCTGCATTACTATCTAAGCCCACCTGTGTAACCAGGTGTGTGTCGATATCCAGTGTCTCTATTTCCCCTCTCTTGTTCTGTTCCCTTTTCCCCAGGCCCACAACAAATCTCCATATAACAGAGCAGTATTGGCTGTGGGTTTGGCAGAGTGTTGATACTACCTTTGTTCCTGTTGGATCCGGATTTCCAGGTTAGTGCCTCTTGACACTCACTTGGTATAAGTCGGGACTGCTTGTGGCAGTCTGACCATCGGACTCAGTGCCTGGGTTGTAGCTAATAAACTTTTAAACAAGGTGTCTTTGTACCAGTGCTTAATTTGTGCTTGTTGTTTCCGGTGCTGAGCACCGGCACTTATTGTGAGGGCCGGAGCTTATTCTTATGCCTCAAACACTTGCTGCGAACAAAAGACGCATATGAGAAAGACGGAAGAAGGAAAAACTAAAAAGCGTCATAAAGGGAGAAAGTAGAAAGTTGCAGGATGAGCTGGAGGAGCAGGGTGGCCGTAAAAGAATTGAAGAGGTCCGAGATGGCTTCAGGATTACGCTGCCTCAGTATTCAGTGCTGTTAGATTTAATTACAGCAGCCTCGTGTTTAAAAGAAGGGCTTTGAGCACCGGCACCTCTTTATTTACAAATTAAGCACTGATTTGTACGTTATATAAATGAGGATATTCCTCTGTCTGTATTTTACAGCAGCTTCCTGGATAAAAACAGAGGAAACATGGCAGACAATTCATTGAAGCTGGAGGGGGGTCACCAGTTATTTTAATGATTTGTTCTTTTGCTCATAAAAAGAGTTGGAAACGAGACCAGAGAGCGTAATCTTTAGTAGTTCTTGTGATTGGGGGTCTAGAGTATTGGTGACTTTGTATTCAGTCCCATCAGGTCCTTAAGTTTAATTATGTTTTTGCCTGTACCTTTAGTCCGCTTCAACCCCCTGCCCTCTTTCTCTTTTTCCAAGAAGGAGTTTTGGTCTAGCAGCGACACCTGTCCATGATTAAGGTAGAACGGAAAGCGCCGTGTTACATTATTCCAGTTTTTTCACCGAACGGAGTTGGTGAAAATCTCATTTCTGTGCCTTATCATTGGTAAACATGTCGGTGCAAATTGTCCTGCACCGTCAAATAACAGTTCTGCGTTTTGATTGATAACTGTTGGCAGATTCAGAGTTTACCGGTTGTGGTTGCTAATAAGTATTGTGAAATTAGTGGTGAAGAAATGCTCAACTTTCAAAAACACTTGATGCGATTGGCACAGAGGCAGAACGCTCGTGCAGAGGGATCCTTGACCCATGGACGCTTCACCAACATTCTCAAGATAAGATTGTAGCTGAGTAAGTACTTGGAGACGCGTGATAATGTTCACTGATAGAGCACTTGGGGTCAAGAAGGACAGTTGCGCAAAACAACAGCAAGAATTTCTTAGGAAGCGATTCCTTCAAAATAAAAGTAGAGGAGAGGGCGGACAAGTGGGAAAGTAATTCTCTTCGATAATACACCATGACTTTTATTTTAAAAGCATTCCAGAAAAAATATTTGTATTGTGATAGCATTTTAAGTGACTTGCAATGTCGTTATGATGAATGATTGAGGGTATTTTATTCATCTTAATGCATATTCACGCCATCAATCTTGCCATGGGTCTCTTTTAAATCATTTGTTCTTATGCGTCTTCTTAAGAAAGAGAGATTTGGTTGGAAATATGTAGAGTCAATGTGGAATATGTACTGTTCAAATAAACACCAACATGTAACTTAAAAATGGTAGCAAATATATATTTGCACAATGCATTGTATATCTGTTGAAGATGCGTGCAGTCCAGAAAGTGCAGCAACCTCCAATGAACTCCAGAAATGCAACAAATAGACAGGCTTCCATACATTACATCAATTCCTCTTTATCAGTTAATTACTGTGATTTTTTCAAGAAAAAAAAACAGAAATAAGAGTATAAATTAGCTGGTTATCTCTTTCATTGTGTAAAGAGAAGATAATTCTGCCTCCTTGATTTCACATTGTCTTCTGGCGGCATTCATTGCTACATCATAATTTAACTTTAAAAGCAGCGCACAATGTGAGCCGGTGGTTTTCGGTGAGGGGCACTGACACTTATTTTTGAGGCCGGCATCAGCCATTTTCTGCGATCAAAAGACACAAATGGGAAAGGTAGAGGAAGAGAAAAATTAAAAGCGTCCCAAAGTGAAAAAGCTGAAAGCTGCAGGAGTGAGATGAAGGGGCAGGGAGTGGCTGTAAATGGATTAAAGAGGCCCGAGATGGCTTCGGGATTTAGCTGCCTCCGTATTCCGTGTTCGCACATTTAATTGTAGCAGCCACGAATTTTAGAGGAAAGCTTTGGGCACCGGCACGTTTTTAATCTACAAATGAAGCACTGAGTAAAAGGTTATTTTAATAGAATAGTGATGTCATGTTCTTATAACAGTTGAGTGATGTAACCAAAGCTAGACTCTGACAAGAAAGTTAAAGATAGGTTTTTACAGTTATAACAGGCTTCCATGATATATATTCTTATTAATATAATATCAGAAACAAAGATTAAAAACCTAGTCACATACCCAATCTTTCTATCGCCTCATAGATGTCCTATCAAGCTACAGTGACGAGGGTATACCCAAGCTCAGCACATTTCTACGACATGAAGGGTACCTGATGCCGGTTAAGAACACTGTAAACATAACTTGCTCGTGGAATCATCGCACATGCATAGTTCACCGAATCATCACCTAACATTCAACCAATCCCAGGAGAAGTGCTGCCAGATCACTGTAATTAATAACAGGATATTGTACTGTAATTCTGCTTATACAGCGCTTCACACACCATTCAGTAGCACCGAAGCACGTTGCCAGATGAGTAGCAAGCAACATTGTTGGAAAACGCGTGGTTCGAAGAGTATTGTGTGGCCTATCACGTTAAATAGGAAAGCGCTTTTTAATAATGTGTGAGTGACTAGAGTGCTGCTCTTTTAATGTCTTGGGTCACAGCGCTTAGTGGTGTGATGGAGGAAAGATGAATGAAAGATAGTGTGCACTCAGTTTATTTAGGTGGTTGTTATATGTTACTCAGCAGTTCTCATATCAATTTTATGGTGATTACTGCAGATTTCCTAATCCACCTCGTGTTCGGCGATTTGGTCATCAACATTCTAAGGCTTGTGAGTTTGGGGAATGGGTAAGAAAAAGGACAGAAAACAGATCGAAGACAGAGAACTGCCTGATTGGACTGCATGGCAGCAATGCCTGTATGTATGAATGATCCTTTACTATGTCTACTTTTTAATATGATGAGGGCTGTGTGCACAATCTACAGGAATATACTAGACGCTGGTAACCTAAGTAATTAGTGACTTTGTTTTGGACATTGTAAACATGTCCAATAGTAATAGTGGGCTGTGTTGAAAATCACCAGGCAGACCAGGCAGGCAGAAGAATTTATCTGTGCCACAGAGAGGGTAACTGAAGCTTCTTTTGACTGCAGAGGGAGAGTCAGATTCCTGTGTAATATGAACACCATGATCTTCCAACATACACTGGTTACATTCATTACTGGTTACGTTAGTTCAGTTGTCATATGGTTGCCTCTGTTTTCCACCAATTGCTGATTATAGACGCCCATCATCATGTCCTCTACCACTTGGGCCCTAATGGGAATGCTTGCCATCCACCCTGAACTGGTTACTGCCAGGCATATTCGGGTCGAGCTGCGGTGTTCACATGACTGTTGGGCACTCTTGGCCAGTGTGCCTGTTCTGGTCTTAAATGTTCAGTTTTGGTGTCCGAGGTCCTGGGTTTTCTGTGTTATAATCCTGGGAAGAGCCTGGTTTTCACTTTGTTACTGTCCTAGATATATTTTTTGTACGTTTCTTATCTTGGCTGTTAAGGAGTTCCATAATTTTGCTGCCTGTACAGGCAATGCAGCTCCTCCAATGGCCTTTCTCTTATAAGAAGGAATGATGAACCTATGTAGTTATCTTGAGAGTCGAGTTTTGTTTTGGGAGTAGCATTGGAATTTCTTTTGTAGATACAGTAGGCCTTTTCTTTGGATGGTTTTATTGCCAGTGGAAAATGATTTAAGTGCAGAGTGGCTGATTAGTGGCAACACGTGCAGTGTTTGAAGCAACAGTGTCTTGAGTTCACTTGGGTGGAGATGTAGTTCCAATGTAGCTACAGAGTTTGGATGTGTTATAGTTTTTGAGTAGGAAGCAGGACTATTTGCATAATCTACCTGCGAAATTACGAGAGTGAGAGTGGCATGTAATTACTGACGGTATTCCGTGTGAGGGATGATGTGTCTTAGGGCCTGATTTAGAGTTCGGCATATGAGTTAATCTGTCTCCAACGTGACGGATATACCACCATATACCAAGTACATTAAGGCCCTCATTTCAACCTCAGCGGTCTTTTCCAGAGACCGCCAAGGTTCCGCTGGGCCAAAGACCACCAGTGTTGGCGGACTTCCGCCAACCATATTATGACTGCTGGTGACCCTCTGCCCTTTTTTGGATGGAGAGCCGCCAGCAGCCATACTGGCGGTCGGCGGTGTAGTGGAGGCTGCTCCACCGTCACCGCCATGTCATCAGAACACCACCCACTGAAATACGACTCAGTATTCGGCGTGGCGGTGTTCTGGTGACGGGGTACTGGTGGCGGAGCGAGTAGCGGCTGAGGCTTCAAGTGAAATCTCTGTAAAGTTCTGAAGCAAATGTGTTACCCTTCCTGTAGTAAACCGGCAAATTTGGATTTTGTTTTTAAAGGTGCTCGCAACATATCGCATTAATTTTGTGTATGTGGAGAGGACAAGCCGCAAGACTTTGTCAGCTGCAGTGTGTTTGAGTGTGACGTCAGTGGTGCCGCGCTGGGATAGGTCAGTTGCCGAGAGGGGTCGCGCACGGATTGGCAGCCGTCCGTGAGAGGCAATAGGTTGAGATAGGTGGGTGAAAAGTGTTCTGGGAATTAAAGTCACTTTCTGATTAGATTCAAAACAAAATAAAAGACGCAAAAATGAAGTTTTTCAAGGCGTTAAAGAGTGCGTGGAAGGGAGATACATACATTAGGGCAAGTGAAGGGGAGCCTACACCGCCTGAGGGTACTCCAGCTTATATTGTAATGGAAGAAAAGGGAGTCACGCCATGTCTTTGGATGAAGCAGTGGCGCAAATTAACAGAGAAGGAGGGATGTTTAGCATTTCCGGAGCATGGAATGTTCAATACAAGAATTTTTATAAAACTTGAGGTGGATGTTAAGTGTACAGAAACCGTCTCCGAGAACAGCTCAGTATGAGGCATTAGCAGTCTGGGATTTACTGGCCATACAACAAAGACAGCAAAAATTTGAAAGGAGAATGAAAAGGGCAGGAAAGACTTTAGCTGAGGCTAGGTGGGACAATGAGAGCAGGATGTGGAGAAGGGGAATAGTTGACAGACTTAAATAGTTTCCAGCAATAACACAGGAAGATGAGACACAGGGAAAGAAAGCCACCTGTAAGACAGACAAGGGCTCTGGCAAGTCAAAAGAGACTCAGAGGTCTTGGGTAGATGAAGATGATTCAGATGATGAAGAATTTCTTAATCAGTTGTTACATGATCGCCCGCCACCATACGCTATAAATGACACTGCTCCGAGCACTAGTGCGGGTCCTGAGGATTCGACACAGAGTAAGAGAATTACAAGTAAAGTACAGACAAGCGATACAGTCTTGATACAAAATGGTGTCAGTGTACCCACTGCACCAGACATGCAGACACAGTTGCAACCTCCGCCACAGATACAAAGGATTTATCCAGATGTCCCAGTAATAGAGCCAAACACTAGTCTGATGGTGCCGCCTGAGCCAATATATACTAGATCAAAGCTAGTGCAGATTGAGCCGTCTCTGCAATTGCTGCCGCAGCAACAATTTATTCCGGGTTACAATCCAGTGGCAGGACCGCAGTCAGTACCTGCACCAGCCACAGTGAGTCAAGCTTTGGGAGTTCCTGCTCCACAGGGTTTGGGACCTGGTCAGACACCAGCCGCCATATCATTACCAAATACTGTTGGTCCGCCAGTACTACTATATGCGCAGGGTAAGCCTGGCGTGTGTGATCAGGGAGTGAGGACCCAAGAGGAAATAAGAGGAGGGTTCACAGGGACTCCCCAGCCAGTGACATCAAGGGAACAAGCAGCAGAAGGACTCAGGTCTTTGCTAGACCTCAGTCCGATTGAGGCTCCTTTAGAAGCAATGAGACAAGCAGGGCTAAGTGTGCTAGCCCCGCAGACACTGAGTACAAATACGTCACAAACACCATTGATGCAGTCAGGAAACATCTTGTTGCAGGGCTTTTCCGTGCAACAGTTGAATGAGTGGTTAGAAAAGATCAATGCTTCACAAACTACTACAGTAACCGCAGAGAGGCCAGAAAGGGATAAATACCTGAATTTTGTGAGACTGGATGTAGAAGCTGCAGAACTAGTGGAAGGAACAATGGGGGTGAGCAGATTAGAGTCATACACAAAAGCAGAATTGAGGTATCTGTGCCCCAAAATCACAAAAGAAGTGAGTAAAGTGCACCAGAGGTTGGCAAACTTGGCAGATAAATACAACATTGATATTGAGAATACTAAACATTTGAAAAGAAGCTACAGATTCGACTTCGATTCAAAGGATTTTGATCACATGAGGTCCACCGGAATGAAAGCGCATCTTAAAGAAATACTGCAAAGTGCGCAGATTTGGCGAGCCTTAGAGAAATGGGAAGGCAGATGGGCAAAGAAAAGAGATAAAGAGAAAGGCGATGATCTGGAACCAAAGCAGGCTAAAGCCGCACTGGACACGGGGACAATAAAAATGTTACCAATGAGATAAACAGCCGGAGGGGTGCTAGTCCATGTACCATGGTGTAGGGGAGACATCCTATCATTCACAAATGATTATCCCAGGTTAAGGGAGAAACCCATAGAATGGTACCAACAGACGGACAGGTTTGTGAAGTTGGCAAAATGTCTCTGGGAGGACTTGAATACCCTGTTTGAGATTATAGTTCCACCTGACTTATGGCTTGAGTGCAAGAGAGGTGTGGATTGGCCGACACAGGAACCGGCAAGGGATAAGCTGACTGGAGCACCATCTGAGGAGGTGATGAAGTATTATTATAAGGTGATTGAGTTTTTGAAGCAGAAAGTGTCGCCGAAAGTGACTGATTGGCAGAAAATCGATCGAACCTCACAGGAGGCCAAAGAGTTAATTCATGCTTACTATGAGAGACTGTTGAAAGCGTTCAAACATTACAGTGGCACTGAGACAATAGAACCGAAGGACATGAATCATCTTGTGTTCAGGTTTTTTGAAGGGCTAAGACGAGAGATTAGCCAGATGATTAAGAATCATTTGATCTGTTGGCAGGCAAAGCCGATTGATGAGGTGTTGCAGTATGCAAAATACTGTAGTTACGAGATTGAGCTGAAGCAGAGAAAGTTGAAAGAGAAGGTGATGGTGATGCAGATTAAGGCAGCGCAAGCAGGGATGTAGGGAAATGGAATACAGCAGGTGGTACAACAGAAACCGCAAGGGAATGGCATGTTTCAGGCACAACCAAGAGGTTGAGGTCGGGGTTTTGTGAACCGTGGTCCAGACTTGAATACTGTTGTGGTTCAAAACGATGTGCAGGGGATGAAAAAGGTGTCACCATGTCACATGTGCGGGGATGTGGTGCATTGGAAGCGGGAATGGCCAAATATGGTGCAGGATACTGTTGTTCAACAAAGCAATGATGTCAGTACATTTCAAAATGTGAGGGGTCCAAAACTGAGGGGTCAAAATCAGAACTTCCAGAATAACATGGTACAGATGCAGGGGTTACAGCCCGTGCAACAAATGCAAATGCCACGTGTTCAACCAGCACAAATGCAGCAGGTACAACAGCAGGTTCCCATGGTACCTAGACAGCAAATGTAGTAACCATTAGCTCCAATGAGAGAGCAACAGGTGATGCTTCCTCAACAGGTCACAGGCCAAACGATGAGTCAAAATAACACAGTACAACAGTTCCCATTACGTGGTGAGGATGGAATAAGCGATGAATGGTTGGATGATTGTTCAGACAGTGAAGAGTGCAGGCTTGCAGTGTCCCTAGAAGTAGATCAGAGAGGACCCTATGTAAAGGGAAAGGTGATGGGTCATAAGGTTTCATTCATAGTTGATACAGGAGCTACACGCTCTACAGTCAGGAGTGCAGAGGTTCCGAAATTACCACTTTCGGGGCCTACCATAAGAGTGGTAGGAGTAGCAAATCAGTTTTTGACAAATCCGATTACAGACCCAGTCCAAGTTGAGATTGGCAACTTCCAGGGACTGCACAAATTTGTAGTCTGTGATTCTAGTCCAGTATCCCTACTGGGAAGAGACTTGCTGTGCAAAACGAGGTGTTCCATTAACTGTTCCAATGAAGGGATTGAAGTCCAGACAAACAGTGATGATGAAGGGGACGATGGGCAGTTTTCAGAGTCAGAGACAGAGACTGCAAATGAAGATTACCCTCTGATAGCTTTATTCCTGATGCTTACAGTACTTGACTTGCCACCCGAGTTGCAGGGAACAGTAACAGAGAAAGTGTGGGACCTGACAGGAAAAGAAGTGGGATTGATAAAAGGAGTAGAACCAGTCAAAGTACAGGTTAAGCCGAATGCAGTGTTTCCGCAGTTACCGCAGTATCACATGACACAAGATGTCCTCATTCAGGTAGCGCAGATAATTGCGGACTTTGTGAAGCAAGGGGTTTTGAAAGAAGTGACGAGCAGCCCATGTAATTCACCAATAATGGGTCTGAAAAAGCCTTGTGGGAAGGTTCGAATTGTGCAAGACTTGAAGAAAATAAACGAGATTGTGGTAAAATGTTGCCCCTTAGTGCCAAATCCAGCAGTAATCATGTTTCAGGTTATGTGTGATGCAGAATGGTTCACGGTTGTGGACCTGTCTCATGCCTTCTTTTCGGTGCCTCTTCATGAGGATAGCCAATTTCTCTTCAGTTTCAAATTCCTGGATAAGGTGTAGAGTTGGTGCAGAATTCCTCAAGGGTTTTCTGAGTCACCTTCCATCTTCAATCAGATATTGAAGAAGGACTTGGAGTCATTAGAACTACCTTTCAGTTCGACTCTAGTGCAGTATATTGACGATTTGCTAATTGCGTTTAGAACAAAAGACGACTGCAGGTATGACACAATTTCCTTACTGAACCATTTGGGAAAGAACGGACATAAAGTGTCCCCAAAGAAGCTACAATACTGCCAGAGAGAAGTGAAGTACTTAGGTCACCTGATTGAGAAAGGGTCGAGAAAAATATCCAAAGAAAGAGTGACAGCCATACTGCAGATGAATCCCCCGACAACCAAGAGAGATGTCAGAATGTTTCTGGGAATGATGGGCTACTGTAGTCAGTGAATTCCCAATTTCTTGATTATTTCTAAACCATTGATAAAACTGACAGGCAAGGAAGTTCAGGATGACCCGGGTAACATAATCTTGTCTGAGAAAGAGATTAAGGCATTCATGGAGTTGAGAGAATGTATGTGCAGGGCACCAGCTTTAGGTATGCCTGATTACACAAAGCCCTTTCTACTGTTTTGTCATGAATGTGATGCATGTTCTTTGTCTGTTTTAAAACAGGTCCATGGAGGTGCAAACCGTCCAGTAGCATATTTTTCTGCTACTTTGGACCCAGTTGCAGCAGCCTTACCGGGTTGTTTGCGTGCAGTTGCAGCAGTTGGTCAAAGCCTCACACAGTGTGAAGGCATAGTGATGGGACATCCCTTAACAGTAATGGTTCCTCATTCAGTTGAAATTCTGCTAACCCGAACCAAGACACAGCATATAACAAATGCTAGGTTAACTAGATACGAGACCGTTATACTGGGGTCTCCGAATGTTTCCCTCAAGAGATGTACTGTATTGAACCCGGCAACTTTACTTCCTCTTGAAAATGCAGACATTAGTGATGCTGAGGAAGTGGAACATGATTGTCTTGAGGTAACAGAACTGTGCACCAAACCAAGACCTGACATCAAAAATATCCAGTTAGAGGAAAATGATTACATTATGTTTGTTAAGGTTCATGCTTGAGAGACTCAGTGGGAGTACTGAGAGAAGGGTATGCCGTGTGTACAATCACCGGTATTTTAGAAGCTTCCTGGCTTGAAAGAGTGTACTCTGCACAAGTGGCTGAATTAATTGCCCTTACTAAGGCATGTCACGCAGCTGAAAACCTGAAAGTCCCTATCTATAGTGACAGCAGATACGGATTCGGATTTGTGCATGATTTTGGCCAACTATGGTCACAGTGGGGTTCCATGACCTCTTCTGGTTCACCAGTGAAAAATGGCGAAAAGATTAAGGATTTGTTGCATGCATTTCAGTTACCTCTTGAAATTGCCGTGGTGAAATGCAATGCTTATGTTAAGTCACAAGACTTTGTGTCAATAGAAAACGGCTATGCAAATCAAGTTGCAAGGTTTTGCTCATTGAACTGCATATCGTTCCGAGATCAGTGGGAACTGTTACCTGAAACGGAGAATGAAACATGTTTGAATTTTGCATTAAGGGTGGTTGACCCATTAGATGAGCTAAAGTTACTGCAGGGATGTGCTGGTAAAGAAGAGAAACGCTCCTGGCAGAGAATGCACTGTGTACAAAGAGCTGATGACATTTGGGTGTCAAATGAGGGGAAAATGGTCTTGCCAAACAGTCTTCTGTCACAGTTTGTGAAGTTCTATCATGGCCAAGCCCATATAGGGAGAGATGCAATTATCAGATTGTTCAAAATTGATTGGTTCAATCCAAAATTCAGACAAGGTGCAGAGGTCATCTGTCACAGGTGCATCATCTGTCAACAGATGAATGCAGGAAAAGGGGCTGTGGTAAATATGAGCCACATTGGGAGAGCTGGCGGTCCATTTAGCAGGATGCAGATGGACTTAATTGAAATGCCTGTGTGTGGAGGACTGAGATATGTGTTGGTGATTGTGTGTGTTTTCAGTCATTGGATTGAAGCTTACCCTACACGTAGGAATGACAGTCTCACAGTAGCAAAGCTGTTGCTTAGAGAGTTAATACCAGGTTTTGGATTCCCGATCTCTTTAGAATCAGATAGGGGCAGACACTTCGAAAATGAGGTGATTAAGCTCTTGTGTGCCGCATTGAACATTGAGCAGAAGCTGCATTGTAGCTACCGCCCTGAAGCATCAGGACTAGTGGAACAGATGAATGGTCCCTTGAAGTCGAGAATGGCAAAAATGTGCGCTGCTACCAATCTGAAGTAGCCAGATGCATTGCCCTTAGTACTGATGTCAATGAGAAACACACCTGACAAGAAAATGGGACTGTCCCCCCATGAAATTCTGATGGGTCGAGCTATGCGATTGCCTGCAGTGCCTGCGAATGCTCTTGTAAATATCACGGATGATATGGTGTTGGACTACTGCAAGGGTCTGGCTGATATGGTCCGCTCTTTCTCTCACCAGGTGGAGGCTAACACACTGCCACCGATCAGTGATCCAGCTCACACCCTGAAACCCGGTGACTGGGTTGTTGTTAAGAAACACGTGAGGAAGTCGTGTTTGGAACCGCGCTGGAAAGGGCCATAGAAAGTAATACTGACAACCACTACTGCTGTGAAATGTGCAGGTGTTCCGAATTGGATACATGCCAGTCACACAAAGAGAGTGACGTGTCCAACTGACGAGGAACTTGAAGTATCCAAGACAACAGCTGCAGAAAAGGAAGTCTCAGGGCCGGAGAGTATTCAAAAGGGAACTGAGACTGAAGGAGAGCCCACTGAGGACAGCTCAGTCACTCAAAGTGAGTTCCAGAGGGGTGACAGTGAGCCTATCTCAGCTGAGGTAACAGGGGAACTGACGCAAAGAGAGGTTCTCCCAGAAGCAGACAGATTTGGGTTTGAAGTTGAGCCTGTGACAGACCCTGAAGGCGAGGGGGAAGAAGCAGAGGAAGGACAAAGTGAACTGACTCCTCCCGAACCGGTTGCAGGTCCATCAAGAGAAAACACCATAGCACAAGAGGAGGGCGCTGTTCAACGTTCTGAAAAGCCAAGCAAGAAGAAAACACATAAAGGAGATAACTGGCCGAAGCCACAAGCTGCAATAGAAAAAGTGATCCCTGGAGACACAATTGAAGAAGAAGTTGACACAACCAGAAAAGAGGATCTTAGTGAAGGAGAGCTACAGAGTGAACACAGACTGAAAAGAAAGAGTCGCAAACAGAAGGTACGCAGGTCCTGAATGGGCGTATGCAACAACCGCTGAATGGCAACAAGAATTCTTGGCGTTCTGTTTTCATCGAGAGGTACCAGGTCAATACTACGGCACCTGAATTCAATCCTAGAAAGAGACTGTGTTAAAATATTGAAATTAAAATTGAAAGCTGAGAAGCTGAGAAAAGAGACTGATAAACTACCGGATGTGACACTGATAACCTGAATTGACTTTGAAAACCGATTATGACAAGCTGCTAAACCTGATTTTACAAAAGGGTCCTGGAGTGAGTGAAACGCTGTAAATACTCGCGGAGCGAGAGAGAGAGACTTTGCACAAGAAAAAAAGAGCTTTTATATTGTCCTCAAGTTGATTGTTTGTTTTATATTATTCTGCTATCTAATTCTTTACAGATCATGAGTTACACTAAGAGTAAGAGTAAAAAAGGTAGGATGTGTGGTTGGTTGAGTGTTATTCTACGTATTGTGCATGTAATAATAATTATAGGTGTGATTGTGGGAATGCCATGGATAGATAAGAAAGTGACTAACAATGCTTCAAAACCTGAGACTGCTACACTAACACCGTGGGAGAAGTTTGAGCAGGATGCAAAATACTTGCAGGAGGGAACTAATTCAAATGGGGAACTATCTACTAATGTCTTCTATCGCCTGTTGAATGAGTATGTTGACACAATGGATGCAAAGAATTGTTATGTGTGCACAAAGATCCCTTCGTCGGTACTTATCATAGCTTGCCGCTAACTTACAGGATAAGCTGTAGCTTGCTATTAACAAGATTCTATGATCAAGAGCATGTGCAATATTTCTATTCTATATTGGATGTAGTGTTTTCTTTTGTACCTGTGATTGAGTTTCTAAACAAATTAGTTAAAGAACATAGCATAAAATTAGTTAGGGGTTTCTTTGAGCCGACACTAACATTTGGGACAGCTTATGCACACCGCAATAATTTAACCTGTTTACTAACGCCTGTAGAGAAGAGCTTCTTAGATCACACTGATGATAGACGTAAAGCATTAAAGGAAAGGTTAGAAAAGGGATTAGAAAACGCACGCATGCAAATGATTATGCTTACACTGCAATAAAGACACAAGGCAAGTTAGCTATAGACGCATTACATGTAGGTAGGCTTTGCATATATAGGCCAAAATCTGAGCATGACACTTTATTTGTGGGAACGAGTGAATGCAGGCATGTGTTTTTGTTTCAGAGTAAATGGACATTCATGTTAAATGGACAGGATCCAGCGATCCCTGGGATCTATTATATATGTGGACTTAATGCTTATTACCGTCTTCCAAAGGGATGGTATGGGACATGTTATTTGGGAATAGTCTTCCCAAAGATCTACCAGATTGATGACTTAAAGCAAATTCCTAAAATGTCTGAAATACAACACACTAGACAAAAGAGAGAAACAGCGGCTGCTGTCATTGGTGACATATTTGGAGCCATAATTCTTTCAGTAGGGGTTATCTTAAACTCCATAAAGATTCGAAAGTTGTCTACTATTGTGGATAACATGCTGACAAACTTCACAGGGGCTATACTCCTGATGGATACTGAACTTGCTGCGGAAAGAGCTATGACTCTTCAAAACCGGCTTGCTTTAGACATTCTTTTAGCGAAGAGCGGCAGAGTCTGTAAGATGCTTAATGAGCGCCATTGCTGTGCGTTCATTCCTGACAATAGCAAAAAGATTAGAGGTATGCTTACTAACCTAACAAGAGATAGTGCAGATTTGAAGGAGCTGAAGGAACCTGGGGTATGGAGAAAGTTGGAAAAGGAATTACGAAAGTAGGGAATTGGTTTAGTAATATTTGGAATGGGGTTCTTGCAAAAATATTAGGGGGTCCATTGATTGTTCTGATTTGCTTATTGGGGTTATGAGGATCATGGAAAATTAATGAAAGAATGAAACGAAATTTGACTAAACGAAATAAAAGAAATGAAGAAAATGAAAGGGAGAAAATGTTTAATGAAATTTGGGAAAGCTCACACAAAGGACAGGATATTGAAATGCGCATTATGCGCAAAGTGAAAGGTTAAGGAAAAGGTTTGTGTGATGACAGGTGTCATCAGAGGAGGGACTAAGAGAGCTTAGCTTATATAATCTATATTAACATGAAATGCTATGTACTAATGTGTAATAATGCTGCACAGAAACTGTATTAATGTACTTTGCTAAAACGTGCACTTGAAATGTGCCCACGGGAGTGGCCAGCAATATATATACGGGGGCTAATGAAACTGACTAATAATGTTAAAATGATATGTTATGATATGATTTTACACTAATAATAATAGGTATATGTTAAGGTTTTGCTAATAAATCACTAGGCCTTTAGTTAGCATAAGTCGAGGCATAGCTGCCTGGCTCTCATATTAAATGTGTTTTTCTAAACGTGCACTGTGCTGACTTGCTGAAGGACATGAACTCTTGTTTTTTCTCTAAACTAGAAGCTGAATGTAACTGAAGTAGATCCGTTCTCATTAAATTCGACTTGCTTATAGAAACATTTTAGCTGAATGCAACTCTGTAGACCAGTCGTAGGTACAAGGTCGCCTGAACCGGTACAGACAATGGAACCACTGACTGAAGATGTGCAAAGGACCACAAGACTATGAAATCATACCAGACATTCCACCCGCTAAACACGTCAATCATAAGGACCAATAAAATATGTGAGAACTGTTATGGGGTGACAAATTCAATGACCTAATGTGAAGTTAATTGGTTAATGATAGTGGGGTGCAACCCCTTGTCCAATAAAATTTTAGGGGAATGTACAATGAAAAGGGGATAAAAACCCTTGACACCAGAAAGTAAATGAGAACGAGAACTAGGGAGAAGGAGAGGGGGAGATGCTGATGCGTTTTGCTATGATCCATATACTTTGTCACTTTGCTTAGTGACTTGCTAATTTGCTTAGAACCATCTTGCCCTTAGATTGCCCGTTTACACTTTACCTCCTTATAAGGGAAGTGCCCCCTTTTATCCGATTGCTGAATTCCTGATGGCGAATCAACTGATGTCCTGAGGACAAAGACCGAACCTGAGTGCTGACCCTAAACGGAGGGTAACTATATGACAATGAAATTGTGATTATCTGTTTGCTTTTCCTTTCTAGGTACCAACTGCTTATTTTGACAGAGACCATAGTTAGATGTTTTTCCAAATTGGTGTTACTAAATTGTTTTGCATAAAGCCCAACATGCCGATGCTAATTAGAGGTTAGATGAGAGGGGTTCACTAAAACCGACGCAAATAGACAAATGACCAAATCTATGCTTTGTTGAATAGCGTGATGATGTCACTCTGCTAGAATAACCTATGCTGACGCTGTGTTATATTCTGATGTTTGTGATTCTTGCTTTGATGAAATCTTATCAGAGTTGTCATATTGTGACTATGCTAATGTGTTTCTTGGTTTTGAGACTAATAAACTTACTAGTAGAATTGTAATCAATAGGGAATAAATATCACAAAACTCATATTACTCTGGTGTGGTTATTCATGACTGAAAGGTCATGGTGTTTCTGAATTTCATTAAATGTCATTGACTAAGGTAAATTGCATTGTTTTAATAAATATTGATGACGTTATTGACATATTGATTGACATGCTGATTAGCTATCTCGTCCTAAGGTGTCTTTAATCAGGGTCAAAAGATTCATTGGCCTAAAACGAGTCCCAAAGTGAGTAAATTAGTCATAAAGGGACACGTTAACAGGATCATACAACAGATACCTTAAGAAGAACGGCAAGTGATATTGGTGATGCATTTAATGACTTTTTTTTAGAAATTTGTATCAAAAACAAAATAACCTGGGTAGTGTGCGATTGATGCAGTGGTTAAGGGGACGAAATGTGAGTATACTGATCCAGGAACAGCAGTTGAGTATAATGCAGGAAAAAACAACAGAGGAGATTGCTATAGTACTAAAATCCAGTAAGAAAGGGAAAGCTCTGGGTCCGAATGGGATACTGTTAGAGCTGTATATTACTCTGAAAAATGCAATTATTCCAATTTGGCATGGTTAAATCAATGAAATCCTGGGAGGGAAGGTCCAGTTACCTGCCACTTGGTATAAATAACACTATCTGTTGTTTTGAAAAACCAAAAAACCAACTGACAAGTGTGAATTCAACAGTTTAGTCTTGCTTATGAATTACAAGATTGGGTTGATACCTGAGGATCAGAAAGGGTTTATGCTGGGGAGATTTATACATGAGCTAACACACACATTGGTGGGGGCTGTAGATATAGTCACTACATTTTTACTCCCACTGCGGTGCTAACGCTGGATGCAGCCGTGGCCTATGATCTGGTGAACTGGAGGTACCTGACTGACGTTTTAGCATTTATGGGTCTGGGAACAAATTTCTGCAGGGTGATCCAGTTTATCTACAGCTCCCCTAAGGCAAGGATTTTGATAAATGGCAAATTGACTGAGCAAGTAGATGTCCAAAGAGGGACAAGGCAGGGTTGCCCTCTATCACCGCTTCTGCTTAACCGCTACATTGAGCTGTTGGCGCAGAGCCTTCGGTTGAATGTGAAGATGGTGCCTTTTTCTTGGAATGGGTTTATGCAAAAAGTTGCCCAAAAGGCAGACGACCTCATGATCTCTTCATCAAATATTAATTATACAATCCTACAAATTCAGGAGGAATTCAGAGTTTTTGGAGCATTTTCAGGGTATCAAGGTAGTGTGGAGATAGCAAAGTAATGACATGGAATTGTACATGGAAAAAGGGAAAAAGTACAAAAAGGGTCTGAGATATTTGGGAGTCTGTGTGAAAAGGTTCCTGAGAGAGATGATGAAGGTTAATTTGAAAAAGGTCATCAACGAAAGTTATAGATTAATGAAAAAGTGGTGCCATGTTCCATTGTTTATTTATGGGCATGTGAATTTAGTGAAAATTATGATTTTTCTGAAATGTAACTTTCTGTTTGATAAAATACCATTAACGTTCGATGAGAAAAGTGTGAAATTATTTCAGGGAATTATAAGCAGCTTTGTCTGGGGAACACAGTGGCTAGGATCTTCTGAAAGAGGTTAAGGAAAAAGATGCTCAGACGCGGCTTAGCATTGCTGAACGTTTCAGCCTTATGTGAGGATGCTGATTGGGGGCTGGGTGCAAGTATAATCGGGGGTATGTCGAAATGTATGACTAGTACTTTAGCTGGAGCTTATTTCTTGTACAAATTTGTCTCACCAAGATTTTATAAGAAAGTGAGACTGAAGATAAAGCAGTCGACAGCTAGGCTATGGTATGAGGTCAGACTAGCGTTGGGAATACAGTACTATAGCCTATTGGACCCCGTATGGGGTTCACCGGGCCAACCAAACTGTTTAAAGGACGTATTGTGTTCACAAAGGGTAACATCGCGCATTGGGGAGACCTAGTGATTAATGGCAGACCCTTGTCGTAGGAGGTGTTCGGTAAAAAGTCGGAAGAAACTCGTTCCAAATTTAAATATCTGCAGGTGATACTGTGGGTGAAGATACAAAAGTGGACAGACTGTGGTAGCTCGTATGGAACAGGATGTACAGCAAACTGAACCAAGGAAGAAAGACATTTCAGATGGTACTGGCAGTTAGTGGCAGCCACGGAAGGGAAAATGAAACCATCTGCTGAAAGCTGGGTAAATGTGGAGATGGGAAGTTTATGGTAGGTAGCCTTGATTTTGCTTTATGGTGTTGTTAAGCCTGCTACATGTAGACAGAATAAACTTTACACACTCTACGGATGTTATTGGCCTTCAGCTAAGATGTTAAATTTTAAGAAGGACATGGTGCCGAAATGCGGAAGATGCAGATGGGAGGTGGCAGACAGTATCCACCTGTTTTTCAAATGTCGAGCCATGAATGGATTCTGGAGCCTTGTGAGTAAAGCACTGTCATTGATCCTTAAGAGTGAGATTAAGGTGAGTTTTACTCTAGCCTTCCTTGTTGTTGAAGTGGATGGCCTGGGAGTGGTGGGGATGGGCTCAGATGAGAGAAAGTTTATTTTTTTTACCTAATGCTAAAGGCACGAAGGGAAATTTGGAAAAAAAGGGACACCAGCCATTGATCAAAGACTGGTTTGAGTTTGTAAGATACATAAATATACTGGACAAAGCAAGGTGCAAAGAGAAGAAACGAAGATGACGGGTGCCTTTCAGACAGTGGTGGGGAAATATATAAAGTGGGTCTGATGATAAATGACCTAACAGTTCTGGATGTAGCAAGCCAAGGGACAATGTTGGTAAACGAGAGCCGGGATACATCTTCTGTGAAATAAGGACAGAAGAAATAAAAAGTAGTAAGAAAACCAAAAGAAATGAAAAACATGAAAAAGGAAATTGCTACACATGGTCCAGGCTTGACGTTAGTTAATTAGACTATCTGTGTTTCATAGCAATGACACATTACAGACCTGAGGGAGTACTTGAGTCCTGATGATGGTCTAGGGGAAATGATATTAAAGATCACAATATCAACAATACTGGCTGATGGGACAAAGTGACAAATGCATTTTTATAACTATTGAGAGACATATGCTTGTCAAACAGCAGACTGTTTTTTAATATGTTTTTGTATGTATGTTTAAAACACATTTTGTATAGGTTGTATTTGTTGTCACTCTGTTCTCATTGACAGAATTTAAACCTGAAAATATATGTGATTTGAATCTTTTGTAAAACATTTTTCAGCTTTACTATTTTACTTTATGTATTTTGCGTATTCACATGGTGGTGATTAAGGGTTATTAGGAACTGTTGCCGTAAATGTGGGGCAATTTGGTTACAATCATTTTATCTAAATAGATCAAGTGATGCCCTCGGGGGTATCAAGAGATGCCTTGTTTTGTATTTAGCTTCCATAGACCAGTTTTCAACTAATCGAGCCAGCATGCCACCTTAAAATATAAACTTACTATTTGGTATTCATATGTTATTGATAATAACTCTGAGAAACAATTCAATTAACACTCATGAGAGCAGGCGCATGTGCATGACATGACTCCTGCCTCTGGAAAACATCTTCTGATTATGCATAGTGCTGATAACCGCCAGGAAACCACATCTTCCTTTAAAAAAACTGTTATGTACAAATTGTTCTGTTTCACATCATCTACTCAAACAGTCGGAAAACTTGATGAGCAGATAATGTAAGACAAAAATTGGATAGTCACCACAGCACAGATTTACTAACACCTTGCGCCTAGTTTGTGTCACAAAGTGGCAGAAACCCAATGCAAAGTGTTGTGGTGAGATCAGTGGCGTAGTGAGGTTGCCATAGGCCCTTGTGCAAGCACAGTAACTGGGCCCCTCACTAGGATGACATCTCAGTCGGTCAGCTTCCCCTGATACTCCTCTCCCACTACAGCAGTCTGCCTCTGCCATATCAAAACTTATTATCATTCTTATACATCAACAACTATACACAATCCTGTACCGCATTTCTGTAAGTCAAAGCCATAACCCTAAAAAGCATTACCAAAGCCAATAGGTTTTACTTTTGTGAAGTGCATGCACATAAAGACATAAAATGCAGGGACCAGTCACTCACACTACTGCCTTCACATAGGCACATCTCTTATGTTACATTTACAGAGGCATATGCCTCACGCTGCACTCACACAGATACAACTTTCAACCTGTAACATTTACCCTGTATGCACAAAAGACAATGTTAATCCCACAGGCATACAGGCACATGCCTCACAGTGCACTCAGAAAACATGGTCGGTATCCTGCCCTAACACAGGCACACTGCTCACTCACAGGCACACCACTCACAAGGAATAACCAGAGTGTGAACAAATGATGGCATAGGAGACACAGGTTGAGTATCCAGTGCATCAATCCTCTAGTGGAATTCAAAGCACTTGAAGTAAGCTACATTGAACATTGTATGACCACGGAGGTTATCTAACGTACCATCAGCAACACTTGGACCTGATCTTCGTGGACATCTGTGGAGAAGAGTCATGGCATCAACAAAAGTCTCATTTGCCTTCTAAATAACAAGGTAGTGGTTTTCTTTGTAGGGTGCAAGCATATGTTGAAAGAAAGAAAGAAAGAAAGAAAGAAAGAAAGAAAGAAAGAAAGAAAGAAAGAAAGAAAGAAAGAAAGAAAAGTGAAACTTCATTTTAGTCTGCTATCTTGGAACAATAAAAATGATAGAGTATGCAGGAAACCGTTTTAAGATGATGGCATGGTTTTGAAATTTGCAGCATTCATGCCTGGCTCTCTGCATAAAAAAAAGTTGCCATGCAGTAGCAATGGCAGCGGGGCGGCTGGTACTCTCATTACTCAATTTTCACCAGTCTGCATTTGCAGTTATGCTGCTGGAGAACAAACTAAAGGAAATATATCATGAAGTCGGACTTCTCTGGATTCAGAGTAAAATAGAGTAAGCAGGCAAAATACTGTTGCTCAGACTGCCTAACATCGTTAAGACCAGCGATTGTCTATTAGACAGAGCCAAACATTGGCAACTAAGCCTAAGGCGGAAGGCGGCTGCTCCACTTCCCAACTGAAGGGCTGAACTAATATGTGAACAACTCTCTGGGCCTGATTTAGTTCTTGGCGGTGTCACAGCCAAACCTTAGGTCAGCCAATGAGGGAAGGCAGCAGTCCCAACTTCGTCACAGAGTGGGATGGGGTCAGTGAGACTTCTGACCCCACCCCACCCCACTCTGTGACGAGGTGTGACTGATTGACACTCGCCCTGGGCGCTTCAGGGCTTAAACCTGAAACGCCCAGGTCGGAGTCAATAGGTGATGCTTCTCCTTGTCACCTAGGGGGAGGGCCTCAAGGCACCTTTGCTGCTCCTTGGAGGTCACACCCATAGGAGCTGTGACCTCTTCATCCCAGCAAAGTTCAGCTCAGGCAGCCCAGGAGTCTGCGCAAATCGCGCATGTCTCCCTCCTGGCTGCCTGAGCTGAACATGAAGAGTGTCTGTTAAGCTGACCTTTGCTCAGCCTGACAGGCACTCTTCATGAGGGGCAAAAGGTGGGGGGGGGGGGGCGTGGCCCCTCCAACCTAAAGGACGGGCTGCGGCTGCACCCATACATGATACAACCACAACAGCCAACAAAACTACACACTCATACATACACACACACACTCACACAACTTCACAACTACAGACATCATAACATTGACTGCCACACAACAACACTCATCTGAATATTGCACGCAGCAGCACACAACACAACATCCACAACATCCACAACAACATCAGTGCCCTATGCAAGTGACACACATACTGACACTACCACATCACATGTTTCAGCTCCCTCCACCTCACTCAGCCAATCGCATTGCACTCACATACACACACACACACACACACACGTGTACTAACTCACACAGAGCTCATAGCACGACATGACATATACAGGTCCCCTTGCAAAGTGCACACATGGACACAGTTTACAGGTGTGACTGCACCATCATTGTGGTTCCAGCATTTGTTTGCCAGTGAATACTGACACCAAAATGACATTTGTGTGTGTTTGTGGAATGTGTTGGGTACAAGTGTGTACATCTCCGTGTCTGTCACAATTCTCTCCCTGACATTTGCATGCCACAATTATTAAGGAAAATTACTGTGACATGTATATGCCTGCAATGGTCCTGAGCTCATGTGCAGTGACCCCCCAATGTACACAGCCAATGTGGGTTCCCTACCTTCGTGTCCAGCGAGAGGAGGGGTCATGTTTTCTCCGTGGTCCAGTGGCAGCAGCAACGGAGGGTGTTGTCCAGTCATGTCCAGCTGAAAACGGAAGTGGAATGGGGAAAAAAGGTGATTTTTCATCCTTTTTCCCTCACAGTCCGCCAAGGCAGAAGTGGAAGTTGGGCCACCACATTTTGCTTGGCAGTAAGCCACATCCAAATCTGCATGGCAATTAGTGTGGCAGGAGTCCCGCTGCTAGCTTCTATTTTCTATGGCACTTTCGCAGCGGATGGGAATCCTTGGTGGAGTCACGGGACTCGGGCAGGTTACAGCCTACAAGCGCACCACCATCTAAATGTGGCAGGAAGACCCCCAAGCCGGCGGACGAGGTTTCCGTCGAAAAAGTGCCGGCGGACCCGTTACTGTCAACATCTAAATCATGCCTTCTGCCTGATGAATAACTGAAGTGGAATTTTCTGTAAGCAGGATTATGTATTATCTAGTAGAAAACCTGAGGCTGGTGCAGCAGCTAAAATAGTCTTTTGGTCAGACCTAAAACAGACAGAAATAGACCGAGCACTGGGAGCAGGAGCTCATGGGGTCCTTATCGCACACATTTAAGACCTACAGCAATGAACACTTAGCATTTCACATTTGGTACAATGTAAGGGACAGAACTGAGGTGTTTGGGTGCAAGTTTGACTCACATGCATAGCAATGTTTCCATACATAAAACAGGTACACACTAGGCATACAAACACACTTCCCTCACAACCATAGAACACATTCCAATCAGGTCAGAAAGAATGTAGTCTTCTTCACATGCACAAAACATGGGCAGCACCTGTAGCAGCAGTCCAAGCCTGTGTACACACACACACACACACACACACACAAAATGTAAAGCATTTGTCAGCAGCATAAGCTACCCACACGCACAGCACAGGTACAATATGGTCATCAACAGTGCAAGCTCATATATACTTCCATACAAAACAGTTATAACACTGGCATCAGCATCTAAGCATTTCAGGCTTATAATGCTCAGAGTAAAGTACAGAGGTGGGTGAGCCATTGAAAGTTTAAGCCAGATGCTAAGGTCTGGTTTAGCCCGAGGTCCTCTTGAGCTCTCAAGACCAAAATTAGCTGAGCTTTCTTGTGGTTCTAGTGGCTAACCTCACTCTAACTTCTTGCACCAAGAATGAAATACAAAGCATTAAACTTTGATGTCAAGCAGGAGCGAGAAAGAGATACCGGTCTAATGACTCAATTACACTTGAGGCCAGAAAACCATGGGATCAATCCCGGTTTGGCCACTTGACTGCATTGTATGGTTCTAGGAAATTCATTAATTTAATTGTGTCTCCTATTTTTTTCATTATTGCACATGAGAAAACCTTGAAATACATGCAGATGTGTGCTTTACAAAAATCTCTTGTGTTTTACTAAATGGACAACAATTTTGCACCTAGTGAAATAAGAATATAGCCCACCTATAGGGCCCATGCATCCAACTTGTCTCTTACTTCATTAATGGTATTGAGTTGGAGTGAGGGGTGGGGGCATGAAGGTGTCTAAGTTCATATTTAAAAACTATCACTTTTAAAAAGGCATCTCAATGCAGTGATATTATCTGATGTACGATGATGAAATACTTGTAAAAGAAGCATACATTTTTTAATTTTGAAGACACTTTATCATATTTTGCCTGGGCTTTTGGAACCATAGCTGGCTTTTATAGACCTTTATCTCACTCCCCCTGTTAATTTGTTGGCTCGCCCCCACTTCTACAGTACTGTGTATAATAGTTACTCAAGTTCCCCCTCTCTCAGTATCTCACTCTAGGGAGCAACATCTTGGTTTCCAAGATTTTTTCCAGTTTTTCCAAGTCTCAGAACTATAACCAGTTCTTCTTTTGGTTTTAATAATAAAGAATTGCTCATTAGCGACCCCAAAACCTTGTTTAAAGTTACCTGTGCATTGTTTAGAATAGAATAAGCCCAGCAATGCTCAGTCACACATATTCCCAGTTGCAGCACTCTGTCCTAAGTAAGTCAGTGTTCTTTATGCAACTGCCATTGTCTGGCCTCCACTCGTCATCTTGAACGCAATGATTTTGCGACTATGTTGTCTTTAGAAGTCACCCAGCAGCAGGGGCATAACTTCTTCTTTGACATCTACTGCCATCAGACAGCCTGGGCAGAAGGGTGTACTCTACATTTACAAAAAGGAGCATGTGCACTCCTCGGCCATTCAGTTCATTTGCAAAGAGGACTGTCAAGTTGCTTCACTAGATTCTGCTGCTCTGGATCCTGCAGCTGAGGGAATCAGATGGAGCTAACCACAAGCTCCCAGTTTTCAGAATGGTGCTGCTGCCACAAATGTCACATCAGTGAACCCATAGGGATTCTGAAAAATTCAAGCCTCACACAAAGAACAAGTGTTGCAAATGAGTGGTGTAGTAATTAGTGGTGTTGCATTTAGGAGAACACTGTTGCAAAAATATTGCTAAAGCATGGTGTGGTGCCACTGTCAATTACAGACCGCACATTTTGTATTGAAAGGACCTCTAAATTTGCACAGCCATCCAATTTTAACGATAAAGCTATATAGCACACAAAGTATAGTGTATCGAAACTGTGTTTTAGTGAATATTTGTCATTTGTACACCAGCAAGTGAAGTGTCTTGATTTATTTTGACCCTATTAAAATCCTTGTATCTATCAGGCTATTTTCAGAATTATAAAGAAATGCTTCACTTTTGCTTTCCTGTTTATTTTGAAATTTTGATCAGTTCATTTGTAGGTATTTACGTTTTGTTGGTGTTAGAAATAAATCCTACATCCTTTCCTTTCACACCAGCATGATTGTCACATAGTTCACTTTTCAAAAGTCTCACTCTTTACACTAAGCAAAAGAAAAGAGAACACAAGTATTCTTGTTAAAATAAAAAGCAGCAACTTGTTAAAAGATTAGACTGACATTTGACCTTTTGACTTTGAAATCACAACAAATGTGTAAAAAAAACATTCAAAGTGATCTTTAATGCCTCGTTCACCTTTGGTTCACTAACATGTTATTTAGGTGCGCTCTCAAGACTCATGGGCTGTTGTAGTTGGGCCCTGTCCTACCTCTGGGACCCAGTGCATTGCACCAGCTGCACAACTGGTACCTACGCCCCTGGGTAGGATTTACTTTCCAACACAAATCATGATTTGCATTGGAAAGTTGCCTAAAGTAACGCAAAGAAATAGAGTATGCTACTTTGCGTCAAGGAGGCCTATCATAGGTACTACATTGGTGTACTCATGTAACTACCAATGGGTTTTGTTGTAAATCCAAATCTACTAAGGTTTGTAGAGAGGGATTTGCATAAAAAATATGTGCAGCTTTGAGGCATTCATAACAGTGAAGAAGAAACGTTGAAAATTCTCCACATTTTTCCAACATTGAATGCGTGTACCGATTTACTTTCCAACACAAATCATGATTTGCATTGGAAAGTTGCCTAAAGTAACGCAAAGAAATAGAGTATGCTACTTTGCGTCAAGGAGGCCTATCATAGGTACTACATTGGTGTACTCATGTAACTACCAATGGGTTTTGTTGTAAATCCAAATCTACTAAGGTTTGTAGAGAGGGATTTGCATAAAAAATATGTGCAGCTTTGAGGCATTCATAACAGTGAAGAAGAAACGTTGAAAATTCTCCACATTTTTCCAACATTGAATGCGTGTACCGCTTTACAGCATGCATGCAAAATGCAGAAACGTATTAAAGCATAGTTTTGTACTGGAAGAGTGACCTTCCAGTAAAACACCAATGCTTGACATAAATGAATTCATCTTGGCACTATGATAAAAGAGTGTATGCATGTGGTATTGACAGACTAAAGTGTACAGCACATGTTTGTAGAGGTGCTTATCAGCACAAGTCCTCAAGGATGCCTCTCCAGTGATCATTGAGTCAGGTACAGTGGAGGGTTTCAGGTTCATATGTCCTGGACATGCAGGGATGCAAGGAGGCCAGTAGTATAAGGGGATACCTTCCATCAAACTTTTTGACAGGTGCCCCCGCCCCGTGATGACGTAGGCAATGACTTAGGCAATGATGTAGGCAATGATGTGGGTACCCCGCCCCTTGATGACGTAGGCAATGACGTATGGTGTAGGTGACATGGTGTGATGCTGTGTTAGTCACGTGCCCTGATTCTGCCCCTAGTGTGTAGGTCTAAGGGTTGTGTGAAATGGCAGCTGTGCAGGTGTGCAGCATGCTTCATGGCCTAAGGGGCCAAGTGTTGACATGTCAGACATTCAGGACCAAGTGGCTGTTTGGGGGGCCACCTTGCAGGACGGAGCATTGGAATGTAAGGCTAAACCTCCACACTGCTGGCTAATCCAAAAAGAGGGGCTAGGCAAAAGCTGCAAAGGTCGTGACATATGGTTAGCGTTACGTGTAACCCCTCAACGTATCAGAGCCATCAAGGTGAGCATGTGACCACTATGTGTTGTAGAGGCATACGCCCTTTTTGAACTATTGAATACATAAAAGGAGCCGGTTAGAGCAGCATGCAAAACTGTGAACCATTGCTGAAATAGGTTGTGAAGGCATTATGAAGAGATGCAATCCGCTCACCCTCCTCAGGGGCCCAGAACCCTATCAATAAATATTATCAGAACCTAACACCTCTGGTGTTGGATGAGAATGCACAGCTAGGTGCCCCTAAAGATGGGGGTTCCGACGTTGCCGGTTTTCATGAGGAACTTTGCCAGCGGCTTGAAAAGCTCAGCCTCAAGGATTTGCCACAACTGATATCCCCTATTAAGGTTGACAGCAGCGGCAGTGAAGCCTCAAAAGACGAATTAAATGTTGCAATCAACTTCATCGACACTGAAGATGATGAAGAAGGTATAGAACCACTGAATTTGCCAGTTTATGAAGATATGGGCTTTCAGGAAGACCTGATCCAGAGACAGTCGTCGTACAGCCGGCAAGTGTAAACTCCGAAGCCGCTTATACACCAATGGACCTATGCAACGCACAAGATTTCAAAGCAGCCGCTGAGTGTAGCGAAAATGCATAGGTTAGTAAAAAAAAAACTCTATAGACAATTATCGTGTATACACTGATATCATACTTTTAACTAATAGTTTGTCTTTTGCTTTCTGTTTGAACTGTGGAAAGCAACTGCAAAAAGAGATGCTCTAGAGGGGTCTACGCCAAAGGTTAACAATGTAAATTTTTACTGCTTAGTCTGTTCCAGACAGTCTGAAAGCATTACAAGCCAGAACAAAGAGCCACGTAAGAAATGTGTTTGATGCCATATGGCCTGTTAAAGGTTTTGCAGCGACCTTTGTGAACACATGTGTTAACCGTGACTATTATAACCTATGTTAACGGGCATAAAATTAACGAGCCACAGCAGGAGGCTCATTACTGTCTATACGAGTGGTACACTGCAAGAACAATTCAACACATATGTAGCCGGTTAGACCCTCACAAGGTATATAAGTTGTTAAGGGTGGTATACAGGTTGTCAGCTGTGAAGAAATGTGTCCATGGTGATATGATTAAGGTCTTGGCAGCAGCGGTCAATGAGATCCGATATGCGGTTGAGCCCTGCTCAAATCTCAAATGTATGCAGGGGCTGTGTACCTGTTTTGAAAAAATGATTGATAGAAAGGGTCAATGAAAGATGAATGTGTGATATTTATTATAAAAATGGAAGAATTGAGTCTTTAGCCCCACGAAAGTTGTTTTAAAAAATACAGAGGTCGCGGATAGCGGACCATAACTGTGTTATTTAACGCTACATACTTACACCCTTTTAGGACGTGCATCAGAGGGCCGCGGTGCAAGATGTCTATGAATTACACCCAGAATACATCTGTACTGGGAGATTGAGATATATGCTGGTTAGAGAAAGAATAGCTGAAATACACCCTGTGACTCTGCGTTATCTGAACATTTCGGAACCTTCTGCTACGTTGCAGTGCGACAGTCCTGTGTGTATTGCCAACTGGTGTATCAATGCATGGCTATCCGCAACGGATAAATACCGGAGCGTGTACAAAGACTGTGTGCGTGAGTTAAGACTTTCACCATTGACCGGGTGTTAGACCTGACATGCCTTAGGGTGGTCACCCCTAACTTTTTGCCTGCCTCCCTCCACTTTTTGGACATTGTTTTTGCTGGCTTTTAGACTCTGCACACTTTACCACTGCTAACCAGTGCTAAAGTGCATATGCTCTCTCCCTTTAAACATGGTAACTTTGGATCATACCCAATTGGACTATTTAATTTACTTATAAGTCCCTAGTATGTGCACTTTATGTGCCTAGGGCCTGTAGATTAAATGCTACTAGTGGGCCTGCAGCACTGGTTGTGCCACCCACTTAAGTAGCCCCTTTACCTTGTCTCAGGCCTGCCATTGCAAAGCCTGTGTGTGCAGTTTCACTGTCACCTCGACTTGGCATTTAAAAGTACTTGCCAAGCCTAAACCTCCCCTTTCTCTACATATAAGTCACCTCTAATGGGTGCCCTAGGTAACCCCCAGGGCAGGGTGCTGTGTGGGTGAAAGGCAGGACATGTACCTGTGTAGTTTACATGTCTTGGTAGTGTAAAACTCCTAAATTCGTTTTTACACTATTGTGAGGTCTGCTCCCTTCGTAGGCTAACATTGGGGCTGCCCTCATACATTATTGAAGTGGTAGCTGCTGATCTGAAAGGAGGAGGAAGGTCATATTTAGTATGGCCAGAATGGTAATACAAAATCCTGCTGACTGGTGAAGTTGGATTTAATATTACTATTCCAGAAATGCCACTTTTAGAAAGTGAGCATTTCTTTGCACTTAAATCTTTCTGTGCCTTGCAATCCACGTCTGGCTGGGTCTAGTTGACAGCTCCTTGTGCATTCACTCAGACACACCCCAAACACAGGGTACTCAGCCTCACTTGCATACATCTGCATTTTGAATGGGTCTTCCTGGGCTGGGAGGGTGGAGGGCCTGCTCTCACACAAAGGACTGCCACACCCCCTACTGGGACCCTGGCAGACAGGATTGAACTGAAAGGGGACCTGGTGCACTTCTGAGCCACTCTTTGAAGTCTCCCCCACTTCAAAGGCACATTTGGATATAAAACAGGGCCTCTGCCCTACCACCTCAGGCACTTGCTGGAGAAGAAACCTGAACCAGAACCTGCATCCTGCCAAGAAGAACTGCCTGGCTGCCCAAAGGACTCACCTGACTGCTTTCTACAGAGGAATGCTGCCTTGCTGTTGGCCTGCTGCCTTGCTGAACTCTTGCCTTGCTTCAGAAGTGCTCTCCAAGGGCTTGGATAGAGCTTGCCTCCTGTTCCCTGAAGTCTCAGGACCAAAAAGACTTCTTTCTTTCAACTGGACTCCTTGTGCGGCGCAAAATTTGACGCACAGCTTGCTCCGTGGTGAAAAATTCACCGCACGCCGACCCGGGACGACGCCGCTCGACTTCGCAAGGAAAAGATCGACGATGCGCCTGCGGTGCGACTGGAACTTCGACGCACAGCCCGCCTGGACAACGCTGGACGACTTCCAGAGAGGAAATCGGCGCGGCACCTGCCGTGAGGGAGAAAATTCCACGCACAGCCCACCGGAACGACGCGCAGGCAGACAACAAGCCCAGGATTCCAAGCACAGACCCTGGGGGTGTCTGAAAACCCCGTGTCCCACAGAGGAGACTGTCCGCTTGCTGGAAATCAACGCAACGACTTCCCCGCGTGAAAAATGACGACGCAAGTCTGTGTGTGAAGGGGCGAAACCGACGCACACACCGTTTTCCACGCATCTCCTCCTCTGCGGCCCTCTGCGGAGATTTTTCACTCCAAACCAGGTACTTTTGTGCTTGAAAGAGACTTTGTTTGCTTTTTAAAGACTTAGGACACTTCATATCACTTTTCTGTGATATCTCTACAATTTCTTATTACATCTTTTATCGTTTTGACCTGCAAATATCCAGATAAATATTATATATTTTTCTAAACACTGTGTGGTGTATTTTTGTGGTGCTATATGGTGTTATTGTATGATTTATTGCACAAATACTTTACACATTGCCTTCTAATTGAAGCCTGACTGCTCAGTGCCACGCTACCAGAGGGTGGGCACAGGATAATTTGGATTGTGTGTGACTTACCCTGACTAGAGTGAGGGTCCTTGCTTGGACAGGGGGTAACCTGACTGCCAACCAAATACCCCATTTCTAACACCGGGCTACACCGTGCTTTAGAACTTATGACAGAAATAAAAGTTCTGTATTGTCTGACGTAAAACTGTATGAACTGTTGAATACTGTCAGTATCCTGAGCGTCCAGAGTTATAGGTGGGGGAGCGGGAAGTCATGTCTAGAGCTATTGAGTGTATAGCTATAAAAATATCAAAGCTTGTGACGCTAAGACCTAGTAAAAGGAACGGTTCTGAGTAATATGTGTAACATGTCGTACTATGTATACGTAGTCAAAAGGCCTCACAGTGTCCAGCAGTGTTGGCAGCGATAAGCTTTGTACCGTGAAATGTCAAGTACACTGTGTTTATGTTGTGCTTACACACTTTCATTTTTTTAAATAAAATGTTATTACACAAAACAGACGTCTTTCACTTCATGGATTGTAACAACAGCTATCATGTCAAAGGACGTGTTAAGGAAGCTTTATTACGATACACTAGGGTCTGGAAACTTCAGAAGCACCGAAGCTCTGTTTAGAAGGTCTTGAGTTGAAAATGAATCTGTAAACCGATCAGGGGTGAAGACTTGGTTATCGAGGGAAGAGGCGTATTCACGCCACAAACCATCCAGGAGACGTTTTAAGAGGAGGGCCACAGTCGTTAGCGCACAGCTAGATTATCAGTGGCAGGCGGACATAATCAGTCTTCAAGATCTAGCAAAGCATAACAACGGCACAGTGTATATATTAACAGTCATAGGCATATTGTCCCAGTACGCCTATGCAGAAGCGTAAAACAATTAAATTGGTACCAGCATCACAGCCTTATAAAGCCATCTTCGTGAGAGGTCCAGTACCTCAAAAACTACAAACAGACGCTGAAAAATAATTTTTAAACAAACCTTTTCAGAAATTATTAAAGCAGCATGCTTTTCAGCATTTTGTAACACACACTGAGGTAAAAGCGGCAGTTGTAGATCGTTTTAACAGAACTTTAAAATCAAAGATGTGGCGATATTTCATAGCCAACAATACCTACATATACGGGATGTTCTACAGGATGTATAACACCAATTACCATAGGACCATCAAAATGTCTCCCGTTAAGGTAATGGCTAATAATTTGTTAATGGTGTGGAGAACTGTGTACGGGAGTCGTCTCGCGACGAGGGTCAAGAAACCTGTTTTAAAAGAAGGGGGTCATGTCAGGGTTTCAAAGTTGAAGGGTGTTTTCACCAAAGGCTACCAACAGACATTTAGCGACAAGATATTTATAGTGGAAAATGCGGAGTTTAAAGAAGGGGTGTATATTTACAAGTTGAAGGACTACGATGGGGAAAAGGTAACGGGTATCTCTTTACAACGAAGAGTTACAAAAGGTGCTCTACGATCCCAACAGGGTGTACAGGGTTGAAAAGGTTCTGAAAAGGAAAGGCAGCGGAGCTAAGAGACAGGCACTGGTCAAAAGGTAGGGGTGGCCCGAGAAATTTAACAGTTGGGTTTTGGACAGCTCGCTGCATGGGGTGTGAGGTTGTGCTGTCAGTGTGAGATGGATTCCTCACCTTTTTATATTACGCTGTCTTCCAACGCCTCGAAGGACATTTTCCCTGACAATCAGATTTCTAATTATAAGTTCAAACTGGCTAAACCGGTGGACCTGAAAGGGTCCTGGGAGGTGGCCCTAATGGATATACAGTACCCTAGAACAGGGAATACATTTACAAAGCACAAGTCTAAATTTATCATAAAGCGCTTTCAGGACTTCTTGAGCCTCCCTGTGAGTTCCCCGCACGGGTATTACACCACCGTTGCGGCGGTGCTCGACACCATCAACAGAGCCATAGACGGTGTGAAGTGAAGAGCTTCGAGACACAGGGGCCTGCCAATGCTCTATAAAAAAACGGAGGACGTCTTCAAAAAGGCCAACACAAAATAGAGTTGTAAGATGGAAGAGATCTTCCAAGAAGAAGAAGAGAACACTCTAGTGCGAATATTTTTTAAATCAGCTATCATGGCCTTCGTCTACTGAATGTGCCAAATCTGAGCTAGATTTGTTTTCTCTAAAACCCACACAGACCAGCATTGAGAACAGTTTTTTCATGGAAGTATCGCCTCTGGCGCCGATAGAGTTTTTTGTGGTGCCGTCCACGGATATGTATTTGGATCTCAACAACACTCTGCTGCACCTCGTCTGCAAAATAACAAAAGCGAACGGCACCAACATCTAGGCCGATGCTAAAGTGGCGCCGAAAACCTACCCCGTCGCAACCATGTTTAATTAGGTGGACATTAACCTGGGCGATCGACTCGTCACGCAGAGGGATAACATATATGACTACCGGGCCTACATAGAGAGTATTCTAAATTACAGTCGCTAAGCCCTGGACATAGCTTTCAGCTGGGTTCTTCTACAAAGATACTCACACGCATTTTGAGGAGAAGGCGTTGGGCGGGGGCAACAATGGTTTTTAAAAAAGAGCCAGCTTTGTCGCCGGCAGTAGACAGTTTGACCTCCTGGGCCTCATACATTCAGGCCTTTTCTTCCAAGATAAGTCTCATGAGCGGCGATGCAGAACAGTATAAACTGGTTATATTGTCCGCAAGCTCGTTTGTAAAGAGAGTGAAAGTGTCACTGAGCGCCAGATTGGCCCACGCCGCAGCTTTACAACTATCAAACGCCAAGTACGCCATTGAAAGAGTGGCTCTGAAGATATTCAGCATCTCCGTTGGTACTAGATTAACGCAGCAGCAAAATCTATTTCTGGGGCAACTCCTGAAACTCATCATCATTGGGTTTGTGGACAATACAGCTTTTAGCGGTCTCTATACCTCTAACCCTTTCAACTTCAAGCACTGCAACATCAACTACGCCGCTTTGGTCTACAAGGGAGCTGTTATTCCCGCTAAGCCATCCACCCCGAGTTTTGGAGCATCCAATTTTGTCAGAGAATATCTCAGTCTGGTCTCAATAACGGAGAAACACCTGCGTGACTCAGGAGTCGTTGTTTCAGGAGAGAGTTATGGGACCAGCTACACGCTGTTTGTGTTTGACTTAACTCCTGACATTAAAGACGGTGACCACTACAACTTGATCAAAAACGGAAATCAAAAAGCTGAAATACACTTTACACTGGTGCTTGCTACCAACGTGAACATGATTGTATTCTCTGTATTCAATAGCATCATCCAAGTCAATCACTCCCAACAGATTATGTTTGACTATCATTAAAAGACTGTAAAATGGACACTGTGCTGATACCCGACTGCTTTAGCAGTCATAAATACGCCAAGAGATACTTTTTAGGTGTATTTCCTAGTGACGGGTTACTGGGGGAGATAGGCCCAGAAAGAGCCTGCACACTCGTCTTTAACGCCGACCAGCAGTACAAGGGTGGTACACATTGGGCGTCCCTGTTTCTGGATGTAGAGAAGGTTATAGTGTTTGTGAATTTGGCAGAGTTCCCAGAGCATAAAGTTTATACAAAACCGATATTTAAATATGTAAAAAAAGCATTGCCCACAGTCGAGTATAAAAAGATCCGTGTACAGGATTCTCTAGCCATAACCTGCGGGTAACATTGTATATATTTTATCAGTCAAATGTCTGAGAGCATGATGTTTGGAAATGTTTTACATCTGTATTCCACCGATCTAGGAAACAACAACGGTATTGTTATGAAATATGTGCATGAAAACACAAGGACTATGTCCAGCGTTGTTAAAACAGAAAAGGGTCTTTGACAAAAGTGTAAGGCCTTGTAACTCCTCTATTTGTACTGATGACTGTCTAAAATAAAAACATCTTAAACATGAATTCAGACTATGCATTTTTTATTCACAAGCCCAACATTTTAAAACCATTTTTAAAAAGATGCCGGACTACTGTTGAGAAGTTAAAAGTGTTTATTACAAACAGTTTTCAGCACAAACATTTACAAAGATAAAGAAATAAATGAAGCAAAAATCTTTCAAGACGCAAACCTTTTAACAAAACTGTACAACTGTTCAAATATCATGATAACATTAGAGTGGAAGCCAAGTGTTCGTTTTGAACAGTCTCTTTTTAGGCTCCATAGGTAGAGCGTTGTTGCTCCTAGAGGGTGTTAGCTACAGAAAGAAAGGTCATGTTGACACGGTGGGACTCATGGTAAAAACACCAGGGGTAGGATCTTTCAAACTTTCAAGCCTTCCCCGGTGGTCGGCGTTACCAACGATCGTGAAAGGAATGTTGAGTTCCACAGATGCACATACAAACTGCTCCTATCCTCTAGGAGCGTTTTGGGTTGATAGTGCTTTGCTGTGCGTGAGACTTCGGACCAGATTGTACATGTGTGATCCAGCAACTGGTTGTCCCTTGTAAACAAATTCACACCAGTCGTTCCAAGAGGCCAGATCTTTAGTATCATTCATTTTACCGAGCAGCATTTGGGCCGCCACTCAATACCTCTGACTTATTTTTTAAAAGGACTTCGACAAAGGCGTCCGTTGGGGTTGGGGGTCCTGGGTCTTGAGGCGCTACCGGGTCCGCTGGCGGCTGTTCCCTGCCGGGTGTATACAGAGTCATTTTTTTTTTTGGGAGCGTTCCTTTGTTTGTAATACTGTAAAAAGTTTTGAAGGGCTCCTGAGTAAAGCCAGGCTTTGTCGTGTGGTTTTTAATCGGTTCGGTTCAAAATGGCTTTCACCTTAGAATCGAGACGCTGCGTCTCATTTCTGCATATGCCACAGACATCGGTAGTAGAAGGGCCCAACTGTTCCAGCTGTTGGCGAGGCACAAGGTACATTTTTTGGGCGTGCTCCATCAGGTCCTCGACAGGAGACCTGTAATTAGTGGTATAGCTATACCCAGCAGCTCCCCTATAAAACCCCCAGACTGTTTGACCAGTTTCTTTTTAGAAAGAAGCAACGCCCTTTTATTGCTGAGCTTCCTAATAATGTGGCGCTTCTTCTTCAGCATGAGGAACTGGCTCGTTGATATCAGGACATTACCTTTTAGGGTGTTTAGGGCTATTTCTGAAATGGCAGCTACTAAATCATCTGAAGACGCGCACAGGATAGTCTTTCCTTTCAGGGGGCTGGCGGTGACCAGCATTTTTAGGAGGTCTAAATTACGCTGTAGCCACAGAGACATGGTAGCAACCTTATATCATACGGTTTAGAGTGTAAATGTTATTAAAGTCTTTCTAATGGGTCTTTTTTATAGACTTTGAGGACTGTTTTAGGCGTGTAAGCGACTGGGAAGTCAGGTGGGAAAATACCAGAGCCTAGTCTGTAGGCTTCTAGAGTATTGGGATTTAAATCTACCAGTAAGTAGCCGTGGGGTTTTGTGGTAGCATCGTTAAGCGTTTCCATTAAAAACTGAGTGTTTCCGGGGTACATCTGTTTAGCTATAATTGATATCTGAAGCTTGTTGCTGGTTTTTTAACATAAGACCAGGTATAAGGCATTGAGAGTTATAGAACGACTGCTCTTACCCTTGTAAAACAACTTCTGCATGATGTAGCATATGCTTAGATTACGATTATGTGAATGTTGAGTAAAAGCCCTCTTGATCTCGGCGTGGTCCCCGCCTTCACTCATGAGATCGTCCACAATTACCATGTTTACAAGGTGTTTAGGTAACAAATTGTCATCCTTGAGATTACTGGGGATGCCGTCTATAAATCTGACGTGTGGGAACTTTAGGGATAGTTCAGTGTAAAGATTTTGCCAGCAGGAATAAAGCCATACGATGTTGTTAGGGGTCTGAGATAAAACACCAGGAGCATTTTCTAACAGTTCCTTTATAAAATAACTTTTACCGCTATTTGAGGGACCTGCTATAACGCAGGAGAATGGGTGTTGCAGTCTGGTGTACATAGCGGTTGGGGGTTAACCCCTATAATGTCTTTTAATAACTGTACAGCAGCGTTTTGTAGTCCTTGGTCAGGACCCTTTTATCAAACACAACTCGCAGGGTTTTATACAATGGCTGTGTTGTAATTTCCCACCCTTTTTTTGGACCTGACTATGCTAGGGAAATTTACGACTATTGCTTTATTATTTTTGCGATCGGTCGATGCGTAGTACTCATGCACCAGACCCTTCAGACTGTAAACATTTATTTTAACTGTATTGCTGACGTTTAAAGTGATACCTTTGACTTTTATGCAAACCTTGTTGTTAGAGGTTTTGTTACTATAGGTTTTGGGTCCGGAGGAGGTGTATTTGAGTATGTAATCATCCTTTTTTAGCTCGCTGGTCAAATCCCCTAGATAATCACCTAGCGCAGGATCTTCATCGCCCTCTTTACTCACAAAAATAACCGAGTTGGTGTTGTGGTACAAACAACGATCCTGAAGCTTATCCAGCAACCTGTAAAGCTCTAGACGAGCGTGAGTGGTTGTGAAGCACGCTATGAAGATGTTTATATTGTTACACGTTGTGGGGTACTCTTTGGCGTATTTCCAGCATAGAACGGCCGTCTCCTTGTCAATAAATACGCAACTGGACACATCATAAGATGGGGCAAATAGATACCTAAAAGATTGTCTGGATCTGTGACAATGGATGTGTTTGTCAAGTTGGTACGCTGTGCGAATTTTCTCCAGAAGGAATTGAGACAGAACTTAGCTAACTGGCATATGGTGGGGTTAAGCTTAATCAACTCTGGTCTCAGCGTAAAAACCTTGTGATCGTGGTAATCAGCGATGTACTTTTGCTTCGAGGGCTCATCGACTCGCCAGTCGGGATACCCCAATGCCTCCTGTTTGTCTCTGAGAAATAAGTTGATGTACTCCAAAAAGAGTTGGGTTGTGGTGTATTGAAAGTGCCAAATATCCAGTATTTTACTGAGGCAGTACCCTTTCTCGAGGGCTGTTTGTACCTCGATGGTACACCATGTCCCCTCCAGCAGCCTTTGCTCATCACTATGTCTACACTCGCTAATCTGTTTACTTTCAGCGCATGTTCGACATAGGGGAAACATTAGCTTGCTGTCGACTCCGTACGGAAGCACTGGGAAGTAAAGCTTCTGAAGATGGTGGATTTAACACTTATAAAGACCAAAGTACTCATCTAGGGACTTAAAGTTCCTATATTTGATCCTAAGATGCCCCACCGGGTACAACTTCACCTTGTTCACAAATGGATACAGACTGGTGAAGTTGCAGTAGTGTATTTTCTCACCAGCGCCCTGGTACAGCTGTGTAGCATTTGTATGACCGCCAAATAAGGCGTTGTGGGGTTCCAATAATGCTTGTAACTGCCGTCTCTTAATGAAAGCACTGAGTTGTGCATCTTTTGTTAGCTCGTCTAACCATTTGTGTTCCCAGGCGGTTCTCAGAACAAAGACGCTGTTTTCAATATAGTGCGCATTTGCCAGAGTACAATGATGCAGATGTTCAAATGTGGTGCCCTGCAGTCTATTAAACTCATGGGGTTTGTAACAACGCAGACACCCGTGGTAAAAGCAACCGTTGAACTCAAAGGCGGTTGGTACCCCGTTAATTAAAGCATACCCATCTAGGTAGTAGCAGCCCAAGCGGTATTCACCACCCTGCAACATGTGTTGAATGAAGATGTTCTCTTTGTCCGAGACGTAAATGAGCCATTGAATAGACGGGTGGAGTAACATTTCTGTTTACCGTTATAGAGGTCAGGCGGTACTAGATCTATGGTTTCAGGTTTTAAAAACGTGCTGATAAATAGACATGCACATGGAAGCCAGAGTAATGTTCTTAAATTGGTCTAGGTATTCCACGATTTCTTTCTTCTTACGGGATTTAGTTTTGATAATCCTGACCTGTTTCATCATCTACACCAATTCTCTGAAAAAGTTGCACTCTTTTCGCAAGATCATTACATCCGCATGACAGTAAGGTTTCAAATCTATTGGAAAATGAAACCGATTTTCACGTTTTTCATCGTACCACTGTAGAAAGCTCTCTTTTTCAAACAGCATCATGTACTTGATGCCATAACTGTCGGGCGGAGGCATAGGACTGCTGTAATTCTGATTAGCCCATGTGTTAAAAAGTGAGGGAAATAACCTTTAAAGCCTCCAAAACCAAAGGCTTTTGGCAACTTGCTCAACTTCATGGGCAGAAAATTCAAGGTGTCTATGAACCTAATGTCAAAAGGCATAACCTTTAACAGCATCAGTTTGGAACCCTGGGTGATGAGCTGCACGTTCAGCTTTTCATGAATCAGGTCCCAGAGAATAAAGAACGAATCGTATGCTTTCGAGCTGTGAGCCAGCATTGTATACTCGTAGTATTTCAGTGGCATGAACGTGTTGAGGAAATCGTTAACGCATGACCGGACTTCAGACTCCCAGTTTTCATCGGCTGATAGATGATAGGCGTAAATGTAGTTAGGCTGGTGCACACCCGTCTCCTGCGTACATTCTATATCGAATACAATATAACCTTCTTTTTTTCTTTGGTGGAAGCCTTTGCGCATATAACAAACGTGTGCTGTTCTGGCTATAAAATAGGCTTTACACCTGGGACATTGCATACCTTTATATTTGTGGTTGGCGGCCTTGTAGCGCCCGCAAGCCTAACAGTCTGATTTACGGACGCACTGTGCGAGGCTGATGTGTACGTTCAAGCAGTCTTGTGACCGACAAAACATCTTACACGTCGAGCAGTTCACCTTCTGAGCGTCGTCGTCGACACATCCGTCCCTCTGACAAATTTAACAGTGCATTTCGCACTGGTGTCTGGTCCAGTTGTTCTATATATGGTTGGAGTGCTCGCATACATACTTGGCTCCTAGAAAACCCTTCAGGTTCAAGATACCGTAAAAGTGATTTTCGGGATGTAACACATAAACGGTCTTGTTTTTCACATGCTTATTGGTAGTGAAGTACTTCCAAGAACTGTTATGGTACAGAACTTTTACCGTAATGGAAAAATGGTTCTCAAAAAGGCCCAGGTCCCCAAAACCAACCAGTCTGTCGGGCGGTATTTGAAGCGCCTCATGGGCTGGCGATGCCACAGGCATAATGACTTGGTCAGGGGTAGCTCGGTCTACCAACAACCCTGTGATGCTTACCGCCAGCCACATACTGGTAGCTCTGGTGTTAAAGTCGAGCAATCATCGGTATTTCTTGCCAATGATTTTACTGTACATGACACTCTTTAAGGTTCTGGAAGCACCTCCCTCATGACCCCTAACAACGAGGGCCATGATTCTGAAGGCCCTGTATGCCATTAATTCAGCCTTGCTCTGTAAAAGCTTAGACATGTTTTCTAGAAACATCACAGCGTCAAACACATCTCGAGATGACCGTTTGGTGAACAGAGGACTTTTGAGACCCTGCCCCTGAAAACGTAGCTGGAAGAAATCGTTAGGCCCCACATTGTGTAACAATCATTCTATGAGCGTTTCTACGGCTTGGTGTATAGCTATAACACCCTGATCGGAGGAGTTTACATGGCCTAGGTTAACAAACCTATATGCCTCCTAGTGCTCTGTAGCGTTAAAACTCTCTACAGTACGACTGTACCTTCTGACACTTTCTAAAAATACTGGTTCTAAATCCTCAGCTTGAGGATCGCCGCAGGATGGAGGGCTCCCTGGGGTATCATTTGGTGGTAGTTGACTACAGCTCATTGTTGGGGTATTTTTATGACTCCTTGTAATGCTTAGTCTGGCTTTCTTTAATTTTCTTATTAAAAGCTTACGGTTTCTAGCCCCACTAGCCCATTTCTGTTTCTTACAAGCCCACCTATTTTTAGGCAACTCACCACAGCCTATTTGAACAATAGTTGGCGTATTTACAGGAGGTGCCTTTGCCACTTCACCTACGGGGGCTGGGGTCTTGCAGGTTGTTTGGGGGGTAACCATGCTCCAGACTCTAGCCCCTGAGGTCTTAAAAACCTGTATGTTTGTGATGTTTTCTCCTAACTTTATGTTGTGAGGTGTAGTGGGGGTCGTTTTATATGTTATGGGTGTTGATTTTTGGGGTTTTACACAGTTGTTGTGTGGCTCTTGCAGCTTTTTGATTTTGAGAGCTTGTAAGAAACTTAGAGCTTTAGTGAGTATATCCAGGGTCCTCTTTTTATGTTTACACCTGTGGACACTTCTATTAATGAATGCGGGTTTTACGCTCCTTCGTCGACTCCACATTCCTAGTCACGCCTGTATATTACTTATGTCTGCAGCAGCTGATTCACATGCTTGGACCACCTCCCTCCTACACAATGCCAGCCTCTGGGTTAAAGCCCTCAGACCGGCTCTGGAGGATGCGGTATCATGACCCCCCTGCCCAAGTTTTAAAGTCTTTAGGCGTAGTCTGGATATTAGCTGTCTAACAGATCGGTGTATTTCTTTTATATATGTGTCCAGGACTCTAGTACGGTCCAAAACGCCATGTTCTGGGTCATTACTTGAGGCATTAGATGTGTGGTTTACATTTCCCTGAGCCATATCATCTGTAGTTTCTTTGTTAACAGCAATACCACCTTTCTGGATAGATGGACCAGAACAGGTCGAAAAAGATGGGCCCCAATGCGAAAACCCAGGTGCTTCGGAGGACTGTTCCTTGCTAGATGGGGTATGTTGAAGAGGGAGAAGACTGGGGAACGTATACACTGGATGGGGGACTGGTGGGATCGTATGCTCCTGGAGGTGTGATTGGGGACATTAGATATGGGGAATTTAAATGCATGGGACGCGCAGGGGTTAGGATCAGGTGATTCCTGACCTGAAGATTGCGTCGGCTCTGGGTCTACGCTAAAAGCACCGCTGTGCTCGCCAGCTGCTATTGTTTCAGAACCCTCAACCCCACCTGCCAGTGCCCTGAGAAGCCCTATACAGTCGGCATAAGGGTCCTCTACGGGGTGATCATTTTCACACCTAGAGTCCAACATAGTTACAGGAGGTTTTGGGACCTGTCTGTTGGGAACCGCCTCTACATTACCCTTTTCAGCCTTAAAGCACATAGACCTCTGTGGACTACGGGGTCCTGTCAGAGGCGTAACTGTGTTTTTAACCGAGAGATCTAGAGGAACAGTTTATATGTCAGGGACAGGTTGCTTCTTCTTACGATTCTTTAAGGAAAGATGGTTTATTTTAGGCTTGTTGCACTGCTTAGGATCCCCCTCAGCTGTTTTAAACAGTACTTGATGTTGTATGTCTGCATATGTAGCGCCTCCGTCGTCTGTGTGTCACAACCCTTGCAGAAATTTACTTTCAGTAGAAGAAGTTGTTGTATCAGTGGTGGCGTTTATTTGTAAAGTGGTCCAGTGCTTAAGGTCTGTACCTGGTCTCTGTCAATTATCTGTAGACCCTGGTCCTGCGCCGATCTCCGCGGCTGTTGACAACTTTGTGTTTTAAAGGGTTCCTGTGATATTCTTTAAAGGCGAAGCAGACCGCTTGGCTTTACGACGGACACATTCTGAGATCGTTTGTAATGGTTCTGTGATGTGAAAGATAAAATATAAATTTTAGGTATTGCTAGAACCGCTATATCCTGGAGGGAGAAAAAAAGTAGGTAGAGAGAGAGAAAGAGAGAGAGATAGAAAGAGGTTAGGATTCTTTAGGCTATGCATTTTTAAAACACACCTGATGTGCTCCCGCGGTTGGGTCGTTTCTTTAAAGGTGTTCCATGTTTAGGCGATGTAGACTTCCTTTTCCTCCCTGCCTTTTTAACAACGTCTTCCACCTTTTGCGCTGATGACGTGCTGCTCGTGCATGCCCCCAAGGGCTCTGTACAGAAGAGGGGAAAAATAAATAAATGTCACACTTACAATATAAACCTGTGACTATTACCGTTCTCTGAGGCATAGGATAATTTTATTTACCCGTAAGTGCTGTATCTTGATGCGCTGAAGACTTTACATTTTGAACCTCTAGGTTCCGCTATAGAGCTTCGACAGCCATCTGTATGTTGGTGTCATATCCTGTATAAAGAAAGAAAAGTATCAGAAAACATTGTTAGAAATAAAAGCAAAATATATAATAAGAATAGGTCGTTGACACGGTTCTATAACGATAAAACTACAGATAGCTGTACCTTGCTGAAAGGCATCCATTTCCTCTTGGGTAGACACTTGCTCTTGGGATCCTACGTACAAAAAGAGACATACTAGATTTTAGATCAACATTCATTTTTATGGTACTGTCATAACACATTCATAAATATACTATAAGCCTGTAAAAACGTTTACTCGAATTATTACATACACAATTAAGTCAGCTTACTCAGAATGTTAGCTAATAAGTACACTATTATCCCCTTACATTGTTCTGAAGGTACAATACACAAAGCCTTTTGTTCACATTTCTCAAAAACCATACACTGTTTATTTTACAAAGTCCACAGGGCTGCGCTGCTGCGCAACATAATATCTAGGAATCTCTCAATAAAGTATTATTTATATAGTTCCAGGAGCTCCGCAGCTTTCTTTTACTCATATTACAATACCACCTCTAGTCTTTTTAACATCATATAATTACAATAATTATAAACATATATAACTCAACACAATTTAAAAACATTACAGTTCATTGAATATATACATGTACAATACAATGAAAGCCGGATCCTAGGATCCACACCAGGTTTTCGCCCTAACTCTCCAATGCTCCGAACCATGTGTGGGGGCAGAGCTCACTCTAAACTCCAGCCTAGAGGGTGGAGCAGATAGGCAGAGCCAGCTCCAACACCCTAGACACAGTCTTTTTGGAAAATTGCAGGCTGTGGAGGCAGTATGAAGGTCCCTGCGTCTTTCTCACCACCCTCCAGGACTAAAGGACCCTGGCCTAAGGTGAGTGGATGGGGGTTGGTGGGGTTTGAGCCTGCTGCTCAATGCCCCCACCATTGATAAGTTGTATGGTTGGGCTGGGAGGTTACAGGGTGGAGGACACAGAGCACACGTGGACACACACACACAGTGTGCTCTGTGTCCTCTGCTCTGTTGCCCCCCAGTAATTGCTTGTTTTTTTTGGTCATTATTATTATTTTCTTTTTTATTTATTTATTTAAAAAAATAAAAGAAAAACAACGCTGCCAGGTGGGCCCATGGGGGCCCCATGCCTCGTGCACAGGTCCAAGGGCCCCTCCCTTATTTTATACTGTAAGGGCCTGAGGGCCCAAACGCACGAGGCTAGGGCGCTCAGGCTTGTACCTCACGTCATCCGCATCATTCGCCTGCACCATATGGTGGCAGGAGGCCTCGCACCTCGCGCTAGAACCCTCTAACCCCAAGGGGTCTAACACGAGGTGCGAGGCCCCCTGCCACTAACTTAGCAGGCCTGCTTTCAGAGGCTGCAGGGTACAACGCGCGGCTTCTGAGAGCTAGGTTAATAACAGAGAATACCAAGCCTCAAAAAGCTTGGGGATCTCTGTTATTAACCTAACAGACTTGCTTTCAGAAGCTGAGCAGTGTACCCTGCGGCCTCTGAGAGTATACCTGCTAAGTTAATAACAAAGGTCCCAGAGCTGCAACATGCCATTAACATAACAGATCTGCTTTCAGAGGCCGAGTGGCCTCTGAGAACAGATCTGTTATGTTGATAACGGAGGTCTCCGAACGGCAAATCGCTTGGCGACCCTCGTTATTAACCTAATAGACCTGCTCTCAGAGACCGTGTGGTCTCTGAGAGCCGTGCTGTTAAGTTAATAACGCGGGGTCCCTGAGCCCCATAGTGCTCAGGACCCCCGTTATTAACATAACAGAAGTGATGTCAGAGATCGCGTGGTCTCTGAGACCAGGGCTGTTAAGTTAATAACGGGGTCGCAGAGCCACACAGCGCTCAGGCCCCTTGTTGACACACAGAGCGTATGTGCCGTGTACTTTGAATACTAATATCTAAGGGCATGTTTTCTATTAAATGTAATGATTATTATTATTATTATTATTATTATATTATATTTATGTGGTACGCAAAATGTGTTTTAATTATGACAAAATGGGCTAGGGGTGCTGATCATGAATCCTTGCACCCTCAGCAGCCCCAGGGGCTAGGCTCATGGAGGGTGGGTGCACAGAATCAGGCGCTGTCACCCCAACTGACCATTACCTTTAAGGTGGGGTATAGGTGTGTCCTGCGTTTTTAAGCGCTTTGGGGGTCACCATAGACCCCCAGCACCCCAAAGGACTGGGGGAAGCCTATGGGGTGGTTCAAAGGGATAACTAAGGAAGCTTACTATTCAAAAGCACATGCTGAAAAGTTCCTTTTGCATGCAGCCTTCTGGAAATAATAAAAATTGTCAAGCTACCTCTTATAATTAATGTGCCTACTGAGAGCTGTAGTCTTGACTCTCCATAAAGTAACGCTGAGGGTTAAGACGCTTGCTGCAAAGAACAGAACTATATAGGACTAAGCAGATAGGTAAAGCCAGCCTTTACAAACACTTTAAAAAATAATATTAATGTATGTGCAAGGAGGACTGTGGCGAGATATAGGGGCACAGTGTTTTTATTGGTTGGGTAGGGGGTGCCAAAAAGACTGTTGTACAGGGCCACAGGATGTGCGCTCAGGGCCCCCTGAGAGAACGCATGCAAAGTTACATGATGGAGGATGTAGACATTGCTTAAGTTGTGCTTGTTGGTTTCGGTGCTGAGCATCTGCACCTAATTGTTTTAGGGCTGGCACTTATTCTTCTGCCTCAAGAATTTGCTGTGCTCAAAAAAGATACAATTGGGAAAGATGGTGGAAGAGAAAAATGAAAAAAAGCACCACAATGGGAGAAAGCAGCAACCTGTAGAGTGAGCTGAAGCGTCAGGGAGTGGCTTTAATGTATTAAAGAGACCTGAGATGGCTTCAGGATTACGATGCCTCGGTATTGTATGTTCCCACATTTAAATGCAGTAGCTGTGCATTTAAGAGAAAGGCTTTAGCCACTGACATCTTTTTTATACAAATTAAGCACTGGGTGGCAAGAATGTGAGGCTCGCTACCCTTCCTTATTAATAAAAAAAACTGCTCTCAGGGGGCCGATGGCTGTAAGCCAACATGCCCCTGAGAGCAGGTATTGACAGTTAAAGTTGGGGTGTCTCCGAGCGTTGTGTGGCTTGGTGACCCCAGTTATTATCTTAACAGCCCTGGTGGCTAGAGACAACATCAATTTGGAATTACATTACAAAAATAAACAAACCGACCATAGTTATTTACCTTCAGTAGACGCTGGTTTGCACTACCAGTTTGCGCTCTGCCCCATGTTTTTCTCAGTTTTGGTCTTGGTAGCCCTGCTCTCCGCAAGCTTCAATTCACCTCTCTCAAAAAGAGTCTTATGAGATGCTTGTGTGTATGGCCCCTATGGGGGCTTTTTATACTGGCTGTGCCAAGCTAATTATGCATAGGTATTGGTGAGGGGTGGACTCAGAAATGTTTTATGCTTTATGGTTACACTTTCATAACTCTTCACTGGGGGGAGTGCTACCATTTTCCACGTTGACATCTGTTAGCATGTATGGATCACTCTGACTTGAAAAAACAGAGGTTGAAAGTTCACTGTGTGATGTAAGCAGTAACAAGCACGTCAGATAAGATACTATGGATGGTGGGCAGCAACTCCTCTAGAAAACTACATATCTGTCTGAAGACACTCATGGGTCATTTTGGCTTGCAAAAAATCTAGGTTGAAAGTTTGCTGTTTGACGTAAGCAGTAACAACTGGGCCAGATAAGATATTAGGGTTGGTGGTCAGCAACTCCTCTACAAACTACGTATTGGTCTGAAGACTCCCATGGGCCTGTTAGGCCGCACTTACCTCCCCCTTACACACAGCTAACCCCCTTAGGTAACTGTGACTTGTGTTTTTAAAGGTCATGCTCTATGTCCATATACACTCTGCTTGGTCCTTTCTGTGCCGGTGGGCTTCAAGATTTTTTTTTTTAAAAGGTCACCATCGTACATTCCCTCTAGGTTATGCAAGGCTCTGGGGAGGGTGTGGAGGCTCTTTACTTCCACCGTTCCTCCCTCTGAGGAGGCACATTGTAGCCCAACCACCCTTCTGGCATGAACATGCCCAGACTTGTCCTCTTAGGCCACGAAGCATGCTGCTCACCTGCACAGCTGCCATTTCACTCAACCCTTAGACTTACACACTAGGGACAGCATCAGGGCACATGACTAACACGCCATCACACTATGTCACAACCCACGTGACTCACCTACACCTACATCATTGCCTACGTCATCACGGGGTGGGGCACCTGTCAAAAAGTTTGATGGAAGGTATCCCCTTCTACTACTGAGACCTTTGGCCACACTGGGTTAACTCTGTGCCACAGCATTACGCTTCTCCTTGGTATCTTCTGTCTCTGGACTTGGTGGCTATGCTTGTCATCCCTGGGTGGACAGCGTCTGTGGGACCAGTTGTTCCTTCCCCCCTCTCAGCAGGCAGGAGGGCTCCCAGGTCTGAGGAAGACCCTCAGCTCTCTAGCAAAATGCACCGACTTGAGGCGAGGCCTGCTGATCATCAGGTGACTGGATGTCAAAGATCACAGCCCTGGAATATTCCAGCTGCCTGAGCAATCTAGAGATTACCCTCATTCTTGGTCAGTGAAGAAGCTCAAAGCCAAAACTGGACCTAGGTGGGAAAGTTTGGGTCCCACTTTTGCCCATGATTTCCAGATAAAGGGATGTGGATCCGCTGTCTAAAGTACAGGAATGGGTTGGCTGTGTCATTATCTGTCTGCAGCACAAGCGCAGCCTTTGTATAAGGAGATTGCTTTCCCATCAGGTAGTGATGAGACTGTCTCAAAATACAGTACTAATAGCATGAGTCACAATAAGTGTGAAGCTGTGCATCTGGCTGCCATTTGTCTTCTTAGATGGAGCAGAGCCTAGGCATGACATATAAACAGACTTTATACCAGTGGAACTGCAGGCATAGTACTCTCAGTTTCAAGAGGTAAAAAGATCTGTCTGGAATCGAAAAAAGTATGCTACAGACACTGCTCACAGCATCTCATGACCTCAAACCTTAGTCTTGTGGTCAATTTAGGGCCTGAATCTGAGCGCAGCATTTCATTTATGCTGGGGACACAAGTAAATCAGATACTATTTTCACTTTCATTTGGGTTACTCAAGACAGAGAGTGGCTCATATGTGATAGAGACATCTAGTTACAGATGCCTTATCTTAGCATTTCCACCAGGCGTCAGTCTGGATCCGGAGATTTTTCTTGAGCGGTACCACTGCAGGACATTAGGTGGCATTGATCAGCTCTGTGTCCGTCCGTCGTCAGTGTCGTCCATGCCGGATATGATGTGGTGGGTCCTATATAGGCTCCTCTTCAGCGCATTAATGTCAGTTCTTTTCTTTTCGTGCCAGCCAATCCTGATCAAAAGAAAGCGGTACCACTCAGTCACTTTTGACTGGTCTTTTTTTTGTTTTGCTTTTGTTGAAGCTTTTTTGTGTATATCTACTCCTGGTCTTCGCATAAGACCGGATTCAAGCCCTGTGGATCCTGCCATCGGGAGATGTCTGTGACAGATCCGCACCTCATGTGCCTTTGGTGACTGGAGCACGACCACGACCTGAAGATTTACTCTGAGTGCGGGCAATGAATTGAAATGCTTTGAGGGAGTGGTCCCTAAAGCTGATGGCGACCCTGTGCTCAACTCCATGTAAGTCCTGATCTCTCTCAAGAGGAAGGTCTCTGGATCATTTGCATAGTCCCCCCTCTTTGTTGTTCCACTCCAAGTCCTCAGGACGGTGAGGTAAATCGAGGCATAAGAGGAAGTCGAAACGTTCTTCGAATTCATCTCATCCAAGACGAGGAAGCAGGAGTGTCGTTGATATAGGCCTCCCTCTGTGGAGCCTGCGTCTTTGTTGACTGCATTTCCCCGAGTTCCCTAGAGGTGGAGTGACCCCTGACCAACTTAAGGAGTTTTATTAGGCCATGTGCCTCATTTTTTGGCCAGTCCATCTCCACTGGTGCCTTCAGGCCCTGCTGAGTCAAAAGGGGCCCCTTCTGGTTCCACACCACAAGAGGCACCTATGGGGAACACATGGATCTGTTACTTGATCTGGACCGATGTCAGTCGTACCTATTTGACCTTCCCTGGCACCGGTCCTGACATCAACGCTCCCGGTGCTGCTCATGCCCCTGGGTGGCGCCACCCCCATCCTCTTTGCCAACTCTGACATGGAGCCAGATGAGCATCGTACAATGCCAACTCCCGTTCCGACAGGAGCCTTGCCCCCTATTGTGCAGCCTGAGCCTTATTCCTCTGGGTTAGGTTATGATGAGCATATGGAGGGGTTGCTGGCCCCTTTAGAATATCAGCTCCAAGACCCCATGTACTGGTGTGCGGTCCTGGGTGAAGCCAGTAGACTGTATACCTCCCCAGAAACTGGCATGCTCTCTCCCCCTACCATGGTTATGGAGGAGGGAGCTTCATATTCAGTGGTGGTGCTGAGAGCAGCCGAGGTCTTGGACCCTGAGCTGCCTTCAATGGCAGTCAGGACTAAACTCCTAACAGAGGTGCTTTAGCTTGGGCCTTCCTCCTTGGACCCCCTGCTCCCACTTAATGAAGCCCTTATAGATGTTCTACTGGATACCTGGTCCAAACCCCGAACAGAGGGTCCTGTGAATAGGACAATTGCCCACTACCATCACCCTACAACGGTGACCAAGGTTTCCTGATGCCACATCCTACCCCTGCAAGCTTGGTCATCCAAGCCTCCACCTCCCAGCGCACGTTCCCTTCTGCACCATCGGATAGGGAATCCCAAAGGCTAGACAAACTTGGGAAGAAGATGTTTTCTTCCGCCAGCCTTGCATTGCAGTCTATGCACACCTCATGCCTTTTGGGCTGTTATTCCCGCATTCTGAGGCTACGAGTGCTCCCACCGGTCCAGGAGGAGGCCAGTTGCTGATGGGAGAGACACAGCAAAGTTCATGATCCTATGTGGACTAGCCACCACCAACTGGGGACAGCGGTTGCTTTGACAGTGGTCTTGAGGCATCATGCTGGTTGAGGACATCTGGCTTTTTGTGTGATCTTTAAGCTAATCTTATGGACAGGGCCTTTGACGGCACCCTTCTCTTCGGATCGAAAGCAGACTCAGTGCTTGAGCAATTCAAAGACTCTTGTGCTACGGCCAGGTCCTTGGGCCTTGCGGCAGCCCCTCGTCCCCCTGAATCTGCTTTTTGCCCCTTTCGTGTCTACAGAAGGGGCACCCAGCCACAGCAGTTTCCCTCTGTGCACGCTGCCCAGCCTATCCGTCCTCGTGGATTAGGGAGCCAGAGGTCTGGCCAGTCCACCACCCCCCTCTGCAGCTGCCTCTAAACCATCCTAGTCTGATGCTTCCCCACCAGGGACCAGTCAGAGTCAAGATCTGCTATCACCTGCTCCGCTGGCTGTCCATCACATCAGACAGGTGGGTTTTGCAGATAGTCTGTAGGAGCTACTCCTGTCACGCTGCAGCGGACCACGGTGCGAGCTGAGCGTTCGGCTCGGGCGCTGCCACGGTTCCTGACGGCTGGGCGTGCCGCGCCCCTTCTGTTCCCTATTTTCTCACACAAGGCCCCAAAGTGAGTTTTGGACGCAGTGTGCCTTTGATATTAGACATGAGCTTCCTCCCCCACCACCTCACTTACCTGGTGCAGCCTTTTCTTTTCTTCTTTTCTTCTTTTTTCTCTTCTTTCTCCTTTTCCTCTTTTCCTTATTTTTACACTTAGCAGCCATGTTCTTCTTTCTCCCAGCATGCCTTTCTTTTTCCCTGCATCCCTTAGGACCCTTTTCCAAAATGGCGCCTGTTCTCTATATTTTCCTCTGATTCTTTCTTAATCCAATATGGTGTCTTTCTTCTTCCTGTTGGTAGTTTCCTGTTTTAGGGTATATAAGGTGTGTGAGTCTTGTTCTCCTTGCGCTGCAACACTTCCTTTGGTGGTGATCTTCGCTCATGTTGTTTTTTCTCCAGTTTGCTTCCATCGCTTGTTCCAGTTCCTTCCAGTATTGTTTTCTTGTTGGAAGACTTACCTTTTTGCTTCTTTTTTCGTTCCAGGGAGTTCCTGCTATAGAGATTTTTCCCTTTGGGGTTCTTTCCTCTGGGACTCCTTCTGGAGGGCATGGACTGCCTTTTGGTGTTCTTTCGTCAGCAGCACCGTGGCTACCAGGTCAAGGCAGGACCTACAAGGATCAAGACCACTCTGCAGTTCCAGTTGGCCAGAGACATAAACGACGAGTAGCCCGTGACAACTACCTCCCCTTCTAGATTACCCCCTCCATCCATGCCACCATCCTACAATTGAATTATGGATGATCACTGGGCACTTCTCCAAGAGGACATTGCAGCTCTCTTGGCCAAGAGAGCTATAGAGAGGGTTCCTGTGCCAGAAGTAGGTTGTGGTTGTTATTCCTGATTTTTTCTGGTACCCAGAAAGGATAAGGGCCTCTGTCCTGTCCTAGTCCTTCGGTCCCTCAATCTCTTTCTTAAGAAGCAGAAGTTCAAAATGCTCACTCTGGCGTAGGTTATATCTGTCCTGGACCTAGGAGACTGGATGGTAGCGTTGGACTTGCAAGACGCATATTTCCAGATCCCCATTCTGACTGCGGTTACTTGAGGTTCAGGGTAGGCCACAAGCACTTTCAGATCACCGTGCTTCACTCTGGCCTCACCAGCACCTCTCAGGTGTTCACCAAGGTGATGGAAGTGGTCGCAGCTCATCTACACAGATCAGGGGTTTCAGTCTTCCCCTACCTTGACGACTGGCTGTTGAAGGCAAACTCTCCCCAGACTGGTGTCTCCTACATCCAGACTACGGCAAACCTCCTGCATTCACTGGGGTTCACTGTAAATGTGCTGAAGTCACACCTGACTCCTCAGATTCTCCCTGTTATCAGAAGAGTTCTGGACACAGTGCAGTTTTGGGCTTATCCTCCTGAGCAATGAGTTTCAGGATATTCAGGATACCAATGTTTCAGCGTCTATCCTGAGTTTCATTGAGACTGACTCAGAGGCTGCTGGGCCTCATGGCCTCCTACATCCTGCTGGTAAATCATGCCAGATGGCATAAGTGGGCTCTGCAGTGGGACTTTAGTTCCAGTGGGCACAGCATCAGGGGAAACTCTCCGACCTGGTCCAGATCTCGAGGGAACTGCAAAAGACATGCAATGGTGGCTTCTGAACCGCGATTGGGCCAAAGGCAGACTCCTCTCCCTTCCCCAACCAGATTTTACATTAGTGACAGATGTGTCACTTCTGGGATGAGGCAACCTTCTGGGAGAGGTGGAGATCAGAGGACTCTGGTATCGGACAGAGTCGGGGCTCCACACCAACTTGCTGGACTCCGCGCGATCTGGCTAGCATTGAAAGCATTTCTTCCCTCTGTCAAGGGGAAGGTAGTGCAGGTGTTCACAGACAATACCACCGCAATGTGGTACTGCAACAAGTAGAGCAGTGTTTGGTCATGGATCCATTGTCAAGAGACCCGCATCTTTGGACAAGGCTGGAACAGCAGGGATAACCCTAGTGGTTCAACACCTTGCAGGATCTCTGAACGCCAGAGCAGACAAACTCAGCCGTCGATGCCTAGTGGATCACGAATGGCATCACCATTTAGAGGTGGCTCAGGGACTCTTTCAGAAGTGGGGAGAGCCTTGATTAGAAGTGTTCACCCACGAAGAGAACAGGCAATCACAGCAATATTGCACATTGAAGTTTCCAAGGCCACAATCTCTCTGTGATGCTTTTCGTCATATGTGGATATCAGACCTCTTGTACACCTTTCTGCCCACACCATTTCTGCCCAGAGAAGATCAAGAACGACCGGGCCCAAGTAATCCTTGTGGCTCTGGATTGGGCAAAGAGAGTCTGGTACCCCGAGGATCAATCCTCTGATCAGCCTGCCCCTTTGAGAGGATCTTCTGTTGCAGCAGCAGGGGAGGAATCTCTCAACTTTACACCTTCATGTGTGGCGATTGAGCAGCGACAGTTGATAGCTTTCAACCTTCCTTCCCAAGTCTACAATGTTATTCTGGCAGCCAGGTGTTCCTCCACCAAAATGGTATACGCCTGCTGATGGCAATTTAAAAAAGAATATTGTACAGAAGTTTATAGATCCTCTTTCTGCTTCTCTATCTGATATTCTTTTTTTCATTCTGTATCTTGCCAAACAGGGCTCTGCTCTAGGCACACTTAAGGGCTGTCTGTCTGCTTTTTTGTGGCTGCCTGACCAACCCTCTTTATTTAAGTCCCCTATTGTATATAGGTTTCTTAAAGGGCTTTTACATATGTTTCCACCTTCGCTCTTTATTATACCTCATTGGGACGTGAACCTGGTTCTTACATTCCTGATGTGTGCTCCTTTTGAGGCAATTCATAATCGTACCCTCTGGCTGCTGACTATCAAAATAGCCTTTCTTGTGGCCATAACATCTGCCCGGAGCCTGAGTGAGCTCCAGGCTTTGTCATCCAAGCCTCCATATCGCTCAGTGTTTCCTGATAAAGTGGTGCTTTCCACCTGTGCCTCTTTCCTTCCAAAGGTGGTGGACGCATTTCATTTAGGGCAGACTTTCACCCTACACACCTTCTTTGCTCCCTCACATCCTTCTAAATAAGAGGAGCGACTCCACCGACTGGACCCAAAAAGAGTGCTCTCATTCAACCTTGACCGCACAAAAAAGTTCTGGGTGGACGACCAACTCTTTGTGGGATATGTGGGAGCAAAGAAAGGTCAGCCAATTCAGAAATGAACCATTTTGCGCTGGATCATTCCCTCTACAATAATCTGCTACACAATGGCCAAAAAGCAGTCTCCCAAGCTCTTGAGGGCCCATTCCACCAGGGGTAAAGTTGTGACCATGGCATTGGCATGCGATGTTCCAGTCCTGGACATTTGTCAGGCAGCAACGTGGGTATTACTGCACATGTTTACAAAACAAAAGTATTAGACGGCTGGAAGTCTCAATCAGATAAACAAGTTACTTACCTTCGGTAGAGACTATATATAGCTGCAGATTCCTCACACCCCCTGTGCCTCCCTGCTCTGCGGACTCCTTTGCCAGGGTTAGGGTGATCCCATTCAGGACCCTAGTTTGGACACTCAATTATCAGTTCATTTCATGGCTCTGCGCTCCTGGCGTGGAAAGTCTTGAAAAAAGTAACTGACGTCCACTCTTCTGGGTCACGACATCACATCACTGCCAACAATTCCGACGACGCAATACGGAACCAAATGAAGCCACCTGACAGCACTTGCAGGGGTACTGCTCAAGCAAAGGTTTCCGGATCCAGTCTGACTCCTAGAAAATTAAAAGGTAAGGAATCTGCAGCTAGATATAGGTGGTCATTACAACCCTGGCGGTCGGTGTTAAAGCGGCGGTAAGACCGCCAACAGGCCGGAGGAAAAAAATTGGAATTACGACCGTGGCGGAAACCGACAACAAAGATAGCCACTTTAACACTCCGACCGCCACGGCGGTACAAACAAACAGCGCGGCGGTCACCGCCAACAGACAGGCGGAAGACAATGTACCGCCCACACTATTATGACAGGCCAATTCGCCACCTTTTCCGGGGCAGATTCACCGCGGATAAAAACACGGCGGAAACAGGAATCCCGAAGGGAAAACGCTCACCTCTACACACTCCACGAGGAACGAGGACACCATGGAACCAGAGCTCCACATTTTCCCAGCCTTTATCTTCTTGCTCCTCTACCAGGAGCACGAACGCCGGCGGCGAAGACCACAGTGAGTACTGCACCTATGACACAGGGGAGGGGGGAGGCAAAAAAAAGGGAGACACACACGCAACACCCCCACACTCACCCACAACAACACACAAACAATGCATATCAATACATCACAGTTACACCCCCCAAACCCCCCGGAAGAATGCAAAGACAATAGAAAATTAGTGTAACCATTGTAATATATTAAATGCAAGTAGGCAGAAATATATATATATATATACACCATGTACATAATATATACCAAGCATAGTAGTCCAGGTAGTGTTCTAAGAAAGTCCGTGGAACACTGGGACCACACGGTATGGGCGAGGCCCACACAAGATCCCTGACCATGATGGAGAGAACACTGTAGGGGCATCAGACAGCAACTAAACAGGCACCTCAGGGGGAGGGAAAAGGGGGGCACCTCAGCCGGATGAGTGCATGATGCCAAATCCACGAGGGGGCCACATGCCCACTGTTCAGTCCTGGGGAGTGCAAAGCCACAGTCTCTCAAGTCTCTACAGTGGGTGGTTTGCCCACTGTTACATCCTGGGGAGTGCAAAGCCACAGTCTCTCAAGTCTCTACAGTGGGTGGGTTGCCCACTGTTCCATCCTGGGGAGTACAAAGCCACAGTCTCTCAAGTGGATGCCTTCTCCACTGGTTCTGGAGGGGGCTTTGTGCCCAGAGTGCTTCATCCTGCTAAGGACAGAGGGAGTGGATGTATCTCTCCATTGGTTCTGGAGGGGGCTTTGTGTCCAGAGTGCTCCATCCTGCTAAGGACAGAGGGAGTGGATGCCTTTCTCCACTGGTTCTGGAGGGGGCTTTGTGCCCAGAGTGCTTCATCATGATAAGGACAGAGGGAGTGGATGTATCTCTCCACTGGTTCTGGAGGGGGCTTTGTGCCCAGAGGGCTTCATCCTGCTAAGGACAGAGGGAGTGGATGCCTTTCTCAACTGGTTCTGGAGGGGGCTTTGTGCCCAGAGTGCTTCATTCACCCCGTGACGGACTCAGTTGCGTCAATGCCCTTGCCGCTCATGGGCCAGCGGTGCTTGAGATGGCGGTGCCCTGTGCAGGGGTGCTTGAGATGGCGGTCTCCATTGCAGGGTCTCAGCTGCTGGCGGTCCTTCATGGCCCAACGGGGCCTTTGCTGGCGGTCCTTCATGGCCCAACGGGGCCTTTGCTGGCAGTCCTTCATGCCCCAACGGGGCCTTTGCTGGCGCACCTTCATGGCCCAACAGGGCCTTTGCTGGCAGTCCTTCAAACCCCAACGGGGCGTTTGCTGGCGGTCCTTCATGCCCCAACGGGACCTTTGCTGGCGGTCCTTCATGGCCCAACGGGGCCTTTGCTGGCGGTCCTTCATGCCCCAACGGGGCTTTTGCTGGCGGTCCTTCATGGCCCAACGGGGCTTTTGCTGGTGGTCCTTCATGGCCCAACGGGGCTTTTGCTGGCGGTCCTAAATGGTGCAACTGGGCTTGTGCTGGTGGTCTTGTCCTGGGTAGCTGGGCTTGTACTGGCGGTCTTGTCCTGGGCAGCTGGGCTGGTGCTGGCGGTGGCCTCCTGGGCAGATGGGCTGGTGCTGGCGGTGGCCTCCTGGGCAGCTGGGCTGGTGCTGGCGGTGGCCTCCTGGGCAGCAGGGATGATGGTGGTCTTCTCCGCCGTGCTGCTCTTCCCAGACTTGCCGGGTTTCTTGTGGCCCTTCCCCACCTTGGAAGGTGTCACAGCTGACTCCACTCTCCCACCGGGACCCCTGGGAGCGGCTTTGGTGGCTGGAGTCTTCCCCCTCTCCCGCCGGGCACTGGCCAACTTCTGATGCTTCACAGTTGGGGGACTGTCTGTGCTGTGGCTCCGTGCCACACTGGCTGCCCTGGTGGCCGGTGCACTCCAGATTCCGGTGACTACAGGCACCACTGGTCCTGGAGAGGTTGTGGCTGAGGTGCTAGTTCGGGACCTATGAGACGGACGGGGTGGGGGAGGTGAGGGAAAGAGGTCAAGGTTGGCCAGGAAAAGTTTCTTAGGAACACTGGGACGGGTAGCTGGAAGGGGTTTGGGAGTGGAGGAAGAGGTGGTGGTTGTAGGAGGTGTACGTTTGGTGACTTTGGGTGAAGGTGCATGCGCTGGAGGCTGTCGCGAGATGGATGGCTTTTGGGTGGGTGTGTGCCTGCGTTTGTGTATCTTGGGAGGGGGCGTCACAGACACACTGGGAGAGGACACAGGGGACGTGTGAATGGTAGTGGGGGTGGTGACTGCACGTGAGCGGGGTGTGGTGGTGGATTTGCTGGAGAGGGACGTAGTGGCTGTAGATGTAGTGCATGCATGTGTGAGTGTAGACGTCACTGGGAGGGAGGAGGGAGACGAGGAGGAGGGGGACACAGTGGAGGCAGTGGATGTTGGTGTGTCTGCATGTGTGTGATGCTTGCGTGAATGCCTGTGGGATGTGTGGTGCTTATGTTTGCCTGAGCTCCCCTTGGGTGTTGAGGTGTGTGCATGTTGGTCTGTAGGTGTGCTTGGGATAGGCTGAGGTACAGGGGATTGGGTCAGGGTGGAGGAAGTTGGAGGGGGAGGCTAGAGACGGGGACAATGGCTGCCATCAGTGCTGAGGCCAGAGTCTGAAAAGCTCGCTGAAGGGTCTCCTGACCAGAATAAATGCCCTCCAGGAATGCATTTGTTTGTTGCAACTGTCTCTCTACACCCTGGATGGCATTCAAAATGGTAGACTTCCCAACAGTGAAGGACCTGAGGAGGTCAATGGCCTCCTCACTGAGGGCAGCAGGGGTGACTGGGGCAGGGCCTGAGGTGCCTGGGGCGAAGGTGATCCCCTCCTGGGTGAGCGGGCACGGGGCAAAGGCTGAGGGGCTGCTGGGAGGGTGATACTGGTAGGGGGGGTGGCGGCTGGACCTGTAGATGCGGGGGCACAGATGTTGCCACAAGGGAGCTCCCATCAGAGGACGAGTCCGTGTCGCTGGTCTCAGCTCCTGTCCCCGCTATGGAGCTCCCCTCGCCCTCCGTCCCACTGGTGAATTCAGACTCCGTAGTGTTGCCCTCCAGGGCCATGTGGGATGCAGCTCCCTCGTGCTCCGGTGCCACTGCTCCTCTGCCTGATAATGCTAATGCACACAAGAACAGGGAGACCACAAAAAGGGTGGGGGGAAGACAGGAGAGAGACATTTTGCGTGCATGCATTACCGCTACCGTTGGCGGACACGTCAGACACAGAAGTCCCCTGTACTACGCCGTGCTCTTGGGCTCCACTGTTCAATTCCTGGGAAATGGCCTACAAGGCTATGGACGACATCTGCACACATAGATGACACAGGGGCATGACTAGGTGTACTTGGCACTCTACAGAGTGGGCTGGGATGCCACATGGCCTGCCTTACGGAGGGGCCTTGCCTACGGAACTCGCCCTGGCCTAGGGAAACCCACAGCTCACCTCCCCACCCAGACACCTCCACTGCGCGCAAAGTCAGCAAAATGAGAGTGTACTCACCCCCTTGTGTCTGCTGTGATGCCCTCAAGCACCCAACCAACTCCGGGTAGGCCACCACCAGGATCCGGAACATCAGGGGGGTCATGGTGCGACGGGCACCCATCCCACGTTGGGAGGTCATCAACAGCTGAGCCTCTGCCGTCTTCTTGCTCCAGCGGCGAATGTCCTCCCATCTTTTCCAGCAGTTGGTGCTCCGTCTGTAGTAGACCCCCAGGGTCCGGACGTCCTTTGGCGATGGCACTCCAAATATCTTTTTTCTGGTGGGCGCTGACCTACATGAAATGTACAGGGGAAAAAGAGAAGTTATTACCAACTGCACTGTCAAAGTGATTGGCCCCCATCCCTATCCTTGCCATGTGGCACATGCATTCACCGTCTTTCATGCACGCAGCACTCTCCCCCCTTCCTTCTTACATCCAGCCCTCTCCACACAGTCATAGTCCATACAACATGCTCCCAGTGTACATACCCGTTTGTCTGGAGGACCGTAGAGTAGCGTGTACTGGGGGAGGACCCCATCCGCGAGCTTCTCCAACTCCTCAGATGTGAAGGCAGGGGCCCTTTCCCCAGACACTCGAGACTTTGTCTCTTCCAGACTGAGGTCACAGCAGCACTTGCAGTGTAGGTCCTCTCCTGTCGAAGATCAGGTATCGAGTGATTCAACAGGTAGAAAATGGCGGTCACGTCCGCGGCGGTGCGTACCGTCACCGCCCGCGAACATCGTCATTGGCTCCTGGCACCCATAGGGTCCAATGTTAACCAATGCAGCATTCCGCCGCGGTCTTCGACCGCCCACCGCAACGGTGTACAACGCCAGAGCAGTTACCTCACATCCCACTGTCCCACTTTAGAGGTCAGGCAGCCGCCATTTCAGGGGCCCACATGGCTTCATTTCCAACTGTGTCACAGATACCTAGGCCTACACTCAACACACATACAGGCCACCTTTTGTGTATGATTGGTGTTCTGTGTAAACTGTGGGTACGTACCTCTGAGTTGTTTGACTCTGTGCTCGCTGTTGTCCTTCATAGGCACCGTCTGCTGGGACATGTGAGGAGATGGCGGCATCCTCCTGTGTACCGACCGTTGGTGGACCTGTCGACAATGGAGGAGCGACATGTCATAATCACATACAGGCTTGACCGTGCCACAATCCAGGAACTGTGTACCCAGTTGGAGCCAGACCTGATGTCAGCAATCCGCCATCCCACAGGAATCCCCCTTCAAGTGCAGGTTCTGTCAGTGCTCCATTTCCTTGCAAGTGGATCATTTCAAACAACAGTGGCCATAGCATCAGGGATGTCCCAGCCTATGTTTTCCAACGTATTGTCCAGAGTGTTGTCTGCCCTTCTGAAACACATGCGGAGCTACATTGTTTTCCTTCAGGTGGAGGATTTGCCTACAGTGAAAGGTGATTTCTATGCCCTGGGACATATCCCCAACATCATAGGTGCCATTGATGGGACCCATGTGGCTTTGGTCCCCCCGCAGGAGTGAACAGGTGTACAGAAACCGGAAGAGTTATCATTCGATGAATGTACAGATGGTATGTTTGGCAGACCAGTACATCTCCCATGTGAATGCTATGTTCCCTGGCTCAGTGCATGACGCCTACATCCTGTGGAATAGCAGCATCCCTTATGTGATGGGTCAACTCCAGAGGCACCGTGTGTGGCTATTAGGTGAGCACCTGGAAGCAAGACAGTGGGAATGGTTGTCTGGATCTCGGGTTACCCTAGAGGTTAGTGTCTGTCTAATACTTGTCCCTCGCCATTTGCAGGTGACTCTGGTTACCCCAACCTGTCATGGCTACTGACCCCAGTGAGGAATCCCAGGACAAGGGCAGAGGAACGCTACAATGAGGCACATGGGCGAACTAGGAGGGTGATCGAGCGGACCTTCGGCCTCCTGAAGGCCAGGTTCCGGTGCCTCCATAAGACAGGTGGATCCCTCTTCTACTCACCAAAAAAGGTGTGCCAGATCATCGTGGCCTGCTGTATGCTTCATAACTTGGCATTGTGACGACAGGTGCCTTTTCTGCAGGAGGATGGTCCAGATGGCAGCTGTGGAGCCTGTGGATAGTGAAGACAAGGAAGCAGAGGAAGAAGACATGATTAACAGGGACTCAGTGATCCAGCAATATTTCCAGTGAGACACAGGCAAGAGTACAGACCTGCCTACTACATGTACTTAAACACTGCCACCTATCTACTGTCTGTCCTTTTCACCCAGTGTATGGTCACTAAGTTGTCACTTTCCCTTACGATTTCACAGATGTGGGTCCCACTGTGTGACATCTGCTTTGATTCCTCATGGACTTGAGCTGTGTGACATAGGTATGTTGACATCACTATTGAAAGAGCATTTTGTCACTGTAATTGCTAATACACTATTTCGAAATCACAGACAGACTGCAGATTGTTTTGTGTTTTAAGTGTATTTATTTAAGTGCTCAATATTGGAGGGGGTGGTGAAATGGTGAGGAGTGATGGCGGGGGAAGGTCCATGGCAGAGTCCAGTCTATTAGTCTCACAGGTGCATTGCCCAAATGGGCATAGGAAGTGGAGCTGGGGCAGTTTCAGTATGGACAGGGTGACAAAGTGCGACAGTAGGATGACAATCAGGGTGGTCTCATTTCTTGGTGGGGTCTTGGCATTGTGCTCTGTCTTGTCCTGGACCTCAGGGACCATTTGCGGGGTGGTTCTCCCTCTACAGGGGGTGGGATGCTGGTGTGGTGGTCCTGTGGCGGGCGTCCTGTCTACTAGCACCGGCGGAGGTGGTGGGCAGTTCATCGTCCATGCTAGTGTCAGGTGCCCCTTGTAGTGCCACAGTGTCCCTCCTGGTGTTGAGTACTTCCTTCAGCACCCCTACAATGGTGCCCAGGGTGGAGCTGATGGTTCTGAGTTCCTCCCTGAAGCCCATATACTGTTCCTCCTGCAGGCGCTGGGTCTCCTGAAACTTGGCCAGTACCGTTGCCATCGTCTCCTGGGAGTGGTGGTTAGGCTCCCATGATGGAGAAGAGGGCCTCTTGGAGAGTGGGTTCCCTTGGCCTGTCCGTCCCCTGTCGCACAGCAGCCCTCCCAGTTCACCTGTGTTCCTGGGCCTCCGTCCCCTGGACCGTGTGCCCACTGCCACTGCCCCTAGGTCCCTGTTGTTGTTGGGGTGGTGGGTTATCCTGGGTTCCCTGTAGTGGTGGACACACAGCTGATTGACGTGTCCTGGGGACGGAGGTATGGGCCCGCTGGGTGGGTGCTGTGCTGGTGTTTCCAGAGGGGGGAAGGTCTGTGATGGCCTGTGCCAGTGTGAGGGGAACCGACTGTCCTGAGGTCCCCAATGGGCGGGGCTGGTCATCTAGATCCAGTTAGACAGAGGTGCTGTCATCACTGTGGGCCTCTTCTGTTGGTGGTGTGGACATGTGTGGACCCTCCTGTCCGGTGACGTTGGGTAAGGGTCCTGCAGGGGTATAAAAGGATGGTTATTACATCTGTGTGTATCATGGTGTGCAATGGGTGGGTGAGCGTGTACCCCAGTGCTTGCATTCCTGTGTGGGAGCTTGTGTGATGGTGGTTTAGGGGGTTGTATGGGTATGTGCAGTGGGCATGCTTTAGTGATGGGTGTCCATGCTCTGTTGTTGCATGCAGGGCTTGGTGTTGGGATGGGTGTTTTGTGATGTTGGGACCTATGTGAGGAGTTGGGGTGCTGGGGGTGAGGGTGGGGGTGTGTGATAGCATGCAGGTAGGGTGGGGGATGTAATAGTTAAGATTTGACTTACCAGCATCCATTCCTCCGCCTACTCCTGCGAAGCCCTAGGGATGCAGAATCGCCAAGACCATGTTGTTAGTTGTGGGTGAGGAGGTGGTGGTCCGCCGCCAGTCCGCTGAACCGCCAGGTGGTATCTTGAGACCACGGAACGCACCTTCCCCCATAGGTCGTTCCACCTCTTCCTGATGTCCTCCCGATTTCTTGGGTGCTGTCCCACTGCCTTGACCCTGTCCACTATTCTTCGCCATAGCTCCATCTTCCTTGCAATGGAGGTGTGCTGCACCTGTGATCCGAATAGCTGTGGCTCTACCCGGACGATTTCCTCCACCATGACCCTGAGCTCGACCTCCGAGAACCTGGGCTGTCTTTGCCGTGCCATGGGGTGGTGTAGGTGATGTGTGGGGTGGATTGTGTGGTGATCAGTGTGCTGATATGTAGTGGTGTGTTGTGTGAGGTGCGTGGAAGTTGTGTGGGTGATGGTATTGTGTGCCTTTGGATGCTGTTGTTCTTGCTGGTGGTGTCTCTCTCTGGCCTTCTTTCTGAATTTTTTGGTCGTAGGGGTTTGTGGGTGATGTGGCTGTGAGTTTTATATTGTAATGGGTGTGTGGGAGTGGTGTTGTGTATGTGTATCAGGTGTGTGTATTTAGAATTGTCCAATGTGGTAGTGTTTTGTAAATGTGTGTGTATTTTGAGCGCGGCGGTGTGTACCGCCAATGGAATACCGAGGTTGAAAGACCGCTGCGTGGATTCGTGTGTCGTGATAGTGTGGGTGTATTTCTGTTGGCGTGACGGTGTCGGTTTTGTGTTCGCCAGTTTATCACTGACCTTTGGTGTGGCGGACTTGTGTGGATGTCTGAATTTTGGCGGATTCCGAAATGTGGGTCATAATAGCTGGGGCGGTTTTCCGCGGCTGCTGCGGTGTGTTGGCGGTCTTCTGCACGGCGGTAAGCGGCTTTTACCACCAATGTTGTAATGACCGCCATAGTCTCTACTAGTTAGTGCATTACCGAAGATAAGTAACTTGTTCAGTAATCTTACAACTGAAGTTAATATCTGTCATTTCAATTCAGAGTGCTCTCACTATAAATATATATATATATATATATATATATATACCCAAAATCCACATATATATGCACATATACATACATATACATATACGTAGATATATATGTATATATATATATGTATATATATATATATATATATATATATATATATATATGTATACCCAAAATCCTTCACCTAGTCCTGAAATATCTGCATCTGTATCATATTTGCCCAACTGACCTTAGTACTGCATCTCGTAATAGTGTTACCTTATTCATTTAGGAGGTCCACTGTAAGACAGTGGAGGCTAATGATGGTGTAGCGCGCCCCACTTCTGGGGATACCAGGGAACCAAAAGAAATTGCTATTGTAATTGTATTTAAATAGCACTTACTACCGCTGACAAGGAGTTGAAAAGCTTTTTGGTGAGCACTATGCTGTCCCAGGACTCAAAATGGTTCAGTGGTGGATTAGTCTAGGACAATATAAAGTGTTAATTTGGGTGGTGAACATGTGAGTCGGTTACTTGAATGCAATAGGATAAAGGAGGGATAGTGTGGGGGAATAGTCTAGAAAGTGTTATTTGGGAGATCATGGAAGTAAAATGAGGTTTGAAATGGGTCAAAGGAGGGATAGAGGAGGGAGGAGTCTAGAAAGGGTTATTAGGAAGATAGCATTGAAATGAAGGATGGGATTTTTCAAAGGAGGGATAGACGATGGAAGAGTCTAGAAAGTGTTAATTTGGGAGATCATAGTCATAAAAAGAGGTATAGGATAAATCAAAGGAGGAAAGATCCCTATTAGAGAGATAGTAGTAGTACAACAATATTTGGAATCAGTCAGAGTGGAGGTAGGGGACATATTGTGAGGGGTATAGGTTGAGTCATAGAGTAGTGCATTGGAGAAAGTTGAAGGATTTTTTTATTTCTACAGTAGGAGTAAAGTAATATATAGATGCATAACTACATAGAAAGGAATACATGTATATGGAAAATAATAAAGAGATAAAATGTATATCATATAAAGTCCCATATGTGTATATATAGATAAATAGTTAGAAACACAGACTTTCAAGTGTTGCTGTACATAAAATTAATGTATTTGTGTTTTTGTATTATTTTTTAAAATGTATGCATTTTTTGTTTATTTATTTATATTTATTTTTAATTTATATTCCCCCCCAATATATATATATATATTTTTTTTTTTTAAATTAATAATTTTGTCATAACGTTAACCAAGACGGAAATACACCTCAAATATGGGGGGCATTAATGTGTGTACAATATAACAGTGTCACTTAGAGGCCACTGGTAACAGCGGGTGGTACAGTAATAACAGCGAATCATGATACATGAAGGGAGGCGAAAACGCAAGTAATAGAGTGTAGCCGAAGAGTGGGCCCCGGCAGGTTTTCCAGTGGCAGGTCTGCAAGGCTAAAACAATCACGTCAATATCAAAACCTAAGCTCAAGAACCCAGATCTGTGGTCTCCGATGCCTGGAAATAGTTTCATAGGGGTTGTCAAATGTCCCTAGGCCTGGAGGTCTGAGGCTGAAGCACAGCATATAGTTCACTGGTAGTGTTGCAGTACATTAGGCTCTTTAACCATGCTTTGGCAGATGGCAAATGTCTACTCCCCCAAATGAGAGCGATTTTGCGCTTAGCTAACAGTAATACAATAGTGATGAATCGTAGGACACTCTTTGGTATATCCTGAATATAGACCACTAAGGCTAGCAGCGGGTCTGGTGCAAGATCACTATCAATCATTAGGGCTAGCCAGGTGAATATGAAACACCAAAAGGACTCAATATGGCTGCACGTCCATGTCATGTGTACCAAATCGGCCCCAGCAACATGGCACTTAGTGCAGCTGGAGGATCTCATGGGGTCAAGTTGTGTCAAAGTTCTAGGCGTAACATAGGCTCTGAGCAAGAATTTGTAATGTATGAGCTTGTGGCGGTGATTGAGACAAGATGTGTTTGGACATGGCAAACATACCAAATTTTATCGGTCAGGGGGTGCCTCACTTCAGATTCCCTAGTGGTCTCCAGTGTGTGAAGGGTGTGTTATGGAGTTGGAGTAGCCTCTAACAATCTTGCGGAGGACCAGAGGTAAGTTATGTGTGGGGTGGTGTACAAATAAACTGTCATCTGCATACAGTGAAAGCAGCAAAGGGCCAGGCTTAAACTGCAAACCACGATGGAGATGTTTCTCCTGGAGGTGCCACACCAGGGGGGCCATAGCAATGATCAAGAGCAATTGAGACAGGGGGCAACCCTGCCAGGTCCCCCTAGTGATGACGAACGGGGCCTTAAGCCCAGGCTACCAGTTAGAAATATAGAAGCATAATCAGTGAAATGAAACCACGCAGCATACCTTTTTTGAGGAGTGTGGCTTGCAGGAAGGGACACTCTAGAGAATCAAATGCCTTCTCCGCGTCCAACAGGGCTACGGTAGCGGGGACATGGGGGGAAATTCTATTAAGCACTGAGAATACAGTGCGCAAGTTCAAGGAAGTGGAGGACAAAACCTGATTGGATGGGGGAAATAATCTGGTCCATTAGGAGAGAGAGGTGGTTTGTGAGGATCTTAGCTAGTATATTATTATCAAAATTGAGTAGTGACAAGGGCCAGTAGGAGCCTCAGTACTGTGGGACCTTGAGGGGTTTAAGTAGCAAGGTAATAACAGCATGGAAGGGAGCATCCTGGCTTTGAGGTATTTCGTATGCATGGCAAATAGTGAGGAGCCAGATAATGCTTTAAATTCCTATAAAAGACCCCAGGGAGGCCATCCAGGCCAGGGGCCGTAGATCCATCAAGTGTGTTGATTGCACTATCTTGGAGGTCGAAATTGGCTCACTAAGAAACTGCCGCTGGGCATCAGTAAGCCCAACCATTGCTATCTTCGCAAGGTAAGGCGCCTGGTCGGTGGTGCTTCCAGCTGGACGGGAGGTGTACAGGCATGTTTAATAGCTAAGCAATGCGGCTAGGACATCTCCGTTATTAGTCACCCATGCCCCGTCAGCCAGTTGCATCTTTGGAATGAAAGATGCACCTGGGGGTGGGCAGAGCAATCTTGCCAATGTGCCAACTGGTGACTCCCCTCTCCATAATGGCAGACTCTGGCGTATTTCTCCAAGAAATGTACCTAAATCATGATATTCGGCCAGCAGGGCAGTATGTCTGTACAGCTGTGGCCTATAAAGCTGTTGGGCATCTGCTTGGTCCAGGCCTGCCAGCTCAGCCCCTATATGGGCCAGGCTACTGCATATGTCCTGCTCTACCCCAGCGTGCTTGGGAATACGTATGCCGTGAATATAGGCCTTGAAATCCTCCCAACGGGTGTTCTGTGAGGTGACTAAGCCTTCGTTGGACTCAAAATATTCTGCAACTGCGGAGTGAAGTTAATTGTGGAACAACTCGCCATGCAATGCCTTGCTTCGGAAGTGCCACTGTCGTTCTAAGCCCCCTCCAACAGGGGTACACAGTACCATCTGGACCGGGGAGTGATCAGCGAGTGTGCATATGCCAGAGGTTAAACAGAGCCCAGCCACGGAGCAAGTGTGGCAGAGATGAGTCAATAGCCAATATGCGTTCATGTATTGTGTGGTGCAAAGTTGAATGTGTATGCTGGGGTGGAAGCATGGCGAAGGCGCCGGAAACCTCAGAGCATGTAAATGTCTCAAAGGTCATGGAGGATACGCAGCGAATGTGGCTTCCCCACCGGTGCAGCAGCAGTGGTGTTCAATAGGGGGTCAAGAAGCATGATGAAATCGCTACCCAGTATGATGTGGTCGGAATCCCTGCACCCTATCAGGGACATGAGTGTCTGAAAAAAATCACGAGTATTAACATTCAGGGCGTATACGGTAACCAACAGTACTCACAGCCCTGCCAGAGAACGAGCCACCAGAACATATCTAATATGTGTATTGCTGTGCAGACTATGCATGTGTATGTGCTATAGCTCGGAAAATATCGGTGTGGGCTGCACGAGGAGGCAAATACATAGGGCTTCCCAGTGAGAAGGTACGCCTCTTGCAAGAAGGCTATATGTGTTCTGTGCTGGGTTAGATAATGAGGTACTGGTTTTCCCATGCGGGGGTTATTGAGGCCTCACCAAGATAGGAAAGTGAATTCCGCCACCAACTTCCCAGTGTCTCGTGTCACCACCATCTAATAGTATATTCAGAGCGTGTCAGCATTGTGTACATGTGATGGCCTCTACTAATGAAGGATGCAAACATACAAAAACAAACAACCCACCAACAACTGCAACCCCCCACCCACATTAGGCAGCACCAAGCCTAGAGAGTCCCAGTAGAAGTACCAAACAAAAACAAATCCCTTCAGTGTTGCCAGGGTGGTTTACACCTTGTAGGGGGTGCAACTTTGCAGCAGAGAAGCCCACTTGGTGGATGGCTTCAGAGAAGTAAAAGTAGAAATGGGTCATACATTGTCACTGGTGTTATGCACTCTGGGTATGGCAGCATGGGCAGCAGTGGGGCACTTGCATGGTATGTTCAAAACTCGACTTAGAAGGACCAAAAAAGGGGGGTGTCCAGGATTAGATGGTCATTTCAATCCAGGGGGAACAAGTCAACACTTGCCATGGAATGAAGGTCTTGGGGGGGAGCGTTCAGGTATATTGCATCAATGAGGTGATTGTTCCTTGGTGTACTATTTACAAAATGCAAGGGTTTCTGCTGGTGTGTCAAAAAAAGTGTGCCTTGCCATTAACATCCGCCTGGAGACGGGCTGGGTAAAGCATTCTGTAGTGCAATCCTAGCTTCCCCAGCATTGATTTGGTGTTGGAAAATTTACAGCATGCCTCCTGAACCACCATCTTGAAGTCTGCGAAGAGGGAGATTGCTGATTCTTGGTATCGGAGCTGGCCCTGTTCACGTGCTAGTCTTAAGGGTGTATCACAGTCCCCAAAGTTTAAGAGCCTGGCAAGTATTGGCTGCGGTGGTGTGCCAGGAGATAGGCGCATGCCGAGAAATCTTTGAGCCTGTTCTACAACAGAGGTGGATGTAAAGCTCTGGTGGCCAAAGAGGTCTGAGAGTAAGCATTCTACAAACAGGTCAAGGTGGCCTGTGTCAGTGAATTTCACCACACCCAATATGTGGACATAGTTGAGGCGGCTGTGTGCCCCCAAATCTTCGTTCTGATAGCTCCTGATTTGAGAAGGCGTTCCAGTTTCTTCAGTCTTTTAGCCATCGTAGAGGCCCGTATTTTAGGCTGGATATGCGCTCCTCCACACCATCCAAGCGAGTGCTCTGTTGGTCCAGGCATTCCCCCATTCTGTCAAGGTGGCCAGTGAGGGTATCAAACCTGGCACCTATAGTGCGGACGTCCGCTTGGAGCTCCACCATGATGGCATCAGTGTCAGTCAATTGCCTAGTGCCAGAACCCCTGGCCAGACCGCCTCTATCGTTGGCAAGGTCCCAGGTGCATCAGTTGCTTTGGACTTTTCAAATAGTAACTTGTGCTACTTTGTCTGTGGTGGGGCCCCTGGCAGGGGGGTTCCTGGCGGCCAGGCAGGCCGGACGAAGTCAGAAGGGGGTTGTTGTTGGCACCCAGGAGGTTCTGCTCCATGTGCTGTGTGTTCGATGGTCCCAGGGCAGCAAGTAGCCCCAAGCCGGCAACAGCAAGGGGAAGGGACGTGGGTGAGACCAGCGGTGCTGAGCGAGTATAGGTTTATACTGCCATGTCTGGCCCAGAAAGTCTCCGTGGCAGATGCTGCAGCTAGAAAGGGAGCCAGGAGAGGTAAGTCCGGCAAACCCAGGTTGCAGCAGTGAGGCAAGAACAATATGCCCTTTGGGCAGGCTCAGGGTTGGAACTGCAGGGTAACTGCTGTTCGAAGCGCAATAACAGTAGCAGGAGTCTTAGTGCAGGCAAGTCAGGCGGGCTCAGGTCATGGAGGCTAGATGAAGCCAGTAAGCTCTCATGGCAGGCTCTGGGTTGCAACTGCAAGGCAGCCCCCACCCGAAGCGTGGCAGGAGTTACCAATTTCCTACCAGTATCTGTTGGGTGCAGTTCACTGTGTCGCCAGCGTCCTCAGTCGGGTGAGCAGGAGAGTCGGAACGCTCATCTGAGCCACATCAGACAGTCTTAGCAGTTTCGGTGGCATGTCCGGTCCCGGCTCGCAAGGTAACTTGGAGCCTAATTGCAGTACAGAGCCCGCTCTGGTCAGCATGAGTGTAGGCACCGAGGTGCCATGCAGGATGTTTGAGCAACCCAGGCAGCCCTGCGAGGCCTGGTGGCCTCGTACCTTAGGCTCACCTGTGGCCCATGTCACTGCAAGGACTCTGAGGTGGGGACTGGGTTGCCATGAACCCAGCTCAATTAGGTGTCGCAAAGGCGCTCAGTCACACCCAACTCCTACACATCCGGCCATCGATAATGGGGGAGTGAGAAGGAGCTCCCCGGATGCATAGGGATTGTATCTTGGTCTGTTCCCGCTGTGACAGGACCAAGTTCACAAGAGCTTCACCGCCATGTGGTCATCTTGGTTGCCAGTGTTGCCAGCTCCATTCACCAGTACTTCAATAGTGAAGCACTTCTAGATACAATTGCTATCATTATATCTACACATTGTGAAAGATAAAATAAATTAAGTAGAGACCTATAAGCATATAGTCAAATAACTGATAAGCAAACTATGCAGTGACCTATATACATGTTAAGCTAAATAATATATGTGGAGTGTAATAACTTTTGTGTTTTAATGCTTTTGGGGATTCTGGTCATATCCCCACCACTGCACCAGCACAAAGAGCGCGCTGTTTTCCTTGACCAGTTTGCTTTGAAAAAAAAAAATATATATATATATATATATACATATATATATATTTACAATAAGTATTATAAACATTTTTAAACAGACTTATAAGAATATTTCTATATTTGTAAACCATAAGTAGGATAAATAATTGTACAAAGAATTGCACATATCTAAACATATAAATTTAATAAAATTATACATGTTTCTATAGACAGGTATATGCTGTACATTTGTGTTTAGAATATCGTGGTCATGTAGGAAAGAGCCAACTCTTGAGTAGCTGCTTGAACAGAGAAAAATGTACCACCCATGGTATTTTTATTGTATGCTGGTGTTTTGAGGTCATCTGGAGTGGAGGTTTCTTTGTTGTATGTATTTGGTTATTTTATTCCTGATGAAAAGTGGTCCTTTTCCATGTGTCGCTTTGTGGGTGGTACAAAGCAGCTTAAAGGTCTGGCAACCGGTAAAAAATGTAGGGCCATTAAGGTATTGGAGATGTAGGTTTAGGAGTCATTTGGCAGCAGAGTTCTGAATTTGTTGTAGTCTTTTTCATAGTTTGTAAAGATGGTCCATGGTAGAAGCCTTTCGATTAATTAAGTTAAGACAGTACAAGAGAGATAGTAGCTTGGACCTTGTGTGGAATTCGTAGGTGGGGAAGATGCCTTGCTGGGTTTTCATAGTAATGAAGCTTGATCTTAATAACTTGCCTCCTTAGGCATTCATTGAAAGCTTGGAGTTCATGGTAATTCAGTTGCATCAGTTTTTAGTGAACCCCTCACCTAACTTCTAATTAGCATTGGCATGTTGGGCTTCATGCAAAATAATTTCGTAACACCAATTTGGAAAACATCTAAGTATGGCTCCTGTCAAAAGGAAGCAGTTGGTACCTAGAAAGGAAAAGCAAACAGACAATCACAATTTCATTGTCATATAGTTACCCTCCAAGTTTGGTCAGCACTCAAGCTCTGTCTTCGCCTTCAGGACATCAGTCGAATCGCCATCAGTAATTCAGCTCCGGGGACAAGGGGCACTTCCCTCATAAGGAGGTAAAGTGTAAAGGGAAATCTAAGGACAAGTATGGTTCTAGATAAGTCAGCCAGTCACTAATAAAAGTGACAAAGTTTCTGGATCATAAAATATAGCATCAGCATCTCCCCCTCTCCTAGTCTCCTAATCCCTAATTCTAATTTACTTCCTGGTGACAGGGGTTTTTATCCCCTTTTCGTTGTACATTCCCCTAAAATTTGGCTGGACAAAGGTTGCACCCCACTATCTTTAGCCAATCAAAAACACATTATGTCATTAAATCTTTCACCCCGCATTAGTTCTCAGGCAGTTTATTGGTTCAGATGATTGACGTCTTCAAAGGTAGAATGTCCGGTATGATTTCATCCTTTTGTAATTCTTTGCACATCTTCAGTCAGTAGCTCCATTGTCTGTACCGGTTTGGTCGACCTTGTATTTAACATTAGTCTACACTGTTGCATTTAGCTATTACATTTCTACAAGATATATGAATTTCATGGGAACGGATCTACTATAGTTACATTCAGCTTCTAGTTTTTGGAAAAACAAGAGTTCATGTCCTTTAGCAAGTCAGCACACTGCACGTTAGAAAAAATACATTTAATATGAGAGTCAGGCAGCTAGGCCTCGACTCATGCTAACTAAGGCCTACGAGATTTATTAACAAAAAAACTTTAATAACATATTCATTAATAATTAGTATAAAACTATTCAAATGCAATATTTAATAAACATTAGTCATTTTCATTAGACCCCATATACATTGACGGCCATTCCCCGTGGTCACATTTCAAGTGCACGTTTTAGCACAGTTAATACAGTTTCTATGCGGCATTATTATACATTAGTTCATAAACATTTCATGTTAATATAGATTATATAAGCTACGCTCTTTCAGCAGCTTTCTGATTTTTGTTGTTGTGGTGCCAGCATAGGCTGCGTTGCCGTAGTCTAGCTTGCTTGTGACTAAGGCATGGTCTTTTGGAGTTGGCGGAGGGTGTGTCAGCAGGAGGAGGTGACAGTGTTTACCTGTCGGGTCATCGTGGATGATTCCTAGGTCACGGGCATGGTCAGTTGGAGAAGGTGGGGCACTGAGAGATGTGGGCCACCAAGAGTCATCCCAGGTAGATCTTGTCCGAAGTTGAACTTGAGGCAGCTCTCTCTCATCCAGGAGGCGACGGCTTCCATTTCTGTGTGGAAGTTCTTCTTGGCCTCGTCCAGTTTTTCAGTGAGTGATAAAATGAGTTGTGTGTCATCGGCGTATGACTCAATGTTTATTCTGTAGCCTCTGACGATTGCTGCAAGTGGGGCCATGTATATGTTGAATAGTGTTGGACTCAGGGAGGATTCCTGAGGAACTCCACAGCTGACTTCTGTAGGTTTGGATGTGTATGGTGGGATCCTGACTCTCTGTGTTCTTCTGGAGTTGAAGGAGTGGATCCATTGAGGGCTTTTCTGTGGATTCCTGCGTCGTGGAGTCTAGTGCATAAGGTGCTGTGGGAGACCATGTCGAAGGCTGCTGAGACGTCGAGGAGTATGAGTGCTGCGATGTGGCCTTGGTCTAGTAGTGTGTGGATGTCATTGGTGGCTGCAAGAATAGCTGTCTCCTTTCAGTGGTTTCTGAAGAAAAGAATGGGAACTCTTGGTTTTGCACTGGACTCAAAACTTGCAAATAAAGAAGCAGACAGTATTTCTTGTCACCTGCTTGCAAGAATACTTGTCTACTGACTCTTTCTGTACAAGCTATCTTTAACTGTACAAGCCACATTTAGTTAATTTTTATTTCATGCCTACTCCACTACAGAGTGTTACAGAGGCTTACTTAGGAATTGGCACACAAATTCTGTGAAACAAAGATAGAGTTCCGATAGCGATTGCAGAAAGCTGAAGCCAGCAATGGCAGTCTCATTTGTAGGTCAGTTTCAGTGATAACAGTGGAGTGGGGAGTGGTGTTTGTGTTTTCTTGTTACAGAGTGCCTGTAAATTAAAGCTGCCCAGGAATAGAGTTGGAGCTGCTGATTAAGTGTGTAGAATTGATTTTGGGATACTTTGCCATCATGTTAAGGCCAATGACAAGGTCAGGTGCTCCATCCTCCTTCGAAAGGACAATATGTCGGCAGTGAGATACATCAACTACTTGGAGGGGCATCAATTTTAAGATTCCTGGTGGAGCTGCCTAAAGAGCTCATGCATTACCAAAGAGATCATCAGATTTCACTGTCAGTGGAACACCTCTCAAGGTCACCAAACAAGGAGGTGAACTCATCGCTGCCAAACAGACTTCAGCAACAAATGGAGGATGGGTATGATGGTATTCCTGGCTGAGGCAATGAGATGTGGTCCCTGCAACTTGGACCTTTTTAGATGCCATCTGAATGCTCAACTTTGAGATTCCACAGGTGGTGGACAGAGGTGGTGAAAACAGATGTGTTCCTTCAGGTTTGGGGGTCTGTTGGTGGATGACAAGTTCCCAATGTTTGCAATGGCGATGAGGGCAACAGATCACATCTAAAAGCAGTCTGTGCATCTGATTTTAGTGAAGCAATTGCAAGCTTTGTTTCAGTTCTTCTAGAACTTTCTTGGGATTATCCGATCCCTCTACACCAGAGTTGGATTCTAACAAAACCTTAGATGAAACTTACACTTGCTGTTACTCGTCCATTCCCAGTCCCTGATGACATGGAGAATTTCAGGGAGCATTGGCATGGATCACAAATTGCATGTCCAGCTGCAAAGTTTTTCCAATCAAGCTTGGACACAGGGACTCAAAAGAGAGATTGTTCAAGCCTGGTCGAAATGGGCTCCTTGGTGCCTGAGAAGGGACATGGATCTCCTTGGGATTCTTATGTCAAACATTCTGGATTTCCTGGGGAATCGTGCTGATGATGGAATGGCATACAGGTTGATGAATTTGATTACATCAGCAATTTCTGCAGGACCTCATAGGTTGGACAGCTCCTGGCTGAGGATGTAGGTCACTTAAGAGTGCCAGTGTACCTTGAGCCCAGGTATTCCCAGCTTTGAGATGTGAATAACGCCCTCAACCTTTTCTGTAGATGGCCTTAAATCTCCTAGAAAGATGGAGATTGATGCCAGCAGAATTGTCTATGTTGTACTTCATTTCCCATAAGTGGGCCTCACATGTTCAGGCACTGGATTTGTGGGCACTACACCTTTCATATAGGATGCCTATGCTACAGTGGGTTACAGTGGGTCATGTTCACCATAGTTCAACACCACTGTGGTTTCCTAACTCAGTATTTGAAGGAAACCTAGGTTGTGCACAATGAGGTGCCTGTGAGTGTAAGAAGATATGACTATGAAGAGCAGGATAGAGGAGTAAGGCAGTTATTGATTTCAGTTAGGAAACCCCTTATTACCAGTTTATTGACCTAACTTGGCCCCAGTATGTATTGTGAATGGTGCAGGGGGCTGATATTGGTTCAGAGGCATTTGGCATCACATGTTGGTTTGTAGACTAGAGGACAGTTACAGGTCAGCTGTCTGGTCTTTGAATTCTACATTCACGAAGCTCTATTTTAAGTCTATTCAACATTCAGTATCATAAGTGGTAAGCTTTCAAAGAACATAATCATTGGCTCTGGTCCTGACAGATACTGTAACATTCCCTAGAAATAGTGAAATAAAGTTAAAATTCCATTAAGGACACTGAGGCAAAGATTATCCGACACTGTTGCACTTTTGTCTCCTGTGCTACATCCCAACCAATTTGGGGTTGTTTGAATACTGAGAGGCTCTTTTACTATTTTGTCTAATCATATTACATTTCAGGAGCTGATGTCATGTTTAACAGTTTTAGATTAAGGCTTATGATATCATCCATTGTAGTTGTTATGAGGACTTCTTTGGATCACATGTGCTTTTGGTAAAGTGATGAATGGTTCTTTTCCACAGCGATAGAGCACAAACAAGAACAATTCGAATCTGTATGTATATGTCAAGTAGGACTGTGATGCAAAGAATAAGGAGAGCTCAAAGGTACATAAACATTTTACAGGAGTTGTATGGCAATGGATGTTAAGATCAAATGGTTACTGTTTCGGAACATCCTGCTTATTTGTAGTGCTCATGGTAGTTGTAGTTTTCAAATATATACCGACTGCTGAGTAACAGAACTAGGAAGGTTAAACATAATCCTTGCTTCCATGTCCTTAATATAATTTTCACCCTTTTTCATGACAGCAAGGAAATTGTACATTCATCTCCAACAAATGTGTTTCTTGAGACATTGCTTGACAAATAAACCCCATGAGTAAACTTGCTCCATACAATCTGATCATCTTTTTCCTCTATATCTGCTGTTTGTACCAACCTATACGATTTAGAATTCAAGAAGGAATATCCTCCTGCCGCCTTAAATCAATAGCAATAACACAAGTTGAAGTACAAATTCGAAACTGAGATCAAGATGGCTACACTTGATCAGGGTCATGGACTTCCAGTGCTGCCTTTAGTCTGTGCAGCCTGGACCATGAGATTAGCAAAGCAAGAACATTCTGAAGGGCAATGGCTGGAAGTTACTTCTGTGGCTGCTTACTGCACATTGAGGCTGCAAATCAAAATTGTAGTCATTGAATAGCACTGCATCTCAGTACAGATTACTGTTAACACATGATGATAAGCCCCACTCCTGATGGTGAGAGGAGTTTTTGTTCCAACAGATCCAGAGGTAATGAATCAGAAGAGAGCCAGGAGCACATTTTGGGACAAAGCACATAAGCACTACGATGTTAATTAGCGCAGTGTAAGGGCTTTTGTGGTTGCGGCAAGATGTGATTAGACTAATTAAATGTATAATGATATATTTCGAAAGATGTTAATGGAAAACAAAGGACAGAATACCAACACAATCTTCTCTGTTCAAATCGTAGGATGGTAGGTGCCTGGAGGTGCCAGCTTTGTCTTTTTTTCTACTTACTGAGTGGTACACAGCACACATGCCTCTAAACTATTTCCTAGCGAGTCGTGATTACATGCACACTTTCAGTGAAGTTACAAACCTTGGCAAGATTTACACTAATGGTTCTAATGATCCATCTTCAACTGGAGATTAGAAGTGAGAGAGCTGTGTTTCAGAATGTTAACTAGCAGTGTCCAGCCAAATTACTACATAGCACAGAGAGGTTACATTAGAAAGTAAATTCGAAGTTTCTTTCAAGAGAATAGGGGCGGGTGGAGGTGAAGAGGAGAAGCAACACTGAATTAACTGGATAACCTTTTGAGCATTTTTAAATTGCTACTTACAAAACGTTAATTGTCCAATAGAGCCAGAATTAAGAAAGAAGGCCTAACGTAAACGTTTGCATGCAGAGAAACAATGGTGGTTCCATGAAAGTTTGAACATGGGGAAAAACAAGATGTACAGAACAAGAACTAAATGGTGAAGATATTGACCTGATTAATATGGAACAAAGGAACTGACCGAACACCTGTCAGCAGGCTATGTAGTACAACTACGTTTATGCTAAAAATGGATACATTTCAGGCTACTTATTCCCCAATTAAAAAGGCAGAGGCAATGAGAGGAATATTGGATGAGATAGATGACCATAAGGCATGCCTGGAGAGCCCTTTCAAGAGCAAGAGCTAAAGACTGTTATGTCGATTTGTAGAGCGCACTAATACCGCACTCACTCGTGAGGGTGTCGAGGACTTCACTAACAGGGATATCTCCATAACGGAATGCCAAAAGAGGCGCGCAAGGATTGTTTTGTAAATAAAGATGGCAAACTTTACAAGTGATATGGTGCCAAGGCCCAAAACTAATTCACAGCTGCATATTCCAGTATTTCACGTTTTCGGCCACCCTCGTCGTGGCGACAAGACGCACTGCACACCCATCCAAGTACGTGAAAATCTGTGCAGATAAATTGTGTCTAATAAAGCACAAACTGATGCAAATATTGAACCCGGAAAAGGCGAGAGTTTTCCGGAAGTGCATGTATCTGGCATTTCAGTCCCAGCCATTCCTCGCTGGACATATGAAATACAAAATCACTGGCTCATAAACCAAGGCTATTCTCATTTTAAGGGATTGTAGGAATATTAAGTTTATTACAAATTCAAGTTGTATATCTTCTTCTAGGTGACATTTGAGAAACTGATTAAAAAGTTACTGAAGGTTTTGTTTTACATTTTTTTTAAAACAGATAGGTAATTGTAAATATCTAAAATATATACTCTATACTTATATATTGTTATTATACCACCCTAAATCAGAGAAGGTGGGCTTCATCCTGCAGCCTTAGTATTTCTGGAAACTATTCTTCTCCCATTCAGGCAAATCTAGGCTAAGTTCATCGGCATAAGAGGAACACATTTCTCTAACCAATTGCTCTTAAATTCTCATACGACCATCTATAAGTCTGACACAGGGCCTAGAGGGTGAGAAATCTGTTTTTAATGGGATTTTAATTTCTGTTCCAAGGCCATATAAATCACTCTCCCCAACCAATCCTTCTAAGATTCAAGTTCTATATTGAACTTAAAAAATCATGACTCACCAAGCTTATAGTATCTTTGTCATAAGGCTCAATCTCTTAGGTTAGGTATTTTTTTACAGTTGTTTTTATATATAATGACAATCTCTATGAGGAAATGTATTAAAAAAAAGATATACCAATTTTACCCTTTTAAATTAATACGGTGATATACCAACTAGCAGCAAGTAAGTCACCAGGCAGTGATGGTTTTCCCTTAGAATTCTTTGAAACCCTTAACTCTACCCTTTCACAAAAATCCTGTAAAATATAGGCTGCCACCGGGATGCTGACCAGCTTACAGGTCCCTCAATGGAGGTGATCCTGGCTATGTCCTGAGGTGGTGTTTGCTTAAGCACGGCCTCCTACTGCCTCCTATTGCCCATTATCCATCTTAAATCTAGACTGAAAAATTCTGGGGAATGTCCTATCCAATAGGATATATACTGTTTTCTCACAGTTGGTCTATCCCGATCACAGTGGTTTTGTCCTGTTAGAAATAATTCCTCCAACATTTGTAGAATTTTTGTTGTGGTGGATTGCATCCTAACCAACAAGGATGCGGTGGTGACTTCTATTGACATGGAAATGGCATTTGATAAGTAAAGATGGAGTTACTTATTTCTGTTGTTTCTGCTGTTGGATTAAATTACGTTTGGAAAGAAGACATTAAAATAGCTCTACTTCCTTTACACATGCCTTACTGCCTAGGTTTAAACAGGAATCGTGATCTCTGGACTTTCTTTGGTTCGAAAGGGCACCAGGAAAGGTTGTCCCTTGTTGCCACTATTATTACCTCTAGCTACGGAGCCCCTGGCGAACCATATTTAGTAAAACTGATGGGGTGTAATACTAGGGGAAAAAGGCGCTCAAGATATAAGTTGGCCGAAGTATAATAACTATGGGGTGCCTACACAAGGGAAAACACCCACCCCTTCAAGGTTTAAACTAAGCCCAACAATTGTGAAGCAGTGTGAGGCCCCCCTCCCAATATTAACCATACCCATACAGAGGCAAGATGTATTGGCTTGGCTGTACTAGGTGAAACACATCTTATCTAATTATATACAGATATAATATATCTATATCTGAGACATTCAAATAGGTCATTCAAGAGTACTGAGCAAACTTAAGAACCCAAGCACTGTCTCTGAGCTGACACTTAACATTAGAATATCCTTAATTTTCCCACTATTTGAGTTAACCCTTTAGGACAGCCATGCAGAGCTAAGTTGAGGTCTATCACCCAAACCTTTATATACCCTCATCTCCATTTGGTCTGGTGCCGCTTTCGAAGATGGTAATCCTTCCACATATGCTATACCTCTTTGTGAACATATAATTTGTTCTTATTTCAAGGATACGAATATAATATTAACGGACCCGACATGAGGAAATGGAAGACGTAGAATCGCTCTCTCCAAGTTGTATTTGCCACTGGAAGAGGGTGGCCTGGGTGCCCTATTATACGGCATATTATCTGGCTGTGCAGCTGCAATGCGTGGTAGCCTTGTTGGGTTCTGTGGCGTCCCATGAAGTGTTGTACATAAAAGTGTCACTAGGCAAAAATAACCTTTGCAGAGTATATGACTGATAATAAAGCAAGCTCTGTGACAATTTCAGTATTGCTAAACATTGCTGGAATACATACTCAAAGCCATACATCGGATATTATATACACAAGGGCTTCCCCTCATGTCTCATGCCTAAATTTAACATTATTACATAAATATCCAATTGCATGTCATGGACCAGGGCGCCGGTGCCCCAACGTAGGCTATCTTTATGATTATGGAACTCTCTTTGTGATTGGCAGACTTGAATACAAACCGCACCAAGAACAGTTTATAACACATGCTGCTCTACACAGTGTAGCAATGAACACAAGGGCATGCAGCAAATTTGCACCTTAACTCAGCAGGATCCTGCAAAACCTACTGACATGGGGGCGAGCTCGCCTTATGATAACTCGTTTGCATACCAACCTATGTAATGCACTAAGGGGAAACCACTTATTGGAAAGCTTTGCCTTGGACTGGTTGGCCTAAATGGGAGCTGGTTTTAGGCAAAGTCCTTTTGGAAGCAGTATGGCACATTCCCCTCAGACATACACTGAAAGTATCCAGAAACACAAGATTCAATTTAATTAATCAAATTGCACATATCTCAAACCACAAAAGTTGCATGGTAAGTTCCCAGCAGTAACCAAACGTATGCTGTAGATTGAACTTGGGCACTACTTTTTATCATACGGTCTGGTCTTGCCAGGTGCTAAATAAGTTTAGGGACAAGACAGCAGACTATGTCACTGGTCGCACAGGTCAGCATCTTCATACTTCTAAAATATACTTTTAGAAATTTGGTTGTTGATTGACTGGGGTGTGAGCCGTGGTCAATAAGCAACCACAATCCTAGTCAGGGTAAGGCACACGCAAACCTCAGTTAACCCATACTTACCCTTTGGTAGCTTGGCACAGAGCAGTCAGGCTTAACAAAGATGCAATGTGTAAAGTATTTGTGCAAGATTAAAAGCAGTAAAACAATGAAAACACCACACAAAACGATCCCACACCAGGCTAGAAAAACAGATATGAATTGAATAAATAAAACAGGCCCAAAACAACAAAAATCAATAAATAGAACTGGAGATATTGAATTTAAAAGTTTTAAGTAAAAATAGGGCCAACAATTAAGAAGCACTATTGGGAATAGCTAGTCGCACTGAACCAGGACAAAGTCAAAAGTTCAGGCAACCCCGATGGAGCGTAGGCCAGCTACAGGGACCCAGTTAGGCCCGCTGAGCCAAAGTACCTTAAATCCTGGTTGCAGAGCGTTGCGTGGATCTATGTTAAAGATTCGTTTAACAGCTGAGGTGATGTATCAGTTCAGAGATGCCGCAAGGCTGCATTGCAAGGTCCTGTTGCGCCGACGTCGAGGATCCTGTCGACGTGGCTTGCGAGGCAAAGGCCAGTGTCGAGGATGTGTTGCGCAGTCAAGACGATGCAATGGCTCTAATGAGCGGTGAAGCTGCGATGTGGAGTTTTGTCATGAAGGCTGCGTCAACAGGAGATGCGAGGAGCTTGTGCAGGAAAAACTGTCATATAGTGGCAGTTCCGAGGGCAGTGTGTTGAACCTAAGATGCTGAATGTGGCGGCAATGTGAGTCCTTTGCGATGGGTCCAATCCATACAGCAGCCCGGAATGTGTTGGTTCTGCTCGGTGATGCGGCGCTCAGCAGAGGATATGTTGGTTCTGCTAAGAATACACCTTAAGCCTGTGGTTCCCAAACTTTTTTGACCTGCGGCTCTCTTAACCTACTGGCAGTGAAGTGATTGCTGTTCCCTGTTATGTTACTTATTTTGATAGGTGGGTCAGGATTACAATCGTAATGCTATCCTATCCACTGTAGAGCATCTTGCAATGTCAAGAACCGATTGGAAAGATACAGGGTTATCAAAGTGAACTCTTACTGCATTGTGATGTAGTGCTCTTTTTTTTTTAAAGAGGTGCAACTTTAGGTTGTTTCTGAGCAGGGTTGTGAGGCCCTGATAAATACAGGAATGTTGTTTCAGATCCTGGATTCACCGATAAAGGTCTCCAGCCTAGTTTTATTTTATTTTTTGCACTTTATTTCCTCCAGTCTGATGGTAACTGTAAGGAAATGCCTCCTTGGCATGGTTACCCCCTGATGTGTTGCCTTTGCTGATGCTAAGTTTTGATTGAAAGTGTGATGGTACCCTGCTAACCAGGCCCCAGAACCAGTGTACTTTTCCTAAACTGTACCTTTGCTTCCACAATTGGCACAGCCCTGGCACTCAGATAAGTCCCTTGAAACTGGTACCCCTAGTACCAAGGGCCTTGATGCCGGGGAAGGTCTCTAAGGGCTGCAGCATGCCTTATGCCACCATGGGGACCCCTCACTCAGCACATGCACACTGCCTCACAGCTTGTGTGTGCTGGTGGGGAGAAAATGACTACGTCGACATGGCACTCCCCTCAGAGTGCCATGCTAACCCCACACTGCCTGTGGCATAGGTAGTCACCCCTCTAGCAGGCCTTACAGCCCTAAGGCAGGGTGCACTATACCACAGGTGAGGGCATATGTGCATGAGCGCTATGCCCCTACAGTGTCTCAGAAAAACCTTAGACATTGTAAGTGCAGGGTAACCATAAGAATATATGGTCTGGGAGTTTGTCAAATACAAACTCCACAGTTCCATAATGGCTACACTGAAATCTGGGAAGTTTGGTATCAAACTTCTCAGCCCAATAAATGCACACTGATGCCAGTGTGCAATTTATTGTAACATGCACCCAGAGGGCATCTTAGAGATGCCTCCTGAATACCAATCCGACTTCTAGTGTGGGGCTGACCAGTTTCTGCCAGCCTGCCACAACCAGTCGAGTTGCTGGCCACATGGGGAGAGTGCCTTTGTCACTCTGTGGCCAGGAACAAAGCCTGCACTGGGTGGAGGTGCTTCACACATCCTCCTGCAGGAACTGTAACACCTGGCGTTGAGCCTCAAAGGCTCACCCCCTTTGTTACAGCGCCCCAGGGCATCCCAGCTAGTGGAGATGCCCACCCCTCTGGCCACTGCCCCCACTTTTGGCAGCAAGGCTGGAGGAGATAATTAGAAAAACAAGGAGGATCTTAGTTTTGGAGGATTCCCCCAATAGGATTAGGGATGTGCCCCCCTCCCCACAGGGAGGAGGCACAAAGAGGGTGTAGCCATCCTCCAGGGCAGTAGCTATTGGCTACTGCCCTCCCAGACCTAAACACCAGAACCCAGGAAATCAGATTCCTGCAACCTTAACTACAAAGAAGGACTGCTGACCTACAAGCCTGCAGAGACAACAGACGACGACAACTGCTTTGGCCCTAGCCCTACCGGCCTGTCTCCAGAGTCGAAAACCTGCAACCAGTGACGCATCCCACAGGGACCAGCGACCTCTGAAGCCTCAGAAGTCTGCCCTGACCCCCAGGACCAAGAAACTTCAGTGAGCAGCGGCTCTGCTCAAAAACAGCAACATCTTTGCAACAAAGAAGCAACTTTCCAAGAACTTACTCTTCCCGCCGGAAGCGTGAGACTTCACACTCTGCACCCGATGCCCCCGGCTCGAGATCCAGAGAACCAACACCACAGGGAGGACTCCCCTGCAACTGCGACCCCGTGAGTAGCCCGAGACGACCCCCCTGGACCCCCACAGCGACGCCTGCAGAGAGAATCCAGAGGCTCCCCCTGACCGCAACTGCCTGTAACAAGGGACCCGAAGCCTGGACCAAGCACTGCACCCGCAGCCGCCAGGACCTGAAGGAACTGAACCTCAGTGCAAGATTGACCCCCAGGCAACCCTCTGCCTAGCCCAGGTGGTGGCTGTCTCGAGAAGCCCCCCCTGTGCCTGCCTGCCCCACTAAAGTGACCCCCGGGTCCCTCCATTGTTTCCTATCTAAAACCCGACGCCTGCTTTGCACACTGCACCCAGCCGCCCCTGTGCCACTGAGGGTGTGTTTTGTGTGCCTATTTGTGTCCCCCCCCCCAGTGCTCTACAAAAAACCCCTGGTCTGCCCCCGAGGATGCGGGTACTTACCTGCTGGCAGACTGGAACCGGAGCACCCCTGTTCTCCATAGGTGCCTATGTGTTTTGGGCACCTCTTTGACCTCTGCACCTGCCCGGCCCTGAGCTGCTGGTGTGGTAACTTCGGGGTTGCCTTGAAGCCCCAATGGTGGGCTGCCTATGCCCAGGAACTGAGTCTTACTTACCTCACAATCTAACCTTTACTTACCTCCCCCTGGAAATGTTGATTTTTGCAATGTCCACTTTTAAAATAGCTTATTGCCATTTTAACAAAAACTGTATATGCTATTGCTCTAATTCAAAGTTCCTAACCTACCTGTGTGGAGTACCCATGTTATGTATTTACTTCAAATCTTGAACTTGTGGTTCTTAAAATAAATTAAGAAAATATATTTTTCTATATAGAAGCCTAATGGCCTGGAGTAAGTCTTTGAGTGTGTGTTCCTCATTTATTGCCTGTGTGTGTACAACAAATGCTTAACACTACCCTCTGATAAGCCTACTGCTCGACCACACTACCACAAAATAGAGCATTAGAATTATCTAATTTTGCCACTATCTTACCTCTAAGGGGAACCCTTGGGCTCTGTGCACACTATTTCTTACTTTGAAATAGTATATACAGAGCCAACTTCCTACACTAACATATTGGGCCTCAAAACTACGTAAAAGAGCACTATGCAAAGTCAGTTTAAAGATTTCCCAAAAAAGTATACAATTTTATGTTGCAAGCAAATTCCTTCTTTGGGCAGGCACATTCAAATCCCTAAAAAAGGTGTGTTCACTCCAAAATAGTTTGGGCCAAGCCACAGAAGAAATGTGTGTGAATCGGAGTCACAACCAGGGTTGCTGACCTACCTGAAGGGCATGTAGAGGGACAAAGGTAGGGTAACCTCTTGGTTCTCCTTAACAGAGTCAAGTAAACAACAAACTCCTTACTATCTCTACACACTACCATTAATTTTCCTCCCACGCCCAATTACTAAACAATAAAAAAAAATTACACTTGCATGTCAGGAGACACTGTATATAGTAAAGCGTTTTCAGTTTCTTGGCTGGCCTGGCTGTGACTGGAGTTGCTTTGTCTTTTATGGAGGGTGAGCATCCTTATAAAGTAAGAAAATGTGAACCCTGAATAGACAATGAGACAAGCACTAATCCTGCCTTGCTTTCTTATTGTCTTAGTTCAAATAAAAATGAAAATGTCAATTTGTTTGAGAGAATCGCTCTCACAATCACTCGTTCAGGTGTTATAGAAAAAGTTTTATGAGATTATGAATGGGACAATAGAAGTTTGTACAATTAGTATCTTTTACAGTATGTTTGTTTTGTATTTATCTTTTGCAGTTTGTCATGCCCAAAATGAGCTGATTACGCCAAATAAAATACTTTACTGGTAATTATTGGTGCAAAGACAGGGAAGAAGAGATCATCCTCAACGCGAGACAGCCAAAGTGGGTGAGGGGAAAAAAGGGAACATTTTTTAAAAGCTACATTCGTTCCTTGAAAGTATCCTGTAAAAGACCAGGCACGGCTAGCCCAGGCCAGAAAGTGATGACACTGGCTTTATACGGCTAGCAGGCAGTTCATTGATTGCCTTATAGGGAAAGGAAGGCAGTGCGAGCCTCTGAGCACCTTTCAAGAGGGCTGTCTAAGCCCTGCGCCCAGCTTCCATCCCCACATTTCTCACACATCCAACGCTGCAGCAGTTGAGGTTTCCATCTCTCTGCCGAAATGCAGGTCTGAGCAGGAACCGCTGCTGCAGGCTGGAGGGACTAGTAACATTCACTTCTGCACTCTTCAAGAATAATGCAATGCTGCCATCTAGTGGTAAATGTTAGCATTTTTATGCTTATAATGAAAACCTCAAATTTCTGTCTAGATGTCAACCAGCGCTAATTTCTTCAATTCAAAATTAAAAACCCTTGGTGCACGGCCCCTGGCTCCTTTTGATGGCGCACTGGGGCGCCACAGCACACAGATTGGGAACCACTGCCTTAGGCCCATTTCCAAGGGTCCAATCCTCTTCACCCAGGCAAGGGAACAGCAGGCAGCACAGCAAGGCACGAGTCAAGCAAGCAGCAGTCCAGCAGTATGGCAGTCCTTCAGCCGCAAAGCAGTACTTTTTCCTGGAACATATTTCACAGGTCCAGAAGTGTACTGAAGTGGTGATGTCTGAGTTCGAGTACTTATACCGAGTGGTTCCCTTGAACTGGGGGAAGACTTCAAAGACAGGCATTTGAAGTGGATAGAGGCCCTGCCCGTCCTGCCCTGGCTTGAGACTACAGGAGGGTATGCATCCCTTTGTACGGAAACGGGACACACCCTATTCAGGTGCAAGTGTGACTGGGTCCAGCTCCTCACTCCAATCCTTTCATGATGGATCATCAAGTTACACCTAACCTCCCTTTGTGTGTGGCTGTATATGGGAATACACAATACCCAGCTGAACGCACCCCAGACATGTGATCACAGACAAGGGGCAGTCACCAAATGGTACAAGTAACAAAAATGCAAACGTTTCCAAAGTGACATTTTCAGAATTGCAATCTAAAATCTGACTTCACCATAAGTTTGGATTTTAAATTCTGATTTCAGAGGCACCAAACTTGAAAAGTCTATCTCTTCAAAATTGGGACTGTGACTTTTAAAATCTAATAAGGTAATCTCAATATTATGCTATGGGAGAAATAGGCCCTGCAGTAGTGAAAAACAAATATAAGAGTTTTTCACTACCATGGCATGTAAAACCTAAAAGTACTTGTCCTGCTTTTTAAATGCATTGCACATTGCCCTCTAGGCTGTCCAGTGTCTACCCTAGAGGTGACATATATGTATTAAAAAGGAAGGTTTGGGCCTGGCAAAAGGATTATTTTTCCAGGTAAACATGGCAGTGTAAAACTGCACATACAAGCTCTGCCATGGCAGGGTGAGCCATGGTCAGACGGCTACTTAAGTGGGTGGTACGATCAGTGCCGCAGGAACCATAGTAACATTTACGCCCAAATTTATACTTTTTTTAGCGCTGCTTTTGCATAATTTTTTTAGGCAAAAGCGGCGCAAACTTGCAAAATACAATTGTATTTTGTTTGTTTGCGCCGCTTTTGCATCAAAAAGCGGCACAAATGCGGCGCTAAAAAAGTATAAATATGGGCCTTAATTTACAGTCTCTGGGCACATGTAGTGCACTTTACTAGGGAATTATAAGTAAATTAAATATGCCACTTGGAGATAAGCCAATATTACCATCACATGTGCTTCTTCTTCTGTTGAGGAAATGTCTGGATGTGGGTGTGCGATTTCTGTGAGCATTATTCCAGGTGCTCCTGCTTCTTGGCATACCACTGGAACCCAGGGTCACAACGACTCATCACAAAGTTTCATCACATTGCCAGATCCTTCCTTGGGCTGCAGCGGAGTACTTTCAGTTATTCATGCTACACTTGCTTGCAGTCCTCTTTTTCTAAGTAGCAGTCACTTTGTACAAGGGTACCTCCACCAAATGCTCTTAGCTAGCTTCTGGCCTAAGGGAGACTTAAGGCAGCTGTTCTCCTGGCTTGTTGCAGAACTTCAAGATTCTTGTTCCCTAACCTGGTGAAGGAGAGTTTGTAGTCATTGTTACCATCCCAGGAAAGCTTCTTGGCCTCTACTGCTAAGGAATCCCAGATTCCTTTTGATGAAAAATCTTTGCCACGTGCATATGCTCGTTTAGAAGATAGAGACTATGGCCCATATTTATACTTTTTTAGCGCTGCATTTGTGCCGCTTTTTGATGCAAAAGCAGCACAAAGTTACAAAATACAGATGTATTTTGTAAGTTTGTGCTGTGTTTGTGTCAAAAAATGACGCAAATGTGGCGCTTAAAAAAGTATAAATATGAGCCTATGTATTCCACAAGACCAAAAGGCAGTTCCAGGTTTTGTGTCAGCAGGAAGGTGGGTTGAAGTGGGGACTTCCTGACAGGGGAGACATTAAACAAAAACACAGAAAAGGGAGATGCATCCTCATTTAGCTATGTACCAAGTGGCTGTCAGCAATCCTTCTGAGGCAGAGTGCAGCAGGAAGGAGGCAGGGGTTTACTTCATACTTCAAAGGGACTCTCTGACTTCTACTGTCCACACTCTAGATTCTGGTACAATGCAAAGAAACTGAAGAATACTTCACATAGCTGTCTGACAAGCTCTTGATGATCTCCATCTTATGTACCACTTAGCTGCATGGAATCAAAATGGATTCCTATCTGCTGCAGCAATGCACAGAATTTACATCCTACACACATCCCAGCTGCACCTCTCCTCTTGCTCTGACCCATCTGTTCTCTCATTTTCCATCTGTTAGCCACTTTCTCTACATTCATGTCTTTTCTCTTTTGCACCTATGTCTTTTGTGCTCTGTCATTTTTCGCTTTTGTGCATTTCTCTTTCATGCATTCTCTCTTTGCATTCTTTCCCCACTCTCCCTTTTTGCATTTTCCCCATTGTGACTTTTTCTTTTGTTCCTTTTTGCATTTCTCTTTCTGCATTCTCTTGCTTGTGCCTTTCTCTCTTTGTGCATTCTTGTTTTTGCCCTATCTTGTTGGTACCTTTCCTCTTTGTGCATTCTCTGGTTTGTGCCCCCATCACGCTCCTTGCAGCCCCCCTCACTCAGGCACATTTTATCGCCACCCCGCTCCTTACCTGCTCCTCTTGTGTTACCCTCCAGCCTGTTGTTCCTGCTCATCAGAATCCCCGCCCACTATATCCCTTCATTCCTCCCCCTCCCAGGGCCCACATAATGGCAGCTGATGTGCGACCACTCAGTGGGTGTGTCCCTGGCATGCCAAAAGCACTCCAAAGGCAAGCCTGTCTGTGTGACACCCTGAAGATCGGTGGCACCTCACTTACGGGCCGTGATCAGATCGGCAGTCCGTGTTTCAGGCGGCCATTTCCACCGCGGTCCGCTTTTTGGCTACATTTTCCCTTTGGGCACTGTTTATCTCTTTTTGTTGTTTATCTCTTTTCTTCTTTTTTCTTTCTTTTTTCTTTTCCTTGCCTTAGCCATGATTCTTTTTTTCAAGAGTCTGTGTTCCTTTCCCTGCATGCTTTGCTCTCTACCTTTCTATACTATGGCTATTTTCCATTCACCTGAATGTGGTCTTTTCCAATCCAAGATGGTGTCTTCAATATTTCCTGTATTTCACTTCCAGTTTTTCAGTATATGGCTATTTTTCCATTTACCTGAACGTGGTCTTTCCCAATCCAAGATGGTGTCTTCAATATTTCCTGTATTTCACTTCCTGTTTTTCAGTCTATAAGCACAAGTTGATTTTCTGTTCCTTGATTTGCAAACACTTCCTTCGTGGTTGTGCTCCTCGCTCCCGTATCCTGTGATTTTGGATTTCTCCTGTTCTTGTCCGCCTGCAGTTTTTCCAGTTCTTTTTTGTGCTTTTGTTGTTCTTTTTCGAGGAGTCCTTGATTCTGAGGTTTTCCCCACATTGGTTTTTTTCCTTCCTGGACTCCTACTGGAAGTTACAGCCTGCTTGGTGTTTTATTATCAGCAGAACTTTGGCTGTTGGAAAGGGTCGCCCCTACCTTGGTCAATCCAGGACAAGCAAGAAACCAAGTGGTGTCCAGAGGCTGGCTGATTATAGCGGTAAGAAGCACTCAAGTCATGACAGTCTGTGCTCATCTGCAACTGGACTTCACTCAGCACCAGGAACCGTTTTCCAGCCAAACTCCACAGCGATACCCCGCAGCCCTCCTTTGCTTGCTCAGTCCAGGATACCGCTCCCACTGCTGCTGCTGAATGGCACCACACAATACTGTTTGAGCCAACTGCCAGTTCTCATGCAGCCTTACACACACACACACGTCAACCTAAAGAGATGAAGGTGGTCATTACGACCCTGGCGGATTACGTCCGCCAGGACCGCGGGACGCGGTGGCACCGCCGACAGGCCGGCGGTGCCCCGCGGGGCATTCTGACCGCGGCGGCTTAGCCGCGGTCAGAGAAGGGAAACCGGCGGTCTCCCGCCGGTTTCCCGCTGCCCCCAAGGAATCCTCCAAGCCGGCGCAGCTTGCTGCGCCGGCTTGGGGATTCCGACTCCCCCTCCCGCCATCCAGTTCCTGGCGGTTCTCCCGCCGGGAACCGGATGGCGGGAGGGGGAGTCGCGGGGCCCCTGGGGGCCCCTGCAGTGCCCATGCCAACAGCATGGGCACTGCAGGGGCCCCCGTAAGAGGGCCCCAAAATATATTTCACTGTCTGCCTTGCAGACAGTGAAATACGCGACGGGTGCAACAGCACCCGTCGCACCTTCCCACTCCGCCGGCTCTATTACGAGCCGGCATCCTCGTGGGAAGGGAGTTTTTCCCTGGGCTGGCGGGCGGTCTTTTGGAGACCGCCCGCCAGCCCAGGGAAAAACTCATAATACCCTCCGCGGTCTTCTGACTGCGGAGCGGTATTATGGAGGGCGGAATTCTGGCGGGCGGCCTCCGCCGCCCGCCGGAATCGTAATGAGGGCCGAAGTGTCCTATCCCCCACCCAACACCAGACTCCACAGCAAACCCACATGACACTCGCATGCATGCTACTCAACACACAATCACTCCACAAACATGCAGCTGAAAATAGGACCTATTGTGCAGGGACACACTGGACCGCCTCTGCATCATGGAAACCTAGCTCAGCTCCATATCAGCACACAAAATTGCTGCGGCAACCCTAGTAGGCTACAGGGCTGCAACCACAAGCTTGGGGGAGGACTCACAATCACCTTAACCTCTTTAGTGCGGGCGTCGGCCACTGGCCCATGCCCACACTACCTCCCTGGTGCAGGTCACGACCAGTGGCCAACAACAGGGAGTGGGGGTTAAAACATGTTTTTATCAAAAATACCCCGGGAGACACAGATCTTCTGTGTGTCCTCCCAAAACTTTGCCCACCCCTTTGTTATGTCAGCGCACTGCGAGGTGTGCTAACGTCACTGTTTTGTTTTCTCTATCGGAGCAGGAAGCAGCTGCAAGGGGAAAACAGCCCTAAACGGCCTTCCCGATGTTTAGGAAGGCCTCGTTTGAAAGGGGAGACTCTCCCCTTTGAAACAAGACCTTCCTTAACCTGTTTCCTGGCCCTCGATCGCAGCGCAGCATTGGACTGGGCACTAGAGGTGCTAAAGACTGTGACAATTGGTATGTGACAGGGTGAAGTGATAGTGTGTCTTTTTTTGAGTGTCTTGAAAGAATGTGCTGATTGAGGGAAGAAGCGAAAGTAAGGTGACCTTTACTGTTGCACGCATCACACACACCAACAATTTTGTGACTGTCTACAAGTGTTTTAGAGTAACAGTTTAGCAAGTAGCAGAGATGGCATCTCATTGGATGACTGCTGCCCAAGACTGAGACAGAAGATACTGAGGCAGCATCTGAGGGATAGGACAATGGCACAGACTCTGGGAGTGATTTTTCAGTCAGAGGAGTCTCATTCAATAACTCCTCTCTCAGTGATTATGAGGGAGGTGATGAGGACAGTCCTGCTGTCCCTTCACAAGTACAGTCTATGCAATGGGACAATATCAGTTTAGCCCAACCCAGAGAGCAGATGCATGCGGAGCACGGACCTCCCCAATTTAATTCAGTCCCAGATTCCACTGCCCAAATCATATTGTGGAGACATCAAAATTATCTATCACAAAACAAACTGGTTTTATAAGGCAGGCACCTGTGTTTTTGGTCCTGGGCTCGGCAACCATATAGGGAAACATACCAAACCCAGACATTTCTGGAAACTAGCCATCCAGAGGAGTCCACAGAGGTGTGACTTGTGTGGATTCCCCAAGGTTTTCTGACCTGAAATGTTGAATAAAAACTCAATTTTTTCTTGCATTTCTGTCACAAACTACAGGGATATGTTGGGATCCACAAAATTCCTACCACCCAGTGTTTCCCCACCTGTCCTGAGGGAATGCTGGGTGGAAGGACATTTGTGGCTCCTCCCAAATTCCAGAACTTTCTGTCACCGAAATGTGAGGAAAAAGTGTTTTTTGGCCAACTTTTGAGGTTTGCAAAGGATTCTGGGTAACATAACCTGGTGAGAACCCCACAAGTCACCCGATCTTGGATTCCCCTAGGTGTCTAGTTTTACAAAATGCACAGGTTTGGTAGGTTTCCTTAGGTACCGGCTGAGCTAGAGGCCAAAATCCACAGCAAGGCACTTTGCAAAAAACGGCTCTGTTTTCTTTGGGAAAATGTGATGTGTCCATGTTGTGTTTTGGGGCATCTCCTGTCACAGGCACAAGGCCTACCCACACAAGTGAGGTACCATTTTTATAGCGAGACTTGGGGGAACGCTAGGTGGAAGAAAATTCGTGGCTCCTCTGAGATTCCAGAACTTTCTGTCACCGAAATGTGAGAAAAAAGTATTTGGTTGCCAAATATTGAGGTTTGCAAAGGATTCCGGGTAACAGAACTTGGTGAGAGCCCCACAAGTCACTCCATCTTGGATTTCCCTATGTGTCTAGTTTTCAAAAATGCACAGGTTTGGTAGGTTTCCTTTGGTGCCGGCTGAGCTAGAGGCCAAAATCCACAGCTAGGCACTTTTCAAAAAACACATCAGTTTTCAGTGTAAAAATGTGATGTGTCCATGTTGCGTTTCCTGTTGCGGTCATTAGGCCTACCCACACAAGTGAGGTATCATTTTTATTGGGAGACTTGGAGGAGCACAGAATAGCAGAACAAGTGTTATTGCCCCTTGTCTTTCTCTACATTTTTTCCATCCAAATGTAAGCCACTATGTGAAAAAGACGTCTATTTGTGAAATGCCCTGCAATTCACATGCTAGTATGGGCACCCCGGGATTCAGAGATGTGAAAATAACCACTGTTTCTGAACACCTTATCTTGTGCCTATTTTGGTAATACAAAGGTTTTCTTGATACTGTTTTTCACTGTTTAAATTTCAGCAAATAAATTGCTGTATACCCGGTATAGAATGAAAACCCATTGCAAGGTGCAGCTCATTTATTGGCTCTGGGTACCTAGGGATCTTGATGAACCTACAAACCCTATATATCCTCGCAACCAGAAGGGTCCAGCAGACGTAACGGTATATTGCTTTAAAACATTTGACATTGCAGGAAAAAAGTAACAGAGTAAAACGTGGAGACAAATTGCAGTTTTTTTAGCTCAATTTCAATATTTTTTTATTTCAGCTGTAGGATCTACACAAATGACCCCTTGCTGAATTCAGAATTGTGTTTACTTTTCAGAAATGTTTAGCTTTCCGGGTTCCAGCATTAGTTTCACACCCATTACTGTCACTAACTGAAAGGCGGCTGAAAGCACAAAAATTTGTAAAAATGGGGTATGTCCCAGTAAAATGCAAAAATTGAGATTAAAAATGTGGTTTTCTGATTCAAGTATGCCTGTTCCTGAAAGCTGGGAAGATGGTGATTTTAGCACTACAAATCCTTTGTTGGTGCCATTTTTAGGGAAAAAAAACCACAAGCCTTCTTCGACAGCCCTTTTTCCCTTTTTTAAAACAAATACAATTTTCACTGTATTTTGACTAATTTATTGGTCTCTTCCAGGAGAACCCACAAACTCTGGGTATCTTTAGAATCCCTAGGATGTTGGAAAAGAAGGACACAAATTTGGCGTGGATAGCTTTTGTGGACAAAAAGGTATGAAGGCCTAAGTGCACACTACCCCAAACAGCCAAAAAAGGGCTCAGCACAGGGTGGGGAGGATTCCATCAAATGCTCAACCTCAGCAGAAACTGACACCCCATTCATGGAACACAACCACTTCAAACCACAAATCTACACTAACTTCGCCCTGAATGGAACCCTTGCCTACTAACCACTCAGACCGTGAGCCACCTTCTCCAACCTGATCACCGATTTTGTCACCTCACTCACCATCGAATCCAGAACCTAAATACTGCTTGGCAACCTCAAATGCTACCTGGAAGACAGAACCAACCTCTACTCCACAGCACTCCTCAAAAGCCTCAACAACATCAGTCTCACCCAGCTTGTCTCAGAACCCAAACACAGCACAGGATATAAGCTGGGCATCATCTTCACCACCAATCACAGCATCAAATACAACACCACCATGTCACTCACATGGCCCGACCAACCCATCATCCAGTTACAGATCAACACACCGCAAGTCAACACACCCACCACTACCAGCATACTGTGCTGCAACTGGGGCAAAAGCTCTGAAACAGGCCGGCTCAGCGCCCCCATCATGGATCAACCTCAACCCACGAACAAAATCAACAAGGATATCATAAAACTCAACAACTGGATCAGGAACTGTGCAGACTCCCTCACATCCATCAAACCTAACAAGCAAAGAAGATCCAACAAACAAGTCAGCAGGTCCACAGAGGACCTCTGAGAAGTAAAACATTTCTATAACTAGTGCAAGACAGAAAATGGAGAACCAGACACAAAATCTGATGGATCAATCTTCATGGCTGCTCTCAGGCACTACCCCAAGCAACTATGAGAAGGCAAGAAATGTGCAGAAGCCAAATGCATCAAAGGAAGCTCTAACTGTTGCAAGGAGATCTTCTCCATGCCTTCCGCAATTATCAACATTGTCACTCCCTCCTAAGAACTCTGCAATGACCTATCAAACGTCTTTCACAGCAAAATCACTAACATGTACAGCAACTTCCCACACCAACTGGACCTGAGCAACCTCATTGCCAGTCTACTCACTACCACCAGAGACAACCATCTGACCAAATGGACAACCCTCATCAGAGACAACACAGCAACAATCATGAAGACCATCCACTCAGGGCTACCACGGACCTGTGCCCTCACCACATCTACAAACTGGGGCTGTCTTCTATAAATCCCGGTCCTCTCCCATATCATTAACACTTCCTTTGGGTCAGCCACATTTTCTGATGACTGGAAACATGACGAAATCAACGCCCTTCTCAACAAAACATCAGTTGACCCAAACCAACTATGCAACTACCGTCCAATATTCCTACTCCCGTACTTAGCCAAAGTGAAGGAGATGACCGTCAACAATCAACTCTCAACCCACCTCAAGCTTCACCACCTGCTGGACAATACTCAATCAGGTTTTAGAAAGAATCACAGCACCGAAACAACACTCATTGTAGACACTGACAACATCAGGACCATCCTAGACCATGGAAGAAACAGCAGCCCACATCCTTCACAACATAGGCACACAAGGACCTGCACTCCATTGGATCTACCCCTTCCACACGGAAAGAATCCAAAGAGTTTGAATGTCACCATTCACATCAGAGTCCAAGAGACTGATCTGCTGAGTCCCCCAGGGATCATTCCTCACGTCCACCCTGTTCAACATCTATATGAATCATATGAATCCAAGGCATTTCCATCATCTCATATTCAGAGGACACCCAACTCACCCTCTCCCTGATGGATTATACACCCACCTCAAGAACCAACTTCATAAATTAGATGACCATGGTATCATACCCGATGAGAAGAAACTGCCTGCGGCTCAACCACAATAAGACAGAAGTGCTGCTCTTCAGAAACAAGATCTCCCCACTGGGACTCTGCATGGTGGCCATCGGAGCTAGGACCAACACTAACTTCCTCTTACCAACGACAGAAGCAAATGGATCATCCTAGACAACAAACTCCCCATATTCCATGGTGCAAGAACTCAGTAAGCCCCTCCTGGTATCAGACCCGATGAGAAGAAACTGCCTGCAGCTCAACCACAATAAGACGGAAGTGCTGCTCTTCAGAAACAAGATCTCCCCATTGGGACTCTGCATGGTGGCCATCAGAGCTAGGACCAACACTAACTTCCCCTTACCACGACAGAAGCCAATGGATCATCCTAGACAACAAACTCCCCATATTCCATGGTGCAAGAACTCAGTAAGCCTCTCCTGTTTCCACATCCTATGTATGCTACACAAGATCTTCAAATGGCTGCCACAGAACATCAAACAGACTGTCACCCAAGCACTTATCACAAGCAGGCTCAACTATGGCAACACGATCTATGTCAGAATCTCGCAGCAACTCCTACAAAGACTTCAAACCATCCAGAAATCCACTGCTAGACTCATACTGGACTACCCACACTGCACCCACATCACACCCTACCTTAAAGAACCCTCTCGCTCTCCATTAAGAAAGGCATGCAATTCAAAAGTCCTCACTCACACTTACAAAGCCATATACAACATTGGAGCTGCTTACTTCTTCAGCCTCTACACTTTCAGTAGTAGGCCAGACACCTATACTCTCTTGCTCACCACCCCCTGCATGCACAAAAACATAGCAGGCGGTCACTCATTTTCCCACATTGCACCAATAAAACACCAATAAAACATGGAAAAACACTCCCAGCACTTTAGAGCCTCCTCCTCACTTCTTGAGTTCCAGAAGAAGATAAAGATCTGCCTCTTCGAATACCTCTGCGGGGTCCATACTCCCACTCACCTGCTCAAGCATGTGGATACCCACACAGGTGATTGGATTAGTCACGCTCTACAAATCGACATAACATAACACGCATCCTACAGCACATACATAGTATACATTTAGGTGCATCATCCGTGTTGCACATAGATAAAGCAAACAACATGGTTGCAGGAGATTGGCAGATCAATTTAAGCACAAGAGAGGTCTAAAAGCAACTTCCCTCATTAGGTGACATGTAGAAAATCTTGGTTGATCACTGCAATTTGTTGCTCCTTGTTGCTATCTTCAGTCTTCTACAGCCTGGGGAGCAGATGATAGCCAAATTCAGTAAACAAAGGGGGACATTGTGTGCTCCACCAGATCATAGAGGCCAGCTCTCTGTCATATTCCATGTTGCAGTGGGCAAAAAATCAAAACAACCATAGAGCCCTCCTACGGGAAACACAGGTCTGTTGTGCATGCTTTCTAGAGCCATACAGTGGATCTTTTCCATCCCAACAAGAACCAACTTAATATTTTATCAATTTCAAATTTAAGCTGGTGGCTTAAATTAAAACTTTATGAAGATGCTTTCTTAAAAATATAGCTTCCAAAGCAGGTACATTCTTCAAGCAAATGTATTGCTCTTGTTTCTTATAAGCATATTGACTGCTTACTCACAATTCATTTTTAACTGCCTGCCCACATACCTTTGCATAGCATACAGTAAATCCTTTTTGCGATCACCTTTCATTAAAGAGAGCTATATTTACTACTTGTTTCAGTACAGTTTGAAATATGCAAAAATGTCTTAATCAAAGCCAGCATTAGTGTATTTATACATGATGCTGTCTAGTCACTATTAGCTGATTTAAAAAGCCATCCTTTGCATTACTTTACTGATCCAGCTTAACTGTGATTTAAGATGTATGTTTCAACATTCAATGATTTGGGATGTTTCTTGCGGGGATAGAAAAGACTCTCACATGTTGACAATATCTGTATCAGTGGTGCTGATTTTTTTAGTCATGGGTGAACAGGGCTCCTGCATGTGCCTCATGACATGGGCCTGTCTCACAGATAGTGTTCTTATTGGACCGGAAGCGCTACCCTCATAATGGTGAAAGGCTACTGTCTTTACCAGGATTTATGTAGCACAAGTGTAGTGGTAGCAGAATACTATCTAATGATTATCAGGAGTGAACAAGCCTTTTTACTTGTGTCACTGGAGTGAGGCCTACAGAACCACTCATGCAAAGTTCCACTGCTGTATGCCTAACTCACTCTTGGCCTACATCAAATTAGTATGTAGCACTGTGCAGCACTTGTATGGTTGCTTGTGTGTGCTGTGTGTATGTGTGGCTGTGAATAGTACAATACAGGGAAGACTCTGGGTTCCATTTTGGAAGGGGCCTCGGCACATCATAGTAAGGAGATGGTGTTGAAAACAGAATCAGAAAGAGTAAGACAGAATCCCAGGGGACCTTTTGGTGCACATATCACCTTTAGTCACACCCATGGCCTGGGTTATGGGGCAGTCGAATTTGCAGTTCCTCCTGGTGTGACAGGCTGTTTTCTAGAAGAGTAGCAGAACAGAGGAGTGGGCAAGTCAAAAGGAAGCAGACCCTCAACACAAACTTCAAAGCCTCAGACTCACATTTAGGCCTTCATTATGACATTGGCGGTAAATCCCACTTACCGCCACACTGACTGCCGCCAACATACCACTGCCGCAGCGGATCACTGCTTCCAATATTATGACACAAGCATAGCAATCCGTCACTATACAGCCACACACACAATTCCGCCAGCCCGAAGGTGGGTGACAAACTGGCGGTATCCAAACCCACACCGTTACGCCAACAGAACTATGCCCACAACATTATGACTCATGAATAACCACGGCGGACATTCAATGGCAGTAAACTATTGGTGGTACATACCGCCACGCTCAAAATACACACACGCTAACAAAACAACACCGCATTGGGCTATTCAAACTACACACACCTGACACCCATTCACACTCCACACCCATACACCCACACCACTATAAAACACACACCCACACTACCCAAAACCCTTTACGACTACTTACACGCGCCACAAGAGAGATAGCAAGACCAGAGACAAGACCACAGCCACACACCACCATCACCTATACACCATCCACGCACCTTACATCATACACCCCCAACACATCACCCTCACCCTCACCCACACCACTCACACTACACCCATGGCACCACAACAACACCCCAGGTTCTCAGAGGAGGAGCTAAGGGTCATGTTGGAGGAAATCATCCGGGTAGAGCCACAGCTCAGTTACCCAGGCACAGTCCCATACCACCACAGAGCCTCCCACCTCAGGAAACACCAGCACAGTACCCACCCAGCAGGCCCATACCTCTGTCCCCAGGACACGTCAATCAGCAGTGTGTCCACCACTACGGGGACCCCAGGGCACCCCTGGGGTCAGTGGTAGTGGACACACGGTTCAGGGGACAGAGGCACAGGACAACTGGGAATGCTGGGAGGACTGCTGTGCGACAGGGGGAGGACAGGCCCAGGGAACCAACTCTCCAGGAGGCACTCACCGCAATCCTGGGATCATACCACCATTCCCAGGCGATGATGGGCTAGATACTGGCCAAAATGCAGAAGAACCAGTGGCTGCAGGAGGGACAGTACCTGGGGATTAGGGAGGACTTGAAGGACATCAACACCACCATGGTCATCATTGCAGGGGTGCTGGCAGACATGGCCAACACTATCAGGGAGGCAGTGGCACACCACCGGACCCCTACCACTAGACAAACCGATGAACAGCCCTCAACTTCCGCTGCCACTAGCGGAGAGGATGCCCCACCACAGGAACAACAGGCCACCAGCACCCCTCCCCTTGCAGAAGGAGAACCAGCCCACAGACGTTCCTTGCAATCCAGGCAGAAGCCAGAGACTATTGCCAAGACCCCCACCAGGAAATAAGACTCTCCTGAATGTCACCCTTGTGTCCCACACTGTCACCCTGTCCACCGTGAACTGTCATTGCTCCCCTTCCTATGCCCCCTTGGACAATGCACCTGTGATCCACATAGAATAGACTCTATCCCGGACTTTCCTCCTACATCACTTCAGCCCATTGCACTTACCCCTCTACCTATTAGCACTTAAATAAACATCCTTTGAAAAAATTTATGGAGTATGTCAAACGATTTAACTATGTATTTGTTTAACAAGGTATAAACACTGCAAAACAACTGTACAGTAATGTATACATAGTAATGACCTGTAGTTGGCTGCAGTCAACACACCAGGAGCGATAGTGGGGGCACACATATCTGCAAACAGAGATGCCAAAGGGTACAGTGAGTGGCCATAGAAGTGGGAAAATCAGCCTGCCAGTAACAATGTCAAACACAAAACTGTCAATTAAAAGTGAAGTTACACTGTCCTACCTATATGTCATTGGAAGTATTGATGAATTATTGCACTTCTGTTGTCCTCATCCTCTGTCTCCTCATCTTCACTGTCCACAGGTTGCACTACTGCCACACACCCATCTCCAGCTTCATCCTCCTGCAGAAAAGGCACCTGGCGACGTAAGGCAAGGTTGTGCAACATACAGCATGCCACGATGATCTGGCAGACCTTCTTGGGTGAGTAGTACAGGGAGGCAACGAAACCTAGCTTTCGGGAGGCCAAATGTCCTCCCTATAATTCTTCTTGTTCGCCCATGTGCCTCATTGTAACGTTCCTCTGCCCTTGTCCTGGCATTCCTTACTGGGGTCAGTAGCCATGAGAGGTTAGGGTAACCAGAGTCACCTGCAAATATCGAGGGACAACTGTAAAACACACACTAACCCTTCTGGCCCACACCATACCTATACACCAACATCCACTGGGTGGGAACCAGGGCTCACCTATTAGCCACACCTGGTGCCTCTGGAGTTGAGCCACCACATATGGGATGCTGCTATTTCTCAGGATAAAGGCATCATGCACAGACCCAGGATACTTTGCATTGACATGGGAGATGTACTGGTACGCAGGCACACTATCTGCACATTCATTGAGCGAAAGCTCTTTCGATTTCTGAAGACCTGTTCATTTCTCCAGGGGTGGCGTGGCACAAATGCATTATGTGTACCATCAATTGTCCCAATATTGTTGGGGATATGTATAGAAATCAGTTTTCACTGTGTTCAAATCCTCCACCTGGGACAAAATGATGTAGCTGCGAATGTGTTTATTCAGGGAAGACAACACTCTGGTCAGCCCTATTGAGAACATTGGCTGAGACAGTTCTGCTGCCAAGTCCACTGTCACTTGGAAGGAGCCAGTTGCCAGGAAATGGAGCACAGATAGGACTTGTACAAGAGGGGGGATCTGCTTGGACCTGTGTCTGGAACCGACCATGGCTCGTGTCACTGAGGAAAGGGCCCCTGCTTTCACTGGGCAGGAGTTGGAGAGACTGGTGGATGGGGTCCTACCCCAGTACCGAACGCTGTATGGGCCTCCAGACCAACAGGTGAGTACACTGTGAGCACGATGCATGGGGCGTGAATGCATGGGGTGGTTTGTGTGAAGGCCTCGTGTAAGGGGGGTTGGTGGAAGGGCCCTAGGTAGCGTGTTGCATGTATGTTTGGCCATGTCTGTGCGTAAGGGGATGTGAAGGGCTATAGTGGGCCATGAGTGTAACAGGCAGGACAGTCTGACTGATACCTTTTCCTATGTGTATATCTCTGCAGGTCAGCGCCCATCAAAAGAAGGGTATATGGCATGCCATTGCCAAGGATGTGCAGACCCTGGGGGTCTACGGCAGACGGAGCACCCACTGTCGCAAAGATGGGAGGACCTGAGACGCTAGGCACAGAAGACGGTGGAGGCCCAGCTGGGGATGGCCTCCCAACGAGGAAGGGGTGCCCATTGAACCCTGACCCCCTGATGGCCCGCATACTGGCGGTGGCCTATCCGGAGATGGATGGGCGCTTGGGAGCATCACAGACACCACAAGGGGGTGAGTACAGTGCCACAATATACTACTTGCATGTGGTGGAGTGGTATCCGGGTGGGGGATGTAAACTGCACCAGCAGGCAGGAAGGACAGGAGGCCTGGTGCTGGTACTCATTCAGAGCCCCCACCACCAACCATAGGAATTCAGCTGTCCGAGGCTGCAGGGGATGGGCTGGAGCCTCCCCCCACCACTGCTAGCAACGCCACCAGCACCGCCACCAGCACCACTGCCAGCAGCAGCAGCCCCAGTGGGCAGCCGTCTGAGGCTGCAGGGGAAGGGCTGGAGCCTCCCACCACCAATGCTAGCACCACCACCAGCACCACTGCCACCACTGAGCTGCCGTCACCACCGGTGGACAGTGTATAGTCCTGCATCCATGGGCTGTTGTGAGGCCTGGCCCCTGCAAATCCTGTGGGTCTGACACTTGCACTCCCCAAGATCTGCATCACAGGGCACAAGGCCCCCTCTAGAACCAGTGGAGAAGCCATCCACTCACCCCATCCTTCCCAGGAGGAAGCACACTAGGCACAATGACCCCTCCAGAACCAGTGGAAGAAGCCATCCACTCACCCCATCCTTTCCAGGATGAAGCACATTGGGCACAATGCCCCCTCCAGAACCAGTGGAGAAGCCACCCACTTGAGAGACTGTGGCCTTGCACTCCCCAGGACAAAGCAGTGGGCAAACCACCCACTTGAGAGACTGTGGCCTTGCACTCCCAAGGACCAAGCAGTAGGCAAACCACCCACTTGAGAGACTGTGGCCTTGTACTCCCCAGGACAGTGCTCTGGGCCTGTTGCCCCCTCCAGGACCAATGGTGTTATACCACCTTCCAGCCTAGGTGCTACCCCATTCCCCGTCCCCTTGAGGTTTCTGTCTATTTTCGACCTGATGCCCCTGCAGTGTTCTCTCCATGTTGTTGCAGGAGCGAGGTGGGGCCTTGGCCTATGTGTTGTGGCCCTGTAGCCCATGGACATTGAGGACTGGGCAGTGTCCCTACATTTGTAAATATGTATATATGTTTGGATTTTGATGCACGTATTCATTGTATTTGATCGTGTTACACTCACTTTCTTCAAATCATTTTGTCCTTGCATTATTCCTGAGTGGTATGGGGTAAATATGTTTTGGTGCTGTATCTGGTTGTGTGTATGGTGTTGGGGGGAGGGGTGTTGCGTGTGTGTGTGTCACTCTCTTTTTCCTCCCCCCTCCCTTGTGTGCTAGATGGAAGTACTCACCGTGGTCGTCTTCGCCTCTGTTGGTGTTCATAATGTAGCAGAAGGTGGACGAGCATGGGGAAAACTTGCAGCTCGGGCTACATAGCGTCATGGTTCTTCATCTGAGTATCCAGAGGTGAGTCTGTTGACTTCTGAGATCTGTTTCCCCCAGGCTTTTGATGTCATTGGTACTGCCCTGGAAAAGGTGGCAGATAGGCCAGTCATAATAGAGGGGGTGGTACATTGTCTTCCGCCTGGCTGTTGGCGGTTACCGCCGTGGTGCTTGTTGAATCCGCCCTGGCGGTCAGTGTGTTAAACTGGCTGTCTGTCTGAGCAGTTTCCACTGGGGTCATGATTCCATTTTTGTTACCGCTGGCCTGTTGGCGGCATTACCACCGCTTTATCATAGACCGCCAGGGTTGTAATGAGGGCCTTAGTGTCTGGAACTAGACAATAAGAAAGGAGCTTGAATCCCCCAAAATTGTCAACTGTCAAGCAGCAAATCGGGCTGTATGTTGAGGAGGAAAAGCTCTGCACGACCTCTTGGATAGGGCAAGGTCTACTGGGTGACCCTCATAGCGAGGAATGAGGAAACTGCTGCTGCACTAATCAAACTGTCGGGTAGGCTTTCATTATCCTAATGAGACTACTGGATTCGGGCAGCAGAATCACTTGCACTGTGGGAGACTGAGTCTGAGCCCACTACAGGTGACACCTGTCCGCCTTATCCGGATTTTGCTCCGGCTAACTAGCAGTGCCTCATCTCCACCCAAGAGCAGGGATGTTTGGGCAGCCGAGCGCATGACACAATTGATTCCTCCGGGAAATCGTGGTCACTCAGATCGCATCCGTTTCTCTCAGTTACATTAGTCTCACATATACAAGGACAATCAGAGGCAGGATATGTTTCAATAAGATTTTAATGAAGCAACTGCATCTTAGATAATAAAGCATGTACTGCAATAACTAGGACCATGAAGCATGACAGGACTAAAATTGTGACAAGGAGAATAAAGCATCAAAATAACACTACCATATTGTCACTAGAATCATTAAAATAATTCCTACATAGGCTATGTTAGAGCACAGCATGTTAAGCTCTAGTTCTGCCCTTCAGGTTCGCATGGGAAGACATAGGGGGTCATTCCAACCCTGGCGGACTCTGACCGCCAGGGCGGAGGGCAGCGGAAGCACCGCCAACAGGCTGGCGGTGCTTCCAGGGCTATTCTGACCGCGGCGGTAAAGCCGCGGTCAGAAAAGCAGCGCCGCCATGGGGATTCTGACCCCCTTCCCGCCAGCCTGTTTCTGGCGGTTTTCACCGCCAGAAACAGGATGGCGGGAATGGGTGTCGTGGGGCCCCTGGGGGCCCCTGCACTGCCCATGCCACTGGCATGGGCAGTGCAGGGGCCCCCTAACAGGGCCCCATACAGATTTTCACTGTCTGCTTGGCAGACAGTGAAAATCGCGACGGGTGCCACTGCACCCGTCGCACCCCTGCAACTCCGCCGGCTCCATTCGGAGCCGGCATCCTCGTTGCAGGGGCTTTCCCGCTGGGCCGGCGGGCGGCCTTTTGGCGGTCGCCCGCCGGCCCAGCGGGAAAGCCAGAATGGCCGCCGCGGTCTCCTGACCGCGGAGCGGTCATTCTGCGGTAACCGCATGGCGGGCGGTGACCTCTGCCCGCCGCAGTCAGAATGACCGCCATAATCCCTCATACCTGTGCAAGAGGCCTGTACTCTACCTAAGCAGCTGTAGTGAAGCACTCGGCAATCAGCATACAGTCGTGGTCATCTGGCTGGAATCTCCCTCTAAACTGTATCGGACAGGGAAGCGTTTTTGTAATAAAAAAGCTGATGTTCTGAGAAAATGTCCCTACGTAAAGATGTGTATGTTTCTATGAACACTAGAGACAAAGTGTACCACGTTTACCGGCAACCTATCTTACTGCAGCCTTGAGAAAAGCACAGAGTGAAAGAAATGTCTTTTTTAAGAACGCAGTGCTGACCTAGGCAAAGAACAGCTAAATAGAGAGAAATAAAACAAGACAGCAAATGTGGATGTTGTTAAAATAATAAAGGAAGCTGAATAAAATATATCTAGGTTAGAGTGCATAGCGGCAGGCCTAGTTTGCTAAAATAATATGTATGGAGCTATAACTAAAATGGCTACACAACAAAACTCACCCGTGTGTAGGCTCAGGTTGGTAATCCCGTATGCTAGGGGGTGCTGATGTGAAGTTAGCAGTGGTTATGCTGATAGACCGTGGCCTGTGTGTATTTAAGGCTGCCGCCATGAAGAGTGCATTACTGCTGTGCCAATTGGGCTGTAGGCCATATGCGGAGTAAAGTCAGTGACCCGGTATGACCGAGGGGGCAGCTATGAAGACTGAATTACTGTTGTGCTGATCAGGCCGTAGCCCGTTGGTACAATAAAGTTGGTGATTCTGTAAGCCAGAGGGGGGCCTTTATAAAGAGCAAGGATTGTGACCTGATTTTTTTGGTACCGAGAGGAAAGACTGGTGTGATGGCCTGTGATTGCGTGAGTCCCGACTGATGTATCAGAACCTGCACGATCAACCCTTACCGGCGAAAGGGATCAGAGGAACTTACCACAACTCGGGAATGGACCATTTGGACGACCAGCCGCAGTCCCACTAAAGTTGACAGTGCTACTCACTGCCAGCAGCCACAGCAGGGGTCTGCGATGTCTGAGTGAGGTACGCTTCCAGGGACTCCATTAGAGGAACCCTGACAGGAGCGGTAAGACTAAACGCAGGGCCGAAGAGACCATTGAAACCCATTCTGCGCTGTTGGTACTGGAACTCTTTTGACTTTTGAAGAGTCAGAATGGAACTCCTCAGATTTGGACTGCTACTGGGGGCCTGACCTTAATGTTGCCTGACCTCAGGAAATCTGTGCATATTGTTTGTGTATGGTACATTTCATTTTGTGTTTGTGCATAAATACTCCTTTTTCATGAAAGCAAGTATTTGTCTGGACAATCATTTTGTGTTGCTACTGTAAATATTTTGACTTGTGAGCTTGTGTTATCCCCCTGCATCTACCACCAACCCCTCGACCAAGAAGCCTTGGACTGCTCGATCTATGCTACCATTGAGAGTCAAGTGCTGCAGGTGTACTTGGTGGCCCAGCTGCTCAGATCCCACAGTAGGTTGGGCCTAGGTACATTATGAGTAAAAGGCCTGAAACCCCACAGTTGGACCCTGTAACCCCTGCTTGCCCTGTGAAAAGGGTTCTGAAATTTCTGTTTTTATTAAGGAATACCAGTGTAATTTACAAGTCAAAGTATTCCCACTTTACTGTAACAAAGGACTTTTTTTTTCTAAACAACTTGTATTGAGTTTTAAAAGGGACAAAACAATAGAGAAAGCACACCAGCTCTTGGGGGCAGCATAATATCATATATGACAAGACTTTTCTCAAGTTATATCGACCAGGTATAATCAAGGGACAAAACATCAACAGCGGTGGATTCATGACCTCAGAGGAAACTCATGGTATCTGTCCCAGCTACTTTCCCCACACCTTAGCCTGCTTGTGAAAGCAGCCCCTAGCCTTGTAGACATGCCTCTCTTGATGCACATAACAATCAACTCCTCACTGCCGTCCCGAGAGGGTCAGTGGTGTAGTTAGATTTCAGTCTGTTGCAACATCTCTTTTAGCCACTATCAAGACCATTCCGAAGAAGGAGCGGTCCACCCGGGTACCTCCCACCCCATCCAGAAACCCCAGCAGGACCACCAACGGGGGCATCTCTCATCCCATCTAGTATTGCAGTCCATTATTGCGTGATGAAAGCGCATAGCCACGTCTTATGGAAGAAATCCACAGGGGTTCCCTCACACCTGGGACAGGTGGGTCTGGGCATAGCCCAGCCTGATGTAATCTAGCTGGTGAAAGGTATGCCCATACAGATAGTATATCTGTATCAGTCTTAGCTGTGATGATATGGCTACAACTCTGGGAGCCAATTAGGCGTACCGCCAATCCTCCTTCTCCAGGGGGCCCAACCATTGTTCCCATCAGTTTCTAATGTGATTTAAATTGTCGGGGCATGGTTGATCAACATTTGATATGTTTGGGACACTCCCCTCCTCTCCAATGTCCACAATATATACTCTGGAAGGGAGTCTTTGTGCAGTAGATGTAAGGAGAGGGCATGGCGGATTTGGAAGATATTTGTAAAATTGAGTGTTGGAGAGATGGTAGGTGGTCTGGAGGTCCTGAAAGGAGTGCACATGTGTTCTCGCCCAGACGTCTCCGAGCTGGGAGATGCCTGTCAAATCCCATTTGTCAAACCCTTCCAGTGCTGCCAATTTGCAGAGCCAGATACCCAGTCAGAGGGGTATCTGCTGGGTCAGGGTATTTGCCCATCCAGTATGTTGCAGAGCTGCTTGCCATGCTAGGAATACTACTTTAGTTACCGGGTCCATACTGCTGAGGATTGGGAAGCCTTAAAGCAGATCCAGTATCCGAGGGATGCTAAGGAGGGTAAGCTTGAGTCCATATGTTGGATCTGCCCAACCTTGGGTAAACCAGTTATGAATAACAAGGAGCTGGGTCGCCAAGTAGTAAAGATAGAGACATACCCAACTCACCAATGTAGGGGCCCCACTGGCAGTGTTGTAGTGCATGTCAATGTATGGTAACTCGCCGGAGAACAAGGTCACGGTCCTATCCGAGGCATGGAACCAGGAGCGTGGGATAGGGAGTGGGTAGTTCTGAAAAATATAAAGGAACCATGGGAGGATCATCATTTTGTAGAGCGCTATGCGACCTTGGCACGCTGCGTCAGTGGGGTGAGATTCAAATACCAAGTCAGTTCTTGGAGAAGAGCCACCCAAAATCCTAAGGGGCAGATTTAAGAGCCCCTAGTGCCTACTTGCACCACATTAAGGGGGTCATTCTGACCTCCGCGGGCGGCAGAAGCCGCCCGCCTGGCGGGAACCGCCAGAAGACCGTACCGCGGTCGAAAGATCGTGGCGGTCATTCTGAGTTTCCCGCTGGGCTGGCGGGCGACCGCCAGAAGGCCGCCCGCCAGCCCAGCGGGAAACCCTCTTCCATGAGGATGCCGGCTCCGAATGGAGCCGGCGGAGTGGAAGGGGTGCGACGGGTGCAGTTGCACCCGTCGCGATTTTCAGTGTCTGCTTGGCAGACACTGAAAATCTTGGTGGGGCCCTGTTAGGGGGCCCCTACAGTGCCCATGCCATTGGCATGGGCACTGCAGGGGCCCCCAGGGGCCCCACAACACCCGTTACCACCAGCCAGGTTCTGGCGGTCAAAACCGCCAGAGCCAGGCTGGCGGTAAGGGGGTCGGAATCCCCATGGCGGCGCTGCCTGCAGTGCCGCCATGGAGGATTCCCTTGGGCAGCGGGAAACCGGCGGGACACCGCCGGTTTCCCGTTTCTGACCGCGGCTGTACCGCCGCGGTCAGAATGCCCATGGGAGCACCGCCAGCCTGTTGGCGGTGCTCCCGCGGTCTTTGGCCCTGGCGGTCCATGACCGCCAGGGTCAGAATGACCCCCTAAGTGTCATTTGTTTTACATTAATGTAGCCTAAAGCCAAAATCGCAGTGCCATATTCACAAAGTGGCACAATGCATGCATTGCACCACATTGTAACTCTTTGTGCTACATTATGCCTGCGCCAAGCATAATGTATGCAAAGGGGGCAAAATAATGGCACAAAGAAATCTAAGAGATTTTGTTCGGCACTTTTAACGCTTCCTCAGAGCAGGCGTTAAAAGGAGGTACACCATAGTTAACAATGGGCCTCAATGGGCTTGCAGGATTAGCGTCAATATTTTTTACGCTAACCCTGCAAAGCTCCGAGCTAGCGTCAGAAATTCTGATGCTAGTTTTCTAACTACCACCATGGTGCGGTATATCTTAGATATGGTGCACACATGGTGGCGTTAGGGAGTCACTAAGAGGTGAAAGAAAAGTGGTGCTGCACTTTTCCTAAATCTGGCCCTAAGGGGGTTATTATAACTTTGGAGGAGGTGTTAATCCGTCCCAAAAGTGACGGTAAAGTGACGGATATACCACCAGCCGTATTACAAGTTCCATAGGATATAATGGACTCGTAATACGGCTGGTGGTATATCCGTCACTTTACCGTCACTTTTGGGACGGATTAACACCTCCTCCAAAGTTGTAATAACCCCCTAAAAGTATTTAAATCTCAGCCGGCATATGGATATTGGCTCTTGCCAGGCAAAGCAGTCACTGGCTAGCATAAGGGGTACCACCACAAATTTGGATGGGTTCATGCAAAGCCCAGATGCCTCGTCTAAACAACACCGCAGGTGGAGACTACATGGGCCAGTGGAGGCAGGGTCTGCCATATAAAGGAGGACATCATCTGCACATAGTGCTACAGGGTCCTCTTGAGCATGGCTCTAATTCTATCCACGGTAGAGGAGATCACTCCTGGCCAATTGTGCTAACGGCTCAATTGCCAGGACGAAGTGAAAAGGGGACAAGGGGCAGCCATGATGGGTCCCTTGACAAATGGGGACTGCGTGGGGGAGAACTCCATTAATCTGGACACGGGCTGTAGGGTTTACATATAGGGCCTTCACCAGTCTACGGAAATGGAGACCCATCCCAGCACAACTGAAGACCAGTTGCAGATACCTCCAATCCACCATATTGAACGCCTTCTCAAAGTCAACAAAAAGTAGTGCAAGGTCAGAAAGCAAACCATGAAGGCGGCCAAAGCCACATGAAGGCTACGGATACAATGTCTCGTACTGTGGTTTGCCATGAATCCACACTGATCCAGGTGGATTAAGAATGGCAGCACTCTCTTAAGGCGAGTCACCAGGATCATGTTTATGTTATAGTTTGACATCACCATTAATCAGTGCAAGATGGAAATGGTAGGTGGGTCTTCGGGATGACCAAGATGATGGCCATGTCTTGTTCGGGGGGAAAAAGCCCAGGAGGCCCACCTCATTGTACATGGTAAGGAGTCTTGACGTCAGAATGTCCTGAAACTCTTTATAATAATCAGCTGGGAAGCCGTCTGGCCCAGAGGTTTTCCCAGTGGTGGGGATGGAGATCGCTGAGGCTATTTCTGCACTGGTGATCGGTTCATCCAGTATATCGTTGTTGGTTACAGTTAAGCTAGGAAGAGATAAGTCTTTGAGAAATTGAGCAGAATAGTTGAGCTCCAGGACCGATGAGGCCGCATAGAGCATCCGATAGTAACTGGCAAATGTATCTGCTATTTTCTGGAGAGAATTTACAGTGGTACCCCCTGCGTTCATGACTTCGGGTATTACTCAAGTGGTGGAAGACCAGCCAGTAGAGCAGTTTTCCGTTTTTATCGCCCCAGGCGTACACTTGGGCTGTGGATGCCCACCAGAGGTGTTTGACTGCCTCCATTGACTGGTCACGTATTTTATCCCTTATTTAGCAAAAGTTGGTGGGAGACTGCTTCTGTTGAGTGTAACGTTTGGGTAGCTTCAAGACGGTGGGCCTGAACCTCCAGTTGAGTAATTTGGGATGTGCGCTTCTGCTCTTGGGACCGTACAAAACCTTTAACCATGCTCCTCAGCACCGTCTTACTAGCTGCCCAGTGGATGCTTGTCGATGAGCCCGCATTAAGATCAAAGTAGGTCTGGAGTTCGTTCTGCAAGTAGTGAACACAGAGTTTATATTGCAGGTGCCATGCATTCAGGCAGCACATGGGCAGGTCTCTGTACCCTGGCAGCTGACACCAAAGAGGAGGGGAGCGTGGTCAGGGATGCCCGTTGCGAGAATCTTGATGAGGGTGAGGTGACAACAGTCTTAGGTGGGCACGAGAAGCAGATCTATTCTAGACATTATGTGGTGTGCTCCTGATGCACGAGTAAATTGCTGGCTTCGCAGGTGCCACACTCTCCATGCATCACACAGCCCCAGGGAAGTAAGCCATTCGGTTTGGTGGCTTGCAACTGTGCATCTACGAATACAAAGGGGACTTGATGTATCTTGTAAGGGGTCAGAAACTGCATTGAAGTCCCTGCTTAACAGTGCCAGCCCTTGTGTAAGATCCAATAAAAGATTAGAAAGATTGCCCAAAAACGTGTGGAGGGAACCTGGAGGGGCACCAGCACTTACTAAATTGATCGCATGTGCCTCTACTGTACCTGTCAAAGCCACAAACCACCCCTGCTTGTCCCTCACCACTCGGGCGACCACCATTGGGAAAGAGCGTCACAAGATTATGATCAATCCTTTAGAGCCTCGGTGAAACCTGCATGATGGACTCTATCATAGCCTTTGCATGCCAAGAAGGAGCAGTAGCCCCCTAAGAGATGGGTCTCTTGAAAAAGAGGACATCTGGTTGATGGCGCTGAGCCATGGTAAGTACTGCCATGGGCTTCACTTTGTCCAAGAGCCCATTGACATTCCATAATAAGGCCTGAATGGAAACTTCCATGAGATATATTTTGAGGAATGGAGTGTCACTAGGGAAGACCATCCTCCTCCTGACCTTCCACCTAGCGGCAGGTTCGCCAGGGCCCAGGACTGTGCAGTGATGACCTACTTCGAGGTGTGTGTTTAAATCTGTGGGAAAGTCGAGAAAAAGGTAACAAACATAGGCCCTCATTCCGAACACGGCGGGAATTTCCGCCAGCCTCCTGGAAAAGCCGCCGACCGTATAATGACACCTCTGTAAAGCAGGATAGTGTTGCACCGCAGAGCTACTTAGGAAGAAACAAATGTACACCTTTTAATCACCAATCCCTTATGCCTGGTTATGGAAGGAGCTTTAAAGTGTATGACTCCTGGAAAGGTCAGTTTCACTGTTAGAGCCAGTTCGATCAGGGAAGGGTCTCTCTGGAGGTGCCCCCGTGCCAGAGCTCAGAGCAGCTCCTTCAGCAGTTCCCTTGGCCACTGTCAGCCCCGGAGATCCATCTCGAGACCCGGGTGATGAGGATGCAGAGAAAGAGTGCCAGGGTGGTTTTCGCCTCCAAGAACAAGTGCGTTTCCATTGAGTGTTAGCCCATGTGTAGGATGATTCAGCTTGACGGGGGCAGGTCTTTGCAATGAGTCTCAACTAGAAAGGGCTAGTGAACGCTCCTCCATCAGCCAGGCCCAAGCAGCCGCAGGTGTCTCAAAGGAGTAGGCTCGATTGGCATATACCACTCTAAGCTGCACAGGGAAGAGGAGTTGGTACGATATCACCATCACCCTAAGGTTCTGCTTCACTGTGATGTATGATCAGCAGTGCTGTTGGACTTCTTTGGTATAGTCCAGAAACAGGAGGACCCGTGCATCTCCACAACGTAGAGCGTACCCGTCCCAGAAGTTGAAGAATCAAACTATCATTGGCCTTGGTGATGAACCTGGAGGTGGCTTAGCAGTCAAGGTGCGATGCGCTCATTCGATTGTGAAGCTGGGTGACAGTCGGGTGTACGGCATCCAGTCTCTAAACCAGTTATCAAGAAAATTCACCATGGTCTTATCCTCAGCACTTTCAGGGATACCAACTATGCTCACATTATTGTGCTGTGATGCAATTCTCAGAATCCTTTGCCCGACGGTGCAACTCAAAGGTACGCATAAGATCAGAGGCTTCTGATTTGAGACTCTTCACATCATCTTCCATGGTAGAGATCCTCGATTCTGCCTCTTTTATCCTGGCTGTGGCATTGTGGAGGTCCTGGGGAAGCACTGCCACACCCACTCTGACCTCCCCAATGTTTGTTTCAACTGCCAACTGTGAAGACTGGATCGCCTGAAGAATGATAGCTAGGTCCCCGGATGGCTGGTTCTTTGAACCTGATCCAGACTCCCCTGGAAGAACAGCGGTGGGGCTATCCGTTAATTGGTCTATCTGTGTCTGGGCCATTGAAGAGCGTGGGAGGATCGTTGAGGTCGCCCGGTTTTTAGGGGGCACAGTCATCAAGCCTGTTTTGGCAGGCAATGAGGAGGGACCTCCCACGTCCCCCCAGTTCTCAGTGTCCCATTGGAGCTTCAGAGCCTCCTCCTCACCGAGTAGTAGTGCCGCTCCCAGATCATGATCGGTTTAAAGCTCATGGGCCACACCCCCACCGCCAACAAGCCCTAATTGTCCTGCCCCTTCCGCCACCCACAAACAACCACAGTCAAGGGGCCCAAGACCCAAATAGGTGGCATCAACATAGGTTTCCGGGAAAGCAGTGGGCTTGTCGCAGAGCTGGGTCCAGGCAGGTGCACAAGGAGACAAGCCAGTCTTGCAGCTCTCCTGATCAAGCGGGTGCGCAATCCTCAGCTAGGCCGCCCGGCCCAAGTCCATTGGTGACAGCAGGGGGTGCAGCCAGACAGCAAGGCACAAGCGTGGAGGCCCAAACCCACTACAGCGCCACAGGGACCGCAACCAGGGCAGTGTCTCTTCCCTTCCGGTGACACATGGCCAGGCGCCACTCGTCGGGACAGTCCAATCCGTGGTTTCCCAAGCAGTGGTAAGTGGGAGGCAGCAGGAGGAGAAGAGAAAGAGAAAGAGACCCCCTCCACTGCACTCACCCGGTCAGCATGTCGAGCATAGGGGACCCTCTGATTCTCTTAGCGTCGTACGCCATGTTCAGCCAGCAGCAGGCACGGTCCAGCAGGGGCCTCTCAGGTGGCAGCCACCATTTTACAAGGCCAGAGAGGCAGCGGAGAAGGCACCACTCAAAGACTCTCACAGTTTTAAAGTTGCTTCTGACCGTTTAAGGAAATTCCAGGGACCTCAGCTGAACCTTCCACCGCAGAGAAGGCAGGAATCCGGGTGCACATCAAGGCAGATGATGGAGGGGTCGCGAGCACTCCTAAAGTGCGACCACCATCTTGACGACTCAGGCCACACACCCCAACAAAGCTCTTTTCTAAGGAATAAGATGGAAATATGCCTGTTTACTTAACATTCAATATTAATAAGAGGTTTTTCACTGGAAGTCAGTGTGTTCATAAACTGGCAGCAGGATAAACAAGAATCTATTTTAGAAATTATTTCACCTGCTGCAAAGAAATTAAGTATACAGTTGGTTTGTCCACAACATGGATCCAAGAGCTGAAACATTCTTTTCTTCCAGTTTACACACACACTCTAGTAGTGAAGTTACCATTCTAGTCTTTTATTAGAACTCCTTCCAACAATCCTTTGTCATACACATGCCAACAATCAATTGCACGATAAAATCATCTTTGGTTTATTTTTATAGACATGTCAGACTAACTGTAAGAGTATAGTTATAATCAGCTCATTGCAGTTGTAGACTTCAGCTTTCAATTATAGTTTGTTTCACAATCAGTTTTGCATGCTAGTCTGGAGGCTTGTCCAGCCTGTTCAAGTGTTTGAAGTGTCTCAATCAATACTGTACCTTTGAGGGGGAGTGCACAGAAAAAGAAGGGTTCTAGATCTACAGAAACACTCCTCTTAAGGTGTGTCATTCCAACTTTGGATAGAAATATAGCACTGCCTGTAACATCCATTGGCCAATAAGGGAGAATAACAGGAGTCCAGATAGAGTAAAAGGCTGCTTTATTAGGACAGGCAAGAAGATGAACCTCTTTAATCATTACATCATATGAAATTCCCACCTCACTAATTCATAGGAAAATCTATCCCCCACCACCCTTAAATCTGTTCCCCAACTGCAAAGTCTGCTTAGAATCTCCCTCCATTAAGGCTCCCACCCTTCAGGATCAGTGCCTGAGCCCTGTGACTATCTGCCACCCAGGAAAACTTTGCCAAGGTAGTTTCCTGTTCCACCCTGCATGAAAACATATTTTGTAGCCGTCGTCATAACAACCATTTGATCAACTGCCCCATTTAGCACTTGAATGGTCCATGTATTGACCAAGCTTCTCACTCAAACACCTATAAAGGCGTTCAATATGATAGGCCTATTTCTTGGTTCAAGACTTTCTTAATATTAAAAGACAATATTCGTCCTCTTAAAAGGACAAATTGACTCCATCCTGTCTAAATATTATGGTACTTATCCTCTGTGATTTTATGCTGGATTACTCCAAAACCTTTCCTCTTGCGGAAACGCTACAGCTCTCTGTTAGCTTCCCTTATAGCCCATTCCACTGCCCTATGTTTACCTACACCTCTCCCAACTCTTCTAGGAACCAATTTGGTCCAAAAGAAGTAAGTGCAAAGCCAAGAACAAGAAAGTGTTAACAGATCATGAATCAGCACTTAATGAGGCCTAAACCCACAACTGAACTAAATAGCTTTCTCCAAGATGTGCTTCTAGGACATCAGGACAAGACCTACTGCCCACCAGCTCGGATGCCCATCCAAGCTGGTGGGCTACCCCCACTTCATCCTCCCCCCCCACCCTTTGCCCCATCATTTATTCAAAAGTTCACAGGAACTAAAACCTTTAGTCTTAAAAGGTTGTTGAGCAGCTTTCTTAGCAGTCCATCTTATGAAGGAGAGGCAGGCAATCCAAGGACCTGATAAACAGCGTGAAGGAAATAAAAATAAAGAAAATGTTACATAATAGTTATGGCAGTTTTCAACTTGTTGAAGGTAACATAAACAAAAATCTGAGGACCATCTCCCCAACACCATCATGTCCTTCAGAGAAAACTCCAATCTATTTGCTTCCATCACTGCCCCTATTCTAAAAGAGTGCATACCAAAATGCTTGCCATTCACACTCTTCTCATAATAGCTAATAGCTGGTATGCTGTTTGTTTTTACCCATCCTTGTGACAAAAAACTCAACTCCTCTTTTACTCCACCTGAAATATTGCCAGGCCACCACTGGACACATCAAACCACATATATGTTTCAAGGTCACCTTCACACCTTTAGCCCGCTGTTCAGTTTGTTTTTTTCTTAGCCATAGCCAAACATATTCACCTTCACAACTCAGATCCTCTAACTTGATACCTGGCATTGTCTTGCTACCTACCAACTCTGAAGAGACTCTGGGTCCCTTCAAAGGCATCAGGTAGCAAACACCAAAGTCCACGGGATGTACCGGCAGCAGCCTAAAAGCTGACTTGATGTCACACTTATCCATTTCAGTCCCTACCCCACAGAGTCTTATCAATCTAATGGCAACGTTAACTGAAGCAAATGTATCAGAAATGGGATCTCTAGTTGGCAAAGGTATACACCCTTGTCTAAGTAGGGACCACAGTCCTAGTCAGGGTAAGTCACACTCAATCCAAATTACCATGTGCCCACCCTCTGTAGCGTGGCACTGACTGGCTTAATGTAGAAGGCAATGTGTAAAGTATTTGTGCAATAAATCATGCAATAACAGAGTGAAAACACCACAAAAATACACCACACAGGTTTAGAAAAATATAGGATTTTTATCTGAGTAAATTAAGGTCAAACGAATCAAGATTTGATAAGCACAATTTCAAATATCACTTTTGCAAGGATAATAAGAGTCTTAAGTCTTTAGAAATCAACAAGTGTCTCTTGTGTGCGCAAAGTACCTGGTATGCCTCACAATCACATGAACAAAGACCACAGAGGAGGAGATGCGTGGAAAAAGGAAGGTGTGCAGCAGATTTTCTGATGCGCCACAGACGATGAATTGATTCGTTCCATGATGCAAGGGCTTTGTATCCATTTCCGGCACACAGTCTTGGATCCTCACTGTGATGCGCGGTCTTTTGACACCAAGGGATGATGTGTGTAAATCCTGGGCATGCGGGACGAAGTCACAGGTGCTGCGTTGATCCGGTATGGTGATGCTTCAGAGTTTCTGTCGCACTGCAGGTGCTGCATCGTTTCGTCAAGCATAAAGTCGGGCTGCATCGTTCCGGCTCAGCAATGTGTCAATCCGGTGTGGCTGGGCGTGGAAGTTCCGGTCTCAATGCAGGCACTGCATCAATCTCCACTCAGGGAGCAGGGCTGCATCATTCTGGTTCGGCGATGCAATGATTCTTTCACCGCGAGGTAGGCATTTCTGGCAGGCTATGTGTTGATTTCTGCCACACAAGGAGTTTCCTTGAAGAGGAGAAGTCTTTTTGGCCCTGAGACTTCAGAACCAGGAGGGAAGCTTAATCCAAGCCCTTGGAGAGCACTTCTTAGCAGAGCCAGAGGCCATCAGGGCAGCAGGGCAAAAGCAAGGCAGCAGTCCTTAACAGCAAAGCAGTCCAGGTGAGTCCTTTGGGAAGCCAGGCAGCTCCTCTTGGCAGGTTGCAAGATCTGTTTCAGAGTGTCTGTCCCAGGAAGTGTCTGAGTTGTCAGGAACCCAGTTTATATACCAAAAGTGCCTTTGAAGTGGTGGAGACTGCAAAGAGTGGTTTTGAAGTACACAAGGTCCCCTTTCAGTTCAGGTCTGTCTGCCAGGGACCCAGCAGGGGGTTTGACAGTCCATTGTGTGAGGGCAGGCCACTAGCCTTTGAAATGTAAGTGTCAGGCCCTCTTCCCTTCCAGCCCAGGGAAACCCATTCAGTATGCAGATGAGCGCAGATGTGACTGAGTATCCTGTGTTTCTGGTTGTCTGGGTAAAATGCACAAGGGAGCTGTCAACCAGCCCAGCCCAGACGTGGATTGGAGACAGGCTGTAAGGCACAGGTTAATTTTAAGTGCAGAGAAATTCTCACTTTCTAAAAGTGGCATTTCTAAAACAGTAACATAAAATCCAACCTCATCCATAAGCAGGATTTTGTATTACCATATTCCCATTCTGGCCATACTAAACATGACCTTTTTACCCCTTTCTGATCAGAATCTAACACTCAAACAGAATATGAGGGTATCCCTAATGTTAGCCGATTTAAGGAGAAGGCCTCACAGTAGTGGAAAACGAATTTTGGATTTTTCCACTACCAGGACATGTAAAACACATAGGTAAATGTCCTGCCGTTTACCTACACAGCACCCTGCCCTATGAGTTACCTAGGGCCTACCTTAGGGGTGACTTATATGTAGGAAAAGGGGAGTTTAAGGCTTGGCAAGTACGTTTAAATGCCAAGTGGAAGTGTCAGTGAAACAGACACACGGGGTTTGCAATGGCAGGCCTGAGACATGATTAAGGGGCTACATATGTGGGTGGCACAACGAGTGTTGCAGGCCCACTAGGAGCATTCAATCTAAATGCCCTGGGAAAATGTAGTGCACTTTACTAGGGACTTACAAGTAGACCAAATATGCCAATTGGGTATGAACCAATGTTACCACGTTTTAAGGGAGAAAGCATATGCACTGTAGCACTGATTAGCAGTGGTAAAGTGCGCAGAGTACTAAAACCGTCAAAAACAGTGTTGGAAGATTGGAGGGAGGCAGGCAAAAAGTTGAGGGATGACCACCCTAAGGCTGTCAGGTCTAACAAAATGTAACTACAGTATCATCCTTAGAAATTAAATCATTCACCGAGCATCCTTCTGGCCAAGACAATTGATGACTCATATGAAACTCACCTCCTGTGTTTTTTTGGGTACTACACCTGAAGAAGACACTCTGAGATCCTTCAAGGGCCAGTGATCAAACAGACTTTCCAGTCTCCCTTCAGACATTTCTTTCACCAATTGTTCTCAAATAATGTGCAACATATCCCTGGATGACTTAAGATCATCTGTCTGCAGAATGCCATACTCCTGGGCCTTGATACCCGAGCCAAAATAATTTTTGGAACTCCCATGCCAGTGACAAATCAGCTTCTTTATTTATTCTTTATTGGCATAAAATTGTAACCACTGACTTAACTTACCGTTGTCAATAGGAGTAGAAGCATTGTTTGCCAGGCTGCTGCTGTGTGTTGATCCTACCTCTACCAGTGGGTAATGGACCAGGATTGGATATCTCCCTGAAAACAATGGAAGATAGCATGCTTTCTACCACATTTTGCACACTCATATTTGTATTTACACAGGTTTTTGACAATATATCCCCTATTGAAGCCTCAGCATTCTCCATGTTCTCAACCCTCTTCAGGGTGGAATGCCAAACAAAGGGTTTATATTGCACAGGTAAACCATTTGCTGTGTTTAAAGAGGGGGGCAGCCAAGTTGGGTACATCCACTGAAATCACAGGTCATTTTCAACTCACCCCAAGGTTTGTCTGTTTTTAACCCAGTTCTGTTACAAAATTTGTCATCATAATGGAGCCATGCCACCAACGTTCGTTTGTATCTTCTGAATAGTATCCATGTACTTGAAGATAGAAAATAATCCAACCCTAAAAATTTTCACAATAAACTCTCAGATGAATTAAAAATGCAGATGGCCATGTGCCAACAGTGGTTGGGACTTTGGCCTACGTGCAAGCTCAAAAGCCTCTTCTTTGGGCCCTCTTTAAGCTTGAACCTCTCTGTGTAATAACTTGTATACATCAACGAACTGACCTCTCCAAAATGTTTCTCTTCTAACTGTAGATAAGTGAGCTCCCCAGTGGCATAGACACCCTCCTGTATGTCAGATGTTTCCTGAAATCCAAACTTTCTTTTTCCTCCACCTCCTTTCTTCCATTATCTCATGGCTGTCAACAATTATTTCACTGTCATTTACCTAAATGGCCTTAGTGTGTATCTTTTTACCTTTAGATTTTGTTTTGTTCCCAGCCATTTTGCAACTTACCTCCAGTACCTACACCTATTTCTACACATAGATTCATTCATATATACTCCTTTTCTCATATGGGGTTCCGTAAGGCACCATCCTCAATTGCCCAAGATTGCCAACAATCACCTGGAAGCAATGTGTTCCTCTGGCTCTGCTATCGACTAGAAGTTTTTTGTTGCCATGGTCTCTTTCTTTCTTTGTGCACCTCAGTCCCCTGCCTTCAATCTGCCTTCGACCTGTAAAACAGATAACTGATCCGGAACGTTAGATCCCCTGCTCCCCGTAACCGCTTCCATTAGCTTTTTATGCAGCAATGTGGTTGCCTCCCAGTGTGAAACTCTCTTCCAATTCCTATTCACTTTCATAATCCAACTCCTCTTTACCCTATTCATCATACTCAACGCATTCTGCACTCACTCTAGGACAGAGGTCTTCAAACTTTTTGATGCCGGGACCCCCTCTTAAAAAACTTTAGGTGTAAGGACTCCCTCCTGATAAACATTTCTAGAACCTGGTACTCCTCATCATCAATAATAAACATCCCCATTTCACACAGCAAATCATTTTTACTGTGAGGAAATAATATTAAACAGTGTTTAGCAAATCAAAGATCAGTGAGTGTGGGGGCGTGGTCAAGGGTGTGTCTAAAAACAAAGGTCCTCATTTATTAGGAATTGACATGGGGCAGAGCTGCAAGTCTTTTTGCTACACTGCCACACTCCAATACAAAAGGGCAGGAATGGACCATATTTATGGAATACAGTACATTTCTGTCCTTCCCCCCTGCGCTGGCGCACAATTGCTGCCTAGTGCCAACATAGGCAGGATTGTATTTGTGCAGGAAGGGGCACCTTCCTGCACAAAAACAATCCAGAAAGGCATTGTACCTCTTTCTACATGTGTGGCAGATAGCAGCACACATGTAAAGAGAAAAAAACAAGGAGAAATTAAAACATTTCTCCTCATTATGCGTGCTCTGGGGAGAGGTAAGGTTTTGGTACTGCTCCAATTTACGTGATTTTGTAAATCTGGGGCAGCGTCAAAATCCATCTGTGTTGCATAGGAACACCCAGCACTACGCCTGTGGAATACCTCCTTGACGCAAAATAAGGCAATGCAGCGACTTGCACTGCCTTGCCTTACTCCATGTCTACAAGGTCATTCAATCCACTCAGGGTGGCTTTGAGTCAGCTCATAGGTACGATTGAGAGGCTTGTGATGCTGGAGCATCACAAAAAGTGATGCTCCAGCAGCGCAAGCCTCTCATAAATAAACCCAAAATATTCTCTAATTTTTTTTAAGTCTTTCACCGCCAGAAAAATAAATAAAATAAAGTTGTTACTCATTGGGAAATGCACTGTAGTGCATTATGAAACCTCTATTGGTTAATGCACTGCAGAGGTCTGTGCTTAACCGGAGAGCAACAGAACTAAGGCCCTCATTACAACAGGCTGCCGGTGCTTCAGAGGGGATTACGACCGCTGCGGTAGCGCCGCGTTCGCACCGCTGGGGCCGGCGGTTTCCCGCCACATTTGCCCCGGCGGTGATAATCCGTCAGGGCAGCGCTGCTTGCAGCGCTGCCCAGGGGATTACGAGTCCCCCTACCGCCAGCCTTTTCCTGACGGTTTGGACCACCAGGAAAAGGCTGGAGGTACGGGGAGTCGCGGGGCCCCTGAGGAGCCCCTGCACTGCCCATGCCACTGGCATGGGCAGTGCAGGGGCCCCCTGACAGGGCCCCGTGCAGCTTTTCACTGTCTGCATAGCAGACAGTAAAAAGCACGACAGGTGCAACTGCACCCGTCGCACGGCCTAAACACCGCCGGCTCCATTTGGAGCTGGCTCCCATGTTGCGGCCCACATCCCCGCTGGGCCGGCGGGGATGTCATAATGGGCACCGCAGGAGTGCGGCCGTACAGCGGTTGTTATGACCCCCTAAATCTTTGTTAGTACAGTTGAGAATAGTGACTTGTGTATTTTTAGTGCCATGAGGTCACAGCCTATGACAGAATGCACTGAGAATATATAACAAGGCATTATTTTATACTTGCATTGCACACAGGATAATATAGGCCACTACAAAAAGGTTTATTATAAAACTGTGCTTCCAAAATGTGGATTTAAGTAATATCAGACCACATGCAATCCTTTTTTTTTTAATAGCTGTCCTTTCAACACCTCCAGGTGAAGTAAGCGCTGTGTAAATACAATTACAATTAAAAGCATGCACTTTACAGCTCAGTTGTTAACTCTTCGCACTACCCCTAAAAAAAAAAGAAAAATGTTTGTCCTCACAAAGCTTTGATCATTTAAAGCTGCTCCCAAGCACCCTTTACATTTGCAGATCAGCTCGTAAAGCACATTTGCTTTTCATTCAGGAAGCAGAAGCCCTGGGCTGAAAGTCTCCTTAGCTGTCTGTGCGGCTTTCACAGCACAGGAGACTCAAATTAAATTTCAGCTGAGGCATTTTAAGGATCAGCTGGGGGAATGTGCGACCGCCTTTCCAGGTCTCCACGGCCCCCTTGGGGGTCCCGACCCCCAGATTGAAGACCTCTGCTCTAGGATGTTCCTCGTCCCCAACCACTACATCAAAGGTTCTCCATCTGATACGCTGGGGTTGTGTAGTTATTTGCTTGATGCCCTCCTTCAACGTCATCAGCAGAGTTGTACAAAACCTTTCCCACTCTTACACCCAGGGCTCTGAGGTTACTGCCACTACTAACAGATCACTTACTCTGGCCTCAGATACCAGAATTGTCCCATCATCGGATCCCAGGCTGCCCCAACCTGGAATCACTGTGGTTCTGGAGTCTGGACGGCATGCTGTTCCCAAAGGAGTCTTAGCTGGGACCCATACCCACTGTCCCAAATAACCTGCATCTTAAGAATCTAAATTAGTTAAATATACTGGTATTTTGTGCTTCGTTTGATGGTGGTGCACTGCTGGTTCAGTCCTTTGCACATTATTGCTTCTAACTTTTGCACACTAGTTGTTTTCTGGTATGCTTGTTCACCATCCATGATGCTACTAATACCTTCGGTTTTTGAAGCCATTGTTTTTTGCAACTTCTTATGCTTCCCAAACTCTTTTTGCATTGGCTTCCTCTCTTCATAATTAGTGTCATCCCCATTTACTGCACTTATGCTTGTTACTGACATTTTATATTAGAGTGCCTGCTGCCAGTAGCGGCCGCCACAAATCTCAAGTTGGAGGGGGACAGGGAATTAGGGAAATAATGAAAAAAAAACTGTACCTGTCCTGCCACAAATGCTGCCGGCTGCTGCACTCCTCTTCTCTCCTGCTCTTGGTGGTGTCCCAGCAGTGCCTGGGACACCAGCACAGGTTCCCCATGCAATTCTGATGCTGCTCTCAAGCTATAACCAGCATGAGAGCAGCACCAGAAATGGTCTGAGCCGCTTGGTCTGCAGCTCAAACAGTGCTTGGGAGTCTGTGCTGTTTCTCCAACCCGGTTGTGCAACACAGCCGGGTTGGAGAATCCTAAGTGCGCATGTCAGTTTGGTCGGTCTAACGTGGCTGGCCAAACTGACATGGGCACTTTTATGTGCACTCTAGTGACTATACTCCACCCCTCCTCCCCCTCCCATGGCCCGGCCCAGCCCGTCCCTGTACAGGTTGACTCTGCCGGCAGTTGAAAAACAATACGATAATACAATAATGTTTTGTTGTTCAACTACTGGCTCTGAGCCAGTAGGGAGACGCTCCTCCGCCATTGCGGAAGAGTCGCCACTGCATGCTGCTAGTAGGGCCGAGCACCCCTGCTAGGCACTAAAGTGCACCGGGTTCCCACCCCTTAATGAGTGCAGCATCCCCTGCTATGCTAGCACACGCACTCTCTGCCCAGGTGAAGCCGAAGCCGCTCTCTGAATTATGCACTGCGGGTTCTCCACCTTGCAGGTACGCCTACACTCGCTGTGAGCCTGCTCCTGGCTGCCGAGCCTCTTGACAAGTGCCTCCTGGCGGAGATAGCTCAGTATGACGGGAGCAACGAGGGCATGTAAATATCTGCTGATAGTCAGGTCCAGGGTCCCCACTTTGTTGATTTAGGTGGCCAACACAGCGGCTGCCACCTCGCTTGCAACCCTTGGCCTAGTTAAATCTATCCAACCCTGATCAAGTATACCAGGCCTTATCAAATCCCCCCTTCCAGCCGCAGTAAGGGAATGCAACACTCCAATCACGGAGTTCGAATAACTCTCCGTTTGGAAAAGTATGGCAATAAAATCTACAAAGCCTACACTATCCCAACGCTATTGAAGTAATTACCTAAATTACAGGGGCGGGGGGGGGGGGGGGGGGGGCTCTGTCTATCAGACCACGGCATCTCTAGGTCTAATTGTGACAGAGCGTCACCAAACCGCCAACAAAAACCCCGCCCGCAATTTGAATTTGGCCAGTCCATTGTCACCAAGCGTCCAGGAATGTCCGACCGGATGAAGCACTCCAGGGTTTGGGTGCCCTTTGGCCTGCCCACCCTCCAGGGCCTATTGGCAGAATGCAGGCACAGTGCAAACTACAATGAGTTAATTATGCAGCAAAGGAGCGCTCTATCTTTTGGGGCAAGGATGATAGAGATTTCTTGGTGCATCGCGTCGCTTTTAAAATGGAGGCACTAGTATTGTCTGTTACTCTAGTTCCTTTATTGTTCACCAATGCTGTAATGCTGTGACTGCTAAGAAAAAGTACTCTAATGGGCTGATCTGAAAAAATGAATGACCCTGTTTCCAAGTAATGTTTGAACCAAAACTGATAATAGATAAAAAGGTACGAGCCAAATCCTGAACACCCTATCCACAGCAACAAATAAATTAAAGCATTCTCCAACAAGCCCGAAATAGACTATTAAAGCCACAAGATGGCAATCTTGCCTTTAGAAAGTCACGTTTGCTTGTGCAAAGTGTGCAGACTATGGGCCCTATTCACAAAGGTAAATTTAGAGGTTTGGTCTAAATTTAGACCAAACCTCTAAATTTATGACTTTGGGACTTCACAAAGGGCAAGTAGGAGTAGTAACCTTACTTCCGCCACGGAGGTAAAGATACTACTCGTAAATGCCCTTTGTGAATTCTTAAAGTCGTAATCTTAGATGTTTGGTCTAAGTTTAGCCCAAACGTCTAAATTTACCTTTATGAATCGGGCCCTATTAATTTACCCTGCTCATTCCTGCAAGGTTTCCTCAGTATTGCACCTGGAGGCTACCTGCTTGTAGCAAGGGGAACCTGCGGGGTAAATGCCATGGAGCTGAAATATTCCTGCACACTGTATAATTCAGTTGGAACCAGTCCAACTGACACGACTGGAATTATTTAAAAGAAAGACGACCAAGATAAAAAACTATTGGAGCACCATTTTCTCTCATTGAGTCCTTACTTCTAAATATTGGGAAAAGTGCATTTATGGCGGGACGGGGAGACTTAGGCCCATATTTATACTCCCTTTGTGCCGGATAAGCATCATTTTTTTAACGCTAATTCAGCGCGAACTTAACACCATATTTATATTTTGACGCTAGACCCATCTAGCTTCAAAATATCAGAGTGTGCGTAATTTTCTGGATGCGTGAAACCGCCTTGCGTCAACGAGATGCAAGGTAGGCATTCCCATCCTAAAAATGACTCAAAGACTTGGGCGCCATATTTATCCAACTGGGAAAAAATGACGCACGGATGGGAGGCGGAGCAGGAAAATGAGCAAATCCCGATTTGCCTCAAATTTTAACGCCTGGGTCAGGGCAGGCATTAAAATGGGGCAAACACACCACTACTTAAGGAAAACTCACACAAGAAACATCATTGCTCAAGAAGGACAACATGGAGGTGCTACTCATACAGCATGGCAGAAGATACAGAGCACAGGACAAGCAGCAGCAGCTACCACCACACCAACATGGACCCTAAAGGCAACGCAGAAGGCAGGAGAGGCTATTCAGGACGAGGACTACCCTTCTGGGCCTCAGGGAACATGATATCATCCAGAGGTACAGACTCAACTGGCAAGCCATAAAACAGCTGCTGCGCCAAATTGAGCCACAGTTAGCAGCCAGCTTGCAGACACCCCACATTATTCCACCAGAGACCAAGCTGCTAGCTGTCCTGCACATGTTGGCAAGTGGCTCATTTCAAACCACTGGTGCCCTGGTTGCCGGGGTTTCACAGCCCTCATTCTCCGCCTTCCTTCCCAAGGTACTTGATGCCATCATCTCCCTCACACCCCGCCACATCAGCTTCCCCAACACACAGCAGAAGCAGCAGGAGACCAAACAGGGGTTTTATCAATTTAATGGCTTCCCTCACGTGCTTGGTGCCATTGACTGCACACATGTCAGGATTGTGCCACCTGCTGCAACCGAGCACCTATACCGCAACAGAAAGCACACCCACTCCATCAATGTGCAGGCCATTGTTGATCACTAGGGATTGTTCAGCAACATCATGGCAAAGTATCCTAGGAGTGTTCATGATTCTTTTGTCGTCCACAACAGCACCATCAATCGGCACTTCCAGGATGGACGATATGGCAATGGCCTTCTTGTCGGTAAGTCTAGAAACCTAGTAATTTACACACAGCACAGCAACCCTGTAGGACACACAAGACATACACCACTACATTGACACATGGCCAGGAAGACACTGAGGTGTGACACTGGTAGTCATGTTTGACATCCTGACCCAATGGGTTACACACCTATGGACGAATGACGGCTGCAAATAACAATAGATGTCACTCTAGAGCCACAAGGGACCAATTTAAAACCACACAGTGACAATGACATGGCCTTAACTCACAGTACAACTTGGAAGATGAACCATTCAATATCAAATAAGGCAACAGTCAATCCCACACCCTTCCAAGCAATACGTACTGTGTAAGGGGTGTGTAATGTGTGTTGCTGTAGGTCAAACACCATGAGACACATAGCATGATGACGCTGACTCAAATTAGGAATTATTGAGGCAGTACCAACATCTCACATCTCTCCTGGGGTGACATTCCCAGCTAGCAATAAGGAAGTGGGCTGTGTTATGAAAACATGTTGATGTGACACTAATGCAAAGTGCACACTGCTACACATACTGAATGAGACAATTCCCCATATACATAACAGATGTACAGGGAGATGGACCTTCTCACACTAAAACCTTCACCCCCACAACCGAGTTAGCCAGCTCACCTGGAGCAAGTTCAGTAGTGTAGGTGCACGGTTGCACATGAGCCAACTGGGTGAGGGAACAAAAAAAGGTTTGCATAGAACTTGTCACACATGGGATAATTGTGCATCGTCAATACTGAACACTTCAGTGCTGCCAACTTATGAAGATGTGTTGGGCATTGTCACCTAGGCAAATCGAAGGGCCTCACTGTTGCATTTCACCTGCAATTACATATGTCTAATTGGATGTGATGTCCAGGCCATGTAGTGCAACCATGTTATCACCACGGTGGAATCTATTGTATCATGTCTCCTCCAGTGAATGCACACGGACACATCTTTCTCACCTCATAACGCATGGGAGATACACACTGAACTGTTAGTTTCTAAATATACTAGAGATATCAGGTCAATTAGCCAAAACACAAGTTTTGCTAGTCAAACATCCCAATGCAGAAAGAACCTCACAGAAGCCTAGGATCCCACACAATACCACAAACACATATGAGTCACAGAGGACACAAGATAACAACTGCCATGCAAAGTGACATTCATGGTGCAACCAACAACACAATACTTACCCCCATTTTTCTCTTTCAGCTGATCAGGGTTACGGGATCCAGCCATGGATCATGACCCCATTTGCCAACCCAAGCACAGCAGCAGAGCGTGCCTATAATGAGGCACATCGTAGGACACTCACCATAGTTGAACAAACTTTTGGCATCCTGAAGTCCAGGTTCAGTTGCCTGGACATCACCGGAGGCAGCCTCCTATATTCCCCAGAAATGGTCTGCCAGATAATTTTGACCTGTGCCATCGTGCACAACATTTGTGTTAGGAGGAACCTGAACAACAACTGCCTGAAGAAGAGGAGGAGGAGAATGCTGTCCAGGAAAATGAGGGGGAACATCTTAACACAGCTGCAGGAATGCGTCGCAGACAACAGATCATACATAATTTTTTCCAACTATAGTCACTATCACCACTTTGTTATGATATGGAATTAAACAGCTTACTTCATCACTCAATCATGCTCTGGGTAATTATTTATGCATCACATGATCTCTAGGAATCCTAATTCGAGTATTGCCTCATGGAGCATTGCAGAAAGACAAATTTGCATACTTCAGATGCCACATCACATTTGATGGGTATGAATGTACAGCAAATATCGCACAGAGTTTTTATGAAATACATCCTGTCTATTTCACATTTGAAGGGCTATTGCATAGGACCACAGCTATGAGACACATCCATGTTGCCGACATGGTCCATTGCAGCATATGACACCTAACTAAGACACCATTAATCATAAGGTAAAAAAGTGCATCATACATGAGGCAGTGGATGTGCAATTGGATTGGTAACAGGAATGTATGACCAGACCCTTGACAGCAGTAAGTGTGACATCAGCTATCTCTGCAAGGAGCATGTGTGACATGAAGTGCATCAAACCTGAAAATGGATAGCACGAGTGCCCCAGGTATGACAAGCATTGCTCACAAGACATGCCCTGCACAGTCCATCCCAGGTAATAAGTCCTGCCACTGCCATGTTTTAAGTCTCTGCCCACCCTTCTCTAGGGGATGCTGTAAATGGACTATCTGTACCCTGGGAATCATCATCTACATTCACCAATACTCCCATTCTGACTTCTGTGTGCTTCCCTCTTCAGTATGGCATGCCATAGTTCTATTTCATCAGTCTGCATGGACTTCAGGTCCCATAATGCACTGCCTGGTAATCGGTAAGACCTGTAATCTGCTGTCCATTGCTTCCCATGTGAAAGGTCCGTTTGGCCCCTTATACTGGATTCTCACCTCCAGGACTTTTGAGAGACTGAGGGTGCACACACCTGTGAGCACTCTCATGCAGCCCAGCCATTTGACTCTTCCCCTCCATTGCTGCTGCCTGCAACTGCTTAGAAGCTGACATTTCCTGAATCTCCTTGTTGTGCATTGGAGTAAAATTCATTTGTGTACCAGAGCCCTTGTGGGATTGTGTAACAGTGCAGAGTACACCAGAAACTGCTCTTTGTTTCCACAGTGTTGTTCCTGCCTGTTCCAGTCAGACTCTGGTCACTGTGTATTTCCCTTGTTCATGTTTGTTCCTGACAGAGCCTGCATCCTGTTAGCCAGACTGGTTCCAATCTTTGCGTTAACCAGAGACGTTCCCTGTGGCTACATTTACCTCATAGTTGGTTTCCATGCCCTCCATTTCCTCTTGGGGTATTGTGTCTGGTAGAGCTACGACCAGTCTTCAAATGTTTAGAATAATTTAATTTGTTTTCTTATCTTATTTTGTTCGGGGACATATTTTAAAAGGGGAAAATCCAGCCCCCATCCCTTGTCTGGTTTTGCATGTATTCATTAGTGCCAAACAGTGACAGTGTGCTATGGCTGTATGCCTGGATTTGGTACTGTGCCTCCAGCCCAACAAAAAAAGGGCTGCTAATGTGTATATAAGGACAATACATGTTGTTGCCCTGACGGTCCAGACAGATTCACTTCTGTCGCCCCCTTTTGCTGGGGCTTGCGTGGTGACTAGCTGTGAGATTAATCAGCACAGAAGCACTGATGTTCCCTGTTGCGGTGGGAATTTTAGAGCCCTACCCTGTGTACAAATGTAGTGATGAAACCTGCCTGTTTTTCTCTTACTGATCCATAACGTATTTGAGCACACCAAGGTTGCTCTGTCGTCAGCCTTCTGAAATTTCTGCTATACCATAGCTGCCCTATCCCCTTGTATGCCATTACCTGATCTTTGGCTTTAGGTCAAATCTGCTTTGAAGGATACTCGGTTAATTCAAGGGTTGGCTCCACAGACTCCTGACTAAACCTGCACGAAACTGTTACACCATGGAGGCCAATACTGACACAGGGTACACATGGCCACACACTCGAATTGGACACTTTTGTGCAATGAACTACTGGAAATATGTGAACACATGCAGCATGGTCTGCTGGTCCACCACAGCCACAGGAGAAACATAGGTCATTCACATTAGTCAAACTGTGGTGTACATAACAATGTTATGATTGGATTTGAGACTCTGTGTCACAAACACAGTACCTATCTCGCATGTTCAAATGCCTGACTCATGGGTAGTATACACACAAGTGACCATGAAGTGGTAGCTAACATTTCATGACATGTGAGGGGTAACATATCTGACATAGCCCTCATCAGCCGTCCTTGATCTTTCCTGTGTATAGTTAGTCATGGGAAATGTATTGTCCCCAATATCAAGCAAGTACACACAGCATAAGAGGCAACAGATATTAAAAACACATATCATGACTGATGTACCACATTGATTGGCATCTGATGGTTACACCCATTTGTAACACATTCATACATGAACATTATGCCAAATGTTTTTGCATGCCGTTCCCACAGAGGCACACAAATAATTGTACCAGACAATTCACACACAAAACACACAGGCCATGATTCATTTTGTAGTAGCGTAGACTTGCTTTCCTCTATTGATGCAACACCTGCGCAAACATGAAAAATCCAATTTAATTTCCAAAGTTTGTGCTGCTGTTGCGTCAGTTAATTCCACCAGCGCACCCCAGGCATGAGGATATCCATTGAAAATTTATTGATCCATGCATGCGTGAGATTTTAATGCATTTGCGTGAAAAAATATTGACGCAAACCCCATAAGCGTAAAAAATTTACATGCAAGACAAAAAACGGGCCGCAAATGAGACAGGAAGTGATGTACTAGGATATCCTGTTTGCAGAAATGGTACAGTGGGTATACTTTCACTTTCACTTTGCCGTCTGTGATTATTCTAGACTGTGTGCCTGTGTTTTGGATTGTCTCTCTGTGAATATTGTGATTTTGTCTCCTGTGTGCTCTTTATATTGTCTTTTGGTGTTTGGTAAGTGTCTTCTATATCCTGTGTAAGTGTATTTGTGTCAATAATTGTATTTAGATTTGTCTTTGAACTGTTGGCAGTGTGTTGGTGGGTAGTATTAGTTTCGGGTAGTTTTGAGCTGTCTTTGGGTTAGATAAGTTTCCTTTTTCTACCTCCTTTTCCTGTTTTTCCCTCTTTACTTTTGATTTATTGTTTTGGTGTGATGTCGGGAAGGCCACGGCTGGGGCGTACGGGTGAGGGGAAGCTAGGGGCATTTGTGTGGCTGCTGTGCCACTTCCTCCCCCTGATGTTGGAGGATGGGGGCCATGTGATACAGGGGTATCACACGGAGGCAAGACGGCTGAGGTGGGCAAAGGTGCTGTTCCACCTGAGGCGCATTTTCAACACCCAACGCAATGATCATCAGCTAAAGCATCGCTGGGCTGACCTGGTGGCTCGAGAGCAGGACCTGCTGGACCACCTGGGTGTGGTGATTGGTGGCCCTGTTGGTGAGTACCAAATTGACTAATGCTCTGGAGTGACAGTAGCAGATGTTGTGACATGCTGCATGCAATGTTTGTGGTTATGTGGAATGCAAGTTGAACAAACTATGAGTGTGACAGGAATGGGATGTCTTTCACAGGGAAACAATGTGGTCCACAGTTTTGTGGTGCCATGTCCGAACAGTATTCAGGGCGATACGTACCAAGCTTTTCATAACCTTCACTATTATCTTAGGCCCATATTTCTACTTTGTTTGCACTGCATTTGCGTAATTTCTGAATGCAAAAGTAGAGCACATTTGCTACATTCAGATTTCTTTTGCTAATTTGCCCAGCTGTTGCGTCAACAAATGAAGCGAATACGACAAAAAATAAATAACACATTTGGGCCTAAGTTTACTGTTTCTGTGTGTTTACGTCTGGGCAAATAATCATTCACATGGCCAAACCCAAATGGGCCATTATGCTACCAGATTGCATTGTCACAAAACAGGGTCATCTCGTGGTATTTCGGAGTAGGCGTTGAAATCCTATTGTTGAGTAGCAGGGCCCAACAACATATTTAGGGGGTCATTCTGACCCTGGCGGTAATTACCGCCATGGCGGAGGTTGGCGGTAGCACCGCCAACAGGCTGGCGGTGCTCCGCCGGGCATTCTGACTGCGGCGGTACAGCCGCGGCCAGAAGCGGAAAGCCGGCGGTGTACCGCCGACTTTCCGCTGCCCATGGGAATCCGCCATGGCGGCGCAGCTTGCTGCGCCGCCATGGGGATTCTGACAGCCCATACCGCCATCCTGTTCCTGGCGGTTCATCCGCCAGTGGCATGGGCACTGCAGGGGCCCCCGTAACAGGGCCCCACAAAGGATTTCAGTGTCTGCTTTGCAGACACTGAAATTCGCGACGGGTGCAACTGCACCCGTCGCACCTTCCCACTCCGCCGGCTCCATTCTGAGCCGGCTTCCTCGCGGTCAGAATCACCCCCTTAGCTTGGGCACAATTGCTGGGACTGAGCTAGTGCAGTTACTATCTGTGTCACTTTGGTGCCAACCCATTTTCTAAAGTGAAAGGGTCAGCATGGGATCCCTGCTCTTTGTGAATGCATGGTCAAAAACTATTTTTGAGCATGATATTGTGCAAGGGACCACTGACTGCTTCCACAATACTATTTTAGTGAAGAAATAGGTTGTAAAATAATTTTTGGTGCACCCATGCTGAAATATTGCAGCATTTCTACAAATGTAAACGTCTCAGCATGAAGGTAGTCACAGACATGGTGGTCTGCTGAGCTCAGCAGGCCAGCAGTCCTGTGAGTGCTGCCATTCCCAAAGTGTTTTCCAATAGAGACCTACCTCATCATGATTGCAGAGGGAGGACATTTGCTACCCCTTTTTTTATTAGTGGACTATGTCAGTTCGGGTGTACTACCACAGATAACCCAACTTGCCAATTGTAAGTTGCTGATTCTGGCAATGTGTGATTTACAATACCTGATATAGGTACACATGGCCCAGAGTAACACATTTCAGGTGCAATGACTACACCTCTGCCCATGCATTATGTCAATGATGATCAACTAAGACACTGTCAGCATACATCATTTTGCAGTTTTGAATCAGGAAAGTGGCCAATCCATGTTTAGAGTAACATTGTCATCAAGTAACACACATCCCTGCCATCATGTTGTCATAGGGGGCATATGCGGCTTAGGGTACACTGCCAATGTGGCATATGTAACCTACATGCAACACTGGCACACCTATTATGGACAATTGAAAGCACAATAATTCCTGAAAGCAAATCAACCCACATGACCATCACACAGTTACTCATTGTCCCTTGATGCACAAGCCACAATACCTGAGTCACTGGTATTGCAGTGCAACAGGCATGTGGCATTGCATTGCATGTGTCTCCCTAGTACAAAAGATGAAATGGAGTATCATCTGGAATGTATTAAGCACAAAATTGAGTAATCATGTTTGGCACCACATGATTGTTAGGGCCAGTGCATGTGTGCATATGTGTGTATCACTCACTGGAGTGACAGTGTTGATGCATGTTTGCAGTGGTATGTCTGTTGTGGTGTCTACATGCCTGATGTGCAGGTCTACCATATAAAATGTCACACACAGTGATTTATTGTTCCAGCTTTTGTACAGTGAGCAGACATTAAGCACATATCACCCTTCCATGTTTTACAGGTGGACCAGCCCCCTACACAATAGGGGAAGTGGCTCGATTCGCAGACCCAGACATATCCAGTAAGTGTTAAAATGTTTGTCCTGTGTTGTGTTTGCAGCTGTTGTGTGACTGACTCCTGTGTGTTGGACTCATTGCAAGATATGATGAGCTGGCACGTGATCTGATATGTGACTTGACTGGAGGTTGACATAGTGTTCCATAGAAGAGTTAGACATTCACTGGCAGAGAGTCATATATTGGGAGTCGAGTGCTGCGCAATAGGCATGGGCAGGTGAACAAGGTGATTTGTTGCCACATGTATGCCAAAAATTGATTTGGAGATGGCCAGTGTCATAAGTTAGTCAGCAAGTCATACCCTAATTAACACAGACCAGTGATGCATCAGTTGTACACACCAACTTGCGCATCCCTGTTAAGTAATGAACATGTAGGACTGTGTGGGTGACTGTCCCACAGCATCTAGTTCCACATTTTTTACTTCATTTACGTGGCACTTGAGTGATACGTCATAGGCGTGCATGCAGGTCAAGGCCAGATGGGTGATTGCATCAATGTGGTTGATTTATGAAATGTGTCAGTGAGATCTGATGTTGATGGTTGTCCACAAATAGAAACATGAAAATAGTTGTGAATGTCCAATGGTTGACACAATCCTAGTTGGCAGGCCTCCTTACCTGTGGTAGACTGACTAAATCCATGTACAGTTGGACAAAGCTTTGTGGTTGTCCTTGATGGTTGAAAATAAATATTGCATGCCCATCCTCCCGAGGCACAGGGTTAGGGGGAGAAAATATATGTAGCTAGGTGTAATGGTCACAGTGTAGATGACAGACATGTAATTCAAGCATTCATGTGTGCCAAATCAGAATGCCCCCTTATGATTACCAACGGCATACCATCCTGCCAGTTCCATATACAAATCACAGGTCATGTGTGCCTTGAATTTGATACAGAAGACAGGGATAAGTTGGCCTATCACATGCTGAACACTTGCAGCATTTGTTATGTGAAGAATAGCGCTACATATATGCACAGATCATTTAATTAAGTACACACCTTGTTGTGTATTGCTGTGCTGTTAGATAGTTGAGGGGTAGGCTGCGTTGGCATGTCGTTCCTCAGGGACATTCTATCATCTGTACTGTGATTTAGACTGCATGTGCTCTTTGTGAGGAAGTGTTAGATTATCATCTGTACATGTATCACACAATGATGTCACTAATGTTTGCCTGTCTCTATTTTTACAGCTGCCAACATGAATGCACAGGAAATCCGTGAATTTCAGAGGCGGGCAGTGTGGTACCGACACATCCTCGACATGGAGGCTGAGTACCATATGATGGCTAGGCGGTATCGTCATGAGAGAGCCACAGGGGCATGGAGGGCATTTAGCTAAGGGGGGCCAGCATTGCCCACAACAGCCACCACCAAAACAACGCCAAGCACAGTGGACACTGGGATGACAGCCACTCCAGCTGGTCCCTCCACCTCCTCAGCACAAGGCCCAACAGCAGCACCATCTACACCACCACCTCCAACCACGGCACCAGCACCTGCAACATCAAGTGCTACTCAGACCACCACAACTGGAGTAATGGGCATGGCAGATTTGCGCAACCTCCAACGGGACATGCAACGTATGTTGCGCCGCATGGACAGTCCACAGCCTGAGGTGGCCCACAACAGCAGGAGACTACGAGCGATAAAGAAAATCCTGAGGAGGGAAAATCTTTGAATTTATTACTCCTCACCCCTAACTCCATCCCCTCCCTCCTCTTTCCTCATTCATTTTTTGAGTGGGTCTAGGGGGCTTAGTGATAGGTTAGAGTAGGCTGTTAGTTTTAGTTAGGATAAGTGGGCTGGGGGTTGGGGGAGTTATATTATTACATGTTTGTGGGTGGGTGGGTGTTGATCTTGGGGTTTATGTGTATTAAAAAAAATATATATATTTGTTTAGGATTAGTTAGTATGCGTTTAGGTTAGTATATGTTGTCCTACACATGTCCCATCATATAAGGGGATGGGGGGTTGATGTTTAGAGTGTTTAGTTACATGTGGCAAGTAAGTTTAGCTTAGGGTAGCTAGGTCCAGTTGTGGGTAATGTATAGTTAGGATAGGTTAGGTTAGTTTAGGTGTTTGACATGGTTTGTTTCCTTTCATACATATTTAATAAAGTTTGATGTACTCCTTTATAGTATGTGTCATATGCTTGGGGATCAGGGCCTTTGAATGAGTGTACAGTGTCAAATTTGTGTTTGCTGGGGTGTTCCATCCTGCATCCACATCCCATTCTTGACATGGTTATTCCCACTTCCAAATGAGCTGTCACATTGGCAGCTACAACAAAGCTACTTCTCTATGCATCTGCCATCCATTGAACCCACCACTCAAGGTAACTACGGTTCCCAATGTATTGTAAAGGTTGGTCTGATTTTAAATCTGTCATCGTTTGAGTCCTGTGTTGGAAACTTGGGCACTGTGGGACGTCTGCTTGCAGCCTGATGTTCATGAGAAACCTGATAAACTGAGTGGTGTCAAAATCTTGTGAAGTTCAGTACACATAAATCACACCTATGATTTATTACATTGTACTCCCAGGTGACGTTATTGTCCATACACTCGTACACATCCATTTCTGCTGTATGGTGTGGGTTTAAAGTTTAGAGTCATATGTCACATACATAAGGATTGTCTTGTAGGGAATGTGGGCCACATTGAGTTTCATCTTGTAGATACTTTGGGCCTGACATATACATTTCTACACATTATTATACTGTTTCTGATGCTTTAACTTCAGAAATGAGCCAAAGGCATCACAGATGATGATACAATCCAGGCCCTTGTGCATATATATCAGCCCACATTCTTTCTAAACTATTGTATTGACATTCTGTGGCCATTGACATGTTACATGCATCACAGATCTCCTACACAGTTGGTGTCACATTACACAGAGACAAAGTGGTTGTGTAGGTGCTGTTTATTTTAAAGTGCAATATTTACATAGTTCAGGATTGTAAATCCATTAGTGTGACACCTTCTATTGTGATGCAACACAAGAGCAATGGTGAGGGACATGTCATTGGACATGCTGTGATGGAGTGCCATTCAGTGCAGAGGAACATGAATTGCCAATTAGGTAGCGAGAGACAATTGCAGTCCATGGTGGAAGAGTAAACAGTGTGTTGGAGATCAGTGCATGTTACCAACTGTAGCAAGACTGGCATGTTATCAAGCACAGGACATAGGAAAATCACTGCCCATGTGGCATGGACTGGTGCTACCGGGTACTCCTACGGCTGAAGGTGATCTGTTCTACGTCTTCATCTTCTGATGTGTGTCGTCTCCTCAGCCCTTGGTGGTGGTGGGTTTGAGGGGGCAACACACCTTCAGTGTTTGATGAAGTGGACTCTGAATTCCTGGTAGCTGCCAACTGTGGGGCTATTAAGGGCATAACTGCAGCAAGGAGGAGATGCTGGTTATTGAGTATTGTAGCTACATCGTTGTGGTAGGCAGCCAGATCGGCCCTGAGGGGGTCATGATTGTAGGCGTGCACGCAGTGAAATGTTTCGGAGGCTAGGTGTTGTGGCAACTCCCTAACTGCTGTGGTGAAATCCCTCACTGTTGCAGTCCTTGCAGTAGGGATTGTTGGACTTGCATGGCTGCTGACTGTTCTGCGGATAACATCATGCACATGCGCATCCCCTCAAGGCTGGCTGCCATATTTTGCATCCCCACCCGCACCTCCTTGGCCAGCTCCCACTGTACTCCCACTACTGTCCTCTCAAAGGTGGTACCAGTGTCATCAGAGTCCTCAGCTGTGTTTGAGCTGGCAGGTCATACTATTGGGGTGGTGGGTGGGTCCTCTTTGATGGCTGCTACATCTGTGCTCTCCTTGCAACTGAAGGTGGGGTCTAGAGGCTTCCAAGGACATCTTGGAGGGTTTCCTGGCTAAAGTTGTCAGTTCATCATCCATGTCATCAGGGTAGTCCAGGACAAGCATAGCCACAGGAAAGCCATTGTCCTCTGCAATGAGATATTGTACAATTAGTGTGTCTGTGTTATGGCAGTTGTAATGTGACGTCACTGACTTCCTATTAGTGGAACATTGTAATCTTGGTTCCTGTTTATTGTTCCTGTCATTAATATTAGCATTCTCCCAGGCCCATGCCCCACCTGCATGTCACATGTAGTGTGGGCAGTTTGGGGAATTGTCTGATTCACATCCTCTTGATGTAGGTTCTGTCAGAATTGTGTGTTGCCACCTTCTTCTCCTATTCAACCCTCCCTCTACTTCCATTAGCATGGTGAGGCCTTGCAATGCCTGTGGGTGTTCTGATGCCACTTGCACCACACATAACAATATGGGACTGACCCAGTCTATGATATTTCACATACACCTATACATTGCTGAGACCTAGCACATACCATGTATTGCATTGGCATGACACGATACAGGTGTCAGCATTGGTAGTGTGTCATGTTGATGTTTGCAAATGTGTGCTACATTGAATTGCACTGATGGGCCTGGCAGTGTTCCATTTCCTCTTATGACTGTGCAAGTGTGTTTCACTAGCTAGACACATATGTCATCCCCCTCAATGCTGTTGTCTTAGCAGTATGACAGTTGAGATGCTGCAAGGTGGCATTACAGCTATTATAACACAGACACGGGGTAGGCCCTGGAATGGGCAGCATGGGTATGACATTACTGCTGTGTACTTCATAATGTAAGTAACAATACATGATGTTTATTGCGCCTATAGACTTGAGCATTTGACAGGCTTTACACTTTGTTAGGAATTGAAGGGGATTGATCACGTCGTCATCCTGAACCTTCTATTTTGGGTGTGTTTGTTCCATGGGCACCTAACTGCCATTTGCTACTTGACCAGCACACACAGCACAGGTGGTAGTGGCAACTGTTGTCAGTGGTAAATGCCACTTGCAGAAATGGCCTGAAACTGGACATTGTCCCCTAGTTCACGTTCTGACAATGCCACCTGTCCTGTAACAGCAGCCCAGTTTTACATTCTACCCTACCCTCCTGGACTGGCTTTGCCTTTCCAACAGCCTTGGCATGGCGGATTACCCCCATGCAAAGGATGTTTGTGTTGTGTTGTGTTGTGCTGTGCCCATGGATTCCCCTGCACAGCCCATGCACCCGTGCTGTGCCCCTTTGCCCTTTCCACTGCCTGACTTCCATGGCTGACATGCATTGTGTAGTAGAAATGTCCCTCCCCCTGCTTGCAGTTAACATTTAGGCATTTTTGTCCCCCATACAACTTACCCTGTATATGTGTTGTTTCCTGGTAGTCTGCGCTGTCCTGTCCTGTGATTCCTGCGATGATCTCCTCTGGGATGACGGCTGCCACCATCTCCTCCATCTCGTCCAGGGCCTCCTGCGGTGTTGGAATCCCACCTCCAGTCTGCAGTGCTACCTTCCTGTTCCTTGACATTTTTTCCTTCGTCCTGTGCTTGCAGTCATGTCAGTGTTTCTTGCACTCTGTGACAGTTCTCGTTACCTCTGCCACACTGTTTTTCTTATCGACAATTTGTTTCCAAATTGCCTCTCTCCTCCCAATTGGCAATTTTGAGGTGATGAAAAGTTGATGCTGGTGCTCCGTCACCCCTCTGACCAGTATTTCATGCTCCTCTGCACTGAAACAACACTTCCGTTTCTTCTTGTCTCTCCCCTTGGTCTTGCCTGTGTCCTGCTGGCTGGTGGGCCTCTCCTGGCTTCTGGGATCCATTTTGGGGCTCCTTAGCACTGTTTGCTGCATTTGCGCCGCTTTTTGATGCTAATGCAGTGGAAAATGGCACATATCCGGTTTGCGGCATCGCATACCGGATTAGAGTCATTTTCCCCGTGTTAACACCGTTTTGCTTTACAACGCGGCCCAATGGTTAGAGTAAAAAAAATTACTCTAACCTGTGCTTTGTGCCACCGTGCGTCAAAGTATAAATTTTACACACGAGTGGTGCAAAGAAATAGCGTTAGCCCGCGTTAACTTTTTTGATGCATAACTGCGTTCGCGCAGTTTTGTATCAAAAAGTATAAATATGGCCCTTACTATTCTAATTCCATTCTAACAAACTTTTGGAAAAGTGCACATGTTGGGGGAGAGTGGTGTTGACGTCTATGCACAGGCAAGCATGTCAGCGCAAAAGAAGACACACTGTGGGCCTTATCTACAAAGAATAGACATAGGGCAGTGCCGCAAGTAATTCTGCTGCGCTGCTCTACGTCTTGCTGCATTGCCCTACTCTAATTCGAAAGGGCAGGAATGCACAATATCTACAAAATACTGTGCATTACTGCCCCTTGCTTGCTATGCCACAAGATTCCAGCTAGCCTGACCGATGAAAGGTGATACCCTGAAAAAGGTCCCAGGATGCTTGTGTACCAGAGGGTCAGTAATAGAGGGACACACGGATCTTTATATAGTAGTTTATTAATGGAAATACTGGTTTTACAGTCTCTGAATAGTTTATTCTTGATCCTGTTTTTGGCTCTTCGTCTTTATCTTCCCCTTGTTCTTCACGTTTTCTCTCCTTTGTTCTTCTTTATCCAGAGGGCGAGTCAGGAGGAGCATGTAAAGGAAGAAGAACACAGAATGTTGGTATGTATGTTCCCCTCTTTACTTCCCTTCTTTCTCCTCACTGTTTCTGACTCTCTCTGCCTCTCTGATTTTCTTTTCTTGTGCTGTTATTTTCACTTTCCTCTCTGATGTTTTTCCTTCTCTCTATCTTGTGGCCTTCCTTTATTTCCTGCTACGTTTCTTACTCTGTAGCTTTGTATTTCCCTTTTCTTTCTGCCTTAGTTTTCTTTCCTTTTCTTTGGTTGACTTTTCCTTCCATCCTATTTCTACTCCCTGAGCTTTGTTCCATACCACTGTCAAAAATGTCGAAATCAACTGAGATGACAAATATATATACATTTATGTAAAATAATATAGAGAGCATTACCTGCTTTGTTTTTCTTTTTTTATGTCTTTTCCAATCAAAATGTACAAAACAATAGGAATAATAAAAGAAAAAGAAAACAAACTTTTTGTTTGAGATGAATTTCAATTTACTGTTGTTTCAACCCCTTCCCTTTATCAGCGTTTGAATAAAGGAGGGAAAATAAAAATAAAACAAAAATCCCCTTGCTGTCTCGTACCTGGGTAGGCCACGCTGTTCCTGAGGCGTGGCCGGCTTCAGGGTCCTGCTGCCTCCTGTTCGTCTCCTCCGTGGCTTGCTCCTGGCGTCATCGTCTCTTCCTTCACCGTCCTGGTAGGCCCTTCCGTGGTCGTCTATGCGGATCCAGCTGCCTTTCTCCAGTGAGGAAATCACGGGATTTAAAAATCCCACCACCATCCAGCAATCCATCGTTACTCGGGGCTGGAGAAAATACTTCCGGGTTGGAGAAGAAGGTACCGGAAGTACCCCCGGGGCATCGGGCATCCGCGGATGTATCCCCGGGATATCGGAAGGGTGTGTTTGCGGAAGACGCCCCATCACAGTCACTTCCCCCAGACAGTGGCTGTTCGGGCCACAAGCCAGAAGGGTAACGGGAAAGGTAGTCAGCGTTGGAGAGGAGTGAGCCAGGCGAATGCTGAATCTGAAAGGAAAAGGATTGAAGAGATAAAAACCAACGGAGCACCCGAGCATTAGAGTCCTTATGGCGCGCCAACCTGGTTAGGGGAGCATGATCAGAAAGTAACTTAAAGGTACAACCCGCCAAATAATAACACAAGGATTCGGTAGCCCATTCGATCGCCAGACATTCTTTCACAAGAGTAGGGTAATGCCTCTCCCGGGGCAAGAGCTTGCGGCTCAGGAAGACTATAGGATGATAGAGCCCATTCTCCTCGGTCTGTGAAAGGACAGCCCCTAGCCCCTGATCCGAGGCATCTGTTTGGAACTGAAAAGGCTTCTGAAAATCTGAGCAATGCAGCACCGGCTTGGTAGTCAGGAGATGTTTCAAGTGTTCGAAGCGAAGTGTTTCTCAATATCGGTGAGATGAGTAATTAGATTGGGCTTGTTCTTTTCCAACAGGGCAGTGAGGGGGGCTTCTATTTCTGAAAAATGTGGAATGAATCGTCAGTAGTATCCTACCATCCCTAAGAAGGCTCTGATATCCTTTTTTTGGGGGGGGGGAAGGGGAATTTGTGTGATGGCCTGCACCTTCTCTAGTTGAGGTTTCACTACTCCGTGTCCAATTACATATCCCAAATAATTAATGGTATCATATCCAATCTTACATTTATCTAGGTTCGCTGAAAGACCGGCATCTCTAAGGGCATGTAGTATGTTGGTCAAGTGCGAGATGTGGTCCTCCCAAGAGGGACTATAAATGATGATGTCATCTAAGTAGGTGGCTGCATAATCTTGAAAGGGATGGAGTACCAGGTCTATTCATCGTTGGAAGGTGCAGAGGAAGGATTTTAAATTGATAAAGACTGGAAGGGGTGTCAAACACAGTTTTCTCTTTATCCTCTTCTTTTAGGGGTATTTGCCAATAACCTTTGGTGAGACCTAGTGTGGTCAAATACCTGGCTTTCCCTAAGCGTTCCAGTAGGTCATCAATTCTAGGCATCAGGCAAGTATCAAAATGAGAAAGAGCGTTCAACTGTCGAAAATCAATACAAAATGTAATCGTTCCATCCGGCTTTGGAACCAGAACTATGGGAGAACACTGAGGACTTGTGGAACGTTCAATGATTCCTGCCTGTAACATCTCTTGTACTTCCTGTTCTACCAGCTTCTGTCTGGCTTCTGGTATTCAATATGGTCTCTGTCTGGCTACCCTATCACCTATTGTTCGAATATGATGGTATATTAAATGGGTTTTGCTAGGGGTTTTTGAGAAAACATTTAGAATATTATTTACTAACGGACAATTGCAAACTCTGATGGGGAGAGACAGAATCACCAAACTGAGGCCAACATTTTGTTGTATTGTTTTGTGCCTATAAGGGGTATAGTGGTAGGTCATCCATGGTTCCTGTACTAACATATAGATTACGGCTGGAATCATCTGTATCATGCCATAGTTTTAAGAGATTGATGTGGTATTTTTGTTCTCTCCCGGTACCTATCTTATAAGTAATAGGAGTAACTTGTTCCAGGATGGTATATGGGCCTTGCCAATGGGCCAGTAGTTTATTTTCTGCAGTAGGTAACAATACTAATACTTTCTGTCCTACGTCTAAGATTCTAGGTCTACTGGTTTTATCATAATAGTTCTTTTGTTTTTCTTGTGCATCTTTTAGACACGTGTGGGCCGCTTCCCACACCTTGTGTAGAGTTTCTTTTCAGTCTTTAGCATAGGTTATAACGTCTTTGCCTTTTTCATCTATCTCTTCCCACTACTCTACAAGTGTCTTATCCAGGTGACTGGTTGACACCTGTTCGGTATAAGTCAATAAGGACGCTCAATGAAGGACCACACGCCAATTATAAATACAATTTAGCTTTACTAGAATTGCAGGTAACATGTAGGCATTTAGCAGATTAACAATAGTAGAATAAGAATAGCAATGAAAAGCATCTATTTATATATAAGTACACTACAAGGAGCATCTATGTATATATATATATATAGGCAAAGAGTTCATTGACAGATATAAGTTTTGATTAACTGTATACTAAAATGCATCACACTACGATATTCAGGAAGCAGAATATAAATGAGTTGAATTTTCAGATAAGCTTTGATTTACTGCACACCAAAATGCATGTTTCAATTACTGCAGCAGGCTCTCACTACGATGTTCAGGAGGCAAAATATAAACAAACTGAATACTTCAGATAAGCTTTGACTTACTGCACACCAAAATGCATGTTTCAGTTATTGTAGCAGTTCACACTAAGAGGTTTAGAAAGCAAAATATAAACGAGCTGAATACTTCAGGTTATAAACACAGTGCAAGTGAGAGAGCGTAATTTAAATAATACATATACTAAAATGAAATGCTTAACAATGCTACATAGAAAACGACAATAATAATGATTCTGCTTAAACATGCACTTGAATTGTGATTACGGTGTGTGGCCACCAATGTATACGCAAACTAATAATGATGAGAAAATTGTTCATGCTATGGTTAATCAAGTTTATATTAACATTTACGATATTGCATTTATATTGAAAATCTTATAGGCCTTAAGTTAGTGTGAGCTGTAGGTTTTAGCTGCCTAGCTATCATATTAAAAGCATTTTCTGTTTTTCAGTGGGCTGACTCGCAAAGGGCCATGACCCTGCAACTGTTCTTTTTCTTCAACTTGGAAGATGAATGTATCATTGTAATTCCGTTCTCAACCGCATACTTGGTGCCTTAGTTAAAGTTTTTGTATACAAAATTGAAACAAATGTAGATTAATGTAATGTACAAGGACGTTTAAACCATGGACAATGGAACTGCTGACCCGAGAAGACGTGCCAAGGTATGAAGTAACCCCGGACGTGCCACCTCCGAAGACGTCAATTATGAAGACCAATCAAAATGTTTTGAATAAATGTGGGGTGACAATTAGAATTACCTAATGCATAATTTGATAGGTTAAAGATAGTGGGGTATAGTAAATGTCCAATAGAATTTTGGGGGAAGGTATTACGAAAAAGGGATAAAAACCCATGTCACAGAAAGGTTGAGAGAACTAGGTAGGGAATGCTATTGATTTTTATCCAGAAACTCTGTCACTCTGTTCGGTGACTTTGAGACTTAATAAAACCATCCTCATCCATAGACTGCCCTCTACGCTTCTCCTCCTTACGAGGGAAGTCTCCCTATGTCCCCTAGTTGAGTTTAGACTGATGGCGTTTTGACTGATGTCCTGAAGACGAAGACTGATCCTGTGTGCTGACCTAATCCTTGGAGGGTAATTATGACAATGCAATCGGTAATTTGTCTGTTTGCTTTTCCTTTCTAGGTACCAACTGCTCATTTTGATAGAGACCTTAGCTAGATGTTTTCCAAATTGGTGTTCTAAATTGTTTTGCATGAAGCCCAACATGCTAATGCTAATCAGTGGTTAGGATAGGAGATCCCTTCGACTGAGACAAATAGACAAATGACTGACATTACGCAATCCTGAACTGACACGTATATGACATTTGCTGTATTCTGATCTATGTTTACGCCGTGCTATGCTCTGATGTTTGTGATTCTTGCATTAATGAAATCTTATCACAGTTGCCATATTGTAACTATGCTATTATGCTTCTTGGTATTGAGGTTAACTCTTTTGCTTGTAGATTGTAATCAGTAGGGAATAAAATTCATAAAAATTCTATTAAAGGTGTGGTTATTCATGGTTGAAAGGCCATGGTTGCGTCGACAATTTGATTAATGTCTCTAACCAAAGTAAAGTGCATTGTGGTGTTAAATATTGATGACATTATTGATATATTGCTTGACAAATTGATCAGTTATCTGGTCCTACGGTGTCTCTCCGCTGGGTCACAAGATTCATTGGCCTAAAACGAGTCCTAATGTGTAATAAATTAACAAAAAGGACGCGTTAGCACAAGCATAAATAATCAGTCATAATAATAGAGCAGAGAAACAAAGGCCTTTCATCCCTGTATGGAAACTTAACTTAGTCCACGACATGCTGGGAAGCCCTCTACCGCCTGCTTGGCCCTCTCTCCCCCTCAAGCATCATGGTCAGCAAACAGGGAGGTAGCGCTGGGCCATGGCAGCTTTCACACTCCATCTGCGAGCTTCCAAATCCCTCACCCACACTTCAGTGCTTAAATAACTCGAAGCTTGGATTCTATCTCATTCTGGCATTTTCTAGCTATGTTATCAGTACTTGGCTGCTCTTCCCTTCTCCAGCCTTTGTTTTCATTCCATCTTCTCCCTGTACTCTCGCTCTCAAGGTTGAGACACAGGGGGTTATTCTAACCCCGGAGGAGGTGTTAATCCGTCCCAAAAGTGACGGAAAAGTGACGGATTTACCACCAGCCGTATTACGAGTCCATTATATCCTATGGAACTCGTAATACGGCTGGTGGTATATCCGTCACTTTACCGTCACTTTTGGGACGGATTAACACTCCTCCAAAGTTAGAATAACCCCCAGAGTCTTTTACACAAACAAGCTTGAAAATAATATCATGAACTTTTCCATGATGTTTGGGACGGGGCTTCAACAGGCATTACACTCATCTACACTGCTCAAGCTAATTAACCCTTCGCGTCACAATGTCTTCTGCACCTTTCCCTATACTGATCACTCCACCCCTTAGATGAGCGTGATGCATGTTGAAACGGATATCATTTACTTTGACATTCCGCTAGCTAGGTTGCTACTAATACTGGTCAACGTTAGTCTAAGTGCCTGCATCTTTAGTATGAAGCTGCTTTGTGCATACATATAGTCTACATAGTATAGTCATTAGCGTAACACAAACAATCAATAACCAAATTAGCTGTTGTAACACTATAGTTAGCGTCTTCATAGCTCCTAGTGCCCAGCCGAAGAAGATGTCATACCAATGATGCTCAGTTATTTGCTGGATGCATTAAGCAGTGTGCATAAGCTGTTTAGCGTTTATGGTCATCAGTATGGCTGTATCCTTGGTGTATTTAGCTGCCATATCAAATTTAGCAAAGGTAACTTGTGCGTAGTGCCTGATTGCCTCTTATCTGGGTAGCTTAACAACAAGCAAGATGTTCCACTTTAACTGAGCACGCATTTGCATCTGTAATGTGGTTATGGTGTACTTAGTCGATCGGTACAAGATGTGAGTGCTCATGTCAATAATGCTGGTAATATTGCGCATACACATTACTTGTTCTCCTGTGGTTTGTATAAATCAGTTAATAAGTAAGGGATGATTAATGACATAACATATACTCTCTGTCCCTATCTGATATAAGTCTGTGCCTTTTAATAGGATAATGTAACCATTCACATTCTCCCGGTATTGTGTGAAGACATGGATCTAGCACCCGTCCAGTGTGGGTACATACCCACCCCTTAGACCAATCTGCACATCTAGTGGGATCTACAGTGTGATTTGTTTAATCAATCTACTTTTTGTCAGTGTGAGGTATCCACTATTCTTTTACTTATCACTACAGGGAGCAATATAAAGGGGCACCATATGTCAGGAGGAAAATCACTTCTTACTATATCAAAAAGAGCATAACACATTTCTTCCTCACCATGAAACTGCATGGGCTTTATCCATATTTCTTCAGGCAAATGCAATTGTTGTCTCCAATATTCACCCTGAGGCTGTCCCCTTCTGCGTTAAAGTCAGTATACTGAAGATTAACAATGCTTTGCCATAGTATGCACTGAATGCCCTTGGACACTGCTTGTCGGTTTTAAAAGCCTTTTTTTTTTTTTTTTTATTGTTCATAAGTGAAATTATGCCATTGCCAATCGCGATACAACCCACGCAGGACTTTCCATACTTCTTGTGAGTGTGTGGGCCCCCATTGAGGAATTACTTTTATGGCCTCTCCTGTACTATATCCTGTAGAAGATAGCTTATTCCTAATAGCTTCATCATCAAAAGAATACAGGGCCCCTACCCCGATTCCGGTGGCCCCAGCTATCAAGGACCCTATATCTCTTCTAATGCGTAACTTTGGCAAGGGCCATAACTGTGGTGTCCATGGTGCACATAATGGATCATACTTTGAGACATTCCCCTTGGCAATATTTATCTGTAACACAATACAATTAATTATGCTTGCATGCAGAGCTTGCTTACATCCTATTCTATATCGAACTATAGAAATGTTGCTTAAGATGCTAATCATGCGTCTTTCGGTTACATAAAACATGAAGGCTGGTGTTTTGGAGTATCGAACTCCTTTGGTTTTCATAGTTCATTGTAATGACCACCAGGTGTCCTGGTATCACAATATTTACATATCATGTTTAGCATATAACTCAAAGCCTGTACTATTGCAGGCGTCCCCTGCACCTCGTTCAGTCCGTTGGCATGTCAGATTTGCTGTCCAGTTACCTTCCAGGTTACAGCTTTGGCAGCCATCCACTTGCCTCCAGGTACCTTCATGTTGCAAAGTGAAACATTTCCCTGGTCATCAGTTACGTTAGCGGCTTGAGGTCCACAAGTGACATGAAGGTCCGTAACGGCATTCTCTGCTATCATCAACACAGATGTCATCGTTTATGACCGTGGGGTAAGTCTCACTGCAGGTACAAATACAGGTACATTAGAGTTTTTTTAAAGTACAATACACGTACTCCCCACTCCTTGACTCAATATCTCTCCTGCCTCTGGCTTTTTCCCTGGATGATGCACCCATAATCTTATACTTTTCTTCCTGTGTTTCCAAGTCCTCCCTCACCTCTCTGGGTGTTATTGGGGGGGCAGATCTTTTCTTCAATGTGGGGGGTATACGCTTGTTCACAAATCACTTGTGCAAGTCTGTCATGTGCTTGATACGATACAGCAGCATCTCCTTGGTTCAGTAATGCTACTTTAACATCTCCTCTAAAATCTGGGTCTATGACTCCCCCTAGCACCGACACTCCCTTCACTCCCTTGATGGCTAGGTTGGATCGAGGGGCAATTCTACCATATGTTCCAGGTGGTACTCTTACTCCTATTCCTAAGGGAACAGTTTTCACCTGCCCTACGGGTATTTCTCCATCCTCTGGAGCAAACAGGTCCAGTCCTATACTGCCAGAAGTATGATGTAAAGGTAATCGAGCTTGAGGGTCTGTTTTCCAGACAATCATTGTGTGGGTGATTTCTTTATCATGCCCTGTCATCCGAATGAAAGGAGTCTGCTGCCCAACTGGTCTATCGTTCAATTCGAACAAGGCTTTGTCTAAATTACTACTCCATCCTTTTAGAGTCTGATGTGCTGATAATGTTTTTAGCTGTTCTTTCAACAATCTGTTATATCTCTCAATCATGCCTGCAGCTTGTGGATAATAACTAAGGTGTAAAATCCACCGAATTCCCTGTTCCTGCACCCAATCCTTCACTGTTCTATCTGAAAAGTGTGTGCCCCTATCTATTTGGATTTCATCAGGTACCCCATAATGTTTTATCAGGTAGTTTAGCCCTTGCAAAGTGGACTTTTGGTCTACAGACTTACAGGGCATACCCAACAGAAGGCCAGAGTAGGTGTCCACCATGGCAAATACGTAGCTTTTTCCTCATTCCTTTGGTAGCGGCCCGATATAGTCCAATTGCCACACTGTAGCAGCTACGGTTCCTCTTCTGATATGGCCGCTAGGCCTCTTTTGCAGGGGCATTTGTCTTGTCTGGTTGCATGTGAGGTACTTTTTTACTGCTTGTTGCACCTGTTCTTTAGTAACTGGAATCTGTCGTTGCTGTGCCCATGCATAAGTGCCATTCTCTCCTAGATGTCCAGATGTTGCATGGGCCCAGTTTGCTATAGCAGCTCCAGCCTCCTCATTGAGGACCACTGTTCGTGTTTTGGCCATCTGATCTGCGGTGTTGTCGAATAGAGATGCAAGTGAGGTGTCCGATGGGCAATGGGCATCCACATGTCCCACATAGATTTGACATTTTTGCCCTTTTTCCCACATCTCTTCCCATAGCTGCTCGCCTCCCCAAATGGGGATGCCTTTGATTTTCCATCCATCCTTGCGCCAAGTCGGGGCCCAGCTTGCTAGTCCTTGGTAAGTGGCCCGACTGTCATTGTACACAAATGTTTTCTCTCTGATGGAGGCTTGTTCGATCACTGCTGCTACCCCCTGCAGTTCTGCAAGCTGGCTTGATTCATCTTCCCCTTCTCGCAGCAACATCGTTTCTGTAGCAGGCTGGAATGCGACTGTTTGCCATTGTCTTTTTCCTTGATAGTACCAGGCGGTACCATCTGTGAACCATGCATTTTGCCGTTCTTCTTCGATGAGTTGTTTAAAAGGCGGGGCTGTCTTAAATGGTGAGGATTCCATTTCAGAGGGCTCTGGCGCAGGGGCCATTGCCTGCAAGTCCACTGTCCCTAGATTATCTTCTTGTAACTTCAACACTCCAGCTGGTCCTGGTTTTGCCCTCTGCTGCAGATACCATTTCAACTTCACAATGGCAAACTCCTGCGCTCTGCCTACTTTATTGCCAATCCCTCCGTCTCTTGTCCAACCTAGTAAGGGGACCCATGTTTTTAAAGTGACCGGCCGATCATCAGTTATGCGTTCTATTTCCACTAAGGCCCAATCTTGTGGCACCCTCTTTTTCCCCTGCCTCTGCCATAGGCTCCACATCACTACATCATCTACATCATCCTGTACTATCATGTCCAGCTCAAAGGGGTCTCCTTCTGTGATGGGACCTAACGTAAAAGGATTCTGTAGGGCATCTTTTGCTCCAGTGTCCCACGATCTCACCAACCATTTAAACAAAGGCTCTACAGGCATCTGCCTAAACATACGGGTTCTTTCCAACAACTCACTCTGCGTATAATCTCTTACCAAACGAGAATTCTGTATTTGCCCAATACTCACTCTCTTTTCACCTTCAATTTCACCTACATGTCCTTCTCCACTTTCAACTCCACCTAGTTCTGTTACACGTACTTCCCCCTCATCCTCCCAATTCCAGTCATCATTATCTGAGACTGTTCCATCCCAAGTATATGGATCCCAATTTTCTTTGCGTACCAATGCCCTCACTTGCACAGTTGAGGGTATTTTAGGCTTTTGCCTACTCTTCTATTTGCGTATCAGTGCCCTCACTTGCACAGTTGAGGGTATTTTAGGCTTCTGCCTACTCTTCTGTTTGTGTATCAGTGCCCTCACTTGCACAGTTGAGGGCATTTTAGGCTTCTGCCTACTCTTCTGTTTTGCTACTCGTACTGCTAATGCGGTGCACCTTGCCTCCATTTGATCACCCTGATTCACTGCACTTTCTATGGTCTCTTTCATAAGTAACTGCCTTTCCTGCAAGGCTGCAACCTCATCCCGCAGTTTTCTTATCTCTGCATCTTGTGTTAATGTTTTCCTGTATACCGTACGGAGCACAGACAGGAAAAGCCATCCCACTTGCCCTGCTGCTTTCAGCTCCAGCTTCGCCCCTCTTAGCTTCAAACTCTCAACTGCATTTTCCACTAAGAGAGGAGTCACTTTCTCATCTAATGCCTCCCATAACACCGGCGCTGCCCACCGGTTCAGGAATCCGGCCACACCAGAGAACCGGTCAGTTGCTAACCACCCGGGAATGGATCTGGCTTCTGCCCCATGCTGCCTTTCGCTCTCTGCCTCACTTTTCTTACGTCCCCAAAGAGGCATTATTGACTTATACCCCACTTCTGGTAACAAATGTCTTATCCAGGTGACTGGTTGACACCTGCTCGGTATAAGTCAATAAGGACGCTCAATGGAGGACCACACGCCAATTATAAATACAATTTAGCTTTACTAGAATTGCAGGTAAAATGTAGGCATTTAGCACATTAACAACAGTAGAATAAGAATAGCAATGAAAAGCATCTATTTATATATAAGTACACTACAAGGAGCATCTATGTATATATATATATATAGGCAAAGAGTTCATTGACAGATATAAGTTTTGATTAACTGTATACTAAAATGCATCACACTACGATATTCAGGAAGCAGAATATAAATGAACTGACTACTTCAGATAAGCTTTGATTTACTGCACACCAAAATGCATGTTTCAGTTATTGTAGCAGTTCACACTAAGAGGTTTAGAAAGCAAAATATAAACGAGCTGAATACTTCAGGTTATAAACACAGTGCAAGCATAAATAATCAGTCATAATAATAGAGCAGAGAAACAAAGGCCTTTCATCCCTGTATGGAAACTTAACTTAGTCCACGAGATGCAGGGAAGCCCTCTACCGCCTGCTTGGACCTCTCTCCCCCTCAAGCATCACGGTCAGCAAACAGGGAGGCAGCGCTGAGCCATGGCAGCTTTCACACTCCATCTGCGAGCTTCCAAATCCCTCACCCACACTTCAGTGCATAAATAACTCGAAGCTTGGATTCTATCTCATTCTGGCATTTTCTAGCTATGTTATCAGTACTTGGCTGCTCTGTCCTTCTCCAGCCTTTGTTTTCATTCCATTTTCTCCCTGTACTCTCGTTCTCAAGGTTGAGACGGAGTCTTCTACACAAACAAGCTTGAAAATAATATCATGAACTTTTCCAATGATGTTTGGGACGGGGTTTCAACAGGCATTACACTCATCTACACTGCTCAAGCTAATTAATCCTTCGCGTCACAATGCCTTCCGCACCTTTCCCTATACTGATCAACAAGCATGTATAATAAGGTGCGGGGTTGACGACCAAAAAGGAGCTCAAAGGGACTATGCGGGTCATTCCGACCCTGGCGGTCGGTGGCCGCCAGGGCCACCGACCACGGGAGCACCGCCAACAGGCTGGCGGTGCTCCTACGAGCATTCTGACCGCGGCGGTTTAGCCGCGGTCAGACGCGGAAAGCCAGCGGTCTCCTGCTGACTTTCCGCCGCTCGTAGGAATCCTCCATGGCTGCGGAGCGTGCTCCGCAGCCATGGAGGATTCCGACTCCCCCTCCCGCCATCCAGTTCCTGGCGGTTCTCCCGCCGGGAACCGGATGGCGGGAGGGGGAGTCGCGGGGCCCCTGGGGGCCCCTGCCGTGCCCATGCCTATGGCATGGGCACGGCAGGGGCCCCCGTAAGAGGGCCCCTAAAAGTATTTCAGTGTCTGCAAAGCAGACACTGAAATACGCGACGGGTGCAACTGCACCCGTCGCACCTTCCCACTCCGCCGGCTCTATTACGAGCCGGCGTCATCGTGGGAAGGGAGTTTTCCCCTGGGCTGGCGGGCGGTCTTGCGAAGACCGCCCGCCAGCCCAGGGGGAAACTCGGAATACCCTCCGCGGTCTTTCGACCGCGGAGCGGTATTTCGGAGGGGGGAAGTCTGGCGGGCGGCCTCCGCCGCCCGTCAGACTCAGAATTAGGGCCTATGTCTTGTGGACGATTGGACATGGGTACGGAGAGCACAGAGAACCAGGGGCAATTTTTTCCCCAGTTTTCTCCTGATTCATTAATGGTTTTCCGGAGGAGATTCTTAATCGTTTTATTGTAGTTTGGGGGTGGTAAACTGATGTTCATATCTGTCCGATTCCCAATATTTGACAAACTTCTGACATTAAGCGGGACATGAATGGGCTCCCTGGTCCGCCAGTATCTCTTTGGGAAATCCTACTTGAGAAAAGAATTCTACCATAGCCTGGGGTATCGTTTTTGTGGTCATACTAGCAATGGGAATGGCCTCAGGATATTGGGTGGCATAATCTACCAAAGCTAGTAAGTATTGGTGTCCTTTTACTGATGGAATTAACGGGCCTACTAAATCCACACCAATTCGTGTGAATGGAACTTCTATTATGGGAAGAGGTTGGAGAGGAACTTTACATTCATTAGAGGGATTAATGAGATGGCATCTGGGACAGGCCTGGCAATGCTTCCTAATATCCCCGTATACTCCAGGCCAATCAAATCTTTTTGTTACGGACTCCTATGTTTTCTCTCGACTGAGGTGTCCTTCACCCTTATCACCACGCGCTAAGTGCAGTACTTGTTCACGAAATACCTGTGGGACCACCAACTGTGAATCTCGGTTATTGGAGTTCGGACACACTCTATACAATAAATCGTTTTTAAGTTGAAAAGTTGGACGTACCGATTGATTGTCAGGGGCTAGGGCTACCTGCCAGGCACTCTTCAGGGTTGGGTCTTCTCTTTGAGATTGTTGAAACTGACTGGCAATAGATAGGACAGTCTTAGGAGGATCAGAAGCAGAGGACTCCTTCAAGTACAGTATATTGTTCTCCCTTTTTGCGATTTGTGAGTTTCTTCCTTGGATGAGTTTCCTTTATGTTACAGGATACAAATTGGGGCTTCCTTTCACCAGTTTTCCATAGGGCCCTGTTGATTTAAGGTATGTAAGAGATCTGGGAAGGCTTCATAGTCCGTTCCTATAATAAGATCTTCACCTAAATTAGGTATTACCCCTACGGATATGTGCTCCTCTTGTTCTCTCCATTCAATTGCTATAGTGGCAACTGGATATAATTTCTGGTCTCTGTGTACGCAAGTAATTAATACTTGTATATCCCTTTTCCACTGTCCTGTGCTTTGTTTGCTATGCTTTGATTACATCCAGAGTCTATGAGTATAAGCCTCTTTTCTTTATTGACTAACATGGGGTGGTATATCTTGTCTTACCGGACCCTGCCCATAAACCCCGTCCTCTTGCTAGTCCTATCTACATGGGTTCTTCTTGTTCTTTCTTAAGGGGACAATGCCGAGCTATGTGGCCCCATTCAGCACAATGGAAGCATTGGGGCCCCATATTAAAGTCTTTGGGTGGAGCCCGTGGATCACTGGGTTTTTCCAAGCTAGGACTTGCTGCCAATTTTACAAGAAACAGTTTTGGGATAGGACCTTGACTGGAGAGGGCGATAGTCTTGGTGGAAGAGCTCCTAAACTCTGGGGCTCGATGAAAGGTGCATGCTAAATCAATAGCAATAGTATTATTGAGGTTTGGATGTTGCCGAATCTAGTTTCTTGTGGAAGGAGGAAGAGCATCCAAATATTGTTCTAACACTAAGGTATCAAACATAGTGTCCTTGGATGTTTCTGTGGGATTTAACCATTTCCCCACGGCATTTTGCACTCTATAATATAGTGTGCGAGAATTCTCCTGTGGAGCCCACTTGTTGTGTCAGAACCTGACCTGATAGCTCTCTTGATCTAATCCGATTCTTTCCCAGATGGCTTTCTTAATCTCGTCATAGGCCATCACACCTCCAGGATTTACCGCCTGGTAGGCTGCTTGTAAGGTACCCGTAAGTAGAGGTGCAATGTATTGTCCTTACTTCTCTGCGGGCCAGTTAGCAGAGCTAGCAACCCATTCGAAATTGGTAAAGAAGGAGTCTGGGTCTTCATTTTCTTGGTATTTTTTGCAAAACACTACTGGGGACATTGGGATGCACTTTGCTGCTGGCTATGGTGTTGGTCAATTTCCCCAGAGCCGTCTCATGAACCAGCTGGTTATTGGCGATGATCTTCACCTGACTCTTTGAGGCCATCTGTAGGGCCTCCATCTCTACCTTAGCTTCTCGGAGTTGCTCTTCCCATATGAGTTGCAAATGCCTCTGCCCTTCCGCTAACTGGGCAATCATGTTGGCTAATGATGGCTTGTCCTCCATTACCTATCTCTGTTTAGATCGAGGACTCCGGGGAAAACTCCCACTTCTGACACCACTGTCCCAGAGGGTCAGTAATGGAGGTACACATGGATCTTTATATAGTAGTTTATTAATGGAAATACGGGTTTTACAGTCTCTGAATCCTTTATTCTTGTTTTTGTTTTTGGCTCTTCGTCTTTATCTTCCCCTTGATCTTCACGTTTTCTCTCCTTTGTTCTTCTTTATCCAGAGGGCGACTCAGGAGGAGCATGTAAAGAAAGAAGAATACAGAAGTTTTGTATGTATGTTCCCTGTTTACTTCCCTTCTTTCTCCTCACTCTTTCTGACTCTTTCTTCCTATCTCTCTGATTTTCTTTTTTCTTGTGCTGTTATTTTCGCTTTCCTCTCTGACGTTTTTCCTTCTCTCTATCTTGTGGCCTTCCTTTATTTCCTGTTACTTTTCTTCCTCTGTATCTTCTCTTTGATTTCCCTTTTCTCTCTGTATTAGTTTTATTTCCTTTTCTTTGGTTTAGTTTTTCTTCCGTCTTGTTCTACTTCCTGAACTTTGTTCCTTGCCACTGTCAAAAATGTTGAAATACACCGAGATGACAAATATATATATATGTAAAATAATATAGAGAGCCTGACCTGCTTTGTTTTTCTCTTTTTTTGTCTATCTCAATCAAAATGTACAAAATAATAGAAATAATAAAAGAAAAAGAAAACAAACTATTTGTTTGAGATGAACCTCAATTTACTGTTATTCCAACCCCTTCCCTTTATCAGTGTTTGAATAAAGGAGGGAAAATAAAAATATAACAAACGTTCCCTTTCCCGTCTCATACCTGGTAAGGACACGCTCTTCCTAGAGCCTGGCCGGCTTCAGCGTCCTGCTGCCTCCGTGGCTTGCTCCTGGCGTAGTAATCTCTTCCTCTCCATGGTCGTTTCGCTACACGGGTCCGGCTGCCTTTCTCCAGCGAGGAAATCAGGGGATTTAAAAATCCCACCACCATCCGGCAATCTGTTGTTCCTAGGGGCCGGGGAAAATACTTCCGGGTTGGAGACTAAGGTACCGGAAGTACCCCCGGGGCATTGGTCATCCGCAGACGTACCCCCGGGGTATCGGAGGGGTGTGTTCGCGGAAGACAGCCGGTTACAGCTTGTTTCTGGTCCAGGGAGGACCTGGCCTGGCAGTTCGGGCTGGATTGTTCCCATGGGGAACAGGGTCAAGACTGATTTGCACATGGCTATGTCCTAACTGAAATAGCATGGCAAGCAAAAAAAACTGATGGATTAAACCCCGATTTGTGACTGGGGGTGAATGTTTGATTTTCTCTGTATTCCGTCCATCATTTGTTGTTTTTGCTCTACGTCTTTAGGCTCTGCCCTACACTAATTTAAAAGGGCAGGAATGCACAATATCTACCAGATACGGTACATTCCTGTCCTTTCCCCCTCTGCCGGTGCACAAATTGCAGCCGAACGCCAACACAGGCACCCTTGCACTATGGTGGAAGGATGTTTGTGTTGGTGGCATGATTGGTTTTGTGCAGGAATGAGTACCTGTCTGCACAAAAACAATCACAAGAGGTGTTTTCCTTGCAGAATGCAGCACACATTGAATGAGGAAAAAACAAGGAGAAATGTAGACACTTCAACTTGTACCACCTGCTCTGGGGAGGCATAGGTTTTTGACTCTGACCCAGATCTACGCCCACAGCAAAGCCCATGGCATGCCTCCCCAACAGAGTGTGAGACAATGCAGTGACTTGTGCTGCATTGCCTTATGCTATATCTACAAGGCCATGTAAAGCCACATGGGGTGACTTTGCGTGGCCTTGTAGATACGGGTCTGCACTATACACCACAGGAGCGTAAAAAAAGTGATGCTCCGGTGGTGCACGGGTGCTTGTAAAGAAGCCCTGCATTGTCATAGGATCTTGACTTCAGCCCCTTACCAGTGTGAATATTTATTTGCTTCCTGACATCATCGCCAGGTTAAACCAAACACTTCACATGTTGCTGGGGATTATGTACCCTGACATCACAGGGGGGTCATACTTACTAGTATTACGAATATTGGAAAAAGTGCACACTTTTATGACAGGTTTGTGTTCAATACTCTATATCCAGTCTAACAAACACTCTAGAAATTGCATACACTGGCATGGTCAGATTTACTATCCATCCTCCATTCTAACAAATAGTGGGTGTGGTGGACAGATATACTATTCTAACTCCACAAATGCTGGGGAAAGTACAAACATTTGAAACCTCTGATTTAGTATTCTAACACCAGTGTGACAGACATTAGTGAAAATGCATACAATCAGGGGCCAAATGCAAAACACCCAAAAGTTACAATTAATTTAAAAGGAAAACATTGAAAAAACTTACATATATTGAAAAATACATTAAATCATAAAAATAACATATATAAAAATTGAACATTATTAATTTTTCTAAATCATTCCAATAAATACATAATGATTACAATAAACAGCATCCCTCAACCACCCCAAAATAACACATAAATATAACAGCACATTTTTTCATTTTTTATTTAATTATGAGTTCACTGTTGTTTTAATAAAATCACTGCCCATCCATTCACCCAATTTACCCCATATACCAAAAAATATAAAATAAAACACAATGAAAAAATCAGCCATTACAATTCCCAAATATGTAAGCAACCAACAATAATAATTAATACACAAATAAAAATAAGCACTAAAGCCCCAATAAGCAACACTATATATAAGAAATGTTTCAAACACTAGAAAACGAAAACATATATCTAAATATTTTTATACATTTTAAATATTTTTACTTGTAGAAATGAAGCATAATTATTACAGTGAGGAAGCAGCATCTATTTGAATATATTTTACTTAAACACTACCATTCCAGTTAGCCAATAATCAGAAATGAAAATGAATTAAATAATTCACAGCTTTATTTAAAAAATATGTAAACAAATAACAATTTAAAAAGTAATAAATTAAAATGAATTAATTAATATTTTAAAAATACACTATCCTCCCAAACTCAAACTCCACAACTCGAAATTCAAATGTAATTGCTCATTTAAAATAATGTATATATAAAACATATAAAGATGAAATAAATCAATCAGAATTAATTAATTTATAATTAAAAAAATAATGCCTATACATTCCCCCAATAACTCAACAATTTGATAACAGTATACATTACTATGACCTTATGTAAAAGTATTTAAAAAAAACACAATTGTGCAAAGATGAAAAAATAGAAATTTTAATACAATACAAATCAATACAATAAAACAACGTATTGAAACAAAAACATAATGAAATAAAAACATACAAAACAACACAATACTGCAGAACACCACACAATACTATAAAACATCATAATAAAAAAGACATTACAGTAAACTATATTTTAAACATCAATCAATGTTACTGTAAAAAAGTTTGATATACATATACTTACCTTTGTTATGTTCATCCATAATATTTTTGTAGCCACAGGGGGCGTGGCCTGAGACTGCATGGAGTAAGACTTCTGAAATTTGACCTCCGGAGACCTGGGCCCACGGAGACATTCTATTCCCTTTGGGAACTAAAAACTATACTTCCCAGCTGCCCTTGGTGGGGGGTGGCGGTGGTGTTGTGAGGGGCCGAAGAGAGCCGTTCCCCGTGCCTCCCGGGAGATGAAAATCTGGAGACATGGTGCCAAGCTAGGGGATACAAGATGGCGGTCCTGGCTTGGGCTTGAAGCTACTTTGAGAGCTATTGGCCCATACCAGAGAGGAACGGACTCATGGGCCATGTCTGATCAATACAGGGACCCTGGGCGGCTGGGAGAGCAGGTGGGGTGAGCCTCGCGGAGACAGGAGTGCTGGGACAAGACAGTCCTAAGCAGCCAGGGACTGTGAGGCAGCATCTGGGCCTGGTGGTGGTAGAACAGGTCCCATGGGTGGAGCAGGACCCCCTGGCCAAAGAGAGGCAGCTGCGTGGAGAAGCAAGTTGGGGTGGAGTTATGTAGCCCTCCACCACTGCACAAGAGGAGCAGAGAGCCCACAACCACCAATGGACATGGAATCCCTGATAGGGATTGCAAAAGTCTGAGAGACCTAGCCTGGGACAGATCCCCACGGAGGGGAACCAGGCAAGGCTTTACAGGAACCCTCATGGATGCTGTCTATGGGACACAAAAGGTTTTCCACCAGCCTGATACACCACAAGGAACTCACAGCACTGGCCTGGCACCAGAAAGGTCTCCGGCCCATGAATGAAGTTTGTGCTCCCTGAACAGAAGCGGAAGTGCTCGTGCCTGGGGAATTGCTGGTGGACTGGGCCTAATGGGACAGTACGCTGAATGACCCAGGATCCCTGTGCGAGGGCTGGCAGGAAATGCTTGGGTTCACTCAACCGTGACCAGCCACAATGCTGAGTGGTGGCGGCCTCCCACCATGCCTGGGGATACGTATCTTTGAGTGGGGCCAGGACAGAAGTAGCGTCACTACGATGCGGTGACACAAACCCACAAGCCCACCCCTAGTAGATACAACAGCAGGGACTGAGGATGGGAGAGGGGAAACTACACCAGAGGGGGCCGATTGTGGTTTAGCAGCACACACGACGACTATCATGATGGCCATTGGGGATTCTAAAGCAACCCTGGAACTAAAAATAGACACAGAGGCTCAGGACATCCATCTCCTATGAACTGAAGAACCGGGGAACAGAAGCACAGACCATCCTAATCTGGGTATGCCCCACAATCTCCAAACATGCCAACAAGTTGAAATCCCTGAAGAAGGCAGTGGCCTCCATGATGGAGAAGTTAAATGACGCTGATGGGCAGTCGCATAGGAACAACATCCGATTGATGCTCTTTCTGCAGAAGGCTGAGGGCTGTAGTATGGAATTGTTCTTGAGGGAGTGGTTATCCTCTACTCTGCTGTCTGGTAAAACCATGAAATGGTTTACGGTTCAACCTGCTTGTTGGGTCCCCAGGAAATTTCTGGTGCTAGGGGATCCACTGAGGCCAGTGGTGGCCAACCTACTAAATGTTCGAAATTGTGAAGCCAGGATGCGTGGCTATTGGAAATTTGAGGGTGGGATGGTGAAAAATCTACCTGAATCCTACAGTCATGATGCAGCACCAACATGAGACCTTTCACTGGTGAAACAGCATTTATAGCCACTGAATCTCTGCAACACCCTGTTGTTCCCTGTAAAGTTGTGCATTATAGACAACAGAGAATCACATTTCTTCTCAGTGGCTGATGAGGTGTAGGATTGACTGGAGTCTCGAGGACATTCCTGACTGGGGGACTGAGATCAATCCTGGACGCCTGGTAGTCAGGGTATGAAGAGGAGCTGGCTTGAAGAGGAGCTGGCGAGGATGGCGTAGACTGCGGATGGCCCCCACCAGACACCATGGTGAATCGGAAAGAGCCAAGGTGGTGGCAGATATCCATCAACAACAGCGGATTTCGACACAGAATAGATGGTCAGTTTTGGTAGAAGACTCTGGGGACTCAGAGAAAGGGATTTCTGACTGAGAACGGAGCCCTGAGGAGTCCTCCCAGGCAAAGGTCAACCCAGTGACAGCAGAGAAGATAATCTGACATGGGAGGCCCTCCCACAGCCGGTGCACTTTGAGGGGTAGATTAAGGTCCCTGCCAGGTGGAGAAGGGCGCTGATCCCAAAGGAGGGGTGAATTGCCGGGGTGGTAGACTGTTCTGCTGGTCACGACATACCCATTTCAGTTCTAGCATTGTATTCTTTGTTCACACTACAATTGTTTGATGTGGGGGACGGTGACAGACTCCTGAGGCATTGGGCAAGAAAGTTGTTTGAAACCTGCAGCACGAGTATGTGGGGTGGGGGGAGTTGGGGGCACAGGGGAATGGTGGTCTGCAGAGTACTATAGGTAGGCACAACAGCACCAATCGAGGAGCATATAATGAAATGAGATAGAAATTTTGCCGACATGCAGGGAGCATCACCCCACAGACAGGCTGACACTCAAGTTATTGTCCTGGACTGTGAATGGCTTAGGAAGCAAACTACAGAGGGGCCTATTGTCCAAATACTTGAACAAACAAGATCCAGACATTATACTGCTGCAAGAGACACACCTGGCAGGCAATAACTGTGAGTTCTTGGGAAGAGGGAGATACTGTGGGGGTCATTCTGACCGCCAGGGCCAACGACCGTGGAAGCACCGCCAACAGGCTGGCGGTGCTTCCTGGCCAATTCTGACCGCAGCGGTAAAGCCGCGGTCAGAAAAGGGAAACCGGCGGTTTCCCGCCGGTTTTCCCCTGCCCATAGGAATCCTCCATGGCGGCGCTGCTTGGGATTCCGACACCCTTCCCGCCATCCTGTTCCTGGCGGTTCTTAACGCCAGGAACAGGATGGTGGGAACGGGTGTCGTGGGGCCCCTGGGGGCCCCTGCACTGCCCATGCCACTGGCATGGGCATTGCAGGGGCCCCCTAACAGGGCCCCATAATGATTTTCAGTGTCTGCTTAGCAGACACTGAAAGTCGCGACGGGTGCCACTGCACCCGTCGCACCCCAGCAACTCCGCCGGCTCCATTCGGAGCCGGCTTCATCGTTGCTGGGTCTTTCCCGCTGGGCGGGCGGGCGGCCTTTTGGCGGTCGCCCGCCCGCCCAGCGGGAAAGTCAGAATGACCGCCGCGGTCATTTGACCGCGGTGCGGTCTTCTGGCGGGGGAACTTTGGCGGGCGGCCTCCGCCGCCCGCCGAAGTTGGAATGACCCCCTGTGTGTTGGTTCACGCAGGCTTCACGATGGGTCAAGAGGGGCGGGATACCGGCCCACAGATCCCTGCCGTTAAAAATCACCACTGATTGGGTTGATCTACAGTGATGCTTCGTGGCAGTTAGAGGTCAGTGGAATGGGATAGATATAGCAATGGCTTCCTGGGACTTCTTCCGGGTCTGCAACCAAAGGGGTTGGAGAGATTAGGGAAATGGATCATGGTGCTACCTGATGGGGTCCTAGAGGTGGGAGGGGATTGCAACCTCATTCTTAACATGACCTTAGACAGAGTGTCCAAGTCCAGCAGACCACCCAGGCCAGATTTATGCCTTCACACCCACCCAACACAGCGTCAGAACATATATGCTTCCAACCCAATGTGCTCCTGGTCCAGACTGAATTCTTTGCTCATCCCCACACAACAGCAAATGGATATTTGGGGAAACATGCTTCCTCCCAAGTAATATTTCCAATCGTTCCCCATCATGACCTCACTTCAGTCCCCCTTACACAGCCTAGTTATTCATTTTCTGGACACAGGACACACAGAAGATGAATTACGTTGGACAGTTCTAGTCACTATTCAACCAAATCTAAGAGGTGGAAAGCTTGAACAAAGTTTGAATCAAAAGGAGGCCTATTTAATTTTGAAATTTCAAATGGTTCACGGACTCAACAAAATGATTGAGTTGAAACACCTTTAATTGTTTCCCATTGTAAACAGTATCATCATTTGTACATTGAATATATGGAAATGGTTAGTGCTATTTCATCTTCAGGATGATTAATCCGAAATAATGGCCTGGGAGCCGTTGTTTAGATGGAGGAATGATTTCATCCAAAACGAATCACTGTACTGGTTCATTGCCAACTACTATTCCAGAAAGCATTTTCTTGGAAGCCCTTGATCAAGACTGGATGTTAAATACACGAATTAGCTTTTACCATTATTTATTCCTCAGAAGCAGAAGATGATGCGTGACACAGACAATCGAGTTAAATATATTTAGAAAAATAAGAAGCCTTTTTTGACATTCACTTATTACAAACCTCAAAGATTCTGACCAATAAAAACCAGTGGGAGAAATTTGAGTTGCAACGCCATTCAACGTTCCAAAGAGGCGGCTTCCCAAGTGCGGCTTTTTCTTGTTATCCGCCAAGGAAGTAAGTGAACGGTTGCTTAAGCGTTTCTTTAACCACTACCTCCATGGTGCGGGTCACGACCAGTGGCCGACACTAGGGAGGGTGTTAAAAATTCCTCCTGTGCAATGCACCGGAGGATTGAATTTTTTTTTTTTTCAGTCCCAGAGACGCAGAACAATTTCCGTGTCTCCCCCAGTCCCCCGTCCCACCCCTCTGTGACATCAGTGCGCCACGAGGCACGCTGTCGTCACATTTTTCCCCACCGGAGCAGCAGAGGAGCAGGTAAGTATCCTCTCCCTACTCTGGTGGAGGAAAAAAGGTCAAAATGGCCTCCCCAGATGCCAGGGAAGCATCGATGGAAAGGGGAGAATCTCCCCTTTCCATCGATGCCTTTCTGGCACCGTTTCCTGGCCATGGATCGCAGCGCGTCTGCGGTCCATGGCCAGGAAACGCCCCTAGGCAGCAGGGATCTTCTTTGGGGGGCCGGCCCCCGTGTAAATAAGCTGCACCCCTGTGGGGGCACAATTTTTAAAAAAAATAGGTTGTGGTTGCTTTGGGGGGCGATCGCACCTCCAGATTTAAAAAAACAAGTATTTACATTTTTTTTTTTTTAAATGGCGGTGTTGGCCCTCGGACACAGGCAATACAGCTAACTTTTTGCCAGTCGACTACATCCATCTAATTTTGGATGTTGACTTCCTTCAGGAAATCGTGCAGCAAACAAATTTGCATGCAGACCAATTTCTGAGGGAGCGTGGAGGCACTCTAGGGCCCCGTTTTAGAGCAAGCCAGTGGACTCCCACTCACTGGTAGAATTGAAGTTATTTTTGGGCCTCACGCTCAAAATACGGTTAGTGCAGAAACCCACCTTGCAGTCCTACTGGACAACTCGCACAGTTTGGGTTAACCCCAACTTCGCACCGTATATGAGCAGAGATCGATTTTTGCTACTGCAGTGCATGCTGCATTTCAATGACAATTCTGCTGCATGGCCCCAGGACCATCCAGACCATGACTAGGTTGTTCAAAATTCGGCCTGTCGTGGAACATTTGTCTGCCAGGTTTCCAGAAATCTATACTCCTAGAAAGAATAAAGCAGTTGATGAGTCCTTGATCCTGTACAAAGGAAGCTGCTCTCAGACAGTACATTGCAAGCAAAAGAGCTCGCTATGGCATAAAGGTGTAGATGCTGTGTGAGAGCTCTTCTGTCTATGTGTACAGCTTGAGAGCGTATACAGGGAAGGATTCTACCCTAAACCCTGTAGGTTGCCCTCCCGCGTTAAGGATCACAGGTAAAATTTTATGGGAACTTGTCCAGCCACTTCTTCACAAAGGTTACAACCTTTATGTGGACATTATCTATTCAGGAGTAGAGCTGTTCAGTGAACTCTACAAAGCTGGCACTGTGGCCTGCGGTACAGTTCATTGTAACAGCAAAGGATTCCCGCAGTAGCTTGTTTGCAAGAAGCTCCAGTAATCCCAGAGTACTGCATTGCATTCTAACAAACTGATTGCAGTCAAGTTCTTGTATAGGAGTGATGTATTCGTGCTCACTACAGTTCATGATGAGAGCACTTCCCCCATCACAGTTTGGGGTCAGATGGCCAAAGTCCACAAGCCCATCTGTATACTTGATAACAATAAGGGCATGGGCGGAGTGGACAAGAACAACCAGGTTCTTCAACCATACAATGCGTGTCGTAAAACTCGCCCTTGGTACAAGAAACTGTTTGGAACGTTTCCCTAGGTGGCGGCTGAGCCAGAGGCCAAAATCCACAGCTAGGCACTTTGTAAAAAACAGCTCTGGTTTCTTTCGGAAAATGTGATGTGTCCACGTTATGTTTTGATGCATTTCCTGTTGCGGGCACTAGGCCTACCCATACAAGTGAGGTACCATTTTTATTGGGTGTCTTGGGGGAGCGCTGATTAGGAGGAAATTTGTGGCTCCTCTCAGATTCCAGAACTTTCTGTCACTGAAATGTCAGGAAAAAGTGTTTTTTTGCAAAATTTGGAGGTTTGCAAAGAATTCTGGGTAACAGAACCTGGTGAGAGCCCCACAAGTCACCCCATCTTAGATTCCCCTTGGTGTCTAGTTTTCAAAAATGCACAGGTTTGGTAGGTTTCCCTAGGTGCCAGCTAAGCTATAGGCCAAAATCCACAGTTAGGCACTTTGTAAAAAAAACAGCACTGATTTCATCGGGAAAATGTGATGTGTCCACGTTGTGTTTTGGGTCATTTTCTGTCGTTAGCACTAGGCCTACCCACACAAGTGAGGTACCATTTTTATCAGGAGACTTGGGGGAACGCTAGGTAGGAGGAAATTTGTGTCTCCTCTCAGATTCTATAAGTTTCTGCCACCAAAATGTGAGGAAAAAGTGTTTTTTTTGCCAAATTTTGAGGTTGAAAGGATTCTTGGTAACAGAACATGGTGACAGCCACACAAGTCACCCAACTGTGGATTCCCCTAGGTGTCTAGTTTTCAAAAATGCACAGGTTTGGTAGGTTTCCCTAGGTGGCGGCTGAGCTTGAGGCCAAAATCCACAGTAAGGCACTTTGTAAAAAACAGCTTTGATTTCTTTTTGAAAATGTGATGTGTCCACGTTGTGTTTTGGGGCATTTCCTGTCGCGAGCACTAGGCCTACCCACACAAGTAAGGTACCATTTTTATCGAGAGACTTGGGAGAACGCTGGGTAGGAGGAAGTGTGTGGCTCCTCTCAGATTCCCGAACTTTCTGTCACCGAAATGTCAGGAAAAAGTGTTTTTTTTGTGTGAAATTTTGAGGTTTGCAAAGGATTCTGGGTAACAGAACCTGGTGAGAGCCCCACAAGTCACCCCATCTTGGATTCCACTAGGTGTCTAGTTTTAAAAAATGCACAGGTTTGGAAGGAATCCCTAGGTGGCGGCTGAGCCAGAGGCCAAAATCCACAGATAGGCACTTTGTAAAAAACAGCTCTGATTTCTTTTAGAAAATGTGATGTGTCCACGTTGTGTTTTGGGGCATTTCCTGTCGCGGCACTAGGCCTACCCACTCAAGTGAGGAACCATTTTTATGAGGAGACTTGTGGGAACGCTGGGTAGGAGGAAGTTTGTGTCTCCTCTCAGATTGCAGAACATTCTGTCACCGAAATGTCAGGAAAAAGTGTTTTTTTTGCCAAAGTTTGAGGTTGCAAAGAATTCTTGGTAACAGAACCTGGTGAGAGCCCCACAAGTCACCCCATCTTGGATTCCCATAGGTGTCTAGTTTTAAAAAATGCACAGGTTTGGTAGGTTTCCCTAGGTGGCGGCTGAACTTGAGGCCAAAATCCACAGTAAGGCACTTTGTAAAAAACAGCTTTGATTTCTTTTGGAAAATGTGATGTGTCCACATTGTGTTTTGGGGCATTTTTTGTCGCGGGCACTAGGCCTACCCACACAAGTAAGGTACCATTTTTATTGGGAAACTTGGGGGAACGCTGGGTAGGAGGAAATGTGTGGCTCCTCTCAGATTCTAGAGTTTTCTCTCACCGAAATGTGAGGAAAAGGTGTTTTGTTTGCCAAATTTTTAGGTTGCAAAGGATTCTGGGTAACAGAACCTGGTGAGAGCCCCACAAGTCACCCCATCTTGGATTCCCCTAGGTGTCTAGTTTTAAAAAATGCACAGGGTTGTTAGGTTTCCCTAGGTAGCGGCTGAGCTAGAGGCCAAAATCCACAGCTAGGCACTTTGTAAAAAACAGCTCTGATTTCTTTTGGAAAATGTGATGTGTCCACGTTGTGTTTTGGGGCATTTCCTGTCACGGGCACTAGGCCTACCCACACAAGTGAGGTACCATTTTTATTGAGAGACTTGGGGGAATGCTAGGTAGGAGGAAATTTGTGTCTCCTCTCAGATTCCAGAACTTTTTGTCACAGAACTTTGAGGAAAAAGTGTTTTTTTTGCCAAAGTTTGAGGTTGCAAAGGAATCTTGGTAACGGAAGCTGGTGAGAGCCCCACAAGTCACTCTATCTTGGATTCCCCTAGGTGTCTATTTTTAAAAAATGCACAGGGTTGCTAGGTTTCCCCAGGTAGCGGCTGAGCTAGAGGCCAAAATCCACAGCTAGGCACTTTGTAAAAAATAGCTCTGATTTCTTTTGGAAAATGTGATGTGTCCACGTTGTGTTTTTGGGCATTTCCTTTAATGGTCACTAGGCCTACCCACACAAGTGAGGTACCATTTTTATTGAGAGACTTGGGGGAATGCTAGGTATGAGGAAATGTGTGTCTCCTCTCAGATTCCAGAACTTTCTGTCACCAAAATGTGAGGAAAAAGTCTTTCTTTTTGCCAAATTTTGAGTTTGCAAAGGATTCTGGGTAACAGAACCTCGTGAGAGCCCCACAAGTCACCCCATCTTGGATTCCCCTAGGTGTCTAGTTTTCAAAAATGCACAGGTTTGGAAGGATTCCATAGGTGGCGGCTGAGCTAGAGGCCAAAATCGACAGATAGGCACTTTGTAAAAAACAGCTCTAATTTCTTTTGGAAAATGTGATGTGTCCACGTTGTGTTTTGGGGCATTTCCTGTCGCTGGCACTAGGCCTACCCACACAAGTAAGGTACCATTTTTATTGGGAGACTTGGGGGAACGCTGGGTAGTAGGAAATTTGCAGCTCCTTCCAGATTCCAGACCTTTCTGTCACCGAAATGTGAGGAAAAAGTGTTTTTTTGCCACATTTTGAGGTTGCAAAGGATTCAGGGTAACAGAACCTGGTGAGAATCCCACAAGTCACCCCATCCTGGATTCCCCTAGGTGTCTAGTTGTAAAAAATGGACAGATTTAGTATGTTTCCCTAGGTGGCGACTGAGCCAGAGGCCAAAATCCACAGCTAGGAACTTTGTAAAAAACAGCTCTGATTTCTTTGGGAAAATGTGATGTATCCACGTTGTGTTTTGGGGCATTTCCAGTCGCGGGCACTAGGCCTACCCACACAAGTGAGGTACATTTTTATCGGGAGTCTTGGGGGAACGCTGGTTAGGAGGAAATTTGTGGCTCCTCTCAGATTCCAAAACTTTCTGTCACCGAAATGTGAGGAAACAGTGTTTTTTTGGCCAAATTCTGAGGTTTGCAAAGGATTCTTGGTAACAGAACGTGGTGAGAGCCCTACAAGTCACCCCATCTTGGATTCCTTTAGGTGTCTAGTTTTCAAAAATGCACAGGTGTGGTAGGTTTCCCTAGGTGGCGGCTGAGCCTGAGACCAAAATCCACGGTTAGGCACTTTGTAAAAAACAGCTTTGATTTCTTTTGGAGAATGTGATGTGTCCACGTTGTGTTGTGGGGCATTTCCTCTCGCTGGCACTAGGCCTTCCCACACAAGTGAGGTACCATTTTTGTCGAGAGACTTGGGAGAACGCTGGGTAGGAGGAAGTGTGTGGCTCCTCTCAGATTCCAGATCTTTCTGTCACTGAAATGTGAAGAAAACCCTTTTTTTTGTCATATTTTGAGGTTTGCAAAGGATTCTGGGTAACAGATCCTGGTGAGAGCCCCACAAGTCACCCCATCTTAGATTCCCCTAGGTCTCTAGTTTAAAAAAATGCACAGGTTTGGTAGGTTTCCCTATGTGGTGGCTGAGCTAGAGGCCAAAATCCACAGCTCGTCACTTTGTAAAAAACAGCTCTGATTTCTTTTGGAAAAAGTGATGTGTCCACGTTGTGTTTTGGGCTATTTCCTGTCGCGGGCACTAGGCCTACCCACACAAGTGAGGTACCATTTTTATCGGAAGACTTAGTGGAACACAGAATAGTGAAGCAAGTGTTATTGCCTCTTGGCTTTCTCTACATTTTTTCCTTCCAAATGCAAAACAGTGTGTTAAAAAAGACGTCTATTTGAGAAATGCCCTGTAATTCACGTGCAAGTATGGGCACCCCGGATTTCAGAGATGTGCAGATAACCACTGCTTCTCAACACCTTATCTTGTGCCCATTTTGAAAATACAAAGGTTTTCTTGATACCTATTTTTCACTCTTTATATTCCAGCAAATGATTCCCTGTGTACCCGGTATAGAATGAAAACCTATTGCAAGGTGCAGCTCCTTTATTGGCTCTGGGTACCTAGGTTTCTTGATGAACCTATGAGCCCTATATAACACCGCAACCAGAATAGTCCAGCAGACGTAACGGTATATTGCTTTTCAAAAATCTGACATCGCTGGAAAAAGTTACAGAGTAAAATATGGAGAAGAATTGCTGATTTTATCACCTCAATGTCAATATTTTTTTATTTCAGCTGTTATTTTCTGCAGGAAAACCTTTTAGGATCTACACAAATGACTCTTGCTGAATTCAGAATTTTGTTTATTTTTAAAAAATATTTAGCTTTACGGGGTCCAGCATTGGTTTCACACCCATTTCTGTCACTAACTGGAAGGAGGCTGAAAGCACAAAAAAATTGTAAAAATCGGGTATGTCTCAGTAAAATGCCAAAATTGTGTTGAAAAATGTGGTTTTCTGATTCAAGTCTGCATGTTCCTGAAAGCCGGGAAGATGATGATTTTAGCTCCACAAACCCTTTGTTGATGCCATGTTCAGGGAAAAAACCACAAGCCTTCTTCTGCAGCCCTTTTATCCAATTTTTCTGAAAAAAACGAAATTTATGCTGTATTTTGGCTAATTTCTTGGTCTCGTCCAGGGGAAACCACAAACTCTGGGTACCTTTAGAATCCCTAGGATGTTGGAAAAAAAGTTCGCAAATTTGGCGTAGATAGCTTATGTGTACAAAATGTTATTAAGGCCTAAGCGCGAACTACCCCAAATAGCCAAAAAAGGGCTCGCACGGGGCGGGGAAGGCCCAGCAGCTAAGAGGTTAAAAGTGAGACAGCACTAAAATATGTCGTGCATACTATCGGTCGCTGCTCAAAATGAAGTCATGCAAAAGCTTTAATATAGGTTTTTACTCCGTAACTTTATTGCCAAATACCAATTGTATACAATCCTAACATGGCGTCCTTTTAAGTCTCTTTGTTACTTTGTTTAAAATGAATCATGCGCCATCTGAATAGCGGAGCCTGGCTAAAATAAAAACATTTATTTTTCTGTTGAGGCAGTGAAAAGTGACAATCATCATATGGGAACCAGCCTAAAACGTGAGTTGATTTGACTGGTTTAATAAATTCAAAGGCAGTTTACTGGGATGTTTTAGTGAAAGGATAAAGGCCCTCATTACAACCCTGGCGGTAAATCCCGCTTACTGCCGTGCAGAGGACCGCCAACATACCGCTGCTGCTGCGGAATTCTGCTACAGGTATTACGACACACAGCCCGGAATGCGCCACAATACCGACACCCACACAAGTCCGCCACACCAAAGGTCAGTGATAAACTGGCGATATCAAAACCAACACCGTCACGCCAACAGGAATACGCCCACGATATCACGACCCACGAATCAACGCAGCGGTCTTTCAACCTTCGGTAATCCATTGGTGGTACACACCGCTGCGCTCAAAATACACACACACTTACAAAACACAACCACATTGGACCATTCCAAATACACACACCTGATACACATACACACACCACACCCACACACCCAATCCAATATAAAGCACACACCCACATCATCCACAAACCCTTACTACCAGAATTTTGAAAGCACGCCAGAGAGAGCCACCACCTAAAACAACACCAGCATCCACATACACACAACACCATCACTCACACAACATCCACACACCTCAAACAACAAACACCAACACACCCCCTCACACATCACAACAGACACCACCTCACACATCATCCACACCACATCATGGCACCTCAACGACACCCCAGGTTTTCTGAGGAGGAGCTCAGGGTCATGGTGGAGGAAATTGGCCAGGTAGAGCCACAGCTATTCGGATCACAGGTGCAGCAGACCTCCATTACAAGGAAGATGGAGCTATGGCGCAGAATTGTCGACAGGGTCAACACAGTGGGACAGCATCCAAGATCTAGGGATGGCATCAGGAAGAGATGGAATGACCTACTGGGGAAGGTGCGTTCCGTGGTCTCAAGACACCAGATTGCTGTACAGAGGACTGACGGTGGACCCCCACCTCCTCCCCCACAACTAACAACATGGGAGGAGCAAGTCTTGGCAATACTGCATCCTGAGGGCCTCGCAGGAGTAGCAGGAGGACTGGACTCTGGTAAGGCAAATCTTTACTACCTCACCCCCACACCCCACCTGCATGTCATCACATACTCCCACCCTTACCCTCACACCCATCACCCCAACAACCCACAGATACCCCTCTAACACAACCCACACATCCCAAAACCAAGCCCTGCATGTAACACCAATGCATGGACACCCATCAACCAAGCATGTCCACTACAGAGACTCACTCATGCCCCAAAATCACCAATCACACAAGGACCAAGCCAAAAATGCAAGCACTGGAGTAGAGGGTCAACCACCAATTACACACAATGGCACACACAGATACAATAATTATGCATTTACACCCCAACAGGACCCCTACCCAACGTCACCGGAAAGGAGGTTTTCAGACATATCCAGTCCCCCCACAGAAGAGGCCCACAGTGATGCCAGCAGCTCTGCACAACTGGATCAAGATGACCAGCCCGGCCCATCTGGGACCTCTGGACAGTCGGTTCCCCTGACACTGTCACAAGCCAACACAGCCTCCCCCTCAGGAAACACCAGCACAGCACCCACCCAGTGGTCCCATCCCTCTGTCCCCAGGACACGTCAATCAGCAGTGTGTCCACCACTACAGGGAACCCAGGCAAACCCACCAACCCAAGAAAATCAGGGACCTGGGGGCAGTGGCAGTGGGTACACGGTTCAGGGGACAGAGGCACAGGATAACAGGGAAACTGGGAGGACTGCTGTGCGACAGGGGGAGGACAGGCCCAGGGAACCCACTCTCGATGAGGCACTCTCCAACATCATGGGAGCTTACCATCATTTCCAGGAGACTATGGCAACGGTATTGGGCAAGTTTCAGGAGACCCAGCGGCTGCAGGAGGAACACTACCTTGGGATCAGGGAGGACTTGAAGTCCATTAACAACACCCTGGTCACCATTGAAGGGGTGCTGGCAGACCTTGTCAACACCAGGAGGGACACAGTGGCACAACAAGGGGCCCCTGACATTAGCCTGGACGATGAACATCCCTCCACCTCCGCCGGCGCAAGTGGACAGGAGGCACCGCCACAGGAACAACAGGACACCAGCACCCCACCCCCTGCAGATGGAGAACCACCCCGCAAACGGTTCCTGAGATCCAGGAACAAGACAGAGAACATTGCCAAGACCCCCGCCAGGAAATGAGACCCCCCCCGAATGTCACCCTTCTATCCCACTATGTCACCCTGTCCATCCTTAAACTGCCATTGCTCTACTTCCTATGCCCCTTTGGACAATGCACCTGTGAAACAAATAGACTGGACTCTGCCATGGACATTCCTCCACCATCCTCCCAGACCATTTTACAACCCCCTCCACTTATTAGCACAGGAATAAACACACTTCAATCACAAAACAATCTGGAGTCAGTTTGTGCTTTCACAAATGTGTAATTGCAATAACTATGGAATATAGCAATGTCAATCTACTTGTTCACATATCAATGTAGCACAGCTATAGGCCAGCAGTAAACATAGCAGATGGCACAAAGTGGGACCCACATCTTTGAAATGGAAAGTCAAAGTGACAAGTGAGGGTCCATACACTAAATGAAAATGACACACTTATGCTAGTTCCAGCAATAGAATGAGATGTGGGAAGCAGTGGCATCTTCTTACCTGTGTCTCACTGGAAGTATTGCATGATGATGTTGTTTCGGTTGTCGATATCCTCCTCTTCTGCCTCCTCTTCTTCACTGTCCACAGGCTCCACAGCTGCCACAAGACCACCATCTGGCCCATCCTCCTGCAGAAAAGGCACCTGGCGTCGCAAAGCCAGTTTGTGCAGCATACAGCAGGCCACGATTATCTAGCACACCTTCTTCGGTGAGTAGTATAGGGAACCACCTGTCAGATGGAGGCACCGGGATCTGGCCTTCAGGAGGCCGAAGGTGCGTTTGATCACCCTCCTAGTTTGCCCATGTGCCTCATTGTAGCATTCCTCTGCCCTTGTCCTGGGATTCCTCACTGGGGTCAGTAGCCATGACAGGTTGGGGTAACCAGAGTCACCTGCAAATGTCGAGGGACAACTGTTAGACACCTATATCAACTGTATTGGGACCTTGGCCTCACCTATTAGCCACACACAGTGCCCCTGGAGTTGGCCCATCATATAAGGGATGCTGCTATTCCTCAAAATGTAAGCGTCATGCACAGAGCCAGGATACTTGGCATTCACGTGGGAGATGTACTGGTCTGCCAAACACACCATCTGCACATTCATAGAATGGTAGCTCTTCCAGTTTCTGTACACCTGTTCATTCCTGCGGAGGGGTACAAATGCCACATGTGTACCATCAATGGCACCAATGATGTTGGGGATATGTCCCAGGGCATAGAAGTCACCTTTCACAGTGGGCAAATCCTCCACCTGAGGGAAAACGATGTAGCTGCGCATGTTTTTCAGTAGTGCAGACAACACTCTGGACAACACGTTAGAGAACATTGGCTGGGACATCCCTGATGCCATGGCCACTGTTGTTTGAAAAGACCCACTGGCCAGGAAATGGAATACAGACAGGATCTGCACTAGAGGGGGGATTCCAGTGGGACGGCGGATAGCTGACATCAGGTCCGGCTCCAACTGGGCACACAGTTCCTGGATTGTTCCACGATCAAGTCTGTATGTGACTAGGATGTGTCTCTCTTCCATTGTCGACAGGTCCACCAGGGGTCTGTACACCGGAGGATGCCACCATCTCATCACCTGCCGCAGCGGATGTGCCCTATGGAGGAGAACAGCGAGCAGAGAGTTACCCAACAGTGAGGTATCACAATGTCTTATTTTCAGAAACGTTATTAATCCGCAATGTACCGGTATCTGTCTATATTCCCGGCCTAGATAGGTGTGACGCAGTTAACATCCATCCCATGTGGCCTCTTGAAATGGTGGCTGCCTGACCTGTAAGGTGGGACAAGGGGAAATGAGGTAACTGCACTGGCGTTGTACACCGTCGCGGTGGGTGGTCGAAGACGGCGGCGCAGCCCTGCATTGGTTAACATTGGGCCCTATGGGTGCCAGGAGCCAATGACGATGTACGCGGCGGTGACGGTACGCACCGCCGTGGAAGTGACCGCCATTTTCTATCTGTTCACTCACTAGATACCTGACCTTCAACACAAGAGGACCTACACTGCAAGTGCTGCAGTGACCTCAGTCTGGAAGTGACGATGGCTCATGTGTCTGGGGAAAGGGCCCCTGCCTTCACTTCGGAGGAGTTGGAGAAACTAGTGGATGGGTTCTCCCCCAGTACACACAACTGTACGGTCCTCCAGACAAACAGGTGAGTACACTGTGAGCATGCTGCATGGGCAATGTCTGTTTGGATGGAAGATACATGGGGGGGGCTGAGGCCTGCATGTGCGGATGGGGAGTGCATGTGCGTCAGGGCAAGGGTGGGAACTGGGGGGCAATGAGTATGACAGTCCAGACGGGTAAGTAATTTCCTTTCCCCCTGTACCATTCCTCTAGGTCAGCACCCACCAGAAGAAGGGTATTTGGCGTGCCATCGCCAAGGACGTCCGGACCCTGGGGGTCTACCACAGACGGAGCACCCACTGGCGTAAAAGATGGGAGGACCTGCGCCGCTGGAGCATGAAGACGTCGGAGGCCCAGCTAGGGATGGCCTCCGAACGTGGGAGGGGTGCCCGTTGCACCATGACCCCGTGATGTTTCGGATCCTGGCGGTGGCCTATCTGGAGTTGGATGAGCGCTTGAGGGCATCACAGCAGCCACAAGGGGGTGAGTACACTCTCATTCAGCTGACTCTGCACGCATAACAAGGTGTCTGGTTGGGGGAGGTAGGCAGTGGGCTCCCCTAGGCCAGGGCGAAGTTGGTAGGCAAGGTCCCTTGTGAGGCAGGCTATGTGGCACCCCAACCCCACCAGTGGTAAGAGCCATCTACACCTAGTCAGGCTCCTGTGACTTCCAGGTGTCCAGCAATTGGTCTTAGGCCTCGTACCCCATGGTCAGGTGAAGTTTCTAGGAACTGTTAGTGCATGGCGTAGTGGCGAGGCCTGCTCCCTGTGTGTTGTGTCCACCAACGGTAGTGGTGTTGCATGCACTGAACATGCCTTTCTTCTGTCTTTCCCCCTCCTTTTTGTGGTCTCCCTGTTCTTGTGTGCAATAGCATCATCAGGCGGAGGAGCCTTGGCACCAGAGCAGGAGAAAGCTGCAACCCACTTGGCCCTGGAGGGCGAAACAACGGATTCTGAAGCCACCAGTGGGACGGAGGGTGAGGGGAGCTCCACAGCGGGGACAGGGGCAGACAGCAGTGACAATGACTTCTCCTCTGATGGGAGCTCCCTTGCACCTCTGTGCCCACCTCATCAACAGGTACAGCCGCCACCACCCCTACCAGCACCGCCCTCCCAGCAGCCCCTCAGCGTGTGTCCCGTGCCCGCTTACTCAGGATGGTGGGCATCTCCTTCGCCCCAGGCACCTCAGGCCCTGCCCCAGTCAGCCCTGCTGCCCTCAGTGAGGAGGCTATTGACCTTCTGAGATCCCTCACTGTTGGGCAATCTACCATTGTGAATGCTATCTAGGGTTTGAGAGGCATTTGCAACAAACAAATGCATACCTGGAGGGCATTCATTCTGGGCAGGTGGCCCAACAGAGAGCATTTCAGGCTCTGGCCTCACCACTGATAGCAGCCATTGTCCCTGTGTACAGCCTCTCCCTCCAACTTCCTCCACCCAGACCCAATCCCCTGTACCTCAGCCTATCCCAAGCACACCATCAGACCAGCATACACACTCATCAACACACAAGAGTGGCTCAGGCAAACATAAGTGCCACACATCCCACAGGCACTCACACAAGCACCATCCCCATGCATACACAGCAACATCCACTGACTCCACTGTGTCCCCCTCCTCCACATCCTCCTCCTCCCTCCCTGTCTCATCTCCACTCACACCTGCATGCAAAACATTCTCAGCCACTACCTCCAACACCAGCACACCCATCGCCACACACCACTCAAGTGCACTCACCACCCCCACTACCATTCACACATCCCCCGTGTCCTCTCCCAGTGTGTCAGTGAGCCCTCCTCCCAAAGTACACAAACGCAGGCACACACCCACCCAACAGACATCCACCTCACAACAGCCTCCGGCCCATGCACCTTCACCCAAATTCAGCAGACGTACACCTAGAACTACTACCTCTACCTCCACTCGCAAACCCCCTCCATCTTCCCGTCCCCGTGTGTCTAAAAAACTCTTTCTGGCTAACATTGACCTCTTCCCTACACCTCCCCCCCCGTCCTTCCCCTAGGGCCAGGCTTTCCAGGTCCCAGCCCAGCACCTCAGCCACCAAATCCTCAGCCACAGTGGAGCCAGCAACTGCGGGGTCATGGAGTGCGCCCCACATCAGGGCTGCCAGTGTGCCATGTAGTGAGGGCAAGGACATTCTGCCACCTGCCAAGGTGAAAAAGGTGCCCACATCCCAGAGAGTGAAGCTGAAAGTACCTGCCACCAAGTGCTCAGCAAAAACCAAAGGGGATATTGGCAAGACAACTGCAGCACCATCAAAGCTGGGGAAGGGCCAAAAGCTGAAGAGCAGGTCAGGAGAGGGCATGGTGGCACCGACTGAGGGACCAGTGCCACACTTTCTGTCCACGACCACACCAACCTGCATGGTGGCGAACACTGCTAACTGCACCGCCACCTGCACCGTCACCTGCACTGCCCCCTACAGCCTCAGCAACAGTCCCCAGCCTCTTCCCCAGTGGGCAGCTATCTGAGGCTGCAGGAAACCTCCTGCTGTGTTCCTCTGCAGGTGCTGACCCATGCACCGCTGCCAGCACCGCCGGCAGCACCGCCGCAACACCGCCACAACAGACACCGCAGCAAGCACCGTCACCGGCCCGCGGCGTCCTCGGACACTGGCACCACCGCTGACATAGCTACCATCCCCAGTGGTCAGTCGTCTGAGGCTGGAGGAGAGTTCCTGGACCCTGGGCAGCTTCCATGAGTCATTTCTTCAATCACTGTTTACACCTGCAGGTGGAAGGCGCAGCTGCAGCAGTGTGGGGTATGTCACTGCCTCCATGGCGTATCATGCTACCTGAACCTCATAAATCTCATGGCACGCACACCCAGCTGAGGGAATTGTACCGGCCACACTGCAAAAGGAGCACTCTGGGCACCAGGCCCCCTCCAGAACCAGTGGAGTATCACATCCACTACCTCAGTCCTTGGCAGGATGAAGCACTCTGGGCACCAGGCCCCCTCCAGAAACAGTGGAGTATCACATCCACTACCTCAGTCCTTGGCAGGATGAAGCGCTTTGGGCACCAGGCTCCCTCCAGATCAGTGGAGACTGTTGTACACTTGAGAGACTGTGGCCTTGCATTCCCCAGGATAAAGCAGTGGGCAACCCACCCACTTGAGAGACGTGAGAGACTGTGGCCTTGCACTCCCCAGGATAAAGCAGTGGGCAAACCATCCACTTGTGAGACTTGAGAGACTGTGGCTTTGCACTCCCCAGGATAAAGCAGTGGGCAACCCACCCACTGGAGAGACTTGAGAGACTGTGGCTTTGCACTCCCCAGGATAAAGCAGTGGGCAATCCACCCACTGGAGAGACTTGAGAGACTGTGGCTTTGAACTCCCCAGGATAAAGCAGTGGGCAAACCACCCACTGGAGAGACTTGAGAGACTGTAGCCTTGTACTCCCCAGGATACATCAATGGGCATGGAGCCCCCTCGTGCAGCAGTGGCGTTGTGCATTCATCCGGCTGAGGTGCCCCCCCTCCCTCTCTCTGAGGTGCCTGCATATTTTCGATCTGATGCCCCTGCAGTGTTTCTCACCGTTTCCAGTCAGGTATCATGTGTAGGCCTTGCCCATGCAGTTTGGGCCCAGTGGCCCACGGACAATGATTGGAACACTATCTGGACTTGTGTAGTTGGTGTACATATGTGTATATACTGAATTTTGACTTTTGACTAATGGATTTTTCATGACTACAATGGTTTCAATCATTTCCTTTTGTCCTTGCGTTCTTCCAGGGGGTGGGGGGTGTATAGTAATGTTGCTGCATGTATTTGTGTGTATGTTGTTGTGGGTGAGGGTGGGGGTGTTGCGTGTTGCGTGTGTGTGTCACTCTCTTTCCTCCCCCCCATGTGTTGTAGGTGCAGTACTCACAGTGGTTGCCGCCGCCGTTCGTACTCCTGGTAGAAGAGGAGGTAAACCAACATGGGCAGTACGTGTCGTTCGGGCTCCATGGCGTCCTGGTTCCTCGTTGGGTGTCAAGAAGTGAGTGTTTTCCCTTCTGTGTACTGTTTCCGCCGTGCTTTTGATGTTGTTGGTTCTGCCCCGGAAAAGGTGGCGGATAGGCCTCTTGTAATAGGGTGGGCGGTACTTTGTCTTCCGCCTGCCTGTTGGTGGTGACCGCCGCGCTGTTTGTTTCTACTGCTGTGGCGGTCGGATTGTTAAAGGGGCTGTCTATGTTGGCGGTTTCCGCCACGGTCGTAATCCCATTTTTTTTCCGTCGGCCTGTTTGCGGTATTACCGCCGCTTTAACACCGACCGCCAGGGTTCCTATGAGAGCCAAAGTCTTCTATAATTCAAAGTATGGTGCTTTTTACAGCTAAAAAGCTATCGGCATAGCAGAACGAAGTTTCGTACAAACTGGGTCACTCAAACTACTGCTTAACTTCCATGTTGATTTGTACTTTGTAAATGAAGAACATCAGATACATTTTTTGGTGCTCTGTTTTTTTTTCAGTTCAAAAGTGGGACCATAATTAAGGCCCTCATTACATCCCTGGAGGTCAGTGATAAAGCGACAGTAATACCGCCAACAGGCCGGCAGTAAACAAAAATGGAAATCTGACCACAGTGGAAACCGCTAACACAGACAGCCACTTTAACACACTGACCGCCACGGCAGTAGCAACAAGCACGACAGCGGTACCCGCCAACAGCCAGGCAGAAGACAAGGTTCCGCCCACTGTATTACGAGACACCAATCCACCAGCTTTTCCGGGGTGGTACCAACGCCATAAAAAGCACGGCAGAAACAGTACACAGAAGAGAAACGACTCACCTCTGGACGCTCTAGGAAGAACCACAACGCCATGGAACTAGAGGTGTTACCCATGCTGGTTTACCTCCTCCTACACCAGGAACACCAACGGCGGCGAAGATGACCACGGTGAGTACAGTCCCTAGCACACAAGGGAGGTGGGGAGGAAAAAGAAAGTGACACACACACGCAACACCCCCACCCCCAACATCATACACACAAACAGATGCAACAACATTAGATACCCCCGTACCCCTCCGGAATAATGCAAGGACAAAAGGAAGTGATTAAAGTGAGTGTAATAAGATAAAGTTCTAGAAATACGTCCTCAAAGCACAAAACAGTATCTACATATATATACAAATGGAAGGACACTGCCCAGTCCATAATGTCCGTGGGTCACAGGGCCATATCACATAGGCCAAGGCCCCACTTGACTCCTGCCTCAATACGGAGAGAACACTGCTGGGGCATCAGATCGAAAATATACAGGCACCTCAAGGGGAAGGAGAAAGGGGGGCACCTCATCCGGAAGATGGTACAACCCTACTGCTCCTGGCGGGGGCTACATGCCCATCACTCTGTCCTGGGGAGTGCACAGCCACAGTCTCTCTAGTGGGTGGTTTGCCCACTGCTTGGTCCTGGGGAGTGCAAAGCCACAGTTTCTCTAGTGGGTGGTTTGCCCACTGCTTGGTCCTGGGGAGTGTAAAGCCACAGTCTCTCAGGTGGGTGGTTTGCCCACTGCTTGGTCCTGGGGAGTGCAAAGCCACAGTCTCTCAGGTGGATGGCTTCTTCCACTGGTTCTGGAGGGGGCCTTCTGCCCAGTGTGCTTCATCCTGGCAAGGAGGGGGTGAGTGGATGCCTTCTTCCACTGGTTCTGGAGGGGGCCTTGTGCCCAGTGTTCTTCATCCTGGCAAGGAGGGGGTGAGTGGATGGCTTCTTCCACTGGTTCTGGAGAGGGCCTTGTGCCCAGTGTTCTTCATCCTGGCAAGGAGGGGGTGAGTGGATGCCTTCTTCCACTGGTTCTGGAGGGGGCCTTGTGCCCAGTGTTCTTCATCCTGGCAAGGAGGGGGTGAGTGGATGCCTTCTTTCACTGGTTTTGGAGGGGGCATTGTGCCCTGTGATGCAGATCTTGGGGAATGCAAGGTCACAGTCTCTCACCTGGGTGTCACACCTACAGGATTTGGAGGGGCCAGGATGCACTTCAGCCCATGGAGGCATGACTACACACTGCCTGCCGGCGGTAATGGCTGCTCAGTGGTGGCAGTGGCGGGGCTGGTGGAGTTGCTGCCATTGGTGGGGGGAGGCTCCAGCCCTTCCCCTGCAGCCTCGGACGTCTGGCCACTGGGGCTGCTGCTGCTGGCAGTGGTGCTGGTGGTGGTGCTGGCAGTGGTCGGGGGAGGATCCAGCCCAACCCCTGCAGCCTCGGATGGCTGAAGTGCCATGGCTGGTGTTGTTTGCTCAGATGCTTCTCTAGTACCAGGCACCATATCCATCCAGCCTGCAGCATCTGTGCCTTTGTCATTTTCCTTGGCAGCTGGTGGTCCCTTCTTGCCCTTGGCAGCTGGTGCCCCTTCTTGCCTTTGGCAGCTGGTGGTCCCTCCTTGCCTTTGCCAGCTGGTTGTGCCTCCTTGCCTTTGCCGGCTGGTGATGCCTCCTTGCCTTTGCCAGCTGGTGGTGCCCCCTTGCTTTTGCTAGCTGGTGGTGCCTCCTTGCCTTTGCTAGCTGGTGCTCCCTTTTTGGCTTTGCCAGCTGGTGCTCCCTTTGTGCCCTTGGCTGCTGGTGCAGGCACACTGGTTGTGCTGACGGGTGTCTCCTTGGAGCCTCTCACAACTGCAGTAGCTGCAGAAACTACAGTGGCTGTGGACTGGGTGGCTGAGGTGCAAGCCTGAGTCCTGACCACCCTGGCCCGAAGAGAAGGATGGGGGAGGGGCAGGGAATAGGTGAAGGGTGGAGAGGAAAAGCTTTTTAGGGACACTGGGGCTGGAAGAGGGTGAAGGTTTGGGAGTGGAGCAAGAGTGAGTGGTGGTAGGAGGTGTCTGTCTGCCGTGTTTGGGTGCAGGTGCATGGGCTGGATGCTGTTGTGAGGTGGGTGGCTGTTGGGTCTCTGAGTGCTTGCGTTTGTGTACTTTGGGAGCAAGGGACACAGACACAGTGGGAGAGGACACAGGGGACATGTGCATGGATGTGGGGGTGGTGACTGCCAGTGAGGTGTGTGTATTGATAGGCGTGCTGGTGATGGAGGTAGTGAATGAGGATGTAGTGCATGCAGGTGTGAGTGTAGACGATACTGGAGGGAGGTGGAGGAGGAGGAGGAGGGGGACACAGTGGAGGCAGTGGATGTTGGTGTGTCTGCATCTGGATGGTGCTTGTGTGAGTGCCTGTGGGAAGAAGTGTGGTGCTTGTGTTTGCCTGAGCCACTTCTGTGTGTTGTTTTGGGTGAATGCTGGTCTGATGGTGTGCTTGGGATAGGCTGGGGTTGAGGGGAATGGGACTGGGTAGAGGAAGTCGGAGAGGGGAGGCTAGAGACAGGAACAATGGCTCCATTAGGGAGGAGGCCAGAGCCTGGAATGATCTATGTTGGGCCGCCAGGCCGGAGTGAATGCCCTCCAGGAATGCATTTGTTTGTTGCAAATGCCCTGCCATGCCAGACCCTGGATTGCATTCACTATGGGTGACTGCCCAACAGAGATGGATCTCAGGAGGTCAAAAGGCTCCTCACTGAGGGCAGCAGGGTTCACTGGGGCAGGGCCTGAAGTGCCTGGGGCGAAGGAGATGCCCACCCACCTGGGTGAGCGGGCACAGGAAACACGCTGAGGGGCTGTTGGGAGGGCGGTGCTGGTATCGGTGTGGCGGCTGTACCTGTAGTTGGGGTGGCCACAGAGCTGTCCGTCCCAGCACCAGGGAGCTTCCATCGGAGGAGGTGTCACTGTCCGAAATGTCCCCTCCAGTCTCTGCCGTGGTGCTCCCCTCGCCCTCTGTCCCAGTGGTGCCCTCACCGTCGGTGGATTCGGCCTCCAGGGCCATGTGGGATGGAGCTCCCTCCGTTGCCGGTTCCTCTGCTCCTCTGCCAGATGATGCTAATGCACACAAGGACAGGGTGACAAAACAAAAAGGAGGGGGAAGAGACAGAGGAAACAATTGGTCAATGCCAGCAACAACACCACCGTTGGCGCACACAACACACAGGGAACAGCCCTATGCACTAGGCCATGCACTACCAGTTACAACGCTAGTTACCAGGCCACAGAGTACAATGCCTAATGCCAATAGCAGCACACCTGAAACCCACAGGACCCTGCCAAGTAGTAGATTCCCACTAGCATGTTTGCGGCTGGAGTGCATCAGACCCTGCCCAACATGGAACCTACCCCGCCATGTTCGTCCTGGCCTAGGGGCACCCACAGGCCCACATCCCCCACCCAGATAATACCTCACCACATGCAATTTTTTGAATTTGAAACTGTACTCACCCCCTTGTGGTTGCTGTAAATGGGGATGTGCAATGGGCTTGGGTGATGGTGGAGGAAAGTCCAGGATAGAGTCCAGTCTATTGGTATCACAGGTGCATTGTCCAATGGGAAGTGGAGCACTGGTAGTTCAAGCTTGACAGGGTGACAGAGTGGGACACAAGGGTGACAATCAGGAGAGTCTTATTTCCTGGGGCAGGTCTTGGCAATGTTCTCTGGCTTCTGCCTGGATCGCAGGGACCGTTTGTGGGGTGCTTCTCCTTCTGCAGGGGGTGGGGTGCTGGTGGCCTGTTGTTTCTGTGGCGGGGCCTCCTGTCCACTAGCGTCAGCAGAGGCGGAAGGCTGTTCATCAGTATGGCTAGTGTCAGGGGCCTGTTGGTGTGCCACTGCCTCCCTCATGGTGCTGGCCATGTCTGTCAGAACCCCTGCAATGGTGACCAGGGTGGTTTTGATGTCCCTCAGGTCCTCCCTGATCCCGGGTACTGTCCCTCCTGCAGCCGCTGGGTCCAACTTGTCCAGTATGTGGCCCATGGTATCCTGGGAATGGTGGTATGCTCCCAGGATGTTGGTGAGTGCTTCGTGGAGAGTCAGTTACCTAGGCCTGTCCTCCCCTTGTCGCACAGCAGTCCTCCCAGCTTCCCTGTTGTCCTGTGCCTCTGTCCCCTGAACCGTGTGCCCACTGCTACAGACCCCAGGTCCCTGATCGTCCTGTGTTCTGGGGTCTCTGTAGTGGTGGACACACTTCTGATAGACGTCTCCTGGGGACAGTGGTATGGGCCCGCTGGGTGGGTGCTGTGCTGGTGTTTCCTGAGGGGGAAGGCTCTGTGGTGGGATGGGACTGTGCCTGGGTAACTGACTGTCCAGAGATCCCTGATGGCCCAGGTTGGTCATCCAGATCCAGGCGTGCAGAGCTGTTGTCATCACTGTGGGCCTCTTCTGTGGGGGGACTGGATGTTGCTGGCACCTCCTCTCTGGTGACGTTGTGTGGGGGTCCTGTGGGGATGTAAATGCAGTGTTATTGTTTCTGCGTGTGACATCTTGTGCATGGGTATATTGCCCTCTATGGTTGTTATTACCATGGCAGCTTTGCCTTGTGTGAGTTGTTATTTGGTTGGCTAAGTGATTGTCTCTAGTGTGCATGCAGTGGTGATGGTTGCCCATGCAGGTCTGTGATGGGTGTCCATGCATTGGTGTTACATGCAGGGCTTGGTATTGAGATGAGTGGGTTGTGATGGTGGGGTATATGGGAGGTGGTGGAGTGATGGGAGTGAGGGTGAGGGTGGGGGTATGTGTTGGCATGCAGGTGGGGGGGTGAAAGTAGTAAAGATTTGACTTACCAGAGTCCAGTCCTCCTGCTACTCCTGCCAGGCCCTCAGGATGCAGTATTGCCAAGATGTGCTCCTCCCATGTTAGTTGTGGAGGAGGAGGTGGGGGTCCACCGTCAGTCCTCTGTACAGCTATCTGGTGTCTTGCAACCATGGAACACACCTTACCCCTTAGGTCGTTCCACCTCTTCCTGATGTCATCCCTTGTTCTTGAGTGCTGTCCCACGGTGTTGACCCTGTCCACAATTCTCCGCCATAGCTCCATCTTCCTTGCAATGGATGTCTGCTGCAACTGTGATCCGAATATCTGTGGCCCTACCCAGATGATTTTCTCCATCATCACCCTTAGCTCCTCCTCAGAGAACCTTGGGTGTCTTTGTGGTGCCATGAGTGTAGTATGTGTGGTGTGTGTGAGTGTGTGTGGGGTTGTTGTGTAGCCATTTTAGTGATAGCTCCATGCACGTTAGTTTAATACACTAGGTCACTGTGCACCTTGACCTGGATATATTTTATTCAGCTTCGCATTGTTATTTTTACAATAACCAGTGTTACGGTCTTGTTTTAATTTCTTCTATCTAACTGTTTTGCTTATTTCAGCATTGTGTTCTCAAACAACACATTCTTGATCACTCTGTGCTTCAGTCAAGGCTACAGTCTGGTGCATTGCCGGTAAATGTGGCAGAAGTTTGGTCTCCAACATTCGTAGAAAATACACATCCTTACGTAGGGACATTTTCTGAGAACATCTGCTGTGTTAATTATAAAAACACTTTCTAGTCCCATGACACATCAAGAAGGAGATTCCAGCCAGGGAACCACAACTGTATGCTGAATGCTTCGCTGCAGATGCTGACGCAGATTACAGGCCTTTGCTCAGGTATGAGGGTTGATGTCCTCCCAAGGGAACCTGAAAGGCATGATTAGAGCTTAACATGCCGTGCTCAAAATATTATTTAGATAGGAAATAGTCCATTGATTCTAGTGGCCATATGATAGCATTATTCTTATGCTTCACTCTCATCGTCACCATTTTAATATTGTTGTGTTGTGTCATTCTGGTTATTGCAGCTCATGCTTTGCTATCCAAAATGCAGTTGTTTTATTAAACCAATCTTTAAAACTTATACTGCTTTTATTGTCATTTATATATGAGACCGAATTGTGAATGAGAGAACCGGATGCGACCTGAGTGACCACGACTTCCCTGAGAAGTACGATATGTTATGCGCTCGGATGCCCAATCATCCCTACCATTCGGGAGAGATGAGGCACTGCTAGTTAGCCGGAGAAAAGCCCGGATTTGGAGCGACAGGTGTGACCCACCGTGGGTCAGACTCAGTCCCCCACATTGTGGATGATCTTGCTGCTCAAAATCCAGTAGTCTCATTAGAATAATGAGAGCCTACGCGACATGGCGCCGCCAACGTTTTGGCGTGCCTTCTCTGAACTCATAGTGTTGCTATCATGGCGAACACACTTATTAGCAAATGGCCTAACGGCCCAGGGAGGTCCAGTCACGTTCGTGGTGGACGCCCACGCAGCTTATAGAACAGAACTTTTTTACTCTTGGGTCACATTTACAGCAGTTGATGGGAACACAAATACATTTCACCAATATACAGTTGCGAACGCGCCTGGACAATACAGAGCGTATGCATATTTAGAGATACCTCTGTCTTATCAAAAACATAATAATTGGCTTGATGGCGCCCTACCCCATACAATATTATCAGTTCGGTTAGGCCCACTAAGTAATGACGGTCCTACCTGGCCTTTATTGGCCACTTATAGACCACATCCTGCAGTTGGGAACTTAGCAGTAGCTGAGGATCGTCGCTTATACATTGAGTTAATAGCAATATGCAGACGATTAGTACAATTCGTGATGTAAACATTGAATACAAACCCAGCACGTGCTGCTCCAGCACACCCACATGCAGTAACGCCACGTATAAATCCTGCGACAGTACATTCGATTATGGGTAAAGTACCCGCCAAACGAGAAAAAACTCTGTTTTGTTTAGCAAAAAAAATTAATACGGTGGAGGCAGTATTTCCCCATATGGGACCTCAGGATAAACATAGAATATTAACAAAGTGCTTGCCCTTTGGGATGCTCCCTACAGTAGAAAACTGTAATTCTTGGGGTACGGCATTTGCCGCGCTCTATACAACAACACACGGTACACCGACACTAGCAAATTTACCGGAAGTGCTGAAACAAATTCAAGATGAATATGGGGCTGCCTCGGCCCTAGATTTGGGGATGCAACTGATGGGCAACTTTGCCACAGTATCCTCAATCATTTTAAGTAACCTTAACGGGGAAGCAGTCGCACTTGCAGTGACGTTCCGCAACAAGAACGAGAGCTGCCTAAAATAATAGCGGAAACATACTCAAGTATCGGTCGAGATAGCCTAGGGGCCAGACCACAAAAACCTAAATTCCAGGGTAAATCAAATAAATATAACTCCAAACAACAACCTGAGGGTAATAAGAAACGCTGGGATAAAAAGCAACATACACATAAAAAAGAAAGGGGAGAATCTCCACGTACGGAGACCCCACAGAATAGGTATTATCTCAGAAATAGAGATAATATCAAAACGCCTGATAGATATCAATATACTGATACACGCCAATCTCGTTCCTTTCAGGACTCATCGGAAAAGAGAAATGAGAGAGGTGGGCGATCAGAGTGAAGAACAGAGTACGTGAAACCGAGATAGGAATCACAACGCTCTTCTGAGGTTTCTGTTAAAAACGAAGAGAAACCTGCCCAACAAAAACAACAATTTAAAAAGAAAAAGGTGGCAGCAGTCGCAGTTCGACATGCCACACAGGAAGAGGGTCCTCTTGAAGAACAAGAACTGGTCTCTAGCATTGCTAGACAGCGCGGCAGAGGCCACAATAGTTCGCCGGAATCTTCTAGAGCGTCTGGAGGTGAAAGCAACTGATGACTTTATACAAGTAGAAACAGCGGACATGCGTGTCTCCAAGCCTGATAGGGTGTAACGCTGCAATTAGAAGGAGACATTGAACGCACAATAAACGCAATCTTTTGGGATCGCATAGTAAAAGAGTATGATGTCTTGTTGGCCGCCTGACTTTGTCAGTACCTGGCCATATGGAGAAGATGTCATTAAGCCTTCTTTCTCGCCCCTTGTTCCAGAGGACTCGCTGAATACTATTCCATTGAATGGGCTCTAGCACAAGCACCTGCATTATATAGAAATCACCTGGGGTGGGATAAAGACTCCCCCTACCATGTAATTCCCATTAAAAGTGAACCTCAGCTACAACCGAAGTATCCTATAAAACATGAAGCAAGAGCACCAGTGAGAGAAATACTCACGCAATTAGAGTGCCAGGGTGTAGTTGAACCCTGTGTCTCGCAGATGAATAACCCTTTATTTCCTGTAGCTAAACCGGACAATTCATACAGAATAGTCTTAGACTACAGACATTTAAACAGTCATACACACACCTATGCTACACAAAATTCACATAGCACTGCACTAATGAGCAACATAGTACGTTAAAAATATAAAACAACATTAGACATTTCAAATGGGTTTTTCTGCCAGAATATAGCGCCTGAAAGCAGGGACTTAACAAGCTTTAGCGCACTAGGCTCTCAGAAAAAATTCAGTTGTTTACCTCAGGGGTATAAGAACAGCCCAGGACTGTTCGCGGCTCGTGTTACGGCCATTTTACACGAGATTGACACGGAAGCATTGTCCTATGTAGATGATATATATCTCACGGATGATGAGTTACTGCAACATTTAAGACGGGTAGCCCGCATTGTTGTCGGATTTGCCTAATTTGGCTACAGATTTAACTTCAGAAAAACAAAAATTGCCTTCCTCAGCGTCCTGTTTCTAGGATATGAGATGTCAAGTGAAGGTAAGAGCCTAGCGCCACAATTTTTAGAAAAATGCGCACAGTTGCGACCACCGAATACGATTAAAAAACTCCAATCATTATTGGGTTTTTTAAAACTTTGACAGAACTTACATTCCAGATGCTACCCGCATAAAACCTTTATATGACTTAATATGTCCCGATTTTTCAAGTAAATTCTGGACAACTGAACATACATGCATTCTTAGAGAATTGCAGACAGACATGTTTGCAGCACAACATTTACATTCAAGGGACAACAAAACACATTTGGTCATCAGGGTAATAGCTGGGGCCATCAGTTTCACCTATGTGACATTTAATGAAGGTGAGACAGTCCCGATTGCATGCAAATCACATTTGTATTCAGCAGCTGAACAACGCTTTGCTCCCACAGAGAAAATTCTCACTGCTGTGCAGATGGCTGTTATTAAGGAAAGACCTCTTGCCCAGGGAAAACGCATTATTGTCGTTTCTCCAATCCCAGCCTTATAGGCTGTTACAAAAGCTAGCGTTCCGAATGCAAAAGCACTACATCCACGTTGGAAACCACGGGCTACGTCTTTAACAGCCACTGATGTAGACTACATTTTTGACCCAAAGTTACAAACTCAGGAATTCCTGCAATATGAAGTAGAATATCCAGTTCCAGCAAATACCTTGCCTATTGATCAGTATCATAAGTCATGTACACCGATGGATCTGCACAACCTGCAATTGGAACTAAACATCAATATTCTGCTGCTTGCGCAGTCGTAAGTGGCTATGTGGAAGGGGATACATTTTGTCCTCTACCTACATTTACACAGACCTTAGGGGATTGTACAACACAATTGGCTGAGGTAAAAGCTCTGCTGATGGCACTAGAACATATGGATCTGGCACAGCTTACGCTGATTGTTTGTGATTCATATTATTGTGTCCAGTCCTTTAATGAATACCTGCATTATTGGCGCCAGAATGGGTTCAGAGACTCCAAAGGCAACACCATTAAACACAGACTGTGGGGGAAAGTAGCGGATCTGAAAGAGACGCTACCGAATGTCCATGTTGTGCATACACTTGGACACCAGTGCGTTGGAATACACGTTGCTGGAAATACATTGGCTGATGAAGCCGCAAAGTCAGCAGTGGCAGTAGCCACTGTAGCTGCAGTGACTCGCTCGAGTTCCAAACCAGACGCAGACATCTGGGCTGCCGTAAAAGCTACGGCTGATGGTACACCCCATCCTAAAGGATTTCTTAACAAATATCAATGCCATATGGGAAGTATGCTGAACGCTGAAGTTAAGATACCAGGCGTAGGCATACGAGACGTCCCTAACAAAGATATAAGACCACAATTGATCAAAGCAGCATATAAGGGGGTGGAATCTGCACATGCTGGTGTGGCGGCTACAACTTCAATCTTACAGGCCCGTTATTGGTGGCCAGGTCTCTATAAAGACACTAATCAGTATGTCCTTTGTTGTGACATCTGTCAACAAATTAAAGTTTCCACGGCCAAGCGACCGCCGCAGACACCCCTCCTAATTTCTAACAAACCGTTACAGTGTGTGTACTTGGACCACTGCAGTCCACTAACACCTGACAGTGCATACAATTACATATTAGTCGCTGTTGATTCATGCTCCAGATTTGTATGGGTGTGGCCACAACGCTTGGCTGACGCTCGGACTGTTATTAAAGATTTGTGAGTCTTTATCAGTACACATGCAGTCGTGGCATTCCATTCGGACCAGGGCCCTGCTTTCGCATCAAGGGCATTCAGGGACACCATGGCTTAGTTGGGGGTCCAACTGCAGTACTCGTCTCCATTTCATCCCGAGGGAAATAGGGTCGTGGAGTGATTAAACCGCAATTTAAAGCAATCCTTAACAGCCAGAGTTATGGTACGGGTCGTAGTTGGCTTTATCATCTGTACGGAGTCCAGAGAGTACTAAATAACCTGCCTAGAAGGTCCCTGGGGGGTCGTACTTCATATGAGTGCCTGTTCGGAACTCAAATTTTTGTTCCAGATCTTGATGATCCTGGCGTGGGGGCAGCAGAAACACCTTTTGACTTAAATGAACGTGTCACTGTTTTACAGGAATTACAACAGTTCTGTGATGATAATTCTTCCAAAAGTGCTGCTTCCACAGGAATTAAGGATGTGCCAGTAACATCTACCGGCTAGATTCCCGGAGTTGGGGATCTTGTACGTGAAAAAGTCGCAGTGAAAAAGGAATTTGGCCCTTCTTATCGAGCACCAGTTCCTGTACTGGGGATACACAGTACCAGAACTGTTATTCTACCACCGTTGGCAGGTGCCAAAGAAAATCGTTTTGTTTCAATTGACAATGTCAAATTACACCATGTGGCCGATCCTGCACAGCCGACCAAGAGGAACATCCAGTAGTTCCTGAATCCCTCTCACTACTGGCAAAGAAGTTCCACTACAAGTTGTTTATACTAACACTGATACCTCTCCGAGCTTGGGGAGGGTGGATGATGATGTTGCATTAGTTCCACTAACATCAAATAATTTAGAAACATTTGACCAAGTCAACTCGACTTCAAGCCAAACGGATGGTGCTGTCTATAGTGTGCCACCACAGGAAACACCAACTCCACCACTGACAATGGCTACGCCATTTGCATGAACTGCCTCTGGTTATTTTGCCGACTTCAACAACGGTTTATCAGACTCATTCACTTCTTCGACAGCTGATTTATCAAGTGCACGTAAGCTAAAACACTGGCTTAAAGAAACATACTTCATTTTTCCATGGAACTATGTATGGCTTTCTTTGACTGTCCTAGCCTTTCTACTTTGGAGTGGTTTTGTTATTACCTTTTTCTTATTATTACATGGTAATTTTCTTCCCGAAAGATCAGCTGTTGAACAGGTTGAGATTTTGAAACCATATTTTTCATCACATAAGGTCCAAAAAGACTTATCTTTTGTGAACATCTCTGCAGTACCAATTCCTGATGGGATTGTTTGGGACAAAGTAATGTTTGATATGTATGGTCCCACGGAAATTATTCAAATACCGTATGTGTTAAAATTATCAATGAATGATATAGTCATACCAGGCATTGTATCTGATGACTGGGATGTGAAAACAGTTGATTCTATGATGACAGAATTGCAATATTATACTGTCTTTGAAAACAAAGATGTGTACCAATTCTAAGAAAATTACGGTGATATGTTTTGCCATAATTATTATGGGCACCACTTCATACATAGAGCGAGTAGTCCCAAAACGATATTTAATTACACGCAATGGGAACATTGTCCAACCCCACCGCAAGGGAGTTCTAAAACTTATACTGAAAAGTTTACATATTTTTCTGGGCATAATCAAAAGAATGCTGAGTCATATTATTTTATAGTAACTTCCACTAAGGATATACACATGTTATTGACCAATACGAAATTCATATATTCGGAATCTTTTGTTTCCTGGTTATCAATAGAAGGTTATGAATATTGGTCCAAATACATTGATTTGAAAATTGTTTTAGGGAACGAAAAATTGGCAGATCAAGGGAAAGGAAACATTGTTTAGAGCATGTCTCATTCCTGTTCAAATTATCTTTTTAAATGAAACAGTGCAACAAACAAGTTGTTTAGCCTTAGCAACACTCAGAGAATTAAACATGCCCAGTATACCTGCCCCTGCAAAATTCGACAACTGGCAAAAGTACACAAATGCAACTAAAGATGAGCTCAATGAGTGGGTCCAGAATGGTGCGTTTAATGCTTCACTGACACGTCCAGGTGGGTGATTATTGTGGCCCATAGATACCAGCGGGTGTCATCAACGTTTTTATTAACTCCTCAACGGTTTCAGGACGAGTAGGCCGGACCCCCGCTATATATCACCAGAACATACAGATGTCATTACAACATATAGGGCCTCATTCCAACCCTGGCGGTCATAGACCGCCAGGGTGGCTGTCCACGGAAGCACCGGCAACAGGCTGGCGGTGCTTCATGTAGAATTCCAGCCGCGGTCGCCCAGCCGGGTCCGGCGGTTTCCCGCCGGATTAGCCCCGGCTGGGAGCATCCTCCATGGCGGCGCTCCCGCCAGCCTGTTTCTGGCGGTTTTCACCACCAGAAACAGGATGGCGGGAACGGGTGTCGTGGGGCCCCTGGGGGCCCCTGCTCTGCCCATGCCACTGGCATGGGCAGTGCAGGGGCCCCCTAACAGGGCCCCTGCATGATTTTCACTGTCTGCATAGCAGACAGTGAAAATCGCGATGGGTGCAACTGCACCCGTCGCACCCCTGCAACACCGCCGGCTCCAGTCGGAGCCGGCTTCTGTGTTGCAGGGCCTTTCCCGCTGGCCCGGCGGGCGCTCCCTTGGCGGGCGCCCGCCGGCAAAAGCGGGAAAGTCTGAATGGCCTCCGCGGTCTTTTGACCGCGGAGCGGCCAATTGGCGGTTTCCGCTTGGCGGGAGGCGCCCGCCACCCACCAATATTGGAATGACCCCCATAGTGTAGGAAAATTGTGCCAACAGTGGCTAAAATCATCCTCACTTAACGGGGTTAGAGCACACCTCAATCTTTTGTCTAACACCACTGACTTACAAGATTTCTTGTCAGGTCCCAGAATACCACATAGGAAGCATTTCTTATATGACAATGAAATATGGAAACTTTCCCAACAAGATGCTGCAGCCCGGTTAAGGCAAATAGATCAGGAAAATCTGAAAAAGGCATTAGCTGTTGTGTATAATGGGATCAACACCTTGTCCGACCAGATATATACAATAAACAACATTGTATCTTCTGCTATGGACATTATATGATCTGATATGTCTTCTTTATACCATGGACAGAGTCAGACCAGGTCCATTATGCAGTTGGGTTGGACGCTTCAAACATTGAAGGCGGTCGTGTTCTGTGGCAGCACGTCAGTGCAAGGGAAATATTTTTTTCCTTTAATCCAACGCGGCAACAACAACTAATGGCTAAGAAAAAAAGCAACTGATGTCATGCTTAACATCGAGAAAATAGAAAGGTTGCCTTTCACCGTGGCCGAAATACCATCGGCAGAGTGGTTAATACACTGGGTTATTAATCTGCCTATTTCAACATTACAATTCACCTCCTGTTTGAAACACATTCCAGTAGGCAGATATGAAAAGCTGGGTGATAGTTACATCCATGAGATGTGGGAGCTTCCCTTCTTGTACAAATGCTTCAATGGCATGAAAGAGGTCGTTCTTAGCAGTAGTGAATGCAAGACTTCTGTCAGCCATTCAATGATTTGTAAACAGCTGTCCTTGCACGGGGCGTGTAACGCCTCGGCTGCAAATTTGGCTTGTTATCTTAAGGGAGTTCCAGTCCCCTTGATTAGACCCATGTTCCAGGTGCTTTCAAAAGGCAGCTACGTCCTTCTCAATAGTGAAGACTGTTGTGGCATGCGAGCCGGAATAGTTTACGTTGTTTCAGTCTCTAAGGTCATTACGTGTGGCAGGAACGTACTGTTTCCCCCCGCTAAACTGAAGGAGGTAGCCGATATCTGGCCTCGCATTGCTACTTCAAACGTGAATTTTGACAAGTTAAATAGACTCAAGGCTTTATTGTTTCAAAAGCATGTGGCCCTTATATCTGCACGCGAGACCTACGCACTTCAAGTGGCAAGGTCATCAGCAGAAATACAGTCCCTGTTAAATACGAACTTTCCGAGACACTTTGGTGAACTCGTGGGATGAATATTTAATGCGTCCAGCACGACTGGATTAGCACATTTTCTCAAAGCTGTCGGTTCTGGTTTTGTTCACACCTTCTCCTCCATATTTGGTTTTATACCTTCAGCTATCCACTCAATTTTCTGTAGAATTTTTGGGGGATTTCCGATAACTTTGGCTTTATTAGCCGGCATCCTGCTGTTGCTGTTGTTTATGCGCAATGGCTGTCCCGCCACAACAAGGACAAATGATGGCGTTCCCATCAGCGCAACTGTGTCGTGAACGTATGATGCAGCATTTCGGAGCAACACTCCTGGAACATTTGGAGTGTGACTGGTCTTTGTCATTCAGACCGGTTTTGTATTGTGTGCAGCCCGTGTTCCGGTGCCTTTGGTGCTCTTTTGAACATGCACTGGAAGTTTGTCTTTCACAGCAGGGTCTCCCATTAATAGATGCTGATCTATTGATGTTCTCGTTGAGGGTTCATCACCAAACATGCACACTGAGGCTGCGTTTGCTACATGAAGCTAATTATGAGTTACCCTTCCTGGAGGAAGTTGCCATCAACTCATCAATGGGCACTGCACGGGATGCCGCCTTGGTTGATACTGTGGCTATGGAACACACCTGCTCCTCGATCATTTTTTGTGCGGACTTTCCGGTTTTGTCATCTGCCGAAGTGGAAGATCTCCTGCTTTCCATGATTCATGCTTGATTTGGAACTATTCTAAATTGACATTTTCATTGAATTCGGTTCTAAGCCACATGCTCATTTTCTAAATTGGCAAGTAGTATGCTTGTGTGTCTTTTTAGCTTCATCACAAAACAAAATAAAATGATGAACGGAGTGTTGAAACTTTTCAAACACTCACCCCCAGTCACAGATCTGGGTTTAATCCATCGTTATTTTGCTCGCCACGTCACCCCAGTTTGGACCCAGCCATATGCAAATCAGTCTTGACCCTGTTCCCCATGGAAACAGTCCAGCCCGAACTACTAGGCCAGGTCCTCCCTGGACAGGAAACATGCATCCTGGGACCGGTTTCAGGGTATCACCCTTCATCAGCCAGGCTAGCTTGAATCCAGCGGCGCAGCGAGCAAGGGACCCACGTCTGGGCATACCCCTGCCACTTGGGGCACACAAAGCAACATCACAAAACAAAATAAAATGATGGACGGAGTGTTGAAACTTTTCAAACACTCACCCCTGGCAGTTCGGGCTGGACTGTTCCCATGAGGAACAGGGTCAAGACTGATTTGCATATGGCTGGGTCCAAAGTGGGGTGGTATGGTGAGCAAAAGAACGATGGATTAAACCCAGGTCTGTGACTGGGGGTGAGTGCTTGCATTGTCAGCACTCCGTCCATCATCCTTTTGTGTTGCTAAAGTTGCCCTAAGTGGGAAGGGTATGCCCTGACGTGGGTCCCTTGCTCACTGTGCCACTGGACTCAAGCTAGCCTGGCTGAAGAAGGGTGAAACCCTGAAACCGGTCCCAGGATGGTTGTTTCCGGTCCAGGGAGGACCTGGCCTGGCAGTTCGGGCTGGACTGTTCCCATGAGGAACAGGGTCAAGACTGATTTGCATGTGGCTGGGTCCAAACTGGGGTGGTATGGTGAGCAAAAGAACGATGGATTAAACCCAGATCTGTGACTGGGGGTGAGTGTTTGCATTGTCAGCACTCCGCCCATCATCCTTTTGTGTTGCTAAAATTGCCCCAAGGGGGAAGGGTATGCCCAGGCGTGGGTCCCTTGCTCACTGTGCCACTGGACTTAAGCTAGCCTGGCTGAAGAAGGGTGATATCCTGAATCCGGTCCCAGGATGCTTGTTTCTGGTCCAGGGAGGACCTGGTCTGGCAGTTCGGGCTGGATTGTTCCAATGAGGAACAGGGTCAAGACTGATTTGCATATGGCTGGGTCCAAACTGGGGTGGTGTGGTGAGCAAAAGAACGATGGATTAAACCCAGATCTTTGACTGGGGGTGAGTGTTTGCATTGTCAGCACTCCGTCCATCATCCTTTTGTGTTACTAAAGTTGCCCTAAGTGGGAAGGGTACGCCCAGACGTGGGTCCCTTGCTCACTGTGCCACTGGAATCAAGCTAGCCTGGCTGAAGAAGGGTGATACCCTGAAACCGGTCCCAGGATGCTTGTTTCCGGTCCAGGGAGGACCTGGCCTGGCAGTTCGGCTGGACTGTTCCCATGAGGAACAGGGTCAAGACTAATTTGCATATGGTTGGCTCCAAACTGGGGTGGTATGGTGAGCAAAAGAGCAATGGATTAAACCCAGATCTGTGACTGGTGGTGAGTATTTGCATTGTCAGCACTCCATCCATCATCCTTTTGTATTGCTAAAGTTGCCCTAAGTGGGAAGGGTATGCCCAGACGTGGGTCCCTTGCTCACTGTGCCACTGGAATCAAGCTAGCCTGGCTGAAAAAGGGTGATACCCTGAAACCGGTCCCAGGATGCTTGTTTCCGGTCCAGGGAGGACCTGGCCTGACAGTTCGGGCTGGACTGTTCCCATGAGGAACAGGGTCAAGACTGATTTGCATATGGCTGGGTCCAAACTGGGGTGGTATGGTGAGCAAAAGAACAATGGATTAAACCCAGATCTGTGACTGGGGGTGAGTGTTTGCATTGTCAGCACTCGGTCCATCATTCTTTTGTGTTGCTAAAGTTGCCCTAAGTGGGAATGGTATGCCCAGACGTGGGTCCCTTGCTCACTGTGCCACTGGAATCAAGCTAGCCTGGCTGAAGAAGGGTGATACCCTGAAACCGGTCCCAGGATGCTTGTTTCCGGTCCATGGAGGACCTGGCCTGGCAGTTCGGCCTGCACTGTTCCCATGAGGAACAGGGTCAAGACTGATGTGCAAATGGCTGGGTCCAAACTGGGGTGGTATGGTGAGCAAAAGAACGATGAATTAAACCCAGATCTGTGACTGGGGGTGAGTGTTTGCATTGTCAGCACTCCATCCATCATCCTTTTGTGTTGCTAAAGTTGTCCTTTTAGCTTGTCAAAATTGAGTAGGGTTTTAGGTATATCTTAGGTCGAGATATTTTAGTTTTGGCTTGAACCACTTTCTACCGACAAGGGGAGGGTGTTGTGTAGGCATTTTAGTTATAGCTCCATGCACGTTAGTTTAATACACTAGGCCGCTGTGCACCTTGACCTAGATATATTTTATTCAGCTTCACATTGTTATTTTTACAATAACCAGTTTTACGGTCTTGTTTTAATTTCTTGTATCTAACTGTTTTGCTTAGTTCAGCATTGTGTTCTCAAACAACACATTCTTGATCACTCTGTGCTTCAGTCAAGGCTACAGTCTGGTACATTGCCGGTAAACGTGGTAGAAGTTTAGTCTCCAACATTCGTAGAAAATACACATCCTTACGTAGGGATATTTTCTTAGAACATCTGCTGTGTTAATTATAAAAACACGTTCTAGTCTCAGGACACATCAAGAGGGAGATTCCAGCCAGGGAATCACAACTGTATGCTGAAGGCTTCGCTGCAGATGCTGATGCAGATTAAAGGCCTTTGCTCAGGCATGACGGTTGATGTCCTCCCAAGGGAACCTGAAAGGCAGGATTAGAGCTTAACATGCTGTGCTCAAAATATGATTTAGATAGGAAATAGTCTATTGATTCTAGTGGCAATATGATAGCATTATTCTTATGCTTCACTCTCATCGTCACCATTTTAATATTGTTGTGTTGTGTCATTCTGATTATTGCAGCTCACGCTTTTGCAGTTGTTTTATTAAACCAATCTTTAAAACGTATTCTGCTTTTATTGTCATTTATCTATAAGACCTAATTGTGAATGAGAGAACCGGATACGACCTGAGTGACCACGACTTCCCTGAGAAGTACGATATGTCATGCGCTCGGCTTCCCAATCATCCCTACCATTCGGGAGAGGTAAGGCACTGCTAGTTAGCCGGAGCAAAGCCCGGATTTGGAGCGACAGGTGTCACCCACCGTTGGTCAGACTCAGTCCCCCACACTGTGGACGATCTTGCTGCTCAAAATCCAGTAGTCTCATTAGAATAATGAGAGCCTACGTGGCAGGGTGATGTGTTGGGGTGTGTGCTGTGAGGTGCATGGATGGTGTATGGGTGATGGTGTACTGTGGCTCTGGTTCTGTGGGTGCTCTTGGTGTGGCTAGCTCTCTCTTGTAAATTCTTTGGAGTCGTAAAGGGTTGTGGGTAATGTGGGTGTGTGTTTTAAGGTAGTGTGTGGGTGTGCGTGTGGGGTGTGTATGTGTGTCAGTTTTGTAATTGTCCAATGTGGTGTTGTTCTGTTAGGTTGTGTGTATTTTGAGCACGGCGGTATGTACCGCCAATGGTTTACCGCGGTTGAATGTCCGCTGCAGTGATTCGTGGGTCATAATGCTGTGGGCGTAGTTTTGTTGGTGTAACGGTGTGGGTTTGGATACCGCCAGTTCATCACGGACCTTTGGGCTCGTGGACTTGTGTGTGTGTCTGTATAGTGGCGGATATCTATGTGTGGGTCATTATACGGGTAGAGGTATACCGCTGCGGTATGTTGGCAGCAGTCAGCATGGCGGTAAGCCGCACTTACCGCCAATGTCATAATGAGGGCCTAAATCTGGAACATAAATTGTATGTAAAAAGCGAGGGGTTATCTCAATGGAATGGGTCCACCTTCAAAAAAAAATTTCTCCTTAAAAAACCTTTTTTCTGTCAACATCAGGACAGTGCGCGCTCAACCGGGCGATGTAATACAAAAAGCCAATCCTTATCTAATGTACTAATTCATGCATTGTGTGTTGATGCAGTATGTTAACCTTTTGCATTGCAGAGATTTATCCTGAAATGTCTTTAATACTGTTTGCCATGTATTGCTCATTTTCAAGGCTTTGCTACAGGTCTGCAGGGTGTGGTCCTTATTCTGAGCCCTTCTAGAATCCCTTCCTGCAGTCAGACTGGGTGTGGCACATGGGCGGGACTTGGGTCTATTTAAGGGACCTAGTCCAGCTCCACGTGCTCCCTATTCAGAGGTCCCAGTGCAGAGCAGCAGCATTTTCCTGAGCTCCTGTGCCAAAGGCCTACCTAGGCTTTTCCAGGCCCTGTCTTCATTATCTTGGTGATCCTCCAGCAGGGCGGTAAGATGGAGGTCAGGTTAGGCCCTCGACTCCGTTATGAGGCATATTCGAGGTTTGGGCCTTTTGAGTTGATCGCGTGTGCGATCATAATCTTGGCATTTAAACTTTGATGTTCGGATCGGCAGCAGTGTGCGCGATTCATTCCTGGCATTTAACTCTTGCAGTTCAGATCGGCAAAAAGCATGATCGTAATCTTGGCATTCGAAACCTTGATGTTCGACTCGGCAGCAGTGTGTGCAACTCATTCCTGGTATTTAACTCTTGCAGTACAGATCAGCAGAACGCGTGATCGTAATCTTGGCATTTGAACTTTGATGTTCGAATCGGCAGCTGTGTGCGCGATTCATTCCTGGCACTTAACTCTTGCAGTTCAGATCGGCAGAACGAGCGATCGTAATCTTGGCATTTAAACTTTGATGTTCGAATCGGCAGCAGTGTGCGCGATTCATTCCTGGCATTTAACTCTTGCAGTTCAGATCAGCAGAATGCGTGATCGTAATCTTGGCATTAAAACTTTGATGTTCGTATCAGCAGCAGTGTGCGCGTTTCATTCCTGGCATTTAACTCTTGCAGTTCAGATCGACAGAGAGCACAATCGTAATCTTGGCATTGAAACCTTGATGTTCGAATCGGCAGCATTGTGTGCAATTCATTCCTGGCATTTAACTCTTGCAGTTCAGATCGGCAGTGTGTGCGATCATTCCCTGGCATTAAAACATTGATGGTTGAATCGGCAAGAGTGTGCGCGATTCATTCTTGGTCATTAATCCTTGTAGATTAGGGGGCATATTTATACTCCGTTTGCGCCGGAATTGCGTCGTTTTTTTTGACGCAATTTCGACGCAAAACTAACTCCATATTTATACTTTGGCGTTAGACGCGTCTAGCGCCAAAGTCCATGGAGTTAGCGTCATTTTTTAGCGTGAACACCTACTTTGTGTTAATTATATGCAAGGTAGGCGTTCCCGTCTAAAAAATCGACTCCGAGGCATGTGCGTCGGATTTATACTCCCGGGCAAAATTCACGCCCGGGAGTGGGCGGGTCAAAAAAAATGACGTACGGCCGCTTTTGCGCAGTTTTTTTGCGCCTGCAAAAGGCAGGCGTTAAGGGACCTGTGGGCTCTGAAGGAGCCCAGAGGTGCCCTCCCATGCCCCCAGGGACACCCCCTGTCACCCTTGCCCACCCCAGGAGGACACCCAAGGCTGGAGGGACCCATCCCAGGGACATTAAGGTAAGTTCAGGTAAGTGTTTTAAAAAAGAAATGTTGTGGCATAGGGGGGCCTGATTTGTGCCCCCCTACATGCCACTATGCCCAATGACCATGCCCAGGGGACAGAAGTCCCCTGGGCATGGCCATTGGGCAAGGGGGCATGACTCCTGTCTTTGCTAAGACAGGAGTCATTTCTATGGGGGTTGGGAGTGAAAAAAAATGGCGCAAATCGGGTTGAGGTGAAAAAATTGCCTCAACCTGACTTGCCCCATTTCTTGACGCCCAAGCCCCATATCCCCCTACGCCGGCGCTGCCTGGTGTACGTCGTTTTTTTTAACGCACACCAGACAGCGCCGGCGGCTAACGCCGGCTAACGTCATTCAATAAATACGGCGCCCGCATGGTGCTTCAGAATGGCGTTAGCCGGCGCTAATTTTTTTGACGCAAAACTGCATTAGCGCAGTTTTGCGTCAAAAAGTATAAATATGGGCCTAGATCGGCAGAGTGTGCGATCATTTCTAGGCATTGAAATCTGGATGCATAGTTTTGTATTAAAGTGATTAATAATTTCTAGTCAATTGAATCATGAAATTCAAGACAGAGTGTGACCTTGCAGTATCATTCATGAGTCTATCGCAGTTCATTTATGAAAACTAATTTGATCATTGCTTCTTGTTATAATGTAGTCTCTACTGTGAGACAAAGCAAAAACAACAAGTGATGGACGGAATGCTGAACATTGTCAAACACTCACCCCCAGTCATAGATCTGGGTTTAATCCATCGTTCTTTTGCTCACCATGCCACCCCAGTTTGGACCCAGCCATATGCAAATCAGTCTTGACCCTGTTCCTCATGGGAACAGTCCAGACCAAACTGCCAAGCCAGGTCCTCACTGGACCGGAAACAAGCATCCTGGGACCGGTTTCGGGGTTTCACCCCTCATCAGCCAGGTTAGCTTGAATCCAGTGGCATGGGAAGCACGGGACCCACGTCTGGGCATACCCTTCCCACTTAGGGCGACAAAGCAAAAACAACAAGTGATGGACGGAATGCTGAACATTGTCAAACACTCACCCCCAGTCATAGATCTGGGTTAATATTGCCCTAAGTGGGAAGGGTATGCCCAGACGTGGGTCCCGTGCTTCCCATGCCACTGGATTCAAGCTAGCCTGGCTGATGAGGGGTGAAACCCCGAAACCGGTCCCAGGATGCTTGTTTCCAGTCCAGGGAAGACCTGGCCTGGCAGTTCGGGCTGGACTGTTCCCATGGGGAACAGGGTCAAGGCTGATTTGCATATGGCTGGGTCCAAACTGGAATGGCATGGGCAGCAAAAAAACGATGGATTAAACCCAGATCTGTGACTGGGGGAGAGTGTTTGCATTGTCAGCACTCCGTCCATCATTCTTTTGTGTTGTTAATATTGCCCTAAGTGGGAAGGGTATGCCCAGACGTGGGTCCCGTGCTTCCCATGCCACTGGATTCAAGCTAGCCTGGCTGATGAGGGGTGAAACCCCGAAACCGGTCCCAGGATGCTTGTTTCCAGTCCAGGGAAGACCTGGCCTGGCAGTTCGGGCTGGACTGTTCCCATGGGGAACAGGGTCAAGGCTGATTTGCATATGGCTGGGTCCAAACTGGAATGGCATGGGCAGCAAAAAAACGATGGATTAAACCCAGATCTGTGACTGGGGGAGAGTGTTTGCATTGTCAGCACTCCGTCCATCATTCTTTTGTGTTGTTAATATTGCCCTAAGTGGGAAGGGTATGCCCAGACGTGGGTCCCGTGCTTCCCATGCCACTGGATTCAAGCTAGCCTGGCTGATGAGGGGTGAAACCCCGAAACCGGTCCCAGGATGCTTGTTTCCAGTCCAGGGAAGACCTGGCCTGGCAGTTCGGGCTGGACTGTTCCCATGGGGAACAGGGTCAAGGCTGATTTGCATATGGCTGGGTCCAAACTGGAATGGCATGGGCAGCAAAAAAACGATGGATTAAACCCAGATCTGTGACTGGGGGAGAGTGTTTGCATTGTCAGCACTCCGTCCATCATTCTTTTGTGTTGTTAATATTGCCCTAAGTGGGAAGGGTATGCCCAGACGTGGGTCCCGTGCTTCCCATGCCACTGGATTCAAGCTAGCCTGGCTGATGAGGGGTGAAACCCCGAAACCGGTCCCAGGATGCTTGTTTCCAGTCCAGGGAAGACCTGGCCTGGCAGTTCGGGCTGGACTGTTCCCATGGGGAACAGGGTCAAGGCTGATTTGCATATGGCTGGGTCCAAACTGGAATGGCATGGGCAGCAAAAAAACGATGGATTAAACCCAGATCTGTGACTGGGGGAGAGTGTTTGCATTGTCAGCACTCCGTCCATCATTCTTTTGTGTTGTTAATATTGCCCTAAGTGGGAAGGGTATGCCCAGACGTGGGTCCCGTGCTTCCCATGCCACTGGATTCAAGCTAGCCTGGCTGATGAGGGGTGAAACCCCGAAACCGGTCCCAGGATGCTTGTTTCCAGTCCAGGGAAGACCTGGCCTGGCAGTTCGGGCTGGACTGTTCCCATGGGGAACAGGGTCAAGGCTGATTTGCATATGGCTGGGTCCAAACTGGAATGGCATGGGCAGCAAAAAAACGATGGATTAAACCCAGATCTGTGACTGGGGGAGAGTGTTTGCATTGTCAGCACTCCGTCCATCATTCTTTTGTGTTGTTAATATTGCCCTAAGTGGGAAGGGTATGCCCAGACGTGGGTCCCGTGCTTCCCATGCCACTGGATTCAAGCTAGCCTGGCTGATGAGGGGTGAAACCCCGAAACCGGTCCCAGGATGCTTGTTTCCAGTCCAGGGAAGACCTGGCCTGGCAGTTCGGGCTGGACTGTTCCCATGGGGAACAGGGTCAAGGCTGATTTGCATATGGCTGGGTCCAAACTGGAATGGCATGGGCAGCAAAAAAATGATGGATTAAACCCAGATCTGTGACTGGGGGAGAGTGTTTGCATTGTCAGCACTCCGTCCATCATTCTTTTGTGTTGTTAATATTGCCCTAAGTGGGAAGGGTATGCCCAGACGTGGGTCCCGTGCTTCCCATGCCACTGGATTCAAGCTAGCCTGGCTGATGAGGGGTGAAACCCCGAAACCGGTCCCAGGATGCTTGTTTCCAGTCCAGGGAAGACCTGGCCTGGCAGTTCGGGCTGGACTGTTCCCATGGGGAACAGGGTCAAGGCTGATTTGCATATGGCTGGGTCCAAACTGGAATGGCATGGGCAGCAAAAAAACGATGGATTAAACCCAGATCTGTGACTGGGGGAGAGTGTTTGCATTGTCAGCACTCCGTCCATCATTCTTTTGTGTTGTTAATATTGCCCTAAGTGGGAAGGGTATGCCCAGACGTGGGTCCCGTGCTTCCCATGCCACTGGATTCAAGCTAGCCTGGCTGATGAGGGGTGAAACCCCGAAACCGGTCCCAGGATGCTTGTTTCCAGTCCAGGGAAGACCTGGCCTGGCAGTTCGGGCTGGACTGTTCCCATGGGGAACAGGGTCAAGGCTGATTTGCATATGGCTGGGTCCAAACTGGAATGGCATGGGCAGCAAAAAAACGATGGATTAAACCCAGATCTGTGACTGGGGGAGAGTGTTTGCATTGTCAGCACTCCGTCCATCATTCTTTTGTGTTGTTAATATTGCCCTAAGTGGGAAGGGTATGCCCAGACGTGGGTCCCGTGCTTCCCATGCCACTGGATTCAAGCTAGCCTGGCTGATGAGGGGTGAAACCCCGAAACCGGTCCCAGGATGCTTGTTTCCAGTCCAGGGAAGACCTGGCCTGGCAGTTCGGGCTGGACTGTTCCCATGGGGAACAGGGTCAAGGCTGATTTGCATATGGCTGGGTCCAAACTGGAATGGCATGGGCAGCAAAAAAACGATGGATTAAACCCAGATCTGTGACTGGGGGAGAGTGTTTGCATTGTCAGCACTCCGTCCATCATTCTTTTGTGTTGTTAATATTGCCCTAAGTGGGAAGGGTATGCCCAGACGTGGGTCCCGTGCTTCCCATGCCACTGGATTCAAGCTAGCCTGGCTGATGAGGGGTGAAACCCCGAAACCGGTCCCAGGATGCTTGTTTCCAGTCCAGGGAAGACCTGGCCTGGCAGTTCGGGCTGGACTGTTCCCATGGGGAACAGGGTCAAGGCTGATTTGCATATGGCTGGGTCCAAACTGGAATGGCATGGGCAGCAAAAAAACGATGGATTAAACCCAGATCTGTGACTGGGGGAGAGTGTTTGCATTGTCAGCACTCCGTCCATCATTCTTTTGTGTTGTCTCTACTGTGAGAACTAATTTGAGATAGTTTTAATGTTCAAAGCACAATATGGTATATTAAGAACACTCATATGAAAGTTGGCATAATCCTTCATTATTTTCCAGGTATCCAGAACTATTAATGTCATGTATTAGAAAAGCTCTTGATCATTCATGTTATCAATATATAAATATTTTGGAACAAAGTTTATGAAAGTCAATGTGCTTACTCTTACTATTGTGTTATTAACTCTTGCTTCCACAGGTCTCCTTCACAGCTGTTCCCAACCTAAAACCCCATCCCCCCCTTGGCCATTCTTTAACTCTGTGCTATAATAGCTAGTAGAGTTTGGAGCTGCCAAGAGGTGGACATATTGGGAACAGGCGCAAACCCCGAAGATCCGGTCTCCTTGACATTTTCTATATTTTGATCACAGTACTGTCCAGTTCATGGTCCTGAGGAGAAATTGAATTGTTGGGTTTGAAACACGTCCACAGCTTTAAACTAGGGAGTTGGCTTTGAGTTAGACTGGATTGCAGGGAACACTTAAATGATGAAAGTACTTCTTGCCCCCCACACACCTTTTGTAAGCCCCTACAAAATTAATAGAAGCCTCTCAACCCCCCAGTTTAGTGGTTGGGAACTTAGAGAAAAATGAACAATTGTGTTACTCCTTCAATCTCAAATAATGAACTGATTGAATTTGGTTCAGCGAATACTGTTCAGTTTTTTAGTGTAGTATGGTGTTTATGTTCAATGTTGTAATTGTAAATGTCTTTTAATGATTAGTTATCGTCTAAAAACAAAAATGTTGTAACAGGCACGAAGAATTTGATGGTCATTTTCTCTAAGAATTTATTTTTCATGTCTCTATGAAGTATATGACATGTTTTGTTAATGTTTCTTTAGTGGTTGATTTAATTTTTTTAAAACTAAAATAATAAAAGTGGCTGCAAGAATTAATAATTTAAAAAAGTGTTAGTGCCAGTTAAGGTTTATTTTCTCTTTAACTTTTAAAAAGTTCCCATTTTCCCGCCTTTAGCCCTCTGTGCCTGTAACTTGTCTTAGGTCACATGACTGGTTGTAACTGACAGTTGGGACTTTGTGAAATCACCCCAGACAGTCACACAATAGGGGGATTAGCAGAGCTTGAGTGGGCCGTTAACCTACTTGATGGGGGCGGAGCTAAGCACAGCCCGACTTGCAACTGAAAAGGCTGGGCTCTGCCACCCCACAATAGGCTTAATGACCCTGTATTGTCAGTGCAGCCAGCTAGGAGCCAGGGGATGGGAGGAAGGAAATCCCTGGAACTTCAGAGAAACCTTCTGGAAACTTCTCCCAACTTCTTGGAGCAGGGCACCAGGGTATAAAAAGAACGCTCTCAGACCTGTTCCTCAGTTATCTACTGGACCTGTGGAAAAACTCTCGGAGAGCTGCCTGCTGCTGTGACCTGCTGTGCACTCTGCCAGACTGCTGCTGTACCTGGAAGGACTGCTTTGCTGCCTAGAGCCTGTTTGGGACCTTCAGAGACCAGTCCTGCTGCAGAGCCCGGCATTACCACCTACACAAATGACTCGAGAAGTGACTCCAAGGGATAGTTCAGCTGGTATACTGTTTTGAGCCACAGGGACCCAACAGGCTCCCACCATTTAAAACCTGCACCTGGACCCAGCCTGAGTGAGACTTGCACTCCTGAGAGGTCCCCCTCCACTCCTGGACTCTTGGTTGTGGTGCTAAAGGTACTTGCTATTTGGAACCTTAAACTTTAAAAATTCAGAACTCTGATTCTACTAATTGGATTTTCATGTTTTGGTGTCAAATAATTTAATAAAAGTTTTGCTTTTTTTTTTTAATCGGTTTGGGATTTTTATTGTGTTGTGTTTTCAATGTGTTGCTGTTTGAGTGCTACATAAATACTTAACACATTGCCTCTAAGTTTAGCCTGACTGCTTTTTGTGCCAAGCTGCCCAGGGATAAGCACAGGATAAATTAGTTAATTTTTTCTGGTTCACCCTGCAAGGGATCGTGACTGTTGCTTGAACATGGCTCATACCCAAGTCAACAAACAACTCAATTTCTCACATTGGTATTTAGCGGTGTGGATCAGGACTTGTGTTTTTTCAGTACAATACAGTGATTGGTGTTTTCACCAAAATCCCAGATAAGTCATTTGGCATCAGGGCTGAATTGTTAAATTCTCCTTAGTGTCCATTAGCCGTTGTTTTTTTTCCAAATTTACCTGACCCTGCCTTCCTCTGCTATCATGGAGATTCATCTGATCAATTTTGACAACCTCAAAAAGGCTGAGCTGCAAATTCTCTTCAAGTAGAGAGGGCTAAAAGTGGGCAAGAAAGCTTCCAAGGTGGACCTATAGATAGCCTTCCGGGCCTATGAGGAGGTCAAGAGGCTGCACACAACAACAGAGGAGATGATCTAGAATGGAACCTAGGACTGGATGAGGAGGTAACCAAGGCCCCCAGGAGAACCAAGGGCTTCAGGAGGAGCATCCCTGCCCCCAGGAGGGGAATCAGAATACCCGGGATGGGGCAGGGAGCAGTGTATCTTCCAGACACCCGTCTCAAGTGGAGCTAGAGGAAAAGAGGGCGGAGGGGAAGTTCGAGCTAGAACTAGCCAGACTAAGGGTGGAGGAGAAAAAGATTATGCTGGCTCATGAACTGAGTGTGAAGGAGCTGCACATTAAAGCCAAGCAAGCAGAGTCCAGCAGCAATGGTGGTATTGATTCAGAAGTGTCTACTGGAGAGGTGAGAATCGACATTGGCAAATACCTGGTGCCCAGTTATGGGGTGGGTGATGACATAGATAAGTGGCTTTCATTCTGTGAGGTATCCATGAGTGCCCAAGAGGTTCCAGAGGAGTACTGACGGTTGGGGAGGGACACACTCCTAACTATAGAGGTAGAGGACCAGACTAGGTATACCCCCCATGAAGACCATTCTTCTTTCTAAGTGTGGGTTGACCCCAGAAAAGTATAGCCAAGGGTTCAGGGACAGCCACAAGCTTCCCAACCAGACTTGGGTGGACTTCCTGGATTATACGAGTGAGGCACTGAAAGGCCGGGTGAAGGGCAGCAAGGAAGATTATTTCAATGGGTTGTACAACTTGATTCTGAGGGGGCACATGCTCAATAGTTGCTTTACAGAGCTCTACCAACACCTGGTAGACAGCAAGCTGACTGACCCCAGGAAGCTTACTGAGGAAGCAGAACTCAGGGTCAGCACCAGAGTGTCCAAAAAGGCCTGGGGGGGGGGGGGAAGGGCTTCCAAAAGGGTGGATAGGGTTCCCACCAGAAGAAAAAGGAGGGAGATAAAAAGAAGTCCTCTCAAGGCCCCCAAAATAGCTCTTCAGCGAAAGGGGCCGCATCCCAATCTGGCCACCACAAGAAAGGCTTCTAAGGTAAAAACAAATCTAACCCCAAGTGCAATGAGTGTTATAAGTATGGGCGCTACAAGGGTGACCCCTAAGTGACCCAAGAGGGCACAGCCTCCCACTGGAGGTAAACCCCCAGGGTTGCAAGCGTACTATGTGTGAGGGAGATGGCCCCAGTTAGTGGGGGGAAGTCAGTGGGTTTACCCTAGTGTCCCTGGGAGATGAAGAGGTGGTACCCAAAGCCCACATGCCTTCCAATACTGCAATGTATAGGTAGTGGATCACCATCACTGGGCAGAGGCTCTGAGGGACACAGAGGCCAGTATGACTACAGAAAGGTGTCATCTGGTGTTCTCAGAGCAAGCCGTTTCCCAGTACATCCTACCAGGTTGTAGTAGCAGACAACAGGGAGAGCCACTACTCTGTGGCTCTAATTCCCTTTGAGTGGGGGTGGGTGTCTCAGGTCTTCTGAAAGTTGCTGTTACCCCTCCCATACCTGTAGACAGTCTACTAGCAAATGAACTGGAGCACACTGCCTGGAAGGAAGTGGAACTTAGGTCCCACCTAGGAATGTTTGGGTTGTCATAGTGGGTATGTGTGACCAATAGGTCCATGGCTGCAAAGGGGGCTGGAGCCTGAAAAAAGGCCCAGACAGCTGTCAGAAGAGGGAAGCGTAGGGGGCGTGGGAAACCATCCCCTGTATGTCTCCTGTAGGAGGTGATTGGAGCACCAGAAGAGACAGCCCCAGAACCCACTGAGGAGGACATTGGCTTCTTGGTGACCTGCCTGAGCTTGCTGGATGGCAAACAGAAGGGGGACCCACCAGGAAGGAGTTCTGTCAAGCACAGAAAGAGTGCCCAAACCTGGAGGGCATGAGGTGGTAAGCATAAGCCCAGGTAGCTGGTGAAACCTCTGGAGATCACCACATTTATTGGGAGAATGACCTCCAGTACACTGAACCCAGGCACCTTTGTATGGAGCAACAAGAGCCCTAGTTGTTCCCCAATCCCACAGGGCTTTTCTATTAGTTAGCCCATGAGATTCCCCTGGCAGGACATGTTGGGCACGACACAACCTTTGCCAGGCTTATCCCTCACTTTTACTGGCCCAGGATGTAGGTGTCCTCAGAAGCATTCTGCAGGACTTGTGTGACCTGCCAGGCCAGTGGGAAGTCTGGGAAAAAGCTGAACGCTCCCCTGCAAGCCTTGCCTGTCATTGGCACCCCAATTGAAAAGGTGGACATCAACATCATTGGGCCCCTGGACCCCAAGGCAGTCTCTGGCAACAGGTTTATCCTGGTTTTGGTGGACCATGATACAAGATAACCAGAAGCCTTGCCTCTGAGAACTGCACCTGCAGTAGCTATGGCCCTAATGGGGATTTTCACCAGAGTAGGACTCCCCAAAGAAGTGGTGTCTGACAGGGGCATCAATTTTATGTCAGCTTATATGCAATCTTTTTGGAAGAAGTGTGGAGTTACTTATATGTTCTTTACACCCTATCATCCACAAACCAATGGGCTTGTTGAGAGATTCAACAAGACTCAGAAAGACATGAGACATGCTTGGAGGCAAGCCAGGGGGTGATGAAGCATTGGTACAACCTGAAGGCTACCTCTGTGGAATTCCAGCCTCTACAGAAAGTGTGGGTGATGAAGCCAGTGGAGTCCAGGGCACTCCAAGACCATTCGACTGGGCCCTGTGAGATAGTTGAGTGAAAAGAGGATGCCACCTACCTGGTGGACCTCAAGACCCCCAGGTGCCCCTTAAGGGTCCTTCACATCAACTGTCTCAAACCCTACTATGAGAGGTCTGAGGTCACCATGCTGTTGGTGACAGATGATGGGGAGGAGGAGGAGAGTGAACCTCTCTCTGACCTCCTGTTATCAAAAGAGCAAGGTAGGTCAGTGGAAGATGTGAATCTTTCCCCTGCCCCGACCCCAGAGCAACAGAGGGACTGTCACCAGTTATTGGGATAATTTGGTTTTCCTCTTTGTTTTCCCTCACTCCTGGGCTTACACACCTGTGTACCCATGATATTGATACAGGAGACAGTCCCCTTGTCAAAAACAAGATGTACAGGCTGTCTGTCAAAATGAAGGCCAGCATCAATGAGGAAGTCTTCAGGTTTTTGGAGCTGGGGATGATTGAACCCTCCATTAGACCCTGGTCCAGCCCTGTGGTGCTGGTACCAAAATCTACCCCACCACTCCGGTTCTGTGTAGATTACAAGGGGCTCAACTCAGTCACCAAGACTGATGTTCAGTCCATACCTAGAGCTGATGAGCTCATCGATTGGTTAGGGGCTGCTAAGTTCCTGAGCACTTTTAATTTAACCTCAGAATACTGGCAGATTGCCCTAACTGAAAGGGCTAAGGAGAGGTCTGCCTTCTCCATTCCACAGGGCCACTATCAACTTAAAGTGATGCCCTTTGGATTAAAGAATGATCCTGCCACCTTCCTGAGGCTGGTAAACCAAGTACTGTCTGGTATGGAGGACTTCAGTGCTGCCTACTTAGATGATATAGCTGTCTTTAGTAGCAGCTGGAAGATCCACCTGTTCCACTTCCAGGAAGTGCTTCAGGCCCTGCAGGATGCAAGCACTTACACCTGGTGGACAGGGGTAAGGTGCAGGCCCTCCAGGCCAAAATCGAGACCATTGTGGCCTGGGAGCCCCCAGAAACTCAGAAACAGGTGAGTGCCTCGTCATTACGAGTTTGACAGATTTTAGGGTGGGTTGTCAGAGGGCCAGAATGATCAATTCTGGCTGGCATTTCAGAAACAACGTCCTCCCCCTGGTTACCTTAGTACAGTGGATTTTAGCAGGGACCCAGACATCCTGTGTCATTTCACATTGAGTTTTTTCCCAATTCAAAGGAGAAAACTGTTAACATTTTCCCTGTGTTCTGAGCAGGCGGATAGTATCAAAGAGAAGAAGTGGCATAGCCAGTTTGCCATGAGCCCTATTGCACGCAAATTAACTGGAGCCACTTACTAGGTTGACATCTTATTCTGTCAGATGCCTCCAACACTCCTCAACCTCCCTTGTCATCTGCACTATCAAAAAACACCATCCTTCTCATGCATATACTATTGTGTTTTCACTCCATGCACTACATTTTTACCAGTCAAAGCTATAACCCTAAAAAGCATTACCAAAGCCAATAGGTTTGGCCCTTGTAAAGTGCATGCAGACAAAGACATAAAATGCAGGTCTGATGCTGCACAGGCATATGCCTCACACCTTATCCATACAGACAAAACTTTGTAACTGTAGACCACTTACCCTGTGCTCACAAAACACAGAGTTAATCCTGCAATTACACAGGCACATCTCCCACAATGCACTCTAAAAACATGGTGGCTACCCTCAGGACCTCGCTTCAAAGTGGTGTTTGCGGTGTTACACCCCCATAATGAATGTATTTTGTGATAAATAGTTGGGTATGGTGAGGTGCCTGTCAGATTTCACTAGGAATTTTTACACACAGACAAAAACGCACACACACTCTCTTCCTCTGTCTGTTTGTAAATACTTCAAAAATGTTGGTTATTTCACAAAATAGTGTGCTTTTTATCACTTAGTACCCCACCCAATATGCATTCCACTCCCTTTCCGCTGCCCCTTAAATCCCTCTTGTGAACCCTGCTTGTCCTAAAATGTATTTTACCATTATGTGTCATCATGATTGTTGAAAAATTTAAAGCTCCCACACACCGAGTCTTACTGAAAAAGCTACGCCGCTGCTTATCCTGCCCTCACACAACCACACTGCTCATAGAACTGTGCACTGCTCACAAGGAAGGAGCAGAGTTTGAACAGATAATGTCATGAGACCCAGGATGAATATCTGGTGCATCGATCCACTAGTGTAATTTCTGAAATAAGTTAAATTGAAGTCTGAACGTCCACTGAGGTTATTTAATCTCCCATCAGCCACAATTGGACCAGAACTACAGATTATGAGAGTATGATATTTGTGGACTTTTGCGGGGAAGAGTCTTGGCATCAGAACAAAAGTCCTATTCGCTTCTAAAAACAAAACAAGTTGGATGTTTTATTTGTAGCACAAGCATATGCTAAAATGAAGAAATAAAATGCCAGTAAATGTGGAAGGGCATGCTTTTCAATCGAAAAAAACTAAAAAGTAAAGTTTTGCACTGGTCTGTCATCTTGGAACAGTTAAAATAATAGAGTAAGCAGAATATTGTTACAGGATGATGGCATGGTTTTGAAGCAGTGATGCCTGGTGGTGTGCATAATAAAATTGTGGTCGAATAGCATTGGCAGTGGGGCTGTCGGTACTCTAATTTTTCAATTGGCACCAGCCTGCATTTGCAGGTGAGCAGCTGGTGGATGGACTAAAGGAAATATCTCCTGAGCTCACAGAGTAAGCAGGCAAAATACTGTTCATCAGGGTATCTGACTTACTAAAGACTAGCCGTTGTCTACTAGTCAGAGCCAAATATTGGCAACAGAGCATATGGCTGAAGAGGGCTGAACTACTGCCTAACCGTATGTATGTTGTTTTAAAGGGCTGAACTAATATGTGAATGTCACTTTTGTCTGATAAATAACTGAAATTAGATCAGTTAAAGCTACCAAAAGCCAATTTTCTCTAAGCAAGATTGTGTATTATGGTTTGAGAAAATGTAAGGCTTGTGAGACAGCTAATACAGTCTTTTGATCCTACCTAAAACACACCAATAGATATAGCACATGGAGCAGATGCACACTGAATCCTTGGCTCACATGCATACAACATCCCACACTGGTCAACAGCATCACAATCTTTCCTGAAAGACATGGAACAAGTGTAGCACTGCAGGACCAGTGCAATGTTTGCTTAGAATCATGGAACAAATGTGCTACTGCTTTACCAGAGAGTGCAGACTTTCTTCAAAGACAAGGAACAAGTATGCTACTGCAGGGTCAGACAGCGCAAGCTTCCTTCAAAGATATAGAACAAATATGGTACTGCAGGGCCAGTGCAAATTTCATTTAAAGACCTGGAATTAGCAGGGCACTGCAGGGCCACCACAAGTTTTCTTCAAAGAAATTGAACTAGCGTGGTTCTCGGGCCGGTACAAGCTTGCTTCAAAGGCATGGAACAAGTGTGGTATTGCAAGTTCACTGCAAGTTCTCTTCAAAGACATAGAACAAATGTGGCACCCGGCAGCACCATTGAACGCCTCCTTTACATACAATGAATAACCAGCATTTCAGACTTTGTACAAGTGTAGGGAACAGCACTGGGGCTTATGAGTGCCAGCTTGACTCACTGGATAGCAAGGTTTCGACACACAAAAGAGATACAGCACCAGTCAGGAGTACACACTTCCCTCACAATTATAGAACCCGGTGGTGTAACAAAACTTGAGGGGTGCCCCCTGCAAAGTACATGTAGGGGGCCCCTTCCCCACCCAGTCAGGAGCTCTCGGGCCACCCATGCACAGTGTACTGTGCTGAGGGGGCTGCCTGGATCTGCCTAGAGCTCGGGGACCCACCCCCACCACATGCGATGCAGGGGGCTATTGCTACGCCAGTGTATAGAACTCATACCTATCTGGTCAGAAACAATAGAAGCTTCCCTCACATGTGCTGAAAATGAACAGAATCTGAACTAGCAGTCCAAGCCTGTGTGTAAACACACACAAAATGTGCAGCATTTGGCAGCAACGTACATTTCCCATTTACACAGCACAAGTACAAGGCGGTCATCAGCAGTGCAAGTTAAGATATCCCTACATACAAAACAGGTATCACATTGGATTCAGCATCTGGGCAGGTATCACACTGGAATCAGCATCTGAGCAGGTATTGCACTGGAATCAGCATCTGAGCTTATTTCACATACAGAATACTTGGAATAAAGTATATATATAGGTGTATGAGCAACCGAAGGCTCAAGCCAGATGCTGTGCTCTGGTTCAGCTTGAGGTCCTCTTGAGCGTTCAAGGCCAAAATGAGCTGAGCTTTCTTGTGGCTTCTGCCTGCTAACCCTTTCTAACATCATGCACCAAGAATTAAGGACAAAGCATTAAATTCTGATGTGACCTGGAGCGGGAAAGGTATACCAATGTATTGGTTGAATTATACAGTGTGAGAACAGAAACCATGGGATCAATCCTGGCTTGGCCACTTGACTAAATTGTGTGGTCCTAGGCTATTCTTTTTTATCATGTCTCTTATTTTGTCATTTTTACATATGAAAAAACCTTGAAATATGCGACTATGTGTGCTGCACAAAAATCCCTCCTGTGCTTGACTTAATGTACTATGATGTTGCTTCATGTAAAACAAGAAAATAGCCCTCATATATGGGGTGCCCATGATGGAGCAGATATGCTAATATGAGAAATTTCTAATGATTTGCGTGTGTTTATTAAGGAGAAAATTAGGTAAAGAAACTAATAACAACAAAAATAACGAGTGTAAGCAAAATGTGCCCACGGGGTGTGGTCACCATGTTCATTAACAAGATGCTAAATAATGAAAAATATTCTTGAAAAATGTATTAATATGTCATACTTGGATGTATAACTTATGTTCTGTGTTAATTTGTATCTTTAACTTAGCCAAACAGAAGCTTGGTTTTACTGGGCCTTGCCTGTTCTAACGTGAAGACGCAAAAAAGGCTCGCAAGGACTGGAACTGGAGAGAAGGTCCTTGAACTGCGCAGAGTTCAGATGGCTCTGCTAGAACATTCTGCAATGTACCAGCAGACAGGAGATAATGAAGACAATTTGATAGAATTATGTGTAGTGTAGTCTAAACGTACTTTGCCAGGACTTGAACAATGGAAGCTCTGACTAAAAGACTGCAACAATTTTGTTACCTGAAGAGCCGGATGATGTTCTCATCAACAGAGGAACCAATCAAACTAATGGAACTGGAAGCCTAAGTAGACGTGTATATGCGGTAAACAAAAACTATAGGTTAGAGTCATAACTTCTGATAAGGTTGACCAATTAGCAATTAGTGGGATGGACTGAGAGACCCTAATAAAAAGTCATGACAAGAGGAGAAAAATCAGAGCGGAGAGGAGAAAGTTGATGATGTCAGGAGATGCTGTCCGAAGTGCGGATAATTGGGCTTACACTCTGTGAGCCTGATACTTTGCTAATGACTGATGACCTGGAGACTAAGACTGACTCGTTACTGACCCATCTTCGATAGGTTGCTATAATAATGCGACCAATTAGTTTGTGCTTTTCCTTCTAGGTACCAACTGTGCTGTTTTAAAGTATTTTCTTATTTAGATAGATTTTCGAAATTAATGTTTTTCCAAATTGTTTTCGCATGAAGACCCACATGCTGATGCTAATCTTGGTTAGGTAGGCTGACAAAGGCGGCGTTGACGGTGACAATTGACTGACGAAAATTGCTTTGCTGAATTATTATATAATGTGTTGAGAAAGTATTAGTTTAATGTTACTTTGAATTTGTGATTCTTGGATGAATAACGTTTCTGTGATGATTAATAAAGCTTGATTAATGATAAAGTTGTAGAAGGTTTCTGATTAGAATTGTAACCAATAGGAAATAAAAACAATTAACCTCCTTGAGAGTGATGGTATTTCTTATTAGATGGGGTGTTCATTAATGTTTGATTTTGATTTTTAGTGTTGTTGATGGTTCAGTAGTCTACTGCATAGCTAGGATACTCCATGCGATCCAAAAGGTTCATCGACCTATACGTGTCCCCTTGTAAGTTTACTTACTAGGGACCAGGCACGCTAGCAGTTTTTGGTAGCAGCTTGATGGTTAGTTTCCTTGGGGAACTAGTTCTGTGGTGACTATTGGTTATGGTCATAGTTTAACTTTGGTTTAGTTGTTTGTATTTTATGAGGCTTGAATCTTGTTTTTCTGAAATGACAATTGTAGCAGGGATGATGTCCCCTTAAACCCAGAAATGACATTCCCAGATCCTGGATCTCGTTGGTAAGGTTGGGTATGTTCTCTGCGTATTTTTGAAGTAATATGAAAGTGGTAGGTTGCGCTTGCACAAGGCTTAAGCAGATCACAGGTGAATTGTGATGTATGTGAGGTAAAGTAGGGAGTCTGAGTACTCAAGTCAAGGTTAGTAGGAGCGTGCGTACCCTACAGTGTGAGAGTAGGGAAGTCGTCGAACTTCATATGTATGTGGCGCTTTATGCTAAAAAATGATCCACGTTTTTGTTGCTGATGTACAGACCCTGCGTGTTCTAAGACTCCGGAGTATATTGACAAGTTTAGGAGACACTTGGTTATATGTGTTGTAATCTGTCTGGTTTAATAGGTTGATCAGGCGTGGTCAACAATTCAGTGTGCGTGGTAGTTGAGTAAAAGAAGTTTTGACTGAGATTTGACGAGTCCTATGTGCACCAGGACAGACCCATTGATCAGTTGAGAGTAAAAATTACTCGTCAAATTTTGCTTGCGAATGTGGGGGACTGAGAAAGAGGAATAGCTAGAAGAGCCAAAAAGAGCCATTAGTGAAAATTCGTAAGGTCCCTGAAGCGATTGTGTCCCTTCCTGTAGTAAACCAGCAGGTTTGTTTTAGTTATTGTTGGCGTAGGCACGCACAATGAAATTGCATTAGTTGAGTGAATTGAGTTGAGGAGGATAAGCCGCAAGACTTTGTCAGCCTCTGTGTGTCAGGGTGACATCAGAGTGTGCCGCGCTGGGATAGGTTGGTTGGTAAGAAGAGCCGCAACCGGATTGGCAGCCGTCCGTGAGAGGCAATTGGTCGAGTAAACCGGCGAAGGGAATCTCGGGTGTAAAAGTCATTTCATTTATTGAATCAACCGTAAACAAAAACAGGCAAAATGAAGTTTTTCAAGGCATTTAAGAGTGCAATGAGAGGCAATACTTACATTAAGGCGTCAGTGGGGGAGTGGACCCCCCCAGAGGATTCTCCAGCTTATTTTGTGATGGCAGAGCGAGGTGTAGCACTGTGTCTTTGGTTAAAGCAATGGAGTAAATTGTCGAAGAATCAAGGGAGTTTAGCGTTTCCAGAACACCGAACATTTAATTTGAGAATTTTGGATCAATTGCGATTATCTCTGTTTGATATGAAGCCATTACCGAGACCAGCACAGTTCGAGGCTTTAGCAGTCTGGGAGTTAGTGGTCAGACAACAGCAGGAAGTGAAATTTAATTAAGGCGGACAATTGCCAGGGGTAGTACAGAGTACACCTATTGCAGGAGCTAGTACTGTAGCTCAGGGACAGATGCATCCACCTTCAGTACAGAGAATTTATCCAGATGTACCAGTTCTTGAAACTGTTTTGAATATCATGGTGCTGAGGGAGCAGGTGCTTCCAAAGCCATTGTTGATTCAGACAGACCTGACACCAATGTTGTTACCCCCAGCCCAAGCGCAGGGTTTGTCAAAGTTTACACCACTGACAGGAACACCGACTGATTACACACCAGTTATGAATCAGGTAATGGGAGTGCCACTCTCATAAGGTGCAGGTGCTAGAACAGCCCCGGATGCAATATCGCTACTGATTACTGTTGGTCCAGCGGTACCCTTATATGCACAGAAGAAAACAGAGACAGGAGAGCAGAATGACTTGTCACAGAGCCTTGTGAGAAGGGGAGGGGGAGATTCTGCACAATTGACATCGTCCACAGGACAGGCTTCCAATGAACCTAGACCTTCTATGGGTTTTAGTCCTCTTACAGCATTACCAGATGTGGTAAATTTCTCAAACGCAAGTCAGAGTCTGAGACTTCTGACACCGCAAGCTTCGGGCACAGTGGCACAGCAGTTGCCAGCAGGGAATGCAAATAACATTTTGTTGCAAGGGTTAACAGCTCAACAGTTGAATAATTGGCTGGATAGTCTAAATACTTCTCAGAACGTACCAAAAGGTGAAGACCAGTTAAACCAAGTGGGATTAAACATGGAAGCGAATGAGTTAGTTGAGGGAACAATGGGGCTGAATCGGTTAGAATCCTATACTGAGGAAGAGCGGAGGTATTTATGCCCAAGGATTACAAAAGAGGCCGGGAAAATACATCACAAGCTAGCGGAATTAGCAGAGAAACATGACATTGATCTTAAGATGACGAAACATCTGAGACGAAGTTACAGATTAGATTTTGAGGCAAAAGATTTTGAACACATGAGATCAGCTGGGATGAAAGCACACTTGAGAGATTTGTTGCAGAGGGCACAGATCTGGGGAGCATTAGAGAAGTGGGAAGGCAGATGGACAAAGAAAAAAGAGAAATGAAAATGAGATTCCCAAGAAGGGGCGGAAGGAGTTGACAAAGGGGAATCAGTTAAAATGCTTCTGATGAGGGAAATCCCAGAGGGTCAATGTGTTCATGTTCCATGGCACAGGAGTGACATACTGTCTTTTACAAATGATTATCCAAAGTTGAGGGAGAAGCCAGTTGAATGGTATCAACAGACTGAGAGATTTGTGAAACTTTCTAAATGTTTGTGGGAAGACTTGAACACACTATTGGAGATCGTTGTTCCAGATGACCTATGGGCCAAGTGTAAGAGGGCAGTAGACTGGCCAACGAGTGAACCAGAGAGAGACAAGGTTACAGGTGCACCATCACCCAAGGTGATGAAGAATTATTATAAGGTGATTGAGTTTTTGAAGACTAGAATCTCTCCCAAAAACATTGATTGGCAGGCGGATTGATAGAACAGTCCAGGAGTCTAAAGAGTCAATACATACTTACTATGAGAGGTTGCTGAAAGCTTTCAAGGAGTACAGTGGTAAGGAAGCAATCGAGCCAAAAGACATGTTGCATTTTGTGTTCAGATTTGTTGAAGGGTTGAGACCAGAAGTAGGACAGATGATTAAGAGTCATTTGATTCGCTGGCAGGCAAAACCGATTGATGAGGTATTGCAATATGCTAAATACTGTAGTGATGAGATTGAATTGAAACAAAAGAAATTGAAAGAAAAAGCAATGGTGATGCAGATTAAGGCAGCCCAAACAGGAGCGCAAGGAGTTTTAGTGCCGCCGATACCACCGCAACAGAGAGCTGTCATGTTTCAACCTCTAGTAAGGGGCAGAGGTCGCGGAATGGATATGATGCGCAGTCCAGATTTAGGAACTGTGGTTGTTCAGAATGATGTGCAGGGTATGAAAAGGATGTTACCATGTCATTTGTGCAGAAAGGTGGGACACTAGAAGCGGGAGTGCCCATTGATGGGGCAGGATGGAGTGGTTCAGCAAGGTTATGTCAGTACAATTCAAACTGTGAAAATCCCGAAAATGAGGGGCATAGTTCCGAATGCTCAGAATCGAGGACAGAATTTCTTGCCCATACAACAAATGCAGGTGCCTCGTGCACAATTTGCTCCATTATCACCAGTACAGCAGCAGGTTTCTATGGTACCTAGACAGCAAATGCAAATACCCCAAGCACCAATGGAACAGCAACAGGTTATGCTTACTCAGCAGGTCACAGGTCAAAGATAGGACAGTAGTAATAACTACACCAGTTCCCATTTTACAGTGAGGATGAAATAAACGAAGAATGGATGAGTGTCAGTTCGGATGAAGGAGCCTGTATTCTTGCTGCTTCCCTAGAAGTAGACCAGAGAAGGCCTTTTGTAATGGGAAAGGTTATGGGTCACAAGGTCTCATTCTTAGTTGATACTGGAGCTACAGGCTCCACAGTGAGGAGCATAGAAGTACTGAATTTTCCTCTTTCAGGCAGGACAGTTCAAGTTGTGGGAGTGGAGAATAGACAATTAACGAACCCCATCACGAAACCAGTGCAAGTTGAAATCGGAAATTATTTGGACTGCATAGATTTGTGGTGTATGATCCAAGTCCTGTGTCCTTACTAGGTAGAGATTTGTTGTGCAAGTCCAAATACTCTATAAATTGTACATATGCAGGGATAGAAGTCCAAACAAATAGTGATGATGAAGAGGAACAGGTGTCAGCTATAGTATTCAATGATGCTTATGAAGAATACCCATTGACTGAATTTTTCCCAATGTTCACTATGAAAGAGTTGCATGCAGATTTACAGGGAACTTTGAAGGAGGAAGTCTGGGACTTGACAGGAAAGGAAGTGGGATTCATTAAAGGAGTGGAACCTATCAAAATTACTTTGAAACCAAATGTTGAAATGGCGCAGGATGTGTTGATGAAAGTGGCACACATAATTGGAAACTTTTTAAAACAAGGAGTTCTAAAGGAAGTGTTAAGTAGCCCATGTAATTCACCGATCAAGGGTTTGAAAAAACCATGTGGAAAGGTACGAGTTGTGCAGGATTTGCAAAAAGTGAATGACATGGTGGTTAAGTGCTGCCCGATCGTACCCAATCCAGCAGTGATACTGTTTCAGATCCCATGCGATGCGGAGTGGTTCACAGTGGTTGGTTTGTCACAAGCTTTCTTTTCCATACCACTTCATGAGGATAGTCAGCTTCTTTTCAGTTTCAAATTTTTAGATAAAGTCTATAGCTGGTGTAGGCTTCCACAAGGGTACACGGAGTCAGGATCCCTGTTCAATCAGATTTTGAAAAAGAATCTGGAGTCGTTGGAATTACCTTGACAATAGACTCTTCTACAGTACATTTCTGATTTATTAATTGCATCCAAAACAAGGGACGAGTGTAAACATGACTCGATTGCCCAGTTGAATCATTTGGGAGAGTTTGGACATAAAGTCTCACCTGTGAAGTTGCAGTATTGTCAAAAATCTGTCAAATATTTGGGACATCAGATTGAGAAAGAGTTGAGAAGAATCTCCAGAGAAAGGCTAACAATGATTTTGCAGAGAATTCCCCTGACTTCCCAAAAGAATGTACGCATGTTTCTGGGAATGGTGGGGTACTGTAGACAGTGGATTCCGAATTTTGCTGAGATAGCCAAACCCCTGCAGCAGTTCACCCACAAAGGAGTTACAGATCCCATTATCCTAGATGAGGACCAGATAAAAGCATTCACTGAATTGAGAGAGAGTTTGTGCAGAGCTCCAGCGTTGGGAATGCCTGATTACACAAAGCCTTTAACATTGTTCTGCCACAAACGTGATGCTTGTTCTTTGTCTGTTTTGACACAGGTCCATGGAGGTGCTTATTGCCCAGTAGCTTATTTTTCAGCTACCTTGGACCCAGTTGCAGCAGCTTTACCAGGTTGTCTGCGAGCAGTAGCCACAGTTGGTCAGAGTCTTTCCCAATGTGAAGGGGTAGTCATGGGATACCCTGTGACGGTAATGGTACCACATTCTGTTGAGATTTTTCTGACAAGGACGAAAACACAACATTTGATGGGGGCGAGACTGACAAGGTATGAGACGAGCATTTTGGGAGCTCCAAATGTAAAACTGAAAAAGTGTACACTATTGAGTCCAGCAACATTTCTTTCAAGTGATACTGTTGAAATTGAGAAGGAGGAGGATATTGAGCATGATTGTCTTGAGGTGACTCAATTGTGCACAAAACCAAGGCCTGACATTAGAGACACTCGGTTAGAAGAAAATGATCAAATTGTCTTTGTCGATGGTTCATGTCTCAGAGATGGGACTGGTACCTTGAGAGTGGGATATGCTGTATGCACCATTACGGGAACCTTGGAGGCTTCATGGCTTCTAGGAGTATATTCTGTGCAAGTGGCAGAACTGGTAGCTCTTACCAGAGCTTGCCCTGTTTCTACCAGGTTACGAGTCACAATCTACACTGATAGTCAATATAGATTTGGAATTGTTCATGATTTTGGTCAATTGTGGTTGCAGCGAGGTTTTATGACCTCATCTGGGACACCAGTAAGGAATGGCGACCGGATAAAAGAATTGTTGTATGCAATTCAGTTACCTGAAGTAATTGCTGTAGTGAAATGCAGTGCACATCAAAAGACACAAGATTACATTTCTTTTGGAAATGGATATGCAGATCAAGTTGCAAGGTTTTGTGCATTGAACTGTATATCGTTCAAAGAAGAGTGGGAATTAATGCCAGAAGAAGAGACCAATTGTGCAAGTTTTGCTTTGAAAATAATTGACACTTTAGAGGAATTAAAAACATTACAAGAGAATGCAGACAAGGAAGAGAAAAAGCTGTGGTCGAAATTAAAATGTACACAAAGACAAGATGAAATTTGGGTATCTGAGGAGGGCCAGATGGTGTTGCCAAATAGTCTATTGACTCAGATGGCCCGATATCACCATGGTCAGGCACACATTGGAAGAGTTGCCATGGTTAAGCTGTTCAAAGTTGATTGGATCAATCCAAAATTCAGGCAAGCAGCAGAAGCGGTATGTCACAGATGTGTGATTTGTCAGCAGCTAAATGTGGGAAAAGGGACAGTTTTGAATTTGAGCCACATTGGACAAGCAGGTGGACCATTCAGCAGAATGCAATTGGATTTCATTGAGATGCCTGCACGTGGTAGATTGAAATACGTGTTGGTATTTGTGTGTGTGTTTAGTCACTGGATTGAAGCATAACCCACATGTACAAATGATAGTCTCACAGTTGCAAAGCTGTTGCTTAGAGAGTTAATACCAAGGTTCGGATTTCCGATCTCTTTAGAATCAGATAGGGGAACGCACTTCAGTAACGAAGTGATCAAGCTCTTATGTGCAGCATTGAACATTGAACAGAAGCTTCACTTCAGCTATTGTCCAGAAGCATCAGGACTTGTAGAGCAAATGAATAGTACCTTGAAGTCAAGAATTGCCACAATGTGTGCTGCAACAAATCTGAAATGGACAGATGCATTGCCTTTGGTGTTGATGTCAATGCAAAATATACCTGACAGAAAAACAGGAATGTCTCCACATGAGATTCTCATGGGTAGAGCAATGAGTTTGCCTGCAATACCAGTGAATGCTCTTGTCAATATTACAGATGATATGGTGTTGGACTACTGCAAGTGTCTGGCTGATGTGGTTTGATCTTTCTCTCAGCAGGTACAAGCTGTTACCCTGCCACCCATCCATGAACCAGGTCACAACCTGAGAGCCGGAGACTGGGTCGTGATCAAAAAGCATGTGCGAAAGACTTGCCTAGAGCCGCGTTGGAAAGGTCCATACCAAGTGGTGTTGACAACTACAACAGCTGTGAAATGTGTGGGTTTGCCTAACTGGATACATGCAAGCCATACCAAGAGAGTGGTGAGTCCCCAAGACCATGAAGAAGTGTTGTTGAAAGCACCAACAGCAGCAAAGCAAGTGGTTCTTCCTTAACCAGAGCCAGAGCAGGCTGAACCTGAAGTGGATCCAGAGCTGGTTGAAGACGGATCGATTACACCAGTGAGGGATGAAGGTGCAGAAGCTCAGGAGGGAGAGCAAGAGTCTAATCCAATGAAGGCGACCGGAGAAACAAGCACAGGGGAGGTTCTCCCAGAAGCAGATGGTGATAAAGCACTAGGAGACCAAGTGCCAGAACCTGAGGGTGAAAGAGTTGAGGCGGATCAAAGCCAAAGTGGTCTGACTCCTCCTGAACCCGTTACAGGCCCATCAAGAGAAGGCACTACATATAAGGGAAAAGAGAAAAGTCTGATTTTAAAAAGATTACTGACAGAAGGAACAAGAAAGGGTGACAACTGGCCTTAATCTTAAATAGGCAGAAAGAAAGACTTATTTATAAATGAGACAATAGAGGAAGAAATAGACACTACAAGAAAAGACGAACTAAGTGAAGGAGAGTTAGCAGGAGAACGAATGTTGAAAAGAAAGAGAATAGCAAGTCGAAGATACGCAAGCCCTGAGTGGGCATATGCTGCGACAAGTGAATGGCAAAACGAGCTCATGTCCTTTTGCTTTGACAGAGAAGTTCTGAGTCAGTACTTTGATGCAACCAATCAAACCAAGAAAATCAATAGACTGAGTTGTTGAGCTAATCAAAAGAGCAATTGAGAAAACTGTCGAATTTAACCGGAGAAGACACTAATAACCTGATGTGACATCTGAAAATCTGAATGTGACCAGCTGCTAACCGATTTGACAAAGGAAGAAAAAAGGGTTCTTGCGTATGAATCTGAACTGTGAGAAAGAAGTATATTTTTGAATTTTAAATTTTTTATTTTTCTTATTGCACCTTACTTAAGATTTATCTCTACTTTCTGATTCTTTACAGATCATGGCTGTATTAGGTAATGGCACTAAAAACATCAGGTATTGTAGATATTTGAGTGTGGGAATGGCAAGTGTGTGTGGAATATTGTTTATAATAATGATTGTGGGAATGTCTATTCATGAGATGAAAGAAGTTGACATTACTTCCGTACCTGAGACTACCACACTAACGCCTTTAGAATGGTTTAAGCTAGATGAACAATATTTGCATGATTATACAAATGCAAGATTAGAGCTGTCGTCTAACATTTTCTATTGGTTGTTGAGTGAGTATGTAGAGACGATGGATGCGAAGAGTTGTCTTGTGTGTACGCAAATTCCTTCCTCTGTGGAAGAAGGGGTTACGTACCATAGTTTACCTCTAACTTATGGCATAACTTGCAGTTTACTACTTACTTGGCTCTATAACCAAGAACATATTCAATATTTTTATTCCAACCACGATGTGGTGTTTTCCTTTGTTCCGTTTAGATTTTTGAGTAAAATAGCTAAGGATCATGATATAGTATTAGTTAGACGATTCTTTGAGCCAACTCTAACTTTTGGCACGGTTTATGTGCATCGTAACAATTTAACCTGCTTATTAACCCCTATGGAGAAGAGCTTTATAGGGCATACTGACCATAGCAGAAAAGCACTAAAAGAGAAACTGGAAAAAGGGTTAGAGAAAAAGACTTACGAAAATGATTATGCTTACACTGCTATTAAAACACAAGGGAGATTAGCTTTAGATGCATTACATGTAAGAAAACTCTGTATATATAGGCCAAAGTCACGCACTGACACCTTGTTTGTGGGAACGAGCGAATGAAGGCATGTATTTTTGTTCCAGAGTAAGTGGACTTTTATGCTAAATGGTGCAGACCCTGTGATTCCTGGAAGGTATTATATTTGTGGGCTTAGTGCCTTTTATTGTCTTCCTAGAGGATGGCATGAGACATGTTATTTGGGAATAGTCTTCCCTAAGATTTATCAGATAGATGATCTAAAGAAGATACCGAAAGTGACTGAATTATACCAAATGCGACAAAAGAGAGAAACAGCCTCTGCAATTGTAGGGGATATTTTTGGGGCAGTAATTCCTTCTGTAGAAGTTATACTAAATGCAAACAAGATTTGAAAATTGTCTACTATTGTGGATAATAATATGCTAACAAACTTTATAGGAGCCATACTTTTGCTAAACACTGAATTAGCTACGGAGAGAGCAATGACGCTTCAAAATAGGCTTGCTTTAGATATAATATTAGCGAAGGACGGAGAAGTCTGTAAAATGATTAATGCTTGGCACTGCTGCTCCTTTATGCCTGAAAATGATAAGGAGATAAAGGATTTACTTACTAATTTAACTAATGCAAGTAAGGATTTGAAAGAATTAAAAGAACCAGGAGTTTGGGAAAAGGTTGGAAATGGATTTGTTGCTGTGGGAAATTGGTTTAGTCAAATTTGAGGTGAGATACTATGGAAAATTGTCCAAGGAATACTAATTGTGATTATTATCATATTAGGATTTTGGGGTGCATGAAAATGTGGCAAAAAATAAAAATAAAAAGAGGCAAAAATAATCAGAGGAGGGAAGAACAACCTAGGAGAAGAATTTATAGGGAGAATACAAGAAGGAGAAATCAAAATGTAGCCGAAACCAATCTGTGAAATGTTGACGAGGGAAAGGTGTGATGACATATTTAGTCATCAGAAGAGGGACCGATGGAGCAGATATGCTAATATGAGACATTTCTAATGATTTGCGTTGTTTATTAATGAGAAAATTAGATAAAGAAACTAATACCTAGAAATAATGGCCCGTATTTATACTCCGTTTGCGCCGAATTAGCGTCGTTTTTTTCGACGCAAATTCGGCGCAAAACTAACGCCACATTTATACTTTGGCGTTAGACCCGTCTAGCGCCAAAGTATGGGCAAATAGCGTCATTTTTTTGCGTGAACGCCTTCCTTGCGTTAATGAGATGCAAGGAAGGCGTTCCCGTCTAAAAAAATGACGGCGACGCAAATGCGTCGTATTTATACTCCCGGGCAAAAATCACGCCCGGGAGGTGGCGGGTCAAAAAACCCCGCATTTGCGCCACTATTTAACGCCTGGGTCAGGGTAGGCGTTAAGGGGCCTGTGGGCTCAAAATGAGCCCACAAGTGCCCTCCCCTGCCCCCAGGGACCCCCCCTGCCACCCCTGCCCACCCCAGGAGGACACCCAAGGATGGAGGGACCCACCCCAGGGACATTCAGGTAAGTTCAGGTAAGTATAATTTTTTATATTTTTTAATATTTTTTGGGTGGCATAGGGGGGCCTTATTTGTGCCCCCCTACATGCCACTATGCCCAATGACCATGCCCAGGGGACATAATTCCCCTGGGCATGGCCATTGGGCAAGGGGGCATGACTCCTGTCTTTACTAAGACAGGAGTCATTTAAATGGCGTCTGGGCGTCGAAAATAATGGCGCAAATCGGGTTGAGGCGATTTTTTTGCCTCAACCTGACTTGCCCCATTTTAAGACGCCCTAACGCCATTTTCCCCCTACGCCGGCGCTGCCTGGTCTACGTGGTTTTTTTCCACGCACACCAGGCAGCGCCGGTCTGCTAGCGCCGGCTAATGCCATTCCATAAATACGGCACCCGCATGGCGCTTCAGAATGGCGTTAGACGGCGCTAAATTTTTTTACGCTAAACTGCGTTAGCGCAGTTTAGCGTCAAAAAGTATAAATATGGGCCAATGTGTGTAAGTAAAATGTGCCCACGGGGAGTGGCCACCATATGTATTAACAAGATACAAAATAATGAAACATTTTCATGAAATATGTATTAATATGTCATACTTGGATGTATAACCTATGTTCTGTGTTAATTTGCATCTTTAACTTAGCCAAACTAAAGGCCTGGTTTTACTGGGCCTTGCCTGTTCTAATGTGAAGACGCAACAAGGCTTGCGAGGACTGGAACTGGAGAGGAGGACCTTGAACTGCGCAGAGTTCAGGTGGCTCTACTAGAACATTCTGCAATGTACCAGCAGACAGGAGATGATGAAGACAATTTGATACAATTACAGTATGTGTAGTGTAGGCTAAACGTACTTTCCCAAGACTTCAACAATGGAAGCTCTGACTAAAAGACTGTGTGCAACAATTTCGTTACCTGAAGAGCCGGATGATGTTCTCATCAACAGAGGAACCAATCAAACTAATGGAACTTGAATCCTAAGTAGACGTGAAAATGTGGTAAACAAATACTATCGGTTAGAGTCATAACTTCTAATAAGGTTGACCAATTAATAATTATTGGGATGGACTGAGAGATCCTAATAAAAAGTCATGACAAGAGGAGAAAAATCAGAGCGGAGAGGAGAAAGTTGATGACGTAAGGAGACGCTGTCCAAAGTGCTGATAATTGGGCTTACACTCTGTGAGCCTGATACTTTGCTGATGACTGATGACCTGGAGACAAAGACTGACTTGTTGCTGACCCATCTTGGATAGGTAGCTATAATAATGCAACTGATTAATTTGTGCTTTTCCTTCTAGGTACCAACTGTCCTGTTTTAAAGTATTTTCTCATTTAGATAGATTTTCCTAATTAATGTTTTTCCAAATTGTTTTCGCATGAAGACCCACATGCTGATGCTAATCTTGGTTAGGTAGGCTGACAAAGGCGACATTGACGGTGACAATTGACTGATGAAAATTGCTTTGCTGAATTACTATATAATGTGTTGAGAAAGTATTAGTTTAATGTTGCTTTGATTTTGTGATTCTTAGATAAATAACATTTCTGTGATGATTAATAAAGCTTGATTAATGATAAAGTCGAATAAGGTTTCTGATTAGAATTGTAACCAATAGGGAATAAAAACAATTAACCTCCTTGAGAGTGGTGGTATTTCTTATTAGATGGGGTGTTCATTAATGTTTGATTTAGATTTTTAGGGCCATATTTATACTTTTTGACGCAAAACTGCGCTAACGCAGTTTTGCGTGAAAAAAATTAGCGCCGGCTAACGCCATTCTGAAGCGCCATGCGGGCGCCATATTTAATCAACGTTAGCCGGCGTTAGCCGACAGCGCTGCCTGGTGTGCGTGGAAAAAAACGACGTACACCAGGCAGCGCCGGCGTAGGGGGATATGGAGCTTGGGCGCCAAAAAATGGGGCAAGTCAGGCTGAGGCAAATTTTTCGCCTCTACCCGATTTGCGCCATTTTTTACGACTCCCAACCCCCATAGAAATGACTCCTGTCTTAGCAAAGACAGGAGTCATGCCCCCTTGCCCAATGGCACTTCTGTCCCCTGGGCATGGTCATTGGGCATAGTGGCATGTAGGGGGGCACAAATCAGGCCCCCCTATGCCACAAATTTTTTTTAAAAAAAATGACTTACCTGAACTTACCTTAATGTCCCTGGGATGGGTCCCTCCAGCCTTGGGTGTCCTCCTGGGGTGGGCAAGGGTGACAGGGGGTGTCCCTGGGGTCATGGGAGGGCACCTCTGGGCTCCTTCAGAGCCCACAGGTCCCTTAACGCCTGCCTTTTCCAGGCGCTAAAAAACGGCGCAAAAGCGGCCGGATGTCATTTTTTTTGACCCGCCCACTCCCGGGTGTGAATTTTGCCCGGGAGTGTAAGGCCCATATTTATACTTTTTGACGCAAAACTGCGCCAACGCAGTTTTGCGTCAAAAAAATTAGCGCCAGCTAACGCCATTCTGAAGCGCCATGCGGGCGCCGTATTTATTGAATGATGTTACCCGACGTTATCCGCCGGCGCCGTCTGGTGTGCGTTAAAAAAAAACACGTACACCAGGCAGCGCCGGCGTAGGGGGATATGGGGCTTGGGCGTCAAGAAATGGGGCAAGTCAGGTTGAGGCAATTTTTGCGCCTCAACCCGATTTGCGCCATTTTTTTTCACTCCCAACCCCCATAGAAATGACTCCTGTCTTAGCAAAGACAGGAGTCATGCCCCCTTGCCCAATGGCCATGCCCAGGGGACTTCTGTCCCCTGGGCATGGTCATTGGGCATAGTGGCATGTAGGGGGGCACAAATCAGGCCCCCCTATGCCACAAAAAAAAAAAAAAAAAACTTACCTGAACTTACCTTAATGTCCCTGGGATGGGTCCCTCCAGCCTTGGGTGTCCTCCTGGGGTGGGCAAGGGTGACAGGGGGTGTCCCTGGGGGCATGGGAGGGCACCTCTGGGCTCCTTCAGAGCCCACAGGTCCCTTAACGCCTGCCTTTTGCAGGCGCAAAAAAACAGCGCAAAAGCGGCCGTACGTAATTTTTTTTGACCCGCCCACTCCCGGGCGTGATTTTTGCCCGGGAGTATAAATCCGACGCACATGCCTTGGAGTCGATTTTTTAGGCGGGAACGCCTACCTTGCATATAATTAACGCAAAGTAGGTGTCCACGCTAAAAAATGACGCTAACTCCATGGACTTTGGCGCTAGACGCGTCTAACGCCAAAGTATAAATATGGAGTTAGTTTTGCGTCGAAATTGCGTCAAGAAAAACTACGGAATTTCGGCGCAAACGGAGTATAAATATGCCCCTAAATACGGCGCACATGCCTCGGAGTCAATTTTTTAGACGGGAACGCCTACCTTGCATCTCATTAACGCAAAGTGGGTGTCCACGCTAAAAAATGACGCAACCTCCATGGACTTTGGCGCTAGACGCATCTAACGCCAAAGTATAAATATGGAGTTAGTTTTGCGTCAGAATTGCGTCAAAAAAAACAACGCAATTCCGGCGCGAACGGAGTATAAATATGCCCCTTAGTGTTGTTGATGGTTCAGTAGTCTACTGCATAGCTAGGATACTCCATGCAATCCAAAAGGTTCATCGACCTATACGTGTCCCCTTGTAAGTTTACTTACTAAGGACCAGGCACGCTAGCACCCATGACAACTGACCTTCCTTTTAGTTCACTAATGGTATTGTCGTCTGTGTCAGGGGTGTGAATTCTTCTAAGTTCATGTTTAATCACTTTTATTAAATGCCTCTAAATGCAGATATAATAAATGCTTGTCAAAGAAAAACATTTTTTGAATTTTGAAAACACCGTATCATATTTTTACATGATGTGTTCGGTGATTTAACAGTCAAATGTCCCCATGGCTCATCTCGTGAATGGACTCTGAAAGTCAAGATGGGCTGTTACAGCTGAGACACACCCTTAATGTGTTTGCTCGCTCATCTCTACTACGCTACTGTGTAGAACAGTTACTCAAATTCCTCCTTCTCTCTCAGTATCTCACTCTGGGGAGCAACATTTTGTTTTCTAAGATTCAGGCTGGCTTCGACAGGTTTCAGAAAGATAGCTATTCATATTTCCGGTTTTATTACAGAAGAGTTGTGCATCAGTACCCCGAGAAGTTATTTAAAGTTAGCTGTGCATTTTTAGCATAAATGAAACAAAAAACGGTCAGATAATTAATTTTCCCAGTTCCAGCACTCTGCCCTACGTAAGCCCATGTTCTTTTGCTAACTGCTATTATCTGCCCTCACAAGTCAAGCTGAACACAGTGATTACTTGTCTTTAGAAGCCATCCAGCAGCATGGCATAACTTCTTCTTTGGCCTCCGCTGGTGTCATGAAACCAGAGCCAAATGACGCACTCTGCATTTAAAAAAGTGAGCATGCCCACTGCTAGGCCTTTCAGTGTATGCACAATGAGGCATTTGCAGTGCTCCCGCAGGTGCTTCAGTAGATTTTGCTGCTCAGAGTCCGACACCTGCAGTTGAGGTAACCAGAATGAGCTAACAGCAAGCTCCCAGTGCTGTAAGAGCTCAGTGGTCCAGCTAACCAGTGGTGCTGGAACAGTTTTCAGATTGGTAAAGTATACAAAAAGTGATAGGTTGAATGCTTGAGCTAATCTCAGCCACTGATAGTTACTCAGGGCTGCATCCCAGTCGATTATTATCTTGCACATCACAGCTCCTCAGTTTGGAACCAGCTATTTACAAACTAGTCGTGACCATTATCCATTGAGAACAGAACAATCCAGCCCAAACTACTAAGCCAGATCATCCCTGAAACAGAACACCAGCAATCCAGGACCAGTTTCATCCTTGTTAGAGGCTCAGGTATAGCTTGGTTCCAGTGTCACTGTGCCTGTGATCCACGTCTAGCCACACCAGTCCCACTTAGGGTGATGCACTAAAGTATACTAAAAATTAGAGATTGAATGCTTGAATTAATCGCAATCACTGGTAATTACTTTGCTGTATGCCAAGCCATTGTTATATTTCACACCATGCAAAATACCTCAGTTTGGACCCAGCTCTATGCAAATTAGTCTGGACGCTCTTCCCAAAAGGAGCAAGAACAGAGATGATTTCCATATGGCTGGGTCCAATCTGAGGTGTCATGGTGGGCAAAAAAAAGATGGATTGGGATGCCACCCCAAGCGATCACCAGTGGCTGAGATTAATTTAAGTGTTCCTTCCATCACTTTGTTTTCTGATGCCCTACATGTTAATGGGTCAGCCCACACATGAGTCCCGTGATCTCTGTGCCACTGGAATCAAGCTATACCTGAATAAAAAACTCATAATGGGAGTTAAACTGGATCTGGGTTGCTTGCATTCTGTTTCATGGAGGACCTGGCCTGGTACTTTGACTAGGCTTCTCCCACAATGAGCAGGGTCAAGGCTGATTTGCATTTGGCTGGGTCTCACTTGAGGCGACAGAAAAATGATTGATTAAGGATGCAGCACCGTGCGTTTGCCAATGGCTGAGATTAATTCAAGCATTCTATCCATCACCTTGCTTGTTTTTTTTGATGCCCCAAGTGTGCCACTAGAATTTAGCTATACCTGGCTGAAGAACCCATAACAAGGGCAAAACCGATCCAGGATTACTCGTATTCTGGTAATGAGAGGATCTCTCCGGGGATTTCAGGCTGGACTGTTTCCATACGTAGCTGGGTCAAACTGATGTGCATATGGCTAGGTTTAATCTGAGGTGGTATGGTGGAAATAAAATGATGGATTGGTATGCCCAGACGTGGGTCCTGTACTCACTTTACCAGTGTCATCAAGCTGTACTGGGATGATGAGCCCATAATAAAGGTGAAACTGATCCAGGAATTTTGTATTCTGGTTCAGGGAGGGCCTGGCATTTCAGGCTGGACTGTTCTCATAAGGAGCATAATCAAGGCTGATTTGCATATGACTGGCTCCCATTTGAGGTGGCATCATGGGCAGAAAATGGTGTATAGAGATGCGTCCCCTAGTGATCGCTAGTGGCTTCAAGAATCCCATCCATCACTATGTTTTTTGATGCTCTACCTGTGCGCGCCTGCCCAGACGTGGGTCACGTGCTCAATGTACCACTGGAATCAAGCTATACTAGGCTGAAGAACCTATAATAAGGGCAAGACCAGTCCTTGGTTGCTCATATTCCGGTACAGAGAGGACCTCTCTGGGCTGTTCCCATTAGTAGCAGGGTCAAGGCTGATTTGCATATGGCTAGGTCCAATCTGCGGTGGCTTGGTGGATAAAAAAACAATGGTTTGAATTGCAGCCCGAGCAATAGCCAGTATCTTAGATTAATTTAAGCATTCAATCCATCACAATGGTTTTTGCTGCACTAAGCATGGTGGTATGTGGCATGGGGGACCTTTACTCATTTTGCCACTGGAATCCAATTATTCCTGGTTGAGGTGCTCATAATAGAGGCAAAAGCAGCCCAATATTGCTTGTATTCCAGTTCAGGTAGGACCTGGCCTGGATGGTCAGACTGGACTAGTCCACTAAGGAGCAGGGTCAAGGCTGAATTGCATATGACTGTGTCAAATCTGAGGTGCCACAAAGAATGGAAAATGATAGATAGGGATGCAGCACTGAGCATTTACCAGTGTTTGAGATTAATTCAAGCATTCAGTTCATCACATTGGCCTTCATTTGACCACTAGGGCTGTTTTGGAGGTTGCACTGCCAACAGGCTAGCGGTGCAAACTCGGGTATTATGATCGCGGCGGAAGCACCGTGATCGCACCGCCGGGACCGGCGGTTTTCCGCACAGTGGTCCCGGCGGATTTAATCTGCCAGGGCAGCACTGCTTGCAGCGCTGCCCAGGGCATTATGAGTCCCCTTTTTCCAGCCTTTTCATGGCTGTAGGAACCGCCATGGAAAGGCCGGTGGAAAGGGGAGTCGCTGGACCCCCGGCACAGCCCCACACAGCTTTTCACTGTCTGCACAGCAGACAGTGAAAAGCGCGACGGGTGCAACTGCACCCGCTGCACGGCCGCAACACTGCCGGCTCCATTTGGAGCCGGCTCCCATGTTGGGGCCGATATCCCAGCGGGCGGAAACTCGGTTTCCGCCTTCCTGCCCAGCGGGGATGTCATAATGGCCACCGCGGGAGTGCGGCCGCACGGCGGTTACAACTTGGCGGGCGGCAGTTGTAATGAGGGCCTTTGTTCTTTGATGCCATCTATGTTACATCACCGAACTCTTAGGGATTCTGAAAAATCCAAGCATCACACAAAGGACAAGAGCTGGCAAATGATCCACACCCATTCAGCAGGAGAGCGGTATATGTGTAATATTTAGCTGGTGTTGCATTTGGGAGCACACTGTCACAAATATATATATAATGCATTGTGTGGTAGCCACTGTCTTCTACAGACAGCAGATTTCACATTAAAATGACCTCTATATTGCTACAGACATACAATTTTACTGCTAAAATGATTTAGCACACAAACGATAATGTGTGGAAATTGAGTATCAGCAAATATTTGTAATTTACGCATCACCAAGTAAAGATTCTTCATTTGTTTTGACTCTACTAAAATCTTTGACGCCTGTTTAAGTGGAAATGAGATAGGGCAGTGCCGCAAGTCTTCTTGCTGCGCTGTCCTATGACAATGTAAAAGAGCATGAATGCACAGTATTTATGCAATACAGTGCATTCCTGTCCTTTCCTCCAGCACTGGTGCACAATTGGCTGCCTAGCACCAACGCAGGCACCCTTGCACCATGGTGCAAGGGTGCATGCTGTGCATGCAAGATTGTTTTGTGCAGGAAGCGCCACCTTCCCGCACAAAAACAATTCCAAGAGGTGTTTTCTTCTTCCCATGTGTGCTGCAGAATTCAGCACACATGGAAAGAAGAAACAAGCATTTGCAATGCAATAGGGTCTTGCATTTCAAGTTACAGCTATTAGCAGTTGTAAACTCCCAACTGGATTTTTCTTGCCACATTGAATGGAAAAAAACAGCGCAATCGCGCTGCTACAGTTCACTCGTAGTGAAACCTATCGGCAAAAGTGCAATTATCTACGTAACCGGCAAAAGTACAATTAACTATGTAACAGGGTTGATGTTATGCAAAGCGCTCGACTTCTGCCAAGCGAGATTGTGCTGCGAACAAAAGATAATAAGTAGTCCACAAACCTGACGGGAAGCAGCGCGCCTCGCATGTTTTTAGTACTTGGTCGCTGCGCATGAGGAGGGCTAACCACTAATTAATTATAATCCCTATATCACTAAAGTACTATTTAAAAAAAAACTAAAATTCTGGCTGGACAGTGACTTATTATTTGTTATCAGCTGTACTACCCTGAGGAAAAGTGCTGATGGTATGTACTTGGTGCTCAGGTTTGGGCTCAGTGGTAATGTTAAGCCCCATGACACGGGTGGTAAAAGGCTCTGATTGTTACACTTTGTGGCCATCTGTTTGCATCAGAAGAAAGTGATGATTATGTACTGGTGTGCATGGGTGTAAAGAAGCCTATAATAAGTTTGCACTAGTATGGTGTAAAGTGTAAGAGGAACAAGAGACATCAAGAATACTATTCATGTCTGCACCAGAAGGTCTGAAAGCATTGACATATCCACATATAAAAAAACTTACAGAACATCACTCAGTGCAAAGCCACAGACCTGGATCAGTTGTCAAATGAAGAGAGACAACACTTCGGACATGTGGGTGGAAGAACATTACCTTATATCTTTGCACCAAACTGAAGCAGTGGGCAAACACCGGAAGCTGAATGATTGCTTTCGACCCTCCCCCTCGTGTCAATCTTACAAATTGGGCTATGATATAAAACTCTCAGTATACATAGGCATATGCCTTAAATTGTACAGTTCTTGCTGGTGCCATGAAATGAGATGATCTGTGAACTAACAGAAGTGAAAAGGGAAGTCAATGCAGAACAAGCGTCATCAGACCATAACAGCACAGCTATAACCAAACAACTGTGAAAAAAAAACATTCATGGTAAACATTGCTTAGAAGCATAATTGCTACTGCCAGCATTAGTAATGCCACCACTACTGCCACTAAAAGCAGTAACACCTTGTTGGATGTCATGATGTCACAGATAGAGCTTCTACATGCACCACACTATAATTTATGTGTGCAGTGCTCCTACTCTACCTATGGATATCAATGTGTGCCAGGACTACCCAGATCATCTCCAGCTCGAAGACCTCATATGATAACCTTGGAGTAGACCTCTGTAAAGTTACTTGGCCCAAAAGGATACTAAAGAGATAGGCTGACTAGGAACCCTTACAACAGCGATTCAAACTAGTATCTCACCAGAGAGACATGGAGACATTCGAGGTTGGGTAAAATGGCCTACTTTAGAGTGCCCTACGATCAGCTTTTGGGAATACGGCATAAAATGACATATTCGTAGAGACCTGAATGCATTGTAGGACCTGAAATGTGCCTCAAAATAGTAGACACTGCTGATGAGCCGCACCTTTGGCACTATGACGCAAATAGAGTGTGCAGCCAATTTGCCAAATATGTACTGCGTGATGCCAAGTAGTGTTTGGTGGTGTACTGATTACTAGCACTTGACTGCGTTATTTGTGCTCACAGAGCCTCAAAAATAGGAAATAGCAGAAAAGAAACTCCACTGTGCATGGAAAAGACTATCATGCTCTCTCACCTCTTTTTTTGTTATTTGACCAATTTCCCAAGTGTTAACACCGATAAGTAGAACCTGCTCTTGTGTGAATCATTGCATGCACTGTACCACCTTAACCTACGGTACGTGCATCCCTGATGAGAGTATTAGATTTTGGGGGTCATTCCGACCCTGGCGGTCCATGTCCGCCAGGGCGGAGGGCAGCGGAAGCACCGCCAACAGGCTGGCGGTGCTCCTGGGCGATTCTGACCGCGGCGGTAAAGCCGCGGTCAGAAAAGGGGAGCCGGCGGTTTCCCGCCGGTTTCCCGCTGGCCCAGGGAATCCGCCATGGCGGCGCTGTTTGCAGCACAGCCATGGGGATTCCGACCCCCTTCCCGCCAGCCTGTTTCTGGCGGTGTCCACCGCCAGAACCAGGATGGCGGGAACGGGTGCCGTCGGGCCCCTGGGGGCCCCTGCACTGCCCATGCCACTGGCATGGGCAGTGCAGGGGCCCCCTAACAGGGCCCCACAAAGATTTTCACTGTCTGCTTTGCAGACAGTGAAAATCGCGACGGGTGCCACTGCACCCGTCGCACCCCTGCAACTCCGCCGGCTCCATTCGGAGCCGGCTTCATTGTTGAAGGGGCTTTCCCGCTGGGCCGGCCGGCGGTCTTCTGGCAGTCGCCCGCCGGCCCAGCGGGAAAGCCGGAATGGCCGCCGCGGTCTTGTGACCGCGGAGCGGTCTTTCGGCGGGAACCGCTTGGCGGGCGACGACCGCCGACCGTCGCGGTCAGAATGACCGCCTTTATCTGAGCCGCTTATGGCTTTCATTCTATGATGTTTGGATCAATTTGTGCTTGTGGGTATCAATCTCTGCCTTTGATCCTTATTTTATTAATTTATCAGTAACATGCAAATAAGCGTATTTGTCATATTAATCTTTATTATTTGCCCCACCCCATGTGCGTTTCAGGTGTGCGTGTTTGTGTGGGTGTGTGCGCATATGTGTGTTTGTTAAAGGGTTAACACTGTAAAACAAGATATTTAGGTGGTCATTACAACCCTGGCGGACGGTGTTAAAACAGCGGTAAGACCACCAATAGGCCGGCGGTAAATATTTTGCAATTACGACCATGGCGGAAACCGCCAACAAAGACAGCCACTTTAACACTCCGACCGCCACAGCGGTACAAACAAACAGCGCGGCGGTCACCGCCAACAGACAGGCGGAGGACAAAGTACCGCCCACAGTATCACAACAGGCCAATCCGCCACCTTTTCGGGGCAGATTCACTGTGGATAAAAACACGCCGGAAACAGGATTTCGAAGGGAAAACTCTCACCTCTACACACCCCAGAAGGAACGAGGACACCATGGACCCGGAACTCCAAATTCTCCCTGCGATAGTCTTCCTCCTCCTCTACCAGGAGCAAGAACGCCAGCAGCGAACACCACGGTGAGTACTGCACCTACGACACAGGGGAGAGGGGAGGGAAAAAAACAGGGACACACACACTCAACACCCCCACCCCCACCCCCACCCACTACAACACACACACTAATACAGCATGATACATCACAGTTACACCCCCCAACTCCCCGTAAGAATGCAAAGACAATCGAAAATGAGTGTAACCATTGTAATATATTAAAATCAAGTAGGCAAAAATATAGATATACACCATATACAAAATATATACCAAGAATAGTAGTCCAGGTAGTGCTCCAATTAAGTCCGTGGAACACTGGGCCCACACGGTATGGGCGAGCCCCACACAAGATCCCCGACCATGACGGAGAGAACACTGCAGGGGCATCAGAGAGCAACAAAACAGGCACCTCAGGGGGAGGAAAAGGGGGGGGTACCTCAGCCGGTTGAGTGCACGATGCCAAATCCACAAGAGGGCCACATGCCCACTGTTCCATCCTGGGGAGTGCAAAGCCACAGTCTCTCAAGTCTCTACAGTGGGTGGTTTGCCCACTGTTCAATCCTGGGGAGTGCAAAACCACAGTCTCTCAAGTCTCCACAGTGGGTGGGTTGCCCACTGTTCCATCCTGGGGAGTGCAAAGCCACCGTCTCTCAAGTCTCTACAGTGGGTGGTTTGCCCACTGTTCAATCCTGGGGAGTGCAAAGCCACAGTCTCTCAAGTCTCTACAGTGGGTGGGTTGCCCTCTGTGCAATCCTGGGGAGTGCAAAGCCACAGTCTCTCAAGTCTCTACAGTGGGTGGTTTGCCCACTGTTCAATCCTGGGGAGTGCAAAGCCACAGTCTCTCAAGTCTATACAGTGGGTGGGTTGCCCACTGTGCAATCCTGGGGAGTGCAAAGCCACAGTCTCTCAAGTCTCTACAGTGGGTGGTTTGCCCACTGTTCAATCCTGGGGAGTGCAAAGCCACAGGCTCTCAAGTCTCTACAGTGGGTGGGTTGCCCACTGTGCAATCCTGGAGAGTGCAAAGTCACAGTCTCTCAAGTGGATAACAGTCTCCACTGGTTCTGGAGGGGGCATGGTGCCCAGAGTGCTTCATCCTGCTAAGGACAGAGGTAGTGGATGGATCTCTCCACTGGTTCTGGAGGGGGCTTGGTGCCCAGAGTGCTTCATCCTGCTAAGGACAGAGGTAGTGGATGGATCTCTCCACTGGTTCTGGAGGGGACTTGGTGCCCAGAGTGCTTCATCCTGCTAAGTACAGAGGTAGTGGATGGATCTCTCCACTGGTTCTGGAGGGGGCTTGGTGCCCAGAGTGCTTCATCCTGCTAAGGACAGAGGTAGTGGATGGATCTCTCCACTGGTTCTGGAGAGGCATGGTGCCCAGAGTGCTTCATTCTGCCCATGACGGACTCAGTAGCGTCAGTGCCCTTGGTGCTCATGGGCCAGAGTTGCTTGAGACGGCGGTGCCCTGTTCAATGGTGCATGAGACGGCGGTGCCCTGTTCAGCGGTGCTTGAGACGGCGGTGCCCTGTTCAGCGGTGCATGAGACGGCGGTGCCCTGTTCAGCGGTGCTTGAGACGCCAGTGCCCTGTTCAGCGGTGCTTGAGACGGCGGTGCCCTGTTCAGTGGTGCTTGGAGCGGCGGTCTCCTTTGCAGTGACTCAGCTGCTGGCAGTCCTTCATGGCCCAGCACGGCTTTTGCTAGCGGTCCTTCATGGCCCAGCGGGGCTTGTGCTGGCGGTCCTTCATGGCCCAGCGGGGCTTTTGCTGGCAGTCCTTTATGGCCCAGCGGGGCTTGTGCTGGCGGTGGCCTCCTGGGCAGCTGGGCTGGTGCTGGCGGTGGCCTCCTGGCCAGCTTGGCTGGTGCTGGCAGTGGCCTCCTAGGCAGCTGGGCTCGGGGCAGTGGCCTCATGGGCAGCTGGGCTGGTGCTGGCGTTGACCTCCTGGGCAGCTGGGCTGGTCCTGGCGGTGGCCTTGTGGGCAGCTGGGCTGGTGGCCTCCTGGGCAGCGGGGATGATGGCGGTCTTCTCCGCCGTGCTGCTCTTCCCAGACTTGCTGACTTTCTTGTGCCCCTTCCCCACCTTGGAAGGTGTCCCAGCTGACTCCACACTCCCACCTGTACCCCTGGGACCAGCTTTGGTGGCTGGAGTCTTCTCCCTCTCTCGCCGGGCACTGGCCAACTTCTGATGCTTCACAGGTGGGGGACTGTCTGTGCTGTGGCTCCGTGCCACACTGGCTGCCCTGGTGGCCGGTGCACTCCATATTCTGGTGACTACAGGCACCACTGGTCCGGGAGATGTTGTGGCTGAGGTGCTAGTTCGGGACCTACGAGACGGACGGGATGGGGGAGGTGTTGGAAAGAGGTCAAGGTTGGACAGGAAAGCTTTTTTGGAGACACTGGGACGGGTAGCTGGAGGGGGTTTGGGAGTGGAGGAAGAGGTTGTGGTTGTAGGAGGTGTTCGTTTGCTGACTTTGGGTGAAGGTGCATGTGCTGGAGGCTGTCGTGAGGTGGATGGCTGTTGGGTTGGTGTGTGCCTGCGTTTGTGTATCTTGGGAGGGGGCGTCACAGACACACTAAGAGAGGACACAGGGGACGTGTGAATGGTAGTGGGGGTGGTGACTGCACGTGAGCGTGGTGTGGTGGTGGGTGTGCTGGAGAGGGATATAGTGGCTGTAGAGGTAGTGCATGCAGGTGTGAGTCTAGACGAGACTGGGAGGGAGGAGGGAGACGAGGAGGAGGGGGACACAGTGGAGGCAGTGGATGTTGGTGTGTCTGCATGTGTGTGATGCTTGCGTGAGTGCCTGTGGGATGTGTGGTGCTTATGTTTGCCTGAGCTTCCCTTGTGTGTTGACATGTGTGCATGCTGGTCTGTAGGTGTGTTTGTGATAGGCTGGGGTACAGGGGATTGGGTCTGGGTGGAGGAAGGTGGAGGGGGAGGTTCGACACAGGGACAATGGCTGCCATCAGTGCTGAGGCCAGAGTCTGAAAAGCTCGCTGAAGGGCCGCCAGAACAGAATGAATGCCCTCCAGGAATGCATTTGTTTGTTGCAACTGCCGTTCTACACCCTGGATGGCATTCAAAATGGTAGACTGCCCAACAGTGAGGGACCTGAGGAGGTCAATGGCCTCCTCACTGAGGGCATCGGGGGTGACTGGGGCAGGGCCTGAGGTGCCTGGGGCAAAGGTGATGCCCACCCTCCCGGGTGAGCGGGCACGGGGCAAAGGCTGAGGGGCTGCTGGGAGGGCGGTGCTGGAAGGGGGGGTGGCGGCTGTACTTGTAGATGGGGGGGCACAGATGTTGCCGCCACCACAAGGGAGCTCCCATCAGAGGACGAGTCTGTGTCACTGGTCTCAGCTCCTGTCCCCGCCGTGGAGCTCCCCTCGCCCTCCGTCCCACTGATGAAGTCCGATTCCGTAGTGTTGCCCTCCATGGCCATGTGGGATGCAGCCCCCTCGTGCTCCGGTGCCACTGCTCCTCCGCCTGATGATGCTAATGCACACAAGAACAGGGATACCACAAAAAGGGGGGGGGAAGACAGAAGAAAGACATGTTGAGTGCATGCATTACCGCTACCGTTGGCGGTCCCGACAGACACACAAGCCCCCTGCACTATGCCGCGCTCTTGGGCTCCACTGTTCAATTCCTGGGAAATGGCCTACTAGGCTATGGACGACATCTGCACACATGGATGACACAGGGGCATGACTAGGTGTACTTGGCACTCTACAGAGGTGCGGTGGGGTGCCACCTCGCCTGCCTTACGGAGGGACCTTGCCTACGGAACTCGCCCTGGCCTAGGGAAACCAACAGCCCACCTCCCCCACCCAGACACCTCCACTGCTCGCAAAATCAGAAGAATGCGAGTGTACTCACCCCCTTGTGGCTGCTGTGATGCCCTCAAGCGCCCATCCAACTCCGGGTACGCCACCGCCAGGATCCTGAACATCAGGGGGGTCATGGTGCGACGGGCACCCCTCCCACGTTGGGAGGCCATCCCCACCTGAGCCTCCGCTGTCTTCTTGCTCCAGTGGCGAATGTCCTCCCATCTTTTCCGGCAGTGGGTGCTCTGTCTGTGGTAGACCCCCAGGGTCTGGACGTCCTTGGCGATGGCACCCCGAATATATTTTTTCTGGTGGCCGCTGACCTACATGATTTGTACAGGGGGAAGAGAAAGGTATTACCAACTGCACCGTCAAAGTGATTGGCCCCCATCCCTACCCTTGCCATGTGGCACATGCACTCACTGTCGTTTCATGCACGCCGCACTCTCCCCCCTTCCTTCTTACATCCACCCCTCTCCACACAGGCATAGCCCATACAGCATGCTCCCAGTGTACTTACCTGTTTGTCTGGAGGACCGTAGAGTAGCGTGTACTGGGGGGACCCCATCCACGAGTTTCTTCAACTCCTCCGATGTGAAGGCAGGGGCCCTTTCCCCAGACACTTGAGCCATTGTCTCTTCCAGACCGAGGTCACAGCAGCACTTGCAGTGTAGGTCCTCTCCTGTCGAAGATCAGGTCTCGAGTGATTGAACAGCTAGAAAATGGCGGTCACATCCGCGGCGGTGCGTACCGTCACCGCCGGCGTACATCGTCATTGGCTCCTGGGACCCATAGGGGAACCACTGCGACGGTTACTTCACATCCCATTGTCCCACTTTACAGGTCAGGCAGCCGCCATTTCAGGGGCCCAAATGCCTTCATTTTCAACTGCGTCACACATACCTAGGCCTTGACTCAACACACATGCATGCCACTTTTTAGATTATGAATGGTGTTCTGTGTAAGCTGTGGGTACGTACCTCTGAGTTGTTTGACTCTGTGCTCGCTGTTGTCCTTCATAGGCACCGTCTGCTGGGACATGTGAGGAGATGGCGGCATCCTCCGGTGTACCGACCCTCTGGTGGACCTGTCGACAATGGAGGAAAGACATGTGATAATCACATACAGGCTTGACCGTGCCACAATCCAGGAACTGTGTACCCAGTTGGAGCCAGACCTGATGCCAGCTAACCGCCGTCCCACAGGAATCCCCCCTCAAGTGCAGGTGGTGTCAGTGCTCCATTTCCTTGCAAGTGGATCATTTCAAACAACAGTGGCCATAGCATCAGGGATGTCCCAGCCTATGTTTTCCAACGTGTTGTCCAGAGTGTTGTCTGCCCTGCTGAAACACATGCAGAGCTACATCGTTTTCCCGCAGGTGGAGGATTTGCCTACAGTGAAAGGTGATTTCTATGCCCTGGGACATATCCCCAACATCATAGGTGCCATTGATGGGAGACATGTGGCTTTGTTACCCCCCCACAGGAGTGAACAGGTGTACAGAAACCGGAAGAGTTATGATTCCATGAATGTACAGATGGTATGTTTGGCAGACCAGTACATCTCCCATGTGAATGCTATGTTCCCTGGCTCAGTGCATGAAGCCTACATCCTGCGGAGTAGCAGCATCCCTTATGTGATGGGTCAACTCCAGTGGCACCGTGTGTGGCTATTAGGTGAGCAACTGGAAGCTAGTCAGTGGGAATGGTTGTCTGGGTCTGGGGATATCCCTACAGGTTATTGTGTGTCTAACAGTTGTCCCTCACCATTTGCAGGTGACTCTGGTTACCCCAACTTGTCATGGCCAGTGAGGAATCCCAGGACAAGGGCAGAGGAACGCTACAATGAGGCCCATGGGCGAACTAGGAGGGTGATCGAGTGGACCTTTGGCCTCCTGAAGGCCAGGTTTAGGTGCCTCCATATGACAGGTGAATCCCTATTCTACTCACCAAAGAAGGTGTGCCAGATCATCATGGCCTGCTGTATGCTTCACAACTTGGCTTTGCGACGACAGGTGCCTTTTCTGCAGGAGGCTGGTCCAGATGGCGGTGTTGTGGCAGCTGTGGAGCCTGTGGACAGTGAAGATGAGGAAGCAGAGGAAGAAGACATGGACAACAGGGGCTCAGTGATCCAGCAATATTTCCAGTGAAACACAGGTAAGAATACAGACCTGCCTACTACATGTACTTAAACACTACTGCCTCTCTACTGTCTGTCGTTTTCACCCAGTGTATGGTCACTGAGTTGTCACTTTCCCTTACGATTTCACAGATCTGGGTCCCACAGTGTGACATCTGCTTTGATTCCTCATGGACTAGAGCTGTGTGACATAGGTATGTTGACATTACAAATGAAATAGCTTTTTGCCACAGTTATTGCTAATACAGTATTCTGAAATCACAGACTGACTCCAGATTGTTTTGTGCTTTAAGGGTATTTATTTAAGTGCTCAATATTGGAGGGAGTTGTAAAATGGTGAGGGGTGATGACGGAGGAATGTCCATGGCAGAGTCCAGTCTATTAGTCTCACAGGTGCATTGCCCAAATGGGCATAGGAAGTGGCGCTGGGGCAGTTTAAGGATGGACAGGGTGACAAAGTGGGACAGTAGGATGACAATCAGGGTGGTCTCATTTCTTGGTGGGGGTCTTGGCATCGTTCTCTGTCTTGTTCCTGGATCTCAGGGACAGTTTGCGAGGTGGTTCTCCCTCTGGAGGGGGTGGGGGGCTGGTGTGGTGGTCCTGTGGTGGTGCATCCTGTCCACTAGCGCCGGCGGAGGTGGTGTGCAGTTCATCATCCAGGCTAGTGTCAGGGGCCCCTTGTAGTGCCACAGTGTCCCTCCTTGTGTTGAGTACTTCCTTCAGCACCCCTACGATGGTGCCCAGGGTGGAATTGATGGTTCTGAGTTCTTCCCTGAAGCCCATATACTGTTCCTCCTGCAGGCGCTGGGTCTCCTGAAACCTGGCCAGTACCGTTGCTATCGTTTCCTGGGAGTGATGGAAGAGGATGGAGGAGAGGGCTTCGTGGAGAGTGGGTTCCCTGGGCCTGTGTGCCCCCTGGCGCACAGCAGCCCTCCCAGTTCCCCTATGTTCCTGGGCCTCCATCCCCTGGACCGTGTGCCCACTACCACTGCCCCCAGGTCCCTGTTGTTGTTGGGGTGGTGGGTTAGCCTGGGTTCCCTGTAGTGGTGGACACACTGCTGATTGACGTGTCCTGGGGACGGAGGTATGGGCCCGCTGGGTGGGTGCTGTGCTGGTGTTTCCAGAGTGGGGACGCTCTGTGGTGGCCTGTGACTGGGTGTGGGGAACCGACTGTCCCGAGGTCCCCGATGGGCCGGGCTGATCATCTAGATCCAGTTGGACAGAGGTGGTGTCATCACTATGGGCCTCTTCGGTTGGTGGTGTGAACATGTGTGGACCCTCCTGTCCGGTGACGTTGGGTAGGGGTCCTGCAGGGGTATAAAAGGATGGTTATTTCATCTGTGTGTGGCATGGTGTGCAATGGGTGGGTGACCGTGTACCCCAGTGCCTGCATTCCTGTGTGGGACCTTGTGTGATGATGGTTTAGGGGGGTGTATGGATATGTGCAGTGGGCATGCTTTAGTGATGGGTGTCCATGCTTTGTTGTGGCATCCAGGGCTTGGGGTTAGGATGTGTGGTTTGTGATGTTGGGACATTTGTGAGGAGTTAGAGTGATGGGGGTGAGGGTGAGGGTGGGGGTATGTGCTGGCATGCAGGTAGGGTGGGGGATGTAATAGTTAAAATTTGACTTACCAGAGTCCATTCCTCCACCTATTCCTGCGAGGCCCTCAGGATGCAGGATCACCAAGACCTGCTCCTCCCATGCTGTTAGTTGTGGGGGAGGAGGTGGGGGTCCGCCGCCAGTCCGCTGAACCGCCAGGTGGTGTCTTGAGACCACGGAACACACCTTCCCCCGTAGGTCGTTCCACCTCTTCCTGATGTCCTCCCGATTTCTTGGGTGCTGTCCCACTGCATTGACCCTGTCCACTATTCTTCACCATAGCTCCATCTTCCTTGCAATTGAGGTCTGCTGCACCTGTGATCCAAATAGCTGTGGCTCTACCTGGACAATTTCCTCCACCATGACCCTGAGCTACTCCTCCGAGAACCTGGGGTGTCATTGCCGTGCCTTGGGGTGGTGTAAGTGATGTGTGGGGTGGTGTGTGGGGTGATAAGTGTGCTGATGTAGTGGTGTGTAGTGTGCGGTGCGTAGAAGTTATGTGGGTGATGGTGTTGTGTGCCTGTGTATGCTTATATTGTTGATGGTGGTGTCTCTCTCTCTGGCCTTCATTCGTGATTTGTTGTTGTAAGGGTTTGTGGGTGATGTGGGTGTGTGTTTTATATAGTATTGGGTGTGTGGGTGTGTGTATGTGTATCAGGTGTGTATATTTCGAATTGTCCAATGTGGCTGTGTTTTTTAGGAGTGTGTGTATTTTGAGCGCGGCGGTGTGTACGGCCAATGGAATACCGCGGTTGAAAGACCGCCGCGTGGATTCGTGTGTTGTGATAGTGTGGGTGTATTTCTGTTGGCGTGACGGTGGAGGTTTTGTTATCGCCAGTTTATCACTGACCTTTGGTCTGGCGGACTTGTGTGGGTGTCTGAATTTTGGCGGATTCCGTGCTGTGGGTCATAATAGTGTGGCGGTTTTCCGCGGCCACAGCGGTGTGTTGGCGGTCTTCTGCACGGCGGTACGCGGCTTTTACCATCAATGTTGTAATGACCGCCTTAATATCAGTCCTCTATAGCTATAGGCAATCCATGTACTATCCACGGATGGAAATCCTCTAAGGCCTCTTTTTTTAAATGAGGCCAATTGGTTAGATTTGCAGCACTAAAAGTTGTAGAATTTATAGGGAATTTTGAAGAGAAGTTCATGAAAATGTTCATACTTAAAGATCTGGCACCGTACCAGAAACTTTATTTGTAATCCACTGCAAATCATGCTTTGGCATGTAAGATATTTGTGTGCTACGCCTTCACAGTTTCTTCAGGGCTGGCTGGAGTGAAGATTTCTCGACTAATCCATGGATTGGAACATACCTCTTGTGCCAGTGCCCTCCAAAGTACTGGGGGTGTCCCTGTGTCTTGTATAGCTACTCCATCCAGCAAATTGAGGGTTACATGCATTATGAACGATGTGTGTTTATGGTGTTTGTGTCCGCATTGTTGTAATATCCTTGCATGTGGTTCTTCTTTTGATATTTTTGCTGTCCACTCAAATCCTGTTATCTTCATTCATCTCAAGGATCTGTCTAGCTTCAGTAGTTAAGGGTACTGTCAGGGTTCCCTCTTAAGACTTGGGATCAGCTATAGGATGTGCTGGAGACTTTGGAGAAATAAGCAAGGGAATCTGTGAAAGCACAAACACTAGACCGCTAACCTAGTGCTGGCTTACAGGTTTTACTAACTTCCTGGTTTTTTAAAACTTCATAGGTGGAAAGAGTATAGCCATTATTTAATGGTCTACCAAAGATGAAGACAATGCCTGCCATTGTGTGTTAAGTGTAGTGTCTTGACTGTGTTACTGAATTAATCCCCAAATCTGCACCCTATAGTTATCTGTGATTTCCCTCTTCCTTGGAGCCAGTGGAATGCTCTCCCCTACTCCTGCTAGTGAGACCTCCTGTACTGCACCCAAACTGACCAGAGTACACCCCTGGAGTATTTTTCAGTGCAATTCTGTCTCCCTCATCCCTTCCCATCCTTCCTTGGACAGCTACTGGGAACACATAATCTCCATTGCTCATTCGCATAGTAATTAAGGTTATGCAAGGGGCCTTCAGTGGGTCTACGCACCAGGAACCTGATAGGTATTTAGCATTGCATGTCAATATTATAGTGCACTCACCATAAAATAATTATGGTGCACACACCTTGTTATGGGGGATTGCAATCCCCTTTGGCTTTGTTGCATTGGTACCAAAAGTGATTCTTCAGGAGTACTGCCAGCTCCCCCACCTGTCTGCATACATAAGCAAAAATTAATAATTCTGCCCAAGATGTACTAAAGCACGTATTTTATGAAGGGAGGTTCATCTCAAAAAGGAGAACAGCCCAAAATTCTCCTTAAGCTGGACAAAATCATCCAAAAAGGAAAATACGGTGAATAAAGAACCTAAATATACATCCATAAACCAAAAAAGTGCAGAAAGAAACTCTCAGAGCTCGATAAATAGAGCAAAAACAAAGTCATGAAGTGAAAACTGAAAAAACAAAATGTCGGCTGCAATAATTTCCTCTGAGAAATGTAAGTCATTGATAAAAGGTGCAAAAATACCTTTTACTTCATTTCAAGGGGAATAATGCAGTCCAGGCATATTCCCCTAATTTTTCCTCTCTTCAGCAGCAAGAAAATCCTCAAAAGGAAGCAAACCGGCTCCCTGTGCCTCCGTCGCAATCACGGAGCTATGGTGAAGGCGGCCATCTTCTACGGCGCCAAGCTACACCCCCCAGAGAGCAGTGCTTTAAAAAATGTGTAAATCAGTCAGAATACTTTAAAGAAGATATGGTATAGTTAGCCACTGCAGATGGTAGATAGTGATAACACATAGGTAACCAGAAACTCTTCAGCCGCAACATCATCCAAATATTATTGAATCCAGCTTGAGTTAGCCAGATGCAAAGCACTACCTACTTGGACCTCGTTTGGGCTGATTATTTAAGAAGTGATCCAGACTCCGCTGTGCTGTCACTAAGATAGTAGTGTATCAGGGAGAGTTAGCGTTGTCTGAGCATTTCTTTATGTAGCTCATACAGTCCCAATCTCCCAGTGATGTGCAGTATGCATTTTAAAGGGAGACTGAGTTGGAGAAGCAATGATCATTCGTTGCAATGCATTAGTAGTTAAAAATTTTGTTTAGGTTTAGGAAATTAGGAATAAGGCAATAGACTATCTGATTTAGAAAAGTACGATTGATCAATCAATCTGGTTTTATATGGTATGGTATCCAGGTGGTTGTAGGTCCCGAGGCTTATTCGAAGAGTCAGGTCTTGAGGGCCATTCAGAATTCCAGAAGTGAGGTGATGGTCTGAAGGTGCTACTGCGTCTGCCAATCAAAATATATTTTTTTAGAGACTTTTTTCATCTTTATTTCTTACATCATCACCCAAGGGCAAGAGGCCATCAGCGCAGGGCAAAGGGGCTGCCACCACCAGCAGTGCAGCAGGTAAGACCGCCATTACCAACAGCGCCATTGCAGATGGTTCTGGTGGCCACAGTTATTCTTATTTCCCCAACATCTACCTCTCCTCACTAGTAAAATGATGTTGTGCTGTGCCATTTTTTATACTGTCTCCTTTTTTTTCAAATCCTCCATCTAATGTTTCTTAAATTCTGGTTGTCCCACATTGTCCCTTTTTCTATATTTCCTCTTCCCGTAGCCGATTTCCTCCTGTCTGTAGCTTTCTTCTGCGCTTTTAGTCAGAATTTCCCTCTCCTCTTATATTTCTTGTGGCACAGTAAGATTAAGAGAACAGGTTTTTGGTACTGTGAAAATTGCAGGCCCAAGTAAGCTATAATTCGCCACACGTTTGTTGAGAAGGCTTCCTTGCTTATGTTCAAACAGTTAAAAGGAGAGAGTAGCCATGGATGTTGACCAATTTTGTGTTATTATTCATTCATACAGTACACTAGCAGTTTCCATGACAGTACAGCATGGCAGCAAAGTAATGAGATCCCATTGCATTCGCCAACAAAGACCATATGACCATCATTGGCCATTCTGCCCCTTCTTTGGGCTTCAATGACTCATCGTAGCTCTGCCCTTCCATTATGAGAAAAAAGTTTTTGATTGGATTGACTACCTGGCTTCCCTAACATCTCAACAAGCAAACCTTTCAAAGTGATAGTTTTGATAGAATATACTGCTAAGTAACCAAACTGTAGTGAGGTATCCCTGTTGCAATAATTACTTAGGAGGGGAACCTTGTTTCTAAAATGTACACACAGCCACACCCACAGCCACACAGAGCACCGGTGCCAGAGCCAGTGCAACGGAGGAGGATCAGGAGGGTGAAGGGGGAGGAGTCCCAGCGCTGGCAGGGACGAGTGGTGTTAAGTCAACATTGATTGCTTATTGACAAATTAAGTATACTGTATTTATTAAGGACGGCAGAAATCCCACCCATCCTCATCACTTCCCTGCCCATGGCATTTCACCACCTGCGACCTAGCTGCAGCATGGTTCAATTCAGCACAGTATTGTTGGCTGTGCAAAATGCTTCTGCTTCAGTTAATGCAGCAACATGAAGTTTTCAATGCATTACACACTGAAAATAAGTTACGTCATCCTAGTACCTTACTCCATTATTCCTTCACAAGTTCTGTCCCTGCCTACCAAAAAATTTTAAAATCAATTTTTGCCATGTGCCACATTTTTCTGGCCAAGTGATTTATGTACATATTTTCATGGCTTCTATAATGGATTTATGCCTGTTCTTTACTTATTGTTTTTTTAATTAAATTATTTATCATTTTGAAATATACCAAAGAACAAACACACAGCAATGCAGATCAGGCATGGGAATGATATCACATGCAGGTGGAAAAAATATATAATTACAGATCGTAAATATTAATATAATTTGCAGTACATGGACAATCAGGGCATACAGACATAATATAATTAATATTTAAACAGACAGAATAGTGTGGACAGCATGGACTCAATCCTGGCTGGCATCACCAGAAGTCTGGGACTTTTGGGGGGGTGGGAATTGACAAGTGTAAGGAGGTAGTCTCTTAGCGGTTGACAAATATCCTTAGGTCTGGACAGCACAGGTCGCAATTAGCGCACAATTTACTATTAGTGTCGCAATACTTGAGGCTGGCCAGCCACGAATATATGTTAGGCATGCTTTTGGATCCCCATTGTAGCACTATCTCTCACTTAGCCCCAAGAGCGAGATCGCATTGAGGTGTCTAATGGTCTTAGGTAGATGACCTGTGTATCCAAGAAGAGCCACGAGTGGATAAGGCCGCAAAGGCCAACCAACAATGGCCGACAATTTGACATACACCTCGCACCAAAAGAAACTGCCCCATTACAGGTCCAGGCCTGTAGAAAATCAGCATTCGGAGCAATGCATTTGGGGAAAGCCGAGGAGCTAATCAAGTCCATAAGGGCAACGTCTTTGGGAGTGACATATACCCTCCTAAGGAATTTAAAGGGGACTAATTTATGGTGCTGGTTGGGTGAGACAAATTTGGTTAGCACGCAACATGCATCTCAGACTTTCTGCGATAGTGGGTGACCAAGATCCCTCTTCCAGGATTCCTGAAGAGCTTTAATACAAATTAGATAGAGTCTGGACACCAAGCATGCCCCGTGTCTGCTGTAGCCACCAAGGTAAGTGGAGCAAACTCGGAAGGAGCCAATGGATAGGTACCATAGCATGCCCGTACAGTGTGTTGCAGACAGCAAAGTACAAAGTGTTGTAAGTGCGTGGCATCTGTGACAAGAGTATCTTAGTGTGTGAAAATATGTGTGTCTTTCGGGAAAACATCCCCAAAGACATGTAGTTGAAAAGTGCGTAATGTGCGCTGGGCCAGTACCTCTTGAAAGGTAAAAATGTATTATTGTTCAGTGTCAAAGCTGGGGAATACAACGTGTCACTATGAAGCATGCTAGTCAGTTTGCGCCATGCCCAGCTGGTAGTGGAAAGAGTTTGACTATCTCTGTAATGTAGTTGGACACCCCCAGGCAAAAGGGCATTGAGCGTGACAGGTGCCGAAAGGTCTCTCTCCGGGATGGAGTAGGGGAGGCGAGCATCATTCTGATACCAGTGATACGTTTAATGACACTGCGCCACAAGGTAGTAAAGCTGTAAGTGCAGGACACCAAATCCACCCCGCTTATACCGGAGAGTCAAGACTTCCAACAAATGGGTGAGTGTCGATCATCCCATACCAGTCGGTTAATCAAGCTGCAAAGCATCACAAAAAATGAATTTGCAAGCTGAATCAGAATGTTTAAAAATAGATACAAAAATTGTGGGAGAACCACCATTTTAAGGAGTGATATCCTACCTGCAATTGAGATCGGCAGTTTTACCCATCTGTCCACCTGGGCTGTAAATCTCTCCCCCCTCAGGTCCATAACTAAGCCGCAGCACCTACTCCCTGCCTCTGTGTATATGAATACGTAGGTATTTCACAGAGTCAGGGCACCAATGCAAAGGGAACCCCATCACCGCCGGGTAATATCAGTCAGTGGAAAAAGCTCTGACTTAGTCCAATTTATACGGAGCCCTGAGAATGCACCAAATCAAGTCACATCTTCCAATATTGGTGCATGATTGACTTCTGGGTGACAAACGAATAGCAAAATATCGTCTGCATATAGCAAAATCAGGAGAGGTCCTGTGGTTCATTGCAGCCCTCTATGGTTATGACTTTCACACAAGTGGCGCACCAATGGATCCATGGCCAGAATGAAGAGCAAGGGGGACAGAGGACATCCCTGTCGTGTGCCCTGTGCTATGGGGAAGAATGAAGAGAGCTCACCATTAAGCCATATGGGTGCCACGGGCCGCAAATACAACAGGGAGACCAACTTGGTGTAGCCCAGGGGGAACCCAAGCTTTCGAAGGACAGCACGCAAAAAGGGCCATTCAAGCAAATTGAAAACTTTTTCAGCGTCTAATAAAGCAACCACTGCCAGAACCTCAGGGGACACTCTGTTCAGCACCGCAAATACAGTGCATAGATTAATGGAGGTGGAGCGGTGTGGAACAAAGCCAGACTGAGCGGGGGAAATGATTGTTTCCAACAAAGGGGATAGGCGTGTGGCTATCATCTTGGCTCAAATCTTATTGTCAAAATTAATCAGGGAAAGAGGGCGGTAAGACCCATAATCTAGAGGGTCTTTGCCTGGTTTCGGTAATAGAACTATTACCGCCTCTCTCATTGATTCTGGTAGAACCCCGGCCTCAAGGGCCTCGGCATACACCGATGTGAGGTGAAGGCTAAGAATATCCTTAAACCAATCCAACCCCAGGGATTGCAGCCCAGCCAATAAATCCATCACTTGCGATACCTCTTCAACAGAAAAAGGCTCACTTAGGAATTGCTGTTGGGCAGATGTCAACCCCAGACCATAGCAACATTGACAAGGTAGTCTTGTAGTGCCGGACCTAACAGCCCTGTTTTTGCAGTGTAGAGTTTGGAATAATATTTTAAAACTCTATTAATTTTGAGAATATGGGACACAGGGCAGATTGGCTGAATCAATCTGGTCAGCAGTCTCCCTGGTCTGTCTCCCTCCCCATATCTACAGGCCTTAGTATACTTGCCCATGTATTGCACTTCTCGCTCCTCCAAAGCGTTAAGCTCATCAAGCAGGAGACTTCGATGATCTAGTTGGGGGGGGCAACATTGACATCCATGGATTCATGTCAATCTCAGCAAGCTGCGCCTCAACCCGTGCAAGATCGTGACGCAGGATGCCAGAGTGTGCTGAGATGAAATACCTCTGATATATGCCTTGAAGGCATCCCACAGTACTGCTTAAGTATCCATCAATCCCTCATCTAATTTTAAAAAAGTCGACCATTGATTCGCACAAGGATGAGCAAAATGGAGCGTTCAACAACGCCATGTCCGGGAACCTCCAAAATTTCCTGCAGACCGCAGGTATAGAGAGTGTAAGTAACACCCAGGGAGTGGTCAGATACTGTCTGAGGGAGATGCTGGACATCCATGACCTATTGACCAATAACACCCACAAGAAGCCAATAATCAGTGTGCGACCAGATGCCATGGGGTGCAGAGCGGAAAGTATAAGCCAACGCACCTGTGCCCTGCTGTTGGCGAGGGTTCTGAAAAGTGAAAGCAGTACAGAGATCCCTCAATGCCCTAAGAGAGCGAGGCTTTGATGATGGGGCATGCGAAGTGGTATCTGATGCTGGATCTACTTCCAGATTAATGTCTCCACCCATAAAGATGTGATCTATATCAAAGCACTCAATATGTGAATGAATATCTTGGAACAATTCAGGAGTGTGAATATTGGGTGCGTAGACATTGACAAGTAGGATCTCGCAATTATCTAAAAGCCCTGCAACCACTACGTATCTGCCAGCGCAATGTACTCGGGACTACAGCGGTCAAAATGGCACGGATTTGTGAATTAGAACACATACTCCGCGAGAGTAGGTGCTATAATTTGCAAAGTATTGGTGTGGGCCTTAAGTGGCAGCAAATGGGGGTGCCGCACCAGCCGGAAGGTGTGTCTCCTGCAGGAATGCAACTTGCACCGCAAGCCTGCGAAGGTTCTGCACCACCATCCTACATTTACGGGGATTATTTAGGCTGCGTACGTTTCCGAACAGGAATGTGAGTCTCAGAGCATTTTTATGTAAGGAGGTGGTAGCTCCACCGTGTGTGTAGCCATCTGCGTAGACTGTGGGGATGAGAATAAACTGCATTGCATAACAAAACAGCTCTACATTTTGTAACTTGAAGACATAGACCAACCCTCCCACACCCGGGCTACAAATACCAGGTGAGACCCACAGAACCCTAAACAAAGAACAGTATGACAAAAAACAAAGATCGTGATATTAACCATGAACGCATGGCAACAAAACCGTCGGGATCTCCCAAAACGCTAATAGAATTGAGAGTGCAATATGGGTGAAGATGGCCGAATCAGAACATGGCAAAGAACCAAACTGAAGTTATAGGCACTAGAGTGGCTAAACAGTGGCAATCATCTACAGTCAGTAGATAAACTTTGTGTTCAAAACTGGGGGGCGGTGAGAGCTTAGACAGTCTCATCTTGTCCAGAGGGAACAGCTCCATTCTCGAAGTGGGCCCAACATCCAGATTGTTTCCGCGTAGTGAGCCATGGGACAAGCCGTCCAACTTGGGATGCTGCTTACAGAATGTGATGTCATCTTTGGGATTGTCAAAATATCACACTTTGCTGTTAACCTCTACCTTCAACAGGGCTGGATAGATCATGCCATAATAAACACCAGTAGTACAAACCATGGCTTTGATATCATCGAATTTCCACCTGGCTTCCTACACCGCAAGCGTAAAATCGGGGCAAGGGACACAGCAGCACCCTGATACCACAGGGGAGCTTTCTCTCTGGCAAGTCGGAGGGCAGTGTCCTAATACCTGTAATTCAGTAGGTGAGTAATTATCAAGCGGGGAGGTGCCCTAGGGGGAGGTCGAGGGTCCAAGGTATGATGTGCTCTGTTGGACTTTTTTGCTTATGCAGGGTTATCCCAAATCTTTTTGCCTCCTGCCTCCTATTTTTTCTGACATGTTGCTGTTGGCTTTTGAACTCTGAGCACTTCACCACTACTAACCAGTGCTAAAGTGCATATACTCTCTGTGTAAATTGTATGTAATTGGTTTATCCATGATCGGCATATTTGATTTACTAGTAAGTCCCTAGTAAAGTGCACTAGAGGTACCAGGGCCTGTAAATCAAATGCTACTAGTGGGCCTGCAGCACTGGTTGTGCCACCCACATAAGTAGCTCTGAAATCATGTCTCAGACCTGCCCCTGCAGTGTCTGTGTGTGCAGTTTTAACTGTAAACTCGACTTGGCAAGTGTACCAACTTGCCAGGCCTAAACCTTCCCTTTTCTTACATGTAAGGCACCACTAAGGTAGGCCCTAGGTAGCCCAAGGGCAGGGTGCAGTGTGTGGTTAAGGTAGGACATATAGTAATGTTTTTTATATGTCCTGACAGTGAAATATTGCTAAATTCGTTTTCCACTGTTGCAAGGCCTGTCCCTCTCATAGGTTAACATGGGGGCTACCTTTAAATCTGATTAAAGTGTAGATTCCCTTTGGGAGCAGATAGACATATGGAGTTGGGGGGTCTCTCAGCTCACAATTTAAAAATGCATCTTTTAGTAAAGTTGATTTTGAGATTGTGGCGGTCATTCTGACCGCGGCGGGCGGCGGTCGCTGCCACGCAATGCGGTTACCGCCGAATGACCGCACTGCGGTCAAAAGACCGCGGCGGTCATTCCAACTTTCCCACTGGGCCGGCGGGCGACCGCCAAAAGGCCGTCCGCCGGCCCAGCGGGAAAGCCCCTGCAACGAGGAAGCCGTCTCAGAATGGAGCCGGCGGAGTTGCAGGGGTGCGACGGGTGCAGTGGCACCCGTCGCAATTTTCACTGTCTGCAAAGCAGACAGTGAAAATCTTTGTGGGGCCCTGTTAGGGGGCACCTGCACTGCCCATGCCAATGGCATGGGCAGTGCAGGGGCCCCCAGGGGCCCCACGGCACCCGTTCCCGCCATCCTGGTTCTGGCGGGAAGGGGGTCGGAATCCCCATGGCGGTGCTGCAAGCAGCGCCGCCATGGCGGATTCCCTGGGCCAGGGGAAAACCAGCGGGAAAACGCCGGTTCCCCTTTTCTGACCGCGGCTTTACCGCCGCGGTCAGAATAGCCCAGGAAGCACCGCCAGCTTGTTGGCGGTGCTTCCGTCATGGACCGCCAGGGTCAGAATGACCCCCTGTGTGTTTGAAAATGACACTTTTAGAAAGTGAATATTTTCTTGCTTATACCATTTCTGTGACTCTGCCTGTTTGTGGATTCCCTGTCTGGGTCAGTTTGACAGGTGGGCTGCTTGTACCTCACACTAGACAGTGACACAAAAGGAGCTGGGGTGTAGTCTGCATTTCCTGATGAGCCCTCTGTGCTAGGAGAGAGGGGAGGAGTGGTCATTTACACCTGAAAGGGCTGTGCCTGTCCTCACACAATGCAGTCTCCGACCCCCTGGTGAGTGTCTGAGGCCTAGCCTGGGCAAGGCAGGATTTCACACTCAAAAGAGACTTTACTTTGAAGTAGGCCTTCTTCAAAGGAGAAATTGGGTATAAGAAGGGCACCCAAAACCACAGACTTTAGATCACTTCTGGACATCAAGAGGAACCTCTGCCTGGAGAAGAGCTGAGGAGAAGTGCTGCCCTGCCTGTGACTGTGCTTTGTGGAGCTATCCTGCAGTTGCTGCTTCTGCCAGAGTAAAGACTGGACTTTGTGTGCCTTCCAGCTTGTGAAGAAATCTCCAAGGGCATGATTTAGAGCTTGCCTCCTGTTGTTTGAAGTCTCAGGGACAGCAAAGACTTCTCTTTGCCAGCACCTGGAGTCTCTGGAGAGACCCCTGCTCTGACAAGTGGTGCCCTATCCAGTCCCTGGGCTCTTGAAAGGAAAGCTGGTGGAAATCAACTTTGAACGACTTTGGACCAACGCTGCTGCTGAATCCAGTGACACCGCCTGCAACCGACTCCGTGATCTTTGCTGGAACACGACGTCCTTCGCGGGCCCGACTGCAGTCCTGCTGAAGTCAGTGACTTTGTGGAAGTCGCCGCACCACGTCGTGACCAACGTCGCTCGAAGTGCGCAGAATCAACGTTTTGCACAGACGCTGCTATCCCTGACTTCGGGCATCGACTTGTTTTCACTCTTCACCAAAGGTACTGTACTCGGGGTCTACGCGACTCCGTGTCTGGTGCTGCTGGTGTCGGCTTGTTGGGAACGACTGTGTCAAGACGCTGTGTTAACACCTCATCGAAGCATTTTGTGTTTCTAAGCGCTATTTTTTAGTTTAATCTTTAGAAATTCATAAATTGACTTGTGTATGTTGGATTTTTGTCGTTATGGTCTTGTTTTGTTTAGAAAAATATTTCCTATTTTTCTAAACTGGTGTTGTGCCATTTTGTGGTGTTTTCATTAAGTTACTTTGTGTGTTGGTACAAATACTATACACCTAGCACTCTGAGGTTAAGCCTACTCCTCTGCCAAGCTACCAAGGAAGTAAGCAGGGGTTAGCTGAGGGCGATTCTCTTTTACCCTGACTAGAGTGAGGGCCCTTGCTTGAACAGGGGGTAACCTGACTGTCAACCAAAGACCCCATTTCTAACATTGGTGATCATCGGTTGGGATTTGGACTTGTATTTGTACTTGACACACAGTGATTAAGTGTACACTACTGTTTTGATCTCAGACAACTACGTGACCACATATTACTTGTCTTGTGATTTAGCTTTTTCTCTTTAGAATTCCTTTTTGTTCTGCTTCTATGATTTTGCTGATCCCCTGACTGATAATTTTTACTTCATTGGCAACTTGTTTTCTGCCATTGGAACTTTGCACTTGTTGCCATTATGTCTCAATCTGGAGATGCAACAGCTGGAGCTGTGTTTGAATTAAGGAAACTGAAGAGGTACTCAATTGCTCAATTGAAACAATTCTGCGAAGATCTTGCCTGTCCCGTTAAGAGCTCCGCCAGGAAGGGGGATCTGCAAGAGGCATTGAGGGCCTGGGTGACAGCCAAGGAAGCTGGGGGGCACACAGGACATATGGATGGGAAAGTGCAGAGTCTACACAGTGCTGTAGTAGAGGTACCTGTTACACCTGAGGGGAGGGTCTCCAGGAGCGGTAGCAGTAGGTCCTCTAATGGTCTAACTCCTAAAGATGTGCAGGACAGACAGGCAGAAAGGGCTCGCCGGTTGGGGGCAGAAAAGTTGAGGATGCAAAGGGAGTTTGATATGTGCAAAAGGGACTTAGAGGTAGAAACTATGATTTTGGCATATGAGCTAAAACTGGAAGAGCTGGAAGTCAGGAGAGCTGAGTCCAGCTGGAATGGTGGCAGCAACAATTTTATATCCAGTGCTGCTAAAGAAGTGCACATGCCCAGAGATGTGGTGCCCTACTTAAAGGAGGGAGTTAACACATGCCAGGAGGTTCAGGGGTATGAGGTAGCTCCAGTGATGCACAGTGTCCCTGAGGTGGATTGGGGAACTGGCAATGGGAGTCACATTCCTACTGGTGGGAGGGACACTCTACTGACTCAAGGTGAGAGTGACAGGGAGAGGGGTGCCCCCCAGGTAGAAGTCCTGGTTATGGAGTGTGAAGACATCCCAGAAGAGTGTGGGTTGAGTGTCAGGGACAGTCAGGTACTGTCTCACCAGTCCCAGGAGGGTGATGTGGGATGCTTTTTCAAAGCAGAGTCACTGGATGGTTGGGTGAAGGGTACTTTGGTTAATTCTTGTGAGGGGCTGAGTGATGTAACTGCTAGAGAGCATATGTCTAGTCCTTATTTTCCAGAGCTACGCCAACACCCGGTGGAGTGTGAGTTCTCTGACTCCAGGGAACTTACACTGGAGGCAGACCTTTGGGTGAATACCAGAGAGTCTGAAGAGGCATTTGGGGGTGCTCCTGAGTGGAGTGGTCTAGGTAGTTCCCAACCAGGTGAGGTAGGGAAGGATTGTAGTGTCCCAGTGTAGTGGGATGGGGGAGGGACCCCATGTCCAGTCTCAGAGGAGAGGGAATGGGGATGGGTTGAGGCCCAAGGTGCCCGAGATCTGGTCCCAGGTCCTGGAGGGTTCCATGAGGGAACACCAGGAGGGGAGCCTAGCCTGTACCATAGGACCATCTGTTGAGGGATACCCAACAGTGTCAGGAGAACTTGGGGGGCGGCTGTAGCCAGCGTCCCACCAGTTCTGGTGTCTGGCAGTACCACTCATAGTGAGGGGGTGCAGAAGTCCAGACAAAGGGTTGAGAAGGGGTTGCGGACCCCAGGATCAGGGGTCAGCTCGGAGAGCAGAGCCACCCAGGAATGACAATGGTGAGACCATTTCTGGGTTGGAGAGAATCCATCATCTGTCAGATGTGCAGAGGTCATGAGACCCGCACCGCCAGACTCTTGTGTGGCCCCTGGGGACGGTGTGTCCCTTGAGGGGGGTAAGTGTGCCCCCCCTGGAAGTCCTGGTGTGCCAGGTAATGGTTCAGCCGCAGGGTGGTGACTGGGTTGAATGATCAGGTTCAGGGGGTAAACTCTGACATCAATGGGGGGTAAGTGTGCTCCCCAGGAAGTCCTGAGTTGCCAGGCAGTGGTCCAGTCTGTGGGTACAGACCTTGGACTGGAGGATCAGGTGCAGGGGTAAACCCTGACCTGAGGGGGTGGGCGGTTTGCCTAATCACCCCCCCCCCCGGTGTGATTTTAAGGGGTACTCTCCCTGAGGGGGGTGCAGAACCCTGGGAGTTTGGGCAGGGGAGAGAGAGCCTCACCCCTCCTCCCAGTGCAATCTAAGGGTACAGACCCTGGATTGGAAGGCCAGGTTCAGTGTGCCCCCCCTGACCTGGAGGAAGGGCCTACTGGTAACAGTGCCCCTACCATGTTGTCTTCTGGGGGGGGCACTCCTTGTTGGGAGATGCAGGACCCCAGAAGGGAGGGCGGGGGGGAAGCCTCACCCAGGGCCCTGGTCCAACCTGAAGGTACAGACCCCAGGTTGGAGGACCAGTTGCAGGTGTACATCCCCATCCTGGTGGGAGAATTCTGCAGGACTGCTTCTTCAAGCACCCTGACAATTTTGGACTCTGGGGGTGCCGCTCCTGCAGGGAGGGTACAGTGCCCCAAAGGGGAGGACCAGGGTCAGGTTGTCATCCCTGAGCTAGTGGAAGGGAGAGTGGTTAAAGGGTGTCAGGTACCTTGGGCTACCGCCCCCCACTCTCCACAGACACAGTGGTTGGAGAGGCCTGAGGTCAGGCTCTCATCCCTGACAGTTGTCAGGGGTCACTGTGGCTTGCTGTCCTGGTGGACAGAGTTGCCCCTGGGTGGGGGACGAGAGTCACACCCCAGGGTGGAGTGGGCAATACCACTGTGTGGTGGTACTATCTGCCTTTTGGGATACATCTGTGAGCAAAGTAAAGCAGGTGCTGCACAGATGGTATCTGTAGATGTGGAGAAGGGTCCCCATGGGTTAGCTTAGTGGGCCCTGAGAGTATGGACAGAGGGATCCAACTGGAGTCAGGAAGGCGTAGAACTGGAACATGCCCCTGCTGTTGTGGGCCTGGGTCCTTGTTCTATTGCCCCAAATCAGAGAAGTACACCAAGGTATTGATTGTTCTCCCCTGGCTTTAGGCTGGTGGGAGGTTGTGTTGGAAATGACCCTTTTGCAGGGTCATCCCCAATCTTTTTGCCTCCTTCCTGTTTTTTCTGACCTGTTTTTGTTGGCTTTAGGACTTTGGGCACCTGTATTGACCACTAGAGGGTATGCTTGTGCCCATTGCCTACAACATACTTAAACAATTCTTAATCTTCAGTAGAAGTAACCAACTAGACAAGTTCACTTCACTCATTAGTTCTCTTGCCTGAATAGATGAAACAATGGCTGCTACCTCTCTCAATCTTCTATAACTGTATTGCAGGGATTCCAAAGGTTCCTTCTTAATGATGGAGATAGTAGTAGAAGGCTAGTGTGCCTACAGGGAAACCATCCCAAAGGAGGTTCCACTCCTATCTAGGTGAACTCCAACTGGAGGATTATTCAGAAGGAATATCCATCATAGGCAACTAGATTGAAAGAAAGCACAGGGTTAGTGGGTTATTTATATCATAACTTATCAAAGACTGAGACTAGACTACCACCATGACACAAAGACCTGATATTATAAACACAAACTAGCAGAAGTTACTTCTGAGTGATTGGGAGCTAGTATTTCATAATTTTTTTTAAACAATTAATACAAAACTAATTAAATTGAGTCAGGAGAAGTAGACTCAGGAGAAGATTAGGGGTTTAAGCAATACAAGGCCTGAATGATGAAGTTGATGAATGATGCTATAAATGTAGCCCTTTTATGGGTGGGTGGGGGCTGGTGTAGGCTATTGCTCTGGTAAGAGAAGATCTCGCAGTGAGTTAGTGTTGCTTTCAGCACATCCGCCCCACTCTAGGAGGCTGGCTCATTACATAGTGTACCAAAATGATGTGCACTGTGTAGAGAGTCCAAGCAATCCCATCTTGGTTTACAGAGGTAAAACTAGACCACCTAATGCTCTAATTTTTGTGATAGCTTGGTCGAGCAGTTATGCCAATCTTGGAGAAGTGCTAAGCATTTGAGGTACTCGCAGTATCAACAAATGTGGACAGACACTCAAAAGAATCACTCAAGATCGATTTACAAAAATGCTTCAGGTTTTTATAACATTTTTAAGACCAATATCATAAAAATCGGGTAGGTACTTTTTTTAAGCTGTGTTTTTTTAAAGTTTAGCATAGTCTTTTTGTGTGTATTTACGCACCACAGGAATCAATCGGAGACAGCTTTAAAAATGCATATGAAATCAGGCAATGCGTTTACCAATGTCTCCTTCTGTTTTTAGGTTGGGTCATCAAGGGGTCCTATGGGCCAGCTGGAGAAGTTCGGGTTGTTCCCGGTTCAAGCGGGAGCAGCTGCTGAATGTCTTGGAGCTGCTGCAGTTAAGGCAAGGGGGACCACTTGCACAGGTGGACTTCAAGGTGAGTCCGATGGGTCTTTTTGGAGTGTAGAGGTTGCAAGGGTGGGGGACCCTTAAAGCAAAGCTGGTTCTCCGGTGCAGGGGCCAGGGAGGCCAGGGGTAGAGCAGATAGGTCAGCCAAGAGCTGTGTGCAAAGGTTCCTTTAGAACCAGGAGACAGGTCAGTTGGAGGGTGGTTTGCAGGTCGGCAGTGCCACTCTGGGATGTAGTTCTTGGGTGTCCTGGGGTCCCTCGACTGGTGCTTACTTCGGGTCCTCAGAGAGTCCAGAGTGGACTTTTCTTCAGGGTGTGACAAAGAAAAACATTACATAACAACAGTAATCATCAGGTCAACGAGCAGCACATCATCATCATCAAATTTGTTGTGGAAGCCAACAAAGGAATGAAAGTTCAATTAAATGCATTGAAGGTAGCCAGAATTCTTTGGACCATTTATCAAGTATTATGGCACACATGTATTCGTTGGAGGACATGATCTCTTTTTTCAGCCTTGGATTAAAAGCCAAGTTGAAAGATTAAGCTCCCAACCAACTCATGTGCAATCTCCATTGCTGTTCACACCAGTCAAACTTTGCAACACCTTTTTTAACTGGTTGTGAGAAAGCAGTCTCTTTCTAGAATGGTTACCCCCACTTTTGGCCTGTTTGTGAGTGTGTGTCAGTGTGTTTTTACTGTGCCACTGGGATCCTGCTAGCCAGGACCCCAGTGCTCATAGATAAAAACCTATATGTCAGTGTGTTTTGCCTGTCTCACTGGGATCCTGCTAGCCAGGACCCCAGTGTTCATAGTTTGTGGCCTAATGTGTATGCCTGTGTAGTGCCTAACTGTGTCACTGAAGCTCTGGTAACCAGAACCTCAGTGCTTATGCTCTATCTGCTTTTAAATTTGTCACTGTAGGCCAGTGACTTAATTTACCAATTTCAATTGCCATACTGGACCCCCCTTATAAGTCCCTAGTATATGGTACCTAGGTGCCCAGGGCATTGGGATTCCAGGAGATCCATATAGGCTTCAGCATTTCTTTTGCCACCCATAGGGAGCTCAGTCAAACCCTTACACAGGACTGCCATTGCAGCCTACGTGAAATAGTGCACACACTATTTCACAATAATTTTCACTGCACTTAAGTAACTTATAAGTCACCTATATGTCGAACCTTCACTTGCTGAAGGTTGGGTGCAAAGTTACTAAGGCCCTCATTACAACCCTGGCGTTAAAGGCCGCTGACCGCTGTGCTGACGGCCGCCAACATACCGTGGCCGTGGTGGAAATCCACTACAGGTATTATGACCCACATCTAGTAATCTGCCATAATACAGACACCCACACAAGTCTGCCACACCAAAGGTCAGTGATAAACTGGCGATAGCAAAACCCACACCGTTATGCCAACAGGAATATGCCCACAGTATCACGACCCAGGAATCAATGCGGCGGTCTTTCAACCGTGGTAATCCATTGGTGGTACACACCGCCGTGCTCAAAATACACGCACACTTACAAAACACAGCCACATTGGACAATTCAAACTACACACACCTGACACACATACACACACCACACCCACACACTCACACCACTATGAAATACACACCCACATTACCCACTACCCCTTACAACAACATTTTTGGAAGAAGCAGAGAGAGAGAATAGCAAAGACAACACCAGCATCCAGAGGCACACAACACCATCACTCATACACCATCCACGCACCTCAAAGAACACACCCCAACACATCACCCCACACATCACATCAACCATCACCTCACACATCACCCACACCACATCATGGCTCCTCAAAGACACCCCAGGTGTTCTGAGGAGGAGCTCAGGGTCATGGTGGAGGAAATCATCTGGGTAGACCCACAGCTATTCGGATCACAGGTGCAGCAGACATCCATTGCAAAGAAGATGGAGCTATGGCGAAGAATTGTCGACAGGGTCAACGCAGTGGAACAGCATCCAAGAACATGGGATGACATCAGGAAGAGGTGGAACGACCTACGGGGGAAAGGACGTTCTGTGGTATCTAGACACCAGGTAGCAGTACAGAGGACTGGCTTTGGACCCCCAACTTCTCCCCCACAGCTAACAACATGGGAGGAGCAAGTCTTGGCGATCATGCATCCTGACCCCTTGCAGGAGTAGCAAGAGGACTGGACTCTGGTAAGTCAAATCTTTATTATTATATCCCCCATCCTACCTGCATGCCATCACAAACACCTACCCCTACCCTCACACCCATCACCCCAACACCTCACAGATACCCCACCATCACAACCCACACATTCCAATACCAAGCCCTGCATGTCACAACAATGCATGGACACCCATCACAGACCTGCATGGACACCCATCACCAAAGCATGTCCAGTAGAGAGACTCAGCCAGGGCACACAATCACCACTCACACAAGGGCCAATGCGATAATGCAAGCACAGGAGTAGAGGGAAACTCACCCATTGCACAAGATGGCACACACAGATACAATAACTATGCATTTACACCTCAACAGGACCCCTACCCAACGTCACCGGACAGGAGGTGACAGCCATATCCCCATACAGAAGAGGCCCACAGTGACGACAGCAGCTCTGCACGCCTGGATCAAGATGACCAGCCTGGCCCATCAGGGATCTCTGGACAGTCGGTTCCCCTGCCACAGTCCCAAACCACCACTGAACCTCCCCCTCAGAAAACACCACCACAGCACCCACCCAGCGGGCCCATGCCACTGTCCCCAGGACACGTCAATCAGCAGTGTGTCCACCACTATAGGGACCCCAGGCAAACCACCTAACCCAGGATGATCAGGGACCTGGGGTCAGTGGGCACACAGTTCAGGGGAAAGAGGCACAGGACAACAGGGAAGCTGGGAGGACTTCTGTGCGACAGGGGGAGGACAGGCCCAGGGAACCCACTCTTCACGAGGCCCTCTCCAACATCATGGGAGCATACCACTATTCCCAGGAGACCATGGGAATGGTACTGGCCAAGTTTCAGGAGACCCAGTGGCTGCAGGAGGAACAGTACCTGGGGATCAGGGAGGACTTGAAGTCCATTAACACCACCCTGGTCACCATAGCAGGGGTGCTGGCAGACATGGCCAACACCATGAGGGAGACAGTGGTATACCACCGGGCCACTGACACCAGCCCGAACGATGAACAGCCCTCCACGTCTGCCGGCGCTAGTGGACAGGAGGTCCTGCCACAGGGCCAACAAGCCACCAGCAGCCCACCCCCTGCAGAAGGAGAACTACCCCGCAAACAGTCCCTGCGATCCAGGCACAAGACAGAGAAAATTGCCAAGACTCCTGCCAGGAAATAAACCTCTCCTGATTGCCACCCTGCTGTCGCATTATGTCACCCCGAACACCTTGAACTGCCATTGCTCCACTTCCTATGCCCCCTTGGGCAATGCACCTGTGATACAAAGAGACTGGACTCTACCATGGATATTCCTCCAACATCACCCTAGCCCATTGCACATCCCCTTCCACTTATTAGCACTTAAATAAACACCCTTGAATCACAAAACAATCTGGAGTCAGACTGTACTTTCACAAATGTGTTATTACAACCTCTTTGACAAATATCAATGTTAATGTTCATTTGCACATACTAAAGTATGACAGTTGTTGGGCAACAGTGAACATAGCAGAAGGCAGTATGTGGTACCCAGATCTGTGAAAAGGAAAGCCAAAGTGAACTGTCAGGGTCCATACACAGATGTAAAAATGTAGTGTCGCGTGGGCTCTCATTATCCTAAATGAGACTACTGGATTTCTAGGCAGCAGGATCGATAACGGTGTGGGGGACTGAGTCTGACCCACGTGTAAGGAACTCTGTCACCCTAAATTCGGTCTTTGGTCCGGCTAACTAGCAGTGCCTCATTTCTCCCACGGGGAAGAGATGATTGGGCAGCCGAGCGCATGACATCTTTGGAACTTCTCAGGGAAGTCGTGGTCACTCAGATCCAAACCAACTCTCTCATTTACAGTATGATCTCATATACAAATGACAAAGACAGTATAAGTTTTATATAATGTTTTAATAAAACGACTGTATTTTAGATAATAAGGCGTGAGCCGCAATAACCAGAACCATACAACACAGTAGGATTGAAATAGTCACCAGGAGAGTAAAACATAAGAACAAAGCGATCATCGTGTCTAATAGTTTCTACTCTCCCTCTGCTTGTTCTATTTCGAGCACAGCATGTTAAGCTTCTAACTTGCCTTTCTGAGTCACTGGGGAGACATCAGCCCTCATAGCTGAGCAAAGGCCTGTGATCTTGGTTCAGCATCTGCAACAAGGCAGTCAGCGTCTATTTGTGGTTCCCTGGTCGGAATCTCCCTCTTGCGTGTATTGGGACAAGGAAGTGATTTTATAACTAACATGTCAGCGTGATCACAAAATGTCCCTACGCAGGAATGCCAAAGACTAAACTCATACCACGTCTATCGGCAATGTACCAGACTGCATCCTTGACTGAAGCACAGAGTGAACAGGAATGTGTTACGGAGAATTCCAGTGCTGAAGTACGCTAAACAGTGTGATATGAATAAAAAACAAGACCGTAGAACTGGCTATTTGAAAAATAACAGTACGAAGCCTAATAAAAAGCATTTAGAGCAAAGTGCACAGAGGGTCTAAGCTGCAAGCAAATGAATAAAATACATCCAGGGCAAAGTGCACAAAGGCCTAAAGCCTGAAGCTAACGCGCAAAGGATACGTAAAACTAACCACACTACACCCTCCCCTTGTCGGTAGGAAGTGGTTCCAATAATATAAAAGTATGCCCCAAATATAAACAATACATAAAACTATATATTTCGACAAGGTCAGAAGATAACAAAGTCATAAATTTAGGAAACATGTGACGATAAAGCCAAATTCAATATAGTGTCAATTTTGCAGGAGAGAAAAAAATCCAATTGTCAGACAGAAGCAATAGAACGTAGGAGCTCCTCCACTTCGATATATGTCAATATCGGAAGATCCACGCCACAAAGTACCATGGAGCAGGTGTGTTCCAAAGCCCCAAAACCATTCAGGGCGGCACCCCGTGCAAGGCCTATGAATGAGACAACACCATCTTCCTCCAGGAAGGGAATCTCATAAACCGCCTCAACAAGCAAACGCAACCGTAGTGCACAAGTCTGGGAATGAGCCCTAATCGGGAACATCAACAGATCAGTTTCGACCACTGGAGGGCGCTGCAGTGAGAGACAGAAAGCCAGTGCATGTTCAAACGAGCACGAAAGGCACCGAAACACGGTTGCACACAATCCAAAACTGGTCGGAATGACAGAGACCAGTCACACTCCAACTGTCCCAGGAGTGTTGCTCCAAAATGCTGCATCATGCGTTCACGACACAGCTGCGCTGACGGGAGCAGCAATACAGGATCTCGTTGTGGTGAGACAGCCATTGCAAAAAAATAGCAACAATAGCAAGACTCCAGCCAACAAAGCCAAAGTAATCGGGAAACCCCCAAAAATGCTTCTGAAAATAGAGTGCATAGCCGAAGGTATCAAACCGAATATGGAAGAGAAGGTGTGAGCAAAACCAACACCAACGGCTTTGAAAAAATGTGCAATTCCAGCAGTGCTGGACGCATGAAATATTCGTCCCACAAGTTCACCAAAGTGACTCGGAAAGTTAGTATTCAAAAGGGACTGTATTTCCGCTGATGACCTTGCCAACTGTAGTGCGTAGGTCTCGCTAGCAGATGTAAGGGCCACATGTTTTTGAAACAATAAAGCCTTCAGTCGACTCAACTTGTCGAAATTAACCTTGGAAGTAGCAATATGAGGCCAGATGTCCGCTACCTCCCTAATTTGAGTGGGGGGGAACAACACATTCCCGTAGCACGTAACGGCCTTGGTGACAATGACAACGTAAACTATTCCGGCACGCATGCCACAGCAGCGTTCGCTGTTAAGAACAATGTAACTGCCGTTAGAAAGCACCTGGAAAGTGTTTTTAACAACCGGGACTGGAACTCCCTTCAGATAACAAGCTAAGTTAGCAATCGAAGCGTTACACGCTCTGTGCAAGGACAGTTGTTTACAAACCATGGAATGGCTGACAGAAGTTTTGCATTCACTACCGCTAAGAAAATCCTCCCTCAAACCATTAATACATCTGTATAGAAAGGGAAGCTCCCACACCTCGTGTATGTAACTGTCTCCCAACCGTTCATATCTTCCCACCGGAATGTGCTTCAAACAAGAAGTAAATTGCAGAGTGGAGATAGGCAGATTAATTACCCCATGAATCAACCACTCAGCTGACGGAATCTCAGCAACCGTGAAAGGCAGTTTTTCCAATTTTTCAATATTCAACATGACATACGTCGCTTCCTTTTTAGCCATCAGCTGTTGTTGACGAGTTAAATTAAAGGAGACAAAGATCTCCCTGGCACGAATGTGCTGCCACGGAACGCGACCTGCCTTCAAGGTCTGAAGAGTCCAACCCAGCTGCATGATGGACCGCGTCTGACTCTGCCCATGATATAAAGAAGACATATCTGATTTAATAATGTCTATAGCAGAGGAAACAATGCTGTCAATTGTGTAAACACAGTCAGAAAGGGTATGCATGCCATTATCTACAACAGACAAAGCCTGCATCAGGTTTTCCTGATCAATTTGCCTCAACCGGGCCGCTGCCTCCTGCTGTGAAAGCTTCCAAATCTCATTATAAACTTCGTATAAAAATCGTTTCTTCCGTGGTACCCTAGGTCCTGACAAAAAATCTTGTAAGTCAGTATCATTAGACAGTAACGTGAGATGTGATTTAACTGCATCCAGCGTGGACGACTTCAACCATTGCTGACAAAGCTTTCCCACGCTGTATGTAGTTATAATATCAGCATGTTCTGGTGAAATGTAACGAGGGTCTGCCCTACTAGTCCTGAACCCCCCTGAAGAGGTGACAAAACGTTGATGACACTTATTAGTGTCTACAGGCCATAATAACCACCCGCCTGGATGTACCAATGAAGTGTTAAGCGTACCATTCTGGACCCAGTGTGTAAACTCACTAAACGTAGCATTTATATATCGCTGCCAATTGTTCAATTTGGAAGGGACAGGTATACTAGGCAAATTCAACTCTCTAATCGTTGCCAAGCCCAAACAGCTAGTCTGTTGTACGGTGTAATTGAGGAAAATCATCTGCACAGGGATAATACATGCTCTAAACAATGTGTCCCTGCCCTGCATTTGCCAATTTTTCGATCCCCAGACACTTTTCAAATCAACAGTCTTAAACCAATATTCATACCCCTCAACCGAAAGTTTAGACACAAACACATTTGAATACAGCAATTTAGTATCGGTCAATAACATTTGCTTATTAGCATACGGAGTAACTTTAAAATAGTGAGACTTAGCATTTTGTTGATTATGCCCAGAAAAATATGCAAATTTATCATAATACGTTTTTGAACTCCCTTGTGGAGGAGTTGGGCAATGTTCCCATTGCACATAATCAAATATGGACTTAGGGCTACTTGCTTTATGAATAAAATGGTGTCCATAATAGTTGTAGCAAAACATGTCACCATGATTATCTCTAAATAGGTAAGCATCTTCATCGTCATAGACAGTATAATATTGTTAGTCTGTCAGCATAGAATCCACTGTCTTCACATCCCAATCATCAGAAACAATGCCTGGTATAACAATATCATTCATTGATAACTTGAGGACATACGGTATTTGAATCAATTCAGTGGGACCATATATATCAAACATTACTTTATCCCACACAATCCCATCCGGAATCGGTATTGCAGAAATGTTTACATTGGACAAGTCTCTTCGAACCATATGAGACGAAAAATGTGGTTTTAACACAGTCTCCACGTGCTCAATGTCAAATCGTTCAGGAAGAAAATGACCATGTATTACTAGAAAAAAAGTAACCACAAATCCCAACCACAAAAAAATAGTCATTACAGCCATAAAAAGCCACAAATAGTTCCAAGGAAAAACAAAATATGTGCGTTTAAGCCAACACAGCAGCTTACGTGGACCTCGGACTGAAGACATCGAGGACGAGGAGCCGGACACTGCATCATCAGTGTCGTTGAAACAGCCAGAGGCAGTTCTTGCAAAAGGTGCAACTGTGAACAAAGAAGCAGATGGAGGCTCCCGCCTTGGCACACTATAAGCCACATGTTCAGAAACATCAGTAGAACGTACAGCAACTTGATCAAAAGATTCCAAATTAATCGTTGTCTGTGGAACAATCGCAAGATCATCTTCCACCCTCCCCAAGTTCGGAGAGGAAACAGCGTCGGTGTAAATCACCTGCAGCGGGACTTCTTCCCCAGTAGTGAGAGGGATTCCGGAACTACTGGGTGTCCCTCTTGGTCTGCTGTGCAGAATCGGCCACATGTTGTAACTTGACATTATCAATGGAAACAAAGCGATTTCCTTTGGCCCCTTGCAGCGGCGGTAAAATCACAGTTCTCGTGCCGCTAACCCCTAACACATGGACTGGCGCTCGATAAGAAGGACCAAATTCTTTCTTTACTGCGACCTTTTCACGCACTAGATCCCCAATCCCGGGTATCCAACCAGTAGGAGTCACTGGCTCATCCTTAATTCCTGAGGAGGCAGCAGTTGCAGAAGAGTTATCTTCACGGAATTGTTGTAAATCCTGCAAAACAGTGACACAATCATTTATGTCAAAGGGCTTATCTGCCGCCTCCACACCAGGACCATCTAGATCAGGAACATACATTCGTATGGCACTGATATGAACTACGACCCCCCAGTGACCTTCTAGGCAAGTTATTAAGTGCTCTCTGTACTCCATACAGGCGGGCTAGCCAACTACGACCCGGACCTATAACTCTGGCCGTTAAGGATTGCTTTAAATCACGATTTAAACGCTCCACGACAGAATTTCCCTCGGGATGAAATGGAGACGAGGATTGGAGTTGGACCCCCAACAAAGCCATGGTGTCCCTGAATGCCTTAGAGGCAAAAGCAGGGCCCTGGTCCGAATGAAAAGCCGCAACTGCAAATGTATCGACAAAGATGTGCAAATCTTTAATAACAGTCCGAGCGTCAGCCGAGCGCTGTGGCCAGACCCACACAAATTTGGAGCACGAATCTACAGCAACCAAGATATATTTGTATGCACTGTCTGGGGTCAACGGACCACAATGATCCAAGTACACACACTGTAAAGGTTTGTTCGAAATTAGAAGGGGCGTCTGCTGCGGGCGTCTAGCCGAAGAAGCTTTAATTTGTTGACAAACATCACAACAAAGGACATATTGCTTTGTCTCTTTATAGAGACCAGGCCACCAGTAACGAGCCTGTAATAGCGAAATAGTGGCAGCCACACCAGCATGTGCAGATGCCGCCCCCTCATGTGCTGCAGAAATTAACCGAGGTCTCTCAATTTTATTTGGTATATCACATACACCAATGCCTGGAATATTAACAACAGCATTGAGCGCACTACTCAAGCAGTATCCATATTTAGAAAGAAATCTTTTAGGAAAGGGCGTGCCATCAGCCGTAGCCCTTATGGCAGCCGAAATCTCTGTGTCTGGTTTGGAACTCGAACGAGTCACTGCGGCCACAGTGGCAACAACCACTGCCGACTTCGCGGCTTCATCAGCCAAAGTATTCCCAGCAACGTGTATCCCAACGCGCTGGTGTCCAAGTGTATGCACAACATGGACCTTAAAAAGCGTTTCTTTCAGATCCGCAACCTTACCCCACAACATTTTGTGTTTAATGGTGTTGCCTTTAGAATCTCTGAACCCATTCAACTTCCAATAGTGTAGATATTCATTGAAAGACTGTGCACAGTAGTAGGAGTCACAGACCAGCAAGGTTAAAATCGCCGGATCCGCGTGCTCCAACGCTAACAATAGAGCTTTGATCTCAGCCAGCTGTGCCATGCAATCTCCCAAGGTTTTAGTATAAGTATGTCGGGGGCAGAACACTTCCCCCTCCATCGTGCCGCTCACCACCGCACATGCAGCAGAATACTGTTGTTTAGTCCCAACCGCTGGTTGCGCAGAGCCATCGGTATACATGACCACCTGATATTGGTCAATAGGCAATGTGCCAGCAGGGACAGGGTACTCCATTTCATATTGAAGAAATTCTTGAGTCTGCAGTTTAGGGTCAAATATGTAATCTACATCAGTGGCTGTCAAAGACGTAGCCCATTGTATCCATCGCGGGTGTGAAGCTTTCGAATTAGGGACACTCGCTTTTGTAACAGCCTCTAAGGCTGGAATCGGGGAAACGACAATAATGCGTTGGCCCTGGGCAAGCGGTCTTTCTTTAATCACAGCCATCTGTACGGCAGTGAGTATTTTCTCAGTTTGCGCAAATCGTTGTTCTGCAGCAGAATACAAGTGGGACTTGTATGCAATCGGGACTGTCTCACCCTCATTAAAGGTGACATATATAAACCCAACAGCCCCAGGTATCACCCTGATGACTAAATGCGTTTTATTGTCCAGTGTGTGTAAATGTTTAACTGCTAAGAGATCAGTTTGCAAATCTCGTAGTATATGTGTATGCTCAATCGTCCAAAATCTACCCGAAAAATTCGGATGAATCAACTCGTATAAGGGTTTTATACGCGTAGCATAATCAGGAATGTAAGTTCCGCCAAAATTCAGAAACCCCAACAATGACTGGAGCTTCCGAACCGTATTAGGAGGCTGCAATAAAGCACATTTCTCCAAAAAATGTGGCGCTAAGCTCTTGCCCTCACTCGACAACTCATATCCCAGGAAAATGACCCTGAGGAAGGCAATCTTCGATTTCTTAAAATTAAACTTATAGCCAATTTCCGCAAACCCCACAACAATGCGCGATACACGCCTTAGATGTTGCAGAATCTCATCGTCTGTCAGATATATGTCATCAACATATGATAACGCTTCAGGGTCCAACTCGTGCAGCATTTCAGTCACACGAGCCGAAAACATTCCTGGGCTATTCTTATACCCCTGAGGCAAACGACAAAACTTTTTCTGAGAGCCAAACGCACTGAAACTGGTATAGTCCCGACTTTCGGGCGCTATATTTTGGCAGAAAAATCCATTCGAGATATCTAACGTTGTTTTGTATTTTTTACGCACTATATTATTCATAAGAGCTGCGCTATGTGAATTCTGTATTGCATATGTGCGTGTATGACTATTTAAATGTCTGTAATCCACCACTATCCTATATGAATGCTCCGGTTTACCAACCGGAAATAAGGGATTATTCATCGGCGAGACACAGGGCTCAATTACACCCTGGTACTCCAATTGTGTAAGAATTTTCCTAACCGGTGCCCTTGCCTCAAATTTGATAGGATACTGCGGCTGTGGCTGAGGTTCGCCCTTTATTGGAATACATGATAAGGTGATTGTCTATCCCACCCCACGTTATTTTTATATAGGGCGGGAGCCTGTGCTAGAGCCCATGTTTTACTATAGGACTCCGCTATTTCTCTCGGAACAAGTGGTGAGAAGGAAGGTGTAATAACCTCCTCCCCAACCAGACAGTCGCGAACAAAGTCAGGTGGCCAATCCTGTTCGGCCAGCAGAACATCATATGATTTTACCACATGGTCCCAAAAGATGGCGTGTACAATGCGGTCAATGTCCCCTTCTAATCGCAGAGTCACTTTATATACTCTATCAGGATCAGAGACTCGCATATCCGCCGTTTCGACTTGTATGAAGTCATCAGTTGCTTTCACCTCCAGATGCTCTAGAAGACTCCGGCGAACTATTGTGACCTCTGCCGTGCTGTCTAACAGTGCCAACGCCCATGTCTTGTTCGTCAAGAGAACTCTCTTCTTGAGCGGCATGTCTAACTGAAACTGCTGCCACTTTCTTCTTTTTAAATTGCTGTTTTTGTTGCAGCGGTTTCTCTTCTTGTTTAATAGAAACCTCCGTTGAGCGTTGTGAATCCTGTCTTAGTTTCACGTACTCCGTTCTCCGCTCTGACCGCCCACCTCTCTCACTTCTCTTCTCTGAGGAGTCCTGAAAGGAACGAGATTGGTGTGTATCAGTATATTGATATCTATCAGGCGTCTTCATATTATCCCTATTCCTGAGATTATACCTATTCTGCGGGGTCTCCAGTTGCGGAGACTGACCCCCATCTTTCTTAGGTGTTTGCTGTTTCTTTTCCCAGCGCTTTTTAGTACCCTCAAGTTGCTGTTGTCTAGCATTGTCTTTATTATTTTTACCCTGTAATTGGGGTTTTTGCGGTCTAGCCCCTAGGCTATAGCGACCAATACTGGAATATGTCTCTGCTATTATTCTCGGAAGTTCCCGCTCCTGATTAATCTGCGGAACGTCCCGAAGACGCATTCACACTGCTAGTGCTACTGCCTCTCCCTTGAGATTACTCAAAATAATAGAAGAAACTGCGGCAAAATTGTCCATTAACTGCATGCCCAAATCTAAGGCAGGGGCAGCCCCATATTCATCTTGAATTTGTTTAAGCACTTCCTGTAAATTAGCTAATGTCGGTGTACCGTGTGCCGTAGTGTAGAGCGCAGCAAACACCATGCCCCAGGTATTACAAAAGGTCCACCGGAGGAACCATCCCATACGGCAAACACATCGTCAATATTCTATGTTTATCCTGAGGTCCCGTATGGGGAAACACTGCTTCCAGCGTATTAATTTTTTGCGCCAGCCAAAATGGAGTTTCCTCTCGTTTAGCTGGTACCTTACCCATAACTGAGTGTACAGTGGCCGGATTGATACCCGGAACCACCGCCTGTGGGTGCGCCGGAGCAGCACGCGGTGCGTTTGTATTTAGTGTCTGCATGACAAACTGAACTAATCGTCTATATGTAGCCGTTAAGTCTGTATATAAACGACGAACTTCAACCACTGTCAATTGAGCAGCTGCAGGATGAGGTGTATATGTAGCCAATAAAGGCCAGGTAGGACCATCATTACTCAGTGGACCTAACCTAACTTGTGCTACTGTGTGTGGGAGGGCGCCATCAAGCCAATTATGGTGTTCTTGATAAGATAAAGGTATCTCTAAGTATGCATAAGCCCCGTATTGTCCAGGGACATTCGCAACAGTGTATTCGTGAAAAGTGTTTGTACCCCCATCAACTGCTGGAAATACGACCCAAGAATAAAAAAGTTCTGTTCTATAGGCTGCATGGGCGTCCACCACAAAAGTGACCGGACCCCCCTGGACCATCAGTCCATGTGCTATCAGATGTCCTGTGAGCGGGTGTCGCATATTAAGCGCTACTTGCACCACTACCGGATTCACCATCTAGAGAAAAACAGCACCTGGGTAGAGAAGGCACACCAATAACGGGGTTTTTCCTTTCAAAGTTCAAGCTTGAACAACCAACCACTAAGTAATAGGATGTACCTATCCCGTGGTGGCGGAAACCCTCAGCCCCACGGACGTCTCCGCTTACGGAACCGAGGAGTCAAAATATATATGAGACCGGGAGAGTCAGTCTGACCTAAATATTAGAGCCAGACCAATCGTTGGCGGCGCCATGTCGCGTGGGCTCTCATTATCCTAAATGAGACTACTGGATTTCTAGGCAGCAGGATCGATAACGGTGTGGGGGACTGAGTCTGACCCACGTGTAAGGAACTCTGTCACCCTAAATCCGGTCTTTGCTCCGGCTAACTAGCAGTACCTCATTTCTCCCACGGGAAAGAGATGATTGGGCAGCCGAGTGCATGACATCTTTGGAACTTCTCAGGGAAGTCGTGGTCACTCAGATCCAAACCAACTCTCTCATTTACAGTATGATCTCATATACAAATGACAAAGACAGTATAAGTTTTATATAATGTTTTAATAAAACAACTGTATTTTAGATAATAAGGCGTGAGCCGCAATAACCAGAACCATACAACACAGTAGGATTGAAATAGTCACCAGGAGAGTAAAACATAAGAACAAAGCGATCATCGTGTCTAATAGTTTCTACTCTCCCTCTGCTTGTTCTATTTCGAGCACAGCATGTTAAGCTTCTAACTTGCTTTTCTGAGTCACTGGGGAGACATCAGCCCTCATACCTGAGCAAAGGCCTGTGATCTTGGTTCAGCATCTGCAACGAGGCAGTCAGCGTCTAGTTGTGGTTCCCTGGTCGGAATCTCCCTCTTGCGTGTATTGGGACAAGGAAGTGATTTTATAACTAACATGTCAGCGTGATCACAAAATGTCCCTACACAGGAATGCCAAAGACTAAACTCATACCACGTCTATCGGCAATGTACCAGACTGTATCCTTGACTGAAGCACAGAGTGAACAGGAATGTGTTATGGAGAACTCCAGTGCTGAAGTACGCTAAACAGTGTGATATGAATAAAAAACAAGACCGTAGAACTGGCTATTTGAAAAATAACAGTACGAAGCCTAATAAAAAGCATTTAGAGCAAAGTGCACAGAGGCTCTAAGCTGCAAGCAAATGAATAAAATACATCCAGGGCAAAGTGCACAAAGGCCTAAAGCCTGAAGCTAAGGCGCAAAAGATACATAAAACTAACCACACTACAGTAGACTCATACACTGTCCTACAGTAGTCTGATATGAGAGGAGCAGTGCCAGTCTCTTACCTGTATCTCACTGGAAGTACTGCATGGTGATGTTGTTTCGGTTGTCAATATCTTCATCTTCTGCCTCCTCTTCTTCACTGTCCACAGGCTCCACAGCTGCCACAAGACCGACATCAGGCCCATCCTCCTGCAGAAAAGGCACCTGGCGTCGCAAAGCCAGGTTGTGCAACATACAGCATGCCACGATTATCTGGCACACCTTCTCCTGTGAGTAGTATAGGGAGCCACCTGTTAAATGGAGGCAGCGGAATCTGGCCTTCAGGAGGCCGAAAGTCCTTTCTATAATCCTCCTTGTGCGCCCATGTGCCTCATTGTAGCGTTCCTCTGCTCTTGTCCTGGGATTCCTCACTGGGGTCAGTAGCCATGAAAGGTTGGGGTAACCAGAGTCACCGGCAAATGTAGAGGGATATCTGTTAGACATACACCAACCCTTAGGGACTATCCCATACCCAGACACCTGTTCATACTGTGTGGGGACCTTGGGCTCACCTATTAGCCACACATGGTACCTCTGGAGTTGGCCCATCACATAAGGGATGCTGCTATTCCTCAAAATGTAAGCGTCATGCACAGAGTCAGGATACATGGCATTCACATGAGAGATGTACTGGTCTGCCAAACACACCATCTGCACATTGATGGAATGGTAGCTTTTACGATTTCTGTACACCTGTTCATTCCTGCGGGGGGACAAATGCCACATGAGTACCATCAATGGCACCAATGATGTTGGGGATATGTCCCAGGGCACAGAAGTTACCTTTCACTGTGGGCAAATCCTCCACCTGGGGAAAACGATGTGGCTGCGTATGTGTTTCAGCAGGGCAGACAACACTCTGGTCAACACGTTGGAGAACATTGGCAGTGACATCCCTGATGCCATTGCCACTGTTGTTTGAAAGGAACCACTGGCTAGGAAATGGAGCACTGACAGGACCTGCACTAGAGGGGGGATACCTGTGGGATGGCGGATAGCTGACATCAGGTCAAGCTCCAATTGGGCACACAGTTCTTGGATTGTGGCACAATCAAGTCTGTAGGTGATAATGATGTGTCTGTCTTCCATTGTCAACAGGTCCACCAGGGGTCTGTATACCGGAGGATGACGCCATCTCATCATCTGCCCCAGCGGATGTGCCCTATGGAGGAGAATGGTGAGCAGAGGGTCATGTATCACATAGGTTGCACAAGGGTGTTTTGCACTAATGTGATTTAATTGGTGTGTGGCGCTGTCTGTCCGTATTCCTGCCCAAATGTGCTGTGACGCAGTTAAGTGCCATGCCATGTGCCCCCCTGAAATGGCGGCTGCCTGACCTGTAAGGAGGGACAAGGGGAAATGAGGTAACTGCGCTGGTGTTGTGCAGCGTTGCGGTAGGCGGTCAAAGAACGCCGCGCAATTCAGCATTGGTTATCATTGGGCTTTATGGGTTCCAGGAGCCAATGACGATGTACGCCCACATTGACGGTATGCACCGCCGCGAACGCAACAGCCATTTTCTATCTGTTCACTCACTTGATACCTGACCTTCAACAGGAGTAGACCTACACTGCAAGTGCTGCTGTGACCTCAGTCTGGAAGCGACAATGGCTACAGTGTATGGGAAAAGGGCCCCTGCCTTCACCGCGGATGAGTTGGACAAACTGGTGGATGGGGTCCTCCCCCAGTACACGCTACTCTACGGTCCTCCAGAAAAATAGGTGAGTACACTGTGAGCATTATGGATGGGACATGAATGTATGGATTGGTCTGGATGGAAGATACATGTTGTGGGGGGGCTGTGGCCTGCATGTGAGGATGGTCAGTGTATGTGTTTCAGGGCATGGGTGGGAACTGGTGGCCAATGAGTAAGAAGAACCGGACGGAGGAGTAAGTTCCATTCTTACTTTACCTTTCCTCTAGGTCAGCGCCCACCAGAAGAAGGGTATTTGGCGTGCCATCGCCAAGGAAGGGCAGACCCTAGTGGTCTATCATAGACGGAGCACCCACGCCCGCAAGAGATGGGAGGACCCGCGTCGCTGGAGCAAGAAGACGGCGGAGGCCCAGCTGGGGATGGCCTCCCAACGTGGAAGGGGTGCCTGTCGCACCATGACACCCCTGATGTTCCGGATCCTGGCAGTGGCATATCCGGAGTTGGATGGGCACTTGAGGGCATCACAGCAGCCACAAGGGAGCGAGTACAGTCTTATTCAGCTGACTCTGCGCGCTTTACGAGGTGTTTGGATGGGGGATGTGGGCTGTGGGTTCCCCTAGGCCAGGGCAATCGTAGTAGGGTAGGTCCCTTGTTAGGCAGGCTCTGTGCCACTCAAACCCCAATAGTGGTAGTGGCCATCTACAATTAGTCAGGCTCCTGTGGGTTCCAGGTGTGCAGCCAATGGGGTTAGGCATAGCCCCCCATGGGCAGGTGATTTTCCTAAGAATTGTTAGTGCATGGGCTAGTGCATAGGGCAGCTCTGTGTGTGTTGAGCCCACCAACAGTAGGTGTGTTGCTGGCATTGACCATGTGTCTCCTCTGTCTTTCCCCCCCTTATTGTTTTGTCACCCTATCCTTGTGTGCATTAGCATCATCTGGCAGAGGAGCAGTGGCACCGGAGCAAGAGGGAGCTGCAACCCACAATGCCCAGGAGGGTGAATGTACGGAGTCTGAAGGCACCAGTGGGACTGAGGGCGAGGGGAGCTCCACAACGGGGACAGTAGGACACCAGCGACAGCGACTCCTCCTCTGATGGGAGCTCCCTTGCAGTGGTGGGCACATCTGTGCCCACCACAACAACAGGTACAGCCGCCACCCCCCCTACCAGCACCGCCCTCCCAACAGCCCCTCAGCGTGTTTCCCGTGCCCGCTCACCCAGGAGGGTGGGCATCTCCTTTGCCCCAGGCACCTCAGGCCCTGCCCCGGTCAGCCCTGCTGCCCTCAGTGAGGAGGCTATTGACCACCTGAGATCCCTCACTGTTGGGCAGTAAACCATTTTGAATGCCATTCAGGGTGTAGAGAGGCATTTGCAGCAAACAAATGCATACCTGGAGGGCATTCATTCTGGTGTGGCAGCCAAACAGAGAGCATTTCAGGCTCTGGCCTCAGCACAGATGGCAGCCATTGTCCCTGTGTCCAGCCTCCACCCTCCAACCTCCACTACCCAGACCCAATCCCCTCTACCTCAGCCTATCCCAAGCACACCATCAGACCAGCATGCACACACATCAACACACAAAAGTGACTCAGGAAAACATAAGCACCACACATCCCACAGGCACTCACACAAGCACCATCCCCATGCAGACACACCAACATCCATTGCCTCCACTGTGTCCCCCTCCACCTCCCTCCCAGTTTCGTCTCCACTCACACGTGCATGCACTACATCCTCAGCCACTACCTCCATCACCAGCACGCCCATCACCACACACTGCTCACGTGCATGCACCACCCCCACTATCATTCACACATCCCCTGTGTCCTCTCCCAGTGTGTCTGTGAGCCCTCTTCCCAAAGTACACAAACGCCGACACACACCTACTCAACAGCCATCCACCTCACAACAGCCTCCAACCCATGCACCTTCACCCAAACTCAGCAGACATACACCTCCTAAAACCACTACCTCTTCCTCCACTCCCAAACCCCCTCCATCTTCCCGTCCCAGTGTGTCTAAGAAACATTTCCTGGCTAGCATTGACCTCTTCCCCACACCTCCCCCCCGTCCTTCCCCTAGGGCTAAGTTGTCTAGAGCCCTGACCAGCACCTCAGTCACCAAATCCTCATCCAGTGTGGTCCCTGCAAGTGAGGGAACATCGAAGGGGGCACCCATCAGGGCTGCCAGTGTGCCACCTAGTGAAGCCAAGGACCACCCTATTCCACCACCTGCCAAGGTAAAGAAGGGGCTGGCATGCAGAAGGAAAAGCTGCACCAACCTCCCAGCAAGGCCTCTTCCAGAACCAAAGAGGACAGTGCCAAGGTCCCAGCAGCAACTTCAAAGGTGGGGAAGGGGCACAAGAGCAAAGGGAAGTCAGCTCAGGGCACGGAGCCTCCGGGTGAGGGACTGGTGTCACCCCTTTCGCAAGACAGCCCAGCAACCTGTACTGCAGTGGGCACCGCCGCAACGACCGCCACCTGTCCCGCCACCTGCTCCGCCAACTGCACCGCCATCTGCACCACCACCTGCACGACAGCTGCCTCAACTACAGTCACCAGCATCATCCCTAGTGGGCAGCCTTCCAAGGCTGCAGGAGACGGCCTAGTGTCCCCCTCCACAAGTGAAGACACCTGCACCACAGACAGCATCTCTGCCGCAGACACCGCCGCAGCCACTACCACCTGCCCCGCGACATGCCCTGCCAGTGCCACTACAGCGGACATCAGCAGCATCCCCAGTGGGCAGGCATCCAAGGCTGCAGGAGATTTCCTGGACCCTACAAACACTACATGAGGCACCACCACCAGCACTGGCCCTTCCAGCAGTTTGCAGCCTTAGTCGTCGCAAGGAGGAGTGTGGCTCTTCCTCCATGGAGTATCATGCTACCTGTTACCAGTAACTCTCGTGGCTCAGACACCCATGTGAGGGAATGAGAACTGCCACACCACTGGTGCACCATCACTGGGCACCATGCCGCCTCCAGAACCAGTGGACAACAGCATTCACTGCCCCAGTCCTTGGCGGGATGAAGCACTCTGGGCACCATGCCCCCTCCAGAACCAGTGGAGAACAGCATCCACTACCCCAGTCCTTGGCAGGATGAAGCACTCTGGGCACCATGCCCCCTCCAGAACCAGTGGAGAACAGCATCCACTCACCCTATCCTTGGCAGGATGAAGCACTCTGGGTACCATGCCCCTTCCAGAACCAGTGGAGAAAGGCATCTACTCACCCTATCCTTGGCAGGATGAAGCACTCTGGGCACCAGGCCCACTCCAGAACCAGTGGAGAAAGGCATTCACTACCCCGTCCTTGGCAGGATGAAGCACTCTGGACACCATGCCCCCTCCAGAACCAGTGGAGAACAGTATCTACTACCCCAGTCCTTGGCAGGATGAAGCACTCTGGTCACCAGGCCCCCTCCAGAACCAGTGGAGAATAGCATCCACTATTCCAGTCCTTAGCAGGATGAAGCACTCTGGGCACCATGCCCCCTCCAGAACCAGTGGAGAACAGCATCCACTACCCCAGTCCTTGGCAGGATGAAGCACTCTGGGCACCATGCTCCCTCCAGAACCAGTGGAGAAAGGCATCCACTCAACCTATCCTTGGCAGGATGAAGCACTCTGGGCACTAGGTCCCCTCCAGAACCAGTGGAGAACAGCATCCGCTAGAGAGACTGTGGCTTTGCACTCCACAGGACCAAGCAATGGGTATACCACCCACTTGAGAGACTGTGGCTTTGCACTCCCCAGGACCAAGCAGTGGTCGAACCGCCCACTTGAGAGACTGTGGCTTTGCACACCCCAGGACCAAGCAGTGGGCAAACCACCCACTTGAGAGACTGTGGCTTTGCACTCCCCAGGACCAAGCAGTGGGCAAACCACCCACTTGAGAGACTTGAGACTGTGGCTTTGCAATCCCCAGGACCAAGCAGTGGGCATCCCACCCACTTGAGAGACTGTGGCTTTGCACTCCCCGGGAGAAAGCGGTGGGCATGGAGCCCCCTCGAGGAGCAGTGGCGTCGTCCCATCGTCCGGCTGAGGTGCCTCCCCTTCCACCTGAGGTGCCTATGTCTTTTTCAACCTGATGCCCCTGCTGTGTTCTCTCCGTTTTGAGGCAGGTGTCATGTGTGGGCTTCGCCCATGGTTTTTGGGACCACTGGTCCAAGGACATTTAATGGGACAGTGTACGTACTTGTGTACTTGCTGTAAATATTTGTATATACTGATGATTTCAAGTTATCTTGGGCTACCTGATTGTTCAATTATTACACCCGTTAAACTCATTTCATTTGGTCCTTGCGTTCTTCCAGGGGGTGATGGGGTGTATCTGTGATGTTATTGGATGTGTGTGTGTGTATGTTGTTGTGGGTGGGGGTGTTGCGTGTTGCGTGTGTGTGTGTCACTCTCTTTTTCCTCCCCCCCTCCCCTGTGTACCAGGTGCAGTACTCACTGTTGCCGTTGCGCCGTCTTTGATGTTCCTGGTAGATGAGGAGGTAAACCAACATGGGCAGGACCTGTAACTCGGGCTCCATGGCATCCTGGTTCCTCGTTGGGTGTCGAGAGGTGAGTGGTTTCCCTTCTGTGTACTGTTTCCGCCATGCTTTTGATGGCGTTTGTACCGCCCCGGAAAAGCTGGCGGATTGGTGCCTTGTAATAGTGTGGGCGGTACATTGTTTTCCGCCTTTCTGTTGGAGGTTACCGCCACGTTGTTTGTTTCTACCGCCGTGGCAGTCGGAGTGTTAAAGTGACTGTCTGTGTTGGCGGTTTCCGCCATGGTCGCGATTCCATTTTTTTTGCTGCCTCTTTATCACCGACTGCCAGGGTTGTAATGAGGGCCTAAGTGTGAGGGCACCCTTGCACTAGCAAAGGAGCCCCCACATACTTCAGGGCATTTCCCGGAACTTTGTGAGTGCGTGGACGGCATTACACGTGTGCTACATATAGGTCAATACCTATATGTAGCTTCACAATGGTAACTCCGAATATGGCCATGTAACATGTCTAAGATCATGGATTGTCCCCCCATTCCAAATATGGTATTGCGGAGCCAATTCCATGCATCCTGGGGGCTCCACCATGGACCCCCACTACTGCCAAACCAGCTCTCTGAAGCTTTCACTGCAGCTACAGCTGCTGCCACCTCACAGACAGGGTTCTTCCCTCCTGGGGTCTGGACAGCCCAGTCTCAGGAAGTCAGAACCAAGCATTTCCTCTGAGAGCAGGGTGTTACACCCTCTCCTTTTGGAAATAGGTGTTACAGGCTGGGGAGGGATAGCCTCCACCAGCCTCTGGGAATGCTTTGAAGGGCACAGATGGTACCCTCCTTGCATAAACCAGTCTACACCGGTTCAGGGACCCCTTCTCCCCTGCTCTGGTGGGAAACTGGACAAAGGAAAGGGGAGCGACCACTCCCCTGTCCATCACCACCCCAGGGGTGGTGCCCAGAGCTCCTCCAGTGTGTCCCAGACCTCAGGCATCTGGCTTTGTAAGGTGTGGGGGCACGCTGTAGGGCTCTGAGTGGCCAGTGCCAGCAGGTGACATCAAAGACCCCTCCTGATAGCTCCATACCTGATAAGGTAGCCAATCCTCCTCTCAGGGCTATTTAGGGCCTCTCATGTGGGTTGTCTTCAACCACAACGTTCTCCAAGAAACGCTGTAACTGCAAAAAAGTGTCTACAAGAGATGCTTTTCTTCAGCAACCTCTGCTCCAAGTCAGCAACTGCAACTGTTTCCACAGTGTGCACACTCTGTGGAATCACTGTCTTCATCCTGCACTGGAAGAACCAAAGAAATCTCCAGTGGAGTGACAGAGTCACTCCCCTGCTCCAAGCAGGCACCTTCCAAGATGACAACCAGTACCCTGGGAATCCTCTCACAACAACGAGTGTGCTCATAAAGACACAAAGGGTGGACATCGTCGACATAGACTGTCCTGAGGTCCTGCTGACGCAATTTGGAGGAGAAAAGACCTTACCTTCCCCAAGAACTACGGTACCCCTGTATACTGTGTCTTCCTCACTTCCTGATACCTCTGTGCACTCTTTGCAAAATTCCTTCGTGCACAGCCTGGCCCAGGTCCCCATCACTCCACCCTGTGATGCTCAACTCACTGAGTTGTTCTCCGGCAGTGTGGGACCTTCTTTTGTTGTGCTGCACCAACTGCATTTTGCACCTCCTTTGAACCCGGATGCTGCAGCTTCTGCAGCTTTTGGGGGTGCTGGCTGGCATCTTGAGGGCTCTCTAAAGTGCAATTAGTCAGGCTCCTGTGGGTTCCAGGTGTGCAGCCAATGGGGTTAGGCATAGCCCCCCATGGGCAGGTGATTTTCCTAAGAATTGTTAGTGCATGGGCTAGTGCATAGGGCAGCTCTGTGTGTGTTGAGCCCACCAACAGTAGGTGTGTTGCTGGCATTGACCATGTGTCTCCTCTGTCTTCCCCCCCTTATTGTTTTGTCACCCTATCCTTGTGTGCATTAGCATCATCTGGCAGAGGAGCAGTGGCACCGGAGCAAGAGGGAGCTGCAACCCACAATGCCCAGGAGGGTGAATGTACGGAGTCTGAAGGCACCAGTGGGACTGAGGGCGAGGGGAGCTCCACAACGGGGACAGGAGGGGACACCAGCGACAGCGACTCCTCCTCTGATGGGAGCTCCCTTGCAGTGGCGGGCACATCTGTGCCCACCACAACAACAGGTGCAGCCGCCACCCCCCTACCAGCACCGCCCTCCCAACAGCCCCTCAGCGTGTTTCCCGTGCCCGCTCACCCAGGAGGGTGGGCATCTCCTTTGCCCCAGGCACCTCAGGCCCTGCCCGGTCAGCCCTGCTGCCCTCAGTGAGGAGGCTATTGACCACCTGAGATCCCTACTGTTGGGCAGTAAACCATTTTGAATGCCATTCAGGGTGTAGAGAGGCATTTGCAGCAAACAAATGCATACCTGGAGGGCATTCATTCTGGTGTGGCAGCCAAACAGAGAGCATTTCAGGCTCTGGCCTCAGCACTGATGGCAGCCATTGTCCCTGTGTCCAGCCTCCACCCTCCAACCTCCACTACCCAGACCCAATCCCCTCTACCTCAGCCTATCCCAAGCACACCATCAGACCAGCATGCACACACATCAACACACAAAAGTGACTCAGGAAAACATAAGCACCACACATCCCACAGGCACTCACACAAGCACCATCCCCATGCAGACACACCAACATCCATTGCCTCCACTGTGTCCCCCTCCACCTCCCTCCCAGTTTCGTCTCTACTCACACGTGCATGCACTACATCCTCAGCCACTACCTCCATCACCAGCACGCCCATCACCACACACCGCTCACGTGCATGCACCACCCCCACTATCATTCACACATCCCCTGTGTCCTCTCCCAGTGTGTCTGTGAGCCCTCCTCCCAAAGTACACAAACGCCGACACACACCTACTCAACAGCCATCCACCTCACAACAGCCTCCAACCCATGCACCTTCACCCAAACTCAGCAGACGTACACCTCCTAAAACCACTACCTCTTCCTCCACTCCCAAACCCCCTCCATCTTCCCATCCCAGTGTGTCTAAGAAACATTTCCTGGCTAGCATTGACCTCTTCCCCACACCTCCCCCGTCCTTCCCCTAGGGCTAAGTTGTCTAGAGCCCTGACCAGCACCGCAGCCACCAAATCCTCATCCAGTGTGGTCCCTGCAAGTGAGGGAACATCAAAGGGGGCACCCATCAGGGCTGCCAGTGTGCCACCTAGTGAAGCCAAGGACCACCCTATTCCGCCACCTGCCAAGGTAAAGAAGGGGCCGGCATGCAGAAGAGAAAAGCCGCACCAACCTCCCAGCAAGGCCTCTTCCAGAACCAAAGAGGACAGTGCCAAGGTCCCAGCAGCAACTTCAAAGGTGGGGAAGGGACACAAGAGCAAAGGGAAGTCAGCTCAGGGCACGGAGCCTCCGGGTGAGGAACTGGTGTCACCCCTTTCGCAAGACAGCCCAGCAACCTGTACTGCAGTGGGCACCGCCGCAACGACCGCCACTTGTCCTGCCACCTGCTCCGCCACCTGCACCGCCATCTGCACCACCACCTGCATGACAGCTGCCTCAACTACAGTCAGCAGCATCATCCCTAGTGGGCAGCCTTCCAAGGCTGCAGGAGACGGCCTAGTGTCCCCCTCCACAAGTGCAGACACCTGCACCACAGACAGCATCTCCGCCGCAGACACCGCCGCAGCCACTGCCACCTGCCCCGCGACATGCCCAGCCAGTGCCACTACAGCGGACATCAGCAGCATCCCCAGTGGGCAGGCATCCAAGGCTGCAGGAGATTTCCTGGACCCTACAAACACTACATGAGGCACCACCACCAGCACTGGCCCTTCCAGCAGTTTGCAGCCTTAGTCGTCGCAAGGAGGAGTGTGGCTCTTCCTCCATGGAGTATCATGCTACCTGTTACCAGTAACTCTCGTGGCTCAGACACCCATGTGAGGGAATGAGAACTGCCACACCACTGGTGCACCATCACTGGGCACCATGCCGCCTCCAGAACCAGTGGACAACAGCATTCACTGCCCCAGTCCTTGGCGGGATGAAGCACTCTGGGCACCATGCCCCCTCCAGAACCAGTGGAGAACAGCATCCACTACCCCAGTCCTTGGCAGGATGAAGCACTCTGGGCACCATGACCCCTCCAGAACCAGTGGAGAACAGCATCCACTCACCCTATCCTTGGCAGGATGAAGCACTCTGGGTACCATGCCCCCTCCAGAACCAGTGGAGAAAGGCATCTACTCAACCTATCCTTGGCAGGATGAGGCACTCTGGGCACCAGGCCCACTCCAGAACCAGTGGAGAAAGGCATTCACTACCCCCGTCCTTGGCAGGATGAAGCACTCTGGACACCATGCCCCCTCCAGAACCAGTGGAGAACAGAATCTACTACCCCAGTCCTTGGCAGGATGAAGCACTCTGGTCACCAGGCCCCCTCCAGAACCAGTGGAGAACAGCATCCACTACTCCAGTCCTTGGCAGGATGAAGCACTCTGGGCACCATGCCCCCTCCAGAACCAGTGGAGAACAGCATCCCCTACCCCAGTCCTTGGCAGGATGAAGCACTCTGGGCACCATGCTCCCTCCAGAACCAGTGGAGAAAGGCATCCACTCAACCTATCCTTGGCAGGATGAAGCACTCTGGGCACCAGGTCCCCTCCAGAACCAGTGGAGAACAGCATCCGCTAGAGAGACTGTGGCTTTGCACTCCCCAGGACCAAGCAGTGGGTATACCACCCACTTGAGAGACTGTGGCTTTGCACTCCCCAGGACCAAGCAGTGGTCGAACCGCCCACTTGAGAGACTGTGGCTTTGCACAACCCAGGACCAAGCAGTGGGCAAATCACCCACTTGAGAGACTGTGGCTTTGCACTCCCCAGGACCAAGCAGTGGGCAAACCACCCACTTGAGAGACTTGAGACTGTGGCTTTGCAATCCCCAGGACCAAGCAGTGGGCATCCCACCCACTTGAGAGACTGTGGCTTTGCACTCCCCGGGAGAAAGCGGTGGGCATGGAGCCCCCTCGAGGAGCAGTGGCGTTGTCCCATCGTTCGGCTGAGGTGCCTCCCCTTCCACCTGAGGTGCCTATGTTTTTTTCAACCTGATGCCCCTGCTGTGTTCTCTCCGTTTTGAGGCAGGTGTCATGTGTGGGCTTCGCCCATGGTTTTTGGGACCACTGGTCCAAGGACATTTAATGGGACAGTGTACGTACTTGTGTACTTGCTGTAAATATTTGTATATACTGATGATTTCAAGTTATCTTGGGCTACCTGATTGTTCAATTATTACACCCGTTAAACTCATTTCATTTGGTCCTTGCGTTCTTCCAGGGGGTGATGGGGTGTATCTGTGATGTTATTGGATGTGTGTGTGTGTGTATGTTATTGTGGGTAGGGGTGTTGCGTGTGTGTGTCACTCTCTTTTTCCTCCCCCCTCCCCTGTATACCAGGTGCAGTACTCACTGTTGCCGTTGCGCCGTCTTTGATGTTCCTGGTAGATGAGGAGGTAAACCAACATGGGCAGGACCTGTAACTCGGGCTCCATGGCATCCTGGTTCCTCGTTGGGTGTCGAGAGGTGAGTGGTTTCCCTTCTGTGTACTGTTTCCGCCATGCTTTTGATGGCGTTTGTACCGCTGCGGAAAAGCTGGCGGATTGGTGCCTTGTAATAGTGTGGGCGGTACATTGTCTTCCGCCTGTCTGTTGGAGGTTACCGCCACGTTGTTTGTTTCTACCGCCGTGGCAGTCGGAGTGTTAAAGTGACTGTCTGTGTTAGCGGTTTCCGCCATGGTCGTGATTCCATTTTTTTTGCTGCCTCTTTATCACCGACTGCCAGGGTTGTAATGAGGGCCTAAGTGTGAGGGCACCCTTGCACTAGCAAAGGAGCCCCCACATACTTCAGGGCATTTCCCGGAACTTTGTGAGTGCGTGGACGGCATTACACACGTGCACTACATATAGGTCAATACCTATATGTAGCTTCACAATGGTAACTCCGAATATGGCCATGTAACATGTCTAAGATCATGGATTGTCCCCCCATTCCAAATATGGTATTGCGGAGCCAATTCCATGCATCCTGGGGGTTCCACCATGGACCCCCACTACTGCCAAACCAGCTCTCTGAAGCTTGCACTGCAGCTACAGCTGCTGCCACCTCACAGACAGGGTTCTTCCCTCCTGGGGTCTGGACAGCCCAGTCTCAGGAAGTCAGAACCAAGCATTTCCTCTGAGAGCAGGGTGTTACACCCTCTCCTTTTGGAAATAGGTGTTACAGGCTGGGGAGGGATAGCCTCCCCCAGCCTCTGGGAATGCTTTGAAGGGCGCAGATGGTACCCTCCTTGCATAAACCAGTCTACACCGGTTCAGGGACCCCTTCTCCCCTGCTCTGGTGGGAAACTGGACAAAGGAAATGGGAGCGACCACTCCCCTGTCCATCACCACCCCAGGGGTGGTGCCCAGAGCTCCTCCAGTGTGTCCCAGACCTCAGCCATCTAGCTTTGTAAGGTGTGGGGGCACTCTGAAGGGCTCTGAGTGGCCAGTGCCAGCAGGTGACATCAAAGACCCCTCCTGATAGCTCCATACCTGATAAGGTAGCCAATCCTCCTCTCAGGGCTATTTAGGGCCTCTCATGTGGGTTGTCTTCAACCACAACGTTCTCCAAGAAACGCTGTAACTGCAAAAAAGTGTCTACAAGAGATGCTTTTCTTCAGCAACCTCAGCTCCAAGTCAGCAACTGTTTCCACAGTGTGCACACTCTGTGGAATCACTGTCTTCATCCTGCACTGGAAGAACCAAAGAAATCTCCAGTGGAGTGACAGAGTCACTCCCCTGCTCCAAGCAGGCACTATCCAAGATGACAACCAGTGCCCTGGGAATCCTCTCACAACAATGAGTGTGCTCATAAAGACACAGAGGGTGGACATCGTCGACATAGACTGTCCTGAGGTCCTGCTGACGCAATTTGGAGGAGAAAATACCTTACCTTCCCCAAGAACTACGGTACCCCTGTATACTGTGTCTTCTTCACTTCCTGATACCTCTTTGCACTCTTTGCAAAATTCCGTCGTGCACAGCCTGGCCCAGGTCCCCAGCACTCCACCCTGTGATGCTCAACTCACTGAGTTGTTCTCCGGCGGTGTGGGACCTTCTTTTGTTGTGCTGCATCAACTGCATTTTGCACCTCCTTTGAACCCGGATGCTGCAGCTTCTGCAGCTTTTGGGGGTGCTGGCTGGCATCTTGAGGGCTCTCTAAAGTGCTGAGAGCTTCCTCTTCCTCCTCACACAGAGTTGAGGCCCCCAGGTCCCTCCTGGGTCCCTCCAGCACCATTGTGATGAAAAATGCACTTTTGTCATAGCCAAGGCTTGTTGGTGCCTTCCAACACGAAATCTCATCTGCAGCGATCTTCACGCTGTGGGACATCTTTTGCAGTATGCAGGAACCCGCTGGTATCTTCCTAGGGTGCATTTCTGCAGTCTTCAACTAACCAAGGACTCTTCTTTTACACCCTCTTCTGGGTTGGCAGGGGCTCCTGTCCTTCCTGGAACTTCTTTCGACTTCTGGACTTATTCCCCTTCCTTTGCAGGTCTTCAGGTCCAATAATACAGCAGTTGTTCTTTGCAGACTTGGTTTGCAGCTGCAAAATCCCAAACACGAGGTGTAGTGTGTCCTAAGGAAACTTGCAGTACTTTACTCCTGCTTTTCTGGGCTCTGGAGTGGGGTAATTTACTTACCTTTACTGTATTCTTACTCTCCCAGCGATTCTGCACATACTACACTTGTCTAGGGGGGAATTCGTGATTCACATTCCACTTTTTTTAGTATATGGTTTGTGTTGCCCCTAGACCTATTTTCTCCCATTACATGCTATAGGATTTCCTACTGTTTGCATTGTTCTATGACTATTTACTTGTCTAATTTTGGTGTCTAGTGTATATATTGTGTATAATACTTACTCCAGAAGGAGTATTGTCTCTAAGATATTTTTGGTACTGTGTCACCCAAATAAATACCTTTATTTTGGTAACACTGAGTATTGTCTTTACTTGAGCATAAATACTGTGTAACTATAAGTGGTATTGCATGAGCTTTGCATGTCTCATAGTTCAGCCTAAGCTGCTCTGCCATAGCTGCCTCTATCAGTCTAAGCTGCTAGAACACTACTACTTCACTAATAAGGGATAACTGGACCTGGTATAAGGTGTAAGTACCCAAGGTACCAACTACAAACCAGGCCAGCCTCCTACACTGGTCCTGTAGCAGATGCAGCAACGGGATAGCTTGGTTCATCGTACTGTCCTCCTTGCTGGCATTCCATGTGAAAACCTCAAAAGGAACTAGCATTTGACTAGGCTCCATTTGTCGATCTCCATGATCATGCTTTTTCCCAGTTGCATCTCCTCCTCTTTGAAGGACATATTGGTGATCGGTCTGTACTGCTCAAACAGATGTTGCAACATATAGTAGGTGGAGTTCCAACATGTTGGCACCTCCTGTATGAGCTCTTTAACGGTACTCTATTAGCACATTAGCAAAGAATGGCTGAAACGAGTGCTGATTCTTCTGCAGGTGGCCAGCATGTTGCTGACTATGGCCCTCATTACAACATTGGCAGTAAATGCCGCCTACCGCCGTGCTGACGGCCGGCAACATTCCGTGACCGTGGCAGTATACCGATTTGGGTATTATGACCCACACAGAGAAATCCGCCACTAACAGACACCCACAAAAATCCGCAAGACTAAAGGTCAGTGATAAAATGGCGCTAACCAAATCCACACCGTTAAGTCAACAGAAATACGACCACAGTATCAGGACCCATGAATCACCGCGGCGGTCTTTCAACTGTGGTAAACCATTGGCGGTACACACTGCCGCGCTCAAAATACACACTCACTTACAAAACTACACCACATTGGACAATTCAAACTACATACACCTGACGCCCATACACACACCACACCCACACACCCACACCACTATAAAACACACACCCACATTACCCACAACCATTTCAATGAAAAAAAATATTGCCAACAGAGAGAGAGACAAGCCAGGAGCACGCACTCAATCTGAGTGACAGAACACCATCACGCATACACCATTCACGCACCTTACAGCACACACCACAACACATCACCCCACACATCCTCACACACACCACTCACACCACATCCATGGCACCCCAAAGACACCTCAGGTTTTCAGAGGAGCTAAGGGTCATGGTGGAGGAAATCATCCAGGTAGAGCCACAGCTATTCTGATCACCGGTGCAGCAGACGTCCATTGCAAGGAAGATGGAGCTATGGCGGATGATCATGGACAGGGTCAACGGCGTGGGACAGCACCCCAGAACAAGGGATGACAACAGGAACAGGTGGAACAACCTACGGGGAAGGTGCATTCTGTGTTTGCAAGACACCAGATAGCCGTACAGGGGACTGACGGTGGACCCCCATCTCCTCCCCCATAAACTAACAACATGGGAGGAGCAAGTCTTGGCGATCATGCATCCTGTGGGCATCGCAGGAGTAGCAGGAGGACTGGACTCTGGTAAGTCAAATCTTTACCACTATATCCCCCACCCTACCTGCATGACATCACAAACTCCTACCCCTACACCATCACTCCACCACCTCACAAATACCCCACTCTCACAACCCACCCATCCCAATACCAAGCCCTGCATGCAACACCAACACTAGCCACACCGAAGAACAGCCCTCCACCTCCGCCAGTGCTAGTGGACCGGAGGCCCGGCCACTGGAACAACTGGCCACCAGCACCCCACCCTCTGCAGAAGGAGAACCATCCTGCAAACGGTCCCTGCGATCCAGGCAGAAGCCAGAGAACATTGCCAAGACCTCCACCAGGAAATAAGACTCTCCTTATTGTCACCCTTGTGTCCCACTCTGTCACCCTGTTAACCTTGAACTGCCTTCGCACCCCCCCCCCTCGAGGCCCCCTTGGACAATGCACCTGTGATACAAAGAGACTGGACTCTAGCTGGACATTCCTCCACGATCAACCCAGCCCATTCCACTACCCCCTCGCCTCTTAGTACTGAAATAAACACCCTTGGAACAAATACAAGTCTGGAGTCTGTCAATTGATTGAAATATGTATTAGTACAATAATCTGTAAACATTGCAATATCATATGTACAGTTATATATACATTGGTATGACCTGTAGCAGGCAGCAGTAAACACACCAGGAGCCAGAGTGGGGCACAGAGATCTGAAAATAGAGATGCAAAGGGGTACAGTAAGTGGCCATAGACATAGGGAAATCATGCTGCCATTTTCAATGTCCAACAGAAAACTGCATTGTAAAGTGAAGTTACAGTGTCTTTCCTATGTGTCACTGGAAGTACTGCTGTATGAGAGAACTTCTGTTGTCCACATCTTCATCCTCTGTCTCCTCTTCCTCACTGTCCACAGGCTCCACTGCTGCCACAAGAACATCTCCAGGCTCATCCTCCTGCAGAAAAGGCACCTGGCGTCTCAAGGCCATGTTGTGCAACATGCAACGATGATCTGGCAAAACCTTCTTGTGTGAGTAGTACAGGGATCCACCAGTCAGATGGAGGCACCTGAACCTGGCCTTCAGGAGGCTGAAGGTTCTCTCAATTATCCTCCTTGTTCGCCCATGTGCCTCATTGTAACATTCCTCTGTCCTTGTCCTGGCATTCCTCACTGGGGTCAGTAGCTATGAGAGGTTGGGGTGACCAGAGTCACCTGCAAATATCGAGGGATAAATGTTAGCCACACACTCACCGTTAGGGACAACCCCATACCCATACACCAACATATACTGAGTGGGGACCTGGGCTCACCTATTAGCCACACCCGGTGCCTCTGGAGTTGAGCCATCACATATGGGATGCTGCTATTCCTCAAGATAAAGGCATCATGCACAGAGCCAGGATACTTGGCATTCACATGGGAGATATACTGGTCCACCAAACACACCTTCTGCACATTCAGAGAGTGATAGCTTTTTCTATTCCTGAACACTTATTCATTTCTACGGGGTGGGGGGGACAAATGCTACATGTGTAAAATCAATGGCACAAATTTTGTTGGGGTATGTCCCAGGGCATAAAAGTCAGCCTTCACTGTGGCCAAATCCTCCACCGGAGGGAATACGATGTAGCTGTGCATGTGTTTCAGCAGGGCAGACAACACTCTGGTCAACACGTTGGAGAACATTGGCTGGGACATCCCTGATGCCATGGTCACTGTTGTTTGGAAGGAACCACATGCCAGGAAATGGACCACTGACAGGACCTGCACTAGAGGGGGGATACCTGTAGGGTGGCGGATAGCTGAAACCAGGTCTGTCTCAATTGGACACACAGTTCTTGGTTTGTGGCCCTATCAAGTCTGGAGGTGAGGATAATGTGTCAGTCCTCCATAGTCGCCAGGTCCACAAGGGGTCTGTACACAGGGGGAGGTCTCAATCTTCTATTCATCCTCAGCGGTTGAACTCTAGGGTGGAAAACGGTGAGCAGAGGGTCATAATCACACATATGTTGCAATAACAATGAATTTCTTCCCTCACAGTAACACTATGTGAATTCGAAAATCAAAATGTGCCAGTGCCTGCTGTGATGCAATTAGGTGCCATGGCCTGTGCCCCCTGAAATGGCAGCTGCCTGACTTCTGAGGAGAGAGAAGTGGAAATGAGGTAATTCCGCTGGCATTGTGCGCTGTTGGGGTTGGCGGTCGATGACCGCTGGGCAACTTCTCATTGGTTATCATTGAGCCCTATGGGTTCCAGGAGCCAATGGCAATGTACGCCGGCCATGACGGTACGCACCGCCCGGGACGTGACTGCCATTTTCTAACTGTTCAGTCACTTGCTACCTGACCTTCAACAGGAGAGGACCTATACTGCAAGTGCTGCTGTGACCTGTGTCTGGAAGCAACAATGGATCGAGTGTCTGGGGAAATGGCCCCCACCTTCACTTCGGAGGAGTTGGAGAGACTGGTGGATGGGGTCCTACCCCAGTATACTTCACTCTTGTCTTCCAGACAAACAGGTGAGTACACTGTGAGCATGATGCGTGGGCCATAAATGTATTGAGTGCTGTGTGTGTATGCCTTGTGTGGGGGGGCTGAGGGGTCCTGGGTAGAGTGCTGCATGTATGGTGGTTAATGCCTGTGCATAAGGGGATAAGAGGGATATTGTGGGACTTGAGTGTAACAGTCTGGACGGTATGACTAATCCCTTTTTTCTATGCATATTTCCTTGCAGGTCAGCGCCCATCACAAAAATGGTATTTGGCGTGCCATTGCTAAGGAGGTGCGGACCCTGGGGTTCTTTGAAAGGCGGAGAACCCACTGCTGCAAACAGTGGGAGGACCTTTGTCGCTGGGCAAGGAAGACGGCAGAGGCTTAGCTGGGGCTTGGCTCCCAACGAGGAAGGGGTGCCCGTCGTACCCTGACCCCCCCCTGATGTTCCACATCCTGGCGGTGGCCTATCCGGAGTTGAATGGGCACTTGAGGGCATCACAGCAGCCACAAGGGGTGTGTACAGATTCAGAATCGTGACTTTGCGCGTGTTAAGGTTTTACCTGGGTGGGGGATGTGGGCTGTGGGTGCCTCCTAGGCCAGGGTGAACTGGCAGGGCAGGTCCCTTGTTGGGCAGGCTCTGAAGCACTCCAACCCCAATAGTGTTAGTGGGCATCTACTACTGGGCAGGGTCCTGTGGGTTTCAGGTGTGCAGCTCATGGCGTTAGGCTTTGTACCCCATGGGCTGGTGACTAGCTGTGTAACTGGTAGTGCATGGCCTAGTGCATAGGGCAGCTCCCTGTGTGTTGTGTATGCCAACGGTAGTGGTGTTGCTGGCACTGACCAAGTGTATCCTTTGTCTCTCCGCCCCCTTTTTGTTTTGTCACCCTGTCCTTGTGTGCATTAGCATCATCTGGTGGAGGAGCAGCGGCACCAGCAACGCAGGGAGCTGCATCCCACATGGGCCTGGAGGCTTAATCCATCGACGGTGAGGGCACCAGTGGGACGGAGGGTGAGGGGAGCACCACGACGGGGACAGGAGGGAACACTACAGACAGCGACTCCTCCTCAGATGGAAGCTTCCTGGTGGTGGCGGACACCTCTGTGCCCACCCCAACAACAGGTACAGCCGCCACCACCCCCCCAACTAGCACTGCCCTCCCAGCAGCCCCTCAGAGTGTTTCCCGTGCCCGCTCACCCAGGAGGGTGAGCATCTCCCTCGCCCCAGGCACCTCGGCCCTGCCCCAGTCAGCCCTGCTGCCCTGAGTGAGGAGGCTATTGACCTCCTGAGATCCCACACTGTTGGGCAGGCAACCATTCTGAATGCCATACAGGGTGTCGAGAGGCATTTGCAACAAACAAATGCATACCTGGAGGGCATTCACTCTGGCGTGGCGGCCCAACAGAGAGCATTTCAGGCTCTGCCCTCTGCACTGATGGCACCCATTGTCCCTGTCTCCAGCCTCCCCCTCCAACTTCCTCTACCCAGTCCCAATCTCCTCAACCCCAACCTATCCCAAGCACACCTTCAGACCAGCATTCACCCAAATCAACACATGGAAGTGGCTCAGGCAAACACAAGCACCACACATCATCCCACAGGCACTCACACAAGCACCATCCAGAAGCAGACACTCCAACATCCACTGCCTCCACTGTGTCCTCCTCCTCCTCATCATCCTCCTCCCTCCCAGTAGCGTCTCCACTCACACCTGCATGCACTGCATCCTCACCCACTACCTCCATCACCAGCATGCCTATCAGTACACGCCCTCACTGGCAGTCACCACCCCCACATCCATGCACACGTCCCCTGTGTCCTCTCCCACTGTATCTGTAACCGCTCCTCCCATAGTACACAAAAGCAAACACACACCCACCCAACAGCCATCCACCTCACAACAGCATCCAGCTCATACACCTGCAGCCAAACACAGCAGACTGACACTTCCTACAACCACTCCCTCTTCCTCCACTCCCAAACCTTTATCCTCTTCCCACCCCAGTGTCCCTATAAAGCTTTACCTCGCCAGCATTGACCTATTCCCTCCCTCTCCCCCTCACGTCCTTCACATGAGGCTAGTGTGGCCAGAACCCAGCTCAGCACCTCAGCCACCAAGTCCACATCAGCTTCCTGGAGCTCATAGAGGCTCTAAGGAGGCACCTGTCAGGCCACCCAGTGTGCCACCAACACCTGCCAAGGACAAGAAGGTTCTGCTACCAGGAAAGGGCAAGAAGGGGAGAGCATCCAGCAAAGAAGCACAACCAGCCAGCAAGGCCAAGGCAAAGACTTCAGTTGGCAGAAGCAAGGAGGCACCACCATCTGCCAAGGGCAGGAAGGGGCACAGAACACCAGGCAGGGCACTTCAGGAATCCGTGGCTGCAGGGAAAGGGCTGGAGCTTCGTACCCCCACTGGCAGCACTGCCACCTGCATCGCGGCCACCACTGCCAGCTGCCTCGCGGCCAGCACCGCCACTTGCACCGCAGACAGCAGCACCACCAGCAGCAGCCCCAGTGGGCAGCCATCCGAGGCTGCAGGGGAAGTCTGGAGCCTTTCCCCTCCACTGGCAGCACCTCCAGCTGCACCGCAGCCACCGCAGCCAGCTGCCCCTCGGCCAGCACCGCCACCTGCACCACCACAAGCAGCACTGCTACCAGCAGCAGCAGCCCCAGTGGGCAGCCATCCGAGGCTGCAGGGGAAGGGCTGGAGCCCCCCCCACCACTGACAGCACTGCCGCCTGCACCGGCACTGCAACCACTAAACAGCCATCCCCGTCGGTGGATGGATTGTAGTCATGCATCCATGGTGTGTCATGCATCCTGTCCACAGACAATTTTGTGGATCTGATACCCAGGTGAGTGACTGTGACCTTGCACACCCCTTGTGCTGCATCACTGGGCACCAGGCACCCACCAGAACCAGTCGAAGAAGGCATCCACTCAACCTATCCGTGGCAGGATGAAGCACACTGGGCACTAAGCCCCCTCCAGAACCAGTGGAAGAAGTTATCCACTCACCCTATCCTTGGCAGGATGAAGCACACTGGGCACCAAGCCCCCTCCAGAACCAGTGGAAGAAGGCATCCACTCACCCTATCCTAGGCAGGATGAAGCACATTGAGGACCAAGCTCCCTCCACAACCAGTGGAAGAAGGCATCCACTCACCCTATCCTTGGCAGTATGAAACACATTGGGCACAAAGCCCCCTCCAGAACCAGTGGAAATCCGGCACACACTAGAGAGACTGTGTCTTTGCACTCCCCAGGACCAAGCAGTGGGAAAACCACCCACTTGAGAGACTGTGGCCTTGCACTCCCCAGGACCAAGCAGTGGGCAAACCACCCACTTGAGAGACTTGAGAGACTTGTGAGACTGTGGCTTTGCACTCCCCAGGACCAAGCAGTGGGCAAACCACCCACTTGAGAGCCTGTGGCCTTGCACTCCGCAGGACCAAGCAGTGGGCAAACCACCCACTTGAGAGACTTGAAAGACTGTGGCTTTGCACTCCCTAGGACCAAGCATTGGGCAAACCACCCACTTGAGAGACTGTGGCCTTGCACTCCCCAGGACCAAGCAGTGGGCAAACCACCCACTTGAGAGACTTGAGAGACTGTGGCTTTGCACTCCGAAGGACATCACTGTGGGCATGGAGCCCCCTCCTAGAGCAGTGGCATTGTACCATCTTCTATCTGCTATTGGTACATAGGTCAGATCACAAAATTCCAATTCATTTGGTAAAAGTTGGTGCACAAATTGCCATCACTTTTATCAAATGCATTTTTGTCCATAAAGCCCATTAATCTTCAACAGCCAATCTAGGGTGTATAGAATGACTAGAAAAATCATCCTAGCTGTAATCATTCTCCAATCAGAAATTGGGCCAAATCTGCTGAACAGCAGGTCTTGAGGAATCTACTATAGAAGAAAGTGTAAAAGAAGCCAAGACGAAAGGTTGCTGGCAGGGACGAAGCAAGTGGTAAAAGGCAAGTAGCAAAGACAAATCAGCATAAAGAAAAAAATGAGAGGTCAGGATAGACACTACACATTAAATAAATGTATTTAGATGTTTTTAATAAAATATAAGAATTGTTGTATGTGGATAAAACTCATGGTGTGGCACATTGCGAAACATAAGATAGGAAGGAGAGACATCCATGACATGCATCTGAACATTCTTTAACACACAATCAACATCTTCGCAGAAACCCAATTTGAGTGCTATTAGGTGAGATAAAAAATAATCAACAAATGCAGGAAGCAGGTCCATTTTTGACCAGCTTAAAAAATGAAGGCATGAAAGGTAGGTCACCAGCCAAGCGCAATCAGGAAAGGCTTAGTCCATGATGTACAAAGAATTACTTGATTCATTCCTATACCCAAAGATCCCTGAGGAATTGTAAAAGGCTTCAAGGTGACATACGATGGATTAAACCCAGATCTGTGACTGGATGTGAGTGTTTGCACTGTTCAGCACTCTGTCCATCATCCTTTTGTGTTGCTAAAGTTGTCCTAAGTGGGAAGTGTTAGACCTGACAGCCTTAGGGTAGTCACCCCTAACTTTTTGCCTGCCTCCCTCCACTTTGTGGACATTGCTTTTGATGGTTTTTAGACTCTGCGCACTTTACCACTGCTAACCAGTGCTAAAGTGCATATGCTCTCTCCCTTAAAACATGGTAACCTTGAATCATACCTGATTGGACTATTGATTTACTTATAAGTCCCTAGTAAGGTGCACTTTATGTGCATAGGGCTGGTAAATTAAATACCACTAGTGGGCCAGCAGCACTGGTTGTGCCACCCATTTAAGTAGCCTCTTTTCCTTGTCTCAGGCCTGCCATTGCAAGGCCTGTGTGTGCAGTTTCACTGCCACCTCGACTTGGCATTTAAAAGTTCTTGCCAAGCCTAGAACTCCCCTTTTTCTACATATAAGTCACCCTTAATGTGTGCCCTAGGTAACCCCTAGAGCAGGGTGCTGTGTAGGTAAAAGGCAGGACATGTACCTGTGTAGTTATATGTCCTGGCAGTGTAAAACTCCTAAAATCGTTTTTACACTACTGTGAGGCCTGCTCCCTTCATAGGCTAACATTGGGGCTACCCTCATACACTGTTGAAGTGGCAGCTGCTGATCTGAAAGGAGCATGAAGGTCATATTTAGTATGGCCAGAATGGTAATACAAAATCCTGCTGACTGGTGAAGTCGGATTTAATATTACTATTCTAGAAATGCCACTTTTAGAAAGTGAGCATTTCTTTGCACTTAAATCCTTCTGTGCCTTACAATCCACGTCTGGCTGGGCTTGGTTGACAGCTCCTTGTGCATTCACTCAGACACACCCCAAACACAGGGTACTCAGCCTCACTTGCATACATCTGCATTTTGAATGGGTCTTCCTGGGCTGGGAGGGTGGAGGGCCTGCTCTCACACAAAGGACTGCCACACCCACTACTGGGACCCTGGCAGACGGGATTGAACTGAATGGGGACCTGGTGCACTTCTTAGCCACTCTTTGAAGTCTCCCCCACTTCAAAGGCACATTTGGGTATAAAACAGGGCCTCTGCCCTACCTCATCAGACACTTGCTGGAGAAGAAACCTGAACCAGAAACTACATCCTGCCAAGAAGAACTGCCTGGCTGCTCAAAGGACTCACCTGTCTGCTTTCTACAAAGGACTGCTGCCTTGCTGTTGGCCTGCTGCCTGGCTGAACTCTTGTCTGGCTGTGAAAGTGCTCTCCAAGGGCTTGGATAGAGCTTGCCTCCTGTTCCCTGAAGTCTCACGACCAAAAAGACTTCCCTCTTTCACTTGGACGCTCCGTGCGCCGAAAATTTCGACGCACAGCTTGTTCCACAGCGAGAAAAACGCTGCACACCGATGCTGATCGACACGACGCTCTTGGGACGACCGAAAATCCGACGCACGGCTTCGCAAGGACAACGCCGCCCGACCTCTAGAGGAGAAATCCACGCGACGCCTGCCGTGAGATCGTAATTTCGACGCGCAGCCCCGCAGAACGACGCGTAGCCGGAAAACAAGCAGGAAAATCCACGCACAGACCTGGGATATCTGGTAATCCCCGTGATCCACGAAAAGAGACTGTCCGTGGACCGGAAAACGACGCACGACTTCCCCGCGTGGAAAATAACGACGCAAGTCCGTGTGTGCTGGGGAGAAATCGACGCACACACCCTTTTTCCACGCACCTCTTCTTTTGTGGCCCTCTGAGGAGATTTTTCCACTCCAAACCAGGTACTTGTGCTTGAAAGAGACTTTGTTTATATTCTAAAGACTGAAGACACTGTATATCACTTTTCAGTGATATCCCTACAATTTCCCATTGCAAACTTTATTCTTTTTGACCTACAATTATCCAGATAAATACTATATATTTTTCTAAACACTGTGTGGTGTATTTTTGTGGTGCTATATGGTGGTATTGTATGATTTATTGCACAAATACTTTACACATTGCCTTCTAAGTTAAGCCTGACTGCTCGTGCCAAGCTACCAGAGGGTGGGCACAGGATAATCTTGGATTGTGTGTGACTTACCCTGACTAGAGTGAGGGCTTTTGCTTGGACAGGGGGTAACCTGATTGCCAACCAAAAACCCCATTTCTAACATTGGTGATCAGCGGTGAGGATAGGACTTGTATTTGTGCAGTAACATACAGCAGCTAAGTATTTCACTACCTACCCACAGTTGAAGGTCAACTTGGTTTTTATCTATTTTTGCAAATCCGTTTTTTTTTTCCTGACAATTTTCAAAAACTAAATCCTCACTCAACATGTCTCTGACTGGGTCTCAGACAGGGGACTTTGAACTAGTCCAGTTGGACACATATACGGTCAAACAACTAAGAGGATTCTGCAGGGCATTGAGGGTACCTACCCAAGGGGCCTCCAGAAAGGAGAACTTTCAAGTGGCGCTGAGGGCCTGGGCAGAAACCCATTTAGAGGATGATGAGGAAGAGGAGCCAGAAAATGGCCCCTCAGAGGAATTTTCACTATCTGTGGATGGTGTTACCACGGCAATTGTGTCCCCTTCCAGACCAGGGAGCAGTGTCTCTGTGCAAAGCCTGACCGCAGAGGAAAGGAGAGAAGAAAGGGAGTTCCAATTGTAAATGGCAAAACTGAAAATTGAGGCTCAACAGGAGGAGAGAAGGGCAGAAAGAAAAGCCAAGCAAGCTGAGGCTGAAAGAGCAGCCAAACAAATTGAAGCCGAAAGAGAAACCAAACAGGTGGAGGCTGAGAGAGCTTTGGCTGAAAAGAAACTATTGTTGGCTCATGAACTGAGTCTCAAGGAGCTGGAGATCAAGGCAAGACAGTCTGAATCCAGCAATAATAGTGGCAGCATACTGACAGGACCTGCTGGCGAAAAGAAGGTTCGTATACCCAAAAATGTGGTGCCCAGTTTTGTGGTGGGAGATGACATAGATAAATGGTTAGCTGCTTATGAAGTTGCACTAAGGGCTCATGAGGTTCCTGAAGGGCAATGGGGGGTAGCTATGTGGGGTTATTTACCGCCATTGGGGAGGGATACACTCCTCACATTGGATCAACCTGATCAAAACACATACCCACTTCAGAAAGCCATTTTACTTGCCAAGTTTGGGCTGACCCCTGAGGGATACCGTCAGAGGTTCAGGTACAGCACCAAACAAACCACACAAACATGGGTAGATTTCTTTGACTTCTCCAGTAAGGCACTGAATGGATGGGTGCGGGGCAACAAAGTAGCTGATTATAAAGGTTTATATGACTTGATTCTAAGAGAGCATATGCTTAATACTACTTATACAGAGTTGCGCCAGCACTTAGTGGATAGCAAGCTGACTGATCCCAGGAAGCTTGCTGAGGAGGCGGACCTCTGGGTTAGCACCAGAGTGTCCAAAAAGGTACCTGGGGGGGACTCCCACAAAGGTGGTCAGGGTTCCCAACAGAAGAAAGAGGGGGGAGATAAACTTGCAGATAAGGAACTCTCCAAAGGCCCCCAAAAGAATCCCCAGGGAGGGGGTGGCAACCCTTCCTTTTCCAAATTTGGGAAAAAGCCAGGGACATATGACAGGTCAGGGAAACCTAACCCCAAAAGCATGGAGTGTTACCAGTATGGTCACTATAAAGGCGATCCCCAGTGCCCCAAGAGGGCACTGTCCACTACCGGACAGGCACCTGGGTTGACTAGTGTAGCGCTCGGGGGGGAGATGGACCCAGATAGCTTTGGGGAACAGGTAGAGATTTCCCTAGTGTCCCTGGGAGAAGGAGAAATGGTGCCCAAGGTCCACATGCCCAAAAATACTTCCAAGTACCGGCAGTGGGTCACCATTGATGGGCAGAAGGTGGAGGCTCTGCGTGACACAGGAGCCAGTATGACTACTATCAAGAGTCAGCTGGTGTCAACAGAGCAGATGGTACCTAATACATTCCACCAGGTCATAGTCGCTGACAATCGCTTGAGTCACCTACCAGTGGCTCTGGTTCCCTTTGAGTGGGGGGGGTCTCTAGTACTCTGAAAGTAGCTGTGAGTCCTGCCATGCCTGTAGATTGTCAGTTAGGCAATGATCTTGAGCATACTGCTTGGAAAGAAGTGGAGCTCAAGTCTCACCTGGAGATGTTAGGGTTACCTGAGTGGGTCTGCATGACCACACGGTCCATGGCTGACCGAGAGGGAAGTCAAGGGCGTCTGGAGCCTGGAACGATGGCCCAGACAGCTGCCAAGAGGAGGGACCAGGGGCACGGAAAACTGGCCCCAGAAGTTCCCGCAGTGGCTGACGGGGCTCCTGAGGAGGAGGCTCCCGAGCCAACTGGGGAAGACATTGCCACCCTAGGTGACTTACCTGAGCTTGCTGGCTGGCAAGTTGAGGGTGGACCCACCAGGGAGGAATTCTGCAAGGCGCAGAAAGACTGTCCCACTCTAGAAGGTCTGAGGAAACAAGCCTCAAACCAGGCGGCAGGTGACACCTCTGGCGATCACCACCTATATTGGGAGAATGATCTCCTCTACAGTGAGCGTAAGGTTCCGGCCATTGGGGCAGCACGTACGCTGGTGGTCCCCCAATGTTACCGAACCTTCCTACTGGGTCTGGCTCACGACATTCCCCTGGCAGGACATTTGGGGCAAGGCAAGACCTTTAACAGGCTTGTCACCCACTTTTATTGGCCCAAAATGAGGACACACTCAGATAAATTCTGCAGATCTTGTCCTACCTGCCAGGCCAGTGGTAAAGCAGGAAAAAGGGGTAAAAGCCCCCTGATTCCACTTCCTGTCGTTGGCACCCCCTTTGAAAGGGTGGGCATCGACATTGTTGGTCCCTTGGACCCCAAAACTGCCTTAGGCAACAGGTTCATCCTGGTTTTGGTGGACCATGCCACCCGTTACCCAGAGGCAATCCCTCTGAGGACCGTAACTGCACCGCTGGTGACCAGAACTCTGATGGGGATATTTACCTGTGTGGGATTCCCCAAGGAGATAGTGTCTGACAGAGGCACTAACTTCATGTCTGCCTACATGAAGTCTCTGTGGGATGCGTGTGGTGTAACCTACAAGTTCACCACACCCTATCACCCCCAGTCTAATGGTCTTGTGGAGAGATTCAACAAGACCCTGAAAGGCATGATTGGTGGCCTCCCTGAGGCCATGAGGCGTAAGTGGGACGTCCTCTTACCATGCCTTCTCTTTGCTTACAGAGAGGTCCCCCAGAGGGAGGTAGGGTTCAGTCCCTTTGAGCTTCTCTATGGGTACCCTGTCAGGGGACCCTTAAGCATTGTCAAGGAGGGATTGGAGAAAGCTCCAAAGGCACCCCCTCAGGACGTGGTCAGCTACATGTTGGCCCTCCGCAACCAGATGACCCGCTTCTGGAAAGAGGCCCAAAGTAACCTTGAGGCCAGTCAAGAGGTAATGAAACACTGGTATGACCAGAAGGCCACCCTGGTAGAGTTTCAACCTGGAGACAAAGTGTGGGTAATGAAGCCAGTAGAGCCTAGAGCTCTCCAGGACCGCTGGTCTGGCCCATTTGAAATCAAGGAGCGGAAAGGGGAGGCCACTTACCTAGTGGACCTCCAAACCCCTAGGAATCCCCTAAGGGTGCTCCATGTGAACCGACTAAAGGCTCATTGTGAGAGGTCAGAGATCAACATGCTTCTGGTCACAGATGAAGGAATGGAAGAGGAGAGTGAACCTCTCCCCGACCTCCTCTCTGCCCAAGAAGGTGATGGGTCAGTAAGCGGGGTCATTCTTTCTGACTCCCTGACTCTAAACCAGAAAGGAGACTGCTATGAGCTGTTGGAGCAGTTCTCCCCCCTGTTCTCCCTTACTCCTGGACTGACCCACCTCTGTGTTCATGATATTGACACCAGTGACAGTCTCCCTGTGAAGAACAAAATTTACAGGTTGTCGGATAAGGTGAAGGCCAGCATCAAGGAGGAGGTCTCCAAGATGTTGACTCTAGGGGTTATCGAGAAATTCAGTAGTCCCTGGGCCAGCCCAGTGGTGTTGGTCCCTAAGGCTACTGCCCCAGGTGCGAAGCCAGAACTCCGGTTCTGTGTGGACTACCGGGGTCTCAACTCAGTCACACGGACTGATGCTCACCCCATCCCCCGAGTCGATGAGCTTGTTGACAGGCTGGGCGCTGCCAAGATCCTGAGTACGTTTGATCTTACTTCGGGGTACTGGCAGATCGCCCTGACTGAGGGGGCTAAGGAAAGATCCGCATTTTCAACCCCTGATGGCCATTACCAGTTCCGGGTGATGCCGTTTGGATTGAAAAATGCCCCCGCTACCTTCCAACGGTTGGTTAACGGGGTCCTAGCTGGCAAGGATGCCTTCTGTGCAGCCTACCTGGATGACATAGCTGTCTACAGTTCCAGCTGGGAGGAACACCTGCTTCACCTCAAGGAGGTGCTTCAGGCCCTGCAACAAGCAGGCCTGACCATCAAGGCTAGTAAGTGCCAGATTGGGCAGGGTTCCGTGGTGTACTTGGGACACCTAGTGGGTGGTGGCAAGGTGCAGCCACTCCAGGCCAAGATTGAAACTATCAAGGCCTGGCAACCACCGCAAACGCAGACTGAGGTGAGAGCCTTTTTAGGCCTCACAGGATACTACCGCAGATTTGTCAAGGGCTATGGTACCATTGTATCACCCTTGACAGAGCTCACTTCCAAGAAACAACCTAGGTTGGTGAATTGGACAGAGGCTTGTCAGAAAGCCTTTGACGCCCTGAAGGAAGCCATGTGCACGGCCCCCGTGCTCAAGGCCCCTGACTACTCCCAGGAATTTATCGTGCAGACAGACGCTTCAGAGCATGGCATAGGGGCAGTCCTAGCACAGCTAAATGAGGAGGGCCGAGATCAACCAGTAGTCTTTATTAGCAGAAGGCTATTACCACAGGAACAGAGGTGGAGTGCTATTGAGAGAGAAGCTTTTGCTGTGGTCTGGGCACTGAAGAAGCTAAGACCCTACTTGTTTGGGACTCACTTCCGGGTTCAGACAGACCACAGGCCCCTCAGATGGCTCATGCAGATGACGGGTGAGAATCCAAAACTCTTGAGGTGGTCCATTTCCCTACAGGGGATGGACTTTACGGTGGAACATCACCCAGGGGTTGACCACGCCAATGCTGATGGTCTCTCCAGGTACTTCCACCTTAGCGATGAGAGCTCCCAGGAGGTCGGGTAGCTCTCCCCACTTTCAGCTGGGGGGGACACATGTTAGACCTGACAGCCTTAGGGTAGTCACCCCTAACTTTTTGCCTGCCTCCCTCCACTTTGTGGACATTGTTTTTGATGGTTTTTAGACTCTGCGCACTTTACCACTGCTAACCAGTGCTAAAGTGCATATGCTCTCTCCCTTAAAAAATGGTAACCTTGAATCATACCTGATTGGACTTTTGATTTACTTATAAGTCCCTAGTAAGGTGCACTTTATGTGCATAGGGCTGGTAAATTAAATACTACTAGTGGGCCAGCAGCACTGGTTGTGCCACCCACTTAAGTAGCCCCTTTTCCTTGTCTCAGGCCTGCCATTGCAAGGCCTGTGTGTGCAGTTTCACTGCCACCTCGACTTGACATTTAAAAGTACTTGCAAAGCCTAGAACTCCCCTTTTTCTACATATAAGTCACCCTTAATGTGTGCCCTAGGTAACCCCTAGAGCAGGGTGGTGTGTAGGTAAAAGGCAGGACATGTACCTGTGTAGTTATATGTCCTGGTAGTGTAAAACTCCTAAAATCGTTTTTACACTACTGTGAGGCCTGCTCCCTTCATAGGCTAACATTGGGGCTAACAAAAGAACGATGGATTAAACCCAGATCTGTGACTGAGGGAGTGTTTGCATTGTTCAACACTCCGTCCATCATCCTTGTGTGTTGTTCAAGGTGAAATATACAGACCAAAGACAGAGGTGTCAGCATACTCGAAGCTGAGAGTAGTATGAGTATAGCATGATGAGAAGGAACCTAGGGTTGGATCACAAAATATTCATGACTCTTGCTATTCCATGTCTTTGGTGGTAAGTGTAGCAGTGGTTTGTGCAAAAACCTTCTAGCACTTTATTATGAAAGCAGAGTCTTTGAGGTAGTAATGCGTAACAAGAATGCTTGTGTATATTTGTTGTGTTGCATTCTTTTTTGGTGTTGATATGTTCTGTTGTTTTGTACTGTTGTGACTTTGTGCAGCTTTATTTCAGTATGATGTTGTTGTGCTGTAACGTGTTGTGTGTTGTGCTGTATCATTTTTTAATTGTGGTATGTTGATTTTTGTATGTTATTGTGAAATAATTGATGTTTACTTTAGAGATGTCAAGAAATGGTGCTACATTAGTATTCAAATGCAGTAGATGCCTTTAAAGTTCTTGTTCTAAGCAGCCATTTACTACTTTCTAAATTGATACAAGAGCGCTGCTCCAGCTCTTCAACTATTTAAGATGTCAGCCCAAAACAGCTGCCAAGAGCAGTCCTTACATTAGCACTTCAGAAGTTCACTTTATACAAAATGACCCCAGATGTGGGAGCTAGGATGTCTCAGCCATCGGGCTGTGGTTTGACACTCCGTGGAGAACTGGATGAAAAAGTGTACCAGGCAGGAAAGAAATGTTTGGAAGGAAACACCATGCCAAGTGGGTTTATCAAAAACCTGGCTTCTCTGGTACCATGATTGTTGAAAGCAAGAAGTCTCCGTAGAGGGGTTTCTTCAGCAACATCGTCATAGTCCTCCTAATATATGCTCCGAAGAGAGGGGCCACTTGAATCCTTTGAAATGTCTTGCTGCATCTTTACAAATATATTTACCATAGGCCCGCAGATTTTAGAAGTTGGGCTCAGTTGCTTGCTGGTGCTTATGCTTACAAGCGTCTATCCCAGATCTGTTGGCCTCCTGGGAAAAAGGAGAGGAAAGAGGCATCCGAGAGCACCGACGGCTGTCCCCAGGGGGGAGGCAGGGCATCAACCCACTGCCTCCCTCTGTCACAACTGCTTGGCATATTACAGCTTTTATTTGAAAGCAAATGATCTCATGAAGCGTTTGTTTGCCTCTAAAAGTTGTAATATTACTTTGCCAGAAGAATAGGGCTCCACTAGATGTATCACGCATGTGTCAGGTGGGGGCTGTTACAGCTCAGCCTCACACATACACAATACTTATCTGACATGCTGCACTACCATCGCAGTTCAGCATGTCAGATAATGGAGCTACAGGGCTTGTCAATCACACACCCTCTTGCCCAATCAGAAGCTGGAATAAAGAAAAAGGGTCTACCTTGGCACCTTCAATTGATTACGTGGAAGCTTGTGAATATGCCTGTGGCTGCTGCAGACAGGCAGGAGTCCAAAATAGTGGGCCTACTCAGGTACGTTTTTTGGTTTAAAAGTGTAAAGGTTTGATGGTGTGCTGGGGAGTGCATGTGTACATATGTGTGAATGTGTGTACATACCCTGAACTGTTTGTGTATGCATGTCTGTTTGTGTGCAGTGTGAAAGTCTGGCCCGGGGTTGGTAAACTAGGCTCGAGGCAAAGTGCTAGATAGTGCTTTATGGTCCCAACACTGTAATCATCCACCAGCCACCAATGTCCAAGAGAAAGGCACGCTAGGCAGAGGTTAGTTCTTCAGTGGCATATTAAAGAAGAGTCCAACAAGAACTGAAAGTGGCAAAACAAAAATGCATGTGCGAGAGGAGAACATTATAAAGATAAAGCCTCAATTGCTTCCCTTCTGAAAGAAAAAATAGTTCCTGTTTTTTGCTTCAATTAATTTCTACAAATTCAAGTGCTATGTGCATTTGTGTTACCTTATGCACAAGCCCACTAGCCAGAATCTAATTGGTGCGGGTGTTTGCCGTGCTTGGCCCCAGAACTTATTTAGACACACTAGAACTTAATATGACAGTCTACCACATTGTGGCACAGTCTGACTTTTTTAAGGCCAGCAAAGTATTTCACAGTTCAATTTACTAAAAAAAACCTGAAGAAACTAGTGTGTCCAGCCCATACTTACAGCTCAGGGTAGCTTGAAATAGTGCAAAATATCACACACCGGGACGGCTTTATGGTGGTGTGCGGAGGGCGGCTGACCTGGATTGGGGGGTGCTGAAATCAGGAGGGCACTGTGTTTAGCAATAACTTATGAAACTTGCAATTTAAAAGCACCTGCTGAAAAGTTCCTTGTGCGTCCAGCCTTCAGAAAATAATGCAAATGTCAAGATTACTCTTGGGATAAATGCTCCTGCTAGGGAGAGAGATGGGAGTTTTGTCTAGCATCAGCTTTGACTCGCCATAAAGTAGCGCAGAGGGTTAATGTGCCTGTTGCAAAGAACATAACTATATTGTAGTTGGATAGCTGAGTGGATTAGTAAAGCCAGCCTTTACAAGCGCTTTAAAATAAAATGGATGTATGTGAAAGGGGGGCAATGGAGAGATGAGGGGCACATTTGCCGGGTGGTAGTGAGGGAATCCGAGGAGGTGGTCATGGGGCAGGGTGCCAAAAAAGACTGTCTCATAGGGCGCCACCAGCACTTAAGCTAGCCCTGATCACACCCATCAGTGTGTTGGTTATTAGTAAGTGGTGGACCTGGACTTTTGTAGCCCTAGAAGGCATTGGGCTTCCTGAGTAATAAGTCGGGCCTTAGCACTTGCTTTTATACAAATTAATCACTGCCAATAAGCATCTGCCTGGTTACTCCTACTGTGTCTTTCCAATAATGGGCAGAACAACCTGGTTAAGCACTGAATTCCTTGTGAATTATTGTTGTTACTGGGCACAAATCTGAATTCATGCACAAAAAGAAAGCACTTTTTAAAATGTGCCTCAAGCTTTCTTTTGGTACAATTAGGATGGTAGTTGGAGCTTTTGTCTACGTTTGTGTGCCGGTTTCTGAAAATTTAACATATAATTCAGTATTGTTCAGCATCATGAGAGCTTGAATTAGCTGAACATTGAGTGGTAAGTTCAAAGTTGCTCTGAACTAGCCCGCAAAATATATGTTGGCCATGTCTCATAAATCCTGAAAATGGCACTGTGCAACCTTCATATATTGAATAACTAATCTCACTTAAATCCATTGCATGGCAAAGTTTACCTAAATTAAGATGATGCTCATTTTGTAAATGGTGACTACAGTGGAGTCTCCCTAGTTAATCAGTCATCGAACTTGACCAAAAATCCAGAAGAATAATTTCCATATTATATATACTTAAACACATGCAGCACTGCTAGATTTCTCTTGATGAACGGGCCTATTTATAATATTCATCATGTAAAACGTGCGTATGTCTGTGCTTTTCTAGATTGTAATAGTGGTCTCACATATTTCACAAACTGTTTGATTCTTAGTAAAGCATTGTGTGCAAGTAACACAGACTGCTTTATTTGTACGATATAGCGTTACAGTAAGTACGGTATACGATTAAGAGTGGAAAACTAAGATTTAATATGTCACTATCAATAAATGCTAGTTGTCACCTTTCAACTTAAATATTAGATTGAATATTCTGGTATTTGTCAGGAATCACGGATCATGTAAACTTTATAACAAAATAACAATTTAATTATGTTGGAGACTTTACAAAAACACTAGTCACATCTAGAGTTTTGTACTTTTATACACATACATAAGACTGCGAGGAAAAAGCGATGCGGGTGGCAAAACCATGCAGAAAGGGAAATGGACCAAAGTACAAGTAAACACTGCATAGATAGTGAAAACAATCGAAAAGAAGGCTTGACCAGAAAGGCAAGAGACAGATTTGGCATTAGGTTACAGTAACTACAACAATCACTGAAATGGGCACCGCCCAAGCAGTTGCCTGGGCATATTGCAGGCACAGATACTAACTCGAGGTGTGCTTAAATGGCCAACGTTATACTATTTAAGAAAAATGAATGAAAAACTGTGAAGGGACCCTCTTGGAATTGGCACTGTCTGCAGGGTCACCCGCAAACTTTTTGGCTTAACCCTCCTGTTTTCTGAACACGTTTTTCTTGGGCTTGAGGACTCTGCACACTTTACCACTGCTAATCAGTGCCAAAGTGCTTCTGCTCTCTCTCGTTTAAACATGGTATAATTGGCTTGCACCTAATTGGCACATTTAATTTGCTTGTACGTCCCCAGTATTGTGATACTACAGGTACCTAAGGCTAGTGAATTAAATGCTACTAGTGACCCTGCAGCACTGATTGCACCATCCACGTAAGTAGCCTTTTTAAACATGTCTCAGGCCTGCCCTTGCAGCCTCTGTGCTCAGTTTTAAACTGCCATTTCGACCTGGCAAAACCAAGCTTCTTCCAGGCCCAACTCTTTCTTCCTAATGCATATACATCATCCATAATGGAGGCCCTAACCAGCCATTAGGACAGGGTGCATTCTAATCAAAACGTTGAACATGTAGCTTTAAGTTTTAGCTCTCCTTGTAGTGAAAAACTCCTAATGAGTTTTTTACTATTGCAAGGCCTACCTCTCACAGAGGATAACATTGGGTTATCTTATTGCTTTAATAAGTAATACATTTTAATTGACGGCAGATTGAAAATCATATTTGGTGTCTAAGGAATTGTAATTTAAACACTCTTTAATGGAAAAGTCAGATTTTAAGTCACAATTCGGAAACTAGCACTATGAGAAAGTTGGCATTTTCTTGTCCTAACCATTTGGTGCCTGCAGCATGTTCCTCGGTCACATGACTATGTGTAGTTGGCAATTGGCCTTTGTGTATTCCTTCTAGACTGCGACACAATAGAGGGTCTGGGTATTGGCAGGATGGGGCATCTCTGGAAGCGTGGGGGCTGAGCTGTCACCCACCACACTTGCAATTCAATAGGGCCGCTTCAGTACACACACACACACAGGACATCATACTAGCCTATTGTGCCCCCAGACAGACTGAGACCGGGGAACGGAGGCAGGAAATTATGGACACCTCTGTAGGGGTAAACTCAAGAAGCTTCTCTCACTTCAAAGTGGGTGGACATCAGGTATAAAAATTGGACCCTCAGTCCCACTCTTCAGTGAACTCTTGGACATGTGGATTCTACAGAAGAATGATGCCCTTCTGCTTGAGGCCTGCTCCACTTGCTGAGAAGAACGACTGGACCTGCACCCTTCATCCCACGCTGAAGTGACTCCAATTGTTAGCTGACTGATCTCCTGCTCTGATCTACAGGGACATAACAAGTTCCAGAGGCCTCCCTGCATCTTCCCAGCTGACATTCTGCCTGGACTTGCAACTGGAACTGCCTGTGCCCTGCTGGCCTCTGCTGGAGTGAGTTCCTGATACCTAAGAGGTGATCCATAGGACCTGGGCCCTTGGAGTGGCATCAGTTGAACTGTTCCTTGAAGAAAGAAAGAAATACTGAATTTTTGGGCTCTTTGAGACACAAATGGGCCTGTTCATTCCAGGATCTTGTTGCCTGTACAGACCACAAACATGAAGCTTAAGTGAACCTGCCTCTTCACGCTACAGTGACCACCAGCAACTGGCAAACTTAAGATCTGCACTTGGGGCTACAGCATTGACAGCCCGCTGTGCCTGCCAATGCAAATCTCCAGCAAAGACCATCTGTGACGCTGGACAGGATATTTGTGGTTAGTGATGACCGTCTGTGACACCTGGCCTGCTCTTTGTGCTACAGGGACAACCATACTTGCTTTTTGCTGCCTCCTATGAGGGGCAGCCCCTTCGCTATGGCGAAGGAGCGAAGCCCCACTACTGAAAACAGAAAAATAAAGTGATAATAAAAGTATTTTATTAGCACTTTATTTTTCCGCTTAGTTAGGGTGGCGCGAGGCCAGCATCCTCTGTGTCAGCAGGTGAAGGAGGACTAGTATGTGCACTTCTAAGCGTGCATGTCCATTTGGCTGGCCATCTGAGGCCGGCTAAACTGACATGCGCACTTAGAAGTCTCCACCCAAGCTGTGTTTCACAGCAAGGTGGAGATCAAGCGAAGGCTCCCACTCCCTCCCTGAGTGGCATTTCAGCTCACTGAGGCCAATCCCGCCGATTGTCTAATGCTGGGTAACAGCAAGAGAAGCATCTGGATTGGGTGGGGAAGGAAAGAAGAAGAGAAGAACCGATGCGGCAGGTACGTTTTTTATTTTTTTTATTTATTTATTATTCCCCTCCATCTCTCTGCACCCCCTGTCCCTTCCTGGCAGCAGCTGCTACTGCCTTCTCCATCGCAAACTAGTCTGTTCACGCTACACTTTAGATGGTAACTTTTTCAGCAGGACTGATCTGGTCCCTATATCTGGCCTGTACTCCATCACAGTTGGCCTGAGCTTTCACATGGTCTCCCAAGACAGGATGACCACAAGTGGAGCTTTGTGCTTTTTGGCACTATATTTACCTGAAATCTCTAAAATTGCATATCTCCAATTCTACTGATTGGATTTTCTGTCATTTTGGTGTCAAATAATTTATTACATTTTACCTTATTTTTCTAAATTAGTGTGAGATTTGTCTTGTGTTGTGCTTTCACTTAATTACTATCTATGTGTTGCATAACTACTTAACACATTGCCTCTAAGTTAAGCCTGATTGCTTTTGTGGAGGCCGCCCGCCAGAATTCCGCCCCCATAATACCGCTCCGCGGTCAGAAGACCGTAGAGGGTATTATGAGTTTTTCCCTGGGCTGGCGGGCGGTCTCCAAAAGACCGCCCGCCAGCCCAGGGAAAAACTCCCTTCCCACGAGGATGCCGGCTCGTAATCGAGCCGGCGGAGTGGGAAGGTGCGACGGGTGCAGTAGCACCCGTCGCGTATTTCAGTGTCTGCAAGGCAGACACTGAAATACCTTGCGGGGCCCTCTTACGGGGGCCCCTGCCGTGCCCATGCCATTGGCATGGGCACGGCAGGGGCCCCCAGGGGCCCCGCGACCCCCCCTACCGCCATCCTGTTCATGGCGGCTTTCCCGCCATGAACAGGATGGCGGTAGGGGGGGTCAGAATCCCCCATGGCGGCGCAGCAAGCTGCGCCGCCATGGGGGATTCTGAGGGCAGCGGTAAACCGGCGGGAGACCGCCGGTTTACCCTTTCTGACCGCGGCCAAAGCGCCGCGGTCAGAATGCCCTGCGGGGCACCGCCGGCCTGTCGGCGGTGCTCCCGCCGACCCTCGCCCCGGCGGTCGAAGACCGCCGGGGTTAGAATCAGGGCCAAAGTGCCTAATTCACAAAGATAAGCTTATACTTTTGTGTAAGTTTACTTTTTTTTGGTATTCCCAAACTACAACTTAGTAAATTTACGATTGTGGAAACTACGCAGTCGGGGTGGAGAACTCTGAACATGACGAGATAGGCCTGTCCACTGTCTCATCAACCCTGCCACCAACTAAATACACTTCTAGCATTAACCACAACAGTGTCATTGCCAGCAGGAGTATTCAAATCACCATTACCAACTCCAAAAAGCCTTTTCTACATTGTGGCACGGGGGTGTAACACACGCTGCTGCATGCCCTGAATTGCAGGTGGGCCCCAACTCTTCAGGGCCTCATCAACCCTTCAGGGGTGCCCCATTCAGCCCAAGACCAATGACTATCTGTGAGATATGGGAGAGCAAGGAGTCCCTCTTCACATTCTGCAGGGGGGCCAGATCATTTTCTGTGAGTGGAATTCTACAAATAGGAAACATCACCAACCACTGCCATACTACTAATCAACCGCAACATCAGGCTCATTATCCTCCTACTGCTCCACAGCAAACAAAACAAGTTAAATTTATTTGATTTATTGAATGTGCCCCATGTCATATGGATTAGAGCCATTTATGAGTGCTTTAACTGTGCCATAATGACAGATCAGCAAGTCACACATGGGTATAACTAACAATGTGCTCAGGCCCTTCTCCAGCAGCTCCACTCTAGAGTTGTCTTGAGTGTAGTGCACAATGATTCAGGATACAAGAATATACATTTAATCTGTGGGAACAGTGGCAAACCTGGTGGCCAGCATTACCCATAATCTATTTGGGGCAGCCTCAGTCTAATGGAGGAACCTGAGGAACAATACAAGCATCAGTCTAGTCCTTCCACACCTTGTGCGAATATGTGCATGAATCAGCCTAAGTCTAACTTGGACCTGAAGAGGACGTTCATTTGTTCTTCCAGACAGGTCAGGTAAATGGCCACTATTTTGACTTCATTATGGTCATTGTAGACTTAACCCAGTCTAGCTTAATACTGACTAGAGTGTCTGTTCTTTCTTCCAACATGTCCAAGCAATTGGACATTCTGTTTTTTGCAGCTTCTACCCACAAACGACTTCTCTAATGCAGCTTGCTAAGCCAGCCCTGGCATGGTAAAACCTCAGCAATTTGTTTCAGAGTACTGACCCACTGTTACAATAATGGCCAGTAGTTTTTTATAATTGAAAACAGTATTAGTTGGCTCAGACAAGCACTATCCAGCTCATTTTGTAAAAAGTGTTTTTTTTAAATTGTCATTTTAAATACTTTTCCAATACAGTGTAACTGAACTGGTGCATCGTAATAAAGCATACAAGGAGGGCAAGTGCCCAGAAGCGATGGACGGAGATAATACAAAAATATATAATTATGTAATCTGTAAAGGCTGGATACCTGCATGTTGACAAAAGCGAAGACCCCAATAACCATGGCAGTGAAGATAGGTGTTTATGATTCTGGGTAAATTCAGTTCAGGTCTGTTGGATGGTAGGGACGCTAGAAAGGGCAGGTATGAACACTAATGCAACTAGGTGAATAAAGGAAAACCTGCTAAATGAGTGGGAGATAAGGAAGCAAACAAAAAACATTGAGAAACAGGGTAACGGGTGCAGACATTCGAAATGACAGATTGATGCATCACAAAGGTTGTAAAGCCGGTGGGGGCCAGCAGGGTTATTCAGGCTAATGACAATCAGTAGGATAGCCCCAAATGTTATAGCAGATGCACTGTATAGAGTGGAAAGAGGGAGCGGAGAATGCTGTGGGCCAAATGTGTATGCAGAAAGTGTGTAAAGTGGCTGGTGCCCCCTAATGGACCTTCTTCAGGAGTGTGTCCCATGTCTCTGAAATGGGGTAATTACAGAGACCTTTCACCTCCTCCCTGCGCAGTAATGTACTTTCCACCTAGGTCCATGCCAACGAGGATAAAACCCACATGGAGGCCGCCAGGAGGTTTGCCGCTTCCAGTTACAGGTGATCAGCCACTTTGCCTAAAGGAGGGCGAGGTCTGCAAAACGCATTGCAGCTTTAAATTTTTTCGAACTGTGGTATAGTCCCACGATGCATACCCCCCAGGTGTAGATCATTGTAGTCCCCGTGCAACAGGTGAGGTGTGTTATGACATAATTCCAGTAGGTGGGCAGTGAGGGGCAGGACCAGATCATGTGCACTATTTCCATGTCTGGTGCTAGACAACAGGGGCAGGCAGTGTTGGCACTATAAAACTAACAGTTTACTTAACAGGAAGCCAAGTAGGCGTGATGTAGGATGTAGAATTGAATCAAGGTGAAACAAGCATTTCGGGACATCAAGGAAGGGTAGGTTAAAATGGTTTGCCACTCGCCATCTGTACAGACACGGGCAAGGTCTGCATCCCAGTGCCAATGCAATGTGGTGAGAGGAAGTGCTGTGTGTGTGCGTAAGGCACCGGCCAGCCATTGGTCCTGGTGGCCGCCGGCACCCAATCCATTTAGATATTGGACAACAAGATGTAGAGGAGGTTCTTGTTGCACCTCTCCCCAGGACTTGCTCAGTACTCCTCTTAAGGAGGCGTGCAGTAAGATCTGGCCAGGCAGGCGCTCAGAACCAGCTATAAGTTCTTCTATACAGAGGAGGGTTCCATCGTTATATAGGTCACCTACAGTGTGCAAGCACTCTGCATGCCATGGTGTAAATTCCCTGAGGGTAGTGGACATATGTCCTTCCGACATACCAAGTAATGGCAGTCCAGAAGCATATGGTGTGGTCGACTGGATAGTGAACAGGACCCCTGCAGTAACACCGATAATGGACTTGGAGGAGAGGCACGGTTGGTATTGGATCCTTGGCAATGGTGTGAAAGGTGGTGAGAGGTCATTCCACGTCCATAGGGGGAGGAGTGTTGCAGTATTCGCCAGCTTTGCATCAGCAATCCAGTTTGATACCAATTGGAGCAGGGAAGTCAAATAATAATGCTTGAAGTTGTGAATATTGAGCCCGCTGCTTACCATAGGGAGACAAAGTTTAGATAGTGCTACTCTCTGACACGTATTATGCCAAATAAGTTCAACCACCATGTGTTGCAAATAGCGAAAAAAAAGGTTGGTGTATAAAAAGAGGGAGGTTGGCAAAGTAGTATAACAGTCTCGGCAGGACCACCATTTTTGTCAGGGCCACCCTCCCCACCATTGATAACAGCAATGTCTCCAAAAAGACACCTGCACATGTAACACTGAGACAGCTCAGACCAGGTTGCCCTTCAAGAGATCCTCTAGCTTGTGAAATGTCGTTTACCATATACATCATGTTTGGAGTATGAGTGTTGAAAGAAAAGAGACATGATTTATTCCATAGAGCCCAAGGCCTGAGATAATGACAAAGTCAGTCAGTAGGTTTGCAATAGTGGGAGGTAAGGTTCTAACACCCTTAATATAGAGTAACATATCATCTGCATAAAGGGAGACTGAGTGTGTGCCACCTCCAAAGAGGATCCCCCAGTGTTGACCATGAGTGCGCAGGTGGTATGCCAAGGGTTCAATTGCCAGAGAGTAAGAGGGGAGACAAGGGCATCATTGGCAAGTCCCATGTTATATCAGTATGGGGTCTGAAATGTGGCAGCCTAATTTCACTCTGGCCGAGGGGCTGGTGTATAATAGTGTAACCAGTCGGAGGAAACAGGGCCCCACTCCATATCGATTAAGTACTTCAAATAAAAAGGGCCACTCTAGGAAATCAAAAGCCTTATGTAAATCCAGTACTAGGCACCCCAAGTGGGGACATCGTTGTGGGGTATGTGCAAATACACAAAGTTTTAGGGTGGTGTTTCTGGCAGGTGTTTCTAAATCGTTTTGGTCCGTGGGGACTAGTTGTGCACCAAAGGGGCCAGTCGATCCGCCAATATTTTTCAAGGATTTTATAATCTATATTTAACAGTGCAAGAGGCCTCTAAGACTATGTCAAGTTCGCCTCTGCCTGGTTTTGGCACCGAGATGAGTAGGGCATCACACAGTGTGGGTAGCAAGGTTGCTGTAGCGGCATCATACAGAGCCTTCAGGCGTGGTGCCAACAATGGGAGGAATACTTTATATAATTCGGCCAGTAAGCCTGGGTTTTACTGGTAGCAAGTGCACAGATTGCCTCCTGCACCTCATAAAGAGTGTCCTCACCATTGAGTTCCTCCCTGGATTGCGATGAGATTTGTAGGAGTATTACATCAATCAGTAATTTGCTGATGGCTCTCAAGGGGTGTGCGGGCATGGATGTGTATAGCTGTGAGTAGTGGCACATAAATGCAGAGTGTATGTCTCCCTGAATATGGAGTAGTTGCCCTGTATTGGTGCTGATAGACAGGATGGGATGTCTATCTACTTAGCGACGTACCAGCCAGGCCAGTAGTTTACCTGGGCAGTCCACATTGGCATGTGTGCATTTAGGCCCATATTTATACTTTTTTAGCGCAGCATTTGTGCCATTTTTTATGGAAAAGCGGCACAAACTTACAAAATACAATTGTATTTTGTACGTTTGTGCTGCTTTCGCGTCAATAAGCAGTGCAAATGTCGCGCAAAAAAGGTATAAACATGGGCCTTAGTGTGTTCAGCATAATTGCGACAGAGTACCTGTTCCAACAAGGCAAGGCGGTCACGTTGGAATTGGAGTAACTGCCCCCTAGCAGCGGTGGAAGACCGAGCTAGCTCTTCCATGCCCAACAGCGGTCCCTCCAGATGAGTAATATCAGTGGCAAGATGGTGGCGCATGTTAAGTGTGGCCCCCCGGATGAATACTTTGAAAGCATACCATACTATTAGAGAAGACAAGGCAGATCTGATGTTAATGTCAAAGTATTCTGTGATATTATCAGCAATGGAGGCATAGAATAGGGGCTTCCAGTGTAGAAACTTGTATGCACCAGAGGGGCATAGGCGGTGATGTGCATTCCCAACATAGTTGCATTTGGAGCAGGTTATGGTCAGAATTTGTGCAGCTGAGATATTCCATATATGAGATATGTGGAATAATGTCCTGGGTGCAAGCGAACCTATCTATGCAGATGTGAAGTCTGCGTGCATGTGAGTAGTAGAAGTATACCATGGTGTTGGGATTGTGATGGTGCCCTACATTCAGTAACTCCCAGTGTTTTTGCCATCTGGGAAGGGTACGTGGGTTAGTTGTGGCCACAGTGCGGGGCAGGGCTGGGAAGGAGTGATCGTGACTCACGTTTAGGATGCTGTTGAAGTCTCTGCCCATCACCCAAGGGATATCACTCCAGTGAGCTAAGGTTGCGGATATAGAGTGAAGAAAATGGGCCTGATCTACATTGGTCATTTATATTGCTCCAAGAAGTAATCTTTTAGCATCCTGGCAGACTTCTACAAATACGTACCGCCCCCTGGGTCAATGACTGTGTTTGTGGCAGCAAAAGGAACTCCCTCTTGAACCCAAATCAAGACTCACTGGGCATAAGTGGAGTAATTAGTGGAGAACACCTGGCCCCCTATTTCTTCTGTAGTCTGGATGTTTTCAGACTTGTGATGTGTGACTCTTGTATGTAGGCTATATGCGCCTTCTGGTGGTGTAGGTAGTACACTGCTTAGCTAGGCGAGGGGATATGGATTCCTCTCACATTCCAAGTAATGATATTGGTGGCAGCCATGGCATAGTGTCTGGAAGTTTGGAAGACCCTGCCATCCTGGGCATGGACTCATGTCTTCTTTTAAGTATGTGCGGTAGTAATGAGTGTATGTCATAACAAAAAGAAAACAAAAATGCAACAATGAAACAAAAAACAAATAATACCATTGAGAGCAGGTGTACAACATGTCCCTGCCCAAACCAGTAAAGTGAGAGGGACTGGTAGGAATGAGTCTGTCTAGGGGGTGTGCAGAGAGGCAAGGTTTTGAACATCAGCCACTTCCCAAAGCGAATAACAGGTAGTAAATCAGTCTGGGCAGCCACGCGGGTCACCACAGTATGAAAACAACTGAACCAATAAATACCAACAACAGCATGTGAACATTACAAGAAGAGTTCAAGGGAACCAGGGGGATCTCACCCCTCCCCCCCCGACCAAAGCAGGAGATAAGTCACAAGTAACAATCAAAGGAGTAGGGAACAGAGAGCAAGGGAAATATGCATACATAATTACACAACTTGTCAAAGTATATCATCTGATGTTTTGAAAAGTCACCGTTGGCATTTCATCAGAGAGAGAGTCATTGTTGCTCAAAGATCCAGGGCTGCCTTCATCCTCACCAAAATGTGGCACAGGATCTTGGAAGTCAGCCACCATCTGTAGCTCTGTATGGTGTTCTTGAATAACTTTCTGAAGATTCGGGAATCCATGTGGCCTCGGGGATGTTATTTCAAGAGCAGTGTACACTTCTTGTGTTTTACTCTCGCTGGCAGTGGGTGTCTGTATGTAGTCGATGACGTGCCCTAGCCAGATTTTCCATGTTTTTCCATCCAGGATCAGGCCTGTGCTGGGTTGGCAAAAAAGGACACGGAGGTGAGCCAGTAAAAGAAGTGCGTATTGAATGCGTTGTTCCCACAGTTTGCGTTTTACCTCCAAGAATCTGTGACGCTTCTGCTGTACTGCTAGTGTTTAGTTAAGGAACACCATTATCCGAACATTGTCAATCTTCAAGTTGTCTTCCATGCGTGACGACATCCCTGTCTCTGTAGTGTATGATGTGTGGGACCAATGGGCGGGGTGGACCCCTGGCAAGAGTTGTCACGAGGGGACCCTGTGGGTGCCCTTCATAGAGAAGAATGGTGATAAGAATTCCACAGAGATGCATCTGTGTATCTAGGTGTCTATGTAAGTCTCTACATTCCTGCCTTCAGTAAGGCCCACCACCCGGACATTATTCCATCTAAAGCTCTCTTCGGCATCTTCCTCCAGGATGCAGACTTTCTCTTGGAGGGTGGTTAGGTGGGACTGCAGGTTCGATGTTTGCAGTTAAAGAGTTGCTACTGCTTGTTCTGTTGAGTGCACCCTGTCAGATAATGTCCAATGGTCATTAAGTAATAGGGTGAGGTCTGTGGCGATGGCATCAATTTACGACTCCATGGATCTTTCTAGTGCAGCAAGAACCACATCCAAGTTACCAGAAACTTACTCTGTGTCTGACAAGCAGCCAAGGGATTCAGTGGTACGTTGAAAGCCCAGTGGAGATGTCAATGGGCAGGAGCATGAGGTTGTGGCACCGTTCCTTGGGCGCAAAATCATAAATAATCTCTGAAGAAGTTTCTTGGAAGGGGGGAGTTGCTTGACAGGTATGGGCCTGCTTGTGAGTGTTAGAGTGAATTACCACACCTTACAGCATGAGCAGCCTAGTGTGGAAAATGATCAGCAGAGTATGATGGAGGATTGGAGGAAAGACCAGCTGGTGCATCAATAATGACAGTTATATAGGAGAGTGTCACAGGTGAATAGTGTTCAGGAGGATGTCAAGTATATTAGGTCTCGGGGGGAGAAGGGGCAGCGTAGGCAGTCAGAGGAGGAACAGAGGTGGAACAGAGCGCAGCCCAGGGCAGCAAACAGTGGTCCTTTAACCCTGGGGCTTGATGGCGCTGCATATGGCAGGGCAGCAGGCCTAATGCATAGAAGGATCCCCCTGCACTCTGTGAAGGCCACCAAGGTAGCCTCCGGGGCCCGGCAAAATACCGGGGTAAGTGGGACTGCACTCCGCCAGCAGCCCGATATGTCTGCAGTAGGCCACAAGACTTTGGTGGCCACCCACCAGGGCGTGACAGTCAAGGTATGATTTCTGCAATGCAATGGATGGAGCAGTTAGTGTGGGCCGCTTCGTACTGATTGCACCAATAGGTTCCATTGACGTGTGGTGGCCACATGGGACACTCTCCTGACTTACCTCTGTCGGTCAGGTGTGGGCTTCTTGGTGTTCCGTGCTGCTACTACAGAACAGCAACTTGTCCGAGATAGGTGATCCGCGGGCTTACATCTAACGTAGGATTCAATGAAGCATAGCTGGCGATGGCAGACTGTTTGTAGTTTTCAGCCGGCACGGTCGCTCAGTGGCTCCCCAGTCTGGACCAGGAGTTTGGGCCTTGGATGGCCATCTACCAGGGTGTACTGTGCAGGATGACTGGTGAGGATGCAGAGTTCTCTCAGCTCGTGTCCGCTATCTTGGCCTCCTAGGCAACGCCCCTTCCCAAGCACTGTATATCTCCTCACAGAAAACTAAATCCAAACTGCTATATAAAAGTGCTTCAAAGAAATGTGGATACATGTTCTTGCTGCTCTGTATCATCACCCTCCGTTTCAACAGGTCTGGTTTTAATGTGCTAATTCATGCAAAACACACTTATGCATACATGAGTTTGCTTACATTTGCACATTTGCACATTAAAGATAGATTTTCAGGCTTTGGCAACTCTTGGTCAAAATGATGTAATGCTCCAAGTACTCCACAGAAAATATTTGCTATTGTTTTGTATAGTACAGCACATGTTTAGTTCAATAGATATTGTCTAAAACATAGTTGTTCTGCATATGTCCAAGTTATAGATAAATCCAGATCATGTAAAAAATGGCTGGCTCATTTTCACTACGTTTGAAGTTCAACCATGGTCCAACAGAGCTCTAGAGGCAATGGAAATGTGGTAAAGATAAGAGAGAGCTGTTTTGCGCTATTTCATGCATTATTTGTTCATGCTTAAAACCTGCTTTGAGAAAATATAATTCAAACCCGTTGAATATTGTTCCCTATCTTATCATGCCCTGCAACAACATGTGAAATCTAAAAATTAACAAATGTTACTCAAAACGTGACCCAATTATGGCCAAAGTATTTTTTCTAGATTAGCACTATAGCATTTTTAGAATATTTATATTAAACACAGAGGATAAAACTGGCATTGTAATTATGGGTGACTCTAATTTTCCCTAAAAAAATTCATTCCTTGTGACTGTTAACATGCATTGTTCAAATATTTGTTCAACTAAGGGCCTTATTTAAAGTGTGGCGGGCAGGCTACTCTACCACAAACATGACAGATGTCTTGTCCACCAGATATCTAATGCCATTGAATATGTAACATTTGCAATACGACATGCAGGACATCAGCCATGTTTGGGACATAGTATCCCGTATGACAATGCCAAAATCAGATGCTAAATCATGTAAAGTGTGGTGCATATTGTTTATGTTTGGTAAATTCATGAGGCCAATGGATTAGTTTCACATTCAAACTCCAACAGAGAATGTGTCACTGTAGGAAAGTGGCTTCCTGTTGCAGTTAACCCCCACTTTTTGCCTGATATTGATGCTTACTTGACTGAGAAGTGTGCTGGGACCCTGCTAACCAGGACCCAGCACCAGTGTTCTTTCACTAAAAAATGTACCATTGTTTCCACAATTGGCACACCCCTGGCACACAGATAAGTCCCTTGTAAAAGGTACCAGTGGTACCAACGGCCCTGTGACCAGGGAAGGTCCCTAGTGGCTGCAGCATGTGTAGTGCCACCCTAAGGGACCTCTCACCTAACACATGCACACTGCCCTTGCAGATTGTGTGTGTTGGTGGGGAGAAAAAGGCAAAGTCGACATGGCATCCCCCTCAGGATGCCATGCACACAAAATACTGCCTGCGGCATAGGTAAGTCACCCCTCTAGCAGGCCTTACAGCCTTAAGGCAGGGTGCACTATACCACAGATGAGGGCATAGCTGCATGAGCAATGTGCCCCTGCAGTGTCTAAGTCTATTCTTAGACATTGTAAGTACAATGTGGCCATATTAAGTATATGGTCTGGGAGTTTGTCAAAACGAACTCCACAGCTCCATAATGGCTATACTGAAAACTGGGAAGTTTGGTATCAAACTTCTCAGAATAATAAACCCACACTGATGACAGTGCTGGATTTATTAAAAAAATGCACACAGAGGACATCTTAGAAGATGCCCCCTGTATTTTACCTAATCCTTCATTGCAGGACTGACTGGTCTGTGCCAGCCTGCCACTGAGACGAGTTTCTGACCCCCTGGGGTGTGAGCCTTTGTGCTCTCTGAGGCCAGAAACAAGGCCAGCACTGGGTGGAGGTGCTTAGCACCTCCCCCCTGCAGGAACTGTAACATCTAGCAGTGAGCCTCAAAGGCTTAGGTCTTCGTGTTACAATGCCCCAGGGTACTTCAGCTAGTGGAGATGCCTGCCCCCTGGACACAGCCCCTACTTTTGCCGGCAAGTCCAGAGGAGATAATGAGAAAAACAAGGAGGAGTCACCTACCAGTCAGGACAGCCCCTAAAGTGCCCTGAGCTGAGGTGACCCCTGCCTTTAGAAATCCTTCATCTTGGTTTTGGAGGATTCCCCCAATAGGAATAGGGATGTGCCCCCTCCCCTCTGAGAGGAGGCACAAGGAGGGTGTAGCCACCCTCAAGGACAGTAGCCATTGGCTACTGCCCTGTGACCTAACCACACCCCTAAATTTAGTATTTAAAGGTGATCCTGAACCCAGGAAATCAGATTCTTGCAACCTACACAAAGAGGAAGGACTGCTGACCTGAAAGCCCTGCAGAGACGATCGAGACGACAACTGACTTGGCCCCAGCCCTATCGGCCTGTCTCCAGACTAAAAAAACCTGCACAGCGATGCATCCGACAGGGACCAGCGACCTCTGAGGACTCAGAGAACTGCCCTGAAACCGAAGGACCAAGAAACTCCTGAGAACAGCGGCACTCTCCACCAACAGCAACATCTTTGCAACAAAGAAGCAACTTTTAAAGAACTCACTCTTCCCGTCGGAAGCGTGAGACTTCACACTCTGCACCCGACACCCCCGGCTCGAGCTTCAGAGAACCAACACTGCAGAGAGGACTCCCAGGCGACGGCGACCTGGTGAGTAACCTGAGATGACTCCCCTGTACCCACACAGCGACACCTGCAGAGAGGATCCAGAGGCTCCCCCTGACCGCGACTGCCTAGAACAAAGAATCTGACGCTTGGACCAAGCAGTGCACCCGCAGCCCCCAGGCCTGACAGGAACCAACCTCCAGTGCAGGAGTGACCATCAGGTGGCCCTCTGCCTAGCCCAGTCAGTGGCTGGCCTGAGAAGCCCGCCTGTGCCCTGCCTGCTTTGCCTAAGTGACCCCTGGGTCCCTCCATTGCTTTGAATAGCAAACCCGATGCCAGCTTTGCACACTGCACCCAGCCTCCCCTGTGCCGATGAGGGTGTGTTTTGTGTACCTGTTTGTGTCCCTCCCAGTCCTTACATGCCAGCAGACCAGAACCAGAGCACCCCTGTTCTCCATAGGGGCCTATGTGTTTTGGGCCCTCCTTTGGCCTCTGCACCTGACCGGCCCTGTGTTACTGGTGCAGTGACTTTGGGGTTGCCTTGAGACCCCAGCGGTGGGCTGCCTATGCCCAGTAAACTGAACTTGTAAGTGCTTTACTTATCTCAAAAACTTAACCATACTTACCTCCCTCAGGAACTGTTGATTTTTGCTCTGTGTCCACTTTTAAAATAGCTTGTTGCCATTTTAACCTATACTATGTATGTTACTGCTCTAATTCAAAGTTCCTTACTTACCTGTGTGGAATACCTTGCATTTTATGTATTTACTTCAAATCTTGAATCTTGTGGTTCTAAAATAAATTAAAATATATTTTTCTATTTAAAAACTATTGGCCTGGAGTTAAGTCTTTGAGTGTGTGTTCATCATTTATTGCCTGTGTGTGTACAACAAATGCTTAACACTACCCTCTGGTAAGCCTACTGCTCGACCACACTACCACAAAATAGAGCATTAGTATTATCTAATTTTGCCACTATCAACCTCTAAGAAGAACCCTTGGACTCTGTGCACACTATCTCTCACTTTGAGATAGCATATACAGAGCCAACTTCCTACAGTCGCCATAGACTTGATAAATACAAGTGCACAGTTCAATGTCCAATTTGGCAAGCAATAAGAAGAGCTATTGTTATACTGAATTATGTAAACCTATTGAGACGTCCATTATCCACATTCTAAGATTCAGATCTGACGTGTTTTAAATATGTTATTATTTTTATTTGCAATCATTATTTCCTTCGCATATCATAAAACAAACTATGAGACGAGATCACAACAGTGCGCATCCTGTGCCAATATTGACAAATTTTTAAAGGAAGTACACTACAACATTGATGGTTTAACATGTAGTTCACTAAATATCCATAGTGCCTCAGTACAAAGGTACCGTTCCTGAACCATCCCCCCCGATCACAGAGCTAACATTTTGAATCTTAGCTGGGCAACTCATTGACTGACATTTACTGATCACTTTTGAATCTGATGAAAGAAAGATCATGCCAGGAACTAGCCGCCCTGTCAAATTTTTCTGACTAGCCCTTGCTGAAGATCTGATTATGATCTGATATGTTAATTAGAAATATTAATTTTATTTATGAATTTTGAATAATAAGAAAAATGTAGAAAGAAATAACATAGAAAATGTATGTGCACGTTTGAAAATGTGCCCACGGAGGGTGGTCACCAAGATTCACAAATGATATTAAAAATGACAAAAAAAATATGTGAAATGTTGAAAATGTGTAATGATAATGTAGTAATATGTCATACTGAAATATATAACGTATGTTTTGCATTATATTGTAGAGCTAACTTAGGCAAAGTTTTGGTCTAGTTTTGCCAGCCCTTATGCAGAAGCTGAATAATAATGCAATGTAGAGAATCTAATGTGCTGAACTGACCCTGAACTGATCGTTGTTTAATTAAGTCTGCTTAGCTAGAAATTTCCTCAATGATCCAGATGGAACTAGAGTATGTATCAAAATCGGTGTAAAGCAGACTGGATGTACTTTCCCAGGACTCGAACAATAGAGACACTGACTGGAGTAGAAGATGCAACCTTTTCGATACCTGATGAGCCGGATGATGAGGACATTGTAACTGGTGACTAATTGACAAATTAGGAATAGGGGGATAGTCTGTGTAACTTTGATATAATGACGTGACAGAAGGGGAGAGTTCAGATGTTAGGGGAGAACAGATGCAGATGCAGAACTAATGGAGAGATGTTAGAGGCAGATGATCGGGGAGAGAGCTTTGCCTAAATTGATGCAAGACTTTGTCATTGGACTCATACTCTTGAGAGCCTGATGTGATACGGATCGATTGATGACATGAAGACGAAGACTGACTTTGTTGCTGATCCAAACCGTGGATAGGTAGCTATGACAATGTCACTGAATTAACTTTATGCCTTTTTTTTCTAGGTACCAACTGCACTGTCTAAATAGTATTCTCTTAGCTAGATGATTTTCCAAATTCATGTTCTAACTGTTTTCGCATTAAGTCCCACATGCTAATGCTAATCTGGGTTAGGTAAGGTTTCCTATTCTGAGATGTTGACATATATAGTGACAAATGATTGACGGACTGGTTTGCTGAACTCTGCTACTGATTTTGACATATTCATCTTTGTTGGCTTATGTTGAAACATTAGAATGAATGTTTTCTCAAGTTCTGATTAGATTATGTGGTTGGTTGTCACTAATGAATTAATCTCGAGTTGATTGAATAAAGTTTGAATTAATCCTATGAATTAGTATTGTAACTAATAGGAAAATAAAATTGCTGAAACGTATATTGAGTTGTGGTCATTCATGAAATGTTGACGCTATTAATTGCTGATTATTGATTTGCTTAATGGTTATTGATTTGTGTATTGATTATTGATGGACATCGGTTACTACAAAGCTAGGATACTCCATCCGAACTAAAAGGTTCATCGACCTATACGCGTCCCCTTGTAAGTTTACTAACTAAGGACCGGGCGCGTTAGCAGTTTTTAGTAGCAGATTGATGGTTAGTTTCCTTAGCGAACTGGTTATGTGGTGACCGATGGTTATGGTGGTAGTTTGAGTTAGAGTTAGTTGTTCATTATTATTGTGATTTGGATTTTGTGTATTTCGTAATGGCAATTGTAGTGAGAATGATGTCCCCTTAAGCCCAGAAATGACTTTCCCAGATCCTGGATCCTGCTAGTAAAGTTAGGTATGTTCTTGGCGTTCTAGTGCTAGTATGAAAGTGGTAGGTTGCACTTGCAAAGGCTTATGCAAATTGCAGGTGAATTGTGATGTATGTGAGGGAAGTAGGGAGTCTGCGTACTCCAGTTGAGGTTTAGTAGGAGTGTGCGTACTGCGCAGTATGAGAGTAGGGGAGTCGTCGAACATCAAATGTGTGTGGCGCTTTGTGCTAAAAAAATTGTCCACATGGTTGTGGGTGATGTATGGACCCTGCATGGTCTAAGGCTCCGGACTATATTGACAAGTGTAGGAGACACTTGGTTATATGTTGTAACCTGTCTGGTTTAGTAGATTGATCGGGCGTGGCCAGCAAGTCGGTGTGTAAGTTAAATGAGTAAGATACATTTTTGACTGGGATTTGGCGAGTCCTATGTGCACCAGGACAGACCCCTTGATCAGTCGAGAGTGAAATTCACAGGTCGAATTTTGCTTGTGAATGTGGGAGACTGAGAAAGATGAATAGCTGCATGAGCGAAAGGGCCATCAGTGAAAATCCATAAATTCTCTGAAGCGATTGTGTACCTTCCTGCAGTAAACCAGCTGATTGATTTTGGTTATTGGTTTTGGTTTATGCTCGCAATAAATTGAATTAGTTTTGTGTGAGTTGGAGTTCAGGAGGACAAGCCGTAAGACTTTGTCAGCAGCAGTTTGTGAGTGTGATGTCAGAGTGAGCTGCGCTGGGATAGGTTAGTTGGTGAGAACAGTCGCGAGTGGATTGGCAGTCGTCCGTGAGGGACAATTGGTTGAGAAAGTGGGTGAAGGGAATCTTGGGAGTAAAAGTCATTTCCTTATTGAATGGGAAAGATGAAGGGGCATATTTATACTCTGGTTGCGCCGACTTTGCGTCGTTTTTTTCGACGCAAATTCGACGCAAAACTAACGCCATATTTATACTTTGGCGCTAGACGCGTCTAGCGCCAAAGTTCCCGGAATGTGCGTCATTTTTTAGCGTGAACCCCTTCCTTGCGTTAATGATATGCAAGGGAGGCGTTCCCGTCTTAAAAAATGACTCCCAGGCCTTTACGTGGTATTTATACTCCCGGGCAAAAATGACGCCCGGGAGTGGGCGTGGCCAAAAACGGCGCATTTGCGCCGCTTTTTAACACCTGGGTCAGGGATGGCGTTAAGGGACAAGTGGGCTCAAAATGAGCCCAGAATGCCCTCCCCTGCCCCCAGGGACCCCCCCCTGCCACCCTTGCCCACCCCAGGAGGACACCCAAGGACGGAGGGACCCATCCCATGGACATTAAGGTAAGTTCAGGTAAGTATTTTTTTTTTTTTTTTTTTTGGCATAGGGGGGCCTGATTTGTGCCCCCCTACATGCCACTATGCCCAATGACCATGCCCAGGGGACAGAAGTCCCCTGGGCATGGCCATTGGGCAAGGGGGCATGACTCCTATCTTTACAATGATAGGAGTCATGTTGATGGGGGATGGGCGTCGAAAATAAATGGCGCAAGTCGGGTTACGATGATTTTTTCGACGCAACCTGACTTGCCCCATTTTAAGACGCCCATGCGCCATTTTCCCCCTACGCCGGCGCTGCCTGGTGTACGTGGTTTTTCTCGCGCACACCAGGCAGCGCCGGTCTGCTTGCGCCGGCTAACGCCATTCAATAAATACGGCGCCCGCATGGCGCTTCAGAATGGCGTTAGCCGGCGCTAATTTTTTTGACGCAAAACTGCGTTAGCGCAGTTTTGCGTCAAAAAGTATAAATACGGCCCGAAGTTTTTCAAAGCGTTTAGGAGTGCCATGAAGGGTGATACATACATTAAGGCGACAGTAGGGGAGCCGACCCCACCGGAAAATTCTCTGGCATATATTGTGATGGAGGAGCAAAGTGTTGCGCCATGTCTTTGGTTAAAGCAGTGGTGCAAATTGACAGAGAAACAAGGAGCTTTAGCTTTTCCAGAGCATGGATCGTTTAATTTGAGAATTTTGGATCAGTTGCGAATGACACTGTATGAGACGAAGCCACTTCCGAGACCAGCACAGTTTGAGGCATTAGCGGTTTGGGAGCTCATTTTAAGACAGCAGCAAGAAATCAAATTACAGAGATGAATAAGGAAGGTAGAGAAGTCCCTAGCAGAAGCAAGATGGGATTGAGAACAGAAGAGGTTGAGTACAGCGACATTGCAGGATGTTAAGTTGTTTCCTGTTATCACAGGGGAAGATGAGTCAGAAGGGAAAGAGGATACTGGCAAAACTGATAAGAGCTCGTCAGGGAGTAAAAAGAAGAAAAAGTCTTATGTAGACGGAGAAGATTCAGATGTCGAGGATCTTATTACTCAGAGGATGAGGGTCTGACCTCTACCATATGCGGTGCATGAAGGGGGTCCAGGTGCTATTTCTGCTCCAACTGCCCCAGCTCAAGTGATTGGGACAGCGGGACCAGTGCAAACAGATAATGGACAGGTACAAGGGGTAGTGCAAAGTACTCCTAATGCAGTGACGACTTCGGTAGTCCAAGCACAGATGTGCCCACCACCGGTACAGAGAATTTATCCAGAGATACCGATTCTTGAGACGACCTCGAACTTAGTGGTTCCTACGGAGCAAGTGGTTCTGAGGCCGATGCTTGTTCAGAGTGAGCCGACTCCAATGTTGTTGCCTCAGGCACAGCCACAGGGTTTGCCAAACTTCACACCAATAACAGGGATACAGTCAGATGTAACACCAGTAATGAATCAGAATATGGGAGAAGCCCTTCCACAAAATGCGGTTGTTAGAGCAGCACCAGATGCAATATCGCTGCCAATTACTGTTGGTCCAGCGGTACCATTGTTTGTGCAAAAGAAGCCAATTTCAGGAGAACAGGGTGAAATGTCACAAAGCCTCGTGAGGAGGGGGGTGAGAGAACATGTGCAGGGGGTTTCATCTATGGGTCAGACCTTCGATGGATCTAGACCTTTAATGGATCTTAGTCCACTTGTTGTGCTTCCAGATGCCGTAAATAGCCTGAGTGTATTTCAGAGCTTGAAGCTTCTGACACCGCAAACTCCAGGTGCAGTGGTACAACAGGTGCCATTGCCGAATGCTAGTAATGTGTCTTTACAGGGATTGACAGCACAGCAGTTGAATGAGGGGTTAGACAGTCTGAATTCCCCTCAAAATACATCCAAGAAAGAAGAGCAGATTGATCGTGTAAGGCTGGTTACCCAAATAACCGAACTAGTTGAAGGATCGATGGGAGTGAATAGGTTAGAATTCTATACAGAAGAAGAGCTGAGATATTTGCGTCTGAGAATTACGAGAGAAGTGGGCAAAATACATCAGAAATTGGCAAATCTGGAAGATAAACATGACATAGAAATTGAAAAAAGAAAACACCTGAAAAGGAGTTACAGACTAGATTTTGAGGCAAACGATTTTGAACACATGAGATCAGCAGGGATGAAAGCGCATCTCAAAGAAATATTGCAGAGTGCTCAGATTTGGGGAGCATTAGAAAAGTGGGAAGGCAGATGGGCAAAGAAGAAGGACAAACGGAAACGAGATTCACAAGAAGGGCCTGAAAATGTGCAGAAAGAAAAGGATTGAGTAAATATTTTACCAAATGAGGGAAATTCCAGGAGGGCAGTTTGTTCATGTTCCCTGACACAGGAGTTATATTCTGTCATTCACAAATCATTATCCAAAAATGAGGGAGAAACCGGTTGAATGGTATCAGCAGACAGATAGATTTGTGAAGCTTTCGAAATGTCTGTGGGAAGACTTGCATACTCTGTTGGAAATAGTAGTGCCAGCTGATTTGGTGGTTGAGTGCAAGGGGGCAGTAGATTGACCAACGAGTGAACCAGAAAGAGATAGAGTTACAGGTGCACCATCACCTGAAATGATGAAACATTATTATAAGGTGATTGAATTCCCGAAGACGAGAATTTCGCCTAAAGATATTGATTGGCTGAGAATTGACAGAACAGTGCAGGAAGTAAAGGAGTCGATACATATGTACTATGAGAGATTGTTGAAGACGTTCAAGGAGTACAGTGGTAAGGAAGCGATTGAGCCAAAAGACATGTTGCACTTTGTGTTCATGTTTGTGGAAGGATTGAGACCTGAAGTAGGTCAGATGATTAAGAGTCATTTGATTTTCTGGCAAGCGAAGCCGATTGATGAAGTATTGCAGTATGCAAAATACTATAGTGACGAGGTTGAGTTGAAGCAGAAAAAGTTGAAAGAGAAAGCAATGGTGATGCAAATTAAGGCAGCTCAAACAGGAGTGCAGGGAGCCTTTGTACAGCAGATACCGCAGCAGCAGGGAACTGTTATGTTCCAACCCCAGGTGAGAGGTAGGGGTAGTGGAATCAATATGAATCGGGGTCCGGATTTGAGTACTGTAGTGTTTCAGAATGATGTACGGGGGATCAAAAAGATGCTATTGTGTCATCTTTGAGGAAACGTGAGACACTGGAAGCGGGAGTGTGCGATGATGGTGCAGGATGGTGTTGTTCAGCAAAGTGGTGATGTCAATACGTTCCAAACTATGAAAGTCTCCAGAATGAGAGGACTTAATCCAAATTTCCAGAATAACATGAATCAAGTGCAGAATTTTCAACCCATGCAGCAGGTGCAAATGCCTCATGCACATATGACACAGTTACAACCAATGCAACAGCAGATTCCTATGGTACCTAGACAGCAAATGCAAATACCTCAAACCCCGATGGAACAGCAACAGATGATGCTTACTCAGCAGGTCACAGGTCAGAGACAAGACAGAAGTAATGGCACAGTGCACCAATTCCCATTATGTAGCAAGAATGCAATAAATGATGAATGGATGTGTAATAGTTCGGATGAGGAGCCATGTATGCTTGCAGCTTTATTAGAGGTAGATCACTGAGGACCCTTTAATGAAAGGGAAGGTGATGGGTCATAGGGTCTCATTTCTAGTGCACACAGGAGCTACACGCTCTACTGTGAGAAGTGCAGAAGTTCCGAACTTACCTTTTTCAGGCATAACAGCTCAGGTTGTAGGGGTAGCGAGTAGACAGTTAATAAAACTGATCACGGATTCAGTACAGGTGGAGATTAGCACCTCCAGGGACAGCATAAATTTGTAGACTGTGACTCAAGTCCAGTATCCCCACTGGGAAGGGATTTGTTATGTAAGACCAGATGTTCGATTAGTTGTTCAATTGCTGGGATAGAAGTACAAACAAATAGTGATAATGAGGATGAACAAACTCCTGAAATTGAGAATTAAATCACTAATGAAGAACACCCATTGATTGAGTTTTTTCCAATGTTTACTGTGAAAGAATTGCATGCACATTTGGCGGGGACTGTACAGGAAAATGTGTGGGACCTGACAGGAAAAGAAGTAGGCTTGATCATGGGAGTGGAGGCGATTAGGATCACTTTGAAGCCGAATGTAGTGTTTCCGCAGCTTCCACAGTATAACATGGCAAAGGATGTTCTGATGAACGTGGCGCAGATAATTGGAGATTTTTTTAAACAAGTTTCTGAAAGAAGTGTTGAGTAGTCCATGTAATTCACTGATAATGGGATGAGAGAAGCCTTGTGGGAAAGTACGCATTGTGCAAAATTTGCGAAAAGTGAATGATATGGTGGTCAAGTGTTGTCCCGTAGTGCCAAACCCAGCGGTGATATTGTTTTAGATTCCGTGCGATGCAGAGTGGTTCACAGTGGTTGATTTGTCACAAGCTTTCTTTTCTGTGCCTCTTCATGAGGGTAGTCATTTTCTCTTTAGTTTCAAATTCCTAGACAGAGTCTACAGCTGGTGCATGCTTCCTCAAGGGTACCCAGAGTCACCGTCTCTGTTCAATCAGATCTTGAAAAAGAATCTGTAGTCATTGAAACTACCGTATCAATCGACTCTGGTGCAGTACATTGATGACTTACTGATTGCATCCAAAATGAGGGACGAGTATAAGTACGACTCAATTGCACTGTTGAATCATTTGGGAAAATTCGCACATAGGGTGTCACCTTTGAAATTGCAATATTGTCAGAAGTCAGTGAAATATTTGGGCCATCAAATTGAGAAAGGGTCAAGGAGAATTTCCAGAGAAAGAATTACAATGATATTGCAGAGAAGACCCCTGACTTCACAGAGAGATGTGAGAATGTTCCTGGGAATGGTAGGATATTGTCGGCAGTGGATTCCAAATTTTGCTGAGATTGCCAAGCCATTGCAGCAGCTGACACATAAAGATGTTACAGATCCCATTATATTAGATCAGGACCAAATGAAAGTGCTTACTGAGTTAAGAGAGAGTTTGTGCAGAGCTCCAGCGTTGGGAATGCCTGACTACATGAAGCCATTCATATTGCTTTGTCATGAACGTGATGCTTGTTCTTTGTCTGTCTTGACACAAGTCCATGGAGGTGCTTATCGCCAATTAGCCTATTTTTCAGTTACCTTGGACCCAGTTGCAGCAGCCTTACCAGGTTGTTTGTGTGCAGTTGCCACAGTTGGTCAAAGCCTTTCTCAATGTGAGGGAGTAGTGATGGCATAACCTCTGACGGAAATGGAACCTCACTCTGTTGAGATTTTACTGACAAGGACAAAAACGCAGTATTTGACTGGTGCCAGACTGACAAGGTATGAGATGAGCATTCTAGGTGCTCCAAATGTAACATTGAAAAGATGTACAGTGCTAAACCCGGCAACATTACTTCCAAGTGATACTGTTGAAATTGAAAAAGAAGAAGGCATTGAGCATGATTGTCTTGAGGTAACCGAGTTGTGCACAAAACCAAGACCTGATATCAGAGATACACGATTGGAAGAAAATGTTCAAATTGTCTTTGTTGATGGCTCATGCCTCAGAGATGGTACAGGAACATTGAGAGCAGGATATGCTGCATGCACAATTACAGGTACATTAGAAGCTTCTTGGCTTCGAGGTGTATATTCTGCACAAGAAGCAGAATTGGTAGCTCTTTCTAGAGGGTGCCATGTATCTGCTAGATTGAGAGTTACCATCTATACAGATAGCCAATATGGATTTGGAATTGTTCCTGATTTTGGTCAATTGTGGTTGCGAGGAGGTTTCCTGACCTCTACTGGTTCACCAGTAAGAAATGGCGACAGAATAAAAGAATTGCTGCATGCAATACAGTTTCCTGAAGAAATTGCCGCAGTGAAATGCAGTGCACATCTAAAGTCACAGGACTACATCTCACTAGGAAATGGATATGCTGATCAAGTCGCAAGGTTTTGTGCATTGAACTGTATATCATTCAAGGACAACTGGGAATTGATGTCAGAAGAAGATAACACATGTACAAATTTTGCATTGAAAGTGATCGATACTTTAGAAGAATTGAAGACACTGCAGAGTAATGTTGACAAGGAAGAGAAACAACTTTGGTCCAAGTTAAAATGTGTTCAAAGGCCTGATGAGATATGGGTTTCTGAGGAAGGTCAGATGGTCCTGACGAATAGTTTATAGTCACAAATGGCCAGGTATTATCATAAGCAGGCACACATTGGGAGGGATGCCATGGTTCGGTTGCTCAAGATTGACTGGTTCAATCCTAAATTTAGGCAGGCAGCAGAGGCACTGTGTCATCACTGTATAATCTGTCAGCAGCTAAATGTGGGAAAAGGAACAGTGGTGAATTTGAGCCACATTGGAAGAGCAGGGGGTCCATTCAGCAGAATGCAATTGGATTTCATTGAGATGCCTGCGTGTGGAGGTTTGAAATACGTGTTGGTGATTGTGTGCATTTTTAGTCACTGGATTGAAGCATACCCCACAAGAAGGAATGAAAGTCTCACAGTAGCAAAGTTGTTGCTTAGGGAATTGATGCCACGTTTTGGGTTTCCGATCTCTTTAGAATCAGATAGGAGAACTCACTTCAGCAATGAGGTGATTAAACTCTTGTGTGCAGCACTGAACATTGAGCAGAAGTTGCATTGTAGCTATCGCCCTGAAGCATCTGGACTAGTGGAACAGATGAATGGTACCTTGAAATCAAGAATTGCTAAGATGTATGCAGCTACAAATCTGAAATGGCCAGATGCATTGCCTTTGGTGTTGATGTTGATGAGAAATATATCTGACAGGAAGACGGAGCTGTCGCCCCAGGAGATCCTCATGGGCAGAGCAATGAGATTACCAGCAGTTCCAGCCAATGCATTTGTGAATATTACAGATGATATGGTGTTGGACTACTGCAAAGGTCTGGCTGATGTCATTCACTCTTTCTCTCAGCAGGTGCAGGCCACTACCCTGCCACCCATCCACGATCCAGGGCACAATCTGATAGCCGGAGACTGGGTCGTTATCCGAAAACATGTTCGCAAGACGTGTTAAGAGCAACATTGGAGAGGGCCTTACTAGGTGGTCCTAACGACTACGAGAAACTGTGAAGTGTGCAGGACTCCCGAATTGGATCCACGCAAGTCATACAAAGAAAGTGGCATGTCCACTGGTTCATGAAGAACCGTTGTTGAGAGCACCAACAACAGTGAAACAGGTTGCCGCACCTGAACCAGAAAAATAACCAAGAGAGCCTGTAATTGAACAAGAGCTTGTGGAAGATGGTTCTATTACCCCTGTAAGAGACGAAAGTGAAGGAGGGTGCAGAAGAAACAATCTCCACTGATACAGCAGGAGAGCCTAGCTCAGTAGGGGCTCTCCCAGAAGCAGACGGTGCTGAGAAGCAAACAGAGCAAGTGCCAGACCAAGAGGGGGAAAGAGTTGAGATGGATCAAAGTCAAAGTGATCCGACTCCTCCAGAGCCCATTGCAGGTCCATCAAGAGAAAACACCACAGAGAAGGAGAAGGAAAAGAGTCCAATTCTGAAAAGAATATAAACAGAAGGATCGCGAAAAGGAGATAAATGGCCTGAATCGCAAGTGGAGAAAATAAAGGAAGTGGTCATAAATGAAACAATAGATCAAGAAGTAGATACCACGAGGAAAGAAGAATTGAGTGAAGGAGAACTAATTGGTGATCGAAAGTTGAAAGAAAGAGAATAGCAAGTCGGCGTTACGCAGGCCCTGAATGTGCATATGCAACTACTAATGAATGGCAACATGAGTTTATGTCCTTTTGTTTTGCTACAGAGGTTCTGAGTCAGTATTTTGATGTAACCTGAAGGTGAACAAGGAGCTGAATTGTTGAACCAATCTAAATACATTAAAGAGACTGTTGAAAATAAACAGGAAGAGATATTGATAACCTGATTAGACATTAACCAGATGTGACAACCTGCTAATCGATTGTGACAAAAGGAAAAAAGGTTCCTGAATGTGAGACCGAACTGTGAGAGAAGAATTTTTCCTTATTTTTTTATTTTTACTGCACTTTACATAAGAGTTATTTCTGCTTTCTTATTCTTTACAGATCATGGCTGAGTTGAATAATCAAGCTAGGAATGCTAGGCGCTGTAAATATAAGGAGCCAATCATACTTCTGCTTCTGAGACTACAACACTAACAGCTTTTGAGAGTTTAAGTTAGATGAGAGGTATTGACATGGTTATACTAATGCTCAATGAGAACTTGCTTCTAATGTCTTCTATCGCTTGTTGAGAGAATATGTTGAGATGATGGATGCAAGGGATTGAATTGTGGGTACGCAAATTCTTTTGTCAGTAGAGGAAGGAGTTACGTGCCACAGTCTTCCACTAACTTATGGAATAAGCTGTAGTTTGCTACTAACAAGGTTCTATAATCAAGGGTATATACAGTATTTTCATTCTAACTGTGATTTGGTGTTTTTGTTTGTTCCTATTATTAGATATTTGAGTAGAGTAGCTAAGGATCATTATATAGTATTAGTTAGAGGATTCTTTGAGCCTACAATAACATTTGGAACCTCACATGCGCACAAGAACAACCTCACATGCTTGCTTAAACCTTTAGAAAAGAGCTTTATAGGGCATACTGATGACAAGAGAAAGGCATTAAAAGAAAGTTTTGAAAAGGGCTTAGAGAAAAGGACTTATAAGAATGATTATGCTTACATCGCAATTAAAATGCAAGGGAAATTAGCACTAGATACATTACACATATGGAAGCTTTGTATATATTGGCCAAAATCATGCACCAACACTTTATTTGTGGGAACGAGTGAATGTAGGCATGTGTTTTTGTTTCAGAGTAAATGGACTTTTATGTTGAATGGTCAGAACCCTGTGATTCCTGGTATCATTACATTTGTGGACTTAATGCTTATTACCGTCTTCCAAGAGGATGGTATGGGACATGTTATTTGGGGATAGTTTTTCCAAAGATTTATCAGATAGATGACTTAAAGAAGTTTCCTAAGTTGACTGAATTACATCATAAGCGACAGAGGAGGGAATCCTCTTCTGCAGTTGTGGGAGATATCTTTGGTGCGGTGATTCCTTCATTTGGAGTCATCCTGAATTCGATCAAGATACAAAAGTTGTCTGTGGATAACATGCTGACGATTTTTATAGGGGCGATACTCCTGATAGAGACTGAATTAGCCGCGGATACAGCTACAACTCTTCAAAATCGCCTTGCTTTAGACATCCTTCTAGCGAAGGACGGCGGGGTCTGTAAAATAATTAACTCTAGGCATTGCTGCTCATATATTCCTAACAATAATAATGAGCTAAGAAAAGTACTTACTAACTTGACTAACTCAAGTAAGGATTTAAAAGAATTGAGAGAACCAGGTGTTTGGGAAAAGGTTGGAAAGGGATTTGCTTCAGTGGGAAATTGGCTTGGTAACATTTGGAATGGGGTATTATTAAAAATCATACAGGGAATATTAATTGTGATTGCTTGTATATTAGGATTACGGGGTGCATGTAAATTGTGTCAAAAGATTAAGTTGAAAAGGTCTAAAAATAATCAGAGGAGTGAAGAACGAAACAGGGAAAGAATTTATAGGGAAGATTTGAGAAGGAGACAAAATATTGAAGAAATTGATTTGTGAACTGTTGATGGTAAAAGTAATGTGAAGACATATTTAGTCATCAGAGGGGGGATTGCTGAAGCAGATGTGTTAATTAAAAATATTAATGAGTGTTTATGCTTTTTGAATAATAAGAAAATTGTAGAAATAAATAACATAGAAAATGAATATGCACGTTTGAAAATGTGCCCACGAAGAGTGGTCACCTAGATTCACGAATTATATAAAAAATGACAAAAAAAATATGTGAAATGTTGAAAATGTGTAATGATAATGTAGTAATATGCCATATTAAAATATATAATGTATGTTTTTGCATTATATTGTAGAGCTTACTTAGCCGAAGTTGTGGCCTAGTTTTGCCAGGCCTCGTGCAGAAGCTGAATAATAATGCAATGTAGAGAATCTAATGTGCTGAACTGACTCTGAACTGATCGTTGTTTAATAAAGTCTGCTTAGCTAGAATTTTCTGCGATGAACCGACGGACAGGAGATGATGGAACTAGAGTATGTATCAAAATCGGGTTAAAGCAGACTGGATGTACTTTCTCAGGACACGAACAATAGAGACACTGACTGGAGGAGAAGATGCAACATTTTCGATACCTGATGAGCCGGATGATGAGGACATCGTACAGAGAACCAATCGACACCTTGAGAACTGTGTAATACTAGAATTCATAGATTTGGAAAACTAAAATCATTGGATAGAGTCAGAACTGGTGACTAATTGACCAATTATAACTTGGGGGATAGTCTGGGTAACTTTGATATAATGAGGTGAGAGAAGGGAAGAGTTCAGATGTTAGGGGAGAACAGATGCAGATGCAGAACTAATGGAGAGATGTTAGAGGCAGATCATCGGGGAGAGATCTTTGCCGAAATTGATGCAAGACTTTGTCATTGGGCTCATGCTCTTGAGAGCCTGATGCGATGCTGATCGATTGGTGACCTGAAGACGAAGACTGACTTTGTTGCTGACCCATACCGTGGATAGGTAGCTATGACAATGTGAGTGAATTAACTTTTTGGGCTTTTCCTTTTAGGTACCAACTGCGCTGCCTAGTTTTTCTCTTAGCTAGATGTTTTTCCAAATTCATGTTCTAAACTGTTTTCGCCTGAAGTCCCACATGCTAATGCTAATCTGGTTAGGTAAGGTTTCCTCTTCTGAGACGTTGACATATATAGTGACAGATTATTGACAGACTGGTTTGCTGAACTCTGCTACTGATGTTGATATATTCATTTTTGTTAGCTTATGTTGAAGCATTAGAATGTATGTTTTCTCAAGTTCTGATTAAATTATGTGGTTGGTCACTAATGAATTAATCCCGAGTTTATTGAATAAAGTTTGAATTAATCCTATGAATTAGTATTGTAACTAATAGGGAAATAAAATTGCTGAAACGTATATTGAGTTGTGGTCATTCATGAAATGTTGACGCTATTAATCTCTGATTCATGATTTGCTTAATGGTTATTGATTTGTGTATTGATTATTGATGGACATTGGTTACTACATAGCTAGGATACTCCATGCGAATCAAAAGGTTCATCGACCTATACGCGTCCCCTTGTAAGTTTACTTACTAAGGACCGGGTGTACTAGCACCCTCATACTGCACGCACTGAGCAAGTGCAGTGAACGAGCCTGACAACTGCAATTGGGCTTGGGGGGATTCTCTCCCATAGAGATTTTTTTTTAAAGTGCACATTTTTCCACATAGAGCCTTGCCCAGTCATTGGATGGATGAAGGAATGGACAGATTGATGGATTTTGGAGACATGGCTGCATGATTCAGTGAGTGAATGAATAGTTGAGGGGTGAGGAGTGGATGGATAAAGTAATTCAAGAATGGACGATAATGAAGAAAATATTTAAGCTACTAACCAAGTGTGGGTGCTCTAGTTTTCATTTTAGATGCTTCTTTAAAACATCCCCTCCCCATTCAACACTCCCACCACCAATCCTTGTGAAACATGCATAGCCTGAATATATTTATTAAACACAACACATTATACTTTGATCTAAAATGGGAGCGAAAAAGAGATAACCATGTAGTGGCCCAATTGCACATTGTTAAACCAGGAAACCTTCCATCACTCCTGGCTTCCACTTAACCACATTGAATGATTCTAGGCAATTACTTTTTTCACAGTGGCTCCTTTTCATTCATCATTGCATGACGGTACCTTGACATATATCATTTGAGGGTGTGCACTGCGCAAAAAACAAAGGACGATAATGCTGCTCTATCTATAATAAGACAAAACACCACATAAGGGGACAAAGGACAATTGGCTTTCCACTTGGTTTACTAATAGCATTGTTGTCAGGGCACTGTCGTTGGGAGCATAAATATTTCTGAGTTCATAACTAGAATCACTTCTAACAATGGTCACTCAATGCATTGGTACAATATAATAACCTAATGTGAAACACACTGCAACTGTCACATTATAAATTAATACACTGTGTTGAATTGAAGAATCTTTATAACATATGTGCAGATTCACTGAGCCAATCAACAGCAGAGAAGATTTCCACTTAAGACACGAAGGTCAGCACTGTTCTTGATAAACCTGCCAGAGACAGGAACCAACCAAAAGCAAACACAAATGCTTTTGAAGCAAGTGTGGTCCGACCAACATGCTTTAAATCCATTTGCAGGAATCGCAGCTGGCCCATCCCCCAACAAAACTGACCCTCACCAACAGTAAAACCGGACCCTACTCTTCCAGCCCACTGGGAAAATGACCAGTGCCCTGCAGAGCCAGTCTGGGCTTGGATGACAGATTGAATCCAGGGATGAAGGCTTGAATCAGAAGATTTTGTAATGAACATTTCAATAAGGAGGCAAGTTAGATTTGTTGCTTCTAATTCCCAGGTGTGTGATGGTATGGCATATAGGATTGAAAATATTGAGACATGTATATATATATATATATATATATATATATATATATACATATATATATATATATACATATATATATATATGTGTGTGTAGATTGACTTCACAAGGCCAGGAAGAATGGCCATGCTAATTCTTTTTCAAACATCCTGTCACATTTAAAGTGCACTGAAAATTCCCCTTCTGGGATTCCTAATTCATGGATTGGATTCAGATCTGAAGATCAAGAAACAGATATAAGCAGGAAACAGAACTGTGCAGCCTATGAGTGCAAAACAATGCTGCCAAACGGTTTCAAACCCCAGAATCCACCAAAGAAACAACGAATTCAAAACCCACAATTTGGGGAAATGATAATATATTTGCTTGAACTCCCTGGAATGGTATCATTAAAGAGAATTAAGGATTTAAATTGAAAGGTAACCTAGCAAATAGATTCTCAGACTGAACTCCTTTACGCAATGTAATTAGTGGCAGATTTATCATTCTTACATGCGCTGCAATGCATCAAGCCACCTTGCTGCTCTGAGTGAAAAGATAGAAACCATTGTATTTACCATTATCTGGCGCATTCCTGTCTCTTCCTAGCACTGGCATAATTTTGGCTGCCTAGTGCCATTACAGGCACCGATGCATCATGTTGCAAGGGTGCTTGCGCTGTAAGCAGGATTGTTTTTGTTCAGTAAATAACACCTTCCTGTACAAAAGCAATTCTGAGAGGCTTTTCCTGCTCCAATGTGTGTTGAAAAATGCAGCACACATAGAAAGAGGAAAAAGCAAGGAGAAATAAAGATATTTCTCCTTGTTACACCTCACCTTGGGAGGCGTAGAATTTTGATGCATTCCTAGGTCTACCACTAATGGTAAATTTGGGAATGCTCCAAATGCCTTCCTGCCTGATAATTACACAAGGCAGTGATTTGTGATGCCTTGTGTTACTCTAGATCTATCATGCCACTCAGGGTAATGCAACGTGGCCTTGAGTGGCTTGAAAAATCTCACTTGGGTTTTGTGTCGCCCTTGCAGACCCTTGTGTGGCACAAAGGTAACGCAAAACCTTGATAAATATCTGCCTTATTCTCTTAATTTGACTAGTACTCATCAGAACTCTGTCCAACCCAACCAATTTCCAGTGTTTAGTCACTATACTTCCTATAAAAGACAAATAAAACGTATAAATCCTTGCACTTATGGGTATATTATTAGCTGAACACCGCAAAGAGCAGCTGCACAATTCCTCACGCCTGCAGAAAAACTATGCTTTGCAAACTGGCTAACATAAATAAACCAGCATTGGCTAAATAAATGGGTCTTTGTTGGGTGGCAGCCTTTTGGCTTTGTCAAAGCTTGTTTGTCTTTGTCATAGTTTAGACAAAACTTTATTGTTGGGGAAGCTGCTGAGATTTCATTATTCTAAGAGAACACTTGGCCATTTTAGTACCGGCACTCAAGGGAATTAATTCGACGGCCCAAACCGGTAGTCGATTATTCAAGCCTGTCAAGAACTCAAGGATCACTTTTTTTACGCAATATCTTAAGTCAAAAAACTTGCTTTCAGAGAGCCTACGAGGAGAGTGAACACACTGGGCACCTCCTAGCATGAGCAATCAAAAAATAGCGAAGCCGAGGGATCATTCACACCATTTATGATCCAACAAATAGAGGGGTCACATTGGATAGCAAACAGATAGGTTGAGGTTTTTTTTAGATCACTATACTGAGCTATACTTACATTGCGATCCCCCATCACGTGATTCGATCAACGAATGTCTTAATTCAATAAAGTTCTCTGAGCTAGAAAATGACCTTAAGGAAAGTATAGATGGTGAAGGATATTAAAGGTCTTCCTAATGCTGAAGCATGTGGATGCGATGGAATACCCCCTGAATTCTATAAGGTATTTGCCAATCAAATAATAGATCCCTTGCTCACTATTTTCAATGAGTTTTTGAACAGAAGTGAGATTCCCAAGGAGTTTATGAAGGAGGCTATAGTTAGCTTTTTAAAGAAAGGCAAGCCTCCAGAGTCAGCAGGCTCTTATTGGCCGATCAGTCTGCTGAATACAGATTGCAAGCTTTTTACTAAAATAGTTGTGAACAGGGACCAAAATGGGTTTTTGCCAGTTCGAGCTATTGCTTATAATACTTACTTTTTGATACAAGCTATAGACTATTTCTCCACCAACAGGGTCAAAGCGCAATAATGATGTTGGACGCAGAAAAAGCATTCAACCAGTTTCAGTGGGAGTATAACCAAACCTTTCAAGGGTGATTTTACGTTGGGTAATTGGCGCTCCTCTCAATTTGAACTCACTATTCACTCTCCAAGTGGTGCCTGCTCACTGGGAAATACCCCTATAACCCAGAATAATAACTCGTACTGTTATTCCAAATACTAAAATTGAGCGGCACTTCACAATAATCATATCACAAAAAAAAATGTCTTCAATAGCAATAAGTGTCCATAAATCACATATTATTCCATAGGTTCAACATTAATGTTCTTTATTCTTCTTTGAAGTTCTTGTGTCCAAATTGTTCACAACATTGTCCCTTCATACCATCCCAGTCAACACGTGTTTCGTCTGGGGAATGCCCCTTGACTTCATCAGGACTTTCTCATTTTGAAGTAAACCACCTCAAACAGATAGATCTGTATTTAGCTGGTGATCCGTCACTAAAGGTTTATGTCACAATGTGTAATCTTTCTCTATGTATTGCGAGTGCTAAATTTCGGATGCCCCTAGTGTAGAGGGAGCATATCCTGCTATCGGTAACGATCCCGGCATCCGAAATTTAGCACTCGCAATACATAGAGAAAGATTACACATTGTGACATAAAGCTTTAGTGAGGGATCACCAGCTAAATACAGATCTATCTGTTTGAGGTGGTTTACTTCAAAATGAGAAAGTCCTGATGAAGTCAAGGGGCATTCCCCAGACGAAACACGTGTTGACTGGGACGGTATGAAGGGACAATGTTGTGAACAATTTGGACACAAGAACTTCAAAGAAGAATAAAGAACATTAATGTTGAACCTATGGAATAATATGTGATTTATGGATACTTATTGCTATTGAAGAAAAAAAAATTGTGATATGATTATTGTGAAGTGCAGCTCGATTTTAGTACAGTTTCAGTGGGAGACCAGATTTTTAATCCTGGCATGTTTTGGCTTTCCTTTTAAATTTATTGAATTATTAAGCAATCTGTGTTAAAGAGCAGAGGCTGGGGTTGTGATTAACTCACAAATGGCGGGAGACATCCCAATACGCAGAGGGACTTGACAGTGGTGTCCAATGCCCCAGTCCTATTCTCTTTGTTTGTTGAACCCCTGCTACTGGCAATTCAAAAAGATTCCACAATTTTGCCGCCAGTGACCGGTGCAACCAAACTTAACCTTTTTGCAGATGACATTGTTCTTTGGCAGGGGCAACATTTAATGTCCATTATGCTTTAGCCAAAAAAAATGAAGGCCTTCACAGTCATTGGGGCTACAAAATTAATCAAGCCAGTACTGAGACCCTATAATTCCATCGCCATTTGGAAATTTTGCCCACGGAGATGCAGGCAAATTATTCTGATAGCCATCGTCTTATGTATCTCTGTGTTTTTGTGGCGCATGTCCTGGTGGACCTCTTTAAATAGGATTTCACAGCCACTCTGCAGGATGTAACCTCTATTTTGGCGGCTTGTCACTGTTTACCATTGTCTATAGTTGGACGGGTTGGGGTTATAAAAATGGCTATCCTGCCTCTATTTACGTTCGTTTTTGCGAACATAATTATGATCACTGCCTCACAAGCAGTTTTAGCCAAAATCAAACAAATGGAACAGACATTTCTTTAACGGGGGAAGAAACCGCATACAAGAATGGCTACCCTCCAACTTTGATTGGAAGATGTTGCGTGGTGCTTCCACATAGGCGCAAATACTATCAGGAAGCATGTCTTGATTGGCTCAATAGAGTGGCCGTGGATAACTTTGCTGCGAGTTGTTTCTACCTGAAGAAAATGCTCATCAAGGTAGGAGTACAACCCCCTGCATTTCTTAAAATGCTGAAGCTTCCCCCAAAAATATCGTTATAAATCACCTATGGCATTGGTTAAAAAAAATATTTTGCAAATTCGGAATGTTATCTTTTCCCCTTGATGCATACCCAAATATCTTTGAAAGACGCCAGATCAGTAGTCTTACATCTATCACAGAGCAGTATTAGGAAATGGGCCGGGTGGGCTTATCATAGGTTTGAAAACCTCTTATTAGCTGGTCGAATCAAAACGGCAAGAGATGCTATTGGGGCAGGATAGTTTTCCTGCCGATTTAGAATTTTCGTATCTCCAGATCTTACGGCATCACCGGAGTCATATGGTAACAGCAATTGGGACCAGTGAACATATTAGTAAGGTGCATTTCGCTAAAAATCTCAGTGGCCTGGGTAACCGGTATTGGATATTGTGGGGCATATTTATACTCCGTTTGCGCCGAATTTGCGTCGTTTTTTTCGACGCAAATTCGACGCAAAACTAACTCCATATTTATACTTTGGCGTTAGACGCGTCTAGCGCCAAAGTTCATGGAGTTAGCGTCATTTTTTGCGTGAACACCTTCCTTGCATTAATGATATGCAAGGTAGGCGTTCCCGTCTTAAAAAATGACTGCGATGCATATGCGTCGTATTTATACTCCCGGGCAAAAATGGGGCCCGGGAGTGGGCGGGACTAAAAAACCCGCATTTGCGCCGGATTTTAGCGCCTGGGTCAGGGCAGGCGTTAAGGGACCTGTGGGCTCAGAATGAGCCCAGAGGTGCCCTCCCAAGCCCCCAGGGACACCCCCTGCCACCCTTGCCCACCCCAGGATGACACCCAAGGATGGAGGGACCCATCCCAGGGAAGAAAAGGTAAGTTGTGGTAAGTATTTTTTTTAAAAAAAATTGGCATAGGGGGGCCTGATTTGTGCCCCCCTACATGCCACTATGCCCAATGACCATGCCCAGGGGACAGAAGTCCCCTGGGCATGGCCATTGGGCAAGGGGGCATGACTCCTGTCTTTGCTAAGACAGGAGTCATGTTAATGGCGTCTGGTCGCCCAAAAAAAATGGCGCAAATCGGGTCAAGACGATTTTTTTGCCTCAGCCTGACTTGCCCCATTTTTGGACGCCCAAACGCCATTTTTCCCTACGCCGGCGCTGCCTGGTGTACATGGGTTTTTTTCACGCACACCAGGCAGCGCCGGTCGGCTAACGCCATTCAATAAATACGGCGCCCGCATGGCGCTTCAGAATGGCGTTAGCCGGCGCTAATTTTTTTGGCACAAAACTGCGTTAGCGCAGTTTTGCGTCAAAAAGTATAAATATGGGCCTGCATTTATACACACATAACACCACATCGAAGGGATGCCTGATTTTAAGGGGTGGACTAGATTTACTCGTGTGTCATATAAAGCTTTGCGGGGCCAATTTCAAACGTATGGCTTTTTTCTTGAGATGGGTTTTGCACTACACCCCCGCAACTTCTGCAGCAAATGCTCCCAGCAACATCGTCTCGGGCATAGATGTAATTTTTCTTGCGGTGCCTGGGTCCATATGGGTTTTCTCCGTCCCAAAGTATTTGAGTATTGGAATAAAATGCATTACTTTATGAGCCACAAGTTACAAATTTACATACAACCAGAACTGAGGGAAGCTTTGTTAGGGATTTCCCCTACTAATTGCCAATTTAATTTAAGGGAACAACAGTTCTTTTTCATTTGCTCACTTGTGGCCAAATCACTGATCCTGCAAAAATGGAAATCCCCAGTCTCTCCGACATTCGCGACTTGGGTGACTAAAATGAGGCAGGTCCATCCTGGAAGAAACGTATGCACAAAGGGTTGGGGCAAAGAAGAACGCTATAGGCATATGGCAATTCTTGTGGGGAGAGGAAGGCAGTAGTTTGTCAAATGTCTTGATTTGCATTTCTAACAACGATGAATAAATTAATTAAGGAATGAACTGTTTATCTGTAAATGCTTTTCTTCGTATTGATACATTGCTTAGTGACTGTATGTATGATTGATTATCTAATTAAAAAAGTAATTACTTTGTGTGCAGGTGTGCTTCTTGTGAGAGGCAGAATGGTGTCACTCACAGTACATTTAGCCAATGGCTGAAGTAGGCTGATCTGTTGCCCCATGCTGAATGCTGCAGTGGGGGATATAAAAATGTGAATGACACAATAACAGACCAATGGATAAAGAGGACTGCCTCAAACTCTCTATAAATAAGCATATTATATTATACATATAATGTTAGTGAAGTCAAAATGTCTTGGTTAATGCCAGCCCTAAAAATGAAGAGAGTTTTGATATTCTCTTTTGCTACATAAACAGCAAAGTAGAGTACTTAAACTAGGTGCATACAAAAAATCCTAGGCACAGGACCCCCGCCTTCACTCTGTGCCTTGTCCTGGTGTCAAAATGAATGTTCATTTATGCTGTAAAATCAGAATATACCTCAGGAAAACGAAATTGCATGTTTGGCATACCATTGTTAGGGGGAATAAGTCTGAAAGGAAGTCAAAGAACAGCTGCCTCCGTTCCTAAGGTCAAGGCTTAAACTGTTGACGAGACCCTTGTCGACACCCTTTATTGCCCAAAACGCCAAGCACAGAGGAAAATCATTGAACCTTCACCACACATGGAGGTTAGACAAACCCACCTCGAGTAGTGTAATGATGGAAACTGTACTCCCTCCCCCCAGAAGGAACCCCTAGTATTCACACCCCACCCCCTGTAAACGCTCGCTCAGACACTCTTTAGTGGCTTTGGGGAACGATGTTAAACGCAGAGGTTCCTGACATCTGCAGCGGCAGGTGGCACGCGTACGCTTCGCTCTGAGCAGTAGCTTTGCTCTGGCAGAGTGGGCCTGTCGAGGCAGGGTTTACGTTGCAGCTGTCGCTGCTGCAGTTGTGAAATCTAATCTTTATAAAGTGTCAATTCAAGAAAGAAAAGAAGGTCCCGCCAATCAGTTCACGCTCTTTGCGCGGGCAACTGGGCCCGGCTGCGGCTGCCCAGGCGATAGCTGGAAGTTAATATTGTCTTTATGAGTCACACAGATAGGAAAACCGTGACGACACCCAAATCTACAATGTACGGTCTCACTTTTAACGAGCAGACGCCTTTTTGAACAGCAGCCCAGACTGAACTCTAACTTGATGTCAGCATGATTGGATATTCAAGATTTACTGTACTGTTCTAGGCCCGAATCTCCCACCTATTCCAGTGCAAATGAGGTCTATGTTGCGTTTAAGGTAGAACCCATGGATGCTTACCGCACAATTTTAGATAATACCTCTCCCATGAGATACTGCCATGCCTCTCGCACTTTTGTAGCAGTTCGGTGGGTAGAATTCTCAATTTTTGGGGAGACTCCTATTTTTTTCTTCTTCAAAGTATGACTTTTTAACTGTCAGCATTATATTTGAAGCCATGTGTTTAAAACACACTGGTTGAATACACTGCCCGTTCTGAATTTGCGCACCCTGCAACAATGATAAGCATCTCATATTACTGCATTGTCACCGAGGTCAGACATTTTGGAATATAAGTAAAAAACATAACTGGACAAACGATGAAGGTGTTTTTTCTTGGACTGTGCATTCAGTTCTTCTGTGTAAGCTCCTTGGATCCTTTACTGAAATGTCGGGAGATGTACTTTGTTTGTGGTTTCAGCACTTCTGACTCACATGGATTTTCAAATATAGTGCTGCATGATATTACTCACTCGGATTCACACCATCATCCGAATCACGATATTCCCACGGGATCAGAGACCCTGCATGATGCACACTCCATTTCTTCCCACATTATGTGAAATACTGCATGCAAAGTAGAAGCATTAAGTTTGCCGCTACATGCTCAGACCAAGATTCAGGATCTCATTCACCTCACCCAAGTTTTCTCACCTAAGCCATCCTAGGGACATACGCTTCTCTGACCACATATTCAGGATCTTCTGTAAGCACTGGGGACAGTTAGGGTACTACATTGCAACAGTTGCACGCTATTTAAGAAGTGCCAGGTAACGTATCCTAATTCCAAATAAATGGCAAGAGAGAACTTTCAATCTCAGCTGCATTCTGATAATGACGTATACTACCTATGCATATGGACTTGTCATTTTTTCACAGAATTGCAGATTTTCAAAAGTGTGCACTTTTTGGGTTGAACCTATAGACAGCACATGTGCTGTTGGTTGCGAGATGTATTGTGGGCTTATCAAGAATGTACAGGGGCTTGAAGCCCACAGATTGTTTGCCATTGATTGGATTTACTGTCACTCATTTGCTTGCTTCCTAAATGTATCCCAGTTTGCCAATCTTAAATTTGTCCTTCCTATGGACCGTAGCTTCTTCACCAGCTCTTTTGATTAGCTTGCTTCTATACATCCACTGCTTGCTCTTCAAAAACTGCTTTTTTCTTTTGTCTTAAGCTCTCCATCAGAGAACATGTGTTTTCCAGGTGTCTTCCCGCTTTCACTTCATGTTGCTGTCACCCATGTGCTTCTCCCCACCCACTCTATATTGCATTCCCTCTTATGTCCTCCCCCACTGATTTTTTTCCCATATGCTTCTTCCCTGCCCCTCCTCTTTACTGTCTCACCTATTGATTCTTCTCTCCACTAAAACTCTTTTTATTACTTCCCCCGTCCATGTTGTATTTCCCATCCACATTCTTCTTCTCTGTTGCTTCTCCTTCCCACTCCCACTCTCTGTGCTGTTTCCTCTCATCTGTGACTTTCTTCTCTGTTGCCCATTGCGTCTCCTCCCACCCTGCATTGCTTTCCCCTAACCGCACCCTCTGTGTTCCCCTACTCGCTCCCTCTGTGTTGCTTTCCCCACCCGTCCCCTCCATGTTGCAACCCTCGCCTTCGCTTAATTTTTTCTTTCTATTTGCCTGTCCAAATTGAATCAGTAAATAAAAAGAAAAAAAAAACAGCTGTGTCATTTTGTAGGCACCCATATGCATGGTGTGCACATCTACAAAGTGATGCAGCTGGCCACGTCATAGCCTTTTTTCCTATTTAGCCATGCAGCACATAATTTCAGATGCCATTCAGTATGGCTAAAAACACATTGACAAATGTAATAGGCCTCAAAGGTGAGACATATTGGCTTTGGCAATGCTTGTTTTAAATGAAATCAAATTTTTGTAAATTACCTGAAGGTTTCTTTTTCTTTCTTTTACTCTGGGCTGTTCCTAAAACTAATGAAATTACAAGTTTGAATTCAACTTTCCATTAGGAGTGTGACTGCCACTTTGAATCTAGCCACTCCATGACAATCCTGTTCAAGTAAGACAGGAAATTATACTTGAAAATGAGCTGCTGACAGAAGCAACTGGGAAAGAAAGAGTGTGAGGAGATCAAGTTGTGAGAAGGCACAATTTGATGAGGCTGTCAGTAGTCTGGTTTCCAAGGTCCTTTAACTGAGGACCAGATGGAAGACTGTTGTCAGTAATTGCTGACAGGGACCACAGTGACTGGTGTAAATTGGTTACGCTCACAACAGTGGCCTGAACACTTGTGAGCTGGGCTGTCATGAGCGGAAAAATTAAGGATTGTCAGATAAGCATCTTTGAGATCCAGGCTCTCGATCTCCTTCATGCAATAGATCTCTTGGGAGGTGAATGGCCTCCATCTTAAAATGTCTGTAGACAATCCAAGAATTATAGTGATGCAGATTGAGCACTAGGTGAGAGCCCCCACTCTTCTTCTGAACCAGAAATATAGTATTTTTGGAGCCTTTGGAGTGAGGATAAGAGCGAACAATCACCATCTTTTGAAGAAGAGATGCTATCTCTTGATCTATAAAGATACTCGTTTGTTTGGAAAAAATGAGCGGGGGAGGAAGCAAGGTTTGGAGAGGAGGTGCATAAAACTCCAGATGATCACCACTTACCGTTTCCAGTACCCACGTGTCTTGCATGATTCAATGCCAATTGTGTGTAAAGAAACTTACTCTGCTTCCCAAAGCAATCTGCCCGAGAGAATAATTGTTACCTGAATAAGAGGTTCCTTGACAGGATTGTCCTCCTCTGGAATATCCTCTGTAAGCATGGCCTCTGCTCCTTTGATTGCATGACGGGTAGAAACTTATGGAGCCGGAAGAGCTGGAAGCTCCTCTGTTGAGGTAATAGGATCTGGAGGTCTGGAGAGCACCACGGCCTGACGCTGGACCTCTAAAGCGTCCGGCCCTGGTGAAAAGGCCACTGTTAAAGACTTTTTTGATTGCTGTCTGGGCCTTGTCGAGCACAGAAAAGGTGGCCATGTATTTGGGTATGTCCTTGGCAAATTTGTTTCCAAACAAGAGACCTTTAGCAGATTTTTCAGTGTCAGACGGAGCTAATTCGGCCAATTTGGGATCAATCCAAATAAGTAGGGACTTAGGCCATTCCATGGAAATGGTGCAGTTGGCATGCCCCAAAAGGCATTTAGCCCATTGAGACCATTCCAGGACACATCAGGATTTACTGCTGCCTGAGATTCCTTTGTAGAGACTGCTAAATCCATGATTTTTGTGTTTGGGCCTAATAAATCCAGCAGTTCGTCTTGGAACCCATGCCAGGCTCTGTCAATACCCTTTTTTGGGTCTCTAGCATACTTTTTAAGAAAAATGTCCATGCTAGCATCCAGGTCCGGGGTATCAGCTACCTTACCAGGCAATCAAGGCCGGCGACATTCCAAAAACAGAGTATTGCAAACCTCTTTCTCAAACCCTTTCCTGAGTCTTGTTTGAACAGAGTTTGCCACCACTTGGCAAGGGGTCCATTCCAATGATCCAGGGTGCACAATATTATCAGGACGGAAATGGGAATTTTTACTCTAAGGGGGAAGAAGGATTCTCCTGTGTTGCAAGATTTTCACTATCATTTGCCACTGGCTTGCGTATTTGATTGACCTGCATCAGAGTCAGATGATGTGGATTCATCTGTCGTGTTCTGAGGATCTTGACCAGATGCGGAAACCCCCTGATTGGAGGCAGATATATATCCGTGTTCAGGGAGGACAAGCTCAATAGTTTTTTCAAATGGGTCTATGTGAGATGGACCAGGTTCTGGTGAATTAACCTCACCAGGGGCTGGGGACTCCAAGCCTGTGCCAGTCTTCCTTATGCTGAAATTGAAAATGGTTTGAGCAAAATGGTGAAGAGCTCTTACCAATGCCTTAATAACCAAATCTTGCACACAGAAGTCCAAGGCATCCACAAGGTTTTCTTCCATACGTTGGTTATAGGACCCATCAGCATATTCCCCATATTGATCATCCTCTGGATATTGATGAGCCGTATCCTGCAGACAAAGCCTTTAAGCAGAAGAAATAATATAGAGGTACATTTTTTTGAATGTTTGAGGGTGGACCCCGGGTGCAAGACGGAGCACAAATTACTCCAAATGACAAATTATAGGGGAGGGAGGCACCTACAATAGCCCCCTAGAGCAGACTCTAAAAGAGTTATTACGGCCCTGCTGGGTATAAATAGGGAAAAATGGGTGAGAAGAGCAAAAAATGCCTCCAGCAATGAACTTGCCGGTACCCAGGATCGTGCATGCACAGCCGAAAGGAATTAGAAGACTGTGCGCATGTCTGAGTGACGAAAGGTAAAGAGGACTGCTCCTCCCTCAGCCACGCTCACCTTATCCCCTGTTCCACTCCACACCGGCAATTAAATAAATTAATACGTGGGCTTGCGGTCCTGAAAAGATCTGTAATCCGTGCGCTGGTCCCCGAAAGGTTATTTAAGCCTTTGCAATGTGCAAGTACGCGTGAAGGCAGAAATCCATACAACAAACAAACTGATGGTGCTTGAAGGCTCGATTTGCCAGGCCACAACAGCACGAAGAAAACAGATGTACAGCCTAATTATAAAGCCTAAGAGTACCATTGATGGAAAATACAATTAAACTGTATCACTAAAATATGAATGAATATCACTTATTTCAAGCTGGATAAGCAGCAAAGAATTAGGAAGGACTGCCTATTTTGATGTACTTTATAAGATATGATGGGTCCTGATTGGTGGGTCATATTGAGAGTGTTCATGCCTCATGGGTAATGTAGTATTATGTTTTTCACTTTGTTATTGGCTGCTGTGTTTGCAGTATTAAAGTAAGGGAAGCATAATCCGAAGCCTCTGGTCCTGACATAGAATTAGATGCTGATTCCCAGTTTGTACCAATGGGGTCATCAAAATACTGGTCAGGCCTCTACAAAAGTGGCCAGTGAAAACTCAAGCTAAAACCCAAATCAATGCCTTTGTAGTAATAAATATTTATTCGTTAGTATTAATGGCATTGTTTGAAATGTAGCTTAATTAAAATAAATAATGTGTGCTTAACCTACCCCTATTGCCTACACTAAACCTGAATAAATTAACATGTAGAACGTACATAATTATATTCATATATTTTGGTTTCATTACATGTATTTCAGATTAATATTAATGTGCAAAACTGTAAATCTTACAATTAAAGATATGTAATTGCTATTTTAATTACGTTATTGTAAATTAAATTAAATTTAGTGACATTTAAGATTTACTTTAACACTAACACTAACCCTGTCCCCAAACATTGATATATGCTAAGTGTTTAAATGAAATTGAATGCAGTTAGATGCCTGTCTCAACAATATGATCCCCTTACACATACTAATACTAATCATTTCCCTGACACTTGTCATTGATTAATATGTAATTGTATTTTTACGTTCAGTTACATTAAGATATATTAATCTATTTTAATTTGATTTTTAAAACCAAGGAGCTCTTAACCCCTAACTTCATGCTAACCTAATACTAACCGTTATCATAAAGCCACCAATGGTAAATATCATTTTTTAATTTCAATTTAATTAATTGTATGTTAAATTATTGTTCTTTTAATACTGGAACCTTTCCCCTAACACTAATCTAATCCTTTGCCTAAACCCACCAAGTGGTAAATATTTCACAATATTATTTGTAATTACATTTTATTAATAGTTTTGTGTGTATATATATCAATATATATATGTAATAACAGTAAAGTAAGTATAATTAAAATAAATTAGTGGCAACAGTTTAATTAATGTAATCTTTGCATTTTATGAGGCAGTTTTGTACAGTATAATGACAGATGGGGAAACTGTTTAATGGAAGCAAAGCTGTTGAAAAAAAGTTCAGAAGAGGTAAAGCTGGAATTGTGACATTAAACCCCCTGCAGCCTAAGGTAGTAATTATATTTAGTGACAGCTACACTTTCTTCCAGGCTTATAAGTTACTGATGAACAGTAGTGCCAATCATTGCAGATATGTTAAACTGATCAAGTTACTCACTTAGCCAAAGTACTCCCCTATCCACTAAAGATGAAGAATTAATTGCTCTTCCTGCCATTTAGTTGACAAAGTGTGGCAGCCATCTCTATTCTCATAATGATCAAAGGTGCACCAAGCGGCACTGGGGAGAGACCAGTGCTTAATTTGAGCCGGTGGTTTCTGGTGCTTGGCAATGGCACTTAATTGTCAAAACCGGCACTTATGATAGTCTGCCACTCGGTGGCTGTGTCTGCCTAATTTAGAAATAAGCACATATAGCACATGTAGCATGTGGCCATGTCTTATATTGCAATGGTTTTTATTAATCGATCAATTAAGTAGTTGATTTGATTTAGAAATAAGCACAAAACAGTTCTTTAGTTATTCAATTTATTTTAAAAATGACAACAACATGCCGCCCAATTCATTCTTATAGCTTTGGTGGCCTGTAAAAATCTGAATTCTCACAAATGTAGGGGGTGTAATGGTTAGCAGTTGTGTTGGTAGTGTCATTGCCAGTGCTTACAGGGCAATGGGCGTTGCAAACTGCAGTGGCTTCCTGACGAGGGCCCTGGCACTTAGTTTTTTATCAATTAAACATTGTGAGAGACGTCCTTGAAGGGGACAGGGACATGTTAAAAGGACACTATGCGTCTCTGGAGACACGAGTGAAGAGGTGAAACTCGTATCACCAGAGGTGGGGAGAGTTATGTGTCAAGGGCTTCACATACCATAATATAACAGGACAAGGAAGTTGAAGGAAGAGAAGTTTATGAAGCAGAAAGCAGGAAGAATAAATATTCAAATACTGTACTATATCTTTCTTAATCTTCAGCAATGTGAAACAAAAATAAATAGATCATGCTCTTTCAATGTAGCATGCTTGGAAAAAATAATTTTACATTTTCAATGTTACTTGAAAAAAATTTTGACAGATTTTTTAATGTATCCACATCCATCGTCTATTTTCAGAAACGTATCAAAGAACATTTTTTAAAGACAGAAAAAATGTTTTAAATTGGGCATGAGATCCACTGTAGTTGGTGCACTATTTATGCGGCCTCATGCTCTCGTCTGTAATGCCAGTTTACTGGCTCCACTCATGAACCCCCACATTCCTAAATGGATGTTTCCTTTTTCACATTAAAGAACGTATTCTTTATTCATGTATGAACCGTTTTGCTCTGGCACGAGGTAAAATCGTTCCTCAAGAGTTGCCAAATGGACACTAAATGTGGGGTGATGTGTAGGAGGCTGGCCTGGCTTGTAGTGGGTACCAATGGGGTACTTACACCTTGCACCAGGTCCAGTTATCCCTTATTAGTGTAGAGGGGTGTCTAGCAGCTTAGGCTGATAGAAAAGGTAGCTTAGCAGAGCAGCTTAGGCTGAACTAGGAGACAAGTGAAGCTCCTACAGTACCACTAGTGTCATATGCACAATATCATAAGAAAACACAATACACAGATATACTAAAAATAAAGGTACTTTATTTTTATGACAATATGCCAAAGTATCTCAGTGAGTACCCTCAGTATGAGGATAGCAAATATACACAAGATATATGTACACAATACCAAAATATGCAGTAATAGCAATAGAAAACAGTGCAAACAATGTATAGTCACAATAGAATGCAATGGGAGCACATAGGGATAGGGGCAACACAAACCATATACTCTAGTAATGGAATGCGAGCCACAAATGGACCCCAAACCTATGTGACCTTGTAGAGGGTCGCTGGGACTGTAAGAAAACAGTGAGGGTTAGAAAAATAGCCCACCCCAAGACCCTGAAAAGTGGGTGCAAAGTGCACCTAAGTTCCCCAGAGAGCACAGAAGTCGTGATAGGGAAATTCTGCAAGAAAGACCAACACCAGCAATGCAACAACGATGGATTTCCTGACGAGAGTACCTGTGGAACAAGGGGACCAAGTCCAAGAGTCACGATCAAGTCGCGAGTGGGCAGATGCCCAGGAAATGCCAGCTGTGGGTGCAAAGAAGCTGCCACTGGATGGTAGAAGCTGTGGATTCTGCAAGAACAAAGAGGGCTAGAAACTTCCCCTTTGGAGGATGGATGTCCCACGTCGTGAAGAAGCTTGCAGAGGTGTTTTCGTGCAGAAAGATCGCAAACAAGCCTTGCTAGCTGCAAGGGTCGCGGTTAGGGTTTTTGGATGCTGCTGTGGCCCAGGAGGGACCAGGATGTCGCCAATTGCGTGAGGAGACAGAGGGGGCATCCAGCAAGACAAAGAGCCCACTCAGAAGCAAGCAGCACCTGCACAAGTGCCAGAACAGGCACTACAAAGTGGAGTGAAACGGAGCTCACCCGAAGTCACAAAGGAAGGTCCCACGACACCGGAGGACAACTCAGGAGGTCGTGCACTGCAGGTTAGAGTGCCGGGGGCCCAGGCTTGGCTGTGCACAAAGGAAATCCTGGAAGAGTACACAGGAGCCAGAGCAGCTGCAAATCACGCGGTTCCCAGCAATGCAGTCTAGCGTGGGGAGGCAAGGACTTATCTCTACCAAACTTGGACTGAAGAGTCACTGGACTGTGGGAGTCACTTGGACAGAGTTGCTGAGTTCAAGGGACTTCGCTCGTTTTGCTGAGAGGAGACCCAGAGGACCGGTGAAGCAGTTCTTTTGGTGCCTGCGGTTGCAGGGGGAAGATTCCGTCGACCCACGGGATATTTCTTCGGAGCTTCTAGTGCAGAGAGGAGGCAGACTACCCCCACAGCATGCACCACCAGGAAAACAGTCGAGAAGGTGTCAGGATCAGCGTTACAAGGTCGCAGTAGTCGTCTTTGCTACTTTGTTGCAGTTTTGCAGGCTTCCAGCGCGGTCAGCAGTCGATTTCGTGGCAGAAGGTGAAGAGAGAGATGCAGAGGAACTCTGATGAGCTCTTGCATTCGTTATCTAAAGAATTCCCCAAAGCAGAGACCCTAAGTAGCCAGAAAAGGAGGTTTGGCTACTTAGGAGAGAGGATAGGCTAGCAACACCTGGAGGAGTCTATCAGAAGGAGTCTCTGACGTCACCTGCTGGCCCTGGCCACTCAGAGCAGTCCAGTGTGCCAGCAGCACCTCTGTTTCCAAGATGGCAGAGGTCTGGAGCACACTGGAGGAGCTCTGGGCACCTCCCAGGGGAGGTGCAGGTCAGAGGAGTGGTCACTCCCCTTTCCTTTGTCCAGTTTCGTGCCAGAGCAGGTACTGGGGGATCCCTGAACCGGTGTAGACTGGCTTATGCAGAGATGGGCACCATCTGTGCCCATCAAAGCATTTCCAGAGGCTGGGGGAGGCTACTCCTCCCCAGCCCTGACACCTTTTTCCAAAGGGAGAGGGTGTAACACCCTCTATCTGAGGAGGTCCTTCGTTCTGCCTTCCTGGGCCAAGCCTGGCTGGACCCCAGGAGGGCAGAAACCTGTCTGAGGGGTTGGCAGCAGCAGCAGCTGCAGTGAAACCCCAGAAAAGGCAGTTTGGCAGTACCCGGGTCTGTGCTAGAGACCCGGGGAATCATGGGATTGTCTCCCCAATACCAGGATGGCATTGGGGGGGGGCAATTCCATGATCTTAGACATGTTACATGGCCATGTTCGGAGTTACCATTGTGAAGCTACACATAGGTAGTGACCTATGTGTAGTGCACGCGTGTAATGGTGTCTCCGCACTCACAAAGTCCGGGGAATTTGCCCTGAACAATGTGGGGGCACCTTGGCTAGTGCCAGGGTGCCCACACACTAAGTAACTTAGCACCCAACTTTTACCAGGTAAAGGTTAGACATATAGGTGACTTATAAGTTACTTAAGTGCAGTGGTAAATGGCTGTGAAATAACGTGGACGTTATTTCACTCAGGCTGCAGTGGCAGGCCTGTGTAAGAATTGTCAGAGCTCCCTATGGGTGGCAAAAGAAATGCTGCAGCCCATAGGGATCTCCTGGAACCCCAATACCCTGGGTACCTCAGTACCATGTACTAGGGAATTATAAGGGTGTTCCAGTATGCCAATGTAAATTGGTAAAATTGGTCACTAGCCTGTTAGTGACAATTTTGAAAGAAATGAGAGAGCATAACCACTGAGGTTCTGATTAGCAGAGCCTCAGTGAGACAGTTAGTCATAACACAGGTAACACATACAGGGCACACTTATGAGCACTGGGGACCTGGCTGGCAGGGTCCCAGTGACACATACAACTAAAACAACATATATACAGTGAAATATGGGGGTAACATGCCAGGCAAGATGGTACTTTCCTACACAACCCCCCCCCAAACGAAGGACAATAAGACTAGCCATGACCTGATGAGTCTTCATTGTCTAAGTGGAAATATCTGGAGAGTCCATCTGCATTGGAGTGGGTACTCCCAGGTCTATGTTCCACTGTATAGCCCATTTCCTGTAGGGATATGGACCACCTCATCAATTTAGGATTTTCACCTTTCATTTGTTTTAGCCAAAGTAGAGGTTTGTGGTCTGTCTGAACAATGAAGTGAGTGCCAAACAGGTATGGCCTCAACTTCTTCAGTGCCCAGACCACAGCAAAGGCCTCCCTCTCTATGGCAGTCCAACGCTTTTCTCTATGGGTCAACCTCCTGCTGATAAAAGCAACAGGTTGATCCTGGCCCTCAGAATTAAGTTGTGATAAGACTGCCCCTACCCCTAATTCAGATGCATCAGTTTGAACAATGAATTTTTTGGAGTAACAGGGGCTTTTCAGGACAGGTGCAGAGCACATGGCCTGCTTCAGCTCCTCAAAAGCTTTCTGACAGCTAGCTGTCCACAATACCTTTTTAGGCATTTTCTTAGATGTGAGGTCATTAAGAGGGGCTGCAATGGAGCCATAGTTCTTTATGAACCTCCTGTAATACCCAGTGAGGCCTAAGAAGGCTCTCACCTGGGTTTGAGTTGTAGGGGGAACCCAATCTATAATAGTTTGGATTTTCCCCTGAAGTGGTGCAATTTGTTCTCCACCTACCAGGTGTCCCAGATAAACCACTGTCCCCTGCCCTATCTGGCACTTTGAAGCCTTGATAGTGAGGCCTGCCTTTTGCAGGGCCTCCAGAACTTTCCATAGGTGGACCAGGTGATCATCCCAGGTGGAGCTAAAGACAGCAATATCATCTAGATATGCTGCACTAAAACCCTCCAAACCTTGCAGGACTGTATTCACCAACCTTTGAAAAGTGGCAGGTGCATTTTTCAACCCAAAAGGTGTTACTGTGAATTGGTAGTGCCCTCCAATGGTTGAAAATGCAGTTTTTGCTTTAGCATCCTCTGATAACTTGATCTGCCAATACCCTGCAGTCAAATCAAAGGTGCTTAGATACTTGGCAGATGCCAGTGTATCTATTAGCTCATCTGCTCTGGGTATAGGGTGAGCATCAGTTTTAGTTACCTGGTTGAGACCTCTATAATCTACACAAAACCGCATTTCCTTCTTTCCATCTTTGGAATGAGGTTTTGGTACAAGTACCACAGGAGAGGCCCATGGACTTTCAGAGTGCTCAACCACTCCCAGTTCAAGCATTTTCTGAACCTCTTGTTTTATGCAGTCTCTGACATGGTCAGGCTGCCTATAGATCTTACTTTTGACAGGCAAGCTGTCTCCAGTATCTATAGTGTGCGCACACCAAGAAGTGGTGCCTGGCACAGTAGAAAAGAGTTCAGAAAACTGACCCAGGAGATTTATGCAGTGGTCTTTCTGCTCAGCAGTAAGACAATCTGCCAAAACTACACCTTCCACTAGAGCATCTTGTTCTGTGGAAGAGAAGAGATCAGGGAGAGGGTCACTCTCTTCTTCCTGTCCTTCATCTGTTGCCATGAGCAGGGTGAGATCAGCCCTGTCATAGTAGGGTTTCAGGCGATTGACATGGAGCACCCTAAGGGGACTCCTGGCAGTGCCTAAGTCAACCAGGTAGGTGACTTCTCCCTTTTTCTCAACAATAATGTGGGGTCCACTCCATTTGTCTTGGAGTGCTCTTGGGGCCACAGGCTCCAAGACCCACACTTTCTGCCCTGGTTGGTACTGAATCAGAACAGCCTTCTGGTCGTGCCATTGCTTTTGGAGCTCTTGGCTGGCCTGAAGGTTTTTACTGGCCTTTTTCATATACTCAGCCATTCTGGATCTTAGGCCAAGTACATAGTCCACTATGTCTTGCTTAGGAGCTTTTAAAGGTTGTTCCCAACCCTCCTTAACAAGTGTTAGAGGACCTCTTACAGGGTGTCCAAATAGGAGTTCAAAGGGGCTGAAGCCCACTCCTTTTTGGGGTACCTCCCTGTAAGCAAAAAGGAGGCAAGGTAACAGGATATCCCATCTCCTGCGGAGTTTTTCAGGGAGTCCCATTATCATTCCTTTGAGAGTTTTATTAAACCTCTCAACCAGTCCATTTGTTTGTGGATGATAGGGTGTGGTAAACTTGTATATCACACCACATTCCTTCCACATGGCCTTTAAGTAAGCAGACATGAAATTGCTTCCCCTGTCTGATACCACCTCTTTTGGGAAGCCCACCCTGGAAAAGATTCCCAGGAGGGCCTTTGCCACTGCAGGAGCTGTAGTGGTCCTTAGAGGAATTGCTTCAGGATATCTGGTGGCATGGTCCACTGCCACAAAAATAAACCTATTGCCTGAAGCAGTAGGAGGGTCAAGGGGGCCAACTATGTCAACCCCTACCCTTTCAAAGGGAACCCCAACCACAGGCAGTGGAATAAGGGGTGCCTTTGGAGTGCCACCTGTTTTGCCACTGGCTTGACAGGTTTCACAGGACTTACAAAATTCCTTTGTGTCCTCTGACATTCTAGGCCAATGAACCAAGGGGACAAGCCTATCCCAAGTTTTCATTTGCCCCAAATGTCCAGCTAAGGGAATGTCGTGGGCTAGAGTTAGGAGGAACTCTGTATTGCTGAGGAATCACCAATCTCCTGGCAGTTCCAGGTTTTGGATCCCTTGCTTCAGTATACAAGAGGTTGTCCTCCTAGTAAACTCTGTGAGAGTCACTGACATCCCCATTTGCTTGTTTGACAGCTTGCTGTCTTAGACCCTCTAGTGTGGGACAGGTCTGCTGTGCCACACCCAGCTCCTCCCTGGCAGGCCCCCCTCCACCCAAAAGCTCAGCAGTGTCTGCTTCCAGCTCTTCTAGTGTAGGTTCTGCACAGGGTGGAAATTCTTCTTCCTCAGAAGTTGAATCCACTGTAGAGGGAGGGATAGTAGGTAGTGTTTTACCTTTACTAACCCTAGCTTTGGGGAGCACTTGGTCCATTCTTCCAGGATCCAAGTCACCCTGTCCTTTTTGCGTTTTGGCCTGAGCCCTTGTCAAAGCAAAAATATGCCCAGGAATGCCCAGCATTGCTGCAGGAGCCTCCAACTCCACTTCTGCCCAAGCTGATGTCTCAAAATCGTCCCCTAGTAGACAGTCTACAGGTAAATCTGAGGCAACCACAACTTTCTTTGGACCAGTAACCCCCCACCCCCTAGTTGAGATTCACAACAGCCATGGGGTGGCTAAGAGTGTTGTTATGAGCCTCAGTCACTTGGTACTGGTGACCAAGTAGGTTTTGTTCAGGGTGGACCAGTTTCTCTATTACCATGGTAACACTGGCACCTGTGTCCCTGTAGGCCTGAACCTCAACACCATTTATTAGGGGCAGTTGCTTGTACTTATCCATATTAAGGGGACAAGCAACCAAGGTGGCCAAATCAATGGCCCCCTCAGAGACTAACACAGCCTCTGTGGTCTCCCTAACAAGACCAACCCCAACTAAATTACCAAAAGTGAGCCCAGCTACTCCCTTGGATTGGCTATTAGTAGGTTTGCTCCCACCACCACTGCTATTACTAGGGGCACTAGGTGTAGCAGTAGGGGTTGTGGTAGTGGGAGTCTTGGTGCTTTTCTTTGGACAACTGGGATCAGTTGTCCAATGGCCTTTTATTTTACATAAATAGCACCATGGTTTCTTTTCTTTGTTTTGATTTGAAGAGGATTTGGGCCCACCACCCCCACCAGAGTGTTTTTGTGGGCCTGATGAAGACTCATTTTTAGATTTGTCCCCACCCTTGTCAGAAGACTTACCATCCTTCTTCTTGCCATCCTTGTCACCCCCTGTATGAACTTTTCTGTTCACCCTTGTTCTGACCCATTTATCAACCTTCTTTCCCAATTCTTGGGGAGAGGTCAGATCAGAATCTACCAGGTACTGGTGCAACAAATCAGACACACAATTATTAAGTATATGCTCTCTCAGGATTAAGTTATACAGGCCTTCATAGTCAGAATCTTTACTGCCATGTAACCACCCCTCCAAGGCCTTCACTGAATGGTCAACAAAGTCTACCCAGTCTTGTGAAGACTCCTTTTTGGTTTCTCTGAACTTGATCCTGTACTGTTCAGTGATTAAGCCATAACCATCTAGGAGTGCATTCTTAAGAACTGTAAAATTATTGGCATCACTTTCCTTTAAAGTAAGGAGCCTATCCCTACCCTTTCCACTGAAAGATAGCCATAGGATAGTAGCCCACTGCCTTTGAGGGACCTCCTGTACAACAAGTCCTGTCAAGTGCAGCAAACCACTTGTTAATGTCATCCCCCTCCTTGTAAGGGGGAACTATCTTGTGCAGATTCCTAGAATCATGCTCTTTTACAGGATGACTATTTGGGATACTGCTGCTGCCACCATGGGGTCCAAATCCCAACCTCTGTCTTTCTTTTTCTAAGTCAAATGCTTCCCTGTCTAGATCCAGCTGTTGCTTTTTAAGCTTCAGCCTGGACTCTTCCACTCTCAATCTATTGAGTTCCCTTTCTAACATTCTGTCTTCAGGGAGGGTGGGTTGGGCATGTCTTGACACAGAAGAATGGTGTGAATGAACAGAGGGAGACCTGTCCCTAACAGATGGCACTCTAACATTCTGGCCTACAGAAGTAACACTCCTACTGTGATGAGAACTCACATTAGTACCAGCCATGCTAGGTGGCCTGCTAAGGGGCAGGTTAGGAAGGTCCCCTTCTACCCCCTTTACTGGGTGTGCCCCAGAATCAGAGTGTGAACCATCAGCCAATCTCTCACCAGAGGTGCCAACAAAGGTCTTATCCTGTTCAATGAGCATATTGACTAATAATTCTCTTGAGGGATTCTTCCCTACCCCTAAACCTCTTTCAATGCAGAGACTCCTTGCTCCTTTCCAGCTAAGGTGATCATAAGCAAGTTTAGTCAGATCAACAGTTTGACCTGTACCAGACATTATAGAAAAGGTTTAAGGGACAGAAAAAGAAAGAAAAAGTTTCAGAACTTTTTAAAGAACAGCAAAAAAACGTTAAAAACTTTTAAAGAACTTTTTGAAAGTTTTTAGAGGTACTTTTCAGCACTTAGCAAAGGAGTAAGAGAAGAAAAGCATAACTTTTTGGTTAGGTGTACATACACTGAACTTGTTTTGTATATTTTTCTCTTATGAAAAGTACAAAATGACAAAGTGGTAAGTAGTTGCAAGTACTTATCCCACCGCTGCACAACCAATGTAGGAGGCTGGCCTGGCTTGTAGTGGGTACCAATGGGGTACTTACACCTTGCACCAGGTCCAGTTATCCCTTATTAGTGTAGAGGGGTGTCTAGCAGCTTAGGCTGATAGAAAAGGTAGCTTAGCAGAGCAGCTTAGGCTGAACTAGGAGACGAGTGAAGCTCCTACAGTACCACTAGTGTCATATGCACAATATCATAAGAAAACACAATACACAGATATACTAAAAATAAAGGTACTTTATTTTTATGACAATATGCCAAAGTATCTCAGTGAGTACCCTCAGTATGAGGATAGCAAATATACACAAGATATATGTACACAATACCAAAATATGCAGTAATAGCAATAGAAAACAGTGCAAACAATGTATAGTCACAATAGAATGCAATGGGAGCACATAGGGATAGGGGCAACACAAACCATATACTCTAGAAGTGGAATGCGAGCCACGAATGGACCCCAAACCTATGTGACCTTGTAGAGGGTCGCTGGGACTGTAAGAAAACAGTGAGGGTTAGAAAAATAGCCCACCCTGAAAAATGGGTGCAAAGTGCACCTAAGTTCCCCAGAGAGCACAGAAGTCGTGATAGGGGAATTCTGCAAGAAAGACCAACACCAGCAATGCAACAACAATGGATTTCCTGACGAGAGTACCTGTGGAACAAGGGGACCAAGTCCAAGAGTCACGATCAAGTCGGGAGTGGGCAGATGCCCAGGAAATGCCAGCTGTGGGTCCAAAGAAGCTGCCACCGGATGGTAGAAGCTGTGGATTCTGCAAGAACGAAGAGGGCTAGAAACTTTCCCTTTGGAGGATGGATGTCCCACGTCGTGAAGAAGCTTTTCGTGCAGAAAGACTGCAAACAAGCCTTGCTAGCTGCAAGGGTTGTGGTTAGGGTTTTTGGATGCTGCTGTGGCCCAGGAGGGACCAGGATGTCGCCAATTGTGTGAGGAGACAGAGGGGGCGTCCAGCAAGACAAAGAGCCCACTCAGAAGCAAACAGCACCCGCAGAAGTGTTGGAACAGGCACTACGAAGTGGAGTGAACCGGAGCTCACCCGAAGTCACAAAGGAAGGTCCCACGACGCCGGAGGACAACTCAGGACGTCGTGCACTGCAGGTTAGAGTGCCGGGGACCCAGGCTTGGCTGTGCACAAAGGAAATCCTGGAAGAGTGCACAGGAGCCGGAGCAGCTGCAAATCATGCGGTTCCCAGCAATGCAGTCTAACGTGGGGAGGCAAGGACTTACCTCCACCAAACTTGGACTGAAGAGTCACTGGACTGTGGGAGTCACTTGGACAGAGTTGCTGAGTTCAAGGGACCTCGCTCATCATGCTGAGAGGAGACCCAGAGGACCAGTGAAGCAGTTCTTTTGGTGCCTGCGGTTGCAGGGGGAAGATTCCGTCGACCCACAGGATATTTCTTCGGAGCTTCT